>NW_026606063.1:28205000-30605000 GCF_029834395.1 Sorex fumeus
TTTGTTTTTGAGCCACACCTAGCATTTCTCAGGGATCACTCCTGACAGTGCTCAGGGTGGTACCAGAGATTGAACCAGGATCAGCCGCATTCAAGGCAGTTACTATACTATTTCTCATGCCTCAGCTTTTGATCATATGTTCATCCCTGACTATTGCTAATGATAGAACACATAGCAGTACAAAGAGGAGGGACTCATGAAAAAGATTAGAAGCTGTATTATTAGATGTTTATTCTGCTGTATAGATACATTTCTTTGGTGGAAAGCTCATTTCTGATAGTAAACCTAATTCTTGGTTGTACCCCCTGTTTTTATTCTGCTGGCTAATTAAGAGAGTGACAAAAGCATGCAGCATCTCAACTTGACATAATCCATATGTAAAAGCAGCTTGTCTTGGAGAAATCTATTCAGAGCCCCATGAACTGTAGGTGGATTGGATGAAAATATGCAGGACAGGACACTAGAGAATTGAGGGTAAGAAGGAAGAAAGAGGACTCAGAGGAGATGCCTCCTGAGCTGGAATTTGAAAGGATATTTTAGTTAGAAAGTTAGCGCTGGATTAGGCATCCAGATAATTGGAACAGCATAGTGATGCTCTTTTAGTCTTTAAGTGTTGGATATCTACTGTGTGCTAGACACTGTTCTACATGCTGGGATCCAATAGCAAATGAAACAGTCACCATTTTCACTGAGCCCTTCCCTTTCACACATACAAGATGAGTGAACTACAGCCCCAAGATCTTCATTGAGCTACATTTTTGAGATGTTCGGGGAACAAGGGAATGCATCGAAAAATAAAATTGTAAATGGTATGTGGAAGATTGCTCAGTGCTACGTGGAAGACTGAAGCAAGGCTATAGAATGGAGAGGAATGGAGATGACTCTTCATCCTATAGGGAATGATGACTGTTTTGATATACAGTGGATCAGGGGAATTTAAATGGAAATTTAGGATGAATGAAAGAGAAAGAGTAATTAGAGATGAGGTCAGGAAGGTGGGCAGGGGTAGAAGAGACCAAGCAGTGCCATGGTATTAAGGATTTAGGACTTTATTTGAAGTGAGAGGACAATTCTTTGGGGACTTTTGCACATAGGATGGTCATTACTTGGGATTTACTCTGGAGAAAAGTTTGTACAGTTGGCAGGACTGCCAATTGGGCAACACCAGGGGGAGTTCTAGATTACATGTTGTAGGATGACGTTGCTTTGTTCTTTCTCCCTGGCCACAGGGAGCTTAGGTTTATCAGGTTACACCCATCACAGTGCTCCCGAGTCACTCCCATTCCTTTACTTATCTGTAACCACTTCTCTGTGCTCTCTTCCCCCACCAGTTAATCAGCTTTTCCCCCTAATCAGACTCTGTTAATTTGTAGGGTCAGATCCTTCTAGGACACTGAAATTGTGTTGTAAGTTTATATTGCCTTTCTCCTCTCCTTATGTCTTTTGAATAGTTTACTTTAATGCAATGTCCTTTTTGTATAGATATAGGAAGACAGTTAATATTATGCTTTGTAATTTAGGATTTAATTAGCTTTGAATATTATTCACTCCCAGGCATCTGCTTTCTTGATTTAAGCCTCAGTTGCCCTTAGTTCCTAATACCACAAAAGCAGGGTCCCGACAAGGGACTGAATGGACCCAGGGCAAGCTGTGAGCTACCCTGGCGTCGAAATGGGCCAGGCCAAAGTGCCACGATTCTTAACTATAAGTTAAGAGTTTGATCATAGACAAATGCTGTCATGATCCAAAAGTAACGACGAGACTAGGACCCTGCTAGGGATAGGAAAGACTGTCTGGCCTGAGCACTGTAGTCTGTGATCGAGATGACCCTAGGAGAGCAATTCTATAAGCTTAATGTACTTCTTACTGTATCCATACAGAATGTTTTATATTATGAATGTCCTTGTTTGTTGGGCAAGTTGAGGAGAAACACAACCAGGGGATTCCGTTCTAGGGTGGGTCATCCTGCTGAGAGAGTATCTGTCCTAGAAGCTGCTTTCCCCGAGGGAAACAACTTTACCCCTATTGATTGTGACCACCTCTATGTGTAATTGTTACCCCAACTCCTCATGGTTTTGGGATTTAACTAGACTGTAAGAGTGGGCTGGGGGATCAGGATCCAGACTCCAGAAGGAGAAGGAGAAGGGAGGTCCAGATTCCAGAGCCAGAAGGAGAATGAAGGGGTATTGAGGAGGAGAATGAAGTAGCATGGAGGAGGAAGAAGCAGGAGGAGAATCAGAGGAGGATGGAGATGGGAATGGAATAAACTGCAACTGACACCAACCAGCCTGGCCCTCATTTCCTTCCTTCGCCTGCCCATCGCCATTGACCTCCCCGGAGTGGGGGAACCAGCATGAGACTACCGAACATGGGTGGCCGGAGAGGTAGACCACTGCTGCTGCTGTTTTTTTTTTTTTGAGTTTACACACATGTGTGTCAAGAGTTGCTAGAAACTTACATGACAGTAGGAACAGAAGAGGTTGGAGTCAAAAGGAGCATTCAGTTTTTATATTTATGTTATAACTGAGAGATATGCAAGTTAGTATTAGGTAACAAATTGCTACTGTTGCTTCAGATTGTAGAAGAAAGTTATAAGGTGAATTTCACCATTGAGTGAAAGCGTTTTGAAGATAGCAAGAAATGTATTAGCTAATTAGTTTTGTTTGCAAATTCTGAAAATGAGCTTACTGGACCATTATGTCCCCCCTCCCCCCCGCCCCATCATTGGCTATGAATGCCATTTCCAAAAATAGGCGTTTGCCTTGCAGGCAGCCAACATGGCCGACCCAAGTTCGATTCCTCCGTCCCTCTCGGAGAGCCCGGCAAGCTACCGAGAGTATCTCGCCCGCACGGCAGAGCCTGGCAAGCTCCCCGTGACGTATTCGATATGCCAAACACAGTAACAACAAAGTCTCCAATGGAGACGTTACTGGGCTCGCTCGAGCATTTATTGATAATTGTCCATAAATTCATGTAAGTACTGTGTACATTAGATTGAAATGATGCTCCTTCTTTCAAGAAATTCAGTGTCTTCTGTGGTCCAGGAAATCTGCTAGGAAACATGTATTGGTATAAAAGAAAGGAACCCTTTCTCTTAGAAAGAGATTTATTTATTTATCCAAAGTTTTAAACCACATCACTAAGGTCCAGCTTTAGAAGCACCTTGTAAAGTGGTAACATTGAGCTAAAGATAGGATACAGTTCATGTTCTTATCCCAGAATGATTCCCGAGGGATCTTGTTTTTGTCCTGCTTGCAGAGTGATCTTATCTCATTTTGGTGAAATTGTTTATGTTCACAAAAGAACACAGAGACCCAGCTCTGCAAGACAGACCAGTTTCTCATAATCAAGGATTGCTTTTCTTTTCTCAGATTTAGTTTTGTAGTCATTATGCTATTGGTAAGATGGGTCCTGCTACAAGAACCTGTTTAAGGAGACATATACAAGAATAGTTGTATAGAAAGTTGAGTCTAAGTTTAGATGTTTATACAGGATGTATAGGAATCCCAGAGCAAGGGCACTGGTTAAGCTAAGGATGAACAATCAGCCAAAAAAAAAAGGCTTCCAGACAATAAAATATTAGATTCACATCTTCATGGATGATAGTCTGTCCAGGCATGTATACAGTGGGTGGGCTTCCTCAACCAAGGAAATAGTAAATGTAAAGGCCTAGAAAGGAAAAGGTGTGAAATAGATTTAGAATAAGTAAAGGAGATGTACTCTGACCACATCGTTTGAACATTGTTTTGGAAGTCCTAGTCAGAAAAATTAGGCAAGAAAAAGATATTTTAAAAATTTATATTGGATGCCGAGGGGGGGGGAGAGAGAGAGAGAGAGAGAGAGAGAGAGAGAGAGAGAGAGAGAAAGAGAAAGAGAGAGAAAGAGAGAGGCCTGCCATAGAAGCAGGGAGAGGGTGGCAAAGGGGGGTGGGGGTTGATGGGAAGGAACAACCTAGGGACACACTGGTGGAGGGATGGGTGTTGGAGTACTATGTGCCTGAAATGTAATAAACAGCGTTTTAAGGGTCTGTCTCATAGTGATGTAATAAAAAAGTTAAAAATTTTCATATTGGAAAAGAAGAGCTTAAACTATCAGTATTTGTGAATAATATGATAACATAAAATTTTAAAACCTGAAAACACCAGAACTACTAGAAATATTGAGTTCAATAAAGTGGCAGTATACTAAATCAGTACACATTAATCTACTACATTTCTCACAAAAACACTGAATTGGAAATTAAGAAAACCATTCCATTTACAATCAATTATATATTTTGATGACCCAAATGTATAAGGCACTCATGTGACAACAAAAAAGTGAGCAGGTCCCCCCCCCAAAAAAAACAGGCATAAGACCTGAGTAAACATTTCTAATTGATTTACCAAAACATGAAAATAAATCTCAGCATAACTTATTAGGGAAGTGAAAATTATAACCATAAACCATATCACCTCACATTGTAAAATTGGGCTATATAAAAAAATTTGGAACTAACTAATGTTAAATATATATATAATTAATGAAATCCTGATTCAGTGTTGGTTAGAATATAGATTTGCACATCCTTTATAGAAAACCTTATGGATGCTCCTTTAAAAAATAAAAGTGAAAATGCCATATGATAAATGCCATATACCACTTCTAGGCATTTATCCTAAGGATGTGAAATGATATTTATGTCCTTATGTACACAGCAACATTCTTCATAGTAACCAGAACAAAGAATTCCCCCAAATGCCCATATACAAATGACTAGATAGAGAAGCTTTGATATTATATAGTCAATAGAATACTACTCTCTGTTTAAAAAGATAGAAATTTGAGACAATAATGGGTGAAACTCAAGGTAATTTTCCTAAGTGAGAAAAGTTAGGAATTGACAGTTACTATATGAAATCTGTATATTTATATGTATGTGTATGTATAAATATATATACATATATGGATATTTATATTCCAGAGCGATAGCACAGCGGTAGGGCATTCGCCTTACAAGCAGCCAACATGGCCGACCCGAGTTCGATTCCTCCGCCCCTCTCGGAGAGCCCGGGAAGCTACCGAGAGTATTCGATATGCCAGACACAGTAACAACAAAGTCTCCAATGGAGACGTTACTGGGCCTGCTCGAGCAAATCGACGATCAACGGGAGGGCCTTTACCTTTACCTTTACAGTTACTAAAGTAAACAGAGTGGCAAACTCCCCATAAAACTAACTTATAGATTCAGTGAAAATTATGGCTTCCAAAGGGACGTGGGTGAGGAATGGGTAGAGAGAGTCTTTGGTGGTGGGAGAGCACTGGAACTTTGGTAGTGGACTATATCTACCCACACATATAGAGTCTTATACACATATAGAACTGCTAAGACATGCCCCTGAAATTATATAGTATTTCAACCAATGATAGAGACATGGCAGGGTGCTGGGATTTCAGTGACTGCTGTGCGATGTGTATGAACATGTTATTTTAGTACATTACATAGTCAGGTTAGACTTTTCCAATAAGGTGACTGACGAAAGTGAGGGAGTGAGCCAAGTGTTTGTCTGGGGTATGAGAAGTTTTGATGTAGAGAAAAGCTAGTGGAGAGACCCCAATAAAGAGTACAAAATTTGCTATGTTCAAACAGTGAAATGAATAAGAGGGAAGGGTAGGAGCTGAGATCAGAGGTGTGATAGCATCCTGCTTAGAGTCATATGGCAGCTAAAATATTTGCCTTTATCTTGAGTGCTTTGAGAAGCCATGGAAAGACTTTGAGCAAGAAATATCTAATCAGTACCAGTATGGTTCTTTTGTCAGCACTGGTAGCAGTTACATTGCTTGGCTAAAGAAAGATGTAGAGTCTAGGGCAGCACCCACGTCTGCTTTCTGAAAGTATGGACCAGAATTTTGTTTTTGACATGGTCTCTAGGTGATTTTCATATATGTTATAGCTTAGGAAGCTCTGGTCTAACATAAGTTCAAGATTTTTTGTTTGTTTTGTTTTTTGGGGGGCTATAAATAACTGGTGTTCAGAGGTAATTCCTGGTAGTGTTTGGCAGCGGACTGTGGGGGGTATGTGGTCCCGGGAATTGAACACAGGCCTCCAACATGCAAGGCATATATTTTGCATATTGAGCTCCCTTTCCAGGCACTAAGAGAAGTTTTTATAAAGTCTTTGTCTTGGGGATGATCGATTGTAGGCAAGGAAAAGTGGATGGAGAGTAGTTGAGAGCTGCGTGAGAAGTCATAGTGGCTTGGGACAGGGTGGTTATGTTGGGAAGGTAGTGAACAGTTGTCAGGTATGAAATATATTTTCTAGTTAAAGTCAAAAGGACTTGTTTATAGATTGAATATAGAATTTAAGGGGATGAGTTAAATCACAGACAGTTTCATGGTTCTGACTTCAACAGAATGAAGCTGAGGCTGCCATAGAAGACAACAGAAAGAGTAATTAAAGGATCTCTTATTTGGGGTTGGTGATGAGAAAGATTAGGGCAGTGTTTCTCAACTGAGGTCCATATGACAAAAATCCCAAGATGAGATAATCCAAGGGGGCCATAATAAGAGTTGCATAAATGAGTAACAGGCATGGCATGAGACTAAGAGCCACTGTTGGAACAGGGGTGCCAAAGGAAAGAAATAGTTAGAAGGGGGCCACATCTGAAAAAGGTTGAGAAAAATTGAAAAATTGGGGATGAATCTGGAGCTTGGGGTTCAGCAGGGTTAGGAGTGACATGAATATGAAACTTGTGAGGATAGGGGTTGCATTTCACAGTTGAGTTATGGGGCCTTGTTTTCATTTCTTCCAGTGAAACACAAATCTAAAGTTGAGAATGAGAATAATATAGTTAGTAGTAACTTCAGTTTTTTTTCTTCCTAATCACATGTGTATTTTATCTAAAATGTGTTTAACAGGTATTGGAATAAAGGAAACTACAGTTTGCTGTGAAAATGTCCGTTTTAATATCACAGAGTGTAATAAATTATGTAGAAGAAGAAAACATTCCAGCTCTAAAAGCTCTTCTTGAAAAATGCAAAGATGTAGATGAGAGAAATGAGGTAAGACCATGTTTTTGAAATTAAGTTCTTTTCACAATCATTTGTTAACTACTGAATATGTACAATGTACTGTACTAAGAATCAAGGTGATAATAAGAAATATGTAATGCTCACCCTTTATAGTACTGTTGTAAAAAAATATTTCAGGGGTTGGAGCAGTAGTACAGCAGGAAGGGTGTTTGCCTTCCACGCAACCAACCTGTGTTATGGTCTGTCATCCAGTATGGTCCAAGCCTGCCACGAGTGATTCCAGAGCTAAAGACCCATGAGTAACCCCTAAACACAACTGGATATGGCCCCTCCCACAAAAAATTAAAATAAAAAGTGAAAAAAACACACTTCTTACCCTTTAAACAACTTTCCATATGCTCTCAACTGCTACCCTTTTTATTGTCTCTATGAACTTGACTCCTAAGCATTTCGTAAGTGGAATTATATACATTTGTCTTTTCGTGACTCTTATTTAAGTGTAATGCTTTCAAGGTTCATTCATGTTGTGGCATGTGACAGGATTTCCTGTGTGTGCGTGTGTGTGTGTCTGTGTGTGTGTGTGTGTGTGTGTGTGTGTGTGTGTGTGTGTGTATTTGGGCCTGAGCATCCAGTGATGCTCAGAACTTACTCATGGTTCTGTGCTCAGGAGTAATTCCTGGCGGGGCTTGGGGACCACATATGGTGCGCAAACCCAGGTTGACCACATGAAAGGCAAATGCCTTTGCCAGCTTTGTTTTTTTCTCTGGCCCTATTTCCTTCCTTTTAAAGGCAGAATAATATGACATTTAGTGTATATATAATATTTTAGTTACCTACTTATCCATCAGTGGACACTTGGGCTTTCTTTCACTCTTGGCAATTATGATTAGTATTGCTATCAACACAGTATACAAATATAAAAGGGTTTTAAAGCTGAGTGATAGCACAGCGGTAGGGCGTTTGCCTTGCACACAGCCAACATGGCCGACCCAAGTTTGATTCCTCCGCCCGGCAAGCTACTGAGAGTATCTCACCCACACGGCAGAGACTGGCAAGCTCCCCGTGACGTATTCGATATGCCAGACACAGTAACAACAAAGTCTCCAATGGAGACGTTACTGGGCCCGCTGGAGCAAATCGACGAACAACGGGAGGGCCTTTACCTGTAATCAAGTTAGTTCTTTATTATTAAGTTTTATGATTGCAATAATGTTATGATACCTAATGTTTATTCTGAATATTTATGTAAATATTGTTGCAATTATTTTGTACATCTTAGTTCATTTGGTTTGCAAAGTATCTCTGTGAGGGATATTTCTATGATTTATCCTGATTATTCGGTAAGTGGCTTAATTCCTAAGTTTTTTATCCAAGATAGAAATTTGGTCAAAATCAAATTTGAACCTTATTTTTTTTAACAACTGTCTTTATGCTCTATCATCTTTTCCTTAGTCTCCAGAAGAAGTTCATCTAATGATATAAATATCTTTTCAGTGTTTCTGTATTGAAAAATATATATTTGGTTAATTAATGTCTTTATACCCTTGTATCATTATGAATAGTCAATAGTTGTTATAAATTTATAATTGAAGATTGTTTCTTGCTATAAAAGAATTATAGAAGTAGTTACTTTAGTAACAAATCAGCATATTTAGAACAACAAAATGATAGTTCAAAAGATAAGATGTATTTTATAGACTTTTTTGGGGGGTTGGCTTTTTGGGTAGCACCTGATGATGCTCAGGGATTCTCCTGGCTCTATACTTAATTTCTCCTTACAGTGCTCTGGGGATCATATGGGATGCCAGGAATAGAACTTGGGTTTTCTGCACTCAAGGCAAACACCCTGCCTACTATACTATCATGATAGTCCCTTATTTTATAGACTTTTGCTTTGGAAAAATAACTTTTTTGGGGGGTTAGAGGAGGAATAGTGGAAAAATAACTTTGATTACAAGGAAAAATAGAGCACATCAATAGGCATAAAGTTTTATTGATATTATTCTCATAAAGATAGCATTTAACTACCATTAATGATACCTATGTTTTGTTCCATGTTATATCAATTTATCTTGGAGTTTTAAAGTAATAATTTTAGAGTAATAATAAACAAATTGGGAATATTCAGTGTGAATAATTGACTCATTGTGAAGTCTGAATAAATTTGCTTTCCCGGTCTTTTTTTTTTAAGAATATTTCTTAGTTTCTGATAAGGAAATGATATTGATGTTGGACATTATTATTCTCTAAGAAAACGAAGTGGGATTCTAAATTCAAGAGAGAGATTGGAATGTGTTTAGAAATAGAACTTAAGTGCAATTTCAAAGTATATATTCTCTAAAGGTGACTCCTTTAAAGGGAAGTGCTATTTTGGTCTAATATGTCTGGACAGTCAGAAGTGAGATTATCTAAGAATTGGAAAAAGCAAGAAGATGATTCATAGTAAGTGTTTTTGCATTGTAGTTTTCTTGAAAGCGCTTAAGAACTGTGGTACCTGCTGCAGTGAACTTCAGTTGGTACACAGTGTTTTGGTGTGTCCTGGCATGAGGTTCTGTCACTGTATCACTCATCCTGTTGTTCATCGATTTCCTCGAGCAGGCACCAGTAACATTTCCTTCGTCCTATCCCTGAGATTTTAGAAAGTGCCACATTCGAGGCTCTTTCAGGAGAATGAGACCCTTCATTGTTACTGGTTTTTGGCATACTGAATACGCCACGGGGAATTTGCCACACTCTGCCGTGTGGGCAGGATACTTTTGGTAGCCTGCCAGGTTCTCCAGAGTAAGAATTAGATAATAAGATGTCGTGTGGCCGCAAACGCGGCCACATGCTTTCTGGACCTGGGTTTTATAGTCTCTGGGTCTTGGCCATTGATGGGATTATATGGCGCTGGGGGCAGGTTATTGTAAGTTTAACTGTAGAAGGTCTATCAGTTAAGGATTGCTTGCTCTTTTTGTTTTTTGCTTTTTGAGTCACGCCCGGCAATGCACGGGGGTTACTCCTGGCTCATGGACTCGGGAATTACTCCTGGCAGTTCTTGGGGACCATATGGGATGCCGAGAATTGAACCCGGGTCGGCTTTGTGCAAAGTAAAACCCTATCCGCTGTGTTGTTTCTCCAGCCCCCAGTTAAGGATTGCGTTGGACTGACTGTAACACCTCCCCAAATTGCAACTTAGTCAAATGAGGGCCTTAAAAAAAAAACAGGCTTTTTCTGACCTCCTGACTCTTCCTTACTGTGTACTGATTGCATCTAACATTTATTATTATTATTATTATTATTTTGTGATGCAAGATAGTTTTATTGAAACTTCTTTAGAAAGATGTGAAGGGAAAGAAAGAGAGAAGTGTATGTTTAAAAGAGAACATGGGGGCTAGAGCAATAGCATAGAGGGTAGGGCTTTTGCCTTGCATGCAGACTACCTGGGTTCGATTCCCAGCATCCCATATGGTTCCCCAAGCACCGCCAAGAGTAATTCCTGAGTGCAAGAGCTAGGAGTAACCTCTGTGCATTGCTGGGTGTGATCCAAAAAACAAAAAGAGAGAACACAGATTTCTTTATAGTGGAAATGGGCAAGCAAAGAAACAGAGAGACAAGTAAGAAAAAGCATCTGACGTCTTGATGCAGCTCTAGCATAGTGCCTGTGTAGTGGGCATGAAGGAAAGTTCAGCCGAGTTAGTCTAATTATAGAGATTTCCTGGGAGACTAGCCAGAGCAGTGTTGCAAGATTGTTTCTTCTGCAAGTGAGGTGGAATGATGAGTTTTGTTGTTAGTCTTCTTCAGCTTAGTCTTGTCACTATGTATACAGAGCAGATAGCTAATAGTTTCTGTATGAGAAAGTTTCATGTTCAAATCTTTATTTGGCTTGTTTCTACTTAGTTCATAAAGTTTGTGCTGTCATTTGTGTTATAGGTATTTTTATTCATCTGTATTATTTTTTCCTCTCATACTCGAGAAAAACATATTTCTGTGAACTGATACATGACCCTAGAAAGTAAACAGAAAACCTATGAGTTTTTGAATAACTAGTTTGAAAACTGATGAAAACCCATGCATTCTTCTGGTCATGGATTCAGAATTAATTGTTTTTTCAATTTCTGCTGACAACTTAGATATTTCACTTTTTATCTTAATTTATTAGAAGGGAGAGGATGCTTTAGAAAGTGTGCCAAAGAGTTGACAAATTCAGGCATGGCATAATAATTGATGTTTGAAGTTATGACTCAGAATCACAAGCATAAGACTTAAGGTAATCTGTTTAACAAGTTGCAGTGTGTGCATTGCTTTTTAGAATAATTGCTACCATAGAAGTTATAATCAAATTTAATGTTTAAAGGATAAACTTTTTCACCTGGAAAATGTATTCATGCACAGTACCTCATTCCCTAATGACCGCTGTTGAATGACATGTGATTACTACATATAATTTAGTGTTCATCATTATATAAGGCTGTAATAAGGCAGCTTTTGTACTTTGTTTAAACTAGTGTATGTGTATTAAGACAGTTTACTTCTGTATGTGCATGTGTTTTATTTATATTGATTTTATAATGGCATTTTTTTATATTTTGCCCATTATTATAATTCTTTCTTCTTTTTTCTGTTTTTTTTTTTTTTTAAACACACCTGGCAGTGCTCAGAGCTTACTCCTGGTTCAGCACCTATGGATCACGCCTGGCAGGGAATGGGGGACTATATTAAGACATATGAAATCCTACCCACTGTTCATCGATTTACTCTAGCGGGCACCAGTAACATCTCCATCCCAGCCCTGAGATTTTAGCAGCCTCTTCTTACTCATCTTTCCCAATGATTAGAGGCTCTTTCAGGGTCAGGGGAATGAGACCTGTTATTGTTACTGTTTTTGGCATATTGAATACAACACAGGTAGCTTGCCAAGCTCTGCCGTGCGGGCAGGACACTCTAGGTAGCTTGCCAGATTCTCTGAGAGGCATATATATATATATACACACACACACATATATATACACACACATACATTATATATGTATTTGCGTCTATGATTTGTTACCTACTGTCTGAACCCCATCAGATGTCATGGTCCTCCTGTTGTTCATCAATTTGCTTGAGTGGGCCCAGTAACGTCTCCATCATGAGACTTGTTGTTACTGTGTTTGGCATATCGAATACGTCACGAGTAGCTTGCCACGCTCTGCTGTGTGGGCGAGATATTCTCAGTAGCTTGCTGGGCTCTCCGAGAGGGGCGAAGGAATCAAACTTGGGTCGGCCATGTTGGCTGCTTGTAAGGCAAATGCCCTACCGCTGTGCTATCGCTCCAGCCCACCCCATCAGATATGGTGTAGTAATTTTGGAAAATGGGTAGGGAGTGTCTTATAATGTGTCCAGGAGGGTTGGTGATAGTTAATTGAGGGAAGCGCAGTTCCTTGGGGGTTCACAGGTGGGTAAGAGCTTTCAGACTTGTAGGGTAAAGAGGAAGCAGCACTTTGTGTATCCAGGTTGACTTGTTTACAAGTATCTCTTGTCATTCAGGGCTAAGATTTAGAGTCTTTCCCAAAAGAGCAGTGGGAGACCATTCAGGGTTTTAAACATAGGAATGGTGTCAAATTACCATTTTTAAAATATACTGGATATTTTCCCCTATGACACATGGTTAGTTATTTCTTAAATAAATGTTTGTCTACTTTTATTTTTGGTATAGATTTTTCCTCCAAGTACATCCAGGAGTTTAGTTTATAGTTTTCTGCAGGTTGACTTTAGGTTGACCTTGCAACTACTCACTATCCGTCAGCTCCTAGGCTGGAGCAATAGCACAGTGGTAGGGTGTTTGCCTTGTACGCAGCCAGCCTGGCCCAGCTGGGTACGATTCCTTGGCCCCTCTTGGAGAGCCAGGCAAGCTACTGAGAGTATCTCGCCCGCCTGGCAAAGCCTGGCAAGCTACCCGTGACATACTCGATATGCCAGACACAGTAACAAGTCTCACGACGGAGACATTACTGGCCCACTTGAGCAAATCGATGAACAACGGGAGGACAGTGCTACAGAACTCCCATGATAAGACAACCCAAACCAATGTTTCCTCACTTTAGTATGTTTTAGCACCTATAGTTTTATCTCTGTTCATTAACCCTCCACTTCAACCTGCATCATTTTTTGGTGCCTCGGAAAATGATAATCTGTCAACTACACCTGCAGTAGAGGCTGTTGTAATGGTGGGTGGTGGGTGAGGGTTGCTGCTAGATTCAGGCTCCACCTGCTTGTCCCCATCAGGCTCCAGCTGCCAGTCCCCATTCTGCTATCTCAGTGCCAGGGGACCGGTTCCTGCTTCTGTGACTCATTCTGTACACACAGCCTGGCAACTCTGATGGAACTAGAAGAAGCTTTAGTTTAATGAATTAAAGCTAACTGGAAACTAAAAGAAAAAGTATTATTCATAATACCTACATTTTTTTCATTGTTTTACTTTCTTTCCCTTTAGTTAAGATAATCATACAAGATATCATATATGGGTATGCATTATTAAAATCACATTCTGTATTATATTTACTTATATTAGGGAATTTGGTCACATAGCTTGGAATATATATATATATGGTGATATGTATATATGGTGATATATATATATGGTGATATGGTGATATATATATATGGTGATATATATATATGGTGATATATATGGTGATATATATATATATGGTGATCTTTGCTTTTTCAGAGCCTAGTGTTCATGTTTACTTATTTTGAATGAAATTGCAGCGTTGAAAAAAGTGCTTTGGTAAAAAACTATTTCACTTTCTCCTTGACATTTACAGAATTAGTAGACGAAGAACTTAAGACTTAAAAGGTGTTTTTAAATTAAACAAAAGCTAGAATGAGTGCTTACCATACTAACCTGAAAATATAAATGTGATATATTTAACTGTGATATTTCAGTGAAACTACAGCCAGCATCTTCACAAATTCTCTTATGTTTTCCAGTGTGGGCAGACTCCACTGATGTTAGCTGCTGAACAAGGCAATTTGGAAATAGTGAAAGAATTGATCAAGAATGGAGCCAATTGTAATCTGGAAGATTTGGTATTTACTGACTTATTTTTTTCCCTCAACTTCACTATTTTCTGGGCTTTAGCAAGTGACTCAAAAGTAATAGATTATAATTTATTCTTTCAAGTCCATCCGAATAAACATATATAATAAGTTAATGTTAAAATTAAGTTAAAGGGATAATCTAGGAGAAAAATTTGTAGAGTGAAAGCTTTTAGCTTTTTGTGTTTATTATATATAGATTATACTGACTAAGGCTGCACATGTACATAAAATTAATGTACAGAATGTACATAATAACTCCTAGAATATATCCATATATGAGTCATATTGTTAAGTAACACCCTCTAATAGTATCTTAATATTATAAATATTATTATGTAAGATGGTAGTTAGTGCCTGAGAGATAGTGCAGTGGGTAAAGCACTTGACTTGCATGCAGCTGACCCAGATTCGATCCTTAGCACCATATATAGACCCTTGAACCCTTGCAGGAGTGATCCCTAAGTGCAGAGCCAGGAGTGCAGCGCCAAGAGTGAACCCTGAGCATAGCCAGGTGTGGCCCAACCCCCACCCCCCAAAGAAAGATAAATGTAAGATGTGGTTGTTCCTTCTGATATATTTTCTGAGGAATAAATCACTGTTCCAAGAGGCTTCCAACTTTTTCCCACTTTATCTGTTTTTCCAGATATTGGTTTTTAGGTGCATATTGCTATATCTATTGTATCTTTGCTTATAAATTAAAAAGTCTAAATGAGTCTAATTGATTTAGCACCCTCAGAGAAGAGTCATAAATGACCACTTGCACCTAAAAAGGGTCTCTATGAACGTTCATGAATTCTCTGGTTCTTTTCTGTATTTTAGTGTTGCAAGTATGTCTGGAGGTAGGATGATGTGATGAGGGATGGGAACTGTCAGATGTTTGTCTTCCCAGAGGTGGGCTTGTACTGGACTAGACTAGGTGAGGACTCACCTTTGAGCCCTGTCTTTGCCATATAAGATCAGTTTAGTTTAATAACCTGTTTCCTTAGATATGATTACAGGCTCTTTCATTTCAATTTATAGTAATTGTTGTTAACCAGAAGGATTAACTTTGAGGCTTAGTCATCTTTTTTTCTTTAAAAACACACACACAGTATATGATTAGAAGTTCTATGAAAAGACTAAATAAGCAGTTGTGAAACTATGCCTACACCATATAGTAATACAAGTAGACAGATATATTTTTAACATACCTTTGCTTCTCAGCTATTTCTGAAGAATAGGTTATTGTGGGTCAAGTCATGTCAATCTGGTATGACTGTTTGGTGTGTAAATTTAAAGTTATTTTTCCTGACTTTGGACTGTGTGTTTAGTTTTGAAATGGTAACACTTGTGTCTTTGTGCTCCAGGATAACTGGACAGCACTTATATCAGCATCAAAAGAAGGACATGTGCACATTGTGGAAGAACTGCTCAAATGCGAGGTTAACCTGGAGCACCGTGACATGGTATGTTTCCTGTCTGTGCTGTTGTTTTGTGGGAATCTTATTAACAGTAATTCGTAGGTGTAAAATTTTCTATTTTTATGTGGGAGTTGATGTTAAGATAGTATGTTTAGGATTTGATGTTGGAAATGGAAATGAGCCTCAAATGTTTTAAAATTGAGGTAATGTACCTTTTTTAGAACATTCTCAGTTACATTTTCAGTTTCTTTCAGAATTTAAAATTCCAAAATATTGCTCCAAAAAGAAGTTCATTACCCTCTTATTTCCTTCAAGAGAAAAAAATAGTTAAAAAAATGTTTTCAGTAATTTAAGTAGTTTTCGAAAAATGTTCATAAATTTAAGAATGTTATTTTTGTATGTGTATATGATAAGGTTAGCAAGATTTCGCTCTTATTTGATCTTGGCATCTGTTGAAAGCATAACATAAAGGAAGGAAGGAAGTCAGGAAGGCAGGCAGGCAGACTAGCAGGCATTTAGAAACAATTGGTGGTGTGAACCTTTTCCTACTAGAGTGTCCCTGCTTGTCTATTTTAGTGGACAGAGATAAAAAAAATCTGTTTGTATACTAACTTTCATATACTATGTACATATTTTGTGTCTATCTGTATATATCTCATGTCTATATATTAGGCGACTCTTAATATTGTTAGCTCGCCCAGTGTAACATTCTCCTTTACACGCTTCTCTGACAGTAAAAAAATCTTGCTCTCATTATCTACTATGAAGCTACTTATTTGTCAAAATCTAAGACACAAAGTAATTTCAGAATTTTTAATCCATGCCTTTGTTACTGGGCCCGCTCGAGCAAATCGACGATCATCGGGAGGGCCTTTACCTTTACCTTTAATCCATGCCTTTGAGAGAAATTCACTAAGTGAATTCACTAAATTCACATCTGTCTGTGTACAGTTCTTTTTGTCTTTAGCATTCAGATAGTCAAAATATTGTTTTCATAAGTTCCTTAAGCTGTCTTTAAGTAATTATGCAATTAAATTATTGATTTGTAATAGATTTTGATTCATTTATTTTGATCTATGTTCTGTCCCTCTTCTTCATATTCTGATTAAAAACTTATATAAGTAAAATTTATTCTTCGTTATGTACAGTTCTAAGGACTTAACATCATAAACCCCCTTCTCAGTTTGACCCAGAGAAGCTGCATCACTTCAGCAGTATCCTTCGACTGCTGCTTCATAATCGCGCCCCCCCCCCACCTGTTTCCCAACCTATGACCTGTTTTCCCTACTGATAACTTTGCCTTTCTTGGACAGGCTATTTTTTTTTTTTAGTGATTATGAAACAGAATCAGAAGAATTACGTTCTTAGAACCAAATATGGTTTGTTCCAAATATTGATTTTATAAGAGAAAAAAATCATTCTTTAATATAATTTTCTTACATAGTTTTCTTATTAAGTTCCATTATAGCTAAACCAAAAATTTCCCGTGTAGCTTAGGAAATAGACAGTTATCATGCTCTTAATTCATACTTGCTCTTAATTTATACCGCGCTAGAAATCATAACTTATATGTCATTGCCTTTGCCTTTTTGTTGTTGATGTGCCCATAGTCGAACAGGTGGGAGATTCACGTTCTCCAGCAGAGCAACGTTCCCATACCAGCAGCTTTTCTTTTAACAAGAGATATTATAATGATCTGGGCTTTGTAGGATGTATTTACAGGAACTGAAGATGACTTCTGGAATCCCTCTGCAAAAAAGCTTAAACTAGTGCAAAGGGAAGAATATCCAGGGATTAGAAAGTTTCCTGAAGAAAAAAATTTAAACAGTTAAAATAAATCATGGCAATTCGCTGTAGTCAAACTTTACGACCCTATTTCAGTTTCTGTGACACTGTATAGACTGTAAAATAATCATTATAGACTTAAGAAAATTGACTCATGTTAGGTACAGTTGCATATTTCTCTTGGAGCTTGGAAATCTATAACTGCATAGTATTGCCTTCAGATAATGATGGTATTTAAATTATTGCAAAAAGAACTTTATTATTTGAATTTTATGCTTAGAGACGAGTGAAGGTGTTTTAATCTCCCATTCCCCCACCTTTTCTTTTCCAGGGAGGATGGACAGCTCTTATGTGGGCATGTTATAAAGGCCGTACAGAAGTAGTAGAGTTGCTGCTTTCTCATGGTGCCAATCCAAGTGTCACTGGTCTGGTAAGCATTAACAAAAATTCCATCTCTATTGCAAGTGCTAAGGTCTCTTAGGCAGTACTCAAAATCTATTATATTTAGGCATCATAATGGATAGAAATGATGGAGATCTTATAAAAGGTAATGCAGAATGTTCATAACACAAATTTATTTTTCAAACTAAGCTTTCTTAATTTTTATTAATAAAAGGGAGTTTCTAGATATTAAATGTCATTTACAACTGTCTTAAAATTTTATGAAAATTGGGACCAGAGATAACAAAGGGGCAGTTGAGAAGGTTCATCGGAAATTTGGGCAGGAGGTCCTGTAGTAACTTTATACATCAATGTCATGTACTTTAACACTATTGTGACCATATTACCTAAACTGTAATTTAATGAATTCTAACACCCCCCATCTCCCTCGAAAACTGCCTAACATTTCAGAAGAAATTTTGAAATCCTTAAGCCATGTATCTTGTTTTCTGTTCTTATGTATTATTAGCATTAGCATTGCTATTAATTTTATTATTAACATAATAATATTATGGTAATTAACATAATGGTTATTGATACCTTTTTGTACAGTTTTATAGTTGGTTATACAAGTATAACTTCTTTGTGTAACCCTTGTCTCAGACTATGGATTAAGAAATTCATATTGAAAGGGAAATCCTTTCACAGTATATATGGGTTATTATGTTGTATAAATCTTCAAATATTATCTGCCAATTATACCTCAATAAAACTAAAAAAAACCCCTTTCATTTCAGTTATAGCACTCTATAATGGGAAAAATATAAGAAAGGCTTCAAATTCCTTTTATTAGTTTTTCCTATTGGCTAGATTAGTCACAATGAATGTGTTTAATCTATATAAAAAGATGTGTTCATAATATACACCTACTTAAGATTGCGTATATATCAGTTGCCAGTTAGGGTATGTTTTTGAAGTTTACCTTTTTGAAGTAGTATGTTTTTAAATGAATGATCTAAAACTTGATTTTTAATAATACTGTTTTGTATTAAAAATATTTGGATTACTCTGCTACTTTTCTTAGCAATTGTATGCTATAAATATCCTCCTAAAAGATTTTTTTTTCTTTCTCTTCCTCCCTAACCCTTTCGGTTTTCTTCTTCCTACCGACCCGCCTCTCTCCCAGCAGTACAGTGTTTACCCAATCATTTGGGCTGCAGGGAGAGGTCATGCAGACATAGTGCATCTTTTACTACAAAATGGTGCTAAGGTCAACTGCTCTGATAAGGTAGGTCAGCAGAATTGTTCCAAGTTTTCATTATATCTCTTCATAGTCTGTTATTAGTATTTTCATATGATCTCGTGAGGTTTCTTTAGTGTATTTTCTATTCATATATATAGAATGTATTTTACATAGATAAATTGCACCTCATAAATGGATCTGCTAGATATATTACTACTATCACCTTCCAAGGATTTTACTCTATTTTTAATATTTTAATACCCACCACAAGTGTTACTGAGTATGAATTTACCCATGTAATTTGTTATTGTTTTTGGAGAGCTTGGATGATTTGAGCTTTGATGGTTTCTGTTGTCCCAGGATCAAAGGTTAGACTTTTTACTTGGACTCCAGATTGCTTTCCTTAGGTTCACTTTTTTACCATTCCTGTTCATGTATACTATACTTTTGAGTCCCTGAAGGTTATCTAACCTATTAACTGTTGTGAAGTTCTGTGAAAGCATTGTTTTTGTTCATTCTTTGGGAAGAAATGCCACTACTGCCTCTGCCTGATGAATTTTCATTGATTTTTTTCATGGTTCTGTGAGATGTTACCTTTTTGGTTAGGTTTGGTTAGGTTTTATAAATTTATAAATAAAAAAATATAAAAAAGAAATTTCCTTTTTTTTTTATGTAGGAGTACTGCTATTTATTCAGCCACTGATACGCTGATTGAATTGGGCATGAACTCCACCTTACTTTTTTTTTTTTATAATTGTATTAAATCACCATGAGAGCAGTTACAAAGCTTTTGGATTTAAGTCTCGGTCATACATACAATGAAACACGCGTACCTTCACCAGTGCCCATTCTCCACCACAAAAAACCCCAGTATACCCTCATCCCACACCCTCCCCCTACCTGTGGGGCAGATGATTTATACATTACTCTCTCTCTACTTTGATTACATTCAATATTTTGACACCAGACCCACCATTATTATTTGGGATTTTACCCCAACACTCAGATCTGCTGAAAAGACAACAGTAGACAATTTGTTTTCTATTGCTGGTTATGAATAACATATGATGTCGCGTGGCTGCAGTAGTAGCCACGCGATTTTGAAATTACAAAATTTAAACACTTAAATCTGGGGGAATTTCTGCCAAAACCTGCTGGGTTCCGAAATTTGTTCCTGGAGTCTCTGGGATCATAGCCATTAAACGGCTTGATCAGGAGCAGGAAAGGCCGTTTATGGGCAGCGACTCGAGGTCTCATTGGGATGGGGAGGAAAGAGCCGTCTCCACCCCCATCCGGTGAGGCCCCGTGTGTCTCGTCACTGCGGGCCTATACCTGACTCTCCAATGACCTCTGGTGGATGGCGGCCACCGAGCTGCCAAGGGGAAGCAGGCAGAGGGACAGCACCCTTTCCCCCCTGGGGTGGCCTCGTGACAGTAACTTACTGTGGGGTCCGGATGCATTTCTGCCAAAAGCTGCTGGGTTTCGAGGTTTGTTTCGGAGTCTCTGGGGTTATGGTCATTAAGCAGCTTGATCAGGAGCTAGAGAGGCCATTTGTGGGCGGCGACTTGGAGGTCTCGTTGGGACGGGGAGGAAAGAGCCGTCTCCACCCCCATCCCGTGAGGCCCAAGTGTCTCGTCACTGTGGGCCTAAACCTGACTGTCCAGTGGCCTCTGTTGAATGGCAGCCATTGAGCCGCCAAGGGGGAGCAGGCAGAGGGACATATTTCTGTCAAAAGCTGCTGGGTTTTGAGATTTGTTTCTGAGTCTCTGGGATCATGGCCGTTAAGCAGCTTGATCAGGAGCCAGATCAACCATTTGTGGGTGGCGACTCGGGGTCTTGTTGGGGTGGGTAGGAAAGGGCCGGCTCCACCCCCATCCCGTGAGGCCCTGCATGTCTCGTCACTGCGGGCCCAAACCTGACTGTCCAGTGGCCTCTGGAGGATGGCGGTCACCGGGCCACCAGGGGGAACAGGCCAAGGCACGAAACCTATTCCAACCTGTAGTGGTCCAGCGTCAGTAACCTCCTGCAGGAACATGACGCATTTCTGCCAAAAGCCATTGGGTTCTGAGATTCATTTCTGAGTCTCTGGGATCATGGCCATTAAGCAGTTTGATCAGGAACCAGAGAGGCCATGCCTCCAATTATATAGCTGAGCTGGAGGTGGTTTGTGGTTGTGTCTCCCACATACCTAACTTTTGGCTGTTTTCTTTCTTGCTAAACTTTGCCCCAAGTTTTTGGGGTCTGGCCAAAGGCACAGCAGCAATTTTGGGGTATCTGAAAGTCTGACGGTGCCATCAGGCTGCTGATGCACTCGCCTCACAGGTACAGATTGACTTGCTGGTGGCAGCATACCCCGAAGAAATTTTTTTTATTTTCACTTTTCTTTATATACCTATGTTGTTGTCTTAGCTACATCTGCCAATTATACTCTTTCCAAACGGATAACATTTAGCAAAATATAAGAAAGCAGTATGCACTGTGGCATGAGTTGAAAATAAAGAAAATCATCATTTTATGACTAACAGATATATAAATAGATGTTAAAAGGTATAAAACATTTTATAGAGAAGAAAATGCAGTCAGTTTTAGACGTGTTGACTTTGTTAGTTTTTTTTCGGGGAGGGTGGTAGTTGGGGCACACCTGGCTGTGCTCAGGACTTACTCCTGGCTCTATGATCAGGGGTCCTTCCTGCTGGTGTTCAGTATGGTGGGAATACAATATGTGCTACTGGGATTTGAACCAGGGTCAACCACATGCAGGGCAAGCTCTTTAACCCTATACTATCTCTACTACCCTGGAGGCATTTGTTTTGAAGAGATGGTAACACCTGTAGTTATAAATGTCCTGCTAGATAATAGAGATTGTGGCTGAAGGTGAGAAAGGGTTGCCTGTATAGTGGCAATTCCTAAAACTATGAGAATGGATTTAATAGAAGATCAATTATTATGGAAAAGAGCTCATTATTGCCATTGTTGTGGTTTATTTGTTTATGGGCCACAACCAGAGATGCTCAGGAGTGACTCCTGTCTCTGCACTCAGGAATTATCACTGGCACTGATCTTGGGGCCATATGAGATGCTGGGGATCGATTCTGGGTTAGCCATGTACAAGCAAGCACCTTACCTGCTGTACTATCTCTTCAGCTCTAAAGAGCTCATTACTAGATGTGTGAAATTTGGTGAGATCTCAAAGATGACTCATGAAATTTAGGGTGAAAAGTTGACTGTTAAAAATTCTGTAGAACATTTAGGAAGAAAGAACTGAGGTAACTATCTGTAGATTCAGTATGCAGTTGATTGTTGGTGACTTGAGAACAGGGGATTTTGTAATGTTTATATACAAAGGAACTTTTCATGGGGGGATTTGGTAAGGACTTGGATGTAGCCATTAGAAATTGTTTTTAGAAGTTTGAAAGATTAAAAGAAAGGTACTTCCTTTTTTCCCTTTATTGTTGTTTCCATATCCAGGGATCACACCCATGGTTGTGGTGCTTGCTAGAGACTCTTGAATTTTTTGATTGTGGTGGCTCGCCAGTGATCTCACTTGTTTGAGGCACTCATCTGCTACTACTTTCCGCATGCACTTGATTGCAGTGCTTGTACACTATGGTTGCAGGATGCTAGAGATCACAATGTCAGTGTCTTTTGGATTATACAAGATGAATTGGGGTGCTGCTGGGGATTGGAGCCGCAGGCCTGCACGTTAGACATTCTGCCACTCAGTCACATCCCAGAACCTCAACAATGAGTATCTTAAAAAGGGATAGCTTATTGAAAGTTTTATCTTTTTATTTCCTTTTTAAGAGGGGAGAAACCTAAACCAGTTTGTGGCGAGAATAAATAAGACAAGACTGATAATATGGGGGCTGGAGCAATAGCACAACGGGTAGGACATTTGCCTTGCACATGGCTGACCCAGGTTCGATTCCCAGATCCCATATGGTCCCCCAATCACTGCCAGAAATAATTCTTGAGTGTAGAACCAGGAGTAATCCCTGTGCATCGCCGGGTATGATCCAAAAAGAAAAAAAAGACTGATAATATGGGGGAGATTATTAAGATTCTGGAAGGAAACAAGAAAGTAAGATTTAGTGTACACATGGAGGGATTTGCTCTATCAGGGGTAGAGGCCAGAATTTGAGAAAAAGGTGAGACCCTTAGGTTGTTCTTAGTAATAATTGAAGAAATGTTTTGATGTATATTGAGGAAGGGAGTCTTGCCAGATGTAAGACTCTTAGTAATGATGGAAGTGAGACCATAGGCTGAATGTGGGGTGAGAAGTGTCTGGATAAGGTAAGAGTAGACATTGTAACATATGGTCTAGTATAGCTTGTATAAGGAAGGGTTAAATTGGGGACTAGATAGATAGTAGGGCCAGTAAAGTTTTTGTCTTTAACTGACCTGGGTTCAACCCCTAACAACCCGTTTGGTTCCCTAAACATCACCAGGACTGAGCCCTGAGAACACCCCAATGTGAACACCTCCCCTGCCACACACAAAAAATTTCAAAGGATGAGTACTCACTATAATTATTATATTTAAAGAAGGTTTTATGAACATTCTTTCGTTATGTTATCTTTGGTCATATTAACTTTTATTGTAGAGAGTTTTTCCATCAGTGAAAATATGATATGTTAAATATTTTATGCACATGTTTTTATGTTAAGAATTATTAGAATTAATCCTTATCAAGTCATTAGAACTTTCACACTTAGTTGTTGTATTTTTTTCCCCTATTACCAGACTGTTGGACTCTTTATTTTATGAGATACAAGAAGCAATGAAAACATATTGAAACTAGAGGCTACATGACTTTATGATGGAAAAAATTGTCACTGAATGTTAAAGCTAGTTGAAAGATATTTATTGTAGCAGTTAATCATCTACTTAGGAGGAAAGAAATGACAGAAAATGTGATTTTTCTTTGTGTTAACAGGAATCTAAAAATATTCAAAGTATGATTTTTATCAGAATGAATGTTGAGTGCTAGTTTATGTATGCTTTTGACAATAACTTTCAATTTACTGTTGTTTTAATAGTATGGAACGACCCCCTTGGTTTGGGCCGCACGGAAGGGTCATTTGGAATGTGTAAAGCATTTGTTAGCCATGGGAGCTGATGTTGACCAAGAAGGAGCTGTGAGTATCTTTTCCATTTTAAACCTTTATAGTAGAAATGTTTTAAGAGAGAAAATATTTTTCCTTAGTATATACCTAGGAACATTTTTCTATGATTATTAATTGATACTTGGGAAAAAAGCTAAGCATTTCTTTCTGTTACCTTGATAAAAATACTGCAGTTAATGTGTACTATAAACATGCTTTTAAGAATCTAATTTTAATTCATATAAGTTTTGGGAGGCTAAAAATATCTTTCAGTAATATTAGTGTAAGTTGATGTAGTCTTAAAACTAAGTAATCTGAATTAATTAAAATGCTTTTCTTTATAAATTAATAATAGTGTAATTGGAGAAATAGTTTAAGTATAACTTATTTTTCTTCCCCACCAGCACTGTATAGCACTGTCTTCCATTGTTCATCAATTTGCTCAAGTGGGCACCAGTAACGTCTCACAACAAATTGTGAGACTTGTTGTTACTGTTTTTGGCATATCAAATATGTCACAGGTAGCTTGCCAGGCTTTGCCGTGTGGGTGAGATACTCTTGGTAGCTTGCCTGGCTCTCCAAGAGGTGCAGAGGAATTGAACCTGGGTTGGCCGTGTACAAGGCAAATGCCCTATCCGCTCTGCTATAGCTTTAGTCCTTCCCCTCCAGATAAACTAGTTTAGAAATCATTGGTCTAAACCTAGAAAGAGTAAATTTCTTACTAAATAGTGGGCATTAATTTCTTACTGAGCACTTAATGTATTCATACCCAGCCATGTACCAAATATTTTGAGGGTATTTACGAATTAATATAAAGTACTATTATTTAATGGCTGACCAGAGTTCGATTCCTCCGCCACTCTCGGAGAGCCTGGCAAGCTACCGAGAGTATCTCACCCTCACAGCAAAGCCTGGCAAGCTACCCGTGATATATTCAATATGCCAAACACAGTAATAACAAGTCTCACGATAGAGACGTTACTGGGCCCGCTCGAGCAAATCGATGAACAACGGGAGGACCGTGACTGTGACTATTACTTAATAATTATATATGTTTGATTCAGGACTTACTCCTGGTTGTGTTCTCAGTGATCATTCCTGGTGGGACTTGGAGTAATCAAACCCTGGTTTGAGCAAGGCAGGCAACCTACCTGCTGTACTATCGCTCTGACCCCCTAAAATCCTTATTTATATTAAATAAATCATCTCTTATATATGTTCACAGTCACGGTCACGGTCCTCCCGTTGTTCATTGATTTGCTCGAGTGGGCCCAGTAACGTCTCCATCATGAGACTTGTTGTTACTGTGTTTGGCATATCGAATACATCACGGGTAGCTTGCCAGGCTCTGCCATGAGGGCAAGATACTCTCGGTAGCTTGCCGGGCTCTCCGAGAGGGGTGGAGGAATTGAACTCAGGTCGGCTATGTTGGCCGCTTGTAAGGCAAACGCCCTACCACTGTGCTATCGCTCCAGCCCTTAAGTGGATTAAAAATGGAGCATATGTAAAATGAACCTCTGAAGTGAAATCTTTTAATATCTTACTGCAGTGCAATGGAAGTGAATTCCTATTCTTACTTCTAAGCACTGCATTAAACAGTTTGTACTGTTTCCCACTTTGGCAGAAGCTTCTAATCTACTAATTGCTGATCTTCATGCATACATGCACACATATGATATATTAGTGTTGTGTGAAGATTGGTGATGTCTGGAGTTTGTTACTATACGTAAAAGGTAAAATCTAATAACTAACCATGAAAAATCAGACAGTTTTTAAAAATGTGATTTCTGGATCACTGGATAACAGAATATGTATTTCTTTTGAAATATAAAAAGCTATTAATGCATTGCTTTATATCCATTTTCATATAGATTTTCTTATAAAATTATTTTTTAAAGTTTGATTCATGTTTTTAAGAAGGTAAAGGTAAGGTAAAGGCCCTCCCGTTGATCGTCGATTTGCTCGAGCGGGCCCAGTAACGTCTCCATTGGAGACTTTGTTGTTACTGTGTCTGGCATATCGAATACTCTCGGTAGCTTGCCGGGCTCTCCGAGAGGGGCGGAGGAATCGAACTCGGGTCGGCCATGTTGGCCGCTTGTAAGGCGAACGCCCTACCCTCTGTGAAAATAAGTGTTTATTTTAAATTTTAAGTTATAATAGGCTTGGCAAATAAGACTGATTTGAAGTATAAGGGTTTGTTTTTCTCTTATTTTGAAATTCATTTCCAGTACTTCCTTTTTAAAATTTTTATTTATTTATTTATTTATTTATGCTTTTTGGATCATACCCAGCAATCACTCATTTAAAACTAGTTTATGAAAATGGAATCATTGTGTTTGTAGATGATTTATTTCTTGGGTTGATTTTGTTTTTTAGAACTCAATGACTGCACTGATTGTGGCAGTAAAAGGAGGCTACACACAGTCAGTAAAAGAAATTTTGAAGAGGAATCCAAATGTAAATTTAACAGATAAGGATGGAAATACAGCTTTGATGATTGCTTCCAAGGAGGGACATACAGAGATTGTACAGGATCTCCTCGATGCTGGAACATATGTTAACATACCTGATAGGGTAGGTTACCTATTTAAATTTTTTCTTCTAGTGGTTACATTGATACAGGATTATTTTAACTCCTGACTTTCTGTGCATGGTATACATGTTTAATGCTGTTTTATTTATTCCTTTAGAATTAAGTTAAAAACTGTCCAGTCTCTGTAAAGGGTCATCTTTTAAATTTTTGTTAAGTAATGTCGTTGAAAATGTCATATGTACTCTTAGCCTATAATAGTTATTGAATATATAATATATACACACATATTTAAGGACTATACAGTTGTTTGTTTTTATCCCAAATCCAATTTTTCCTCAATCTTGCCATTTCAGTTTCACAGTGTTGTTAAAACCCAGACTTTGATACATTAACCTTGATTTCTCTCTGTCTCACTTTGTACATCTAATTCTTAGTTGATTTCATTGATACCATCTGCTGTCTTCATTTCTATTACCACTGGCCTAGTCTAAGCCAGAATCTTTCATTGTTCTTAGCATCTTAATAGCGGCATCTTCACAAGATTTATGTGTTGTCTGGAATTTATTCTTCACACCATACTTCGGGTGATTTTAAAGCAATAACTCTCATGTGTACTACTTTGCTTAAATTGTCCAAGGCTTCCTCTTACATAGAGGATTTGTGTTAACTCTTTATTAACATTGTATGACATTGTCTTTGACTAACACTTCATCCTCATTTGATAGGACTCTTTCCTCTATTTAAGTAGGTCACACCAGATGACTTTTCTTTTATTCTTGAATCCATGGATTTTGCTTATTAGGAGCCTTTGCACAAGTTACACCTTTTCTAGAATGTGGACTTTATGTGTCTTATCGCCTTATCATTTCTGTCTCAGCTAAAGTATTAAATACAGCTAGCTACCCAAAGCCATTTTATTATAGATAGATACTTTCTATAACAATACTGTATTCTAATTTATATAGATTTATATGATTTTTTGTATGTATTTATTTTGTGTTTCCTGTCTTGTTTCCCAGTGCCTACAGCAATACTTGATTATTAAACGGTTTATAGATTTATAATCTTTGTTTGGATTCACCTTAAAGCTAGCATTTTCAATTAAAATTTGTTTGCCTTGGGCTTATTTTTGGTTTTAGTGTAGTAGTTAAGTTGCTACCCTGTGGTGCTAAACTTAATAATTCTCATGTACCTGCATCTTGATTTATAGACTGTCGGGACTGAGATGAGCTACAACTCAAGGATTTACTCAGTTCAAATTCCTGTAATTTGTTATTTTGCACACAGACCAAAAAATATTTGTGTTTATTGCCAAAACAGCCATTTTCTGTATGTGAAGTAATGGGAAGGATAATTAAAAGTGATAGGTTGATTAATAAGTTTAATTTCAGGTCAGAGATGTTCTTATGTATATAATAAACTTCATCTATTCCTTGTACTGGGGTATTAAGAAATTTTTTGTCTACTGACCTGTATTTTATTCAATTGACTAGACTACAGATGCTGGTCTGGGAACCTTCTTTCCCTCATAATTAGATGTGGTTATAAAATTCGTCCACAACTCTAGTCTTTACACCTTCCCGCCTTAGATTCTGTGACTTTCCTCACATAATGGTATTCCAAGGGATTTGTTTCATGTAATTTTCAGATGTTTGTCTGTTTTGGTGATATATACAGTTTCATATTATTTGTTTACATTTGTATAGGAGGTTATGTTCAAAAGGAGGTTATGTTTCTTATTCTGGGTGACTTAGCAGTCTAAACCTTTGTTCTGGAATTTTAAAGTGTTTTTGATACGTAAAGTCCTCTGTCTTTAAGTATGTTTTGATACTTAAAGTCCTCTTAGGGCTAATAAAGACATATCAGTTTATTAATATTAGTTAATTTAATTTTTTCGTAATAGAGAGACTTTGTATAATAAATTTTCAGAGAAATCTCTGTCATATTAGTAAATGGTTAACCTCAAGAAACAGTGTTTGCTTTCATCATCAAATTGTTTTACATTTTTGTCCCTTCAGAGTGGGGATACTGTATTGATCGGTGCTGTCAGAGGTGGTCATGTGGAAATTGTTCGAGCACTTCTTCAGAAATATGCTGATATAGACATCAGGGGACAGGTATGTATAATTACAGTGTCTCTGTTCTCTTTATTATAGTTGGTTGTAGGTGAGACTGGTAATCATAAAATCATTCTTCCAGCTTTGCTATGGAAATAACTTGGGAATTCTGACATACTTAATAAATGTATTTTAAATTTTGTTAAGTATTACTGCCATTTTTATGAAATTTCTATATTATTTCAAATAAGACTTAGAAGTAAATAAGAAAGGTACTTGTATGTTTGAAATATGCCTCCCTCACTACTATATAAATATTTTCAGTACTAAGTGCGTGATTTCTGAGCAGTTGGTAGTACCTTGAGTTGTGTAACTTGTTTTCATTAGTGTTGCCTACATATTGTTTCTCTATTTTCACTTTTTTATTTTTTAAGAAAAAAAAATCTTTATTTCTCCTGTTCTGCTTAACTTTCCTTGATGTATTGCCTGTCAACTTAGCTTAAGAAAATCATAGCTCATAGAGATATAAGGTTATTAATTTTAGATAAAAACTTGCCTAAGGTAGTGAATTTATCCAATATTTCAAGAGCTGTAGATTTAAAAAAATTGAATTTGTTAGTTCATTTGCTTTTTAATAGTTTTATTTCTGCTCAGTCTTTTCTTGTCTTTAGACTATATCCAAGTTCATTTTTATACCAAAGTAATGAATATTACAGAGGAGGTTACCATGGGAGCCTTATCTGTAAGAAATGTGTTTTATGGTAGGAAGCTTTTAGTTGTGGTTTTATCTATGGTTTTTTTTCTCTTTTTTTTATACAAACATAAAAAGTGATACCACTTTGGGTTTTGATTGATTTCCTAGCAAAAGGTTAAAGTGCAAAATTCTTGATCTATAGAAGGAGAGCACTAAGGAAGGCTTTTGAAAGAAGATAGAATTTGAGCTAAGTTTATAAGATAGGTTGAATATAGATAGGGAGAGAATAAGAAGGCTGGGTCTGGGGTCAGGAAGAGAGGACAGTGACTAGGATGTTCATCTTGCATGCAGTCCCCACAAGTTTGATTCATGGCAGCCCGTGGAAAAATAAAATAATGCCAGAGTTATTTGAATGCCAGCCTAAGGAAGTTAGGGAATTAAGAGATACTTTTGAGGAGAATTCTGATGGAAAAGTTTTGGTATTCAAAGTTAAATAAAGCAGGGAGTGGAGTGATAGCACAGCAGGTAGGACATTTGCCTTGCAAGTGGCCGATCTGGGTTCGATTCCTCCATCCCTCTCAGAGAGCCTGGCAAGCTACCGAGAGTATCCCACCCACATGGAAGAGCCTGGAAAGCTCCCTGTGGCTTATTTGATATACCAAAAACAGTAACAAGTCTCACAATGGAGACGTTACTGGTGCCTACTTGAGCAAATCGATAAACAGGAGGACAGTGCTATAGTGCTATCTTTCCTATCATTGTACATTTTGGTAAGATCTATCAATGCTCTCTACAAAAGTTAACTTTCTATTCACAAGTTTTTAATATTGTGTCTTATATAAGTAATTGTTGATTTTTTTTTTCAGGACAATAAAACTGCCTTGTATTGGGCAGTTGAGAAAGGAAATGCAACAATGGTCAGAGATATCTTACAGTGCAATCCTGACACTGAAATATGTACAAAGGTATAAATTACATTTCTAGTCTCTTATCAATAGCTAATCCTGTGTATTAGTGAATTTTTTCAATCAGCTTTGTTTGCTATTAGAATTATTCTGATTTTTACTGGTAATATTTATTATAAAATTGAGTAACTTTGGTTTTTTGAGAGTTACATGTTCATAGCAAGTACAGTCTATCATTTTTTTACTTTAGTTAAAAATTTTCAGAAAATATAGTATCAGCTATTTATAAATAAAGGCAGTTCATTTCACCAGAATTCTTCTGTGCTTTTCTGTTGTTTGGAATTCCTAATTTCCTTTTAAAAGAAATTTTAAAATGGTTATTAATTTCCCTAGTCAGTCTCTTTAGGCTATTTTACTCATTTGAGAATTATAAAATTGTGTAAAACTTTAGATTATATTTAACCTTATGTATAGTAGTTTTCCATGGAGAAAAACATATTTGGAATTCTAGACTGTAGTGTCAGTATTTTTTTGAAAAAAATTTTGGTATGACCTGAATTTCAAATCCTATACTTCATACATGCCAGATGTGTTACATCCTTAGCCCTAGGAATTCTTAATGAGTAAAGCAATCTAATAGAGTTACTTACTAAAAATCTTATTTCACCTGCTAGAGATCTGGAACAGTGTCTTTCTAAACCAGTGAGGGAAATACAGTCCCCTAGGGAATAAAATATCTTCTCTTTTGACTTGCAAGAGACTTCTTAATAATTTTTTTTTCTTTTGGACCCATATGTTTACGTGGAATTTCTGAACAGGTTTCTCTCTTTCCTAAATCAGCATTGAATTATGATTTCTTCTTGTTTCCCATAATTTCATTTTGAAAGCAGTTATAATTCCTTTTGAAGGATACTATAGAATTCTATAGGGATACTATTATCACATTATTTTCTTTTTTCATACAAATGCTTGTGTACATTGAGAATTGATGTTTGTAAAAATTTCTGAAAACCTAGACACTAGCTTGCCTGACTAGTGACTGTTTAGGGTGGTGGGTTAGTTGGTGGGGAGAGGTTAGAAGGGAATTAGTCTCTCAAGCTGCTGCCTCAAAGGTCAGTGAGACACAAGTAACTCTTGCCAGAAATGATTAATCATTAACTTGGCATATTATATACCCACTGGAGTGATATAAAATGGTTCTGGTGCAAATGATTAGTTATGAAATGAAAAACACTTGTTAGTTTTAAAGCTCTGTTATCTTGAAAATATAGACTGGTGCCAGTGTGAAATATTTGAATTCATCACATGTGTCTTCTTATGACTTTAAACATTTAGGAGTAAAGCTGTTTATCTGACCAACTTTCTTCTTGATGCCCACAGGATGGGGAAACACCACTTATAAAGGCCACTAAGATGAGAAATATTGAAGTAGTAGAGCTGCTGCTAGATAAAGGAGCTAAAGTCTCTGCTATAGACAAGGTAAAACGCCTGTACAGAAAAAATATTTCTGGAAATTCTTGAAGTGATCTGTATTTCTGGTGGACCCAATGAAGGCCCAATTTAGTTTTTACAGAGGAACAGATTTTTTTGCTGGGAATATCTGTTTGGGAACTGAGGCTGTGAGTTTGTACCTATATGGTTATTCCATAGCGTGCCGAGGAATGGGCACTGATTGAGTACTCTGTTTAAGGAGCTTCAGAATTTCTCCTGTTGCTCATGCCAGCTCTGGGGAGGTGCTGCCGACTACCATATAAAATTATGTTTTCAAGTTCAACAGTTGTAGAGTTTGTTGTAGATAAACAGGAAGAAACAAAGCTAAAGGATTGGAGAAGGAAGACTTCAATGAAGACTGGCGTTTAGTGTTCAAAATAGCAAAGGAAGTGTTCTGCCACATGTTGTCATGTTCTCATCCTAAATTTTAAAAGGAATTTTTTTTTTTTTTTTGCTTTTTGGGTCACACCCAGCAATACTCAGGGGTTACTCCTGGCTTTGCACTCAGAAATTACTCCTGGCGGTGCCTGGGGGACCATATGGGATGTCGGGGATTGAACCCGGGTCAGCCGCATGCAAGGCAAACGCCCTCCCTGCTGTGCTATCACTCCGGCTCCAGGAATTTTTTTAAATTTTTTTTTTTAATTTAATAAAATTTGACACTCGGGGCAGGGGAGATAGCATAGCACATAGGGTGCTTGCTGTGCATGTGGTTGATCCAGTTTGATCACTTGATGTAGATCCTTGAGCAACATCAAGAGTAATCTCAGTGCTCAAAGCCAAGAGCATGCCCTGAGCACCACTGCGTGTGACCCTAAAATAAAAAGAAATAACAGAAATTTGACTCTAAATTGTTCAGTGCTTCACATAGAATTGATTCTTGGTTTTAATTTGTTTTAACATTGAACAGGGTTCTTTCTCTACTTCAAATTAATTTTCTCCAAAGAAATGAATTGTACAATATTTAAGATGTAATAAGGTAAAGGTAAAGGTAAAGGCCCTCCCGTTGATCGTCGATTTGCTCGAGCGGGCCCAGTAACGTCTCCATTGGAGACTTTGTTGTTACTGTGTCTGGCATATCGAATACTCTCGGTAGCTTGCCGGGCTCTCCGAGAGGGGCGGAGGAATCGAACTCGGGTCGGCCATGTTGGCCGCTTGTAAGGCGAATGCCCTACCCGCTGTGCTATCGCTCCAGCCCTTTTCAGTAAGTAATGCCCACATATTTTGTAGTAAGAGAATTTAGAAAAAGAATTAACTGACCTGTGGTAGAAAAGGAAAGTCAAAATCAAGATAAGGTTGTGATATATCAGCCTCAAATAAATCATTGCAGGTAATTTTCATTTAGTTATAGAAGTATCAGGATAGATGAGAACTAAGGGTTTAAATAAAAAAATAGATGTTTGGCCTCTTTTCTTTAAGAGGGATGCTTGTGAAGAAGAAATGGGAAAACTGAATTTGCAAATTTTGAAGGGATTTTTTTTCTCACAGTATTACCTTTCATTAGTTCAGGGAATGAAAGCTAATGTGATTTGATATTCTAATGCAGGAAAAAATTGGTTTGATTTTAGGGAAAAGTGAGAGGAGAGGAATGTAGAGATCTTAGTGGCTGAGAAGGATGAATACAGCAGAATTACATCAAAGTGGAGACTGCAGAAATTTATGGGCTCTACAGAAGTTTATGAGTTCAGCCTAACAGTATTTTGTTGACAAGGGACATAGGAGCAAAAGAGATTATGCATGTTGGATGGGATAGCATTGTAAACTGTGAAACTTTCCACATAAATGAAGTAGAAAGTTGCGAAATGTGAATTAGTTGAAGAAGGTGATTCTCATCCAAACAATTATTTAACAGATTCTTTCTAACCTTGATGAAACTTGAGGATCCATGATCTGGAAAGAACAGCAAGGAGATTAGAGGGCTATAGAGAAGTTTTAGCTGAGAAAAGGTTGGTAAGGGACTATAGAAAGGAGTTATAGAGAACATGGCAACTTGAGGAAAGAACTGCTCCACCAAAGTGAGTTTATCCATGAGAGGAGGGGGTACAGGGAGGAGGAAGGGGAACTGGGATCCTTGGAGGAGGTGGAGTACACGATGATGGGTATGGTGTTGGAATGTGTACATGGGAAACCATCAGTAACAAACAGTACTATAAATCACATTATAAATCAAAAAGAGATGGTTTAGAATAGTGGTACTAGAAAAATTACAGGGAAGAGAAACAGCAAACTGTCTATATGTATGCTATGAAAATTAATTTTAGATCTTATAAAATTATGAAAATTGATGCTCTCTGTACTATATGTGAAACATGGAAGTTCAAACTCCCTGCCCCTGTTTTACAGAAAGGAGACACTCCTTTACATATTGCTATTCGTGGGAGGAGTCGGAAACTGGCAGAACTTCTACTGAGAAATCCCAAAGATGGAAGGTTACTCTATAGGCCCAACAAAGCAGGAGAGACTCCCTACAACATTGACTGTAGCCATCAGAAAAGTATTTTAACTCAAATATTTGGAGCCAGTAAGTAGTGGGTTCTATTACTGACTAAGCTTTTGAAAAACGTTTCTTGACTGAAGAATGTAAAACTGGAGAATGTTCTTATATTTTACTGTGGGAAAATACAACTTTCTCATGTAAGTTCATCTCACTGTATTATATCATTCTATATTAAGTACATTCAGAGTTATCAATCAACTCTTTTAATGGTGCACATTTATCAGATTTCAAGTACAAAGGTACTGAAGTATGACTCCAGGATGGAGCACATGCCTGGCAAGACCCTGAGTTCAATCCGTAACATGGCATGGCAGCCATGGTGGCTCTCAGCATTGCTAGACCTTGAGCACTGTATCGTCAGGCCCCACTGCTGTGATAAATATTACTAGGATTGGCTGCTGGACCTCCCAGCAGTATTGAGTATGGCTCCCCCTTAAAAATTTCAGGAGGCATGGGGTAGGGGTAGCATTAATACAATAGGTAGGGCACTTGCCTTGATATGGATGACCCAGGTTTGATCCTGGCACCCTGAGTACCACCAGAAAGTGAAGAGCCAGGAGCAAGCCCTTAGCACAGTTGGGTGTGGCCTGAAAAAACAACAAACGAATTTCAAGGGACCCCCATGAAGTTAGTATAACAGGTCGGCATTGTCTTACATCTGCCTGACCTGAGTTTGATCCACTAGCACCGTACATTTTCTCCCATTACCACAGCGGCAGGGTGGGGGGGGGGGGGAGGGATGCTAGGACCCGTGGTGGGGGAGGATGGGCACTGGTGGAGGGATGGGTACTTGATCATTGTATAACTGAAACCCAAGCACAAAAATTTATAAGTCTATAATTGTACCTCATGGTGTTTCACTAATAAAAAAAATTTAAAAAAAAAGACCTGAGCACCCCTGAGTGTGGCCCAAACCTGTTCCCCACACCACCCCCCAAAATCAAGAATGAAGACACAAGTATAGTAGTAAGAGCAATTTCCCCATTGCTTCTTATCTCCTAATTTGTAATTGCTTTCCTTTCAAAACTTTCTAAAAGAATCATTCGAGACTAGAGAGGTAGTTCAGTGGTATAGCATATGTGAGGCCCTGGATTCCACCTCTAGCACCGGAAAAAAATAATAAATAAATAAATAAATAAACTAGGACATACCACATTATAAGAGATTTTAATAATTGCCATCATATTTTAACTGATGTAAAACCTTGCTGATAGGTTTCATAGTAATTTCAGTTCTTGATGAATATTTGCATTTTATGATATTAATAGTGCTGCAGTAAGCATCTTTGTACATATATCCATTAACTCTTATTTTTAGAATTATTCTCTTATGAAAAACACCCTGAAGTAGAATTTTCTAATCAATGAATACTCACAGGTTTTAATGTTCCAAAATGGCTGTGACAGTTTCTCCTTACTCTGGCTAATAAATGATAGTGCCCCACAACCTTGCAAACTCTTAATTTTGGTAATAGATCAGTTTTTAAAAGTTAATTTTAATTTGAATTGTAAAAGTTATTACTAAGATTGATGTTTATTATTTTAATATGTTTTTATTGAGGTAATATTGTTATATGAGGTACTGAGATTTTTTTTTTAATTTTTATTAGTGAGACACCATGAGGTACAGTTGTAGACTTACAAATTTTTGTGCTTGGGTTTCAATTATTCAATGATCAAATACCCATCCCTCCACCAGTGCCCATTTCCCACCATCACGGATCCCAGTATCCCTCCCACCCCCCATCCCCTCCATCCCACCCTGCCTCTGTGGCAGGCCATTCCCTTTTGTTCTCGGTACTGAGATTTTTTTTTTAATGCTTTATATGTTTCCATTTACCTTTGTGCCCTTTGCTCACTTTTTTCTTTAAAATTTTATTTTAAGTATCTTTACAATTGATTAGAATATTTTGTATTGTTATATTTAGAATATCTGGATATTGTTCATCTCTATCTTCTATGTCCTTTCTTCAGCTCATTCTTTTTGTGTATATGATGATGGTTTTTTATTCTTCATATAAAAAAATAAAACATTTATTTTTAATTAAAATTTTTTTGTTTATTTTTGGGCCACATCCAGAAGTGATCAGAGCTTATCCTTGACTCTGCACTCCTCAGGGATCACTCCCCAAGGTGGGCTATTTGCAAGGCATACACCCTACCTACTGTACTATTTCCCCAGCTCCAAGTTAAACATTTTTTCAGGGGCAGGAGCTATAGTACAGGGGTGATGTGTTTGCTTTGCGCATGGCTGACCCAGGTTCAATCCCTGGCATCCCATATGATTCCCTGAGCACCACAAGAAAATCAACATTTTTTTCAATAGGTGTTCTCTCTCTTTTTTTTTTAATTATTATTTTTATTTTTATTACTGTGCAAGTCAGAACTCAGAGCCTCACACATGAGAGATATATGCTCTACGACTGAGACACATTCCCAATGTAAAAGTTGCGCTTTATTTTGTAGGTTATTCATCTATATTTTCCTGTGACTTTACTATTATACAGAGAAGGAAAGACCTTTCTACTCAAAGTTTTGAAAGTTTTTCTTTGAATTACTTTTTTTGTAAAACTTTTTGGGGGGTGCTGATATTTATGTCTGATTTTTAAATATTTAAAAACCTTGTTTGTTATAGTATAAGGTGTAGAATTTAACTCTTTAAATGGCTAAACTCTTTTAATACCATTTATTAATTCATCCTTTTACCACTGATTTGAAGTGCTTTATGCTAAAATCCTTACAAGCTTTACAATGTTCTTTTATTCTAATTCTATAGTATTTTTTGATGCTTCTCCAACTATACTTTTGTTAAAAAAAAATACAGAAACTGGAGTGATAGCACAGCAGGTAGGGCATTTGCCTTACATGAGGCTGACCCGGGTTCAATTCCCAGCATCCCACATGGTCCCCTGAGCACCACCGGGGTAATTCCTGAGTACAGGGCCAGGAGTAACCCCTGTGCATAGCCAGGTGTGATCCAAAAAGAAAAAAAAATGCAAACATACTTTTATTTTCCTCATCTATTATTGCATGTTCTTTTTATTTTGATTTTTTCAAAAATTCTATGGATTTAAAAAAAATTTTAAAAAATGGGGCTGGACTCAGATAGAGAAGAGAGCACCAAATAAAGGGTGTTGTGAAGACCCTCCCAGGGTGGGAGAGACATGCTAAAAGTAGTCTATAGACCAAACATGATTGCCACTCAATGCCTCTCTTGCAAAACACAGTACCCAAAAGAAGAGAGAGAGAGCAAGGGGAAATACCCTGCCACAGCGGCAGGTTGGAATGGGGGGGGGGGGGGAGGGATGCTAGGACCCGTGGTGGGGGAGGATGGGTACTTGATCATTGTATAACTGAAACCGAAGCACAAAAACAAAACAAAACAAAAAAAGAAAACAAAACTGAGGCTTCACAAAATTAAAGATAAAAAATTAAAAATTTTTAAAAAATAAAAAAAAAATGGGGAACTATAGCACAGCAGGTAGGGCGTTTGCCTTGCATGTGGCTGAACTGGGTTCGATCCCAGGCATCCCATATGGTCCCCTGAGCACTGCCAGGAGTAATTCCTGAGTGCAAAGCCAGGAGTAACCCCTGAGCATTGCTGGGTGTGACCCAAAAAGAAAAAAAAAAATTCTTATAAATTTTTAGTGGAATTTCCCTAAGGTGATTGATTTGGGAAGATTATCTTTAAATATGGAATCACTGAATGTCTTTTTTTCTCTGATCATACATCATTTTCTTCAGTAACATTTTATAACTTTTTTATATAGCTATTATACAAATTTTTTAAATTATCTATATGCAAATTTGGTTTTTATTACCATATTTTACTGATTTTAAAATACACACGTTGTTCTACACTTGATACATCTAAAAGTGGAAATGTGTTTTATCATAGATGGATAGGAAAGCACTGGTCACAGTTTGGCAGCATACTTTTTCTTTGCTGTACATAATGAAAAAAATCTTACTTTCTTAAGTTTTGTGAAAAGAAGTATGATATTAATTGAAGAATCTTGATCTTTGTTTACAAGTCAAACAATGTAAAGTACATTTGTTTCTTTAGTAAATAAACACTTGATAAATGATTATTGATGATTATAATCAATTTTGTAGTGTTGATGTTATTTTGTTTATATAAGATGTGATATTCTTGTATTTACAGGACACTTATCTCCTACGGAAACAGATGGTGATATGCTTGGTTATGACTTATATAGCAGTGCCCTGGCAGATATTCTTAGTGAACCTACCATGCAGCCACCCATCTGTGTGGGGCTGTATGCACAGTGGGGAAGTGGGAAATCTTTCTTACTCAAGAAATTAGAAGGTAATGTGTGTCTTTGAAACACATATGAATACAACGTGGTTTTCTTTGTCTCCCCTCCTCCCCCTGGGGTATAGTTTATATGTAGTCTTAAGGTTTTAGATTTGTATAATTTTATATAGGTAAATTATGCTACCAACTAAATCAAGTTTATTAGGATTTTAATCCCCTCTAATTGTTGAGATCGTCATTTGAATTCATTAAAATTAATTGTCTTAGTGGCTGGAGCGATAGCACAGTGGGAAGGACGTTTGCTTGCACACGGCCGGCCTGGGTTCAATTCCCAGCATCCCATATGGTCCCCCGAGCACCGCCAGAAGTAATTCCTGAGTGCATGAGCCAGGAGTAACCCCTGTGCAATGCTGGATGTGACCCAAAAAGCCAAAAAAAATTAATTGTTATACTCAAAACCTAATGGTAGCAGATATTCTGTGTTACTTGTAATTATTTTATACAGGATCCTTCACAAACTTGTTAGTTTGCTTGACCATACCCACCAGAACTATTTGTGTGTTCTCGTAGTCTCAGAAAACCAATGCTCTTTCAAGAACAGACAAGAAAATTTTCCTGAGTTGCTACTACTATTAGGAACTTTCTAGTAAATTGGCTCTCAACCTAGCACCCAACACATGCATCTTTGTCTTGACAAAACCTTAATCTTTCTTCAAAGACATTTTGGTTTTGCCCATAAATTTTTTACCAAGCTTTCAGAAAGACTCTTGTTTAAGGCTCATTTGAGCTTAGTGTCTACCATTAAGTGTAGATTATAAGGAGAAGAGAATGTGTAGTGATCAGAAAGGAATGGTTGTGATTCATAATTTGAAAACTCGGCAGAATAACAATTTTTAGTTTCATGCATGGAAAGACTAGCTAGGTGCCTGTATAATGCAAACTGCAAAAATTAGCTGTTGACAGCATCGTGACATATAAAAACACATGAAAAAAATTGTACATCCTCAAATTAAAGTAGGAGAATGCATAGGACTCACCAGTATTCCTAAGGAATGAGATTTTTTTTCTCAAGAGAACACTGGTTACAGTGAATAAGCAGCCTTCTTTCTGAGGAGTTAGTAAGTCCTCAGTAAATGTTTGTATTGAAACTGAAATTTTCAAATTGAGTTAAAAGTTAAATTTCCTAATAGAGGGGTGAGTTTTATTCACAGCGATATATTTATTTTTCAGATGAAATGAAGACGTTTGCAGGACAACAGATTGAACCTCTTTTTCAGTTTTCATGGCTGATAGTATTTCTGACCCTGCTGCTTTGTGGAGGGATGGGATTATTGTTTGCTTTTACAATTGACCTAAATCTTGGAGTGGCAGTGTCATTGAGCTGCTTGGCTCTCTTATACATCTTTTTCAGTGAGTCCTTTTTTTATCTGTTTGAAAATAGAAAAAAATGTCAAGACTTATTGTTTACTTGAAACATTCTCTCTTGGGGCTGGAATGGTAGTAAAGTGGATAGGGCATTTGACTTGCATGTGGCTGGCCCAAGATTGATTCCCAGCATCCCATATGTACCCCAGAACTTGCCAGGAGTGAGGGATCAGAGTCAGGAGTAAGCTCAAAGTCAAGAATAAGCTCTGAGCACCTCCAAGTGTGTCCCCAAAACAAAACAAAACAGAAGAGATTAGCTCTCTCTTAGAACCTGTAAATTATTTTCATCACTAGATTAGAATAGGGCTTTTTTTGTACAGTAATCTGAAAAGATTATATACAACCTGACCTAAACTTTAAAAAAATGCTAGTTGACTATTTGTTGATACTGTAATACTAAAGCAGAACTATATTATGTTTTCCATTTTTATGTTAATTATTTTTATTTAAATCTTTCTTGAAAATGTCTCTAAATTCATAACTGTCATGCTCTTGAGCATTTTGATCATGAGTATAGTTTTTATCTAAAGTTTTTTTTATCTATAAACAATTTTTACCTAAAGACAGAATAGATTGTAACCCCATTTCATGGGAGGATATTTTCAGTCATTAGAAAGAAAATATATTTACTACTGGAGGAAAAGGTAAACTTCAGTAGTTGGAAATAGTGACAAACCCAAAGTGTTTTGTATTTGAATCTGAACCAAGTGAGACATTTGTTTTAAGGCAGTATCTTTGTGTTTCCTATGTAATACTTTATGTTTCTTCTGCCATAGTTAAACCACTTAATTCCATTTTGCGTGAACTTATGCATGTTTGGAGAAATTAATGAGTTTGAGAAATAGTTAGGAAATAGCAGGGGGTCATAGAAGGTTTGGAGGCACAGCTGTCGTTCTTTGATCTTTTGACTTCTTAGAGAAACTCAGGAGATTCCTTGACTAATGATTGTTTTCTGCGATTTCATTTAAAACTTTGCATTCCAGTTGTCATTTACTTTGGTGGACGAAGAGAAGGAGAGAGTTGGAATTGGGCTTGGGTCCTTAGTACCAGATTGGCAAGACATATTGGATATTTGGAACTCCTCCTTAAGTTGATGTTTGTGAATCCTCCTGAATTGCCAGAACAAACCACTAAAGCTTTACCTGTGAGGTGAGTTGGTCCTTTTGACAGAAGTAACTGTTAATAAGATGAAACAAATATAAAGTTTATAATGCATTATTTCTCAGTGTATTTACAGTAAATATCTGTCTCAAACTTTTCACATGAGAAAAAAAATCCCTTGTTCTGGCACTGGAGAGAAAGTACAGCAGGTAGGCCACTTGCCTTGCATGTGGCTGCCCAGGGTTTGATCTCCAACATCCCATATGGTCCCCTGAGCACTGCCAGTAGTAATTCCTGAGTGCAGAGCCAGGAATAAACCCTGAGCATCATCAATTGTGACCCCCAAATCAAAGCAAAACAAAACAAAACAAAACAAATATGCTCTGTTCAAGTACATTTTGAAAAAAACACTTATTATATCTCCTTCCTATGCACTCACAGACTCTTTTCCATAGAGAAATATTTAACTTTCACTTACTAAATTTTATTTACCATAAATCTTTTCTCCCTCTTGTGAGAAAAGCATTGTAGAGGATAAAGCCCTGGCACCTTTTTACATTGTCATGTAACCTTATTAACTCCAATCTGTACTTTTGCCATCTTTGGAAATTATTTGTTGCCTATTTATTTGGTTGCCAGTTAAGTTACTAATAAATAATAAGGTGATATATGAGAAAACAGTTATGGAAAGATTAAAATATAAGTTGAGAACTGGTCAACAGAACTAGTTTACCGTGGAGGTGAGGTGGGGCCAGGGTATGGGGGAAACTCAGTGGAGGTGGACCCTGAGACAGTGAAAGGTGTAGGGTTGGGACACTGTGTGAATAAGACCCTAACCCTGAAGGTATTGTAGGGACAAAAGTGAAATTTAAAAACTAAGGCTCTTTCTGCCCTTGGAGAAGCCCATGTTCTCTCTTGAGTGTGATATTCTCTCTCTCTCTTTCTTTCTTTTTCCTCCTCCATACCTTCAAAAACCCTCCAAATAATAAAATCTGTTTTACTGCAAAAAAATAAAACAAAACAAAAACTAAAATCATGCATATTAAGGAATAAAGGTAAGGTAGAGAGCTCCAGGGAAAAGTAAAATTGAAAAAAGCAATTAGAAAACTAAAGGTAAAGGTAAAGGTAAAGGCCCTCCCGTTGATCGTCGATTTGCTCGAGCGGGCCCAGTAACGTCTCCATTGGAGACTTTGTTGTTACTGTGTTTGGCATATCGAATACTCTCGGTAGCTTGCTGGACTCTCCGAGAGGGGCGGAGGAATTGAACTCGGGTCGACCATATTGGCCGCTTGTAAGGCAAAAGCCCTACCGCTGTGCTATCGCTCCAGCCCAGCAAAAGTAATTAAATGCAATTGGCAAATAAGTATGTTCTAAAAGATTTTAAATTATAAGAAAATATATAAATTTTTAAATGAAAATATATAAATCAGATAAAACATCAAATTTATGAATATGAGAGAAAATAGATAAAAACTTACATTATAAGCCTATAGAATTAGTACTGGACCCAGAGCACTAGAACAGGGGATTTGCTCGTGACTGACCCAGGTTCAATCCTGGGCATCTCACATGGTCTCTTCCAGCCTTGCCAGGAGTGTTCCTTGAACTCAGAGGAAGCCCGGAGCACCTCTGCATGTGATCAAAAAAAAAAAAAACCCTAAAATTAGTATTAAGGAAAGGATTTTAAATGAAGGCTCAAAAGCAGCACCAGAAGATTTAAAAAAATTTATAAATTGGGGTTGGAGCAATAGCATAGCAGGTAGGGCATTTGCCTTGCACGTAGCCAACTCAGGTTCAATTCCCAGCATCCCATATGGTCCCCTGAGCACCGCCAGGAGTAATTCCTGAGTGCATGAACCAGGAGTAACCCCCATGTAATGCCAGGTGTGACCCAAAAAGCAAAAAAAAAAAATTTTATAATTAAATTTATTGAGCCAGGGGCTGGAGCAATAGTACAGCAGATAGGGCATTTGCCTTTCATGTGGCTGACCAGGGTTTCATTCCCATATCTCATATGGTCCCATATGGTCCCCCAAGCATCGCCAGGAGTAATTTCTGAGTGCAGAGCCAGGAGTAATCCCTGAGCATCACCGGGTGTGACCCAAAAAGCAAAAAAATTAGATAAATAAATTTATTGGGTCAGAGCAATAGTACAGTGAGTTGGGACCCCAGTTTGATCCCCAGTATTTTGTATGATCCCCCGAGCACTGCCCCGAGCATCACTGGGTATGACCCAAAAAGCCAAAAATATTAATTATGTTCTGTTTAAGGTAGTGTCTTTATAATAGTGTAGATATTTATGGTCTTGGTGCACAGTTTCCTCCTCAACATCAAGTGCCCAAGGCCCCCTGCCCAGGTTCCTGTGCAGAGGGAGATATTTTTACAGGAAACAAGAAAAGCATCATAAATTAATGAGGTTGAACTATATGCATTAATTTTCCTTTAGAATTAGAGTGGACTCTGACTGTGCTCAGTGATAGATGCATGTCTCGTATGTTTGAGGCTTTGGTTCATTCGTACAACAACAACGAAAAAGGCATTTAAAATAGCCTAAATCAAGACTATATAATGCAATGCAGTCCTAGATTTTATTTTGAAAGCAATAGTTTTCTGCTGAATTGAGATGAGTTTAGTTTGGGGATGGAAGGGAAGAAAATAGTTAATGCAGAAATAATATTTGGTCAGGGAATAAGAATACAAATAGTTCAGTGGTTCCAAAGAACATCTGTTAATAATACCTTAAAGTCTATTTCTAAATCCCTAGTCAATGTGTAAGCTATCTATAAGATATTCCAAATTTTGTGTTTTTAAATAGCATTAATTTTTTTTCTTTTTTTTGCAAGTAGGTGCACCACACCTGCTGTGTTCAGGTACTATTCCAAGCACAGTACTTGGGGACTATTACTGGTGGTACTTAGGGATCATGTTGTGCCAAGGTTTGAACTTGGAAATCTCATGTACAAAACATGCACTCCAGCCCTCACCATATTTCCCTCATCATAAAAAGCATTTAATTTTTAATTCAAAATACTTTCTCAGTGTTTTCATCTATTCTTCTACACTTCCCTTCTGCAGCTCTTTTGGCTTTGTCGTATGGAGGGAGGGGGCAGAGGGAAACCAGCAGGAACCATCTTTCATCACTGTATCATGAGACCTATTGAGGTGTATGAGTTCTTTAGTAAATTGTTCTCATAACTTTTTTACCCTGCCACCTTTAATCAGAATGTCTTCATTTTACTCTGCTCCATTGAACTCTTTCATTTCTTTTGGTTACGGCACAGGATGAGCAAAGGTGGGAAGTTAATGTGCTTTTTGTTCTGCTTTCCTGTTTTATGGTTACAGGGATTGATGCCAGGGCTTCATGCATGAAAGGCATGAACTCAACCTCTGAGTTACATTCCCAGGCTCTATATTTAATTTACATTGCTCTCTTTTCCTACAAATAGTATGTATATAAGGAGCTAGAAGTAAAAGATACCTAATAAATTATTTTTCTGTCTGAAATTTTAAAAGAAAATAATTTTTGAAAATTAATTTTATGCAATGTGATTTACAGTACTGTTGATGTTAAGGGTCATGCGCAAAACATTCCAAACCCATACCTTCCATCATTGTTCACTTCCCTCCACCACCAGTGTCCAACCCTCCTGGGCCCCATGACCCCAACTAATTCCCACAGCATTCCTCCTGCTGTAATAAGCTTCCTACAAAGGACCAATTGCTGTTGCTTTGGGGCTTTTGAAAAACGTTATTTTTAAAAGACACAGGGAAATGATGCAGCGGTGATAAATATTGAAGTTATTCGCTTCTTTAGTTATCAGACTAATGGTTTATTTTACCCTTCTCCAAGGTTTTTGTTTACAGATTATAATAGGCTGTCCAGTGTTGGTGGAGAAACATCAATGGCTGAAATGATTGCAACTCTCTCAGATGCTTGTGAAAGAGAGTTTGGGTTTTTGGCAACTAGACTGTTTCGAGTATTCAAGACTGAAGATACACAGGGTAGGACTTCTACTTTGTGTGTGGTTGGTGATGGGATAGTTAGTGTATTTCTGCAAAAATAGGAATATTAGATCTGTTCTATGCTGTGACTGTAATGATTAGGATTGTCTAGACATTTCACATATAATTGTTTAAGTTATTTCTTATGTTACAGGTAAAAAGAAGTGGAAGAAAACATGTTGTCTCCCATCTTTTGTCATCTTTCTTTTCATCTTGGGCTGCATTATTGCTGGTATTACTCTTCTGGCTATATTCAGAGTTGACCCCAAACATATGACAGTGAATGCTGTCCTCATATCAATTGCCTCAATAGTGGGGTTGGCTTTTATATTAAACTGTCGTACATGGTGGCAGGTGCTGGACTCTCTCCTAAATTCACAAAGAAAGCGTCTTCATAATGCTGCTTCCAAACTGCACAAATTGAAAAGTGAAGGATTCATGAAAGTAAGTTATTTAGTAAGCAGTTATAATGTAAATATGCTACTATGTCATGATCGTTTTGGCTTGGTCTGGTCGGAGGGGAGGGCTGGGAGGGTTGTCACACTCTCTAAATAGTGTGAAACTGCATCTTTAAGCTTTACTCCATATTTTTCATGTGTAAATTTAAATTTTGAAGACAAAAAGGTTATAGCATTTTTTTTTTAAAAATAAACTTAGAAAAAGAAATTAACTGAGCCAGACAGATAGCTCAATGGGCTGAATACACGCTTTGCATGTAGGAGTCCTGGATTCTATCCCTGGTACTTTTGGTCCTCCGAGGCTTAATTCTTTCTCTCAAAGGAGTTACCGTGCTATAGTCGTCATTACTACCTGATGATACGTATTCCTCTAGAAACCAGTAGAATAAGCTGGGTCATACACTCAGTACTAAAGGGACTTTATACAATCTTTCTAAGCTTTCCTTTGATCAAGGTGTAATCTGTAATTTGGTATTTAGATCTTTTTTTGTGTGCATTCACATCAAAGTCTTGAGGTTTTGATCTTTTTGACTTTGGGGTATGTGATCTTAGCTAGTAAGTTACTCAACTCATTTTGTCCTTTTAAAATAGATATGACAAAAATTTTAGAATTCGTAGAATGACATCTCAAAGTCTACACTGCTGATATACCAGGAGTACACATTGGATGGGATGTAAAGTAGAATGCAATCAGTCTTGATTAAGAAAATGTTAACACACAAGGTTAACCTCTAACAGCATGTTAGTAATCTCTTATACAAGGACTTAATGGCTTCGGGGTGAGATACAACAATCTTCACACACTTTCTGCTTAGAAAATCTTTTTTGATCATTTTTGGCGAGTTATTTATTTATTTATTTTTGCTTTTTTGGGTCACACCCAGTGATGCACAGGGGTTACTCCTGTATCTACACTCAGAATTACCCCTGGTGGTGTTCAGGGGACTATATGGGATGCTGGGAATTGAACTCGGGTTGGCCGCATGCAAGGCAAAGGGCCCACCCGCTGTGCTATTGCTCCAGCCCCCTAGTGAGTTATTTATAACAAGCAGTATAAAATAGATTAGTTAGGGCCTGCTATTGGGTTAGGCTTGGTGGTGATTGGGAAAATTGGAAATATTTGTGATGAGAAGGTGCAATGGTGGTGGAATTGGTGGGTTTGTAATATTGAATGTAATAAATGATTGTGAACAACTTTATTTTAAAAAATATTTTAAAAAATAGATATGACAGGGCCAGAAAGATAGTATAGCAGGTTAGGTGCTTGCTTTGCATGTGAAATCACTTAGTTCATTGTGTAGACTTCACTTAAGTTTTAAGTGGAACCAAAATGACAGTGAAGGCTCTGTATTTTTTTTCTTCTTAATAAAGGACTTCCTGTGAGGATTATGTTTAATTTTCTCATATCTGTGGTTCTTTCTGTCCTGTCTTTGACACAGGTTCTTAAGTGTGAAGTGGAATTGATGGCCAGAATGGCAAAAACCATTGATAGCTTCACTCAGAATCAGACACGACTGGTGGTTATCATCGATGGGCTAGATGCCTGTGAGCAAGACAAAGTTCTTCAGATGTTGGACACTGTATGTTGTAACTATCTGGCAATGTTGACATTTGTTGCAGCTGAGAGGAATGACTTTTAAGAATAGCTCAGATGGGGGCTGGGGATGTGGCTCAGGTGGTAGAGCACATGCCTTGTGTCTTTGAAACCCTTGATTTAATCCCTAGCACCCAGTTGTTCCTCAGGCTTTCAGTTGTGACCCTGGTGGTCCACAGGGCCATGCACCACTATTGGTGGCCCACACACAATTTTTAAAAATGAAACTATATAACTCTAATGAAATTCTAATAGTACTTGCTTCTCTGCTGAATTTTTAAAAATATTAAAACCAGTATATGGAGGAACTGAGCAAATGTTTCATCACCAAGTTAAGCAGTTTTTGGTTAATGGCAGTATGAAGAAAATAATTATAGGCTGTTTCTGAAGTTCTGAAGTTCATTGTGTAATGAACTTCCAGCTTTTCTTTGAAAATGATTATGGTTGGAATCAGGGAGTAACATAGCAAAGTTACAGAAATTAAGGGCTTCTTTGGTTAGCGTGTGTGCACAGTAGTGACTCCTTAAAATATATATTAGAAACAGTATGTAATGAAAAATTCAGAGTGAGACTTAATAAAATTTGTTGTTTCATAGAATAATATTTTGATGAGAAGGAAATAGTATTTAAAAAATAGTTAACAAAGGATAATACAGAATTTGAAGACATGTCTTATTACTCTGCGTAATTTACACTTCATATGTGCATTTTTTTCCACCACAGGTTCGAATTCTGTTTTCCAAAGGCCCATTCATTGCCATCTTTGCAAGTGACCCACATATCATTATAAAGGCAATTAACCAGAACCTCAATAGTGTGCTTCGTGACTCAAATATTAATGGACATGATTATATGCGCAATATAGTTCACTTGCCTGTTTTTCTTAACAGTCGTGGACTAAGTAATGCAAGAAAATTTCTTGTAACTTCAACAACAAATGGGGACATTCCATGCACAGATACTGCAGGTATAGATTAAGTTCTTCCATTTTGTTCGCTTTTGAAGTAGTTTTGTAGGTTTTTTTTTATAGTGAATCTTCTTTTGCCGTAAAAATATTATTGGCACTTTAAATATAACCATAGAACTTTAGTACAAATAGTGCTCTCTTGATAAATTCCTTAAGGTATCCAGGAAGATGCAGACAGACGAGTTTCACAAATCAGCCTTGGGGAGATGACAAAACTCGGTAGCAAGACAGCCCTCAATAGACGGGTAAGAGGCCATTTGTTTGGAAACATGTTTTTATTGCTAAAATTGAAATGAAGCTAACTAAGGTGGTGCCCTTTATTCTTTGGTAGAGATAGCAGATTTATCATCAAGTAACTTATCATTGGATTGCCTTTGTGCCTGCTGCTAGGGATATCTGAAACTTAGACTGAAATCTAGCTAAATTGTATCAGAGTCCCTTTCCTTTCCCAGTCTTTTGGAACCCAAATGTCTCTCCAGACTCTTGATGAATTAAGACCTCTGTCACTCTTGAGACTATTAAAACCCCCTGAATGAAATCATTCAAGGAAAAAGGGTCTAGAACCTGTCCATTCATTTCAGGTGCCCTTTGTTCTAAGGGAGGATGAGGTTTGTAGAATAAGAAAACTCTGATCCACCTTCCTTCTTCTCCAGTGCTCATGGGGTGTGTGCTCTCTTTTTACTACTTATAGAACCATTCTGGGCACTTTCCAACCACTTTGTATTTCTGCATTTCTCCCAGAGGATTGTTGGGAAAGTTGAGCCATTTTTGTTTTGTTTTGTTTTTTTGGATCACACCCGGCAATGCATAGGGTTACTCCTGGCTCATGCACTCAGGAATTACTGCTGGTGGTGCTCGGGGGACCATATGGGATGCTGGAGATCAAACCCGGGTCAGCCGTGTGCGAGGCAAACACCCTACCCACTGTGCCATCACTCCAGCCCCAGTTGAGCCATTTTAGGTAGTTGTCCTGTTTTAAAATCTTGATCTTAAAAGTCAGTATACCAAATTCTTACAATTAGACAAGAGAATTACTTGCTTTCTTGTTCCAGGATTCCTATAAATACTGAGCTATATAGGTTTTTACACAGTTTTGCTTGCTTATAATTTTGACACACAAAGAGTTTTATTTGACTGTGCAGTCTACATTCAAATGTACCTGAAGTTAAACTTTAGCATTTGATGCAATTGCTGCTGATATTAGTCAATATAAAGATTTTGCCTTAAGAAAAGTGAGAATTCTTTTTATTGCTGTATAATCCTCCTCTTTGGGTAAAATTTTGGATTTTCTAGTTCATGTCATAAATGTATACTATCTCCTCAAAAGCTTTTAGTTCTCATATTCAAAGTATGGGGTTATTCTCACTGATAATGCACTGTTTCAGGATACTTACCGAAGAAGGCAGATGCAGCGAACAATTACTCGGCAGATGTCCTTTGATCTTACAAAACTACTGGTTACAGAGGACTGGTTCAGTGACATCAGCCCTCAGACCATGAGAAGATTACTTAATATTGTTTCTGTGACAGGTGACTTTTGTTTTTTTCCTTCAACATTCAGTGGTATTAAATGAATAGGAGAAAGTAATAGTACACTATATATCCATCAATGGGCTAATATTAAGGAGTATAATAAACTCTTGAAACTCAACAACAGAAAATAATTCCATCAAAGATGGAGAAAAGAGGGTAGCAGACATTTCTTTAAAAAAAATTAACATACAGATGGCTAATAAACACATAAAAAAGTGCCCCTCATGTGAGTTATCAACTAAAATTGAGAGATCACTGTTACATAAAACGCCAGAGCGGATGTGGAGGAAAAAGAACCCTTAATTACTGCTGGTGAGCGTATAAATTGGTTTAGTCACTATGGAAAATAGCATAGAGATTTCTCAAAAACAAAAATAGAATTTATATCTGAGTCACTAGTTTTACTTGTGTTTGTCCAAAGAAATCAAAACATGAATTTAAAAAGACATATGCACACCTGTATATTCTTTTGTTTGTAGTAGCCAGGATCTGAAAACAACCCATATACCCAGTAGAGGAGGATGTGATATCTATCTGTTTGTCTATCTATCTATCTATCTATCTATCTATCTATCTATCTATCATCTACCATCTACCTACCTATCTATCTATCTATCTATGCACACACAATGGAATACTACTCAACTATGGGAAAAGATGAAATATTGTCTTTTATTATAACATGGATGGAACTGGAGGGGATATGCTAAATGGAATAAGTCAGAATGAAAAAGATGGGCTGGGGAGATGACTCAAAGCTTTGCATGAGGTGCCTAGAGTTCAGTTCCTGGCATTGCAGGGTCTCCCAAACATTGCCAGGAGTGGCTCCCTGAGTGTATGCTGTGAGTGGTCCCAAAACAAAAATCAAGAGGAGAAAGACTGAAACTGAAAGATATTACTAATATGTGATTATATATATACATATATATATAAGAAAGCTATAAAACTGGCTTTCTAATAAATATAAACCCTTTGACTCTTACCACAGAATTAAGATTACCAAGCAGTGGGTGGATAAGTAGACCAAAATGGTCCAAAGGACTGTGATGATGAGATATTGGTATTTTGGTGACAGACATGGTATGGTAACATTGTACCTCTAGAATATATATGAATATATATATATATATGCATATATATATATATATATATACACACACACACACACATTTATGCTCTTACAAAACATTGTTGCAATGAAATTTTTTAATTTGATACTCAGATTATACACTGGTATTCTGTTTGGGTTTTCAAGTGATATTTTAAATAAAAAATATTGGCAACAAAATACGTGCTAATTGCCTAGTAACTGAATTCCACTGATAAGAATTCTGCCCTCTACTGATAACCCTTGTTTTTGATGCTTACTTTTAAGCCAGTATTACATGATTGTGATTACTATTAGGCAAATCATAAGTATGAAATCAGAAATACTAGTGCTTACATTAATGTTAAAGTTATTAATAAGTTTCATGAAGGCTGAACCATATTTATTTTGTTAATCATTTATCCCCAATACTAGTATAGCATTGTGCTATACCATATTCCAGTGAGTTTTCATATCTCTCAAATGTGAGTGTACCTCACCTGAATTAAAGGTAAAGCCCTGTCGATGTACCAGACTGGATCACACTTTCAGGAGCAAAAGAATGCAGTGATAATAATGTAGTTTATATATTTATGAGCATATTTACTGAGAGAATCAAAACCTAGGAATAAAAGAATTGAAGGGAGATTCTGTGCATATGTGTGTATGTGTGTGTGTGGGGGGGGGGGGCGTAGGTAGTTAAAGGGTTAATTTATACCCAAACCAAAGCAAATAGTAACTTTTTCAAAACCGATACCTTAGTCTAGATATAAGCTAGACTGATGATAGAGTTAAATGAACAATGTTTAAAATTTTAAGGAATGACATAAGCAGTTCAGAATACCAGTGAAATCAAGAAAAAAATTATAGAGTTTCAAAACAATATCCATTCTGAAGTTTGATGATGATGATAACAGCACATTTGTAAACAAACCTTAAGGCAGAACACTGGTTAAGAATCTCTGTGATTGAGATAGATAAATGGGACTATCTTAAACTAAGAAGCTTCTGCACCTCCAAAGAAACAGTGACCAAAGTACAAAGAGTCTACAGAATGGGAAAGGATATTCACCGAATACACATCTGACAAGGGGTTGATATCCAGGATATACAAAATACTGGTTAAACTCCACAAGAAGAAAACATCCAACCCCATCCAAAAATGGGGCAATGAAATGAACAGAAACTTTCTCAAAGAAGAAATCCGAATGGCAAAAAAGCACATGAGAAAATGCTCTACATCATTAATCATCAGGGAGATGCAGATCAAAACCACAATGAGATACCATCTCACACCTCAGAGACTGGCCCACATTCAAAAGAACAAAAGCAACCGATGCTGGCGTGGATGTGGCGAGAAAGGGACACTCCTTCACTGTTGGTGGGAATGTCCACTGGTTCAGCCCTTCTGGAAAACAGTATGGACGATTCTCAAAAAATTAGAAATTGAGCTCCCATTTGACCCAGCAATACCACTCCTGGGAATATATCCCAGAGAGGCAAAAATGTATAGTCGAAGTGACATCTGCACTTGTTTGTTCATTGCAGCCCTCTTTACAATAGCCAGAAACTGGAAGAAACCTGAATGCCCAAGAACAGATGACTGGTTAAAGAAACTTTGGTACATCTACACAATGGAGTACTATGTAGCTCTTAGAAAAGATGAAGTCATGAAATTTACATACAAGTGGTACAATATGGAAAGTATCATGCTAAGCGAAATGAGTCAGAAAGAGAGGGATAGACATAGAAAGATTGCATTCATCTGGGGGATATAAAGTAACAAAGTATGAGATTAATACCCAAGAATAGCTGAGATCAGCACCAGGAGGATTACTCCATAACTTAGAGGCCAGCCGGGTATCCTAGAGGAAAGGGCTATCCAGATAGAGAAGGGAGCACCAAATAAAGGATGTTTGGAGGATCCTCCCAGGAGGGGAGATGCATGTCGAAAGTAGACTATGGACTGAACATGTTTGCCACTCAATGCCTCTTTTGCAGACCACAACACTCAAAAGGAGAGAGAGAACACAGGGGATTGCCCTGCCACAGAGACGGGGGGATGGGGGGATGGGGGTGGGAGGGATATTATCCATGGTGGTGGAAAATGGGCACTGGTGGAGGGATGGGTATCTGATCATTGTATAATTGAAACCAAAGCACAAAAAATTGTAAATCTACAACTTTAAAAAAAATAAAATAAAATAAAGAAAAAAAAAAAGAATCTCTGTGATTGACAAGAAATTTGAAAGTATATAAACAAATTTTAAAAAGACATTATAACTCAATAGAAGTAATCCACAAGTCTCACAATGTTACTGGGCTCGCTTGAGAAGTAATCCATCCTTAGTACATAAAGGTGAGAATATATAAGATTGTGCATTCACACAGAATAAAATCTTGGTGGATCAACATAATTTGGATGTAAGGACCATTGCAGGATCTTAGATGGTATTTTAGGGCAGAGGTTCTCAAACTTACTGACCTTCTGCTCTCTTTTCAGGAATAAAAATCACTTGGTACTCTTCTGGAAATCTACCTTTTTTAAAAGCAATGTGCCCTCCAGAGATTACCCCTACCCCCAGGGGGTAGGTAGCCTTCCCCCACCAGAGTCTGTGTTAATGGCTCAGTTTGGGAAACACTACTTTAGAGGATATAAATGATGCTTTAATATTCTGTTCTGTGATTGGTGCGCAGCCTGTAGACCATCACACAATATGACACACGGTTCTGAGATTTTTGCCTTCTTGTATCTAGTCAAAACAGTTCTTAGCACAATGGCAAATCACATCATTTAATTTTATATTTAAACAGAGTTATAATAAAACCATTGAAGTTTTCCCGTAGTATTTTTCTTTGGATTATAAAAATCATGCCTGTGGATGTATGAAAAGGGAACCCTTATGCAATTTGGTTCACCTCTATGGAAAATAGTATGAAGGCTTCTCAAATAATTAAGAATAGTATAGGCCGACCCGAGTTCAATTCCTCCGCCCCTCTCGGAGAGCCCGGCAAGCTACCGAGAGTATCTCGCCTGCACGGCAGAGCCTGGCAAGCTACCCATGTATATGCCAAACACAGTAACAACAAGTCTCATGATGGAGATGTTACTGGGCCCGCTTGAGCAAATCGATGAACAACGGGAGGACCGTGACTAATATAGTAGGTAGGACATTTACTTTGCACGCGTTCGACCCAGGTTCCATCCCCCAGCATCCCATATAGTCCCCCAAGCACCACCAGGAGTAATACCTGAGTGCAGAGCAAGGAGCAACCCTGAGCATCACCAGGTGTGACTCAAAAGTAAAAAATAATTGAACTCCCATACAAGCTATTAATTCTACATCTTGACATCTGTTCCAAGGTCCCAAAGCCACTGTTTTGAAAAGATATATGCACTCCTGTGTTCATGGCAGCACTATCAAAACAGCCAAGATCTGGAAACAACCCAAGTAGTCAAGAATACATGAGTAAAGAAATTGTGGTACATATACAGAATGGTTTACTACCCAGCTGCAAGATGAAAACATGTATTTTGTTGTCACATGGATGGAACTAGAGGGTAGCATGCTAAGTGAAGTCAGTCAGGAGAGAGACAAATGCAGAATTATTTCTGTCATGTGGAATATAAAGTAACATAGTAAGGGAATGACAAATAACCAATGACAGTAGGTCCCGAGAGTCTGCCTACAGAACTAAGTCTCCCAAGGGGATTTGGGGACATTGTTGGAGGAACACTGACACTGTGGTGGTGGGTCACTGTATGTATGAAACTCTGTCATTTGCAGTATTGTTATTTGTGGTGCCTTAATAAAAATTTAAAATAAAACCATATAAATACTAGGTTTGAAATAGTATTATAAATTAAATGTTATCTTTCAAGATTTGAAGTTAAATTATTTTTGAATATATTAAATTTTTTGCTTAACATCTAGTTAACATTAAAATGTTTCTGTATTTCTTAAAGGGCGGTTACTGAGAGCCAACCAGATTAGTTTCAACTGGGATCGGCTTGCTAGTTGGATCAATCTTACTGAGCAGTGGCCATACAGAACTTCCTGGCTCATACTCTATTTGGAAGAGACTGAAGGTATTCCAGATCAAATGACACTAAAAACCATCTATGAAAGGTACATTGTTTAACCATTTTATTTTGATTGAATTGACTTTTCAGGAAAATAATGTTAATGCATATAAATTAAAATGAGTATAAGATAGTATATATAAGATGTTCATTTCCCTAGCCTGGGAGAAATAAGTCAGTGGACTGGAGTATAAGCTCTGCATGTAGCAACCCAGGGTTTGATCTCTGGAATCACATTATTCCCCAAGCACTGCTAGGAATGACCCACAAGCACTGAACCTGGAGTAGCCACTGAGTTCAACATAGGGAATGGTCCATACCCCACCCCAAAAGTATGTTTCTAGGGGGCAGAGAATTAGCACAGAGGTTAAGTCTCTTGCCTTACATGTATAAAACCCGGCAACACATATGGTCACCCTAACACCACCAAGGATTCCTGAGCTTGGTAGCAGGAGTAATTCTTGAGCACTGCAAGATGTGGCTCTAAGATACATACACACACAACACACACACACACCCTAACAAAACCCAAACACACACACACACACTCTCACAAAATTCAAAGATACATTTCTGGATACTATTCATCTTTCTCATTAATTGTATTAATTGTATCCTGCAGTTTTATTAGCACAAGTATTTCTCATAAGAAAAAAATGCAACTTTGTTCTTTTTTTATATATAACCATGATAAAAATGTATAATTATTTTTGCTTTATTGTTGGAATACATATGGCATTTATAGGTACCAGTATTTGTATATGAAATTTAAACCTTTAAAGCATTTGGGTTTTTTTAAAATTTTTATTCTTTGCCTTCATAGACAAAGGATGTTATATTTTTCCTATCACTAGTCTTTGCAACTTTATAGCTAGAGCATTTGAGGAATTCAATACTGACTATAAAATATAGCTTGCATTGAAAAGTAAAGGAATTTATTGTTTTTTATTAGTCAACCATTTGAAGTAAATTTTTGGAAAGATAAGCAGTTAAGGTACAGTGAGAAGTCAAATATGTAAAGTTATGAGTGTTGCATATTTTTTTGTCAAATTCACAAATAAAAGTATGACCTACTTACAGATTTCTTAATGCATTTACAGTTTCTGGTTGCTACTCAAAATTAAATGTTGTTTAAAGAATATAAAGCAAGGAAACTACATAAACAAATTTGATAAAATTGGATATAATTGAAACTATTTTCTTAAGCATATAAATGAAATATTAAATCTAACAAAAGTCTATTGTTCATATACTAAAATTTGTAAAGTTTCCATTAATTTTTCCAGAGCATTGTCAGTGTACAGTTTCCCACTATTTCCAGTACCCATTTTTCATATACGTGTTGCTATTTTCTACATCAATATCTTTTTTAAAGAGTTGTAGTGAATAATTATAGAGTTAGTATATTATAGAGTTTAATTTAGTATTCTAATTAAATACAGATTTAACTTAGGCTAAACTAGCTGTAGTTTACATGAACTAAATTATTAGGAAACTGACTTGGTATTGTTCCTTTTAAACAGTATGCTTAGTTTCAAGAAATTTGAAAACTTGGTAACAGGAGAGCTGAATGTCTCATATGTGTCCTTATTTAACAATGCAAGTTTGGGCCAGCGATATGGCACAGTTCTTGAGTGCATGCCCCTACATACGTGAAACCCTGGGTGATCCCAACATCCAAAAAATAAATAAATAAATAGAGAAGGAAAGTTTGCTTAGCAATTAGGATTTCTCCTTTTGGCATCGAATAGCCCAAATTTTTTCCTTAGTGCTGGCTTCTCTGCCAGATGCCCTGCTACAGTCTTGTAAAGCTCAGAGAAGTGGTTCATATTATTAACCAGAAAAATTGTGCTTCAGAAAGAAACTTTCTACTCACTCAGCTTTTAGGTAGCAGAGCTGTTTTAGTCCACATTTTTGTGGCTCCATGAACTACCAAATTAAATGTAAAAAAGGTGGTTCACTATTCTTAGCCCTTTACATATAAGTCCTTTCACTGTTACAGTTCTGTAGTGTAGGAGATACTAGTTTTCTCATTTTGCATGGGAGTTATTCAGGTAAAATCACATCCTTTTTTTTAAACATCTAATTTCTTTATAAGAATTAATTTTATCCTTTTATGTTGAATTATATAGAAAATGTAGAGTGGAGTTTGTATAAATTTGGTTTTTTGTTGTCATTGGACATTACTTTAGAAGTTAATAGTTCTGGAGCTTCCTGATTGATTTTTGTTGACATAGTGGCAAGAAAATAAGATACTGAAAAAGAGGGTAAGGAGTAACTGGATCTCATTTTAGATATAATCATTTGAATATAACATGCGTTGCTGAAATCTTGACTCTTTTTAAACTAAGATGAGTAGGGGTTGGAGACCTAATGACTTCCCTGGATTTTGAAAAGTAAAAGAGACAAATGTAGAAAGCATCTTAAGTTTTTGAGGAATTTACACATTATTTAATTAGCATTTTTTTCTATTAGAAAATAATTTCAAACTTAAAAAAAGTTATTAGAATAAGAATAGAATATTCACAAAGAATATTCACATGCCCCTTATTCAGATTCGTCTGTTATTAAGATTTTACTTTACTTTTCCATTTGCATTCAAATTGCCTCCTGTTATCTCTTTTGGTGCAATAGAATATATTGAGATAAGCCATTTCAATAAATTACATACAAATATATCTTTTGTCCCTAAATACCAGAGTGTTAAGGAACTTATTTATTCTGATTGAAGATCAAGCATACATATTTGAAACTAGAGGAAAGTAGAATGTGTTATGTCTGAAACAGTTAGCCAATTAATAAGTTTTATCAGTGTCAGACTAAAACATTGCTTTCTGGGTGATAGGAAATGTTTCAGGCTAAACATTTTTTCTGATATAAAATTATTTTACCTTTTAAAACTTTTATTCTAATTTTTAGCTCTTGAATGAACCACAGATATATATAACTTCCTAATATTTAAGGAAATTTTCAAAAATTTACACTTTAATTAATTAAGGTGCATATTATAGACAAAATAGAACAATATGTCACCTGATGTTTAAAATAATGTTTTTTCACCTTGCTTATGAAATAGAACTTTTTCCTTAAAAAAAGGTATGTTTTGGGAGGGCCTTTTTATCATTTAATAAAATAATCGGAGTGAATTTTTATAGACCATTTTATTGCTAACGTGAATATAGGGCTATTTTGTATTAGAGGTAGAGTTCTGATAAGGTGGCTAAAACTTTATTTTGTATTAAACCAATCTAGAATTTATATTTTATCGCTTGGTGACCTACATTTTATGGATTGCTTAAATGCAGGGTGATTTGGGGTAACTTTTTAAATTTTTTATGATGTATGTCTTATGCATGCTAATACAAATAATGCTTTGTAGCTAGTCTAAGGAAGGGAAAAAGATAATGCTAAAGTTGCTTTAAAATTTCATTGAGGAATTGACTTCATACAAATTTATTAAGATGAAATTATTTAACTCTAAGAAGATAGTTTGTTCAACACATTGAAAATCCCTGTTGGATTAGGTTAAAATAATTTAGACAGCTATTTCTAGTTATTGAAAGAGGTTAAAATGATTCAGATGACTATTTCTAGTTAACCATGGTTAAGTGCTTGATGCTGTTGCTTGTCATTTAAATAATAAAAAAATTATTTATAGCAGACAAAAAGCAGCAGTATATAATTGATATTCATTTATTGTATTAAAGAAATCTGATTTTGTGAAAACAATCAGAAAATAGTATTTTTAACGCTGGTAGTAAAATTTATTTTTTTAATCCATAAAAAGCTTCATTTATTTTTATAGAGATTTGATGACACATCTGCTTGCTTTATTCAGCTGAAAAGAAAATGTTGGTTCTTGGTGTTTGGTGAAATTGCTTTGTTAAATTATTTTCTAAATTGTTCAACTTTTAACAAATGACATTTGATACTAACACTGGGAAGCAATTTCAGCTAATTAAGTAGATCCCTCTATAAACCATTGGAACATTAAGATGACATACTGTTCATTCAAGATTATTTTAATTGGTACAATTATTGTAATTTTCTTGCAATTATGTGTTGAGCTAAAAGCTTTTGTCTAGATCATTTGAGGGTTTTTTGGTTAACGTACATTTAGTAAGAAGAAAGGGAGTAAAATAAAAAACCTTAGATGAAAATTTTCTGTAGCATTTTAGACAACCATTGAAATATTTTAGCATGAAACTTATTTCTGGTATTTTTTTTCAGTAAGCATTTTAAATGATAAGTTTTTTTAAAATTAGTTTTTACTCAGCATATTTTTTCTCCCTTTACTAACTGCCTGAAGCCTCTTAATTTTTTTGAGTTAATACTAGTTACAAGTGTATAAATGTAGGTTTTAGGGGTTAATGTGGTTACCACACTATATATACCCCTAAAGTGCCAGAACCTTGCACTGCAGTCCAAAAGACACTCCCCTTCCACATTCCTCCCTAAGGTCACTGCAACGCTGTCGTCAGAGGTTAAGGGTTTCCTTTACCGAACTTTATCTAGTCCTTTGCTGTTTCTTTATGTTTCTATGAGTGAGATCATCTAATTTTTGTCTTTCTCCACCTGACTGACTTTGCTGCACGACACCTTCCATTCAAACCAGATGTAGCAAAAAAAAAATAAATATATAAATAAAACTTCATCTTTTCTTAGTGGAGTGTATTCTACTGTATATATACACCACAATTGCAGGTTTTTAAAATACTAAATAGTTTTCATGAATATAATAGTTTAACAGTTCTGTTTGACACTGCTAAAGCAATATTTTACTCAAGATAATATAATTATACTAGTTTTATTAATGTGAATGCTATGTTTTATTTTTATATTCTGCTTTGCTATTCTATTATTTTGATATTCTATTTTTTAAAACAATAGAATAAATTTTAAGAGAGCTGGAATGGTAACCATTTCTCATTACATTGAAATAAATATTTGTTAAGTAGACATTTATTTATAACATTTGCCCAAATTCGGTATCCTTAAATTATTCAAGTGATGGTATTTCTGTTCTTAAGACATTTTTCTTAATGACACATATGTCTTTTGGTATTCTTCCTGATACACAGCCAAAGTTTCATGAGCTTGATTTTGTTGCTTTTAATGTGTTTTCAGCTCTCACTCACTTCCTTCTTCTTTGTGTTCTCAGTGATTATTAGTCCTTCATAATCTACAACATCATGTGGTGTAGATTATGCACCGATTTGCTTCTTTTGCCTGTGGACTTAGGATCCGAATAGGAATAGTAGGAAGTATTGGACACTAGTTACTTTAGATTTGTGACAATGTCTCTCATCTCTTATAGTCCAAAGTATGTCCTTGGTACTGATGATTTTTTCTTTACATTTAAGTTTTGAGATATCACAAATGTTTTTTTTCAAACTATTTCATGTATGTCAGTTTGATGTTTTATATATAGTGTAGAATCATAATGAAATTATTCCATTTTGGAATGATGTGACCTCTCTGTGGATGTTGTTATTCAGCATTTATTAAATTGATATTTTGTCTATAATTAGTGTTTCTATCATTATTCTGCATATCTATTGTTCTTAATATATATGAATACACAATACTATTTAGGACTCCAATGTTTCATCAGTATTTCCTATTTTTTAATCAAAAAAATTACTACACTTCAAATAGTCCCCCAAACATCAAATACCTAGGAATATACTAGTATTTTCTATCTTAAAAAAAAAATTACTGGAGCTGGAGCGATAGCACAGTGGTAGGTTGTTTGCCTTGCATGTGGCCGGCCTGGCAGACCTGTGTTCGATTCCTCCACCCTCTTGGAGAGCCTGCCAAGCTACTGAGAGTATCTTGCCCACACGGCAAAGCCTGGCAAGCTACCCGTGGCGTATTCATATGCCAAACACAGTAACACGTCTCATAATGGAGACGTTCCTGGGCCCGCTCGAGCAAATCAGTGAACAGTTAGAGGACAGTGCTACAGCATGTTGAAAGACGGCAGGTGCAATGGAAAATATAATGTAAACTAGAACAGAGCAAGAAGAGGGAGTGAAGCATAGTCCTCCTTGGGGAAGGAGGACATTGAGCAAAAACTTACAGGAAACAAAACTAGCCAAGCAGATTTTCAGGGAAAGAATTTTTAGCCACAGGCCACTGTTTGGACAGAGGATCTAAGGTCAGATAGTGCTATGTATGTTTGAGAAATACCAACACGGAAGCTCTATGCCTCCAGGAATCCAGTCAGAGAGCTCTGTCTGGTTGGAGATGAGGTTACGGGAGGTCATGGGCAGCTTTTGGAGGAACGTTGGAACTTCTCTCTGGTCCACTCTCTCCTCTCCTACCTCATTCTACTGATCTGCTCTCTAATTAAGTGCTTTAATGATCTTCTGATCTGAGCTAAAACCTCAGGAAGTCCCTTGTAATCAGGAATACCCATTCTCCAAGATTTTATTAGGTATATTCACCATATACTGATATGTTTCTGCATAGCACTTTTTATTATTAATATTTGCATTGCTTTTTCTTTAAAATATAGTTCTTCAACCCAATACTAAACTCCATGGACTGTAACTTTTATAAACTTTTATGAATTCCTTGTTTCTAGACATTCTTAGCATAGAGTAGTGTGGTGAATATTTCTGAAAAAATAAAGATCAAGACATTTGGATTGGGGAAAGCATGGATTGGAGAAAGGTAGTAAATGAGAAGCTGCATCTTGAAAAATAGTATCCACAAGACCCTTGTTGTTGGGTTCTGGATGTGGGTAAAATGTAACACCAGTCTATCCCCAGTCAGACTGAACACAGAGATTGCAGTGCTTATATATTTCAGCCATTTATTAGGTAATAGGGCTGGAGCGGTAGCATAGCGGTAGGGCGTTTGCCTTGCGTGCAGCCAGCCCAGCCAAGCCAGGTTTGGTTGGTCTGCCCCTCTCGGAGAGCCTGGCTAGCTACTGAGAGCATCTCGCACGCACAGCAAAGCCTAGCAAGCTACCCGTGACGTATTCAGTATGCCAAACACAGTAACAAGAAGTCTCAAAATGGAGATGTTACTGGGCCCACTCGAGAAAATTGATGAATGGGAGGACAGTGACAGTGACAGTGACAGTGATTAGGTAATAATATCAAAGCAATATTATTGCTTTGATATATAAATAATAATTGCAATATTATTTCATCGGCATTTCCCTGAATTTTTTTTTCTTTTTGGGTCATACCCAGCATTGCACCGGGGTTACTCCTGGCTCTGCACTCAGGAATCACTCCTGGTGGTGCTCAGGGGACCATATGGGTTGCTGGAAATCGAACCCGGGTTGGCCGCGTGCAAGGCAAACCGCCTTACCCGCTGTGCTATGGCTCCAGCCCTTCCCTGAAATTTTGAGTTAAGCTGTTTTCTAACCCTTTGGTGAACTTTCTGTATGATGGAATTGCTTCATATTAGCAGTTTCACGTCACAGACCGAGGTCTGTATCATTTTAAAAAAGGCCGTGTGCCCCATTTTTGTTGGATTAAACATTTTTGATTGTGTTTAATCATTAATTAGATATTTATAGATCATTGTGTGTTAGACACTAGACACATGCTATAAAAAGCAGTTGCTCACATGACTTGTGCCTTCAGTATGTTCCACACATTGGATAAGTACTGTTCCTAGATTATTTTACTTAATACTCTTAACTCTGGGAGGCCTCTTAACTCTAGGAGAATTGACCTGAGATCACACAGCCCTCACTGTTGCAGGTTCCACTGGCCTATTTCAGGAAGCCAGGAGGTTGACTATAACTGCAGAGATAATCAATGGATCTGAGATACTAGAAACATATAATTAAGCTAGTTTATTGCCAGGTATATTTTTAAGTAAATGTCTAAAATTATTATTTATCAGTGGGAATGTTAGAGCATTGAGAAATTTTTCTAGATGATTCACTTGGTCTTAATAAAAATGTAAAATTCTTATCACCATAGATAAAACCCCAAATTCTATTCAGTTTTAACTGTTTCTAATAACTGCAATAAATTCTATATAAAAAAAACTTAAAAATAAAGTTGTGAACCTTTATGATGTGTTTTGGTCATTTGGTGGTGGGATATGTATACTGGTGGAGGGTTGGATATTGGAACACTGTATGACTGAAACCCAACCATAACAGCTTTGTAGCTGTATCTCACAGTGGTTCCATTTTTTTTTAAAGTATATTTAACTTAAAAAAATAAAACTAATAAAGTATATGTCTTAATATGTAGAACAAAATATATTATTGCCATATAAGGTTACAATTTACAAAATTTAAATTTAAAATAGAGTAAGAGCATTGCTTATATTTAAAGTAAATTTGATTATTGAAGGATTAAAATTTGCCCAAAATATTAATGTCCTTAGTGATCAATTTATCCTTATTTCCTTATTTGTGATTTTACGTTTTTAAGCAAAAGCATAAAATTCTTTAAAAATGGGAATAAATAATAGTAACCTACCCAGAAAAGATGCTAGTTGACAAAAAGCATTAGATAAGATAAAGTGAGTTGCTGCTATAAAATCGTTATGCAAGTGCTTTTGTTAGCAATATTCAGCAAGCCCACAAGATGGCAGTATTTCCTTAGAAAGATTATTACCATGTTCAACAGAGGAAATAAGATGTGTGATGCATTTTGCATTCCTTTTTTTACAGGAAAGTACGAAAAACACCAAGTGTAATGAATATTTAAAACTCTAAAACTCAATTTTCATTTCTTCAAAATCATTCATTGAACATTTGTAAGCCCTGAGAATCTTATTCATAAGTAAATGGGTGACTCTCTGATCATTTGGGGGTTTTGTTTGTTTGGGGACCACACCCCACTCAGGGCTTTCATCTGGCTTGTGTTCAGGGGTCACCCATGCCAGTGCTCAGGGGACTGGATATGGTGCCTGGAAACGAACTTAGGTCAGCTACTTGCTTCGCATGTAGCTGAAGGAGATGTGGTATTTATGTACATAAGAGATCACTTTTCAGCTGTAAGAAAAGATGAAATCTTGACATTTGCAATAACATAGGATTGGAAGAGGTCAAGTTAAGTAAAATAAGTCAGAAGGAGAAAAACAAGTATTGATTAATTTCATTCATTTGTTGGATATAATACCATACACCCACTATACTATCTCTCCAGCCTCTCTGGGTGGATAAGAAAAGAGATGTTTCTTTTTAAAGGGATTTACTTAAAAATTTGTGTTAAGATTTAAAAATATTAAATCCTACACTAAGACTCGGGTTCTGTGCTCTTTAAGCATTAAACCTTTATATAACTTAGATAATAAAAGTTTTGTTTTAATATGAGACATGCGTTATGCGTACATTTGTGTTTGCAGCCACCATTCTCTGTGCTTTATTGTCTGTGCCTATAGATCACTGTCACGGTCCTCCCGTTGTTCATCGATTTCCTCGAGCGGGCCCAGTAATGTCTCCATCATGAGACTTGTTGTTAATGTGTTTGGCATATCAAATAGTCACGGGTAGCTTGCCAGGCTTTGACGTGCGGGCAAGATACTCTCGGTATCTTGCCGGGCTCTCCGAGAGGGGCGGAGGAATCAAACTCGGATTGGCCATGTTGGCTGTGTGCAAGGCAAATGCCCTATCCGCTGTCCTATCGCTCCAGCCTGTCTGTGCCTAGTTTATTGTAAAAAATTTGCTCCTGATGTTTAAGGTTTAATTTAATACTTTTTTTTTTTTTGCTTTTTGTGTCACACCCAACGATGCTCAGGGGTCACTCCTGGCTCTGCACCTAGGAATTATTCCTGGCAGTGCTTGGACCATAGGGGATTGAATTCGAGTCAGCTGTGTGCAAGGCAAATGCCCTACCCACTGTACTCCAGCCCTAATGTAATACATTTTAAGCTTTCTTAAAGTACAATAACATAAGCATCTCTTATTACTTGTTAGCACCACACTGTATCATTAATATTTCTTAAATGGATTTGAAAGTTGATTCTCATTTACTTTAATCAGAATATTTGAAAATATTTCATTATGTTCACTTCAACATAAATAGGCTTTTCTTTCAATAACAGATACCATTCTGAGTCACTTGTGAATTATGTTGCCTCCTTTAGCCTTTTACATACATATATAATTATTATATATCTCATTACTTGAAATTATATGTGGTCATTTAAATTGCTATCAGATGGTTACTTGCAAGGTATTAACTGGGTGTAAGCATGCTGTAACACACTGTTTTTCGGGCTTGATAAAAGACTTTGTGTGAAAGGCTTTCTGCAAATTAAATTTTATGCAGATAATGTAGAATGAAGATAAATTTAAATTTTAACATTTCCCGGTAACAGAGAGATAGCAGAGCGGACAAGACACTTGCTGTGCATTCAGTTGATCCAGTTCATCCCCAGCACTACGTGTGGTTCTCTGTGCACTATCAGGAGTGATCCCTGAATACAAAATTAGGAATAATCCTAAGTACTGCCAAATGTGGCATTTAAAAATCTGTATTTTAACATTTTCATTAGAATGAAATTTGAGTAATATTAAAATTGAAACTTGTGGGTAATTACAGTAATCCTACAATGGTTAAGAAATCTTTTTATGAGGTGGGGGGGTGCTAGAGAGATATCGCAATGGTTAGGGTACTTGCCTAGCTCGCAGCTGACCCAGGTTTGATCTTCAGCACCAGATATGGTCCCCTGTACTCCTCCAGGTGTTACTCCAGCTAGTAGTAGAGCCAGGAGTAAGCCCTGAGGACTGCCGGGTGTAGCCCTACCATCACCCCTCACTCCCCCAAAACTTTTTGTATCTGCATTCAACCTTGGCACATTATAGATAATTCTAAATCCTAAGTAAATTCAAATGCTGATTTTCACATTTGTTTTGCAGTGATATGATGTTTTCAATTAAGCTCTTCCAGAAACTTAACAGAAGATTAATATAGAATTATGCTTCATAGGTGAATTATCAATGTATCTTAGAGTTGCTCATGTTCTTATAATTGGAAATTTTGGGTGCTGCTTGTCTCAGTCGGACAGGGTTATGTCATGAATTATGGTTTTGATTTTGTAAATAGTTATTAAGCTTTTTGCTCAGACATAGGGTGGAGTAGTGTACATGCTTGCATAATTTTGTGTACAGAAAAATGCTGGTGCAAATTTTAAAATTTAAGGAATGTAAATAGGCATACAAAGATGGAAGGGAAAAATTATTTTAATATTTGCAACAAAAAAGAAAAAGGAAGAAAGAAAAGAAAAAGGAATGCCAGGATGGCCTTGGAGATTCAAGCTTACATGATGGTCATTCTAAGTGTATCTTATCCAGCTTTCTGTCTTATTTTTAAGGAATCAAAACAGGTAAGCCATTGACTTATGAATTTAGAACTCTGTCTATGGCACTCAGTTTGAACCATTCAGGGAATTGGGCAGAGGCTTTTGAATCAGAGACACAGGTTCTCTGCTGCTTATATCCAAACTGATACCAGCCAGTTTCTTAATCGTTGGGAGCCATTGTTTTTTCATGTTAAAAAGTTGAAATAATTCTTTATGGAATGTTGAGAGAAATTAGATAAAGTAAATAAAATACTTGGCTCAGAGATTCGCCAGCTCTGATATTCATACACAAAAAGGTTTTTTTAAAATTTCCTTCTCTAATTCTTCAATTCATTAAAATAAATCTTTCCTATTCAATTTTATATAAGAGAAAGGATACCTTACCCTAAACAGTTGTCATGACTTACATGTACAGAGGGTCGCGCCTTATCAGAATTATAGCAGAACCTAAGTAGAGATACTTCTTTGAGCTTTTACCTGTGACCCCCTTCTGTCAATCCTTTCTTGTACCTTTTGTACAAGAAAGGTACAAAAATAACCTTTTGTTTTCAGAGTGGCCACCTTAAAGTCAAATGAAGCTTTGTTTCATTTTTTCATACCAGAAAACCATGGGAGGTAGGACATGAAAGTGACATCATGTGTAGGTTGGATTTTCTTTCATTGTTCTGGAAGAAGGGCTTCTCCCCACATGGGGGACATGAGAAGCATTATCAGGTCATACATAGTCTCTTAGACATAAGTAATTAGGATTTTGAATTCAATTCAGGCAACTGGAGTCTATCTTGAGAGGTTAAATCACCTGCCAAACACACACCCAAATCACAAGTGATCTAGACTTTAAGTATTTTGTTGTTTGATGGGAAATTAGTTACATTGCTTTTTATTTTAATCATCAAACAGTATTATCTTATCCAAAAATACCTGAGATCATCTGTTAGTATTTAAAACCTGTTAGTGCAGAAATATTTATTTTAGAAAAAAAGTGAAGTTGCAGTTCATGCAGACATTGTATTTCTAGAAATTGCTGCATTTATCAAAACAGCACTTCATAGAAAACATCTGTCACATAAATATGGAGGAAGTTTATATAATAGTGTCAAAAAGAGATGTTTCCCCAGGTTTGGTTTTACCAAATTTCCTAGTCAGTTGAATATACTAGCAAGTTGAATCATCACTAGAGATTGACTAAGCCTCATTTCTGTGCTCACATGACATACTTCCAAGTTGTGGTCTGAGTTATAAGTAAAACACTTTAAAAGCTTGAAACTAGAAATCAACAAATAAGCCTAGAGGTTCTACTTGACAATCTATTCTGTGCGCCACAAATATAAGTGATTTTTATTTTCTCCTGTTTTACTGAATAAAATGCCTATAAAATATACCATTACTTCTGTAGACTTTGGAATGCAGGTATTAGGGGGAAAACCGAATACTCTGCACACTGTTGTCTTGAGAATTTACTCAGGCCAACACATCCAGATGCTTCTTTGTTTTCTCTTCTAACAAGTTCTTTGAGTGTTGCTCTGCATTCAACACAAACTTCTGTTTTGGGATTTAGCCTCTAAAGCTTTGTTATTCATTACTTTAGATATAGCAAGAGAATTGCCTTATCTTTCAGACTCCCATAGAGGCAAATATTCTTTCCAGTATAATATGGAAGGTTATAGAACCTTTATGAGAATTTTCAGATGGTAGCAAAGTCAGTGCTCATAATGAAATTCATAACTATAAATGCTTAGGTTTAAAAATAATATCTTGAATAACCTAATTTACACCTTGAGAAACTAGAAAAAGAGCATTTAGAAAATTTTCTAACTAGCACAAAAAAAGGAAAATAATAAAGATTAGAGAAGGGATAAATAAGGAATAGAGAATCAATGAAGCGAAAAGTCATTTGTAAAGACCAACAAATCTTTCAGTAGACTGACAAAATGAAAAGAGAAGACACAAGATAAGTGTCTCATCTTACCAGAAAGGACACATTACTCCTAATCTTAAAGACATAAAAAGAATTGCAAGAGAATGTTTATGGGCATGTGGTTTGACAAAATCCAACACCCTTTCTTGGATGACAACACTCAGAAAAACAGGAATAGGAGGAAGGTTACTCAACATAATAAAGCATACTTATGAAAAATACACAGCTCAGCTAACCTTATTCTCTACTGTGATTGCAAGGTTTCGTCCTAAGACAAGGAAGTCTGCTGCCCTGGAATGAATCATCCTTCCAAAACTCAGCTGATAGTATTTGGAAGTGGAGGCCTTTAATAGCTTAATAGGTTTAGATGATATCTGAAGTCCTTTGTTGGGATTCATATTCATGTAAAAGTACCAGAGAAATAACTGTGAACCTGGGAGAAGGTTCTCATCAGAACTTAACCATGTTGGCATCATGGTCTCATTTTCATGCTCAAAGAACTTTTGAGCTATTGTTGTGGACCTATTAGAGCAATCTGAGTTGACAGAGACACTCACTTTCACCATTACTATTCAACATTGGACTAAAAGTTCTGGTCAGTACTGCTAGACAGGAAACAGAAATAAAAGAATTCAGTTCAGAATAGAAGAACTAAAACTGTCTCAGATTCCAAATGACATGTTCCTGTAATAGAGAAAAATCCCATAGAATTCACAACAAAATTGAGAGCTAGTAAACAAAGTCAACAAAATTTTGGGTTACTGAGCAGCGCGCATGCAAACACACACGAAATATTGTTTCTATACATCTGCAATGAACAAATTAAAAGAAAATTAATAGTGCAATTCTATATACTATATATTCTAAATGAGTGAATTATCCAGGAATAAATTTAACTAGTGAGGTTACAGGCTTGGATGCTAAAAATCACTGCACAAGACTGCTAAATTAAAGAAAATCTAAGAGCCGGGATATAGATCAGTAGTACTGCACATGCTAAGTATGAGTAGTACTAGGTTGTTCCCTGGTAATCACTTTCCTTGGCCACAGAAAATCTAAATGAATACAAAATTATTCCAGTTTCACAGAGCTGTTCAGTTGAAGAAAGAACAGTCTCTTCAACAAGTGGTCTGGGACAACAAGATTTTCACATGCAAAAGAATTAAATTGGATGCTTACTTCTGACCATGAATGAAAATTAACCTAAAATGGATCAACCTAATAAAAAACCAAAAATGGATCAACCTGTTCTTTTCCCAAGCATAGTGATTTTTTTCAGTATCATAAAGGATACAGTGATGAAGCAGTTAATACATTGTATAGATACTTATTTGGTAAAAAGTATGTGATGGTATTCTGTGCTAAGCATGGGTGTAATCCATTGGTGAACAAAATCTGGTTCCCGTTGTTCATTGATTTGCTCGAGCGGGCCCAGTAACATCTCCATTGTTAAACTTCTTGTTACTGTGTTTGGCATATTGAATACTCTCAGTAGCTTGCCAGGCTCTCCAAGAGGGGTGGAGGAATCGAACCTGTCTCAGCCAGGTTGGCTGCATGCAAGGCAAACGCCCTACCGCTGTGCTATCACTCCAGGGCTGGAGTGACACTCCAGGGCTGGAGTGACACTCCAGGGCTGCAGTGATAGCACAGCAGGCAGGGTGTTTGCCTTGCACGCAACCAACATGGCCAATCCGAACAAAATCAAAAGCTTAAAAAAAAAAATTATAGTCTGAAGGGGAGATAGACTTTAAACTAATCCCATGGGGTCAGTCAATTATTTGTGCTTTGAGTCCTCAGAGTAGTGGAACATAATCTGCTCCTGGGAGGGACTTCCTTGAAGGGTAGGGAATGGAGCTGGGTACAGAAGGACAAATGGAGGGATAGCTTACTGGGTGAAGGCAGACAGGAGAGGGTCCTTAGTTTCTTTGGTGGCAGGTTATTGGTAATTTTTCCTTAGGTGAATAGAAGGCTCAAGAATACTTTTCATTTTCTATTGTTTCTGGGCATTGGGCTACAATGCTGAGTGGCAATTTTCTCTCTGAGCTCCCTCTATCTCCCAGAATCTCAAAAGTGCTTCTAATAAATCGGTATTCATGGATAGGAAGTATTTGAGAGTCTGCTATAAATTTGTTTCAAGGCTTTCAAAATCTAGGACAGTTGGGAGCTTTTATGTTGTTTCTAATTTTTTAAGAAGTTTTTCTTACCTTTGAACCACTTTATGATTAAATTAGATTATCAGTTACTTTTAGGTAAAGCACCCTCTCTATTACATTATATTGTCAGTTACTTTTAGATAAAGAGCACTTTTTTAACCTTGTTCAAATTTTTTAAGAAATTTTTCTTAGTTTTTAGCTGCTTTATGATTATATTATCACTTCCTTTTAGGTAAAGTACAATGAATTGTACCTTTATATAAATTATGCTCTTATAACCCATTTATATTTATTATTTAAAATATAATTTTTTCCATGTAAAAGTTCATTTTGAGTGGAAGTGATATGATGCCTTTTGTAATCTCTGCCAAGAAATTAATATGTACTCTCTATGAACCGCTGTCATTTATAATCAAAGTGCTTTTAACTTACTTTGATATTGGCGTTAACAAATACTGCTAGATTGGTAGCATAGAAAGAAATCGCATTTAAACTTACTAGGGGCTCATTGCTGCCTGAGGTTTTATAATGCTTTCTGTGAGCCATTTAACTGCTGGCAACTTTAATTCACATGACTCATAATACTGGAAATTTAAATTCACTCTTAATTGAAAAGTGAAGTTACTTGAATTCTTTAAATACTAACCTTTGGAAAAATATCTGAAAAATAAAGGCACATATGATTTTGGTGGCTCTCTGCCAAAATATTATCATTTACATAAATATCTCTTTCAGTAAAAGAGTTTAATGTATTGAGCTCAAAAGGTTAGAATAGAGACTTCAATCTGGAAACCAGCAGTAGACTGTTGGCTTGTGAACAGCACTATTGTTCATCATGTTGAGAACACTGTTCATATTCAAGCATAAGCAGAGTCGGCATTAAAATTCAGCTAATTTGCTTCATGTGACTTGTCAGCTGTGTTTTTTTTAATCTAAATCTTCCTAGCGTCTCCGTATATTATGTTGAACTCCTGGAATAGATGAACTACCTTTTTAACTGTTTAAGTGCTGGTATTTCAGCCATTTTGCAAATGATTTTAGGTGCACCTGTTCTTTGATTCATTTTAAGTATAGGTGGATTTGTTTAAATGCATTGTAATCTCACTGTCACTGTCCTGGCATTGTCCTGTTGTCCATCGATTTGCTCGAGCAGGTCCAGTAACATCTCCATTGTGACACTTGTTACTGTGTTTGGCATATCAAATACTTCACAGGTAAGTTGCCAGGCTCTGCCGTGCGGTGCAGGCGAGATACTCTGGGTAGCTTGCTGGGCTCTCCGAGAGGGGCGGAGGAATCAAACCCGAGTTGGCCCAGCCAGCTGCGTGCAAGGCAAATGCCCTACCACAGGAAATAATCTCATTTCAGAGGACTTTTCTATTTCATACAAGTATCTGTGAGTCAAAGGAACTTCCTAGAATTCTTTAAGACAAAGTCGAGAGTCTCAGTTTCTTACTAGTACCCTATCTTTTTCTGTTTTTGCTAATTTCTCTATCTGGATTTTCCTTTAGATGTGTTTTTAAATATTTGCTTTTGGATCTGAGCAGTAGAGTGCTGAATAAATAACTAATATTAGAGTAAGAATTCATTTTACTTGTTGATGGACATGAAAATCTTAGTGTTCACTATAGGTAGAGTAAGTGTTCTGTTTGTGGGAGAGGGGTCACACACAGTGGCGCTTAAGGGACTATGTGGATCTAAGAATTGAACCCAGGGCTCCACTATACAAAGTTTGTGCTCCAGACCTTTGCGCTATCGTTAACCTGGTTAATATTCTTGACTAATTGGGAATTCGGTGGTTTGAAGATATCTGAATGCACAGTTATTTTTAAGCTGCATATTTTCTTGAGATATACTTTATATATGAAATATCTCATTTTTAAAAAATTTTCTCAATTCATTTGTCCATAGGCCCACAAAAATTGTTACCGCAATTATCACTTCCAAAAGTTTCCTTTAGAATCTTCCTCTTTCTCACATCTAACTTCATAGGGAACTCCATGTCATATTTGTCATTTTGAATTGGTTTACATTTTATAGATATATTTATGTGAAATCTTACAACTGTATTCTTTACTCTTTGATATGCAGCATTATTTATGAGATTTATTCATGTTGCATGTGTTAATAAGTTCATTCCTCTGTATTGTGAAATAAGATTCCCATTACGTGGATATATCACTTGTTACTTATTAATCTATTAGTAGACATTTGGATTATTTCTAGTTTTCTATCTATCTCTTCACTCTTTTTTTTTCCTTTTCTCTTTTGGGACACACCCATTAGTACTCAGGGCTTACTCTTAGTTCTGTACTCAGGGATAACTGCTGGTAGTGATGTTTGAGGATTAATCCCTGGTAATTACATGCAAGGCAAGCAGCTTAATCCCTGTGCTATCTCTTCAGCCCCATCTTTTTCTTTTTAAATCACTCCTTCACATTTCATCTCTTTGTGAAGCATTTTTACATACTACCTCTGATCAGCATTTTACCTGGAATGTTAGATTGAACATACAGAATTGTCAGAATTGGACATTTTTTACTTTGAAGTAGCAGTTTCACATAGTTCAACATAAGTATGTTATTGTTATCCAAATACTTTCTAGTGAATGTGTGCCACATATTTCTACACTACACCTCTGCTTGATACAAAATTGTTTAATAAGCAAATCCAAAAACAATGTAAAAAAATGACTAAATGAGATTCTATATTTGCAGTAATTGTGATTGGTAATTTGAGGTCACTGAGTTATTTTTCTGTATTTCAAGTCATATGTATTTTTATTTTATTGTGTATATATTTTTATTTTTATCATATATTTATGATTAACATGTAATAATTTATAAATAAAATTTAAACCTTTTGTAATTAAAAATAAATATTTTGCAATGCAAGGAATCAGACCCAGTTCTTACACATTCCTGGTCTCTACAAAATCTTTCTTTTGGGGGCCAGGGAGCTAGTAGAGGGGTTAGAAATCGTATAGGAATTAGATCCCCAGTACCACATGATTCTCTGGCATCACTGTAGGTAGCCCCTGAAGGCTCCTGAGTATCATGGAATTAGTTTAGTAGTCCACAGGACCTCCAGGTCAAGCAGCAACACACCCTTAGGCACTAGCACAGAACTGTGAGCCCAGTTGGGCTCAGTATCCTTGGGAATGCACTCCAGCACTTGAGTGCTTCTCCAGAGGCTCTGCCCTGCTCCCAGTTCCCCAGTATTCTTTCTAAGAGGAAAATCCAAAGTGACATAAGGATAGTAGTGATGTTACTTTGTACACCACGATCACGATCACGACTATCTTGTTATTCGTCGATTACTTCGAGCAGGCCCCAGTAACATCTCCGTCATCCTAGCCCTGAGATTTTTAAGAAGGTGCCATATTCAAGGCTCTTTCAGGGTTAGGAGAATGAGACCCATCATTGTTACTGGTATTTGGCATATTGGGTACGCCACGGGGAGTTTGCCAGACTCCGCCGTGTGGGCAGGTTACATTCGGTAGCCTGCCAGTTTGTCTAAAATTGTAAATGTTGTACACCATTGTAGCCATGTTAGTTAAACTACAATAAAACATTTTTTGAATGAAACAAAAAGGTCGAACCCAGAGATAAGTTTTATAATTTAGAATAGATTCCTTTTCTTTACAAAGGCAAGAATATAGTGTTTTTATAATAAACAGATTTTTAAAGATTATCATATTCTTTTACCTAGTTATATAACTTAAGGCAGATTCTTTACCTGAAATCTACTCTCATTGTAAAATGATGACTCTTTTTTGTTTTTCCTGAGAAGTACTTATTATTATGTGATGTACTGTGTATGTGCGTGTACGCAGGCAGGTGTTTGCCTTGCACATGGCTAATACCTGTTTGATTCCTAACAAACCCCAATACTGCATATAGTCCCATGAGCACAGATCTAGGAGTAAGCCCTCAGCATCATCACATCATCAGTGATAGCCCCCAAAACAAAAACCACATTTTCAAATGAGAGCAACATGTATAATGTTGTACACATTTTTATAAATGATAGGTTCTGTATGCAGGACTTGTATTTCTGATTGTGTCATCTGTGACCTTTTTCATTTGATTTTTTTTTCCTGAAGAATATCAAAGAATATTCCAACAACAAAAGATGTTGAGCCACTGCTTGAAATAGATGGAGACATAAGAAATTTTGAAGTGTTTTTATCTTCACGGACCCCAGTTCTTGTGGCTCGAGATGTGAAGACCTTTTTGCCATGCACAGTAAACCTAGACCCCAAACTACGGGAAATTATTGCAGGTGAGTATTAGTCAATTTGATTTTTCTTTTCTGAGAGTCTCAGAAATTTTCCTGTTTATAATTATCTATATAAAATTTCCCTGCTATATTTTTAAAAATGGAGAAATACTATATCAAGCATTAGGGCAGTTAATAAAATTGAGGGTTAAGAGTCTTGGCATTCATTTAGAAATGTTATTGGTTAAACTTAGTTATGTTTCCCCACTCACACACTAGAGTTCTTACTTTGGAATCAGATTTCCTTCATTAGTAACTTCATTAGATGTTGGTGCATTTTTTTTTTTTGCACCAGTCTTCTGTTTTAAGTAGTGATCTCTTCTCAGGGTAAGAAAATGTTGGTACGGTGGGTAGGATACTTGCCCTGCATGAGGCTAATCTAGGTTCAATCTCTGGCACCACGTATCGTCCCCCAAGCTCTCCCAGGACTGACCCTTGAGCAAGAGCCAGGAATAATCTCTGAGTACTGCTGAGTTCAATCCAAAAACCAAAAAGAAAGGGGGTGTGGGGAGGAGAAAGGGAGAAGGCCTTTATATCACTTTTCAGATTTTAGCTTGAATTTGTGAAATAGATCCTGAAGATATAAACATTATAGTTTGAGGAATTAGGAGGTGTTTCTAAGGCAGCACTGTATGCACACACAAAAATATTGATTAAAGCACCCTATTTTTGTGTCATATTGGCACTGTTCACCCACCTTTCAGTTTTCTAAATTTAAAAGAGACTTAAACTATACTTATATTATTTTTTCAGAAAACTGTGATGAGGCTGATGTCAGAGGTGTACTTTGAGGTTATGGAATTTTGTGTGATTGTTCACTGGTAGATGACTCATATAGTGTGGAAACCCAGTATGTTAGCTAAAATAGTATTTATAAAAAAGACATGCAATTACTAATATTCAGTAATACATTTTGAATCATAAGAATTGTTGAAAGAAAAAAACAAAAACAAATGACTTTAAAAGACATGGGACTGAGGAGATTGCCCAAAGGGCAATGCCTTGCATGTGGAGACCCTGAGTTCAGTCCCCAATATTTCCCTCCAAGTCCCAAAAGGTTTAGCCACGGTAGCTTGCAGGAGGGGGGAGAAGGAAAGAAAGGAAGGGAGGGAGGGAGAGTGGGAAGAAGGAAGGAAAGAAGGAAGGAAGGAAGGAAGGAGGGAAGAGAGGGAGGAAGAAAAGGAAGGGAGGGAGGGAGGGAGGAAGGAAAAAATCAGAGAAAAAATTATATTGCTGGATCCAGAGAAAAGAACCTAGATATTGCTAACTTCAAATTATACACAAGGGTTTTTAATGTTCTTTTATGGAGCTTTTTGTTTGGTTTTGTTTCGGGGTTATTCCTGGTGTTGCTCAGGGATTACTTCTGGTGGGGGTCACAGAACCATACATAGGGTGTCAAAAATTGAACCCGAGTCAGCTGTATTCCGGGCAAGAGCCTTACCTGCTGTACTGTCTCTCCAACCCACCCCACTTATTTTTCTTTTGAACCATACCCAATGGTCCTATGGCCTCCTCCTGGTTCCGCACTCAGGGATCACTCCTGGCAGGGCTCAGGGGACTATTGGGGTGCCGGGAATGAATCCAGGACAGCCACATGCAAGGCAAGCATCTTACCTTTATACTATTGCTCTGGTCTCTCTCTCTCTCTCTCTCTCTCTCTCTCTCTCTCTCTCTCTCTCTCTCTCTCTCTCTCTTTCTTTTTGGGTCACACCTGGAAATTCTCAGGGCTTACTCCTGGCTCTGCACTCAAGAATTACTTCTGGCAGTGCTCTGGGGACCATATGTGTTGCTGGGAATCGAACCCAGGTTGACTGTGCATGGCAGACATCCTACCCACTGTGCTATTGCTCTAGCCCTTGGTCTCTCTCTTTCGCCCCTTTTTATGTAGGTTTTATATTGGGATTTTACACTCACTAGAATGTGTACAGAATATTTCAGAAACCCTGACTATTAAGACAGTTGGAATCCTTGTCAAGAGTGAGAAAACCACATTTCTGTCAGCTAACTAGAGGAAGTAATAATTGTACTAATTAGCAACGTCCTATTTTCTTTTGCCTTCTGGGGTGTAATTTAATCTTTTAGACGTTCGTGCTGCCAGAGACCAGATTAATATCGGAGGACTTGCATATCCTGCTCTGTCTTTACACGAAGCTCCTGCAAGAGCACCGTCTGGCTACAGTCAGCCTCCGTCTGTCTGTTCTTCTTCCACTTCCTTCAATGGTCCCTTTGGAGGAGGGGTTGTATCTCCACAGCCTCACAGCAGCTATTACAGTGGTATGACGGGACCTCAGCATCCATTCTACAACAGGGTAAGGGAGTGGGAGGAACTGTTAAGAATTTGTTCCTGGGAAATATCAGAAACGTTCTGTTTATGGATTCTGATATTGTTTTGAAACTGCTTTGGCTATACAATAGGAAAATGTGAAGTTTGAATTTAAAGTAGATGATTTATTGAAAGGAAAATGATTTTGAAGTTTAACAGAACCTATATATGACTTGAGTCTAAATATGAGAGTTTTTATTCTTATCTTGATAAAGTAAACTCCACTGTTGAGCGGTGACTAGCCCATGCTTCCAGGGGACCTGCTTCTTTGGTTATGAACAAATGTTCCATTGGCTAAATTTTATATGATAATTTATATTCCTGCTTAAAATAATAAGCTTAAATGTCTACAATAGTTCAGTAAACCTATATTTAATGTTAGTTACAGTTTTTAAACGTGAAATAATGATAGAAAGTTACATATATAGGAATCAGATATTATAGCCAAATAATAGCACCTATAGCACCTTTTGTAAACTTAGATTTTTTTTTTGTTGTTTACCTAATATCAATATGTTTACTTAGCATAAGAAGGACATTTTACCTTTTAGAGAGCACAGCTAATATTATAGATATTATCAGACTCTATCAAGTTCAGTGTTCCCAGATAATCCTCACTTTCATGATATTTCCCATGAGGAATAGAGCATAATCCCTAGCATTATACTCTGAAGATTGATCCTGATTTCTTACTTTTGTTTACTTTTTAGTCAGTTCAAAAAAGTATAATGGCTAATATTAATAAAAGCCAGTCATTTTCCTAAATAAATTCCTGAATAACTAGAAGAAAGAGAAGCTTAAAATAAATATGACAAGGACGGAATTAGAATTTAAATCAATTTTTCAATTTTTGAAGAGTTATATTCCTGTGTGGGTTATTAGGTATACCATTTTAAAGGAGGCTATGAATGTTATTTTCTTTCCTTCGTAAAAGGAGAAAAAATAGAATATCATTTAATAATGTGGTTTATTTTTGTAAAATGTAAAACTTTGGTAGGCAGGTTATTACTTACCAGTGCTAAAATATACTATAATTTTATGTCAAATGGCTCAATTGATCAGTAGATGCTAGCTTTCAAACCAAAAGTTTATTTTAAAGAATAGTTAGGAGCTAAAGAGAGAGTAGCTAAGGCACTTGCCTTGCACTCAGACAACCCCTGAGCCCTACCAGGAGTGATCAATGAATGCAGAGCAAAGACTAAGCTCTGACACAGCCCGGTGTGGCCCCCCCCAAACTAAAATTTAGTGTGCCATCTGGTCTAGGACCCTGTATTTACTGATCATACATGAATAACAATCATATGATACCTTAAATACTGATTTTAGAAAATTTTTGTTCTTTTCTGTGTTTTTACTTCTATTTATTATTTACTGTAGTTATTGAGACTTTTAGTATTAAGGATAGAAGAATTTTCTTAAGATGGCAGAAGAAAAGAGGATGCTATTACTTCAGTATAAGTTTAATAAAAAGGCCCTCCCGTTGATCATCGATTTGCTCGAGCGGGCCCAGTAACGTCTCCATTGGAGACTTTGTTGTCACTGTGTCTGGCATATCGAATACGTCACGGGGAGCTTGCCAGGCTCTGCCATGCGGGCGAGAGACTGTCGGTAGCTTGCCAGGCTCTCCGAGAGGGGCGGAGGAATCGAACTCGGGTTGGCCATGTTGGCTGCATGCAAGGCAAACGCCCTACCCGCTGTGTAAGTTTAATGAATTTTAATTTTTATATTTGTTGTATTTATATGAAATTGTCATAATAAGTGCTATGGTTATAGATATCAACAATGGATTTCCTATTTTATCCTTAAAGAAAAGCCTCAGTAACTGGAGTAAATAATAACTAGAAGCAAAAACACAGAAACTTGGAGTAGCAGCATTGCTGTAATTTTCATCAGGATATTTTCAAATAATCAGGACTTTTATTTATTTGTGTTTTAAGATTAATACCTTTTGATAAAGAACAATATTCCTTTAAGATTATAAGTTTATATTTGTAAATCACTTAGAAATGGTTATTATATACAAATGTTAAATGAGAAGAGAAGCTTGTTAAATTGAAGGTAAAAAGTTTTATTTACTTTAAACTAAAGCTTAGTTAAATGAGCATTATAAAAATTTAAATTGAAATGTTTCAAATTTGTGTTTTATGTCTTAGAGCATAGTCGTGTTTTTTTCTTTTGTTTTGTCATTTGTATTGAAAATTTGGACTTGTGTATTATTGGTTAATTTCATTTGATAAATCTCATTACACTTTGATTTCTGTAACTGTTTACCCCCTTCTTTTGTTACGTGTTTTTTCCATAGCCATTCTTTGCCCCATACCTTTACACGCCAAGGTATTACCCTGGCGGTACCCAACATCTCATCTCACGTCCATCAGTAAAAACGAATTTGCCCAGAGATCAAAGCAGTGGCCTAGTAAGTATAAAAAAGGGTAATTAAGTAATAATATAAGAAAAATAGATAGTACTGCAAGTTTGGGTATGTCCTTTCTATAGACAGAGAGCACAGCTTAATTTATAAATAAGAAGCATAGCTATTACTAACATAAAAGATATTTTGTCTTCATATCTGGTCAATGGAAGATAAATGATGAATAGCCACAATAAATTTATGTCCAGTTGTTTACAACCAAAGCTTCAGACTTACAGTGTAGTTATATAATCAAAACTTTAAAACTAAATCTTTATGTATGCTAATATCTTTTTGAAGGACCTTAATATGATATATGTACTAACCCCGCCATATGAAAATTGGAGACATATAGTGGGGGGAAAAAATTAACTAATCACAGAAACTAAATAGGTAAGGAAAATTATTCAAATGTACTTACTGAGTTCTAGACTAAACAAAGCACATTTGTGCCTAAAATTTAGCTACTCCTGATGACAAATTTAGTTTAACAACTTAAAAAAGAAAATTCCTCTTAATTCTTTTTTATAAATTAGGAGGCAAAGAAAGCTGTAGCTTTCTAACTGCTAAACTTTCAAATGCCATCAAAGGAAGACTCTAGTCACATACAGTGTATCGTGTTATTATTTTAACATCATGTTTGTTCCTCACCTTTGTTCAGCTCATCCCTTCACCTTTCACCCACACTCTTGTTTTGTGTTGTTAGGAGGTTATCAAGGAGGATGCTGCTGAGGGGCTTTCTTCACCCACAGACTCCTCAAGGGTAACGGAGTAGTCCTGTGGTGTGGAGTGCAAGCATCTCATCGCTTCTTTGGCAGTAACAACTGTCTTAATTGTAATGACAGCAGTTCACTAACTCTGCATTTGTGGTGTGATGGGAAGCTCGTGCAGAGTAGTTGAGTACTAATAATCATAGTTTGTGGATTGATTGAAAACCTAATATTTCACTTTACTCTTTATTGCTTCCTGCTTTTCCCTGTTCCAGTGACATGACTTGGATTTTTTTTTTAATTGTAGGAAAAAATAAAAGTTTTTCTAGCAGCTGTCAGGAACATTCCTGATGTTGGTGATATTTGCTTCTTAGTGATGAAGAACAAGTTTTCACCTTTGACTATTCTTCACCTTTAACTATTTTTCTTAAACCTACCATTGGTACTATACACAAAGAATTGTTTTTGAAATCTTCAGATTCACTCTTTAGACCACAAAAAAGACAGTATGATCTAAATCAGTATTTCTCAACCCTTTTTGAACTGTGGCTCACCTTGTGCTGTTAGTTGGCCTCCTACTCTCATGCCGGGGCCTCATCCACCATGGGTTTTCTTGGAATATTCTGGGACCACAGAGAGCCCAGTTATGGCTCCCAGTTGATGAACATTAAGCTAGATGACATAGTCTCAGTTAGTTTGTTTTTGATCTTAATGACTCATTCTTGGTGGGAGTGTTCACAGTTCATAAGCAAAATTTGCAGGTAAACAGCTCACCATACAGAAGGAATTTTTTAAACATTTTTTACCAGTACCTTAATAGAGGTTTATTCAATAAATATATTTGCATAGGAAATCACTTTATTCTTCAAGACTCAGTACATTAAATTGATGAAGATGTAAAGAAGCTCCATTTACTTGGTGGGAAACTTAAGAATCCAATCTCTATTTTACCCTCTGATTTATTTGTAAAATGTTATGCCATTTCCTCAGTTTAAAGCTACAGTGAAATATGACAGGGCATATTTCAGGAGAAATATTGCTGTGAAACCTGCAATTCCGGTTTATCATAATTTTTCCTAAAATAATGAGTATTGGGAGGGAGTAATTCTTTGAGTTAGTGTTAGAGAAAGAAAACCATTCTGGTGTTTTCTTTGTGGGGTTGATGTGTCTTTGAAGTCATGAACATTTCAGCTGGAGTGTGTCAGTGACTTCACTTCTCCAAGAATGTTATGCTGGATAAGCCATAATTCTATTTTAGGTTTTGGGTTTTGCTTTCATTCAAGGGTCATTGCCACTCTATACAGTAATGCCACTTGGTGTGGTCAGAGAGCCTTTAATACTTAGATTCATGCATGTCATTCTCTGAGTTAACATTCTTCAACAAACTTCACCAAGTGGAGCATCAATAAACCGTTGAAAAAGAATTTGATGGTCCCAGTGACACAGACATGTTGTATTAGTTCTCGTATTTAAAAGTGTGTACAAACACTTGTAAATTAAAAGATGTCTATAGGGTTTTTTTTTTCAGGGACCACTAAAGGAGCATTCATCAAATTTGGAAGAGATTTTTTGGAAAGGGGAAATAATGTGTTTCTTGAGATGTGTTTAGAAACCCAATAACAAAGAGTAAAGGTGCTCTACATAAATTAGTTGATTTTGTTTAATAAAGTAACCATATAATTTGCTGTTCTTTTAATATTAAAAGATAGTTTTTGATGATTTGCCTAGTGAATTAGAGATGCTTACCAACCTTTCTTTGCTTTAAAGAAATTAACAATGACAATAGAATAAAAAACTTACTTTGTAGAAGACTAGTAAAAACTAGAAATTGCAGTGGTGGAAATAGAAAGAAACATCTGTTCATGGGAGCATGGTCTGGGATTTTGAACCAACTCAGAAATACATGAAAATTATTTAGCCTTTTAGTGCTTTTCTGTTTTGTACTAAAAAAATTGTGTTTTTCTGAGATAACTGGACCATGGATGATTTCACCTCTGTTCATTCCATTGTACCCTGTATGAAACAGTTCCTGACAATAACTGCTCATAGATAAGTCAAGAGCTGTACATTTTTGTCTTGTCATTAGAGTAAAAAAAATAAATAAGTAAATTTTAAAATACCAAAAAAAAGGTCAGATTTCACCATATAGTCTTTTCATTACAGGTGGGCCCATCTTTTTTTTTACCACAAGAAATTTAAGCCTTTATAAAGTTAATCATTATAAAAATAATTGACTTTCACACAAAAGGAATATTATAGTACTTACAGTTTTTGAAAGCCAGCCAAGGGTTATCAGATAAATTATAAATATGTCCAAGTATTTTACAAAGTTAACTTTCTAAGCTAATAATATTTTTTCTTAGAATTTTATAATAGAGAAAATATCTGCCAAGTCTTATAAAATTGGGGGAAAATATTAATATTGGACCCACATTATATTTCACAGAGTGCTTGGAACCAGGTCTCTTTGTTTTTCTCCAAACCTTTACTGCAGAAATCCCTTTGGTAAGATGGCAGCTTAATTTGATCTCCTGTTTATAAAACCAGTAAGAAGAGAATTCTGGCCCCCACCTTGGATTTGGCTTTGCTCTAGGGGGCTCTCAGAGAGCATCAGTAGCCATGATCTATCTAGTCCAGAGGCATTGTTGAGACAGACACTAGAGCCTGAGAGTCTGTACCACCACTCAGGCTCACTGCAGACAACGCCAGATGTGGGGTGGAGTCTGCGTGCCCTGGATCAGCCCATTCTTCTGTTTCATGCCTTCTTTTTTCCCATTAATAAGCATGAATAAGTCCAAATACGTATTCTTTCACATTAAATAGATGCTGGGGTTTAATTTTTTTCTTTGGGATAAATTATTTAATTTCTCAGACATTCATATTCATCTAGATAAAGCAGACCACTTCATAGTTCTGACTTAAGGATTACTGAGTCTTAGCATTAGTTTAGAAGTTATTAGTCGTTGTTATTACTATTCCAAAGACCAAGTTCTGTGGAACTTTTGACACTTAGAAACTAAAGTGATTTCATTTTAAGTAACCTTTATCTCATTAGAGAGAAGAGTGCTAATCACTTTATATGAACCCTATTGAAAATTGATTGAGGGCTGGTGAGGTCAAGTTGTTTGTCTTGCATGCGGCTGACATTTGTTCTAAAGTGGCACTGCGTTGTGTAGGGTCTGTCAAGAGAAGCACATAGTCAGGCCTCCTTAATGACATTTTGTGATCATGCTTCAGAGTTGTTGTGCTGTAGTCTTTTTATTTAGGATATAGCACTCATGGTGGGAAGTTGGGTTTCATTGAAAAGCATTTTTTTCAGAGGAAGATATGATAGAGCATTTCTCTTCATGCTGTGTCATTGTAGGATGGTGAGGGGGAGGGTAAGAGGAACCTCTTCCCACCAGTGCTCTGACAGCACTTTGAAAATACTTGGTCCACAGGGGTTGATGCTGGTTCTCAAGTCAGAGGTCACCAGGGTCACTTTCAGCTGAGTAGGCTTAGTGAACCATGTGGTGCCAGGAATGAAATCAGGCATGCAACACAAGTGCTCCGGCCCTTGAGCTACCTGTTAGGCCCCTATAAGTATATATATTTTTTATTCTTTTATTCTTTCTTGAATTATTTAGCTTAATATAAAAGATGGGCTGGAGCCATAGCACAGCGGTAGGGCGTTTGCCTTGCACGCAGCCAGCCCGGCCTAGCCGGGTTCGATTCCTCCACCCCTCTCAGAGAGCCCGGCAAGCTACCAAGAGTATCTCGCCCGCACGGCAAAGCCTGACAAGCTACCCGTGACGTATTCAATATGCCAAACACAGTAACAACAAGTCTCAAAATGGAGACATTACTGGGCCCGCTCGAGCAAATCGATGAACAACGGAAGGACAGTATAACTCTTGACTGCTCACGTTTAGTAAACATACTGAATACTTATTGAAAGGTATTCTAGTACGAAGTTTCAGTGTACAAAGCACATGAAAATCCTGCCCACATTGAGCTGATGAATTTTGAGAGTTATCAAGGGACTGATTGGTATTTTGTTTTTATTTTAATGTAGGAGTATTGCTATTTATTCAGCCATTGATTAGGCTGATTGAATTGGGCATGAACTCCACGGGACTGGTTGGTATTACCTGAGTTGTTCTCCCTCCACCTTCTCAGCCACAGAGGCTACTTGATACCATTAGTCAGCAACATTATTTAGGTAACTTATACCTCACTTTAAAGGCATCAAATCACTGATAACAGTCTCACTGTAAATAACGTTAGAATTGCAAAAGCAAGTGCTAATGCAGTGTCCTTGTTTTCATTTTGCTGTTACTTTTCCTTTAGAAAACTGATGAAAGCCACTGAATATTCTAATAAAGGTATTATTAAGTTGTGAAAGTCTTAGATCTCATTAAACTAGATCCATTCAGTGGACTGATTAATTAAAAAGTAAAGGAACATGCACACAAAAAAGATGGGGTCCATCTGTAGATGGTTTTTTATTTCCACCACTGGTTTAGAGTTTATAACCTGTTCTCAAACAAATATATCCCAAATCAAGCTGTCTTTCATTGTTCAGGAACAGACTTGGATGCGAATGTTAAAGATGCCAAGGGTAAGGAATGCAGGGGGTGGGGGGACATTCAACTTGTTTTTAGGGTGAAGGCTCCCAACAGGAAGAACCTGTCAGCTTTAGAAACTCTCCATGTGGGCTGACTCACGCTTTCTACAGAATTCAAAGTGCTCGCTCTCTCCCTCCCTCTCTCTCCCTCTCCCTTTTTCTCTCCCTCTTTCTCTCCCTCTCTCTGTCTCTCTCTTTCTTTCTCTTTCTCTCTCTGCTCTCTCTCTCTCTCCACCCCTCTGTCTCCCCTCCCCCGCCCCTTACCTTCATGGAGGCACCCCTACTCTGTGCTCAGAGATCACTCCTGGCAGTGCTTTGGGGTGATGCCTGGGATCAAATTGGGGTTGGCTGCACTCAAGGCAAGCACCTTAACCTCTGTACTATTTCTTGGGCCCCCCAATACATTTTAATTATTTCATCTCAGTTTGTGAAAGTATTGGTTTATTTTTCCTTTAATAGTGAAAAATCACATTCATTTCTGACTTGGAAGTCTTTATACCAAAATTCAATTCAAGAAAACATTCTTTTCCTGAACTTTTAATAAATTATAATAGGTTGAGATATTTTTACTGAAATAAGATACTGCAATAATGTTATTATTGAAGTCCTAGGATATAGTTAAGAGTTAATAAAAATGACAGTCGTGTTCATTGCAGTTGTTTAGTGCTATTTTAAAAGTTACCCTTAAAATGTAGTGTTAATCCTCATCTATCAAGTTTGAGTAGATAAATTTCTCTTATAGCTTGAGAAGTTACATTTTTCAGTTAGGTTAACAATAACTTTCTTTTGTGTTTTGAGTATATTATAGTGTACTGTTATTTCATTAGTACTCCTCTTTTGATATTTAAGCTCTAAAGAGATATAAGGAGGAAAGTCTCTTTCTAGTCAGATTGAGATAAACTAGAGAGCGAGACTCCCATGCGTAGTAACAACGTGTTTAAAGAAAAGTATATCATATTAGGTCAGCACAGCCTTCCCCTTCATTTTACTAAAAAAGTATTACAAATTAATTTCTAGTCCACATGGGCATCTCTAGATTATTTTTAACTTTGGAGAACATCTGTTACCAATTTAATAAGTAGGGGAAAATAATATCAGTGGTGAACATTTTGGGTTCATTTTTTAAAAAATCTACATGACTGAATAGATGTTAATCAGAGTGCTCAGATGCATTTCTTCATTACGTTCACAATTTAGTGAGTTAAAGGCTCTGAAGGCTTTTTTTCAGTGTTTTAGTGCATCTGTTACATTCACCATGTCCAGTGAAACAAATAAAAATTTGAAAAGATAGTTATGAATATTGGCTGTGGTATAAATAATTTATTTTATGAAGTGATTATGTGAATATCAAATATTTAAACTTTATCTTATCAGTTAACTCTCGTAACCTTAATCAGAGTGAATGCTTAAACATTAATTTTAAGTTTGTATATAATAGGATTATTGACTTTACATGGCAGTAGATTTTCTTATTGAATATATGGTTATTCTTTTTATAGAAAGAATACAAATTTGAGAGTACACTTTTAAACTTAACAGCAATATTAATGAAATTAAGCTATACTTGTGCACGTGAGTGTTCCTTGCTATGTTTGCTGTGAAGTTATGGAAAGTTAAAGGTCTCCCTATGCTTATCATACGTGTGAGTTTGATGTTTTACTTTAAGCTCCTGTCCTTCATTCTGTTTTATTCCTTCCTTAAGCCGTGTGACTCTGGGTTTAACAAACAGAGACAGGTACAGAAACTTTCAGTGAAATTTTACTCACTGTTCCTTTTAGGCTCTTAGAAATAATCATTGGCAACTAGTTGCTGGGCTGTTCATAAATCTGCTCATTTCAATGACTTTAGTTTTATTTTGATAGCTGCTTTCAGCCTTTGCATGGCACCCATTTCTGACTAATCAATTCTAAGCTTAATCAATTTATCAAAAATAATAATGTTTCAAAGTTTGATTTTAATCTACTTACAGTATAAAATTATATAATTACATCAAAGTAATTTAATTGTATCAAGTTAGCCTGATTTTTACCTCAAGGTTTCTAGTTAATGTGAATTTTGACGTTTATATATTGACCGTTTAAACAAACTAACATCTGCATTTAAAGTTTTCTTATTAGAAAATAATTTTGTGAATTGAGAAATAATTGACTTAAAACAGGTAAATTTCAAATAAAAATGCGTTATAAACTTTAAAGTAATACCATTTTGTATATTGTCAAAGTACTATAATTAGTTTTTATTAAGAATTTACCTATTAAATAATTGAATTTGTTTTTTCCTTATCATATTTCTTCTTTTTAAAATAGTTCCATCCAAAATTACTGCTTTGGTTTTAAAATTTATCTGATTTCAAAATAATTTTATTACACATCATGCAGGTAATTACCATTTTCCTTCTTTCCAAAGAAGCATATTGTAACATCTTATAATGTATTGATAATTTGCCCTGTATTGTGTTAAAGCCCAATGTAAAAGTGATCAATATTCAGACTATAGTTTTGATGAAATTACAAAGATCTTACAAGTATTTGTTTTTTTCTATAAAGTTTCTAGAAATCAAAGAAAATACTTTTTTACATCCAGTGGGCATCTTTGTTGCAGTGTTTTTTTAAATTGATAAAATAAAATTATGTGGTATTTTTGTTTTAGAGAAAGAATAGTATCTTTATAAATATTAATTTTCAGATTCTCTGCAAAATGTTTTACATTTCTCCTCCTAAATTACTGACAGTTAATCTGTTCCATGTCTATTGTGCTTGTATGTTTTAACATAAAAATAAAGGAATTTTATGATTTTTAAAAAAAAACCCAAAAACCTTTAATGAGGCTGGAGAAATTGTCCAGCTGATTGGGCATCTGCCTTCCACACGACTCACCCAGGTATGATCCCCAGCCTCCAGCCTGGTCCCTGAGTGCTGTCAGGGGTAATTCCTGAGTTCAGAGCCAAGAGTAGCCCCAGAGTACTGCCAGTGTGACCTCAAAACAAAACCAAAAAGAAAAACCCTTAAAATAATTTTTGACTTAAAATGTACAGAATATTTTCTTCATTTTAACATCTTCTGTGACTATAGTATATTTCTCATGAGCTGGCTTTAAAACTGGTACAATTCTGTTACCTCAACTACGGACTTTTACATTTTACCAGTTTTTGTACTAGTGTCATTTTTTTCTGGTCTAGGAGCCAATCCGGTTATGGTTTGGTTTTTGTTGTTATTACTCCTTAACAAAATTTTCCTTAAACTCCTGTAAAAGTTCTCTAATCTGTGGTTGTTTTGTTAGTCTGTCCTTGTTTTCATGATCTTAATTAACACTGGGAGAATACTGGTCCAATATTTGTGTGTGTGTGTGTGTGTGTGTGTGTGTGTGTGTGTGTGTGTGTGTGTATGATGCCAGGGATGGAACCCAGGTCTTTACATAAGTGCTTTTGAAACTTGGCAAATATCTTATTTATGTTTAACTTTTTCCCATTAATTTTGGTATTGATCAGCGATTATTGTGTATAGCCACTACTATGGTGTTTTCCTGATTCCCTCTGGTTCTCTTGGTCATTTTGTGGTTTCCTCTTCTACATTTATTAATTGGAATTCTATGAGAAAAAAATTACTAATTCACTTATTAATATCACTGTAGACTCACTGGTGTTAATTTCAGTGTAGGAGTCACATAATCCAGTATGATCATTAGTTGTTTGGATGATTAAATTTCAGATTTTTGAACCAAGGAAATGTGAACATATGTAAATGTGTCCATAGAGGAGGCAGATTGAAAAATAAAAATATGTTATTTCTACAAATTCCAGTAATAACCATTATTCTCATTTAAATGATGAATATTTCTGAGCAATAGAGAATGATGAGAATATGGTTAAACCTTGAGAACATATTAAGTGAAAGAAGCTAGTTACAAAAGTTCACACATTGTATAACTCCATATTATGAATTGTCCAGAATAGATCAATCTCTAGAAATGGAAAGTAAATTGTCTAGGATTGGGAGTGGATGCCTAAGATTGCTAGGGCTTGGGGGGGGCGGGGCGGGGATTACTTCTAATGGGTACAGAAGTTTTCATTTAGGGCTAGAAAAGCAACCTAAAATATATTGTAGCAATGGTTTCACAACTACGTGAACACATTAAAATTCATTAAATTGTATGGATTTGGGGGTGGGCGTGATTATTTTAATAAAGCTTCTCTAAACTAAAGAAATAAATGATTTAACAAGTATGGTTATTAAAAATTCATAGAAAACATTTCAAGTTTCCTTAGTAGATAGGGTATAATTAACACTCTGAATATTAGCTGTAGTCATCCAGGCAGAAAAACAGACCTGTGTGTAGGGATATTGAAAACTAAATTACGCATTTTGCTTTTAGTATTTTTGAACCTCAAGCCACATAATATGTGTCATATTTTATATTCATATTTAATTCAAAACAACCCCTGGATAAATGTTTTGTGTAGTATATTCCAAGTTATTAATTTTCAGATTTTTATGAGCCTATATTATAAGCTTGTTAAGACCCCCTTACTCTCAGAAAATTAGCATCCCAACTGTCTGCTAATAGCTCTATTGATACTTACATACAGTATTTCATATATGCTATATATATTATGTGTGTATACATATCTACTCATAATTCAATGTTATGCTTTCACTTTAGGAATACATTTAAGCAGCTGGCTAGCAGGCAGTTTGTAATATTATGGTCTACTTTTGTACTGATAATTGTAAAAGAAGCCATTGGAATTATAAATTTACATCTTTAAAGACAGAATTGCTTATTCTAGTTGACTTCATTGTGGGTATAAATAATTTCTATAAACTCAAAAATAGACAGTTGGCATAAAGAAAATGGGAATTTGTGAAACATGTCAGGGTTCTATCCAGTATATGCCACTGGCTTGTTCTTTTGAATTTTTTTTTCCTGTGGCTCGTAGCCAACCTCTCTAGGCCTCAGTGTCCACATCTGCACCTGGGGTAATTCATGGATAGTGGGACATAGACAGATACTTCTTCGTCACTATCGCATTCAAAAAATATTCCTCCTAAGTACTAGAGTTATTTATTAATTTGGCTTTTCCTTTAAATGAAACCAAATTTTAATAAAATTCTTATTTTCACATGTCCAAGAGGTAATACTACTGTTTTCTGTGTACGTGATTATTGTATAGATTGTTAAGGGAAAGAGTAAATCTGGATATAAGGTATGATCAAGAGTTAAAGCTTCTGTGTTATATACTATTAAGGTAATCTCTGGAGACATCTAATCTCTTTAGTATAGGAGACATCTAATCTCTTTAGTATAGTATATTTTTTTTGCTTTTTTTGGTTCACACCTGACAGTGCACAAGAGTTACTCCTGGCTCATGCACTCAGGAATTACTCCTGGCAGTGCTCGGGGGACCATGTGGGATGCTGGGAATCAAACCCGGGTTGACTGCGTGCAAGGCAAATGCCCTACCCGCTATGCTATCACTCCAGCCCCAGTATAGGAAACTTTAAAGTTATTTTTTAGATTTATCTTTTGTAATTTTATAATATAGTAAAAATCACTTGCTTTCTCCCCTTTTTTCAAATCCCTGTTCTTCCTGTATTATTGCCTCTCTCTTTTTCCAGTTTAGACAATAAATAGTTGAGAAGTTAGCAGTCTTAGATCATGGAATGTTCCATGTTAGAAAAGTGGCCAGTATCAGGTTGTATCTGCTAGAAAACAAGGTACTCATTCAAATCCAGCAGTGGTTAAATCTGTTCCCTCTTGGCATTTCCTTATATTATACATGTGCCTGTTTTCACTTTGAAAATGTGTTATTCATCAAAGTGTTTCATAGTATAACTTTATGTATGTTTCTCTGGCACTTGACACTGTGTGTGTCAGCAAATGTTTTTTGTCATATCTAATCTTAACCATGACTTATCTAGGGATCAGGCCCAGCCTCTGGACCAGTGATATCACTGAACTCAATGAATGTGGATGCAATTTGTGAGAAACTGAAACAAATAGAAGGGTTGGACCAGAGTATGCTGCCCCAGTATTGTGCAACAATCAAAAAGGTGATGTATGCATTTACTCGCTGGCTTGAGGCAGGGCGAGGGTATGGTATAATGGCTCTAGAGAGTGACCATTTTGTGTTCAGCTTCTCAAAGACAGGTTTTCTATTGAAATGGGAAATTTAAATGGAAATGGAAACCTGATTCTTACTATTTTTATTCTAAAACTTTCCTACATCCCTTAGTCAGAATTGGTCAAGGAAAATAAAATAGCTATATTACAGCATTATTGAAAAAACGAGGGAAAATAATCTTGATAAGAAATGAGATTTCACATTTAGATGCACAGTAATTCATAAGTTACAACATAGAAATTGGAAGGGGTTTCTTCTGTTACATTTTCTTCAATTGTATTTATTTGTGCCTTGATAATTATCAAAGTAAGCCATACTTGTTTTATTTATTTTCCAAAAATAATCTCATTTTCATGCCTAATAGGATCTATGATCATATTCCTTTTGATAAAACCACTTAGGTATGTATTTGTAAAGCTACATTTGAGGAAGTTTATTTCTTCCTAGATCCCATTCTTTCAACTCTGGTAACTTCCACAAAGTTGGACATTGATGTCTGATTGCAAGGAATATACTAGTCCTGGTCATAGATATTTCCATTTAGTATACTTTTTTTTTTAACAGATAACCATAATGAAGCCACTGTTAAAATTAATGATAAAGCATATTATTAATAAGTCTCTAATGTTGGTATATTTAAACAATGCCCTTAAAGTTTTTTTTAAAGGAAATACTGATACTATTTTACTCAACTTTACTTACATTTAGTCAGATTTCAGATAACATCTCTACAGACCTAGTTAGTGTTGATCCCTATTTGCAGAAGCATCACTTACTGCCTCTCCCAGGTACAACTGACTTTCTCCTATGAAAGCATGAGTAACATCAGGAAAGAATGAAGTCTCCAATGTGAATTCTTTGTGTGGATTTTGTTTATTTTTTTAATCGAATCATTGAGAATTACAAAGTTACAAAAATATTTGTGATTGAGTTTCAGGCATACAATGTTCCAACACCAGTTCCTTCACCAATTATCCACTACCTTCCGCCAATGTCCCCAGTTTCCTTCCTGCTTCCCAGTCTGCCTCTGTAGCGGGCACATTTCCAAACCTTCACAATTGTCCAAGTTTTCCCTTCCATAAGTTATCCCCACTCACACTCTAGTGGCAAACTTCTTACTGAAAACCAGTTCTCCTGCTCTTTATTTCTATTGCCTTTGGGTATATCATATTCCCCTACAAAGTTTCCTTATATTCCACATATGAGGGAGATCACTCCGGTTTTGTTCTTTTCCTCTGACTGATTTAACTGAACATGATACTCTCCAGATCCTGGTAACTTCAATCTGGATACTCTCCAGATCCATCCACATAACAGCAAACTGTATGATTTCATCTTTTCTTATGGCCGAAATAGTGTTATATATCTTGTGTTCTTGGACATTCAGGTTCTTTTCAGATTTTGGCTATCCCACTGAATTCTTGACTCACAGACCATCAGACCTAATCATACTTCCTTTCTCCCTCCCTTCCATGAATATTATTTTATTCTTGTCGTGATCCTGCACCAGGTCCAGCACCAGGGCATGGACATCTCTTCACTAGTATCTCATTTCCTTTCTTTTAGGTAATAGTTCTTGACCTTATTTCATGGTTTGTTTCCATCAGAAATTTTCTAATTCGTTGTCTTGTTTCTTTATAATTCCACATATGCATGAAATATTGGTGTTTATCCTTCTTTTTCTTGACAATCTCTAATTCTATTCTAGTTGCAGCAAACTGTAAGAGCACATCTTTTCTCATAACTGAATAATATTCCATTATGTATAAATACCACATTTTCTTTGTTCAATTGTTGGGCACTTGGATAGTTTCCAGATCTTGGCTATTGTATATAATGCTGTGGTGAACATAGGTTTTCAGATGTTCTTTCAAATTAACACTTTGTGTTTTGTTATTGCTCAGGGTACATATTTTGGGGGATAGTTAGAAGGGTTAGCACTTGTATTGGTTCCTTAAAAAAAATGATCTTTTTCTTAAATACTTAAGACATAGGGAAATGTCCTGGCTTTATTAAGTTGCTTATGTTGTACAAATTCAATTTGTTTATTATATTATTACATGGAATGATAAACCTTTTTGAACTAATGTTTTCTAATCTCTGTTGAATTTAAATGGCAAGTATACTTTTTTAAATCACAAATTATTTTATAATGTCTCACATTTTGTTTATATATTTTTATTCAGGCAAACATAAATGGCCGTGTATTAGCTCAATGTAACATTGATGAGCTGAAGAAAGAGATGAGTATGAATTTTGGAGATTGGCACCTTTTCAGAAGCACAGTAAGATATTTATATCTGTAGACTTTCATTATACCAAAGCTTCTATATTTATGTTTTTATATGGTCTAAGATGATAAGTAAATATGGTTTGAATTGTTTTTTTATATATTTTTAAAATGCAAAAGCTGTACTTTACACTCAATGATTACAGTTGTGTAGTTTATTATACAAAATAAAACCAGCAATACTCTTCAAACTTTCCCTTTAGGTATCTTATTTGAAAAATTAAGAGATCTTTTTCTAAATACATGCCAGTTATCTGTAGTTTCTGACTAAAAAAGGCTCTCCTGATCTAACGCTGTTGAGTCTCATCTGAAGGATGTAAAACTTGTTATCTGCAATGTGAGTTTTAACAAGAATCTCAAAGTCCATTTAGACAACCCTCACTCAGTGTCTGGTGACCATGGTATCTGATGGATTCTTCAGATTCCATCTCCCAGATCAGACTGACCACCTGGCCTGCCACCAGCAGAAACCCTATCAAATCAGTTCAGCTGGAGTTTCCCCTTATTCTTAATGCTTCTTGGCAATTTTCTTCTCTTTTTTCTTTCTTTTTTATTTTATTTTTATAAAGTTGTTCACAATATTTGATTACATTTACTATTCAAACACCAGTCCCATCATCTTTTTACCTTCCCACCACCATATTTTTATCCCAAACTCCAAACCTGCCCCTCAAGCAGAACCGAAGTAACTTATGTTGTATTGCTTGTTATGAATAAGCCACTAAAAATGAGACAGAAAGGTTTCTTAGAGAAAAGTATGTGAATATTGTTGTATTTCACCCAGGAGCCATTAAGTCCTTCTATAAAAGATTAGTAACATGTTGTTAAAGGTTGAACCTTGTGTGCTTAAATCTATATCTGTATAAATATATTTCCCCCTAAGATTGCTTGCCTTCTTCTTTAAACCCAATCAAATGTAGTGTATTACTCTTGGGATGTTGGTAGTGTAAAGTACAAGATGTACAGAAATAGACTCATTTATTTTATTTTTATAAAGTTGTTCACAATATTTGATTACATTTACTATTCAAACACCAGTCCCATCATCTTTTTACCTTATGGGTGAAGCTCGTCCAAGTGTGTGGAAAGCAGCTGTGAGCATGGCTGCGGTTGAGTTCTGGAAGTTTTCAACTGCCATGGCTGGCTCTGTTGGGGTGGAGAAGGCCTCATCCGCCCCCCCCCCACCAACCCCCGGGTTGCTCCAGATGAAACAGCCTGGTACAGGATCTGGCAGCATGGCTATGGCATATCGTTCTGTGCTCTCTTCTGAGAGATTTAAATTAAGTCTCTGGATCATGGCCATTAATGAGATTATGTGGGGCCAGAGGTAGCTTGTGGGTGTGACTGCCAAGCTGCCAGAAAAAGGGGGAAATGGGGAGAGGTCTCCCATTCCCAGTTCCATTGAGCTTGGAGTTTTCAGTCACAAGTCCCACATACCTGGGTTTTTCTGCAGATTCCCTTGTGGGTGAGGCTTGTCCGAGCATGTGGAGAGTGTCTGTGAGCATAGCGGTAGTTGTGTTCTGGAAGTTTTTCGCTGCCAGGGCCTCACCCTCTCTTCTTGGCAATTTTCTGTCCACTGACTCCCACCTGTTCCTTGGCTGTAAGTGCCATTTGTCTAAGCTGCTTGACAAAACTGAATCCTGTTCTGTTCAGAGGTGTCTTTTTCTCCCATTGCAGTATGCCTGCTTAAAATATGCTTTTACCATTTAGTGACATTTAACTCTCATCTGTTAATTTCTAAACTTCTGAAATGTGATTTGTCAATGTGGATATTGATGTTATTTTAACCTTCTGCTAAGGTATTAGAAATGAGAAATGCAGAAAGCCAAGTGGTCCCTGAAGAACCCCGCTTGCTGAGTGAAAACAACAGTGGCCCAGTTTCTCATGGTGAATCTGCTCGTCATTCTTCACACAATGAATTACCTCATACTGAGCTTTCCAATCAAGCACCATACACACTGAACTTCAGCTTTGAAGAACTGAATACACTTGGCCTGGATGAGGGTGCCCCGCGTCACAGTAATCTAAGTTGGCAGGTATTTATTGTCATTTTTAAACTAAGACTAAAGAAGATATTTAATTCATTGATATTATGTTGGGCATTTCTATCATCATTCAGAAAATAATTTCTTTTTTTTGTTTTGTTTTTCTTTTGCTTTTTTTTGGGAGGGGGGGGTTCACACCTGGCAATACACAGGGGTTACTCCTCACTCATGCACTCCGGAGTTACTCCTGGCGGTGCTCAGGGGACCATATGGGATGCTGGGAATTGAACCCAGGTTGATGGCGTGCAAGACAAACGCCCTACCAACTGTGCTATCGCTCCAGCCCCAGAAAATAATTTTTTGAGTACCAATGTGAATTTTATAGATTAGGATGGAGCACATCCTTCTGTTAAGGAACTATATTCTTCTGGAAAGGATTGTTGATAAAATTTCTAAAATTTCAGAAATTGATAAGGGAAAAAAATAAAATAGTATAATGGCATAAAGGTAAATCAATCCTGGGTTACTTAGAGTATTAGCAAGATTAGTTTTTAATGGCTATTTTCTTTTTTTTTTTTTAATTTTTATTAGTGAGCTACTGTGAGATACAGTTGTAGACTTACAAATTTTTGTGTTTGGGTTTCAGTTATACAATAATCAAGTACCCATCCCTCCACCAGTGCCCATTCTCCACTCTCACTGATCCCACCCTCCATCTCCCCCATCCCATCCTACCTCTGTGGCAGGACATTCCGTTTTCTTCTCTCTCTCCTTTTGGGTGCTGTGGTTTGCAAAAGAGGCATTGAGTGGCAATCATGTTCAATCTATAGTCTACTTTCAGCATGCATCTCCCATCCTGGGAGGATCCTCCCAACACCCTTTATTTGGTGCTTTCTTCTCTGTCTGAGCTGTAATGGCTATTTTCTTAAGTCCATTTGTTGTTGTCAAAGAGACAGCTTTGTGGGGAAACCTGTTACATGTTTTTCCTTTGAAAATGACAATGAGATTGTTCAATATATACATACTGTTTATAGACATTTGTTTTCTTTTTATTTTCTGGTGTATTTTTGTGGCTTTGTTTTTGCTTACTTGAATTAATTTTTTTTTGTCTTTACAGTCACAAACTCGCAGAACCCCAAGTCTCTCAAGTCTTAATTCCCAGGATTCCAGTATTGAAATTTCAAAGCTTACTGATAAGGTGCAGGCTGAGTATAGGGATGCCTATAGAGAATATATTGCTCAGATGTCACAGTTAGAAGGGGGAACAGGTTCTGCGACAATTAGTGGCAGATCTTCCCCACATAGCACATATTATATGGGTCAGAGTTCATCAGGGGGCTCTATTCATTCTAATCTAGAACCAGAAAAAGGGAAGGACAGTGAACCAAAGCAAGATGATGGAAGGAAGTCATTTTTAATGAAGAGGGGAGATGTTATAGATTATTCGTCATCAGGGGTTTCTACTAGTGATGCTTCGCCCTTGGATCCTATCACTGAAGAAGATGAAAAATCTGATCAGTCAGGCACTAAGCTTCTTTCAGGCAAGAAATCTTCAGAAAGGTCTAGTCTCTTCCAGACAGACTTGAAGCTTAAAGGAGGTGGACTGCGCTATCAGAAACTTCCGAGTGATGAAGATGAGTCTGGGCCAGAAGAATCAGATAATACCCCACTGCTCAAAGATGACAAAGATAAAAAGGCTGAAGGGAAAGTAGAGAGAGTGTCAAAGTCTCCTGAGCACAGTGCTGAGCCCATTAGAACCTTCATTAAGGCTAAAGAGTATTTATCAGATGCCCTTCTTGACAAAAAAGATTCCTCTGATTCAGGAGTGAGATCCAATGAAAGTTCTCCTAACCACTCTCTTCACAATGAAGCTGCTGATGACTCCCAGCTTGAGAAGGCAAACCTCATAGAACTCGAAGATGATGGTCACACTAGCAAACGGGGAATACCACATAGCTTGAGTGGCCTACAGGATCCAATCATAGCTCGTATGTCCATTTGCTCCGAAGACAAGAAAAGCCCTTCTGAGTGTAGCTTGATAGCCAGCAGCCCTGAAGAAAACTGGCCTTCGTGCCAAAAAGCCTACAATCTGAATCGAACACCTAGTACTGTGACTCTGAACAACAACAGTGCTCCAGCCAACAGAGCTAATCAGAATTTCGATGAAATGGAGGGAATTAGGGATACTTCACAGGTCATTTTAAGACCTGGTCCCAGCTCCAACCCCACCTCTAATCAGAATGAAAACCTGAAAAGCATGGCACACAAGCGAAGCCAGCGTTCAAGTTACACAAGGCTTTCAAAAGATTCTTCAGAGCTTCATGCAGCTGCCTCTCCTGAGAGTACAGGTTTTGGAGAGGAAAGAGAAAGCATTCTTTAAGGAAACATAAGCAGAAGTAGCATAGTGTCACTGTATTGAGTTTTATAGTGAAGCTGTCCATGCATGTCATTTTTGTATATGTCATTAGAAATAATGGGTGAGAAGGCATAATATTCAACAAAGGAAAGTATAGGAAAGTATAGGTAGGAAAGGATGATGGTTCACCAATCAGCCTCCACCATGATTTTAGTTAGACGCTTAAGAACTCATCTACTTTCAACTTTCATTGGTATATAACCCCATCAAACTTTTTGAGATAAGATTTGAGAGTAAAGTCAGAAGTAGTTTATTAAACAGAGGGCTTAATTTGCCAAACAAAATAAGATACTATAAACCCTTTTTGTAGAACATATACTCATCAAATATTTGAAAAAAGATATGGTGTTAGATGAAGCAGAAATAAGTTTTGCTCTTAGAATCAAAATAGAAATGGAAACATTAGAGTATTTCAAAGATTAAAAGTAAATGCTCTGTAAGTTGAGAATCAGTATTCTATATACTAGACAAATTGCTGACTAAAAAGTTTTAAAAATTTAAGTAGAAAATATACAATAAAGAGGGCTATGAAACTTGATAAGAAAGTAAGTCATTGGTGCATAAAGTATAGCCCCAGTAACTGGCGATTAAGAGGTGTAAGGGCCATGGCCTATAGGGAAGGCCAATGACCTCCCTGTCACCTGGATGGTCTCTAGACACTCCCAGACCTGGTTTCAAGCACCATCCACCTGCTTGAGAACCCATCCTGGTCTACTCTAACTCATTAAATTGTGTTCCCAACATTTCTTATTGACCCTTGCAATGAAAGGAAAGATACTAAATGCTTTGGGAAATCAGGATAACATGAATAATAATAATAGTCAGTAATAAATATTTTGGAATAGACAAACAAGGAGATAGTTACAACAGAAACATCCATGTCAACTGGCAGTTGACAAGGAAATAACTAGGTTAAATGAAATTATTGTCTTCTGTAGCAGGGCATAGTTTATTTACTTTGTCTATTCTTAACACATTGATTCTGAAGAAGGATCATATAAAAGGAGATACTTTCTAAAGATTAAAAACCTAACAAAGATAAAAGATAAGACTGATGTGACTTCTCATTTATTGTTAATAGAGTGATGGGAATGATCATATTTCAGTACTGAGTGAACTAGAAATATACCTGTTCCAAGCATTGGACCTTTTATTGTTTGAACATTATTTATGTAGAATTGATTTTGGCAGTGTATTTCAGTCACAGAGAAGACTATATGTTGAGGTTGTAGGTGTGCTAGTACCTGAATTTTAGTATTATATCTGTGATGGTTATCATCTAATGAATTTTTATTAATTTAATGAATAATTTATTTACTTGACCAGTCATTGCACTTGCTAGTTGCTATATTGGATTTCATTTTCTTAGTATTTAAGAGTCACTAACATTTTCATGAAGTGTTTACTTTGCGTGATTTTAACAAATGTTTTAACCAGTTTTTTTTAAAGGTGGGATGTTATTGACATATTGAACAGTTAAATAATTATAGTATTAGTTTACAGTGTTGTATAATTAGCAATTACTTCACAGGCCATGTTTTGTTCCTTTTCTGAAGAGTATATTCAGCTTAATATCACTGTGACCTGTATGCTGTTTGTGAAGTTAATAGAGAGTATTAAGTGTACAAATAGATTTAGAAAACAATAAAAAAAAATTGCATGCTATTCTGACTCATGAATTTTTATTCACTGTAGTAATGATTCACATTTTTATTAAAATTTAAATGATTTGCGTGTTTGTTTTATCCTGTCTGAAGTCTCAGATTCAAATAGCAGCCATGTAGCTGGGAGGATTCTGAGCTGTCCCAGCTAGTCTTTTTGTTCTTAGATCACAGTGCCCAAATCCTGCTTTTATGAAACATTACTGATTAACAGTAATACTCTGGACTGTGAATTTTTGTAGCTATAAGAAGTAGGTTTGGGGCTGGAGCGATAGCACAGTGGGTAGGGCATTTGCCTTGCACGCGGCCAACCTGGGTTCGATCCCCGGCATCCCATATGCTCCCGCAAGCACTGCCAGGAGGAATTCCTGAGTGCAGAGCCAGGAATAACCTCTGAGCATCTCTGGGTGTGACCCAAAAAAGCAAAAAAAAAAAAAAAAAAAAAGAAGTAGGTTATCCAGATCCTACATAACACTTTTATGGATGTTCTGGAAAAGTTTGGGCTTTCTTCATACTGCTACAAGAGATTGACTAACCAGATGGGTTATTGAGTCACACCCTGATCCTTCTGAATCTGTGTCCATGTGTGTAGCTTTATCTATTTATAACTTATAGCTCAATCAGATTCTCACATGTACAAAACTCTGTGTCAAGCTGGATAAACAATTATGGTAAATTGAGGCTCTAAATTTGCCAGATCTTCAGATCTTTAGAGTCCCATCATTTCAGATCGTACAGTATTCTATAAGCTATTTACCTTTATTTTAAGCCACAGATAGTTCTGTTCTTGTAGCAGAGTATTAAGCCAGATCCAATCATCTTGAACACATGAAATGATATATTGATGAGTGAGGTGTTGATGTAGAGAACTGAAAATGAGAATGAAGCTGTTGATACCTCTCTACTGATAAAATCTCAAAAATTATGAAATTTTAAGGAATAGCTTCTTGAGTTCTGGAAAATGTAAACATGTATAACTAAGCCAACATTTTATCTTTTAAAAGGAAATTTTGGTTTTGTGTTATATTTTTCTTAGAATAATTCAGTCAGAATAATAGTCATCATATAAGTTTAATTGCCTAGCCAAATATTTTTAAAAACTTATTTTCTAAAATGCTCTGGCTGAGAACTCTTTAATTTGCATGCTGTGGTGCTACAGTAATGCATATTTGTAATTTGTATATTTTTCCTTATAAATACTAACCATTGGAAAATATTGTTGTAGTGAAGTTAAGTCCTTTATTTCTAGCTAAAATACTAAATTTAATAGGCTTAAGGCCACATAATTTTTGGTCACACCAGGAATTCTCAGCCTATTTAGAAGTACTCCAAAGTTTTAAAATTCTGAGCTCCTGGCTAACTTGAATAAATCAACAAACTTGTGGGAAAGGAGAGAACCAGAGGGACACCATTCCTCTTAACAGAGAAGTGACATTGAAGGAACAAGCAGATAAAAGGGATGTTCCACAAAATCGACTTCTTTGGAAAACGCTTGACACTGACTATCTAAGCGCCTTTATTTCCTGCCCACCCTTCTGGAGCTCCACTGAATCTTGGCAGAAGGGAGGAAACTGATGGCGAGACTTTTCTGCTTGGCATCAAGGTGGAAGTTGGTGGGCTCTAGTGGGCTATGTAAAATGATTATATTTTCAGTTTCCAAGTTGTGGTTCTCCCTACCTTTCCCTACCCAAGAATTTTAAACAGAGACAACAGTTATGCAAATGTAAACTCAAGTGTATCTTAACACTGAACCAGCACTGGATAGTCTTATAATGGCTCATCACTTCAAAAGGTTGAGAATCCTTGGTTGCAACTGATTAAACTAGCAAGAGAATTTTAAGTCTTACATGATCTTAAACCCTTTCGTGCCTAGGAAGAAAATGCTGTCCCAGAGATAGATAGATCTTCAGAGGATACAGTTTAAACTAAGGTATGTAAAAAAATAGTTCTCAAAAAAAAAAAAATAGTTCTCAGTGTTAGTTAAGCCAGCCTCTCAAAACGTGCATGAATTGGAGAATATTCTCCTCAGTAAGTAAGAAACAACTAAAACCATTGCTGCAAGTCAGCCACGGTCTCCTTCATGCTCATTGCTTTTTGAGTAAACTTGCTAGTGGAGCCAAGAGGTAGGTCACACCATGTTGAGTCTGTGTGCTGAAATCTAAGCTGGGAGAAGCGTTCCGAACAAGAATGTCTTGGAGCTTTGGAGTAGAAAAACCTTTCGAGTGGAATCTGGACTGCTATAGGATGAGCTCTATCTGGAATTCAGTTATAGTGTTGAAATAAAAAAAATTATATCTGTTTAAAACAAAGCAGTTATTTTCAGATTTTATAGTAGGATGGTTCTAAAAGTGGAGGGTGGGGGGAAAGTGATGTACCTGAAGTGAAGATCAACCAAAATTGGCAAAAACAAATTACATAATATTGTACAATAAAGGCAGTATGTCTTAAAGCACTGCAATAGTATGAATCTGTAGAGAATAGTCATTTGTTTACTATAAAATACACTTAAAATTCTTAATTTTCTGAGGTTCATTATGTTGTTATTTTTTTGTAGTAGTAGTAGTAGTTCCTTTCATTATTAATATGTATTAGGAGCCCTTTCTCAGTTTTCCTGGAATTTGACAACACAGGAAATAAGATACCAAGGTGAAGTAATATAACCTGTATAAATGAATTTTTAATTTAAAAAAGAATACAGAATTTTATGCTCCCTATTCAAATTAAGAAATTTGAAACTGTCAGGGCTGGAGAGATAGTACAGCAGGTAGGGTGCTTGCCTTGCATGTGGCCAACCTGGGTTTGATCACCAGCACCCCATATGATCCCCTAAACCTGCCAGGAGTGATTCCTGCGCACCGCCAGGTATGGCCAAAAACAAAACAGAAGTATTTGAAACTATTAAGATCACTGTGATAATCCACTGTCAGTCTCTAATTTTGACCTATTTTATACTTACTTCATTTTCTTTGAAGGCAACAAGGGCTGTAGATCTTAGTACCCTAGACCATTCTGCCAGACAATTTGGTTAACTTCTCACACTTGGCTTCCTCAACAAACATAAGCGGGGAAAGAAGATTCTACCTGCCAGTCAGTGATCCGGCTTTCCATTTTATTGGAGAAGAAAGATACATTCACTGCTATTCGTCTTCTTTGTTCTTAGTATTTGGAGAATTTGAATTAGAATTAATTAACTGTTCTTTTATGAAATTTTAGTTTAAAAAGTTCATTGGGGAGTAAAAAGCTTGTTAATAAACTAATATATTCCTATCTTAAAACCACTTTCTTGGTTAAATGTCTAATAAAAAGTTATTTTCAAAATCAATATAGTTATTGATACTTGAAGTTTTTTAGCTATTTCTGAAGTATTATTAGACTGCTTATTGTTGCAATTGATGCAGATTAAAACTTCATTTTAAAAAAATATTTTCTTTGGTATTCTTTGTCTTTTCCCTTTATATATTTTACTTGAGTTCTTTCTGTCATTTATTTTTAAAGACTTTATGTATTCATTCTGTTTTACCATGAGACAATTTCTTAATAGAATGAGAAAGAACCTCAAAGCGTTTAGAGCAAACCCTAGGTTTCAAATAGCCATTGGATATTAAATCGATATTTATTGAATGAATAAAGTATAACCAAACTAGGAGCATCTGCCCACCAATCCAACATGATGTTTTTTAAACGAATGGATCTTTGAATAATTACTGTGTAATTGAGCTCTAGTTCCTTATAGAGTCCATCCTTTCTTATCACTGTTTCCCAAATCTATTACTCATTTTACCTTATAAGCTTTTCTGTTTGTGACAAGAAAAACTTTGCTTTGTCAAAAATTCCCAGGGAAAAGTGGTCACAGCTTATCTTGAAAACACTCATTTTCAAGTGAAAGGCTATATATTCTACATCAATTATTTTAAAATCCTACAGCGGGTAGGGCATTTCCATTGCACATAACTGACCGGGCCGACCCGAGTTCGATTCCTCCTCCACTCTCGGAGAGCCAGGCAAGCTACCGAGAGTATCTTGCCCACACGGCAAAGCCTGGCAAGCTCCCTGTGACATATTCAATATGCCAAACACAGTAACAACAAGTCTCACAATGGAGACGTTACTGGGCCCGCTAGAGCAAATCGATGAACAACGAACGGGAGGACAGTGATAGTGTACCTTTATGGTGGTCCTTCATAAAGAAGTATATTCATATACTATGAATATTAGTGTGGAACCAAATTTAAATGGCTCAGTTCTACATTTACTTTTAGATAATTGAAAATATTTTCAGTTATGGTGAAAATATGTTTTATCTGGGCCCAAATGTGAATACACATTTAATTACTTTATAATAGGAATTAAATACCAGAACCATCCCAGAAAAATCTGTTTCGAAGATTTATCCCCTCCCTTTTTTCCCCTTTACAATTTTATTATAATACTGTGATTTACCAAGTTGTTCATAATACAGTTGTGTCAGGCATTAAATGTTCCAACACCAATCTCGCCACCAGTGTGCCCTTCTCTCTATCAATGTTCCCTGTCTCCCACCCACCACCCTAGCCTGCCTCCTTTCAGGTACAGATAAATTTACTCCATATTGCTTGTTACAGGACAAAGGCAAATGGAATTATCAAAACTTTTACAAAATTAACAAACGAGTCAATGTGTGATAGTTGTTATATCTCACAGGGCTGGAGCCATAGCACAGCGGTAGGACCTTGTGCGCAGCTGACCCAGCCAAGCCGGTTTGATTCCTCCGCCCCTCTCGGAGAGCCCGGCAAGCTACCGAGAGTATCTCACCCGCACGGCAGAGCCTGGCAAGCTACCCGTGATGTATTCGATATGCCAAATACAGTAACAATTGTCACAATGGAGACATTTCTGGGCCCTCTCAAGCAAATCAATAACAGGAAGACAGTGCTACAGTGTGTTATATCTCACAATGGTGTTATTAAAGTCACTGTATAAGGATCTCCTGTATTGGTTAGTGCTTGTTGAGACACTGTGTCATTGTTTAGGCTCATTGAGCTTGATGGTCTTTGCAACTTCCCCATCAGTTTTGCTGTGATCCTGCTAGGCTGACAGTACTATGAAATTTTGAGGTGTCAGAATTATAGATCTGGAACATTTTGGCAACTTGGCAGTTTGATGAGGTTCAGTTGTGGGGCTGAGCCCTTTCTGTGTCAGTGTCTGGTATGGCTGCAGACTGCTGTGCCTTCAGGCAGACAGGGGAATCTATCCGCCCCCATCTGAAAACACCCCAGTTTTCAGCCAAGACCAGCCTACCTGGGAAGATTCGGTGGCATTGTGTTCTTCTGGAGATGTGGTGCCCAATTTATCCTCTCTTTAGCTTGTTTTTCAAACCTTTCTTTTTTGGTAAGATTAGTTTTATTGGCTACCCTGTGTTCCTCCATCATTCTTTTTCTTTAACTAGACTAATCTGATGAGTTAGTTCAATTTAGGATAAGCATTTCATATACCAGGACTGTAGAATGAATTTACACAAGTGGTCCATTATGTATTTGAAATTTTCTTGAATAAAATAGGCTAACCTCTATAACAACCCAAAATCTCATTGATTTAGTAGGTTTGAAATATAATTCATGTCCCTATAACAGTTCAGTATTAGACCTAAGTTTCTATCTTTTTCCCCACCCCCATGAATTCTTAAGTCATGGCTCTGTCAGACTCCAAAGCTTCCAAGTCCTCTGCCCCATCTTCTGCTTTCCATCATGTGGTGTCATAAGAAAGAGGATGAAGGACCACACCTAGGAAGATTGTGTGGTTCAAGCCTGGAAGTGGTATATACCCACTCCCATTCCGTCAGCCTTCCTAAATTCCTTAGGAAGGGGAATTATGTGCCTGGAGGAAGAGATTATGGTGATTACTTGCCACTTATGTCAACCAAGGCACGTTAAAAAAAACTGATTCATCTTATTTTCAATAGCACTTATTATTTTGGACAAATAATTTTTTATCCTATTATTTTTAAACAATCCTCGGGGTTTTTTTTTTTTTTGCTAAAAGTCATTGAGGTTTTTTTTTTTTCTCATCCTCCATCTCATGATTATTTGCAGGTTAGATCGCTATATAAAAGTTTACACATAAGGTTAAACATATTCATTTTGTTTGCAGCCCTATTGTCACATCGTCTGTATTATTTTCCCTATTACATGTGTATTGTGAGTATTCTGCGTTCAATTATTTTTACAGATATGGTAAATATACTTTTGTATTGTCTACAATTTGAATAACAATGCTTAACAAATAAAAGAGATGTATAATTACAACTGTTCTGAAAATCACTACTGTAGTGGAGCTGAGGTTTTTTTGTATGATTTTGGTCAGTATAAGGATAAAAACAAAAATAAATAGACAAAATGTCCTTTTTAGTGAGTTCTAATCTTCAGAGTCATAAAGTTTATAGGAAATCCTCATGGATAAACTGTGGACCGGGATGTTTAGTTTTATGTAGCATCTATGTAGTATCTATTCAGGTGTTTCCTGGAGCTAGTCACCTTGCCTGCATTAACTCATTATATCCTAACAAAACCATAAAGCAAATATTATTTTATTACTCTTTACTAGATATCACTAAATATTAGCATTTATTAGTAACAATTACCAATATGTAAAAATACATTTATAATTTATTAGCTATTGCTCTTTATATCCATAATTGACACATAATGGCACTAAAATGCAAAGAATGATGACCTTTACATAACAGCAACACAGTGGACTCTTACCATTATTCCCTCAGACACTTGTAGTGTACCAGTTTCTTATGAAAATCGAAGATTTGGGAAGTTTAGATATTTTCTCCTAGCTAATAAATGAGCAAAAATACTAATTCTGGTTTTCTGGCTCCAAGTCTGATAGTTTTTCCACCACACAACACACTGATTACTTTACCCTCCTCCTTGTCGCCCCTCCCCCCCACCCCCCAACAACCAGCTACCATCACTTTGTTCTCACTGGGTCTGAAGGGCTTCTGTTTATCATATTCTGCTATTGCAGAAAATATTACTCAAAGTTATTAACTTTATTGGAGTTTGTGCTCAGCTGAGTGAATCCCAAGTATTCATAGAAATATCCTTCTCGCCTTCCTCTACTCTTCCCTACAGTGCTACAAAGAAAAGGGGTACAATCACAGGCCATCTTGACCTTTAAGACCTTGTATATCTCAGAATAAACCTCGCTGGCTACTCCTTTTCCAGACGGGATCTCTGGAAATGAACTCTGTTCTTTTAGCATGCACATACATAGCCAATGTGAAGTATTTAAACATGTTACTTTGCTAGGTAGCCTATTTGATTAAACCTATTACTGAATTGGGTGAGTTAGCACATTGCCAGTGAAAATGCTGAGTGTCATGACTTGGGTTAGAGACCTGAAACTTCTATTTATCATATGGCCAGGATTTGTCATCATCACTATCATGATCTTTTAAAAATATTTGTAATACCCTGACGAGACCCCGAGTTGCCACCCACAAACGGCTCCTCCACTCCTGAGTAGCAATGATGCCAGAGGCACACAAACCAATCCTGGAACCGAGTGGCTTCTGGCAGAAATCCCTCTGGATTTAATTACTAAAATATCAGAAATCCAAAATTGTGCAACTGCTATTGCAGTCGCGTGACATCATATGCTCTTCATTATCAGCAATAGAAAACAAATTATCTAATGTTGCCTTCTCGGCATATCTGAATGTTGGGGGGAAATTCCAAATAATAATGGTAGGTCTTCTGTCGAAAAATTGATAGTAATCAAAGTAGAAAGAGAGTAAAGTGGAAATCATCTGCCACACTGGCTGGAGGAGGGGTGGGAGGGATGGTATACTGGGGTTCTTGGTGGTGGAAAATGTGCACTGGTGAAGGGATGGGTGTTTGATCATTGTATGACCGAGACTTAAACCTGAAAGCTTTGTAACTGTTCTCATGGTAATTCAATAAAAAAAAAAAAGATTGGAAAAATATATATGTATGTGATAGAGGAAGGAAGACTTCTCTCCTTTGATAATTGGTACCACTCCCCAGTACTTATTATGTATTAATCATTTGCAAACATTAGTCCCCAAATTCACAGTAATAGTGAGTACTCCTCTTAACAATGATATAAGGAATTGGGAGTGAGTGACTGCTCTAAGTTGACAGCATGAGAGCACTGTAGCACTGTCCTCCCCTTGTTCATCAATTTGCTCAAGCGGGCCCAGTAACGTCTCCATTGTGAGACTTGTTGTTACTGTGTTTGGCATATCGACAACATCATGGGGAGCTTGCCAGGCTTTACCATGTGGGCGAAATGCTCTCAGTAGTTTGCCGTGCTGTCTGAGAGGGGCGGAGGAATCGAACCCAGTTTGGCTGGGCTGACGGCTTGCAAGGCAAACACCCTACCGCTGTGCTATCACTCCAGTCCATGAGAGACTACACTAAAATTGATACTTTTCTGTTTGGAATGATACAAAGAGAAAACAATTGTGATCCAAGGTACAATAGGTATGACAGGACAAAAATGTACGTGCTCAGCCACACTCGAAGTACAGTTTTCATACCTCCCCTTCCTCTAGCACCAGCTAAATGTTCCCACTAAATATTGTCCACGACTTCATGTGCTGCATATCCAAAACAACGAAAAAACAAAGTCAAGTCAGGTCTCCTTGCTGTTTTCTTCCTTGTCATTGTGTGGTAACTGATCTCTATTACTCAGGCTCAGAAAATTTGCTTCCCTCTCTTTCCCTCTCCCCATCATTCACTGATCTCTCAGCTTTTCTTTCTAGCATCTTTGCAGACCATCTCCTTAGTCCATTTACCTTGAATGTAGCCACACCACAGAAGTCTTTCGTAAAAGGTGAAAGATTTATAGGATCTGGAGTGATAGCACGGCGGTAGGGCATTTGTTTGCCTTGCACATGGCCAGCCCTGCTGAGCCTTGTTCAATTCTTCTGCCCCTCTAGGAGATCTCGCCCAGCAAGCTACCGAGAGTATTGAGCCCCCACGGCAAAGCCTGGCAAGCTCCCCATGATGTATTCGATATGCCAAACACAGTAACAAGTCTCACAATGGAGACGTTACTGGGCCTGCTGGAGCAAATCGATGAACAGGAGGACAGTGACAGTGACGGTAGCCACACCATCGCTTGCCTCCCACTTCTTCCCCTCTTCACCCAGTCTGCGTTCAAATGCCTCCAGAGCCTCTGAAAGTGTCAGTGACTTGCCTGCCACATAAGTATCCAGTTCTAATGATCTTTGATGAAAATTCAAAAGTCCTTCAAAATATGGCACCAATTTAGTTCTGTGCAAATTGATTTCTCAGTTAATGTTACCCGCTTATGAAATTTTTCATAAATATGATGAAGATCTTCAGGAAAATAAATTCAAAGCTAATCATTTTAGTTGGTTGGTTGGTTTGGGGGGTTATACCCAGTTGTGATCAGGGTTTAACCCTATCTCTGCACTCGAGGACCACTCCTGACCATGCTCAGGGGACCACACATGGTGCCAGGGATTAAACTCAGGTCACCACTCGCAAGACAAGCACCCTTCCCACTGTACTGTCTTGCTGGCCCCACTAATATTTTTGTGAGTTTTCCCCTACAGCTTCCCATCCCTCGGCATGTTCTCCTTTCTTTGTCACCTGCTATAACTCCTTAGCACAGTATCTTCTACTAAAAGGCAGTGACAAACTAAGCTAAAAAAGTCTAGAGTATGACTTGGAGCTTAAAAAACATCACACCCTAAGGAGAATACATTTCTGCTTAGAAGCATGCAGTCTCGACCACTCTCACTCTCTGCAGTATAAAAACAGTAGCTTGATTCTGGAAATTCAAGTCTCAAAATGAACGTGGTGTGTGGCAAATTAACAATTTTTTTTTTTTACTAAAAGAGCTGTAATAGGTTAAAAAATAATTGAAAATAAAAAAATAGGTAATCATAATTATATTGTATCATGTACAGAAATAGGAAAGTTCTGAGCTTAGCAACACGCAGAAGCAGAAAGATCTTTAAAAAGATATTATGATTTTAAGGTCTAACACCCTTAACTTTCAAATTATAATACTGAACTCAGTGCTTTTGAGCATGTTGCAACTTGTTCCAACTTGCAGCAATTTTAAACTCAACATTATCTAAATTAGCATTGTCCTAACAGCCATAAAAATGTAATGTCATGCCATGAAAGATTATATAAAGTAAAATTTTCCTGGAAAACGCAAATACATTAAAAGAAAAAAAAAGGAATTTGATAGTAATGTAATGGGAGGCCTGAGCTATAGTACATCGGGTAGAGTTGTTTTTTTCCATTTGTCATTTGCTTTTTTTAGGATAGTATTCCTAAAAGAGCTGGTTTAGACACAGCAAATGCCCTGAGCTGCTGTTTGTCTGAGAACATTTTTTTCACTTTTTGAAATCAGAGTGACAACCATACAAGGTAGAAGATTCTTAGTTGGAGATTATTTTCCTTCAATACTTTGGATTTTTCATCTCATTTTCTTATTTGTGTTTTTTCACTTGAGAAACCCCATGTGAATCTTAAGGTGTTTCCCTTATATTTGAGTCTTTATCTTGCTGCTTTAAGGAGTCTGACTCTCTTCCATTCTTAATATTTTGATTACAATGTCTTGGTGTTATTCTGTCTGGGGTCGTTTTATTTGGGGGGGGGGTCTCTCCTGGATCAGTACACAAGTCTTCCTCCATGAATTGGGGGAGTTCTCAGTCCTACCTATTCTACCAGCTGTTCTTCCCCCTTTCTTTCCTCTCCTGGAATTATGTGGAGGGCATTCTTATTGATATTGTCAAATATATCTCAAATCTCTTCATAAAAAAATTTCATATTACCTCTTCATTATTGATAATATTGCATATATTGTCTTTGAGGCCATGGATTCACTTTCGGCTTCTGTTCTGTGACTGAGCCCCAGTATTATTGTCTTGAGTGAATTCACTTCTATATGAATGAGGTTTTTTTCTTCATTTTTTTCATCAATCTTTCTTTAAGTTTATTGATTCTGTCTTTCAATGCTTTCTTCAGCTCAGTGAACATGTTGAGGATTGTTGCTCTGAAATTATCCTTGGGGAATTATAAAGTCTTGATGTAGATGGGACTTTCTGGGCTTCTGTCCCAAATTATTCATGTGGCTGAGTTTCTTCATTTTTCAACTCTCTCTGGTGCTTTGAGGGAGCTGAGGCTGGGGCTTTGAGTTCGGACTGGTTTCAATAGTTATCTAGTGCTTCTGTTCTTAGTGTCAGGCTGATGCTGTGGCGCCTCTGATTCCCAGCAGCTGTGCATGCCTTGGGATGATTTTTGAAATGTTTGTATGCTTGAACTGGTGCCTATAGTTCTAAGTTATGTGCACCTGGACGGCAACAGGGGATATGTGATCATCAATGCCTGGAGCTGTTATAGCACCAAGATCTAGCTAACCGGGACCCTAACTCGGAGTTCACAGCTGGTGCCTGGCAGCTGATGTGGCATCACAGTCTAACCTATTTGGGCAGGCTCTGGAGACTGGTATTGTTCACTGGGGAGTAAGCCCTGAGCACAGCTGACTGTGGTCCAGTGTCCTCCTCCCCAAATAATAATTAAAAAAAATTTTGCTGAGAGTCTAGGGGTTTTGCTATAACAAAACATTACAGACCATGGGGCTGGAGCAATAGTATAGCAGGTAGGGCGTTTGCCTTGCACAGAGCCGACCCGGGTTCAATTACCAGCATCCCATATGGTCCCCCGAGCACTGCCAGAGAGTGCAAAGCCGGGAGTAACCCCTGTGCATCACCAAGTACGACCGACCCAAAAGGAAAAAAAAAATCACAGACTATAATGTTTTTGTGTGAAATTTTATTTGCAGTCATTGAACTTTTAACAACAATTTTAACTTTAAATGGTGTGAACAGAAACACAGCTTTTAAAAATCCTTTAAGGAGATTATACAAACAAAAGGTTTAAAGATTATAATTTTTGACTTTACATTTTTAATTAAATTTTTTTCATTTTAAATTAATGAACTAAATAAACCAAAAATAAACCTCTAAACGCTGAAACCTAATTTGTGGCTACTTGAAGATTTTCCTACACTGTGCCCTGGCTAACCTTATAGCTGGGCAAGAAATTGCCATTATGGGTAATTGGTAGGTGAGAAACAGTTTTCTGAGAGTTCCACCGTGGGCTGGACTCCAGCAGGCATCCTCAGTGAGGAATCAACAGGCAGCTGAGAGGGACAGGACTGGAGGCACCTCAGAGGTGCTTCACAACATGCAGGACATGTGACAGTGCTGAGTATAGGGAGGGACCGCTGGAGTGGACTCCCCCCCCCCCCCCCCCCGCATGCATTGTTCCCTGTACAGAATGGCGGCTACATATCTAGGATGAGAGAAGAGAAGGGAGAAGAGGGGAGGGGAGGAAGGAAGGTAGGGGAGAGGGGAGAAAGGAGAGGGAAAGGAGAAGATGTGGAAGGGGAGGGGGAGGGGAAAGGAGAGGAGAGGAGAAGAAAGGAGAGGAGTGGAGGGGAGGGAAGGAAAGGGGAGGGAATGGGAGGAGGAGAGGGATGGGGAAGAGAGGAGGGGGAAGGGGAGGGGAGGGGGAGGGGAGGGAAGGAGGTGAGAAGAGGAGAGGTGAAGGGAGAGACAGACAAGGACAGAGGGAAGTGGAGGGACAGGAGAGATGGAGAGAGGGAAAAGGAGGGAGAAGGCAGAGTGAGACTGGGGGCAATAGCAGAGAGAGGTTGTTCTCCCTTTTCCATCCCCCAAGTCTTGTATCTCAGTAGGGCTGCCAAGGTGCTCACCAAGTGTAGTGCAGGTCAAGACAGGAGAGGCACATCTTGCTGAGAGCGTGGCTAGTTCCAGAAGAGCTCAAGGACTCAAGAATATTTTGGTTGCAAGTTTTGGAAAACACCCATCACTCTGAGAGTAAGGAAGACAAGAGCTCCTGGGGGAGGGGGGCAGGGGTTGATCATCATGCAGGAAGTGAACAGAGGGAAAAGCAAGGTCCAGCCTCATCTTCCAGGGCAGGAGAGAAGGGAGGGTGAAGGGGAAGTCCCCTGCCCCTGCCGAGTGGGCTTCTGATGAGACAGAGCTAATGAGAGTGCAGGCACCTGATGGAGAGAGGTAGCCCCAGGGCTAAAATGCTTGCACCCTCATTCTTTTCCCCAGAAGAAGCAGGGGACAGGGACAGGTGTGTGAATTCCACCAACTCTGTGTCCCCTGAACTCCCTGAGGTTCATGCGGGGGCAGAAAAGTTGCCTTGAGGGGCGGGAGTCATAGTACAGCAGGGAGGGCGTTTGCCTAGCAGGAGGTCAACGCAGGTTCTATCCCTGGCATCCCATATGGTCCTCCAAGTACCGCCAGGAGTAATTCCTGACCTCAGAGCCAGTGGTAGTAACCCCTGGGCACTGACAGGTGTGACCCCAGAGCAGAGACAGACAGACAGACAGACAGACAGAGATTATTTTGATCAAAAATATTTGAAATCAAGTAGATATTTGATAAGACTGCCTTAATTCCCTGGCCCTTCCTGCTCCCCACCCCCACCCCCAACCATCCCCTGGAAATTTCAGTTACTTTGAAAATGTCAGTTAAAATTTACACCCTTACTATAGTGAAAAAGATGTAAAAAATAGACATGGCTTTCTTTTCAGACACTGTCACCCTCTCGCGCTTGCATATGGCCTCCAGTAAGAGTTTCCTCCACCCCCTCTTCTATTTCACTGATTATTTGGCTATGGAATCTCAGAAAACTTGGGTTCTTGCCTAAAACTAAGAATATAAAGGCCCTTCACATAAAATGTTGAAGTATATAAAAATCTTCAATATAAACTATTTTCAGATTGCATATCAATAGAAGATGTAGGATTCGAGTTCCTTCTCGCTCTCTAGATGGAGCCCCAAAGCCATCATCTTCCCACTGAGAGATGTGTGGCACTTGTCCTGGGGCCACTCTCAACATGGCCACAGCACGAACTTTGACCCTCTGCTCTGTTTCCACCAATCCCTTGGACTCTAGAGCATCCTTTCCAAGTGCAAGACTGAAGAACTGTCAGCTGTATATGTCACACTGCTGGGAACAAAAATGTTTCTCCTTAAGATGAGCTGCATACATGTGATAGCTGGGGGCAGAGGAAGAAGGAAAGGAAATTTAATCCTTGGCTCTTATTATACCTGGAAGTACATTTCACCTTGCCAATTCATTATTTTTATTAGAATAATTGCTTTCAAGCCCAAATCATTTAATACCATAGTTCACTGTCCTTCTCTCTGTCTCTGTTTCTATCTCTCTCTGTCTCTGACTTTCTCTCTCTTCATTCTATCTCTCATCTTTCAGAGATGCCAAAAATATACTCCTGCCTTTATGGAAATGGGAATATTTATTTACCTCAATTCAAAATTCTTCTGAGAAAACTATCTAATGAGCTACATTTTATTGTGTCTGGCTACTTCATATGTTACTTTTGGATTTTAAAAAAAAAGCTAGTTCATTTTTTTAATAAAGGTTGAAATCAGTAGGTTATAGGTAACAAGTTAGGAATAAATAGGTTGGAACAATAAAAGGCGTATAGATGCCATTGACATCTCGGCAGCTGGAGGAAATGCCAGCATCATTCCTAAATTGAGAGTTTTAGTGATAAAGCAAGATATGGCTGGAGGAGTTACGTGACCAAAATTATCCCTGCCATTTCCACCAAATGTTTCCCGAGACCTTCTAAAATGATGCCTGTGGTGCGGCGGCAGACAGCTTTTAAAAAGGCGTTTCTCACTTGGAGGACCTACGGGTTTTAGTTCTTGCTCAAAAGCAGGAGATCTGTTCTGATTTCCACCATCAGAAATCAGGGTGCCTGGACTAGCCTGCCCCACCAACCAAAGTTCTTCAAAATGCTAAAATCTTGTTGAGATCTGCATGTGCCCTGGAGAAGACTTGTTGGCCAACGTGCTTATCGTGGAAGCTTCCTGCTCTGAGCCTGGAGCCTCCTGCATGAGCTGAGCGTGCTCCCAGCAGCTCAGCCGTTTGAAACCCCAGGTGCTGCAATGAAGCATGTGACCTGGGATGTGGCTCACACTGTTGTGGTAAGCAGCACAGATGCAGTGTGTGAGCCCCGCCCCCACGATGGCTACAACTAGGATATGTGCCCGACCATGCCCAAGTGTGTGGGTACCCCCTGATCATCATTAGAGCAGCCACAGCCAAAAGGGAAGGAAATTTTTTTTTATTTTAACAGAAGTGACAGTAATGATAAATTAAGCCCTTACCCAGACAGATGCAGACACGAGGCATCTTTCTGAAATATAATGTTTACAACTCACATAAGTATTTGAAAGGACAAAGCACTAATGTTGCTATCTTAATTAGGGTACTGTGACTGTCCATCAGTACCTCCAATGAGTACCTCCTCATTTAATACCATGATTCTCTGTCCTTCTCTGTCTCTCTGTCTACTTTGTAAGGAGGATGTAGCAAACTTTCAAACTGCACCAATTTTTATTAAATGGAAGCTTTTATTAAATAGAATTTTATTTAAGACACCATGATTTAGAAAGTTGTTTGTTCTACAGGTGTTTCAAGCATTTAGTGTGCCAACAGGCTGGAGTGATAGCACAGTGTGTAGGGCCTTTGCCTTGCAAGCGACCAACATGGCCAATCCGAGTTCGATTCCTCCACCCTTCTCGGAGAGCCCAGCAAGCTACCGAGAGTACCTCGCCTGCAGGCAAAGCCTGGCAAGCTACCCGTGACATATTCAATATGCCAAACACCGTAACAATTGTCACAATGGAGACATTACTGGGCCCACTCAAGCAAATCGATGAAAAATGGAGGACAGTGACAGTAACAGTGTTCCAACATCACCAGTGTGACCTTCTCTCCACCAGTATCTCAAGCTTCTCTCCCAATCCCAACCTGCCAACTGGAAGAGGATTTTAAAAAGTTACAAAAGAAAAGGACTTGTGTAACCAGTCCCAAAGAGCCCCTGGTGTCCACGCCCTGCACCCCTGACAAAAGGTGGCAGCTTTGGTCAGGGTGTTCTCTCTGCCTGCCTCTGGGGACAGTCAGCTGTCCCAAGGCAAGGGGGTCCCTGGTGAAGGAATCTCAGTCAGCAGGTGAGGAACAGAGGCTGCCTGCCAGCTACAGGCCAATTAGTTTGGAACTGATTCTCCAGATGAGCTGAGTCTAGGGGGGAGCTACACTCCCCAACCAGGTAAGTCACCTCTGTTGCTGAGATTCCTGTCCCAGGGAAGCAGAGCAGGATGGTGTGTCCAGCGGCTGGGTTTAGGGGTACTTTGTCATGCAGCAACATGGAATGAATCCATACTGAAAACTCTGTTTTAAACCCAAAACTTGGCCCTCCTCATCAGAGTGACACAAGACTGAGCGTTGAAGATTTCTGGCCATACCAAATGGGTCCGCACCAATAAGGAACCTGCACAGACTCAGCTTTGACCTTAGGGAGGAAGCACTGACTGGGTAATGGGTTGTTCTGAGCTACAAGGGGTGGCCAGACGGAGGCAGAGCACAAAGGGGAAAGACTGGAAACAGCAACTCACCATGTGTGAGCATCACAAGCGAGAAAAAAGCACGACTCCTGGCCAGCAGGCATGCCAACATGGTCCCAACAAGCCTCAGAGCCAATGGGGTGAGCACCCCAGCCACGCATGGGTGTGACTCCCTGGCTGCTGCAAACACACAAACATACACACACACACACACACACACACACACACACACACACACACACACGTACCCAAAAGGGAAAAGGAAGAGCTGATATAAGAGCTGTTTTTTCTTGTGGATGTATTACTTCACATTCTCACCCATATTTCTATCTTCACCAACATTTGTCATTTTCTACATTTTTAAATAGGGCTGCCCTGGTGGTACTCGGGGGGCGGGGGGAGGGTCTCACAAATACTACACCAGACAAGACTCTGGGTGTAAGATCATGCCAGAGACCAAATTCAGGGCCTGTTATGTACTTGCTTCTCCACTCAATCTCCCTATCCTCTCCATCCTCTCCAGGAATTTGCTTTTGCTTTTAAATAGTGACCCTGTTGATATCAAGGGACTGACTGTGTATCTTTTGCTACCGATTAGAGATGCTGATTATCTTTTCTTTGTGTTTGTTTGGGGGCCACACCGTGTGATGCTCAGGCGTCACTCCTGGCAATGTTTGGGAGACCATGTGCAGAGTCACAGATGGAACCAAACCTAATTAGTCTATTTTTAATTTTGTTGATTGACTTCTAAGTGTCATATCCAGGAAATTATTGTCAAATCCATTGTCATGAAGTGTAAGCCATGTTTTCTTCTAAGAGTTTTTTAGTTATAGATTTCATATTTAATGTTGATGCATTTTTTAGTTAATATTTTTATAGAATAGTAAGGCACAACTGCATTCCCCCCACCCCCGAGGTGGGGGGAGAAATTGTGTTTGAGTCATGCCCTGTGGTGATCAGGCCTTAAGCCTGGCTCTGTACTCAGAGATCACTCTTTATAGTAAGAGAGGGGGGACCATATGTGGTGGTGGCAATTAAACTGGTACCAATTGATGCAAGGCAAGTGCCCCACCTACTCTACTATCTTTCTGGACTAACTGCATTCTTGTACATTCTTGTGTCTATTTTTCCTAGTATTTTTCCCAGTTAGAAATTTCCTCAAATTTCGTCATTTGTTGAAATGATCATCTTTTATTATTAAATGGCTGGTTCTGGAGGTCTTCAGCTGCCCAAGCCCTGGTTGGGGCAGGGAGGGAAACTCAACCCGCTCCCCTCCAAGGGGCCCCGGCGAGGATAGCCAGGTGCGGGAGCAGGAGAACCAGCCACCACCATGCTGAGACCACTCTCCACACGCATGAAGGTACCAGCAGAGGAACAAAGGCATGCGGGTCCCAGGGCTGAGATCTCCAAGCTTGCTCAGATCGGGGCTAAGCATTCTCCACCCAGATCCTCCATCTTCCAGTAGGCAGGGGTCACACCCACCAACTGGCCCCCTGGCGCCGTGTAATTCCATCAGTGGCCAAGACCCAAAGACTATAAAACCCAGCTCCCGGAAGCACACGGCCGCATTTGTGGCCGCGTGACATCTTATTATCTCATTCTTACTTTGGACAAACTGGCAGGCTACCGAATGTAACCTGCTCAAACGGCAGAGTCTGGCAAACTCCCCGTGGCATACCCAATATGCCAAATAACAGTAAAAATGATGGGTCTCATTCTCCTAACCCTGAAAGAGCCTTGAATATGGCACTTTTTAAAAAATTTCAAGGCTAGGATGAAGGAGATGTTGCTGGGGCCTGCTTGAGGCAATCAACGAACAACAGGATGGTCGTGATCATGATCGTATTATTAAATGATTTTGAGGGACTAAAACATGATATTCCAAGTATAGCTCTTTCTATTCTTCTTTGGGAGACCTGAATAGCATTCTCGTCCTGTTTGCGTAGGGCCCAGGTCTCTGAGGCATATGTTAATGCAGGAAGAACAGTGGAATCAAAGAGATGTGCCCAGAGCCGGAGGTTCTTCGTCCTCTTAGCTATTTCTTCGACGTTCTTGAAGGCATTCCAAGCCGCTCTCTTCCTCCTGCGCAGCTCGGGTGCCAGGTCATTTGTCATGTTGACCTCTCGACCTAGGTACACATAGCTGTTGCTTTCAGAGATGGTCTTTCCATTGAGAGCGAATGGGGCATCAGGAACGAGGCTGTTTCTCATAAACATTGTCTTCGTAAGATTCAGCTGTAGTCCTACCTTTCCACACTCACGGTCAAAGTCGGCCAGCATTTATGCTGCTTGGCTGATGTTTGGTGTTATTAAAACAATGTCATCAGCAAAGCAGAGGTGGTGTAATTGCCGACCATCTATCTTCACTCCCATTCCTTCCCATTCCAGTCATCGCATGATGTTCTCGAGGGTGGCACTGAGGAGTTTCGGTGAAATGGTATCACCCTGCCGAACCCCTCTTTTGACATCAACCATCACTTCTTTGTAGAATAGTGAGATCCTGGTAGTGAATCCGCAATACAGCTTACGGAGGATCTTGATGTATTGGGCTTGAATGCCCTGATTGGCTAGGGCTTCAATGACCGCTTCCATCTCAACAGAATCAAAGGCCTTCTTTAAATCAATGAACGTTAAACAGAGCGGCATCTTGAACTTCCGAGAAACCTCAATGAGTTTGGTTATCGTGTGGATATGGTCGATGGTGCTGAATCCTTTGCAGAACCCGGCTTGCTCGCATGGTTGTCCTTCATCTAGTGTTCTGCCAATCCTATTTAGGATGACTCGCGTGAACAACTTGTAGATGACAGACAATAGGCAGATCGGGCGATAGTTGCCAATGTCATGGATGTCTCCCTTCTTGAACAGTAGTACGGTCCTGCTGGTTTTCCATTGGGACGGAACCTTGCATTCAGACAGGTAGCGAGTGAAGAGCCGAGCTAGTGTATTGATGAGTATTGATGGCAGGTTCTTCAGGTGTTCAGGTCTGACCTTGTCTGGGCCGGGTGCTGTTTGTTTCTTTACCGACGAAATGGCGTGTCGGATTTCAGAAGGGAGAACATTGGGAACGACATATCCATCCTTTGGAATTTGGTATGTTGGCAAGTGGACATGGCTATCGAAGAGATTTGAGTAGAAGTCATGGATAATCTTCTCCATTGCCGTTCTGGAGGATGTGATGGATCCATCAGGACGTCGGAGGGCAGTCATCTTGGTCTTATAGTTGGCGAAGGACAGGCGGGCGTAACGAATACTTTTCCCAGCTTCTGCCACATCTACCAGTACTTCTGCTCTTCTCTCTTTGAGGTATTCCTTGATGGCATCTCTGCACTGCTTTGCGAGCTCGGATGTTAGCTTGCGGTTGCCTGAGGCATGCACCAAACCATGCTGGCGAATTAGCTCAAGAGTTTTCGAAGACAGGTGTTTTCTTGTGGCTATCTCTCTCTTGGCATTCCTCACACATTCATGGAGGTGCTGAACCAGTCGATCGTATTCCTCGTCAATGTTGTCAACAATGGCATCTTCCCATGTTGCCGCAATAGTGCCAAAGAGTTCCCAGTTGGTGGTCGTTCTGGGAGTTCTCTTTTTGAACTTTGCAGCCCTTTCTCCCCGCTCTGTGAAGTAGAATTTTGCATGAAGGAGACGGTGGTTCGATCCCATTCGAAATTTTGGGACAACAGCGACATTGGTCAGGCAAAACCGTCGATTGAATATGATGTGGTCTATTTCGTTGTGGAATCATCCACCGGGAGACTCCCATGTCCAACGTTTAGATTCTGCCTTCTGGAACTGTGAGTTACCATGGATGGTCCTGGTCGACATGATGAACTCAGACAGTCTCTCACCCTGTTCGTTCCATTCTAGGCTATGGGTCCCAATGTGAAGTTCTTCAGCTGATCTTCTCGGTCCTATCTTGGCATTAAAATCACCCACAATGATCTTGTAGAAGGTGTGGTCTTCTTTATAGAACTTCTCCAGCTCCATGTAGAACTTCTCGATTTCTCTTTCATCATAATGAGATGTTGGTGCGTAGACAACAAAGATAGAAACTGCAGCAGTGAGCCACATCTATTCAAATATCACGTTTCACTCAAATGAGAGAAAAAATCCGGAGTTCCGACATCTGTCGACGATCAAGAGTCAGGGACGCTGTCTCATTTGCCAAGGTGTCAAAAATCAGATGGGTTGGTCACGTAATGAGATTTAAAGACGACCGCTGGACTAGAGCTTTTACTGACTGGATTCCACGGGATGTCAAAAGACCACGTGGCCGCCCACCTACCAGATGATCAGACTTCTTCGTGAAGATCATGAATGATCGGTTTGAGGCTCTTCATGTTCCCAGAGCGAACAGATGCCGTTGGGCTACACTAGCACGCGCTACAGGGACAAATGGAGACGTTACTGGCGCCCTCTCGAGCAAATCGCCGACTAACGGGAAGCTAAGTGATAAGTGATTTGAGGGACTGGAGTGATAGTACAGCAGTTAGGGTGTTGCCTTGCATGCAGCCAACCTGGGAGTCTATATGGGCCCCTGAACAATGACAGGAGTAATTCCTAAATGCAGAGCCATGAGTAACTACCCTGAGCATCACCAAGCGTGACTCTCCAAAGCAAAATACTACTACTATTAAATGATTTTGATATGCTTGTCAAAAACTCTTCACATGCACATATTCAACTTTACTTCTGCATTCTCTAGTCTTGCCCATTGACCCACACACATGTACTCATGCCATTTGCACACTGCTTTGATGACTAACTTTATAGGGGTCTGAAAATAAGGAAAAGGAAATGGGACTTCTCCAACAACGTTTTTTTTTTATTGTTTCAGTTTTCCAGGGTTTCTTGTTATATCACATATATTTCAAAATTAATCCTTATATTTCTTCAAAAAGGATCATTGGAATTTTGACAGGGATCACATTGAATCTATAGATTACTTTGGATGACACTGATGATATTAATTTCTCTAAGTCACGGACATTTCCCTAATTCATGAGCCTTCCTATCCGGGCATGCTTTCTTTAATTTTTTCAGTGTTTTTTAAATTTTCATTGTATAAGACTTTCATATTTTTGGCTATGTCAATTCTCAAGTATTTTATTCTTTTTTATGTAATTGCAAATATTTAGGACTGTTTTTATAATTCCCTTTTTAGGTTGCTCGTTGTTAGTGTATAAAATGTTCTAATAGCTCTTAGTCTTGGTTTTAATATTTTTGTTTAGTTTTTTATTTTAATAATTAGAGGTTGTGAATAATTTTCTTTTATCATTTTTTTTTTTTTTGCTTTTTGCATCACATCTGGCGATGCTCAGGGGTTACTCCTAGCTCTGCATTTAGGAATCACTCCTGGCAGTGCTCAGGGGCCCATATAAGATGCCAGAGATCAAACCCAGGTCAGCTTTGTGCAAGGCAAATGCCCTACCCACTGTAATATCGCTCCAGTCCCAGTTTGTGATTTTCTTAACGCTGTGTATAAAAAAAGTCCTAAGGCCTCATATTTAAGTAGATTTGTTGCAGAACTGCAAGATTAGAACTGCACATTAGAAAATTAGTATAGGGAAAAACTAGATTCATCAATGTTATAAAACATTTTACCAAATCACTTCAAATTATTATTTTAAATTCTCAAAAAACCCATAACAATGAAAGAATTCATCCCCAAACTGATGGAGACTATGTCTTATAACCAAAGTTGAAGGTCATGACTTGGAACGTATAATAAAGCTTGATCTGTTCTCCTTAAGATCTGAAATCATCTTAATCCTAATCATAACATCTCTCACCCCTATTCCTTTAATGTAATATTCACGCCCTGGTTCACTTCCCTAAGTAATCTGAGGGGGGAAAAATTAAATGAGATGAAAAGTTAAGGAAAGAGCAGGGAAAACATTCTGGCTTTCATCTGAAGTCACAAGTCATTGGTCTCCACAATCCATTTACAATCTTCATGAGGCTGGGGATTATATCTGGCACTTTTATTAAAGTCCAGGACAGAAGCTAAAGTAGAGTTAGATACTAGTTTACAAAAGTGATCGTACCTAAACTATTCAATAGTAAAGATGGGATGAGATACATATCTGGGGGCCAGGGGGATGGTACAGCCCGTAGGATGCTTGACTTGAACGCAGCCGGTCATGGGTTTGATTTCTGGCATTCCATATGGTCCCTCGAGCACCATCCGGGTTGACACCGGAGCACAGAACCAGGAGTAAGCCCAGAGTATCTCCGGCGTGGCACCCAAAACAGACTCGTGTGGAATTCACATGCCAGGAAAGTCTTATTTCTTGTGTGTGTCTGTGTGCACACGGGGGAAATTGAACCCAGGCTTCGTACATGCAAAACATATACTCCACCAAAGAGCCACTTCTTGCAACTACCGTCATTTGTCATTCGCTCCTCAAAGGCATTTTTCTCCCCTAGGACATTTGTCGATGGTCCAGCCGGTTCCGCTCCGGAGCTCAGGCTCCAGCGTTCGCCGCTCGCGAGCTGCCATTCTCAGAGCAGCCAGCAGGTGGCGCGCGGCCTCCACCGGCAGAACCCTCGAAGTCGGTTCGGGCTCAGCCCCAAAAAAGTCCGCGCTTCCAACCGAGCCGCTTCCCCGCGACTCTGCAGCCGCCGGGGGTCCTGATCCCGACTCAGCCTTCGGCCCCCGTGTGCCGTAACCGTGCTAGGGAGTGAAGGGGCCCCGGACCACCCGCAGGGTCAGCAGCGGGGAAAACCTGGAGCTCTTGCAGAAAACCCTTGTAGAGGGGTCAGACCCCCGGGATCCCTCCTAGCAGACGCCCCGCGCGCTCGGGTCAGCAGGGGCAGGAGGGTCCTCGGAGTCGCTTTCTGCGCCCACAGGGAACAGTGAACTGTCTCCACGCTTTTGCCCCGAGCCTGCGGTGCAGAGCGCCGGGCGGGCTGGCGACAGGTGGCCCGGACGTCAGGTGACAGGTCTCAAGGGCGGGTGGCCTCCGTTGGGACATCCCTCCCCCCATCCCCCAACCCCCCGCATCCTGGTGCGCGGCCCGAGCCCACTTCCTTGGAGGGGAGGGGGTGGGGGGAGTGATCTGGTTGACAATCCGGTAACCTGGGGGCGGGGCGGGGAGGGCAGCGTCTGGGCACAACACGTGCTCACCTGCGGGGCTCGGCACGTAGGGGTGTGGGGGTAGGGTGTGTCCGGGGAGATGGAGGATTGGGGTACGCGGTTCTCCCCCCCACCACCACCAGGGACCCTGGCCCCGAGAAGCTGGCGCACTTTGGAGGAGGGGTGCCTGGGGCGCCGCTCCACGCCCTGCCCGGTGCTCAGCGGGGATCGATTCCGGGTCCCGGCCGGGAAGCGCCCGCAGGGGCAGACTCGGTGGCGCCACCCACACACCTGCTGGGGCTGGGCCTGAGAAAGTGGCCCCAGGTGAGACCCAACGCCGCACCCGCCGCCTTCCCCTCCCCCGCACTTCCTTCCGCAGCTCCCAGGCACCTCGGACCAGCCTTCCAGAACCGCCCGCCCCGCCGCCAGGGCCTCGCGGCGCAAGGAACGGGCCGGCTGGGCTGGGGATCCACGGGCGTTTGCAGACACTTTCCCTCGCAGGAACCCGGCGTTTCACCGCAAGGGGCCAAAGGCGCGGGAGGGCGCCGGCGCTGGAACGCACCTTCTTACTTTCTCGGTGGTTTTTGAAACGTCTTTCTCTGCTCCCTTCCCCTCCCCCTCACCCCCCCCCCCCCCGGGCAGTCCTGGGGTGCAGTCAAGAGTGAAGGGCACCTGCCTAGGAAACTGGGCCTGGCAGACCGCAGCTGGTGCGCTACAGGTGGAGGCGTACGTGCCCAGCCCAGCCCGTGGCCGGGCGAACTCAGGGCTTTTCAGCTTCAGTGGCCCCAGAGAGCCACACAATGGATCTTCTCGCCCTTCTCCCTCAGGTCCCTCTGGTCCCCACTGCAGGGAGCCTTTTCTCTAATAAGGATCTATTTCATTTACTCCACAGAAGTTGTCCAAGCCCCCATCAGACTCCACATTCATACAAAACGGAACGATCAAACTCGTTTTAAGACTCATCTCTCAGCATCCCTCAAGCGCTGGTGGGCTCTAGGGAAACATTCTCTTTCAGCCTCTCACCACCCCCACCCACCCCCCTCCCCCGACTTTCCCCAAATGCAACAGGGGCAGCCCTTGTCCTCTAAATGCTAGGCTGAGTCCACATCTGTGGAAACTTTCTGCACGCCAAGTTCTACAGAAGAGAGTGGAGGAGTTAATACAAGAGGTACAGGGGGGAAAGAGATCTTAAAAACCATTCGGCACTCAAGATGTTGACTTCAGACATGTTTTATTATCATTTTATACAGTCTACATAAATTTCGAACGTCTTTATTTGGGTTCAGTTATAACATGACATAATAAAAATCAAAGCACTGGGTCTCTGAAATAAAGCAGGCAATCACCATTCAATAAACACACTTGGATTTATTTTGTATAAAAGGGTTAAATTTACAACTAAACTTTTATAAAAAGTTTAGCAGGAATAAGTACATCATTACACTTCGCAGAAATAGACATCTCTGCCACTATACAAGAAAACTCTAATTAAAGAGTTCACAAGGTTTCACTCAATATATATATATATATTTATATATAAATATACACACAGTATTCAGTAGGCTTGTGTCAAAAAAGGTAATTTCTGACCAAAAGACTTCATTTAAGTTACTGAATACTGGATCCTTCTGGTATTCACGCTCCACCTTTAAAAAAAGGCAAAGTCTGCTTAAATTGGGCAATTCCTTGTGATTTTAACGATTTCGCTCCCCATGGTGGGAATAGTATATAAAGAAAACCTTCCAACTGCAGAAAGGGCATTTAAAAGTCTTTTTTCATAAATAGCTAATATCAGAGTCCAGGTCCAAACACCCTGGGGAAAGAGGATGACTTCGTTTTCTTTCCTTTTTTAAGGTCCATTTGACTTGTTGTCTGCCTTGTGATATGGTTGAAAAGTAAGTTCAGCGCCATAAAGGATGCTGTAGTTCTGTTGTTGTTGTTGTGCAAAGAAAAGTCATAAAACACCTGCAAGAGATCGGGAGAAAAAGGCATGTTTAGAAGAAGGTAACATGGGCAGAGGCGGGCACACTGGCGCTAGAAGGAAGCCCCGATTTGAACATTTAACCAGACACTCAAAGATCGGGCAAACCCTGGTGTCCAGATGCGACACACACCCTGGCCTCAACAGCACAAATTAAACATTCAGACAGCAGAGACTCCAGGGAAAAAACTTCCCAACGCAATCTCCTATTTGGATCTCCACGGCAGTGCTCACAGGCGCCAGTCTGCTTCTTATAACAATTATTTGATTGAAAACAGCCCTTTTAGTTAACAGATAGGGGAAGTCCAGAATCCCACATCACAGGGTCTGAGGCATAGGGGAGCAAAGCTCGGCTAGCCGAATCCCATAGGGCTGCAGTTTTAGGGAAGGAGGATCCCTGTGGAATTTGTAGCGATAAGATTAATTACACTGAGGTTAGTACCTCATAGTACCAAAGCAATTGTAGAAAGCCAGGCTATTACATGTGCACAGAAGCCTAAACACATTTCCCTCCACCACCTTCATAGTAAGTGACTGGCATCTTTTTTTTTTTAAAGAGGAAAATGTCCTGTGATCTTGGGTAATCAGAACTAGAAGCCCCTTAAGGTCTAGCACACGTCATAGACGGTGCATTATGCGTAATACAGGTACACATTTATTTACTAAACCCAGCAATTTAGATACACAACTACCCTTCCACACAAAAATGAACCACACACAGGCTCATTCTCTCTCTCTCTCTCTCTCTCTCTCTCTCTCTCTCTCTTTACCAAAGGGAGCACAAGCAAACACTCACCATCTACTCAGCCACAGAGCGCTTTGCTGTCATTTGACATTAACTCAGAGGGGAATTCAGAAGCCTGCGAGAGAAGAGAGATAAAAGGCACGATGTTAGACAATCTTAAGAAGAAGGGCCTCTTTTTCTTTCCTTTTTCTTCCAATTAATGTAGTCACACTACAGCAAGTTCCATTAAGCACGTTTATAGGACAACTCAGGCTCAGCGACAACGCATTAACATGTCAGAACTTATCAGCAAATGCATGCAAGTCTCAATCTCCAGCAGACTTGTAAGAAAATAAAGTTAATTAGCTCATCTCTAAGTCACCAACTAAGGTGATCCTGACAATGGATCTGTGGCAGCCCCGGCGGTCACTGGGGTACACGCAGCAAGGAGAGGGGGCATGGACAGCAAGTCCTTACCTGCAAGGACAGGATGCTGATGTCCGTGTTTAGGGTAGTCAGCGGCGTCCTGGACGTCTGGCTCTGCCCAGGTCGCTGGTGGTGCAGGCTGACGATGGTAGGGTGCGAGTCCAGAGCGATCTGCAGGTCCAAGATGTAGTCGATGACGTGCTGCAGGATTTCCATCTTGCTCACCTTCTTGTTCTGGGGGATGCTGGGCACCAGCTCCTTGAGCTTGGAGTAGCAGTCGTTCATATTGTACAGCAGGCTCATGGGGTCGTCCACCGGGGTTTTGCTCCGGGAGATGCCCAGGCTGTGGTCCGAGAGACTATTTTTCCTAACGGACCTCACAGGACTGAAAGCTTTCATTCTGACCGCGGGGAAGGAGAGACCGGGAATAGGAGGAGCAGGCTTGCCCTGGAGCTCAGGCCGCCGCCGCCGCCTGCGGAGCTTCCTGCGCGCGGCACGGGGCTCGGCTCAGAATGAAGCCGGGAGCCCGGCGGGGCGGCTTTTATCCTCACTTGCCGGGGCCCTACGAGCCGGCTCGCCTGCCTCTCCATTGGTGGAAGGCGACCCGTCCATTAGGTCGAGTCGGCTCCCCGATTGGCCGGCACCAGCGCTCGGTGCTTCCGCGTTTGCAGCCAATCTCCGCGGGGTGGGCGGGGCGGGCGCGAGCCCAGCTGGGGTGGTAAATAGAGTACAGTAAGCGCCGGGCGCGAGAGGACCCGGGGAGTAAAAGGCGGGGAGGGGCCGGGTGGGGGATTCGGGGTGGGGGAACGGAGGGGACCTGGACCTCTCATGTGCATCTGAATTCTAATTTCCAGGGCGAACTACGCTGTGACCGGAGAAGCCTTACACACCTTGCTTGGAGCTTTCAACAGCCCTCAAATCACAGCGACACGGCCAGTTCTGCACAGCGAGCACGAATGCCCGAGTTTACGAGGAGCTACGGAATGTCATCCAGAAAGAACACACATATTTACCTTGAAAAAAGTTTGCCTTGAAAATTCGGATAAGGAAAAGGCATGCATGCGTAACGCGCGCGCGCGCGCGCACACACACACACACGCGCGCGCGCGCGCGCCGCGCCGCGCCGCTCTACCTCCAGTCTACATCCAGGCGGTTTAGTGTGGGATCTTGCACCCTAGAGCGACACTGCTGGAGGCTTTATTGTAAACGCTGGAAAATGCGCACTTCCTGGGAGCCGCGTCCTACCTAGTCGCTGGTCCCTTAAATTGCTTTGAGAAGCCGGTCCTTTCTAGGTTCCTATTCTAGACCCGGACAGAGTCCTTTTAATGACCTATTAATCGGAAATTATGAGGATGTTTTGCATATTGAAACTTTATTTGCATGTCTTGCCCTTGAAAAGCTGGATGTCTGAGCCCTGCAGCGTAAATAGCAAAGTAACGTGATTAATTAGGTGCTAGTCGTAATCTCTGGCGTCACATTCCATCACCTGCAGCATTTTCGAAGTTTCATGACTGGTAGGTGACCCTAGTCACAGATGGACATCTTATTACAAAAGAGAAATATCTTTCATGTAGATAGATTCTGGGTTGGGAATCATTTCAGCACTAGAATCAGCTTCACATTTTCTTTTTTCCCTCCCCCACCTCTAAATCTCTAAGAACCCATTTCTGCAGTCTAATTAAATTTTTCTCCCAGCTACTTACTCAAATACCTTTCAGTTCATTCACACATTAGTCTAGCTTCACTAAAGAGCGCGGCAAGCTGTGTTTTCATCATAAGTTTTTCACTAGAATACAATAAAGCAGAAAATCCCAGAAAACGTAATGTTTCCAAATCTCTTGTTAACTTTGTATCTTTATCCTCCCCACCTTTTCACTTAAGAAAGAGGAAGCCGACTGAACCCAAAGTTCAATAATGGGGAAGCACTTTTTCTCCCCTCCAATTAATGATTAATTTCTCAGCTGGTGGCCAGCCCAGTCTATGACACTGACTGCAGCCAGGTGCCTGCCCCAGGGCTTCTCCGGTGAGAGCTTTGATTGCGATAAGGTGCATGTCACTTTCAGGAAATTCAGCCACTTGAGTTCGGAGGATGGAGGTGGAAGGTTTCCTGTTCCACACAGATCTCAGGGCGACAAATGCTGCCTGCAACTTTATTCCTGACAATGTTCAATTAACAACCTCTGCTGATCTGAAGTCTGGGAATGATTTCATACCCCAGTACCCCACAGTTCGAGCCTTTTGATGTACTCTGTGTGCATGTGTTTCTGTCACATACGTGCCACAGTGGAACAGATTTTGTTTTGACACTATTTTGGTTCATGATGTTATACTTTGACTATTTTACAATAATAGCCAATGTAAACAAACATCTTTGGGATTCTCAAATTATTACTTGTGATTCTTGGACATTGCAGCTCTGTGATACACTGACGCATTCCTAGCTTTTTCCAAGGACACCGTATGTGAACATCCCTGCCAGCTTCATTATCCCACAGTCAGGCTCTGGGCTGTTCATCACAAGCGTTGTGAAGGATCACTTTGCACACTTACTGAGTTGATGAAGACAATGCCTCCTCCCCTGATCATTTCTGTCCCCTGATGTAGTAAAATCGCTAAATATGGCGAAAGTCTTCTGGTGTTTCTTTCTTTAGTTGCCATGTCAGAGTCCAGCCTGCCTCACTGTAGAAGTTGACTCAATTGGCAGGATACCCAGTTCTACATACATTCAAAGATCATTGCCAGGGAATTGGACGACTGGATAAACTAATATTTGCTTTTTTCTTTTTGAAGGGGGGGTGGTGTGTGACTTGCTAGTTTGCCTAACTCAGCAACCCAGTGCGAGATTTAATTTTTTTTTTTTCTGTGGAGGAAGATGGGTGTTGGAGAACTTTCAGAGTGGGTCACAATCTTTAAAAAAAAAATCATTTGGAAGCTCAGTGGAGTTTTGCATTTGAGGCCTCTAAAATTCAAATGGTCCCAGTTGCAGAAAGAGCCAGGATCTGTAGATCCGTGGGTGATGGGAAGGTGTGAAGGGTTTGAAGGGGGAGGGAGGTGTCAGTGTTGACCGAGACTACCCACTGCTGTGTGTCTCCCCCCTCCACCCGCTACTCCCCCATTTAAAGCCACATGTCTGCCCTGGAAGTTCCAATGAGCTGGTTCCAGAGCTCACTGACTCACTCGCTCAGTTTCTCTCCATCCCAGGCCGGCAGCGCTCCGAGCCCCCCTCGCTGTAATCAGAAGCAGCTCCGGGCAGGGCGCGCCGGGCCAGCCAACGCTGCCTTTGCAATCGCCGCGTGATGCAACCGGCAGGGGGTGGAGGTGGTGGTGGTTGGTGGTGGAGGAGGAGAGGGAGGAGGGGGGGGTGCAGGAGGAGTGGGGTGGAGGGCGGGGGGGGGGGGGAATCGTCTCAAGGTCCTCCTTGCACATCTGGCGCAATTGCAAGCGTTCGCCTTTCTTCCCCCCCGGTTTTGTTCTCACAGCTGTGTCCATTCCTCCCGTGACCCCTCGAGTGATCCCTGACAGGTGATGAATTGGCAGCGGCAGCGGCGGCGGCGGCGCGCGGGCCAGGCCGCGGCGGGGCCGGAGCCCGAGCCCCGGAGCAGACTCTCTGGCGCCAGGCGCGTGACGCCGCCCATTCACGCCGCCCTGCAGCCTTGTCCTCGCGGCGCCGCTCAGGCGGCTGCCATGGCAACCGCGCCGTCACTCAGCGCGCGCGCCCAGCTGATCAATGCCTGCGAGGCCCGGCCGTCCCGGGCTCGCCCTGGCCGGGCCGCCCGGCCCGCGCGCACCTGCAGCCGCTGCGCGTCTTAAGTTTCGAGCGATTTTGGGGGGGAAGGAAGGAGCACCGAAAAAGAAAAAGAAAAGGGGAGCCAGAAGGAGAAGAAGGTGGAAAACAAAATGCCCGGAGAGGGAAAAGAAAGGAAAAAACCTTCCTCATGCAAGAAGGAAGATAAAATGTGGCTTAGAAGTTGCCAAAGCGAAAGGTTTTGCCGTTGTTGTCTGGTGGGGTTTTGTTTGTTTGTTTTTGCCACGGAGGCGTTCGGGGGGGGGACTGGCGCGTGACTGGGGCAGACGGCGAGGTCATGTCTCAGCTGATCCTCGAGGTCTCGGGGATAACTTTGCTGGCGGATTCCTAAAAATGCCTTTGAGGAAGCCCCCACCCCACCCCCAGACCCAATTCCCTGCCTTTGTCAGAACTCTTGGAGGTTGCACTTTTTAAAAATGAAGGAGAAAAAAAAAGTCAGTTTGCCCTGCCCCGTCACCCCTCCCAGTTGTCCCTCTTTGCTCCCAACTCGGAGGCCGGCGGGAGGCGGTGCAGCGGGTCCCGCGGCTGGAAGCCTTGGCGCGCCCGCCGAGCCGCGTCCGGGCCCTCATTACCACTACAAAGCCGGGGCGACTTTGCCTTTTTCTAAAGCTGCGATTGCAACTCCACCTCGAGAGGCCAAAGACTTGCAAGTCGGCCCCGCGGACGCTGAAGCCTTCCCAGTCCCCGATTTTTATCTCCAGGGAAAGTTCCATTTTAAGAACCAGATGCCAACAGTCCCGGACGGTTTATGGCATCCGGGTCCCTCGAGGGTGCCCATCTGCAGTTTCGAGTGTTAGCTGCAATTATTTATCGTCTGCCTTGGAGAGAGTTCCTGAACGTGGATGTCCTCTGTTGGCCCTAATTTGGGGCGGGTGGGGGGTGGCGGGGGAGAGGCAGGGATTGAGGGGCGGGGGGGCGACTCTTCCCGATCCTGTTATCTGGTTTAGCTGAGTTTGTGTGGTGGTTTTCGAGGAAACAGCATCTGGATTACATAAGGATTCAAGTTGGGTTTTTTTTTTTGCTTTACTTTGTTTATTTAATACCTTGGCAAGAGGGAGCCCCTAACTCTGAAACCAGATAACCGAATTTGGGTTTAGAAGCAGCCTTAGATGAGGGGCGACGAGAGGGAAAGAAAATGAGCAAAGCCACAAAAAGCAAACAAGGGGATGTTTATTTTTCTCCCTTTGGGTATTTTTTGAAGACCTGCCTAACCTCTTTCACTTCTAGTCGCACACAGCTAATAAATTGCATTAACAAAGAGCTGTAGCTACTACAATGGCTTAACAGTCCTTCCTCCCCCGCCCTGCCACGATCCCGGCTCTAATTCCTTCTAGGATTCGCGCGCGATTCTGTTTGCCCGGAGCTCTCCGGAGCGCCGGAGCAAACGCCGTGCTAAATCCAATTGCTTTCCACCCTCTGATCTGCTGGTCGGGAGATCACCTTTCAGCTCCGTTCAAAGAAAGCAAAGTTTGGGAAGCTTGGCGGAGGGGCCGACTTAACTAGCAAGCACCGCAAAATATTTAGTTACAAACGCAGTGAAGTGCCCCGATTTGTGACCGCGGGTTTGTGTGCTTTTTTTTTTTTGAGGGGCTTTCACAAAGGATTTTTTTTCCCCCCTGTGACTTTTGTTCTGGTCACCAAATTCGAAGGAAAAAAAAAGAAAAGAAAATTAACTTGAGCGAGAGAGATAAGGGCTTGGAAAACAATCCTCGCGGCCGCCCGCTAGCTGGCGGCCGCGGGGCTGGCGTCTCGGAGTCTGCACCGCCCCGAGGCGCGCGTCGCGGGGGTCCCCACTAATGCGGGGAGCTCGGGTCGCGGCGGGGGACCCCCACTCCCACCCCCCACCCCCCAGCCGCCCGCCGCTTGCCCCGGCGCCCGAGCGCTGCGCCCGGCGTCCGTGGGAATCTGCAGCCAGCCACAGCGCCAGGGGCGGGCTGTCCGCAGATCGCGCTGCAGCTTCAGATTAGAACGCGGCACCAAAAGCAAAACCCGAGGCCCCGGTTTGTGAGTTTCTAACAAGAAACACATTGTGCGCTGCTTCCCCACACACACACACTTTTTTTTTCTTTTTGGCCGGAGCCACGTTTGCGCGCCAAGTCCATGACTTCAGTGGGGAGGAACCCGCTGGCCGCCCCGCACCACGTGCGTGCCGGGCCCAGCGGACGCTCCGGAGCGCGTTGGGGGGACCCGAGTGCTTGCGCCTGGGGCGCACGGGGCACAGGCCTTTGCGACCAGAACCCTGAACCGGCTGTCTTTACCCCAACCCTGGCGGGGCTGGCAGCCGGGAATTCAAATAAATCACTGCCCTTTCCGACCACCTCCTGGAGAGATTTGTGTTTAAAAGCTGGACACTCACCCCTACCTACCCACTCCCTTTAGCATCACGCTTCTTTTCTCCCAGCAGGTCTTTGAATATCTCACTTCCTGAGTCTGTGCGCCTGCCACTGCAGACCCTGACCCTGCACATAAAACTGACCATGTATTGGCCATTTCCTTGCCAGATGGAAGGAGTTCCCTGAGCCTTGCCGCATGCCTGTGGCCTCTTTGAGGTGAGGGTCATGAGCCAGGACCTCTCAGGGAGGGTAATGAAGGGGTTTGAGGTTCTCTCCTTGGACACGGGTGGGCCTGGGTGCGGGGACCTCTCTCCCATCAGTGGAACGCTAGAAGAAAGGGGCGCGGGGCGAGGGGGCTTAGAATGCCTTCCATCTTATAGGTTTAGCCATTCTAGCCTTTCTGCAGTTTGTGTGATCAACACACCCACATTCCATTTTGGAGCAAGAAGGGAACAGGATGGCTCCCTTTAAGGGGAGTTAAACATTCACATTGTATAAGCACAAACTTAGACAGGCTTCCTCCCCACCCACCTCATTTGCTCTTCACCTTGACCCCCTGAGTTTAGAAAGGAGAAGAGAAACTGAGGCCGCAATGAAAGACGGCACAGTCTGTGGGCCACAGGTCCTAGGAAACTGTTACAGTGCAGAGACACCTTAACCCCAGGGGAGGTCTGTTAGCTTTCATCTTTACAGAGGTGCCAAGATTGACACTACTTGTTAATGATGGTTTCATGCATACTTTATCCCAATCACCCATCCCACCACACCCATCACCGGAGTGCTTGCTTCCTTCCTCCAATGTCCCAAAGACTCCTCCCTTTTATTTTTAATTAAATTTTTATTTTTATATAGTTGTTCACGATTATTGCAGAGCTCCGGCAGCCGAAGACCTCCAGAACTAGCCACAACCATGCTGAAACCACTCTCCACATGCATGAAGGTACCAGTAGAGGAACAAAGGCATGCGGGTCCCAGGGCTGAGATCTCCAAGCCTGCTCAGATCGGGACTGAGCATCCTCCACCCAGATCGTCCATCTTCCAGTAGGCAGGAGTCACACCCACCAACTGACCCCCTGGTGCCGTGTAATCCTATTAGTGGCCAAGACCCAGAGACTATAAAACCAGCTCCCGGAAGCACGCGGCCGCATTTGAGGCCACGCAACATCTTATTATCTCATTCTTATTTTGGACAACCTGGCAGGCTACCGAATGTAACCTGCCCGCACGGCAGAGTCTGGCAAACTCCCCGTGGCGTACCCAATATGCCAAATACCAGTAACAATGATGGGTCTCATTCTCCTAACCCTGAAAGAGCCTTAAACGTGGCACTTTTTAAAATCTCAGGGCTAGGACGAAGGAGACGTTACTGGTGCCTGCTCGAGGCAATCGACGAACAACAGGATGATCGTGATCGTGATTTTTATTTTTATATAGTTGTTCACAATTATTGCATTCAATATACCAACACCAATCCCACCATCATTTCACCCTCTCACCACTATTATTTCCAGTTTTCCAAACCACCACCCAAGCCTGCCCCAATATCAGGCCCTATGCAATTGATTTTATACTGCTTTTTATGAATAATTTGCTAAAAATGATCAAGAAAGATTTCCTTAGAAAAAAAAAGTGTGTGAAGATTGTTGTGTCTCACTCTAGAGCCATTAAGCCCTTACATAAAAGATTGCTAATATGTTGTTACAGGTTAAGCCTTGTGTGTTAATATTTTCTTTTTGGGTCACACTTGGCGATGAACAGTAGTTAGTCCTGGCTCATGCACTCAGGAATTACTCCTGGTGGTGCTCGGGGGACCATATGGGATGCGGGGAATCAAATCCAGCTCGGCTTTGTGCAAGGCAAATGCCCTAACCGCTGTGGTATCTCTTCAGCCCCATTAATATTTTCTTCATTGAGATTGGTTGCCTTCTATTTTACATTCCATCCAATTAATGATGTAGAGTTTGAAGTGTCACATTCGCAGCCTTGCGCTCCAGAATTCTAAAATTTTGAATGGGGTTATACAGCTGGAGTTAAATATTTTTTTTTTAATTTTTATGAGTGAAACACCATGAGGTACAGTTGTAGACTTACAAGTTTTTGTGCTTGGGTTTCTGTTATACAATGATTGAGTACCCATCCCTCCACCAGTGCCCATTCCCCACCTCCAGTGCTCCCAACATCCCTTCCACCCTCCCATCCCCCCATCCCACCCCCCAACCCCCTGTGGCAGGGCACTTCATTGTGTTCTCTCTCTCCTTTTGGGTGCTGTGGTTTGCAAAAGAGGCATTGACTGGCAATCATGTTCGGTCTATAGTCTACTTTCAGCATGCATCTCCCATCCTGGTCGAATCCTACCAACACCCTTGGAGTTAAATTTTTAACTGGATGGTGACTTTGTGGTCCAGAAGCATCTCTTCAGCTTGTTGGTCTCTCTGAAGATTTATTTATGAATCTGGATCATGGCTGGTTGAGCTTATATGGCTCTAGAGGCAGTTCGTAGGTGTGACTGCCAGCACCCAGAAGAACAGAGAGATAGGGGGAGGTCTCCCATCCTAAACACTGTGAGAGCCCGGAGTTTTCAGTCACAAAATCTTCATACCTAAGTTTTTCAGCATATTCATTTCTGGATGAGGCTTGTTCCAAGCCTATGGATTCTGGCCATGAACATGGTGGACATGGAGTGTGGAGGTTTTCATGTGTCGGGGCTCTCTTTGGGCAGGTGGTAGGCTCATCTGATTCCCCTCCAGGGTGCCCTGGATGAGACTCAGCCTAGTGCAGGGTTGGAGGCATCTCTGCAGCTTGTTGATCTCTTTTGAGATTTATTTATGAGTCTTTGGATGATGGCTGGTTAATAAGCTTATATGGTACCAGGGGCAGTCCATGGGTGGCACCACCAGGCTCCCAGAAGCACAAGGAGATGAGGGAGGTAGCCCATCCCAACTTTGTGAGAGCCTGGAGATTTCAAGACCCCTCCCATTCGACCCACCCCCCACCATCTTCCCCTCCGAGTGGTACCATTTTTTGACATCTACCCTCAAAACACAAAAGCATTAATTCAAAGGGATATGCACACACCTATACTCAGAGCCAGGACTTTTAAAGCACTGTGTTTGGGGCCTGGAGCAATAGTACAGAGAGGGTAGGGTGCTTGCCTTACACTTGGCAGGCCCAGTTTCAGCCGTGTCATCCCATTTGGTCCCCTAAACTGTGCCAGGAGTAATACCTGAGCACAGAGCCGGGAATGAGCCTGAACACAAGTGGGTGTTGCCTCAAAGCTAAACAAGCCCTCCCCTCCTCCCCCCACACACCCCCTCAAACTCATTTTGTTCTCACCTTTCTGAGAAGTTAACTTTCAATGGTTGAGCTTCACTCTTGATTAAGATCAGCTCCAATCATGGGAGGATTTTTTTGGGGGGTGGGGGTGGGGTGGGGGATGGGAGATGGTATCACTCCCAGTGATGCTCAGTTCCCTTGGGCATCCATCAAGGATACCCTGGGTGGGGAAAGGATCCTGAAATGCTATCCTGGGTGGTGTTTGGTCAAGGGGAGGAATCTAGTGGGCATGACTCTTCAATGCTCAGCGGGTCTGCTCTTTTGAATATGCTATCTCCTGGCCCTGGAAACAACCTCCTGATGTGATGCTGTTGCGGATGATTCCCAACCTTACCTGAGATGTGTAATCTTGTCAATCGGCCTACAGTGGGAACTTCTTATGTACTTCTGGGACCTTGTGAGTTTCCATGTATTGAATTTCAGAAAATTCAAGTCTATACCATTACTCTACATTTCCCACTGTTTCCCTTTTAATTCTACTCTTCTAGTATCCTTTCTTTTGTCATTTTCTTCCTCTCCCTAGGACATTTATAAAGGGTAAGTCAACTGGAACAAGTTCTCTTTTTGGCTATTCTGCCTGAGAAGTTCTAGTCTCTCCTAAAGTGTAGTTTTGCTGGGTTTTGAATTCTGGGTTGACAATTCTTTATATATCTTATAATTTTCTCTGTTGGCCATGGTTTCTCATGAGAAATCTCCTATTTCTTTCTTCTTTGCTAGTTTTCATAAATTTGCCTATGGCCTATCTTGGCATGGATTTCTCTAATTTTTTGCCATTTGGGGTTTTTCTCATCTTCATGAATCTATAGATTTCAATCTTTTGCCAAACATGGGAAGTTTTCAGCTGTTATTTCTTCACATACCTCTTCCACCCCTGTTTTTTTTTTTACACTCCCTTACCCCCAGGTCCCCGATGAAATAAATGTTTGATCTTTTCTATTGGCCCTTGGGGCTTTGTCCATTTTTTTTTCTTATGTCTGCCTCCTCACTTGGGGATTGTCAATTATTTTCTTCTCACTATACTGATGCTTTCCTCTGCCCTCTCTCTTTTGCTTTTTTTTTCTTTGTAGGTCACACCTGGAAATGCACAGGGGTCACTCCTGGCTCTATACTCAGGAATTATCCCTGGTGGTGCTCAGGGGACCATATGGGATGCTGGGACTCAAACCTGGGTCGGCCGCATGCAAAGCAAACGCACTACCCACTGTGCTATTGCTCCAGCCCCTCTGTTTTGGTTTTTGAGATCATTCAGTGAGGGTTTTTTTTTCACTTCTTGCATTAGCAGGTCTGAAATTTTCATTTGAGTCTTCTATTTCTTTGCTGAGATTTTTCTTTGAACACATTTGTAATTGCTTATTGAGAGATTATGTTGATGACTGCTATAAAATCCTTATCAGCTAACTCTAACATATTAACTTGGCATGGGCAATTGGTGTCTTTTCTCCTTCAAGTTGAACTTTTCCTGACTTTTAGAATGACGAATGACTTTCTTTATTGAAATCTGAACATTGTGGTGTTATTACATTTTAAGTCTCATTTAAATTTTCTTCTGGGGGCTATGGTGCTGGGCCACACTCTTCAATGCTCAGGGGCTATTCCTGGCTCTGTACTAAGGATTAACCCTAGACAGTGCTTGAGGAGTGTAAAATGTGGTGCCGGGGACTTAACCAGGGGCAGATGCATGCAAGCACCTTACCTCCTGAATCATTCCTCCAGTTCCCAAATTTTCCATTAGATTAGGCTTCTGATAACACCTGATCTGGAGGAGTAGAAACATTACCCCTCCTCCCCCCCCCCCCCCCCCCACTTCTTGCATAGCCTTTCTGATGCTGGGTAGTCGAGACCTCTTGCCCTGGGAAGGGGGCAATGCCCCAACTGCTCACTCTGTCTCTTCTGAGTGAGGAGAGATGCCAGGGAACAGGGTGGATGTCCACGCTCCCAGGGGTGTCTGCGCATGCTGGAAGAGGGGGGAGGTGGCTTGTTAGAGGCAAGCAGTGAGGGAGTGCTCCTCGAAGTCCCTTCTCTTCTGCCTTCCTCTAGTTGAGGACCTGAGACAGGGCCCCTTACCTTAGAAAGATGTGGATCTAGCTCCCAGCTAGGTCTTTGCAGATGGGAGTGGTGGCGTTGGAGCCTCATTTCACTCTGCTGCCAGGTTAAAGCAGGCTGGCTCTTGGCTCAGGTTCCTATCTTGCCCAGTTACCACCTGCCTGGTGCTACAGCTGAGGGTAGAGCAGGCTTCCTTTGTTTCCTTGCTGTTCGTGTCCACTGACATTGAAGAGGCACTGGCATCTCCAGCACCTGGTCCCAGTGAAGCCCAGAGAAAACCCAGGCATTGTTCTCTTCCAGTAGTCAGCTTCTGTGCCTCTGTTCTCTCTTATTAGAGTTTTCTCAGGTCACTTTTATATCTGGATCTTGGGATGTTGGTTCTGCTTGGCATCTTGACCAGAACTGGAAGTTTCTCTTATACTTTAAAACTTTTTCAAAGAAAGAAGGGGTCGAGAGAGTACGTCACAGGAGGGGCATGCCTATAATGCACTCCATCTAGGTTCATCCATGGTATACGTGACCCCCCTACCCCCACCCCAGGCATCACAGGTGTAGCCCTGGAGGCCCTGGAGCACCACCAAGTTTGTCCATGGAAGTCCTGAGCACTTCTCTGGTGGCTGAGTAGTCCCCAGCGCTGTTGGCGCTGAGCAGTTTCGCATCTGGCCCTTACATTGAATACTCAGAGTTAGCCATCAGCCTAGTTGGCTAAGACTCATTGTTGGGGCCCCAGAGAGAAAATACAGTGGATAGGGGACTTGCCTTGCACACAACCAACCCAGGTTCCATCTCTGGCACCCCATATGGTCCCTTGCACACTGCCAGGAGTAATCCCTCAACACAGAATCAGGAGTAAGGGCTGAGCACTTCTGGGTGTGCCCCACCCACCCCAAAGACTCACCAGTGTGGGTAGGAGGTACCCGAGTCTCCTGAGCATTGTGTGGGAGGTTCCTTCCAAAATAAAAACAAAATTTTAATAAAATTAAGAAAAGGAAAACTTAGAGCAGTGATATCTGTTTGCACAAAACATATTTCAATCATGTTTGAAAGTGCCAATCTGAAATTGCAACAACCTTATTTCATCAAGTCAGAGATTTTTTTTCTTTGCTTTTTTTTTGGGGGGGGGTCACACCCGGCGATGCACAGGGGTAACTCCTGGCTCTGCACTCAGGAATTACCCCTGGCGGTGCTCAGGGAACCCTATGGGATGCTGGGAATTGAACTCGGGTCAGCCCTACCCGCTGTGCTATTGCTCCAGCCCCATCAAGTCAGAGATTTTTAAAAGGATTGTTTAATTCTTATTCAGGTCCATTCTACTTCAACCATAGGCACACTGTGGCCTGATGAGTGGAGAATTCCATGTCAAATTGAGCGTTCTCACCCTTTACTGAGTCTGGTTTTTTTCTTCTCTTAACAGCGTGGGCTGTCATGCTGGTGTGGCCCAGAGCATCATTGCATCTCTGTGTCCTGGAAAGAGATGTCCCAGGGGCTGCTTTTCATGTCATAAGGTAGTCAGATTATTTCCCTTAGCAGGGTTCAAGTAGCAGGTGGGGGCGCCTGAACCATTGTGGAACCAGCCGGAAATGGGGTTGATTTCACAGTTGACACTTTCTTTGGACCCTTGAGGTTTATGGGCTTGGCAATGTAGGGGGAGAAGCTTTGTCTCATTGAACATGTGGTTATTTAAACCATCATTTTGTGGTCAGCTCAGCTGTGTTATACTGGGGACAGTTTCATGAGGACTACTAAAGGGAAAAGTACAATCCAGCACACCCATCTGCTTTCAGAACCAGTGTTTAAAAACGTGCAGGCTTGGTCTGTTCTGCTTCTACATCTTGGTGAGAAGATCAGCCTTCACAGGGACACCCTAAACTGGTTAGTCAGCAGATGTGTGAGGCTTTGTAATGTCATCCCAATGCATCCTCTGGTAGCACTCAGGTAAGCACTGTAGCTGAGACATGTGTCCAACAGCAAAGGTGGATGCTGGGCTGGGGATTTGCCTACCCCGCTGAGACCACAGAGCTTGGGAATCTCTGGGTCAGAATTCCATCCAAGTTCCAGGCCTGTTAAACACCCTGGAGTTCCCCTTCCGCCTTCTTACTCCAGAAGAGACCTGGCAATGAGCCCTGTTATCACAAAACCTGTACGGGATCCTCAGAGATGGGGTCCACTTGCTTTCCTGTCTTGTTTGTTTGCTTGTTTGTTTGGGGGTCATGTCTGGTAGTGCTCAAGACTTATCCCTGGTTTTGTGCTCAGGGATCACTCCTGGTAGTACTGGGGATTGTATGAGTTGCCAGAGATTAAACCCCAGTTGGTCATGTGCAAGGCAAGTGTCTTACCTGCTGTATAATCTCTCTGTCTCTACTTTCTGTTTCATATACCAAGAACTGCCAGAGAGAAGGTTTGTGTTTATGCAGCTGGAGATGGAGGAGCACAATACAGATTCAGACTCCTCCTGACTTTAAGAAGCACTTATAAGGCTCTTCATAGCAAAAGAAACTCAAGCTAAAATAAACAAACACCCTATTGAATGGGTGAAAATATTTGCACACAACAGATTAGATAAAGGACTAAAATACAAGTAAACAGTTTCTCTCTCTCTCTCTCTCTCTCTCTCTCTCTCTCTCTCTCTCCCCCCTCCCCCACTTTTGGGCATTGTGATTTACAATACAGATACTGAAAGGTTACCTTGTATATCCCTTTACCTACTTTCAACACTCAGTTCTTGTCCAGCACGATCATTTCCAACTATTATTGTCTTACTGATCCCTTCTCTACCTCACCTACCCTCTGCCCTCCACACAACTTGTGATAGATTTAACCATTCACCAGTTTTCCTGGCCCCTGTTTTCATTACCTGACAATAGTCTCATACTATTTTTTTTAATCTACGCCTCAAATGAATGCAGTCACTCTATATCTGTCCCTCTCCTTCTGACTTATTTCACTCAGCATGATACTGCCCACGTCTTTCCACTTATAGGCAAATTTCATGACTTCATTTTCCCTAACAATACATCTTCCACTGTGTAGATGTACCATAGTTTATTTATCCAGTCGTTTGTTATGCAATTTGCTGTGGCATGGATGGAACTAGAGGGTATCATGTTGAGTGAAGTCAGAAAGGAAAGAGTAGCACAGAATGATCTCTATGTATGGGTCCTAAAGACACACAGTAGGAGGGAAACAAATGGTCAAAGGCAATGGAACTAAAGAATTGGTCCATAGAACCTAGCTGGGTTTGGACACGGGAGATTGGGGTTGTGTATGTGGGGTCATTTGGGACCTTGGGTGGAAGGGAATGGGTCCCCTGATGATGGATGGGTGTGCCGTTGAAATTATGAATGCATGGAACTACCATTTAATAGTAATGTAATCACAATATCTCAATTTAAAAAAAAAGGATAGGGGTTGAAGTTCATCAAATGCCTTTCAGCCTCCAAGAAATCAGTGTGACTGTTGTTCTTAGTTCAGCAAATATGCGTAATCAATGGTGTTCCTAGTTTTGAACCTTTGTTACCTTCCTAGAATCAACTTTACTTGGAAGTGACATGTAGTTTCTTTAAAGTGTTATTGCATTCTGTTACCTAATATTTTATTTAGTTTTATTTTATTTTATTTAGTTTTTTGAATTTTATTTTTTAAAATAAAATGCAGTTCTGAGTCTTTCTATTTTAGGACATTGGCTTTTATAAAGAACATGAGCTAGTCATTTGAGTTTAAAAGATGCAATTTTTTTTTCTTTTTACCTTTTGCCTCCTTTCTGATTCTGTACAAAAATGCAACTGATAACACTATCTCCCTTTTTATGTTACTTTGAAGGTTCTGTCATGTCCAATACCTGAAGGAAGATAAGAGCTCAGTAAATAGCACTGCCAGATAAAATGCTGGACATCTATTGAAATTTCAATTCCAGATAAACAATTTTTTAGGAGGTGTTCCCAGGATTTTATCTGCTGAATCTAAGTAACTGATTCCTAAGATAACCGCAGCCACTGAGAGAGCCTGTCACTAGTGGAGGAGACAATTTTTTTTTCTTTTCGGGTCACACCCAACGATGCACAAGGGTTACTCCTGGCTCATGCACTACCTGCTGTGCTATCGTTCCAGCCCCTGAAGAAGACAGTATTATGAAACTTGCAGGATGTAGGGGACAAACTTCCAGTTCAAAGTCCTTTGGGACTATAGAGGCTGGTGGTGAACATCAACGGAGTTATGGAAAGAACAGAACCTGTGAAAACCCCTGGGACTCAGTAGATGGATGAGAGACCCCTCTTCATTCTCTGCACACCCCAGCTCCTTTTGTCAGTTAAAAAACCGTTGCCAAGGAGACACAAGCAGGGGAGCCCCTCTTCAGTGTGAAAGAGAAGTCACTAGAGCAGGCATGTTCATCAGCGCCCTCTCTGCATGTTCCCTGGCACTGTCTACTGACCTGAGGGCTGGTTTGAGCTTTGAACTAGTAGAGGATGAACTGATGCAAATATGATGAGTTAGCTGGGGCAAACGCTAAAATGTAGGCTCCTGTCCTCATTCTCCAAGTTTGTTTCTCACTCAAGTTTGAATACTGGGCAGACCATGCTCCTCCAGGTGGTGACCCAGAGAAGAGGTGCAGACTCTTCAGATTGTAGTGCTCCCCCACACCCTTGCTGCGCTTCCAAGGCATCTGGACTCATCTTCCTCAGGTCTGAAGACACGAGGAGAGAGATCTTGAAGAACATGAAGAGCCCTTTGGTGACTGTTACTGAACAAGTCTGGGACTGACTCATACCATCATTCCAACTCACAATTATTAGAACAGAATGTCTTGACCTTGGTCCTTCTGATGTTTCAACTGGCTATATCTTAGGAGGATGGGGCTAGTGAGTAGGTGGGGTTGTCCTGGCCTCTCCTCCTACAGAATTCTAACACAACCCTCCTCTCTCCAATCATGACACCAAAGATGCCTCCAGATATTGTTAGGTGTCCTTGGGGGCAGGGGAGCAATATCACCTAGGCTGAGAACGTGGAGTTGAAACTTGGTAACACAGTCAAGCCTAACTGCAGGAGACTGGGAAGTCTCATCTCTTCTTCTGACCTGAGGAAAACAAAACTGATTTAGAGATGCTGGCTAGAGTTTTCCATAATGATCTCTAGCAAACCAATTCCTCTGCTCCTGGGGGACAAGGAAAGCTCACGGGCCGAGCTCTTGCCAATGGATAAAATGAGGGAGCAATAAACTGAGTGATAAGCTAGTGAGTTGGCTTTGTTAGAACTAAAAGTGTCTAGAAACCATCATAGTGTTCTGTGGCATTGAGAGTTTACAGATAGATGAATAGCTATGAAAAGGAAAGGAAGAAATAGCCATTTTGGAATATTCCCTTACAAACTCTCAGGTCCGTTTAAACAAAAGAGTGAGTTCCCAGGTTCTCTGGGGTAGAAATGGATTAGGCTGGTCCCATGTCATAGGAAGGGGACTTTGAATTTTGTAGAAGCCAGAGCAGAGGTCAAGTAGAAGGGTATTTTGATGTTATCTTGGAAGAATTGCCATTTTGTTGGTTTTTCTTTCTTTTTCTTTCTTTGCCTTTTGAGTCACACCTGATGATGCTCAAGGGTTACTCCTGACTCTGCATTCAGGAATTACTTCTAGCAGCGCCTGGGGGACCATATGGGATGGGGGGGGAACAAACCCGGGTCAGCCGCATACAAAACCAACACGTTAGCCGCTGTGCTATTGCTCCAGCCTCAATAATTTTCATTTGGAAACACAGTAAAGGTAATTGTTCCTTTGGCATATATGATATATTGTGTGTCCATGTAATTATATTTGAAGCAAAGCAGGGGGAAACACCATGTAGGAAGCTGTTTTCACAGTCCTTTTATTGACGTTTACAAATAGATCTTATGAAAACATGTCAGCAGCAAAACACCAAACTTGGTTTTAAAGAGGAAAGTCACAAGTTTTTGAGCAAGCAGAACTTGCTCCAGCCTGGAAAATCAGACAGCCTTCAAACTGAGGAACTGAAGCCAGTATGAAGGGTAGCACAGATGAACTATAACTTAAAGACACCTATTCTCCATCCTTCCTCCCTGCCTCTTCCATTTAATCATTTGATCACTTGATATCCCGTTACTCATCGATTTGCTCGAGTGGGCACCAGTAACATCTCCATTTGTCCCTATTATGTGCTAGTGTAGCCCAATTGCCTCTGCTCACTCCAGGAACATGAAAAGTCTCAAACTGATCGTTCAGGGTCTTGATGAAGAAGTCTGACCATCTTGTGGGTGGGCGGCCATTTGATAATTTGACGTCCCATGGAATTCAGTCGGTAATGGCTCAAGTCCAGGGGTCATCTCCAAATCGCATTACGTGTCTAGTCCATATGATTTTCGACGCCTTGGCATCTCTGATTCTTGATCGTCGGCGGAGGTCTGAACTCCAGATCCTTTCTCTCACTTGAGTTTAATAAGTAGTTATATATACACAGCATGTGCCAGGTATTAGGAGTGAGAGGATCATCAGTGAAAACAATCTCTGACCACCATAATGTTTTATATTCTAGTAGGGAGAGACAAAGAAACAAAAATCGGTGAGTAGAGTGCAGAGGTTATTGGCTATTGGAAAGACAAGAAAGATTTTGGTGAGAAGGTGGGGATGGGGAATGAACAGAGCCAGGATCAATAAAGGAAAAACAGTTTTAAATAAGGTGATAAGGTGATATTTGAGCCGAGGCTTGAGGAAAGCAAGTTTCCCTGCTTAGATGGCTTGACCTGGACTCTAGTGACAGAAGAGAGGGTTCATGGAGGGGGGTGGGAGGGGTTAGGCCTGCAGGAGGATCTGTGCTTAATCCTAATCACAACCTTAGGGAAGTGGTTAAGTAACAAGTGGTTGAGGTCACAGAGCTACTAAATGCCAGGCTCCAGGAGCAAAGAGATATGATGGTTCTCCACCTCCCACCCCCACCCCCCTTAAAAAGAACCCAGAAGCAATATTCAGGTCTGTTCAGGAATTGAAGGTCATCTCTAGCAGTGATGGGACTGTGCTATTTTGTTCTTGAAAGCATGGCCAGGAAATACTTGACTAGAGTAGTCTGTGTAAGCTTCTGAAAAATATGAATTCGGAGGTTCTTACTGCTTCCTGTCCCATAAGAATCTGGGAATGTGGTGAGGAATAGGATGGAACTAATTTTTTTTTCCCCCAAAGGTTTCCTGGAAAACCCTCAGAAGATGTTTTAAAGTACTGCCACACCCTTTGCTTCCTAGTAGAGGTAGAAATGTAACTGAAACCTGTATAACAACAAGTGGTTGTTATACATGACATAATTTGAGAGTTACTATCCCAGGGAACTGTGAGCAGTGGCTTCCTTTTGTTCTAGTGGCTCATGCTTGGTACTAGTTAGCACATTAGCATTGAATCCTTATAGAATCAGGGTCTGACTTTCAGGGATCTTGAAGGAACTATAGGAGCTAGATCTTACCCAAGTTCCATTTTAAAACACTACTGAGGGCTGGAGAGATAGTACAGGGCCAAAGGTGCTTGCCTTGCGCATGGCCGTTGACTATGGTTCAATCCTCAGCACCACAAAGGGTCCCCTGTGCACTATCCAGAGCGATCCCAGAGCACAGAGCTATAGGGAAGTTCTGATCACCACTAGGTGTGACCCAAAAAACAAAGGGGCGGGGGTGAGGGAGTGGGAAACATGGTTGAGGATCAGAGAGATAGTTCAGCAGGCTAACCACATGCATTGCACATAGAATATGGGTTTCATCGCTGGCACCGAAAGGTCCCCTGAGCACTGCTGGGTGAGGTCCAAAAACCGCACATGCCGGCAAATAAGTAAGTAAAAACACATTGGTCAAAATAGACCATTTACTTTTGATCATAAATTGTGCAATAAGAAAGAGAACAGAAGACAACGTTTTAAAAAATAAATGATTTTCATCTGGAGAGATAGTGCAGGGCTAAAGGCACGGGCCTGTGCACCCTGCCCCTGGCTGGATCCCCAGTACCACAGGGTGTCCCCCAGTACCCTCCCCCAACCACTCTGGAGGTGCCCTTCCTGCCCCTCCCTTCAGCGGGGCCTGTTATCCAAGAATCACTGGAAGGGGCCTGCTGGCTTTGCAGCTCCAGAAAAAAAGAAAACAAATACATTTTTTTTTTGTATTGACAGTGACAAAGTTCTGCTTTTAGTTTGGGGCCACCAAGACTGCTTAGCAAAATCTGAGGGACCATGTGGTGTCAGGGACTGGACCCAGGTCCCCTCACATGCCAGGCATGTGGTCTGCAGCTTGAACCACACCCCTGGCCCTGCGTTTCTTATTAGGCTCAATACTGTTCTCATCCACATGCATCTTTGGTCCTAAGTGTGGCCTTGTCTTCTGGAGGCAGGGTTCTAGCAAACACAAGGCTAACACAGTTTAGTCAGAGCCACATGGATGCATCAGCCCTGTGTGGAGTCTCAACCTTATTCTTCCATTCTGCCACCCACCCTCCGCCAGTCGCCCCTCAGAAGGAGGCAGGGGTGCAGGCCTGAGGCTGTCCCAGCTGCTTTGAAACCCTCCTCCAGGACTGCTGGCACCGAGTGACTCAGCATGACTCAGCAACCTGACTTTTGAGGGGAGCCAGGATATTTTGCCACACAACCAACATATGGTAAACATTCACACTGTTTAGCAAAATCATTGTAAATTAAACATGCCAGGAGGGAAGGGGCGGTGGGAAAAAGGGCCCAGAATTCCTCACACCCAAATTGGAGACATTAACTCAAAGAAACAGGGAGGAGAACACACTGAATATAAGGCACTTGTAGCTGGGGCTTCGGAAAACTATTATCCAGGTGGCCAGGGAGAGAGGGAAGAGAAAGGAACATCCAGGCTCCAAGGCCCTCAGGTTGCAGGCCACGCCCCTTGCAGGCCACGCCCACTGAAGAGCTGCCAATCAGGAAGGAGATAGCTCAATTGGGTTAAAGGAATTGCTATCACAGCTCTTTCTGCTTTATTTATGGGTGTGTGTGGGGGGGGGGTAAGGGGGACGCTGTTGTTTACAGCTTATTCCCAATTTTTTTGTTTGTTTTTTGAGGGGCCATACTCAGCCTGGTGCTCATGGGACCATGTGGGACCATGCCATCCAGGGGATTCAACCAGGGACGTGCCTTTTGGGCCCTCTCTTCACCTCTATTTCCAATTTTGTTTGGGGTCACACAGCTGGTGGTGCTCAGGCCTTTCTCCTGGGTCGGATTTCAGGGGTCACTCCTGCCAATCACATTGAGGTCAACTGCATACAAGACAAAGCTTACCCCTATATTATTTCTCTAGTCCCTCTATTTCCAATTTTTTAAATCAATTCTTCATGAAGGCACCGTGGTTTACAAAATTATTCATACTTGAATTTCAGACATATAGTGTTCCTACACTAACCACCACCAGTTTTTATCTCCCCCATACCAGTGGTGTCAGGTCCTGCCCTTTTTAAATATGGGGGAGAGAGGGGGGAGGGAGGTGGAGAGGGAGAGAGAGAGAGAGGGAGGGGGAGGGAGGAAGGAGAAGGAGGGAGAGGAAAGAAGAAGGAGAAGAAAGAGGAAGAGAAGAAGGAGAAGAAAAAGTGCCTGCCATAGAAGCAGCCTAGGGGGAAGGTGGGTGGTAGAAAGGGAACTGGGGACACTGGTTCTGGGAAATGTAACCTGGTGGAGGGAGGGTGTTGGAACACTGTACAATTAAAACCTAATCATGAACAGCTTTGTAAGGATCTATCTCAGAGTGATTCCATTAAAAAAATCATAATAAAAAATAAAATATGGTTGGTGTAGCTTGACTCTCATGCTTTCTATGTCATTGACTCTGTAGCTGAACACCATCATTTTTTGTTGCTCTTTGGGAAATATACCCAGTGATGTTCAGGGTTTCCTTCTGGCTCTGGGCTCAGGGATCACTCCCGTTGGTGCTCAAAGTTCATAAGGAGTGCTGACTTTTGAACCTGCAGCAAATGCAAGGCAGTTGCTGTACCCTCTGTGCTCTTGCTCCAACCCCAGTTCTGTGGTTTACTATACACAGACACCTCACCTCTGCCCCCTGCCCCTGTTCCCTCCTGGGCACCTTTAGCTTCTTTCTTATTTTAATTAACACACAAGTGTGGGCTATTTCTACTTCAGTCTCCTCGATGCTGCCTGGCAGTATCCACAGTGGATTTTTCAGTCTGTGAGGGCACCGGGAAGGGCATGCTGACCTTCCTCCTTGGCCCTGTGAAGTGACTGGAGCCACCTGACTTTGCCTCTCCTTCCCAGGGTCACCTTGTAGAGTTTTGGGAGAGGAAAAAAAGGGAAAAAAAAAGTCTGAGGTAACGGGTTTGGGCTGGCTCCTGCGCCCTGGAGGGTTTCTTGGTATTTGGTGGCTCCTGATGAAGAAACTATACTGGATTCCTCGCCTTTTTTTCCCCCCTTCCATTGAAGTAGCTTGTTACGTATTAGAAAGATTTGGTCTTTTCAGTCATAAAGCGGAGCTGGGGGGACTGGATGTCTTTTGTCTCAGTGGCTGGACTGTGCTATTGGCAGAATGTGAGGATAGAAAAGGGAGAGACAGGGATTAGCAACCCAGTTTGGAGCTTAGGTCAGGTGGACTTTCACGCAAACTTCCCCTATCCTGGCCTTCGTTTTGCTTCTCCCGGAGCACCTGTTATTCCCCGATTGTTCCCAGATGATAAGATTCCAAAGAAAAGGACCTTATGCTCCCTTGTCCCTGCACCTCGATTATTGCAGCCGTTCCTGGCACAGAGTATGTGATGAATGAATGAAGATGACTTGGAGAAGCTGATGGTGATGAAAAATTCTCCACATCCCAATGTATTCTCTGCTTCCGGTCTTATTACCAAGAGGTTAGCAGTGCTACGGAAGGGTGCCGTGTTCTAACTGTTCTGATCCCTTGTCATTTACTGAGTCAGCAACAAGGATCCTTGTTCTGTTAATTTTCTCCCTGCCATGCCTGACTGGTTCAGCCCAGACTGGAAGCTGAATTAAGAGTTTTTGAAACTCTGGCAACTTCTCTTATCCCCACCCCAACTCAGGAGAGAAAACTGACTTGAAAAATATTTCTGGGCCAGAAGAATGCTACAGTGAGTAAGGCATTTTGCCTTGCTATGACTGAGCTGAGTTTGATTCCTGGCACCATGGTCCCCCCAGGCCCCCTGGGAGTGGACCCTGAGCACAAAGCCAGGAATAAGCCCTGAGCACTGCTCGGCATAATCTCCCCCCTATTGAAAATTAAATAGCACTGTAGCACTGTCCTCCCCTTGTTTATCAATTTTCTCAAGTGGGTGCACCAGTAATGTCTCCATTGTGAGACTTGTTGTTACTGTTTTTGGCATATCGGATACGTCACAGGTAGCTTGCCAGGCTTTGCCATGCAGGGTAGAATACTCTCGGTAGCTTGCCGGGCTATCCAAGAAGGGCAGAGGAATCAAACCCAGGTCAGCCGAGTGCAAGGCAAATGCCCTACCCACTATGCTATCACTCCGGCCCCAGAATTAAATAAACAAAAAATAATAATAAATTTTGGTTTAGGTTTATTTTTGTTTATCTGTGGGCCACATCCTGGTACTACTCAGGAGCTACTCCTTGCTTGCTGAGTGCAGGTCGCTCCCAAGGTGCTTGGTGACCATGGGATGTTAGGCGTGGTATTTGGGACTGCTGCAAGCAAAACCTGTGCTCAAGAGCATCTAACTATTCCCCTGGCCCCACCTTTTACATTTTAATGGTTTCTTTAACCTCATATCATAGGCCAAGAAGCCAAATGGAAGCCCTATGTCGTGACTTAGCCTTGCATGAGTCCACAAGTAATAATGGCCTGTGGGAGCATGGGCATCTGGGGAAGGTAGCGTGACACCTGGGGAAGTGGTGGCCTTGGTTTTACCCACTGTTTATTCCGTCTCTGTTCCTTTGGGCTTGGTGCAATAAACCAGCTTTTAAAGCCCAGCTCCTGGGGCTGGAGTTATAGCACAGCGGGTAGGGCATTTGCCTTGCACAGAGCCGACCGGGGTTCGATTTCCAGCATCCCATATGGTCCCCCGGGCACTGCCAGGAGTAATTCCTAAGTACCTGAACCAGGAATAATCCCTGTGTATCACCAGGTGTGACCCAAAAAGAAAAATAAATAAATAAATAAATAAATAAAATCCAGTTCCTTAGTGTCATTCTTTTTCCATCGCAGAGCAAGAACCCATCAGTCAGGGGAAATTTCCTGCTAATGGATCAGCGTCTCCAGCTTCCAGGCAACAGCAGTAGGAGTGGGGTGATGAGACGAAGGACTGCGTGTATTAGAGCTGTTTTGATCAAGCTGAGAAGCTGAGAAGGAAATCCCGAAAGAGACAACATTCAGAGCTAAGGCTAGACCACGGCCTTGCCACTTTCCTGGCAGATTTGACCATCCTAGAGAGAGCCCCAGTGGCATTGTATCCATACTGACGGAGAGAAGACCAGTGATTTTTCACTTAATTTTTAAAAAGTGTGTTAACTCCCCAAGAATAGCCGAGATAAGTACCAGGAGGTTTACTCCATGGCTTGGAGGCCAGCCGCACATGCTAGGGGAAAAGGCAGCTTAGATGGAGAAGGGAGCATCATATAAAGGGTGTTGGGAGGATCCTCTCAGGATGGGAGATGCATGCTGAAAGTGGGCTATAGACCGAACATGATTGCCACGTATTGCCTCTTTTGCAAACCACAGCACCCAAAAGGAGCGAGAGAACAAAAGGGAATGCCCTGCCACAGAGGCAGGATGGGGTGGGGGGAATGGGGATGGGAGGAATACTGGGATCCGTGGTGGTGGAAAATGGGCACTGGTGGAGGGATGGGTACTTGATTATTGTGTAATTGAAACCTAAGCACAAAAATTTGTAAGTCTACAACTGTACCTCATGGTGTTTCACTAATAAAATTTTTTTTTAAAGAAGTGTGTACCCTCAGGAGACAGTGATTTCTTACTTTTTTTTAAAAGTGTGTTAACAGAATGGGAGACTAACACCCAAGAATAGTAAAGATAAGTACCAGGAGGATTACTCCATATCTTAGAAGCTGGCCTCATGTGCTGGGGGAAAAGGCAGCTCAGATAGAAAAGGGGCCACCAAGTAAAGGGTGCTAGGAGAGCCTGCTAGGGATGGGAGATGTGGGCTGAAAGTAGACTTTAGACCAAATATGATGATGGCCACTCCATACCTCTACTACAAACCACAACACCCAAAAGGAGAAAAATAGAGAGAGAAAGCAAAAGGGAATGCCCTGTCACAGAGGCTGGGTGGGGGTGGGGGTGGGGCGGGGGTGGTGGGAGGGATGCTGGGACCACTGGAGATGGAAAATGGGAACTGGTGGAGGGATGGGTACTCAACCATTGTAAGACTGAAATGCAAGCATGAAAGTTTGTAAGTCTATAACTGTACCTCATGGTGATTCTCTAATAAAATATTAAAAAATAAAAAATAAAATAAAAGTGTGTTACCCTCAGGAGAGGCAGATTAGAACTGATGGGACAGTGGAAGAAGGACTTGGGTACTTTGGTGTTGTCAGAGGGACAGTCACTGTACATCAATACTGTCTAAGTGAACATCAGGAAGGAAAATGCATGTAGAATTTGCAAGACTAAAGAAGGGAAACTACCAGGACTGCTGAGAAACTCTCAAAGCCCTGATTTGGAGAAGAAACATCTGTCTCTAGTTCTTCTCTGAGCACATTGCCTGGAACGCTGACACTCATGCTGGAGAGAGGTGGGCATGTGTAGAAGAAGCCAGGGGAGCTCCATGGAAGGGAGCAGAGAAGGGCCAGGGTCTGAGTTTTAGCTTGTTGTTTGACTTGTCACTGACGGTGCTTTCTTTGAGTTGACTTGTTGGGGAGCTGAGTTATAGGATGGTGTGCGGTGGAGCGGGGAGAGGGAAGGCAGCACAGGTCTACTTAGGGATGTGGCGAATTCACAGCAAGGCCGTCTCTCTGTGGAGAGCCCTCTGCAGAGTGAGTCTGTGCCAGCTCCCAGCTCCCTGCTGACTCTCTGCCAAGGTATTCTGCATGGGTGATTGGTGTCTCTCAGCTGCTTCCAGAAGTTTCCAGGGAGGTAGGATTGCTAAAAAAGAAGCTGGGATAGTTCTGCTACTTCCAAGAAAGTCACCTATATTATTGGGAATTTGGGAGAACATTTTGGGTACAAAACTTTTTTTTTTCTCCTTTCAGTTTTGCTCATTTGGGGAAGAAGAGGAAATTGGCATACAAGGATCACTCACTGCAGCACATGCCATGCTGAAGGATCAATGAGGCCCTTCTCTGCTCCCTTCCATGGAGCTCCCCTGGCTTCTTCTACACATGCCCACCTCTCTCCAGCATGAGTGTCAGCGTTCCAGGCAATGTGCTCAGAGAAGAACTAGAGACAGATGTTTCTTCTCCAAATCAGGGCTTTGAGAGCTTAAAAGGGGACACTATAAACAACCAGGACCACAGCATAAGCTGGGGTTGGTGCTGGAGAGGGGCACTGTAACCGCCTAACTCTTGGGGTTGAGTTGGGGGTACTTATGAAGGAATTTCACCAACATGGGACAACCAAGCCCCAAACCAATTCCCTGCTGCTCTGAAACAGCAGTTGTCTGTGCTCACCATGATCCTTGTGCACAGTGACGACTGAGTAAATCAGACCCAAGTCACTATACACTTGGCTTGGGCACAGGTGGCTCCATAAGGAGGCAGTGCCCTTGGTACTACCCGTCTCCAAGTCTGTCTCTTGTAGACAAGCAAAGCCAGGAGCCTGCTCCAAGCCTCCCAACTGCTCCCAGGGGTTGGCAGGAAGCAGCGGTGTTTCCATGCTCAGTACTTCTATTTGCCTCTCAGGTCTCTGCCAATCAGCTCCAAACATGGCTCCACTGCTCCTAGCCTTCTCCCCTTGTACCTCAGCTGCAGGGGCCTAACATGCCTCTTGTCCACATTATGCAGGAATCTGAAAGGTTGTATCCAAAATGTCTGTCCCCAAATGCCTTCCTGGTCCCTTCTCATAGCTGTAGCCTCCTATGCTGCCTCTGTTACCCTGGCATCCTCTTGGGAGCTCTCTCTGCTTGGCTAGAACTGGTCACGATTCAGAGGTCACAGGCAGTTTCTTTTTTTTTCTTCTTTTTTTAGTCTTTCGGGTCATACCCAGTGATGCCCAGGGGTTACTCCTGGCTCTGCACTCAGAAATTACTCCTGGCGGTACTCAGGAAACCATATGGGATGCCAGGGATTGAATCTGGGTTGGCTGTGTGCAAGGAAAACGCCCTACCCACTGTACAATCACTCCCGCCTCAGAGCCTGTTTCTTATCTATTTCCATTGCTCACACCCACCTCCAGACTGTCCTGCCCTTGAGGATTCTCAATTGCTGCCAAATAAGTTGTCTTTTCTCTTCCTTCATTCTTGGAAGCTTCTAAGCTTCTCCCCTCAGTTCACTCTCCCCAGTCTCGTATTATTATTATTTTTTTAAATTTTATTGACTCACTGTGAGATAGTTACAAGCTTTCATGTTTGGGTTACAATCACACAATGTTCAAACACCCATCCCTCCACCAGTGCACATTCCCCACCACCAATATCCCCGGTGTACCCCCTCTTTCCCACCCTCCCCTACTTCCATGACAGACATGATTCCCCATAATCTCTCTCTACTTTTGGGCATTATGGTTTGCAATGCAGACCCTGAGAGGTTATCATGTTTGGTCCTTTATCTACTTTCTGCACACATCTCCCATCCCGACCGATTCCTCCAGCCATCTTTTTCTTAGTGATTACTTCTCTATTCAGCTGCCTTCTCCCTTTTGCTCACGAGGCAGGCTTCCAGCTAAGGAGCAATCTACCTGTCCCATGGATCTACTATCTGTAAGTGTCAGCCTCATGCTATGTTGTTTTATACTGCACAAATGAGTGCAGTTCTTCTATGTCTGTCCCTCTTTTTCCGACTCATTTCACTTAGCATGATACTCTCCATGTCTATCCATTTATAAGCAAAGTTCATGACTTCATCTCTCCTCACAGCCCCACAGTGTTCCATTGTGTAGAAGTACCAAATGTTCTTTAACCAGTCATCTGTTGTAGGGCATTTGGGTTGTTTCCCAATTTTGGCTATTGTGAACAGTGCTGCAATGAACATAGAGGTACAGATGTCATTTCTACTGTGCTTTTTTTGCATCCTTGGGATATATTCCCAGAAGTCGTATTGTGGGGTCATTATAGAAGCTCAATTTATAGTTTTTGAAGGACTGTCAATATTGTTTTCCAGAAAGGCTGGACTAGTGGGCATTCCCACCAACAGTGAAAGAGTGTCCCTTTTTCCCCACATCCATGCCAGCACTGGTTGCTTTTGTTCTTTTGAATGTGTGTCAGTCTCTGTGGTGTGAGATGATATCTCAGTGTTGTTTTGATTTGCGTCTCCCTGATGGCTAGCAATGTGGAGCATTTTTTCATGTGCCTTTTGGCCATTTGCATTTCTTTTTTGAGAAAACTTCTGTTCATTTCTTCTCCCCATTTTTTTTTTGATGAGGTTGGAGGATTTTTTCTTGTACAATTCTACTAGTGTCTTGTATATCCTGGATATTAATCCGTTATCAGATGAATATTGGGTAAATATTCTTTCCCATTCTGTGGGCTCTTTCTGTATTTTAGTCACTGTTTCTTTTGAAACACCTTTTGAGTCACCAATACGGCAGCATTGAGAAGGATGAGGAAGGAGAGCCTGATAAAATCTCAAGGCTGAACTAGGCTGCCAAAACGAAGAAAGACAAAAATGATTGTCTGTACTTTCAATGCACGTATGCTGGCATCAGATGCATCCATTGAGGACCTGATGGACAAACGTGAACGATCACGTACGACATCATTGGTCTGACCGAGACAAGAAAGCATCAATCACATCACGCCGTTTTTCGACAATGGAGAAGAATTGTTCCTCGGAACATTCGATGAAAGAGGTGTCGAAGGCGTCGGTGTCCTTGTCAACATGAACTTGGCCATAAGCATTGATTCATTCGAATGCCTAACAACCCGAATCGAACGATTACACTTGAATAGATGTGGCTCACTGCCGGCAGTTTCTATCTTCATTGTCTACTCACCAATATCCAATTATGGTGAAGGAGAAATTGAGAAGTTCTACATGGAGCTGGAGAAGTTCTATAAAGAAGACCACACCTTCTACAAGATCACTGTTGGTGATTTTAATGCCAAGATGGGACCGAGAAGATCAGCCGAAGAACTCCACATTGGGACCCATAGCCTAGAATGGAACGAACGGGGTGAGAGACTGTTTGAGTTCATCATGTTGACCAAGGCCATCCATGGTAACTCACAGTTCCAGAAGGCTGAATCTAAACATTGGACATGGAGTCTCCCGGTGGACGATTCCACAAAGAAATTGACCACATCATATTCAATTGACGGTTTTGCCTGACCGATGTCACTGTTGTCCCATTTCTAAATGGGATCGGACCACCGTCTCCTTTGTGCAAAATTCTACTTCACAGAGCGGGAAGAAGGGGCTGCAAAGTTTAAGAAAACTCCCAGAATGACCACCAACTGGGAGCTCTTTGGCACTATTGCTGCAACATGGGAAGATGCCGTCATTGACAACATTGATGAGGAATACAATCAACTAGTTCAGCACCTCCATGATTTTGCGAGGAACGCCAAGAGAGATAGTGACAAAAAACAAAACAAACAAACAAAAAAAGCCTGTCTTCGAAAACTCTTGAGCTTATTTGCCAACGTGGTTTGGCGCATGCTTCAGGCAACCACAAGCTAATGTCCAAGCTCGCAGAGCAGTGCAGAGATGCGATAAAGGAAGACCTCAAGGAGAAATGTGTCTCTTTCATCTAAGTCCCACCCTACTCTGTATTTAGGCTTCCCAGGGCAACAGGGGTGAGTATGAGGCAAGTGGATTATATCTCTGTTTCAGTGTGAGTTGTCCTGTCTACTGAAATCATCCACACTGTGAATTCAGAGTTTAAAGGAGAAGTTCATTGGGGCTGGAGACAATGTCCTATGAGATCTGTGGGTGACCAAATGATTGGCTATAATATCTATTCCTTTATCTTTTCCCCAAAGGATCATACCTCAACCGAGGAAGAGGAGTACCCAGAGCCTGAGGAAGGCTGGAAGGGGCCTGCACTAAAAGATCAAGATCAAGTTGGGACAGCAGTTGGTAAAGAGCTATTTTTTTGGTGAAAAGAAGCACTAAACTCTTTCCCCTCCTCCTCCTCCTCCTCCTCCTCCTCCTCCTCCTCCTCCTCCTCCTCCTTCTTCTTTGCTTTTTGGATCACACCCAGTGATGCTCAGAGGTTTCTCCTGGCTCTGCACTCAGGAATTACTCCTAGCAGTGCTCAGGGGACAAAACAGGACACCAGGGATCAAACCCGGGTCAGCCACATGAAAGGCAAATGCCCTACCCACTGTACTATGGCTCTGGCACCAATTTCCCAACTTCTTGATCCATCATGGATGAGCTCTGAAAATGTTGGCTTTCATTAGATGTTAAATGAGAGTCTCTCCAGGTGCTCCCAGGAATAGCTTCTAAAAGCAAGACATCAAAGCTAATGAAAAAGGAAATGTGGTTTGCCCCTCCTCTTTGGAAGTGGCTGCAATATCATTCACAGTGAACGAGATTTCAGAAAGCAGCTAGGCTTGGGGGGCGCGGTGCCAGGAAGGACATTCTAAGAAGCATGTTATCTAACAATTCAGCCTCTACCTGCTTCCCTCCAGGCTTCGGAAATGAGCACTCAATGGCCAGCAACTTGTATACACTTCCATCTATGGAGTCACTTTGGTTAAGCGGCAGGATGCCCTTTGATGGTTCCATTTTTCTTTGTTTTGTGGGCGCCACAGGTCTAGAGTAGTGATTCTATTATCCACAGGGCATCAGGTAATCTATAACCCAGGACTATGTTCTGACTCAGCTGGCTTTCTCGAGTTCAAAGTAGAGTTTTCTAGAAGCTTGACCATATAGACTTAGTTAATTCATCAAGTAAATAAGTCAGTCAAGTTTGATGTCAGTTATGTCCCAAGAAGGAGGTAATATCAACAGCTAATTCTTATGACTGCTACAAAACCCTATGAACTGACTGGCTATCTCTTATTCATTCTCATTTTATTTTCAGGCATTCTTCCATGCCACATTAACTGAGGACTTCTAGGTGTGTATCAAGACCAAAACAAGAAAATTGTGCATCTGGTGGTGTGAAAATAACTTCGTGGCCCGTTGGAGCTGCCTAGAGGCAATGTGCCCTAAGATGGAAGGGAAAGGAAAGGAATGAAGTGTGTAGAGTGAGTCCCCATGGACCATGGGGAGAAGCCTGAGGTGTGGATCTGACTGCTTCCTCCAACACATCCGTCTATAGGGCTGCCCTTATGGAGAAGAGATTGATGTTGGTGGCAGCAATGATTTGGCAGCTGGTGGATATTAAGGTAAGATTTATACTCAGAGATCCCCGGAGCCTGTGCAGTGGGCTTCCTGCCAGGAGTGGAAGAAAGGGAGTTGATAGGGAGCCAGGACATCAAGGGGACAGGAGATGAGAGGGAAGGCACACCCCAGAACTCTATCTGCCCTAGCCCTTGTCCCAGTGAGGACTCCAAGGCTTAGGGTGGAATTGCGGCAGCTCTCTCTGAGGTGGAGACTTTCCATCACGCTGTAGAAATACGTGTGAACTTTGTCCTCCTGGTGTGTGATTTTGTTTGTTTGTTTTGGGGCTATTCCTGGCAATGCTCAGGGCTTACTCCTGGCTCTGTGCTCAGGGGTCACTTCTGTAGAGTTGGGGAGGAGGACTATATGAGGATTGAACCTGGGTTGGCCGCATGCAAGGCTAGCACCCTATAGCTGTAATATTTCTCTGGCTGTTTGGTATTGTGATTTTTGTCTAAACTTTTTATCCAGCCCCGACAATTAGGTCTCGATTGGGAATCATGGAAGGGAGAGAACCTTCCTTGGAGCTTTTCCTTTGGGGTTCTGACTCCATAGGGTTTTGTAGGTTCTAAATGAAGAGTGGGTTTCTGGTTCTCATGGTTTATCTGGTGGTTCCAAAAGCAACTTGGGTGCCTGCTGTGGCCTGCCGCAGTTGCTGCTACTGGGGTCAGCAATATTCACTCAAAAGATAGTCAGCAGGCATGTTCCCTTCCTGGGCTCCTCCTCCTCTTTCCAAGTCTCCTGATTCCTCCCTGAGTCAGACCAACTGTAGAATTCAGTTGGTTCATGTTTGCTGAAATGCACACTTGAAATATTTAGCAACTTTTGCAAAGTTTTGTGTAAGGTTAATGGAGATTGGAAATTGCTATAGAAATGGAAAATCTTTCTTAGGTTTTGAAAATAAATATGCACCCTGGTTCCCATCTCAGTGTCAGAAGCTTTATGCACAATGATCATTACCTTGCACAGTCAAGAAGTCAGAAATGGTAGAAGACAAGGTCTGATCTTGACTTGCAGCACTTAACTTTGCCCCGCGCCCTCAGGGCTCGCCTTGCTCCTTTCCCCAAAGAGAGGCTTCTGTGGCTTCAGGTGAGCACCTGGAGGGGCCCTGGGGGAAGGGCCTGCCTACTCACTTCCTATTACTTTCTGTGTCTAAGGGGGGTGGTCCAGGGCACACAAACCTGACATTGCTTCTTCCCTTTCCTTTGAAACTCATAGTGCAGTTAATTACCGGACTCACCCCTTACTACTTTAGAATTGCACCATTCAGCTTCTTCACAAGCCCAACCTGCTGCATAATTGCAGCTTCCTGTCTCGTTTGGCAGCTTCCGGCAGGATGCACACACTTCCGCCTGGCCCCAGCCCTTGGGTAAGTGCATCAGACTTGGTCCTTGGGTCACAGAGGAAAAGGGTGTTGAACCTCAGAGGAAAGAAACACTTCCAGCTCCTGACTGAAGTATTTTATTGATTTTTTTTCTACAACATGGAGGGAATTTGTGGGTACAAGAGTTTGGTGGGACCGAGATAGGAACAAATTAACTTTTGGTCGAGGCTATCTTTGTTACTTTCCCCTCCCTCACTTCCCTTCACACCCACTCCTACAAATACAGAAGAACGGATGGGCTGGAGATACGGCACAGCAGACAGGGTGCTTGTCCTGCTGACCTGGTTTTGATTTAAGGGTTCTGGAGCCCTGCCAGGAGGGATCCCGGAGCATAGAGCCAAGAGTAAGCCCTGAACACTGCTGGGTATGGTCACAACCCCCCACTCCCTTCACCATCCCACCCCCAGCCCTCAAAAAAAAAGCAGAGAAAAAAGAGTAGAAAAGAAATTGTTGCGGGGGGGGGGGGGGGGGGGAGAAAGAATTGTAAGCATTCAAATACCCCTAACTGTGACATCCTGAAAAACTGCACTAAACAGTGAAAAAAAGCTAGGAGAAATTACTCATCCTGTCTTCATTTAAAAATTTATTATTTTTCTTACCACCATTCTCTTGCTTTAATCTTGATTAGTTAAATATGGTGTTAAAATAAGACATCTCTTGACCACCGAGGGGTTTTTATTTTAGCGGGGTGGAGTGGGGAGAGGGCTACTAGGACTGAACATGGGGTCTCACATATTCAGGGCATGTGCTCTACCATTGAACCACATTCCCAGCCCAATTGCTGAGTTACTTCCCCTTCATTTCTGCTCTCCAGCCCGCCCCCCTGCACACTTCGTAAATGAATGGTATCACCCTAGCGCAGACTCGATCATTGATGGAGGTAATGAGGCAGTTACTCAGTCCTCCCCTGGTGCTTATGCCTGACCTCCCCCTTCTCCCTACTCTCTGGTTAAGACTTCTGGCTTGCATGTGGCCAACCCAGGTTAGATCCCAGCACTGCTCACGGTCCCCCGACGAATGCTTAGCACTAAGCTCCCTAAGCACTGCCAGGTGTGACCCAAAAGCAAAAATTAGTTTTGCTCTGTGAAGAGTTTTCTGTTCCCAAGTGTCCCTCACCATCACTATTTTTAATTTCTCCTTGCCTTGGAGAGTTTCCTCTCCTGGTATTCCCAGCACCTGTGCTCCTCTGTGCTCTAGCCCTGATCTCGCTGCAAGTCAGTTTCCCCACATTCGTTTCTGTCTTTTTTCACCAGATGGGGATTTCTTCTAGGCCAGTTTCCCTTCTCATCTCTCCTTCCTCCTTTCTTCCTTCAATTCCTCCTTCCTTTATTTCATGGCTTTCTTGGTACGCAGTTGGTGGCTTACTCACTCCTGAGTGATTAAAAGGAAACTCTTGGAGGGTAAGATGGTATTGTTCACTATTAATAAATTATGAATTTGAAAGAAAAGTAATCGGTCATGTGTGACGCCTTTGCTTTGTTCCTATAATTGTGGGTCCTTCCACATCCAATGGTCAGCAGTCTCTGACTGGCCGTTTGTGTGGTGGAGCCTGGTGGGATAACTGGTCACACCACTGGAGTGCACGGATTCTCAGATGGGGACCATCAGAGCAGGAAGTTGACTGGATAGGGAGTGTGGGGGAAGGAGCTAGGGGAGGTCCTGGGGAAGTGTCACTCAGAGTTCAGAACTCATTCAACAAATGCTTGCTGGCCAGATCTGGTTGCCTGTTGAATAAGGGATAAATGAGCTGCACTTTTTTTTAATGTAGGAGTACTGCTATTTATTCATCCATTGATTAAGCTGATTGAATTGGGCATGAGCTCCACATTACTTCTTTTTTAAATTGAATCACTGTGTGAGATACATTTACAAAGCTTTCATGTTGAAGATTCAGCCATACAATGATTGAACACTCATCCCTCCACCAGTGCACACTTTCCATCACCAATGTCCCCAGTATCCCCCACCCTCATTCCAATCCTCGCTCTGCCTCTGTGGCAATTTCCCCAATATTCTCTCTCTACTTTTGGGCATTATGTTTTGCTCAAATTTTCCCACCACCATTCAAGCCTGTCTGCCAGGGGCAGATGCTAGATCATTTATTGTCCATTGATGAGCTGTACTTTTAAATCACAGGCAGGTGATTCGTTGAGGTGAGGAGGTCCAGGAGCTTTACAGGATCCTGCAGTAAGGTTTAGGGGATGAGGAAGTGTTCTGGGGCACAGTGTACCCTGGGCTGAGTGGGTGCAGAAAGGGGACCCTATTGACAGAAACATGGAAAGTGATGAATGATGAGTGTTTAGCATACCTCCCAAAGAACAATCCTTTGATCCTTAGAATATTCTGTGCATAGATCATTTGCTTTCAACAGAGTTAAATGCTGAGGAAAGGCTGTGGGTAATTCCAGTTGAAATAACTTGATAATATTTTTAGGTTTACTGCTCTGGAATATTTAAGGACAATAAATAGGTTTTGAAATGAGGCTTTACAGTGCAAATTCTTGTTAGCTGGACTTCTAGAGAAGCAAAGAGCCTTGATTTAGGAAGGGTCATAAACGGGGAACGGAAAAAACAAACCAAAAAAGCAAGAGTTAGAATCCCAGAAATGATTCAGGCTTGAGTCAGGATGGCTTCTTTCTCTGGGACCAGACAACCAAGTGACCCCACATAACGACCCAAAACAGCAGTCAAAGCACTGTGCACATTTCTTTGGATCTGGAATTGGGGACAATGTGGCTGAGGATAGAGACCCCCATTTTCTCACTGAGGCCCTGGGCTAGACCAGCCTGACTTTTGGCTCTCCTGTGGCCTCTCTTCATGAGGAGAAATGTCCTTCAGGACCCAGATGATTGCCTACAGTTTCTCTCCGTGGAATCTGGTTGGCAAAGGGTGGCCAGTACCACTGTGCATCTTCTGGTTCAGAGAATCAGGGACCAGCCTAGATTCTCGAGGAAGCGTCCTGGATTCTGCCTTGGGCCAAGTAGGGAGTTTGGGTGGGAGGACTGCTCTCTGGACAGGAGGATTCTGATGGTTCATGGGAGAAGCCAATTCCAAGGGTTTGGGATTCAACTGGGGAAGTCTGAGGTGAAGGTAATGTCAAATCTTCTTTGGGATCAGTTGTGTGGAGCATCCTACAGGGTAATGGACAGGGGTAATCCCCATGTTACCCAGCATGATTTAGATTTTTACAGGCAACTTCTTAGCGGGAGTAAAACCTCCTGGTCTTGGAGGAAAGGACAGATTGGACGTGGTGGACATCTGGACAGATATGGGGTGGGGGGGAGAAAGGAATAGGAAGGGGGAGCCCATAGGGACCGGGCAGAGCCCCTCACGCCTGCCTCCGGAGAGATTGTTAGAAAGCTTCTGAGGGACTCAAAGGCAACAAGACGCAGGGATGATGGGGGCTGTTGGAAAGAACTGAGACTGAAACGCTGGGCTTTGAGGCACTCAGAGCCATTGGCTGGCACCTGTGGTCCCCAGTACTCCTTTTTTATGTCTACTAGTGAAAGCAGATGTATACGAAGGGGGAGTTTCTGTTCCAGAAATATGGGTCTTGGTAAGATTTGGAAGGGCTGAAGGAAGGAGTGGGCGCGGGGCACTGAGCATCTGGCACTTTCTCTTCCCACCCCCCACCCATCCACCTCAGGAGGGGACACAGCAGGCAGTCCTAGGTATGGCTGGTCTGCAGAACTTAAAAGTGTAGGTGGATGGGATGAAGGTGGGTAGCAATGGAAGGGAGAGGTGTTACAGGGTGATAAAAGGTGTGGTGGGCTGAAGGTTATGGGTTCTAGGGTACCTGAGTCACACGTTGGCTGAACCCCAAGTTCCTGTAAACTTTGAGGAGGATGTATCTGCCTGGGGCAGCCCTGTAGGTGCTATGCCTGCTGCATTAGGGGGAGCCTGGTGAGAAGATCCTCCCACCCACACACCATCCTGCCTGCAGAGACCATGGATAACTGCTTGGGCACTGACTTTGGAAGACCCTACTGGGACCAGCAGAGATGTGTGACTGCCCAGGTCAGGAGCAGAGGGCCAGGGCTGGCACCCTGATGACCCCCGTTCAGTGCTGGGAAGGCCTCACGTGCCTGGGCCTGCTCCCGAGGCTTGGACTGGCATTTCCCTGAGGCATGGTGCAGTCTTGTTGATATGATAAATCTGAGGAGAGATGGTTGCGGAAGTCAAGGAAGGGGGATGTTCTCCCAGCTTCCTGCCATCTGGGGAGGGCCTGTATTGTCCTGGGAAGAAGCTGACCTTCCCTGACCACTCCCATCCCCTCCCAGACCCTGCGGAGCGGGTGACAGCCAGGGTGGGAGTGTGGAGGGGAGGGGGCAGGCCCAATCCTGATCAGGAGGCCAGGCCACAGGGCTGCAGAGTGCTTGACTGAGAGGGTCCCCTTGTTCATCCTAGTGGCCTGTGAGCGCTTCAACTCTCAGAGCCCAGCTTCTCCCTTTACCCCGGGAAAGGGGACCATTGAGTCTGACGAGGTGCTTGACAGCAGGGAGGTTTCCTTTGGGAGGCTGTACCTGAGTCAAGGCCGGCTCCAGTCTAGGAAGTGGGTTGTGTTTTCTGGGCAGAGATTTTTGAGGTCCTGAGTGTCCAGCTCTTGATTTAGGAGTTTGAATCTGGCCTTCTTGTGGATACATCGCCTTAACCCCACAAACCCTGCGTTTGCTCACCAGGGCAGCTTCAACAGAGCATCAGAGACCAAGGATTCAGCACTGTACATTAATCATCTCTGGTGCTGGGGGCCAGATTTAGAGACCGCCCATTCTAGGCTGCCAGGGCCTTGGGTGGGGGGCTTGGGAGTGGAATGCCCTTGACTTTTACATGGCTGTCTTCCTGTTCTCAGGACATTCCATATGTGTATTTGTGTGGTGTGTATATGTTTGTGTGATGTGCACGTTTGTTGTATGCTGTGTGTGTGTGTGTGTGTGTGTGTGTGTACTGTATGCAGGCTATTTGTGTGAGGAGTATGTATGTACTATGCAGTGTGTGTGATGTTGTAGTGTGTATGTACTGTGTGTAGGGTGTATACTTACTATCAGGTATGTGATGTGTGTGGTGTGTATGTGTACTAAGTGGTGTGAGTAGTATGATGTGAGTGAGTGGTGGTTGTGTGTATGGGGTTTGTGGGGTGTGAGGGGTACATGTGTTATGTGCGGAGTGTATGTGTACTATGTGTGGTGTGCATGTGTGTGTTTGGGGTGTATGTGTGGTATGTACATTTGTTGTGTGGGAAGTGTATATATGGTGCGTTGTGTTTGGGGTGTCTGTGGCGTTTGGGGTGTGTGGTATGTGTGGGGTGTGTATCTTGTATATGGGGTCTATGTGTATATATGTGGTGTGTGTTTTTGGGGTATTTGTATGGTGTATTTATTTGGTGTGTATGTGTGTGGTGTATGTGGTGTGTGTGCTGCGGTGTGTGTGGTCCTAGGGCCTCACACATGTAAAGCATATATAGTTTCTCGATGCTACATGCCTGGCTTGCATTCCTCCCTGATGCGGGCGGCCAGATAAGGTCCCTCTCCTGAAATCACTGTGACTTGAGTTCCTCTGTAGAGTCTGTCCCCAGGCGAGGTCCCACTCAGAGGCTCTGAGATTCAGGACTGCATCCTTGGCCTGTTTGGGGGAGCTTTACCCCACGCTGCCCTGCAGTCTGTGAGGGTATGTGCGCGAGTGGGGTCTCAGGTCAGAGTGCAGGATAGGGGGGAAGGCACACAGATCCCTGAGGGTGGTCTGGGAGCTGGGCTGAGGGGAGGAGGCTAGGTCCTGTACAGGAAGCCCTTTGGGGCATCTCTGCAGGGTGCACATTCTCCACTGTCAGTCCTAACTTCCGCCTGGACTGTCCCCATCAAGGATACCAGACTGCTGAGGGGACCCCATGGACAGTCAGGCTGCTGTGTGCAGGTGGGGGATGGGGTTGGAGGTTCCTAATTAAGGGGCTCCTGTACTTTCCCAGGTGAGCCATGCTGAGGTTCTAAGTCGGGGGCATGACAGGGGCACGGGGGGAGATGTGGAAGGGGGGCCCCCCACTTAGGAGATGGACATACACCAGGTGGGTCTAGGCCCCTGAGTACTGGCTAGATAAAGAGTCATGGTAGCACCTTTGGCTTCTTAGTTCCCTCATCCCACAAGAGCTCTCTGGGGGAGGAGGAGAGGAGGAAGCTGCCAGGGACCCCTTTCCAGGGTCTGAGTGTCAGAACCCTAGTCCTGACCTGGGGGCTCCTGAGAGCTGTTGAAAGTGGGACTGGCGAACCTCACAGAGGGCTGTCTCGGGGCTGCCCGTCTGGAATGCATGGCCCAGGGGCCGCCTGTCTGAGCGAGCCACTCTGTGCCTCCCCGGTGGCAGCCAACATTCTATCTCCTACTCAGTCAAGAACATTTTATCCAAACCATCACTTGGATTTGGACACGGGGAAACAAAACAAGCTGGAGCTCTCTGAGCTCAGATGGGCCCTGAGCAAGGCCATGGGGGTGCTGGGAGAAAGCGCCTGGCCCCCTCCCGGCCCCCCTCCAGGACGGCCGCAACTGTTTGCAATGAGTGTGACATTTATTCTTCTTGGCTAAAGGCAGAGTCAGGTGAAGTTATGGCAAAGAGAATATAGAAATATTCACTTTTCCTTCCAACAAGGGCTCTTAAACGTCAAATCAAATTACATGAAATCATTGTATCGGGGCAGCGCACATATAAGTTGCAGATGGTGCCGTCCCACCATCAAACCCCCAATCTCATGACTTCCCCTTAGATTTTGTTGATCTGGACCAGTTTAAATAAAGTTCAGATACACTTAGGAGTTGAGCAAATGTCATTTGCTAGAGTCCCAGCAAAATTCATGAGCTAACTTCTCTCTCCCAGCTCTCTCTCCCCCAACCCCCAATACAATTCTACATCCCCATCCTCCCCCCGCAACCCCCCCCACCTTGTTGAACTAATCATAAGATTCTCTGACAACAACATGAAAGAGTTGAACCCTGGAGTCCACCTGAAACCGATAAGGCAGAAATTCCTGGGGCTTAGCGGACAGGCCAAGTGTCAGAAGCATCCAGACCGTGGGAAGGAGCTGTGTGTGTGTGGGGGGGGGGGAGGGGGAGGGGGGTTGGAAGGAGGCCGAGGCCCCTCCTACGGGGCCAGGGGAGGCACAACCTCCTTAGGTACCCAGGCCTGGCTCCCAAAGGCGGGAGCCCCTTGCACAGATGTTGTAATGTTATGAGATAATTTCCAGGCCTCAATGGGGTGAAAAGGGTGGATTTGTCAGAGAGGGCCATAACCAGGGCGGCCTTTTCACAGAGCTGCCCATGACTTCATTACCATGTCAATCCGGGGAGAAGGTCCTGATTGAACACAGCAGTGGGCTGAATGCATATGGAGAGGATGGATCCCCCCCACCCCGCACCCCCTCCAGGAACAGTGAATGGGAAAGCAGCGACTGGAATCTGCCTTCAGCTTTGTTTCGGGGAGGACCGGTGCGAGGGACCGCAGCAGGCAGATGGCAAGAAGGAGGCAGGGCTGGCCTGGGCCACCCCCTTTCCTTTTCACAGGGCTGCTGGCGAGCTTTCCCCTCTGGATTTGTACACAGACTTCAGTTGCCTACTCGAATTTGCTCCCATTTCTCCAGTCCCCCCCCCCCCCCCCCCATGGCAGATTTAGCTTGGGGAAAATTGGAGATGAAAGACAATAAGGGCAGGGAGCCATAAACATTTATATTTTTTTCCCCAAAATGGAAGTTGAAGCCCCTTGGCTTCGTGAGGTTCAGTAAGGACTCCTGGAAAAGGCCTTGAGAAGTGGGGAGGACAAGTTAAGAATCAGGGTATATCGAACCTTCCCCCCCTGGAAGGGAATTCACACATTCTTCTCTCCTCTGTCCATCCAGAGAGGGTTTCTCCCTGTCCGAGGGGGCCACGGCGTTGGAGGGACTAGTGCTATAAATCAAAGGGCTCTGGCATTATCTGGTTTTCTTTCTGGCTTTAAAAGTTAGAACAGATGTCACCAGAGAGGACAAAATGGATTTTACCCACCAAGAGGGGCTTTTCTTGCCTTCGGTAATAGGAAGTGTCTTGAAATGCTAATGCACACAGTTCGTGTTGCCCGGGTTTGCATAGAGACGGTGGGAAACAGCTCTGATCCCAACAAAACCTTTTGTTATTAATCAAGAAAATCTGGTCTTCTGAAGCAGCAAAGAGCTGGAAATTAGTGAGGCCACTGGCAATGGGGCCAGGGGGAGGGAGAGGGAGAGGGAGAGGGAGAGGGAGAGGGAGAGAGAGAGAGAGAGAGAGAGAGAGAGAGAGAGAGAGAGAGAGAGAGAGAGAAGATCCAGCCGGCCACGCAGACTTACTAGTTTCCCATGTGGCCCCGATATTCTCTGCTCTCCGGGAGGCTCCACACTTAGAGGGGGAGGACTGTTTCTCGTATCTTGTACTTTAAAGTCGTGTGTTTTCTTTTTCAGCAATTTTCCAGAAGCAGCCTGGGAGAACATCCATTAAAAGCGCACTAATGAAGTCGTGCTAAGAAAAGAAAGCTAAACACCGCAAAATCAAAGTGGCGCATTCTGCTGGGCTAATGGGCTTGATTATGAGATTTTACAGGCCCTTTTATAAACTGGAATTTTATTTTGTGCCGGGGAACAGGAAATTTCTGTTTGGTTTTAAACATACATGATCACACCACCAAATACCCTTAATTTAAAACCGAGAGTAGGAGAGTGTGTGTGTGTGTGTGTGTGTGTGTGTGTGTGTGTGCGCCGCGCGCGCGCGTGCTCGCACGCACGTGTGTGTAGATAGACAGAGCCCAGGCGAGGTTGCCATCAGCACAACCTGGAAAGCTGTTTCGCTTCTTCATCGTTATAGAGGAGTGCAAAGCCAGGTTGCAGCCCTGTGTGCCCCCTTCCCTGCGACTCTGGGGTGCTCATAACCTGACATCGGCTTAGGGAGTGTGTCTCACTTTGAGCGCTTTGGGGTCCAAAGAAGTCTTTCCTTCACCTACAGTAAGAAGTCTTTCCTTCCTTCCTTCCTTCCTTCCTTCCTTCCTTTTTTCATTTCTTCCCTCCCTCTCTTCGTCCCTTCCTCCCTTCCTTCCTCCTTCACTCCCTCCCTCCTTCCTTCCCTCCTTCCTTCTCTCCTTCTTTCCCTCCTTCCTTGCTTCCTTCCTTCTTTTTTTATTTCTTCCCTCCCTCCCTCCCTCCCTCCCTCCTTCACTCCCTCCCTCCCTCCCTTCCTCCCTCCTTCACTCCCTCCCTCCTTCACTCCCTCCCTCCTTCACTCCCTCCCTCCTTCCTTCCCTCCTTCCTTCTCTCCTTCCTTCCTTCCTTCCTTCCTTCCTTCCTTCCTTCCTTTTTTCATTTCTTCCCTCCCTCTCTTCGTCCCTTCCTCCCTTCCTTCCTCCTTCACTCTCTCCCTCCTTCCTTCCCTCCTTCCTTCTCTCCTTCCTTCCCTCCTTCCTTGCTTCCTTCCTTCCTTCTTTTTTCATTTCTTCCCTCCCTCCTTCACTCCCTCCCTCCTTCCTTCCCTCCTTCCTTCTCTCCTTCCTTCTCTCCTTCCTTCCCTCCTTGCTTCCTTCCTTCCTTCTTTTTTATTTCTTCCCTCCCTCCCTCTCTTCCTTCCTTCCTTCCTTCCTTCCTTCCTTCCTTCCTTCCTTCCTTCCTTCCCTCCCTCCCTCTCTCCTTCCTTCCCTCCTTCCTTCCTTCTCTCCTTCCTTCACTCCCTCCTTCCTTCCCTCCTTTCTTCTCTCCTTCCTTCCTTCCTTCCTTCCTTCCTTCCTTCCTTCCTTCCATTCATCCTCCTTTCCCGCTTGAGTCATACCCAGTATTCAGGGCTTAAAACTGGCCCTGTGCTCAGGGATCACTCCTGGTGGGTTTGGGGGAACCCCAGATGGGGTTAAACCATCTGGGCCTGAACCTGGGTCCACGTGCAAGGCAATTGCCCTACCTCCTCTACGATCACTCCAGCCCAGCAGGAAGTTCTTTGGTAGTGGTGTCTACCCTCTGCCTTGCAGATAGTGTCACAGCATCCCAGATGCCAATTGCTCCTTGCCACCGCAAAAACACAACTGGACACAACTTGTTGAGCGCTACTGGCCTAGATAAAGGACCTGCTATGGCACAATGGAAACCACACCAGAGTCATCCTAACTCCCCCGTGTCCTGCCTGGTGCTGGACAATCATCCTGGTGGAGCGGTGTCCTGAGAACCTGGGAAAGGTCAGACAAGCTCATCCCAGACAGCAGATAGGACTTGCTACCCATCGCTCTTCACCCTGGACATTGATTTGCCTTCACCCTTATCTTGCAACCCGTCAGCTGGAGGAGGGAAAGCAGAAGGAAGCAAGAGGACCCTAATAACCCACAACCTGGAGTGTCAATTTAGCGTTGAATACTGATGTGATTGATGTGAGGTCACACTTTAGGGTTTTTATATGCTCAGCCCCCCCCCCGCCCCCCATGCACATTGTACCCAAAATACATAGGAAGTTGGCTGTGGAATATCTGGTCAGCCTTTTAGGTGGGATTTTCCTCTTCTTTAGATTATGCACCATTCCCCTTGCAGGGATACTTCGCTTTTGGAGATAATGAGTGATAGGGAAGTTGCATATATATATATATATATGTATATATATATAATGATAAGCAAAGCATGATAAGGAATGATGGAGAAGTTGTCTGAATATAGGGTGATAAGCATTCACATAGGAAACATGTATTGAAGATGCCTGTATCCGTCTCTTTGCTAAAAGGGAAAAAGAGAGTTAATCTCTTACAAAGATTTTGGTTGTATTGTGGCTATCTCCTTCCTTGTTCTGGATTTAAGTACAGGAGGTGCAGCCGCAGGAGAAATGCTGGGTGTGTCCCTGGTCTCCAGGAAGTGCTGGGGAGCTGGTGTGGCAACTTCACCAATAGCTTATTCACTTTGACAAAAGCCTGGAGAGAGCATTGCTATCAGTCAAGAAACAGGGAACTCAGGTGGTGACCAATACCTGTTGAACATAAGAATTCTGTTTGTTCTTTGGGGGGTGGGTGGGTGTGCATACTTCTCCTAGTTCTGTGCTCTGGGTGGGATGGGGTCACTCCTGGCAATGCTCAAGGGACTGTATGGTGCCTGGGATCAGTCCTGTGCCTCCTGAGTACAAAACATGTGCTTAGCACATTGAGTTCTCTCTCTGGCCCCAAACCAAAGAATTCTGAACTGTACCCATGAGTCCTGATGTGTCACCCATGGGCCAGAGGGCGTTGCGCTTTCTCAGCTGTGTGCAGTGACTGTGTGCAGACACTGGTCTCAGTGACTGGGGCTGGGTGGGGGGAGGTGTCCCAGAGCACGTGAGGCCCCAGATTCCCTAGCTCAGATTCCTAAGTGGTCACTTTCATTCCGCCTTGCCTGATGACGCTGCTCAGGAATCATTGACTTGTGCGGCACAAGGAAGGGCTTTGGAATGTGAGGCTGAAAACAGGGAACTGCTGAGGAGGGAGACTCGGGGCCATGGAGCCAAAGAACAGCTTTTTTAAAAAAAAACCTCCGTGCATCTTCGTCAGACCCTAAGTTGCTGCTGGAAGACAACCAGGCAGACATTTTCTGGGTTCACCCATATTTTCTTGTGTTGCGGAGGCCAACACGGGCTCTGATGGGGTGGGGGAGGTGCTCACCAGGGCCAGGGTCTCTGCGGGGTGGTGGGCAGTGGTGTGTCGGGGCCTGGCCTCTATGGCTACTGCTTTCCTTGCTTTAGGGGCTTGGTCAGTCTTGTTTCCTGTCTGGCCAGAACCACAAGAGTCTGGGAACAGGGAACAGAGATCAGGGCAGGCAGGGGAATGGGGGATTCTGGGCACTGAGAAACTCCTCTGACCCAGTCCCCTAGGGAGGGCACCAGAGTGCATGGACATGAAGCTCAGAATCTGGTGCCTAGGCAAGGGAAGACAGACCCTGAGGGGACTCTAGAAGACAAATGCCCTCCCCTGTGTGTGTCCTCCTTTTCCCTCACCTTATCTGGAGGGAGGAGTTGCCCTCCCCTTAGTCCCCTTTTCTCCTGGAGCCTGGCAGCTCTGGGGCACAACTGCAAGATGCTCTTATTGGTGTGAGTGCCGTGAAATCAAACGCTATAGTGCTGGCTGCCTGCCGGCTTAGTAGAACTTTGCTTCTCCCAGGACAGAAACTGTTTGCATTGTCTTTACCGTCCCAAAGTTTTGGGGGAAAGCTTGTATGTGGTTGGGTTCGACAAGCAAAGCCCCCTTCCCAGGCCTGTGCCCAGTAGCCCTTTCAGATGTCCAGGTCCATATACAAGGGTCTTAGGGGCTCCCCAACCTATCAATACCTTTCCTCACCCGCAACCTCTTCTCCCAAAGATTTGTCCTCCTCAAAAGCAACTTTGTTTACTCAGTCGCTTTTTTGTTTGTTTTTTTTAAGAGCAGTTGATGTTTGGAAAGCGATAGAATATCCTGTTAATCTGCGACTTCACATACGGGGTTGAGTGTGGGGCAGGGAAAAAGTCTCCCTAACAAGCACCTTAAAAACAGACTACAAAGGCGCTGACAAGGCGCCAGCCTGCACGCTTGCGCAGCTCAGTGGTGGGGAATGAAAGGGTGGGCCTTGCGGCTTTGTGCGGGCTCAGAGCCCGAGCCCAGGTAGAGCTGATGGGACTCATTGTGTTTGGATGACAGAGACTAGGCGATGCTCAGAAAAGGATCCTTAGATGGCAGCTCCTATGGCGTCTGGAACCTTCAGAGGCAGCATGAGGCACTGATTCCTGGATGAGCCTTCTGGTGGCCCCCTCCTGGGATGGGTTCCCATAAGGATGGGTGGGTGGTTTGCACCCAGGCCCCGGCACTGACAGAAGCGAAGCGGGAGGGGAGGGGTGTTTGGAAGCAAACTTATCTCGGTGATTGCTTCAGTCCTCAAGAACTTCATGGTTTAGGGGAGCCTGACGGATTGGAGAAACTGGGGTGGGCTTCAGAAAGACAGAGACGGTCGGCAGACAGAGCTGAGGATGGCTCCTGTTCTGATGACTCCGGAGTCTACATCTTGCTCTTGGGGTGCTGGATTCACTTGCCACAGAGTGAGAGGAGCAGAAAATGGTGTTTCAGAACCTGCCACAATTCTGAGGGAAATGAGGTCATTGGGGCACCCTCCCCCTCCCAGACACACACACACACACACACACACACACACACACACACACAAACACACACACACACACCTGGAGGCAATTTAGCATTCTGAGAAGAGGATCCTATTTGTGAGTCACACGGAGCACTTTCAATACTGAGGAGAGCTGCCAGTATTCCAGTATTCCGAGCAAGGCCCAGCAGGCCTCTGACTGAGATCCCGGAGGCAGGAACCTCAGTCAAAAGCCGGGTGGGGTGGCCAGACAAGGCGTCCCGCCTACTGCAACCATGTCGGTGCTACTCAAGGAAACCTTCCCTGGAACTGCCCCAGTCACTCACATTAGGAAATATTTCCTTTCACCCTTTCACTTTCATGCAAAACACAACAGATTTTTTTCTTTTATCCAAGAAAATCCCTCACAAACAAAAACAGACGTAGGCTGGCCCCTTTGAGGGAAAATCCCACGCTACTAATAAAAGAGACTGGGAACAAGCGTGTGAAAAGTTATAACATGAATTGGTGTTGAATGAATGAGAAAGAGAAGAAAAGGGTAAATAATCAACGCGGGGCAGCATTTCTGGGAAAATCCAACCAGCGAGTTCATCCTAGTTCCCATTGGCTGGACTTCCACATCTAATTAAGATTCGAGGCTCTTCTTTCCACCCAGTATTTCCCTCTTATCAGTTCTTCCAGAAAGTCTCCGATTTCCAACAATGTAAACAGAAGTGAAGAGAGCCGGGCTCATCTGGGGCAGCAGAACAGGAGGGGAGCATGGCAGGAATGTGAGGGAGGAACAGGCAGGAAGGGAAGGGAGTTAGTTCTCTTGCAGTCTGGTCTCCTTCAAGCTTTAAAAAACAGCCCTGGGCAGCGGAGAGTCAGGGCCAGGGGACAATCTGAGGACAACTCTCTCCAGCAGAGACACAGAACCTGGAGAGGGGGGATTGGGCGTCTGAGTGCCTAGAGGATGGCAGGCAGGGCTGATTTGCTTTCCTGAGCACCAATTCTAGAGCGCTCTGGAGTCGACAAAGCCTCCAAGTATCCTCTGGCACTTCCACCTCAAAATCGGTTTTAATTCCCTTGAATTAGGATTGGGCTGGAGTGATAGTTCAGCTGTAGAGCGTTTGCCTTGTGCCTGGCTGGCCCAGACTGGCCGAACCGGGTTCTATTCATCCACCCATCTCGGAGAACTCTGTAAGCTACCGAGAGAATCTCGCCCGCACGGCAAAGCCTGGCAAGCTCCCTGTGACGTATTCGATATGCCAAACACACTAAGAACAAATCTCACAATGGAGACGTTACTGGTACCCGCTCGAGCGAATTGATAAACAACGGGAGGACAGTGCTACAGTATTACAGAGTTAGGAGTAATTTTACTATCAAATGTACTTGATGAAATGTGGTCTGTCTAGGGGTTGCTGATCAGAATTCTTAAAATTTCCTCTGGGACAGTTTTCCACAGCTTGGAGCTAAGGAGAGATGGGAGAAGAGGGGCAGGCGGGAAACATTTCGCTGTGGACCCCTAAGGAGCTTCTGAACAATTCATTCTCTGATCCGGAGGTGCCTGGCCACCAGCTTCTGAGTGCCAAGGACTAAGCTGATGTGTCTGTGGGGGTCCCAGGGATTCCCTTCTGGCTTTGATGTCTGGGTTCTTGTTGGAGGCTCACCCGGAGTAGCCTGATGCTCCTCCCAGCTAACAGGTACTGAGCGTTCAGTACTTGTACCTCCCCAGGGTTCTTTGTCACAGAGCTTGTGTCTGTCTTCATACCTTCCCACCAACTGAGCACCAGTATTTCCCAGAGGAGAAACCGGGGCTGAAAGCACTGGCCCAGGGCAATGCTACTAGCTCACAGGGAGCTGGATTTTCAGATCACACTGTCAGACCTCAGAGCAAAGCTCCCAAGCACTCCCTTCTATGGTCTGGGCTGTGTACCTTGATCTCTAGCCTCCAGGATTTCAGAGAATACACTTCACTTCTTTTAAGTGACTAATTGGTGGGAAGTTGTCATGGTCACCTGAGCAGGGTCAGAATCTGGGGCAGGCATGTGGCCTGCCTCTACTGGTAAACCAGGTTACTCACCCACGGTAGCTAAGAGCATCTAGGAGGGTGCCAATAGGTTCTCGGAGGGAAGGGGAGTGGGAGCACACTGTGACAGGGACAAGAGGAGAGGCCTCTGCAGACAGAAGGGGCAGCAAAGACGTGGGGGCACCCAGGAAATGACGAGCTGTGCCCATGGAGCCAGGTGACAAAGGTTTCAAAACCCACAGTAAAGAACTGAAGTTTGGCACCATACTTGGAGGGGAGCTGAGGCAGTTGGCATAGGGGTTGGGGACACTGGTTTGATCCCTGGCACCCCATAGTCCTTCAGGCATGACTGGGTGTAGCCGTGGGGCCCCCTAAGCACTGCTGGGTGTGTTCTTGGAGGTCCTAATCCCAGACACTGCCAAGCATGTCCCTGATGTTCCCAGTCCTGCAAAGTCCATCAGTACCGTATCTTAGAGCATTTGGCCAGTTGACTGAGTATCTCCAGGAGTGTCCCCCAAATCCCCTAAGCACTGCTTTGGAATGCCCCCTCCCCAACTGTAAAGATCCTCCCCCAACACAAAATTAACTTTTGAAAACATTTGAGCATCAAGAGTAGGTTTTATCTATTGGTGCTTCCTGGGGGCACAGATGGGCATGATGGAAATGGTCTTCCCTGCCACACTGGCTGAGCCCCCAAAGAGGGGCATGGGGGTTTTCCTGGGTACACTGGGGTGCTTACTGCGGGTGAGGGGGATAATGGGAGAAGGTCAGGGATGGGTTCCCAGAGGAGAAACCGAGGCTGAAAGCATTGGCCTGGGGAGGTACAAGTACTGAACGCTCAGTACCGACTCTGTCCACATGCCTACTCCAGGACAGGGCCAGGCGAGGAGAAGAGCTCCTAGATCTGGGTGCTGGGGGTGGGGGTAGGGGGTGGGGCAGGGGTGAAGCGGGGACAGAAACTGCTGAGTGGTAAGAAAGTTCCCAGGAGGCCCAGGGAGAGCGGGCTGGCACCCGAGTTCTTGGCATATCAAGTGTACATGATTTTGATGAGAAATCACCCTGGATAGGCATTACATTTCTTGCTGGCAAGTGACTCAGAGCCCAAGTATGTTGGTACTCTTGTAATGTGGGCGGCAGAGTTATCTTGAAGGAGATGGAGGGCTAGTATCTCATGAATGTGCGTGGGAGGCTGACTGCATGGAAGCCAGAGTTAATCATTAAACCGTTTGCACCATTACAATGGACTGGGGCTGGCCCCAGGTCCCAGGGATTGACCCCACTTCTCACCCACCCCTGTTGGTATGTGGCCCGCACGGAAGAGACCACAGGAAGCTCAGACCACAGGCCCTGAACAACAAGGCATTTGAGTTTTTGGGAGCTGCCAGACAGGAAATTAGTAAGGCTAATTAGGAAAATCAACTTGGCTTGACTTGAATTGGGTAAGGAGGAGGAGAAAGGTGAGGAGAGGGAAGCCCTGGAAGCCTCATGAGGTGCAGATTCTTAAACCCCCATGCCCTTCTTTTCCCCTGGGGATACAGAGGTTCAGTAAGCTCAAGCTCAAAGCAGAAGGTTTTGCAGCCAAGAGTGGCAGAGCAGGGAAGGAGGATGCAGGCTGTCGGCTCTTGAAACTTCTGGTGAGGAGGCTGCCCTTTCCTCTGACCCCCACCACCCCCAGAAAACAGGGAACCCAGACCCCTGTCCTGGTGTGGCCTCCATCTGCTCCATCTGGCAGTGACGGGGGGTGGGGGGCGGCAAACAGAGTCAGGGGATCTGACCTCCCTAGCTGTCCAGGGATCCTGGAGGTCTCATGACTTCTGTGAAAAGCTTGACTGTGTCTTCTTTGGTGGGGTGGAGAGCAGGCATTCTTTCGGATGGCATTTTAGGATGCAAAAATGGCATGATTCTTTACCTCTGGAGCCTTGCAGGGGTCATGAATGTCTTTGTGTTCTGATGGGCAGGCCCCGATGCAGGAAACCAATCCCTCTGGACCAGCTTGCATTCCCCAGCACCCCGCGAACTTCCTGTGCTCTGGGGTCCCCGACGCTGTCCACATGCCCACTTCCTTCCCAAGTTTCCCCAGGCTGGCACAGCCCCGGTTGAGACTGGCTTCCCTGACTGGGCCTTTCTGCTTCTTGCCTCTAATTCCTTGCTGACCCACCTCTCTTCCAAGCCCTTGAAGAGTCTGCCCCATCCTCATTCAGACAAAGACTCTTTCCTCTGGACCCTTCCCTCCTCCCCCCACCCGCAAGTTTCAGTACTACAGCTGGGAGCCTCACTCCTGTGTGGAGCACCCCTTCAGAGGTCCAGGATATCCTGCTGGCCGAGGATTCCCCGCCTCAGAACCACTGAGCTGAAGTCCTGGCTGGGGCAAGGCCATTTCCCAATTCCAGCTTCTCCAGCTGTTTCCCTTTTGTGACTTCCAAAGCTGAAATGCTGCCTCCTGGATAAAGCTTCATAGGGAAGAAGACTCACCCCTGCCTTCTGTTTCTGTCTGTCACCTGCCCAGTGCTAAAAAATGAGCCTGGGGGGTATCTGTGAGCTGCTGCTCACTGAACGCCCAGAGGCTGTGTCCATTTTCCTGACCTAGAGTCATGTGAGTGTCCTTAGTCAGACTATCCCAAGGCAAGAACCTTCCTCCGACCATGCGAGGTAGAACTAGACGTCCACTTAAGACCCAGAACCTTGAATGATGACCCTTGACTTGGCAAAGGAATTTTGCAGAAAGGATTAACTCAAGGAAAGGGAGATGGGGAGAGTGTCCCAAATGGTCCAATGTTATCTGCAGGCCCATTGTCCAAGGGATGCAGTTGGAGAGATTCCAGCAGCTGTCACTGGCTTTGAAGGTGAAAGGGGTTAGGTGCCAAGGAAGGCGGGCGTCTTCAGGAACCGGAAACGAGGAAACAGATTGTCCTTAGAAATGCCTGGGAGGATGTCGCTCTTGCACTTTGATTTAAACCCAGGGACACATAGACTTTTGGCCTCTATTATTAAATCAGACATGTTGCTAAGTATGTTTGCAGCCTCCCGGTTTTGTGATAATTTGTTAGAGCAACCATAGCAAGTGAATTATTTTTTTTAATGCCCTTTATTTATTTATCTCCCCCCTCTCTTTGTTGTTGCTGTGGTGATGGGGATCATCCATCCTTGCACACACATTCTCTGTGGCACTCACACTCACTTGAATGCGGTGAGCCTAAGATGACACACTTTTCTTGTGGTCCTGTGGATTTTACTAGAATCACACCCGGTACATGGTAGCAATGTTGGGGATGAAATTTGAAAACTTGAGCTTGAAAGTCCCACTCCTTGAGCCAGATCCCTAGACCCTAGGTAGTATTTTGGGGACATGTCTCAGGGTGCAATTATGTCTATGAGGCTGCGTGGGAGGAACTGGGGCTCAGACGTGAGGATCTGGGAACTGCAGATCCCAGTACCTTCAACTCCCAGCCTGGCTGTGCCCTCCTTGCATGCATTCTCACACCTCTCCTGGTGACCTCCGATTTTGGGCAGGCAGGACACTATTTTCTGTATCTTGCAAATTGCTCTGTCTAACTGAACCAACAGGCTGCAGCAGCTGTGTGGAAGCAGACAGGAAACTGGGGAAGGAGGTGGGAGGCCCCAACCCGGCCCTGAGAGCTTGTAGCTCAGCCAGCCATGAATGGGTTGGCAGAGAATATCCCCCAACAAGGGTTGTCAGGCGCATGCCAAAGCAGAGGTGCTTTGAGGAAGGGGAAGAACTTTCTGAGAACAAGAGTCACAAGAGCTGGATCTGCACAGAGGGCTATGGGCTGGCCTGAGGAAGGTCCTAGAAAGGGGACTGACTGCTGGCAGAAGCTCTGAAGTCTGAACGCTATATATGTAAGACGGAGAGGTTTCATGGATCAGAAGCCCACTCTTCTCTTCTTTCAGGATAGTAGGGGCCCAGAAGTCACATGGTGTCCAGGCTGGGTCTCCGGACGTGGCATCTCTATGGTCCAGGCTCCATGAGTCTGAGCTGATGGTAATGGCCCAGGACTGACAATGGTGAAACTTCCTGGGTTAACTTCTTATCCCTGCACCCTGGGTCTATCTTAAAGGATTAACTGGCTTCAGAAAGAGCCTGTGGTGTCGTGAAGAGCATGTGTGTGCAGCTGGAAATCATGAGTCCAGTGAGTTAATATGTACAAGAGGTTGAGAGGTAGGGAGATAACTGTCAGGGTGTGGGAGGACTCTGGGAGGATGGGGGCAGAGCAGAGACAGCAGAGGGCAAAGATCACCCTGGGGAGGTGGGGAAGTCCTTCTCTTCTGCATTTTCAGTTCACAGTCTTAATTCAGCTCCTCCCGAGTCTGTGAATATTCTATTTTCTTAGGGACCAGGCCCCTCCAGGAGTGAGAAGATGCTTACCAAGTCAGTTTGGAGGATGGAAGTTATAGTTAGTCACCACTGGGACATTTTAAGATTAGTGACATCAGAAAAGACTTTTGAGTCTTTCGAGTTGAGATACCAGTGACATTCATTGCATCCTGAAAACACCATTCATGGCACTTAACTTGTATATTTATATATATATACACACACATAAATGCATATATATATACACATATGTATATATGTATATATATTTTTTGCTTTTTTATGGGGATCACACCCTGCGATACACAGGTGTTACTCCTGGCTCTGCACTCAGGAATTACTCCTGGTGGTGCTCAGGGGACCATATGGGATGCTGGGAATTGAATCTGGGTCAGCTGCATGCAAGGCAAACGCCCTACCCACAGTACTATCGCTCCAGCCCCATTAGCCAATATTTTTATGATGCAAGATCTTGTTTCACTAATGGTGAGACTATTCCACTGGTAAGAGCGCATTCCATTCAAATGAAAGTCAAAGAATAATGTGCAAGCAGAGATACTTACTGATCATACATGTCTTGCCAATGAATGAGCAAGATTGCCTCATAGTCTCCTAAAATGATCCTTACAGTCTAACAAATAAAACCAGAACTTATGAGAGGCACCATGATTTTCTTCCATTAAATTTTCCACTAATTAATTTGATGGACCAGTAAGAATTTATTGAGCACCATGCATATTTATCAGAGTTCAAGTTGGTGAAATTCTTACAATGTCCGGAGACATGCAGATGCATTGCCCCTCTCCCCCAAGTCTTCAGAGAATCTTATTGTATGGCTTCTACAATGATGCTCAGCTCAGAGGTGGGTACACATGGAACAGCTGTCACTTGGGTGCATGGAATGTCAGCTCAGCCAGGACCGACTGTCTCCTTTCTGCATGAGTGTAAGGCACAGGACCCAGAGGAGGTGACTTTAATAGATGGTGATCACATGACTCATTGTCTCTGAGGCTGGCTGGAGGAAGCTGTTCAATGGTCTCACCACCTCCCAGGTGAAGTGCAGAGAACAGGGGACCCTGACAGCCAGCAGACGTGCTTGTCAGTTCCCTGTCTGGTGCTGATTTTATGACAGAGAAAGTTTAATGTTTCTTCAGTTCAAAATCAGCTCCAAAGACTTGTCTCTGGAGAATTTAGAGCCAGGTGGATGCTTGGATGCTTGCACCCCAAATCTAGAGGTGATAGGCAACACTTCCTAACTTCTCAAGGTGTCCATTCAAGAGCTGGGCACTCCTTTAAGCCTCAGAGAACAGAGTGCTGGGACCCGGATGTGGGGTGAGGAGGGAGTCAGACTCTTTCATGGAGCCAATGAAAACCCAAAGGATGCAAAGTTCCCTTGGCCCAGAGCAGCTTCGGGAGGCTGCAGACAGGAAGGAGCACGGAGAGTGCTCGGAGGAGCCAGGGAGTTGTCTTTGCCTGGACAGGTGACTTCTGGGATCCTCGTGACACAGAAGGCCCGATTGTCCTGGTTGGAGGCATCGAGTCAGGGCTGGTGCAGGAGTCTGCTCCTGAAGGAGAGAGAAATCACCCCCTTCTCCTCCTTGACTGGGCTGGTGGTCCCGGCTCACATCCGCCATGAGTTGGATTGGCTCTGGGCAGGGGCACCTGGGAGGGCCTCACGTTTATGCTTGAAGAAAGGACTGTCCAGATATAAAGTCTTCCCTCCTCCCGCCACACCCACGAGGCCTCCTAAGAGTGTTGGGGGTAGCTGGAGTGGTTGCTCAGACTGCGAACATGGCCTCCTCATTTTACCCCATTTCTCACTGCCCAGCAGCAGTGCTATGTGACTGAGGCCAGTGACTCCGCCTTGCGAGATGGAAGCAGGTCAGTTGTGCTTTCCTGGGTCCGGGGGGTTGTCAAAGGGAAGGGCCACAGGGGTGGGTGGGGGAAGGTCACATGCCCTTAGGTCAGGCCTGATCTCCCTTCTCTGTCACTCTGCGAACCCCACATTCTCTCACCCGAAGACTTCAGACTGGGGTGGGGGTGGTGGAGAACAGGCACTGGTGGAGGGATGGGTACTCGATCATTGTATGACTGAAATGCAAGCATGAAAGTTTGTAAGTCTGTAACTGTACCTCACAGTGATTCATTAAAAACAAACAAAATCGAAATGCATTATTAAACTTGTTCACACTTTGAAAAAAATAAATAAATAATAAATAAAAAGACTTCAGGCCCAGCTTTCAATCCACTTCTGAGTTGTGTGACTGGGCAGCATCTTAGACTCGCATCTTACATAGAGCAGTAAGCACTGGGGAAGGAGCCCATCTCTGGTTGAGGACCTGCGTTTAGGTGCTGAAGAGAATCTCACTTTCAAATATCACAGTCACTCATGTTCTTGACTCTCTGGAGTTTTTATTCCTCTTCTTCTATTTTTGGGGGGGGGGGAGGGAGGCACACCTGGCAGTGCTCTGGGCTTCCTCCTGGCTCCATGCTCCTTGCCACACCTGGCAGGGCTCGGAGGACCATAAGAGGTTGCCGGGGATTGAACCCAGGTCAGTTACATGAAAGATCAATGTCCTATGTGCTTCTCTAGGGCTTTTTATTGTTTGTTTGGAGACCATTCCAGGAGGTGCTCAGGGGTACTCATGATCCAGTGCTCAAGGGATTTATGGTGCTGGAGATAGAACCTTGGTGTCCTGCTTTCAAAGTCTGTGCTCAGTTTGTCAAGTCATTGCTCCCACACTCCTGGACTTTGGCAATGGTCTCTAGGGCGGCTGTAGTGTCTCCCATCCCAGGCAGCTCTCCTGCACTTGCCCTCAGTGAGACATCTTTGCCCCTGTCCAACTCCCCTTCGCCTCACAGCCCCCGGGTGATTCCATCCACATGGGTGACATGGAGGCCAGCGAAGGGGTTCAGAGTGGGGAGGAGCCGCTGCGAGGCCCTGGGTCCCTGCCTGCACTCAGGGAGGCAGTGCCCTTGCCTACAGGGCCAGGAGGCCAAGGTCTTTCTTCTCAGAACAAAGGGAACGAGAGTGTTCTCCAGTTCAGCCCCCGTGGACACCTGTACAGGTGAGCAGGACAGCCTGTCTCTGGAGTGGCACCGGAAGCCCTGAGCAGTGGGAATCTGTTGTCTGCCAGCCCCTCACATGGTGGCCTGGGTCGTGGGATGGGTGCTCCTGGGTGCCGTCGGCTGGTGGATCTTTTTGCCATCAGTGATGAGGGGGCTGCGGAAGCAGGCCTGGGGTCACACCCCACAGTCCCTCTCCAGGGTAGCGGTTAGAAGTTGCTGAGACTCCCCTTCTTTTGTCTGGTCTGTGTAGTGTGGGTGCCTTGAGAAGTGAGAGGCTACATGAGTCAGGGGCCAAAATGGGGGCTCCTGGGTGCCTCTGGGGTGGACTCTGCAGTCTCGAATCCAGCCCCCACCTGGGTGTTGAGTTACCTCGCTGGGGAGGTTCCTCCTGGGAGACCCATTCTTTACCTGGGGTGCCAAGCCGACTCTCAGCCTTGAAGGTTTCCTGGGGCAGTGGTGGGGTGCTACAGGTCCCTCTGTGTTGGCACACCCTGACCCCCACCCCCCACCCCAGATCACCACATTTGACAGCGCAGACAGCACTTTATCAGGCAGTACCTGCCCAGCACACCCCACCTCTTAGGGGCTTCCTATTGATCTTGCGGGTTTATGGCTACTCAGTGAAGTGGGACTCTGGCCTGTGTATTTAGCTGTAGTGTCAAATGATATATTGATGGAGAAGTCCCTAGTCCCCGCCCCAGATAAAGCAACACACTCACATGCACACACTCATCTACACCCCCTCCCATACTCACACACACAAACACACAGTTACATGTTCTCATATTCACACACTCTCATATTCACACACTCACACAGTCTCATACTCACACACACACTCATATTCACACATTCACATTCACACACTCACATACTCATACTTACACACTCACACACTCTCATACTCATACACTCACTCATGCTCACACTCACACACTCACAGTCTCATACTCACACACTTATGCACTCATATTCACACACTTACATTCACCCTCACTCATACTCACACTCACACACTTATATTCACACACTCACACACTCACACAGTCTCATACTCATACACTCATATTCACACACTCACATTCACACACTCATACACTCATACTCACACACACACTCTTACACACTCTCACACTCACACTCACACAATCACACAAGATTCTATTAATGGTGTTGGAAACTGACTGGCCCACCTCTATAGTATTAAGTCATGTGGAGTATATATGTGAGGCTCCACAATGACATAAGCAATGAGGCAGAGAAGTAGAAGTCATGTGTGGGGTCTGTTACTGAAGGCTAGAAACAGGGAGGGTGTATTTGTGGGATTGGGGGAATGGTGCTCTGAGGGTAGTACATGATTGCTTTCTGCCTGTTCACCTGTGAACAACTCTTCTGTCCTGCATGTCTCCACCCACCTTCTTCCCCATCCTCCACTCACCAGTGGTCATCAGCTGGACAGCCTTCAGTTTCTAGGGCCGCTAGTTCCTGGTGGCTGTGAACTGTGAGCCAGGAGGTTGGTGACACGGTCAGCTGCACTACCTAGTTAATGGCAGTCTTTGAGGGGCTGGGGTAGGCCCTGGACCTACTGCTGCAGAGGGAGAGAGAGGGAGATGCTGCTGTATGTGGCCGGCCAGCCAGAGCTGCAGCAGGCTGGGAAGAGTGAAGATGGCCCTCCTGGGATGGAGCATGCGTGGAGGGATCATGGTCTCTCCCACACGCACAAGCCATAGGGGAAGAAGCTCTTTCTCTAGACATGGCTAAGCTCAGTTCACACAGGGTAAGGCCTTGCAGCATCCTGGCTGCTCACGGTGCCTGGCTCTGAGTCATGGGTCAAACGGTTGCCAGCATTGAAGACTATCTGCCAACACTCCCCAGGAGCCTTGTTGGGCCTTTCTTCTGTCTGCAGGAGTCGTTCCCGCCTCTCCTCTGCACAGATTCGGCCTTTGCCCTCATCTCATCTCCCAGGAAGGTCCGTGTTGACCAATCTATTTAATGTACAACCTGCCCCGACCCTCAGGTCCCCCTCCCCTATCCCTCTTCCCCATAAAACATGTGACCTTTACCCACGATATGACAGATTTATGTATCAAACTCACCATTTATTGCCCATGCTCCTCTTCTACAATATGGGTTTGCTGTGTGTATCTTCACAGTGAGGAAGGGGTGGGGGTGCTGAAACCAGGGCCTGCAGAGCCCACTCCAGGGTGCCAGAGAGCTCACACCTGCAGCCTCTCACTTCTCAGGGTTCCCAGACTACACAGACCAGCTAAGTAATGGATGGGGAGTCTCAGCAACTTCCTAATTGTCACCTCTAAAATGGGGAAGAGGGGTGTAACTCCACTCTGGAACCCCCTAGTCATTGGTGGCAGGCAGATCTGCCACTGCCACCACCCTCACTGGACCACAGGGCACCATGTGCTAAACACAGAGTCCCCTCTGCCAGCAGAGACTAGCAGACAAGTCTCATGTCCCCTCGTGCCACCAACATTCCCCACTCACCCCCTGCCCCTGCCCCAGCATTCTCTGACGTTAGCCTTCCAGTCTCGCCAGCACTTGACCAAAACCCACCAATCATGGGAAAGGCATCACTGCTGTGTGTCTCCCACTAAATCTGCAGGCTTGACCCATGACCCTAGTTTGGAGTTGAGGGCTTCCTTGGAGGCTCTGGGAAGTTATCCTAACTCATGCAATGACCTGGGGCTTCAGGGTTGAGAGAGCAGCTGCTCAGATGACTTGAACTGTCCAAGTCTCTGATCATCCCCCCTGTTCCCCCTCTCCCGATTTCCTGATCAATGTCTCCTCCCGACCCAGAATGCCCAGAGAGCGGTGTCCCCAGGAGAGCGGCATGTATGGTGATTCCTCTTCCTGCCCTGAACGATCTCATGGGGGGAGGTGAGGGGGACAGCGGGACTGTGCGCAGCCACGGCAGACCCTTCAGACGACTGTGCCCATGCTCCCTAGCCCTGTGGCCTCCGGGACAGGCTCAGACATCCAAACAGGAGGCCTGGTCTTGCAGCTTCAGGCTGAGAGGCGAAACTTGGTTCTGTGCCCACTTCCATGGGACCCCCTTCTCCCTGCTCACTGTGTCCTCCGATGTTGATTAGACTCCAGGCAGCTTGTGCGATATGGGTCCCCACCGGAGCCGCCAACCGGAAACCAGACTTAGGTAGGCTGTTAGCAGAGCCTGAGTCTCAGATCTGATTCTCATTAGGGTCTTCATTGGTGGTGGCTCGACCGCAGCCCACCATGCAGGCTTGGATGCAGGTGCCCGAGGGCCGTCCCATGGCCCTTTGATGCTCCTGCTCCTGGTCTTCAGGAAGGCAGGGAGTCTTCTCAGGGGATCTGTCAGAGTCTGGAGGTGCCCATGACCAGGGCCCAGTTTGCTGGCAGAACAGATCCTTCCCACACCATCCAGACGCCCCTGCAGTCAGGAAGCTGAGCTTCTGATAGGACAGCTGAGCTCCTCTCCCTGATCCTGTGGGGGTGGCCTGGACCCTTGTCCCCTGCACCCGCTGCTCCTCTTCCCTTGCCTGGTTTACAGTAGTGGCAGAAGAAATCACATGCACCCAGACCTGCTGGGTTTGAGGCAATGGGGGACAATAATACCCAGTTACTCTTCTCCCAGGTCTGTAGAGACCCTAGCCAGGTAAATATCTACCTCACACAACTAAGTTCAGCAAATGTGAACATTTTTGACCCAGTTATGTACTTCAACCTGAGAATCAGTAGCAGAGATGCCGACATAGGTTTACATTTTTGTATAGGTAAACCCCATAAATATCAATGTTGATAAGAGCATCTAGAAAGAGATGGGGAGAACTTCCTAGATCTGACCTGGGAGTCAGAGAAGGCCCCTGGAGAAGTGACAACTAAACTGGAACCTGAGAATTAGATGAAGCTTCCTGAGCTTTTTGGAAGGGAGGGTGAAAGAGGAAGAGTGTTTCTGACTAAGGGTACAGCATGTGTGAAACCCTAAGGCCAGACCGCATGTGAACTGAAAAAGTTCAACAGCCTTGGAGATTATCTAGTGGAGAGGGTAGGAACAGGGAATGAGTCAGGGAAGTAAGCAAGGCACAGGTCATAGAAGAGGGTAGAGGCACCTGGGGACATAACTCAGTAGTCAGGGGCATGCACCTTGCATGCACAGAAACCCAAGTTTAATCTCCAGTACTTCATGTCCCTCCAGCCCTGGATGGCTCCTGGCCCTGATGGCTCCTGGCCCTTCTGGTTCCTAGCACCATAGCCCAAGCAGAACTGCATCACTGGGCCCTAGCACTGAACCGTCTGTCCTGGTTGGTTGAGTATCACTGGAGTAATCCTCCACCCTACCCCACCCTCTGCTGTCCTAAGCATTGCTTGAAACTGTTACTCCCCCCAAAGCAGAGAGACAAAGAGTGGAGTGTAGGAGCATAGGCAGGGGTGAGGGTGAGGCTCCTGCATGTGGTCCTCCTGGTAGTTGGGGTCAGGGTCAATGGGAAATGGTAAGCGAGGCTGTAAAGGGGCTGTACAACTCCAGGGAGAAGGTGACAGGAAGTAACTACTGGGGGCAGAGGCAGAGGGAACGGAACTGCTGGGAACCCTGACAGACAGTGATACCCAGGGGAGCAGAACCCGAGAGCAAGCTGCTCTGAGAGAAGGGTGTACGTGCTTGTGGAGCAGGGGGTCCTCAGGTCAAATTCACCAGCAGGTTCAAGGGACAAGAAACTTTGAAAAGAGTCTTAGAGTTGAAGAAGCGGAGAGCAGGCAGTGGGTGGAGGCCAAAGGTGACAGCTTCGCCAGCTCTGCCACTCTGCCGCCAGTGGCCAGCAGCTCCAACAAACCGGCACACCCAAAGCACAGATTCAAGCATGTGAGCTGTTCTCTGAGATGCCATCGACTCAAGAGCTAATGGCAGGAAGTTGGTGGAAAGGGACAGCAATGGGTCCTTGTGATTGGGCCAGTCAAGAAAGAGGAATGAAACTTGGGAGGAAGGGATTGAGGGGGCACAGAAAGGACTGGTTTGGGGCAGAATCGAAGGCCTGTGCTGAGGTTGGGTGAGGTCCCTCTCCTAGGCTGTTGGGGTTGCAGTCCATTGTTGAGTTGGAGGGAGAGCTGAGTTGTGGAGAGGGCGAAGGAGGGCTGGAAGCCTGGTTGTGGAAACAGAGAGATGACTGCCTGGAGGCTGCCCCAGGGACTTGGCACCTTTTGGGACTTGGGCTTCTCCTTGCTGGAGGCAATTCAGGTATAGCTCCCAGCTGCAGCTCTGACTCTGAGTGACCTTGGGCAGACTGCTCTCCCTCAGGGCCTGGGTTTTCTTTTTCTGAGTAACGAGGAGCCCAGACTAGAAAAGCAGTGAGGGTCCCAAGAGCCCAGGATAAAATTAAGGCCATAAGCTGAATACCAAAAATTAGTTTCCCTGCATATTAGCATCGGATAGGAGGAAATGAAATGTTAGCATTGAGGCCTGCCTCAAAAGTGAACCTCAGAAGTGGGAATTGTATTGCTGCTTTGGGATTTTGCACTGTTCTTTTCTGCATAATTTAGGTTTGTAGGTTAATTGTAAAAAACATTACCAAAAAAAAAAAAAAAGCCCACGCTCTCCTGATTTTATAGTTACACATTCTCTTATAGTTTCTATCTTTTCCATGTCTTCCTCTAGACTATTTTCTGGCTCTTGGCATTTGGCATCAATAATTGGCGATGGAAAGTGAAGAAGGAAGGTAATGAAAACATCTATCTCAACGTGTGTGTGTGTGTGTGTGTGTGTGTGTGTGTGTGTGTAGCTAGAGATTAAACCCAGGGCCTCACATGCAAGACAAGTGCACTACTGCTGAACCACATCTCGGACCAAGCACTCTTGCTCTTTCATTCATAGGCAAACCTTTCTTTGGAAGATGAATGAATATACGGAAGTAGGGATCAAGGAAGAGTGTAAAGAGATTAATTTATCTTTGCTTTCTTGACCCTTGTTATAATGAAAAATTAGAGAAATTGAAAATAAGATCCACAAGGGAAAAATGCTAAGAGAAAGTAAGTAGGTTACAAATGCAATTAACTCTGTATAGAAATGAAATTGGAATTAACATTGTTTCAAGGAATTTGAGAAATCTGAATAGGGTTATTGTTTACTCTCATAAAACAAATGCCATTATATTGCATAATAGTATGCAATGCATCTTCATGTAAGAAAGCTATGAGAAAAAATTCTTCAACTCCATTTAACTCCATTTTGTGGGCTACTAGAATAGGAAGAAGAAATGGAGGCTATTTCTGCCTAATCCTATAAATTTTGATCCAAATCTTCACTATCACTTGCCCCAACCCTCACTTATTATTTCCTTCTGTAAGAAAGCAAAAGTCCTTTGAGTAGCTGCGTCTGTGGCTTCTTTGACCTTCTCTCACTTCTCCAACACTTAGGACACCTTCTTTCTCTCCTGATTCAAGACATGTTTTGGAGTCAATGTCAGAAGTAAATTTATCATCCACAGAGATGCCCCAAGTTAGTGCATCAGTCCTCTAGACATCCTCCTGGGCTCCTTTGCTTCAATATTCTTAAAGCGTTAGTTTAGTTAATGGAAGCATAAGATATGTATGAAAAAGCGTGCAAAGAAAGTGCATATCTTGAATGATCACCAAGCTTTTGTCAAAATTAAGACCTTTACTCTCTCTCTGTGGACAACTTTGTCTTCTGCCTGCTCTTAGAGTGAACGCTTCCAGATTTTTACCATTGAGTATAATGTCTGTTGTGGAGTTTTGGTAGATGGCTTTGATTATATTGATAACAGTTCCTTCAACTCCCATGTTATTGAGAGTCTTTATCACAAATGGGTGTTGGATCTTGTCAAATGCTTTTTCTGCATCTATTGATATAGTCATATGACTTAATTTTTCTTGTACGGATATGGTGTATTATGTTGACTGACTTGCGTATGTTAAAAGATCCTTACATACACAGGATGAATTCCACTTCTTCATGATGTCTGACCCTTTTGATGTGGATTCTATTTGCTATTATTTTTTGAGGATCTTGTTTGCGTTTGTGTTCATCAAGGATATGGATCTGTAGTTATTCTTTTTTTTGGGTGCTATATCTGTCAGCTTTTGGTATCAGTGTAATGTTTGCTTCATAGAAACTGTTTGGGAGTCTTTGTGTTTCCTCAATTTCTTGAACAAGTCAGAAAATCATCAGCAGTAGCTCTTCTTTAAATGTTTGGAAGCACTAACTACTGAACTGTCTGGGCCTGGGCTTTTGTTTATTTAGTATTTTTTATTTGGATGCTATACCTGGAAGTGCTATATCTTACCTGCTTTGGCCCCAAAGACTTATTTTATGGGAGACCTTTTTTTTGGCTTCTTTGGGTCACACCCGCTGATGCACAGGGATTTCTTCTGGCTTTGCACTCAGGAATTACTCCTGGTGGTGGTTGGGGGACCATATGGGATGCTGGGAATTGAACCCCGGTTGGCCACTTGCAAGGCAAATGCCCTACTCGCTGAACTATCGCTCCAATCCTTAGGGGAGACTTTTGATTACCATTTTGATTTCCTCTATAGTAATTGGTCTGTTCAGATGTTTCATATCTTCGTGATTTAGCCTCTGGAGAATATAGGAATCTGACAATATATCCATTTCTTTTGGGTTCTCTTGCTTCATCACATAATTATTTTCAAAGTAATCCCTGATAATTCTTTGAAGTTTTTGTTGTATCTGTTGTGACAGGCTGGAGCAATAGCACAGCGGGTAGGGTGTTTGTCTTGCATTTGGCTGACCGGGTTCTATTCCTCTGCCCCTCTCAGAGAGCCTGGCAATCTACCGAGAGTATTCCTCCTACATGGCAAAGCCTGGCAAGCTCCCCGTGACGTATTGGATATGCCAAAACAGTAACAACAAGTCTCACAATGGATGTTACTGGTTCCTGCTTGAGCAAATCAATGAACAACGGGAGGACAGTGCTACAGTGCTACTCTCTCTCTCTCTGGAAGGATTTCACATTTCTCTTAGTTATTACTTTAGGCTGCTGTCCTGACTTCAGATACATGGATTAGTTTTTCTCTTTTCACCTTTATATGAATGAAATCATCCTCTTTTGGAAAACAGGTGCTTGTTGTTACTGGATGGGGTATTCTATAGAATATAGACAATTAGAACATATTGACTGTTCACACCTTGCTTGATTGTCTGCTATAGCTATTAATTACAAATTGAGGGATATTGAAATCTTTGTTGAATTAGTTGTGTTCACTATTGAAATAGTTGTGTTCACTTTTCCTTGTAGTTCTTCCAGTTTTTACTTCATATGTTTTGGTGTTCTGCTATTGGGTGTTTTATATTAGGACTTTTCATGCTTTCTAGGAGAACAGATTTTTTTTTATAGCATACTTTGCTCCTCTTTTTCAGAGATAATCTTTATTTTTATGTCTGTTTTGTCTAGAGCTAACGTACCTACTCCAGTTTTTTGTGACTGGTGTTAGCATGCTGTGTCTCCATCTCTTTACCATTGACCTGTCAGCGGTCAAGGAGGCTTCCTCTACTCATCATACTTGGCTTTTTTGTTTACTTTGACAAATTCTGTCTTTTGATTGAGTCCATTTAGATCATTTTCTTCTAGAGTAGCTATCAATATGTTTTGGAGTAGTATCTTTTACATTTCCAGGAGTTCATTATTTTTGCAGTTATTCCTTGGTTCTTTTTCTTCTATCTGTTTCTACCTTCTACCTTCTCTGGTTTTATTAACCATTTATGTGACTCCACTTGAATTGCTTTATTCAAGTACCAATTCATTTTGGTTGTAATAGAGTTAAACTAGAACAATGGTAGGGCATTTGCCTTGTGCACGACCAGCCTGGCCAAGCCAGGTGCGATTCCTCTGCCCCTCTAGGAGAGCCAGGAAAGCTACCGAGAGTATCTCGCCCATGCAGCAAAGCCTGGCAAGCTACTGTGACGTATTTGATATGCCAAAAACAGTAACAACAAGTCTCACGATGGAGATGTTACTGGGCCCACTAGAGCAAATCGATGAACAACTGGAGGACAGTGCTACGGTGCTACAGAGTTAAACTTAAAAAAAAAATCAAAGGGGGCATGGTGCCAGCAGGTCAATCTGTACCTGTGAGGCGAGTGCATCAGCAGCCTCAAAATTGCTGCTGTGCCTTTGGCCAGACCCCAAACACTTGGGGCAAAGTTTCTCAAGAAAGTAAATGGCCAAAAGTTAGGTATGTGGGAAACACACCCACAAACCACCTCTGGCTCAGCTATATAATTGGAGGCATGGCCTCTCTGGTTCCTGATCGAACTGCTTAACGGCCATGATCCCAGAGACTCAGAAACGAATCTCAGAACCCAAAGGCTTTTGGCAGAAATGTGTCCTGTTCCTGCATAGGTTACTGGAGCTGGGTCATTGCAGGTGGGAATATGTTTCGTGCCTTGGCCTGTTCCCCCAGGCAGCCTGGTGACCGCCTGGCAGCTTACAGCAGAAAAGTGAATGGACCATGCGTTAAACAATGGCTCCATGCCTCCCTGGGAGGAAAAGGGTGTTGCTCCCTTCCACCTCCCCCCCACCACCCAGCTGCAAGGTGGTTGCCGCCTCAGATCTTATAGGAAGGCCAGGTATGAGCCGGTGGTGACGGGGCAACTGCAGTCTCATGGGAGAGGGGGTCTGTACCAGCTTGTCCTTCACTCCCTACTGAGGTCACGAGTTGCCCCCCACCAGTGGCTCTCTGGCACAGCCATAACACCAGACGCACAGAAACCAATCTCGTAATTATCTGGCTCTTTGCAGAAATCCAAAATCGTGTGGCCGTGATAGAATTATAGACATATGATTCTCATAACCAGCTATAGAAAATGAAGTATTTTACAATGCCTTTTCAGCAATTCTGATTGTTGAGGGGGAAATTCTGAACAATAATGGTGCATCTTTTGTCGAAATAATGAATGTAATCAATGTAGAGAAGAGTTTAGAAATAATCTGCCTCACAGACATTGGGAGGGATGGGAGGGGGGTATATTAGGGTTCTTGGTGGTGGAAAATGAGTACTGGTGAAGGGAAAGGTGTTTGATCATTGTATGACCGAGACTTAAACCTGAAAGCTTTGTAGCTTTTCCCACAGTAATTCAATAAATAAAAATAAGAAGAAAATAAATAAATAAATAAATAAAATTATGGAAAAAAAAAGTAAGGTGGAGTTCATGCCCAATTCAATCAGCTTATCAGTGGCTGAATAAATAGCAGTATTCCTACATAAAAAAAAAAATCGAATGTACATGCTTAGAGTGCATTTTGGCACTTTTTTTTTTAAGGGACCATTTCTAGTTTCCCCTGCCTATGACTCCTATCATTGACTTGTTTTCCTTACCCAGATGCTATGATAGTCCAATATAGTCCTTTTACTGCTGCTCTACATTTTGATTTTTTAGATCTTTACAAAATACCAGAAGGTTTTATTTTAACCTTCATTCATTCCCCAGTACTCTTTCTTTATGTAAATACAAGTTTCTTGACTTGATGTGTTTCTTTCTCTGGAGAACATCTTTTAACTTCTTTTCCTGGGTTATTCTTCTGGGAATGAATTTCCTGTTTTTTTCTGATTTAGACAGCTTTTAATTTCTACAATGAAATGAATTAATAACAGTTTTATTAAAATATGATTGACATATAAAATACTGCACACACTTATATGATTTGTTGATTTTGAATGTACATGTATCTATATAAAAATATCACTACCAATAAGGTATGAACATTCATCACTTTCAGTTTCTTTTCACTCTCCCTTTTCCTGACATACAAAAACCTGTTTATTGCAGTGTATATGAATTGATGAGGTCTCTCTTTGATCTCTGAAGAATAATTTCTCTGGATATACAGTTCAATGTTTGTCATTATTTCAACACTTCAGATATTTTGTTCTATTTTCCTTTGCTTTCAAGACTTTTGGAAAAATGTTTGCTGTGATTCTTACGATTTTCAGTAGATAGTGCCGTTCCTTTTTCCTCTGACTGAAATGCACTATTTTGTCATTTTTGTTTCATTTTCAGTTTTAATATGATATGTGTCGGTATGGATTTGTTGATTCTAATCCTATTTGGACTTCAAAAAACTTTCTTGATATACAGTTTGATGTCTCTCATAAATTTTGGAAAGTTCATAACCGTTCTAACATGAAATATTTTTTCTGTTTTATCCTTTTTACTCTCCTCTGTTGTTCCAATTACACAGGTGTTGAAATTACTCCACAGTTCTATATTCATTCTACTTTTTAAAAATAATTTTTTTTCTCATTTATTTTGAAAGATTTCTTTTGACCTTCTTTAAACTTGCAAATAATTTTCTTGGTTCTGAGCAGACTACTAATGAGTCCATTGGAGACATTTTTAATTTCACTGTTTCGGACATTAGTGTTTTTAATTTCTAACAGATCTTTTTATTATTTATTAGAGTTTATATCTCTCTATTTACATTACCCATATGTTCTTACTTTTGTCTCCTTTTCCCATTAGCATCTTTAGTATATTAATTCAGCTATTCATAAATCTTTGTCAGAAAATTTCATCATCTGTGTTATATACGAGTCTGGTTCTGATGATTAATTTCTTTGTCACTTCAGGCTGTGGTTTTGTTTGTTTTTTGGCAAGCTTTTATATTTTTTGTTGAAAGTAAGATATATTATATTGAGTAAAAGGAATTGAGGTAAATAGGCCTTTAGTTTGAAGATTTATGTTAATTTAGCTAGAACTCAGTCAGTGCTTACTGTTTGTTGTAATGGATAGTGCGAAGGCTTCAGAATCATTTAATGTCTGTTTCTTTTCTCCCCTCCGCCCTTCAAATTTGGGGTTCTCTACATGCAAGACACAGAGAGGATCTGTGTTGTATAGCACTTGTGATTGTAACTAGGGTTCCATTCTGAGTCTTGTTGGTATGATGGATGGGAAAGAGGGGTGTTCTCTAATCTTCTGGCTAAAGCTGTCATTTAGTGGACCTGTTTTGAGGTTGTGAACTCTACAAGTCATTCTCCAGTGATACATGCAGTTTTTGTCCCTCCGCCTTTTATATTCTCGCTACAGTTTTCCCAACCTATTTTCATGAAACCATGATTCCCATTTACTAAAAGCCTTTACAATTTCCTTGGCAGGTGATACAAAGGCTAGAGGGAACTTTAATAGGAGCACTGTCCTTCCTCCAGTTGAGATAAGACTCTGGCATAGTCTTCTGCTTTAGAGGTTTGGCATTTGTTACGGGGGATTATCAGGACATGATTTATCTTCCTTCTGCCTGTCAGATCAAGGAGAGATGATTCTTGTATTTTCATTGTGAGAACCTGAATTCCTAGAGATAATGTCCTCCAAAGTGTGAGAGCTCCTCTGTCCTGCCACTCCAGGAAATTTTGTTTTTCAGGTTAGTCCACACTCAGGTGATTTTCCAAAATTGTCATCGGAGTTTTCTGACTGAGTTTTGATATCAGTAGTTTTTAGTCCAGGTAAGATTTTGGTTATGACTCTGGATATTCCTGTCTCTCCAGATCTAGTGGTGGAAGTTATCATTTCTCTGATGATTCTAAGAAAGCCACCTATTCTTCATTTTGTACAGTCTTTCTTTGTTCTAAGCATGTGGGTGACAAGTCCCAAGCTCTTTGTATGCTGGAGCTAAAACTAGAAATTGGGAGTTTAGTCTTTGATCTTGTAGTAGGTCAAATCTCAAGCATATTTTATGGTTTTCTCTTTTGTTTGGGGTAAGCAAATTTCTAAGAACTTCCCAAGGTATGTAGGAGGTAACTGCTCTGATACTTTAAATGACTAACCCTATCTTCTTCAGTCTGCCCTCACTCTTAGTTGATGGTTTAGAATTCTAGTATGTAAAACTATTTATCTAAGATTTTCAAAGGCATCTCTGCATTGCGCTCTAGCAGCTATGATTGTTCTTCAGAGTCAAAATTATTCTGATTTTTATCAAGATCTGTTTCTTTTCTTCCTTGCAGGATTTTCTTTTTAGCCTCAATGTCCTTAAATTTCATGGCTGACTTGCAATGTTTTAATCTCTTTTCACTGAGCATTTAATGAAATTAGTTCTCATAAAAATTAAAGAAGTGTATTCTGAAATTTTCCTTCCTTCTGTTTTCCTTGGTTTCTCTTTCCCTTCAAAATTCTATTTTTATATGTTGAATTTCTTGAACTAAGACTTTAGTTCTTGCTGTATCTATTTTCTCTTCTAACATTTCTACTAAACTTTCTATTTCTGATATCTATTTTAGTGGCTCATGTTTTCTTGCAAGTATTTTTGTCTTTAAAGAAATTTGTTGTATAGGCATGGGAGATGCCTCACATGTGAATGACCTGGATTTGATCTCCAGCACCACATGGCCTCCTGTGCACTGCTGGGATGACCCTGTGGTCTCTGATATTGCAGTGCCAGAGTAGTACTACATCCCTGAGTACTAGCATGTATGTAACCTCTAGCCCAGTTGGCTGAATATCATCAAGAGTGGCCCCATGACTGCTTGAATACTAATTGGGAGTTCCCCTACCCTTGGGATAAAATTTGTCTTATAATAGATGCCATGTCCTCTCTTTAGGAAGGATGCCAACAGTATCCTGATTTTGTTTCATGATTCTTGTGTTTTCTTCTCTAGTCATTATCTATGTTTCCTCTAAGTTTTTACTCAGTGTTTTTGTTCCTCTCCCACATTGGATGCTTTTTACTTGGTTATTGGCTCATATTTGAAAGTGGGACAGAAGAAACTAATGAAACTGTTTAGTGTGTGCTTGAAATTTCTGATTGTGCATGTGTAAAGAAGTGTGATGGGTATTTTGTTAGGGAACCAAGAACAGGATCTATAAATCTTTACCATTGGGCAAATTTGAGTTCACAAAAAGGGACATTTAAATTCTTTCTTGGTGGAGACAGGGTAGACATTCTGGAAGCTGGGCTCTTAAGAGAAGAGTTGGGAGTGAGGATTCAGTGTTTCAATATTCAGCATATGAACCTTCATTTATTTTCTTTCAGTACCCAGGCCTACATGGAACATTCCCACCTAGAGACCTTCTTCTGAAGTAGGAAAGAAGATTTAGTAAGATAACTGAATATTACGAATTTTTTGGTTGGTCTCCCAAGCTCCCAGGGTCTTAGGAGCCATACCCAATGATACCTGGCTAATTCTTCATCCCAAGATAACAACTTATCTCCTATATTATCTTTCTGTCTCTAGAGTTGGTTTTATCAGCAAAGATAAATTGTCCTCATGTTGTCACCAGAACCTCAGACTGTGACCTTAATTAGAATCAAGATTTTAATGGATATTATTGATTAAAATAAGGTCCTATTGGAGTAGGGCAAGTCCTTAATACAATATAACTTGTCCTTGTTAGAAGAGTTTATGTAAAGATAGGCAAAGAGGTAACTAAATAAGGATGGAGGCAGTGATGTATCCACAAAACAAGGGGTACAAGGACTATTGCTCTCACCAGACTAAGAGAGGATATGTTCCTTCTTCAGACCCCTCAAAATGCACAGATCCAAATAACAACTTAACTTTAGCTTTCTGGTCTTCAGAGCTGTGAGAGAATGTATTTCTGTGATTTTAGGGGGTCCAGTGTGTGGTTCTTTGTTATGAGTCTTGCAAACCAATGCATCATTCTTTACTTGCATCATAGTTTATTTGTCTAGTAGAGGAGGTAGGGAATAAAAATACTCTTTCCAATAAATTTTAATTAGTCTGATTAAACATTTTGACATACATGAAGGAACTGGCAGAGGAACCCAGGCACGCGGGTCCCGGGGCTGCGATCTCAAAGCCTGCTTGGATTGGGACTGGGCCTTCTCCACCCAGATCCTCCATCTTTCAGTAGGTAGGCATCACATCCACTAGCTGTCGCCAGCGCCAGGTTGGTCCCATCAAGACACAGAGACTATAAAACCCAGCTCCTGGAAGCGCAAATGCGGCTGCGCAACATCTTATTATCTCATTTTTCCTTTGGAGAACCTGGCAGGCTACAGAAAGTATCCTGCCCACACGGCAGAGTCTGGCAAACTTCTTGTGTCGTACTCAATATGCCAAATCCCAGTAACAATGACGGGTCTCATTCTCCTAACCCTGAAAGAGCCTTGAATATGGCTCTTTTAATCTCAGGGCTAGGAAGAAGGAGACGTTATTGGTGCCTGCTCAAGGAAATCAATGAACAACAGGATGATGGTGATTAGACATTTTATCCAGACTGAGACTGACTGAGGCATGTGGTCTTTCTTTTGTATACCTGCTCTCATTTTACAATGTCAAACAAAAATACAATGGCTTCTCAGCACCATCCAACAGTGATCTAAGAGTCTAACTCTACCCCCTAAGTCAATGATCACTGTTCCTGTGCCATCTATCTAGCTTCTGAAGTAGGAAAAAAGTTTCTTTCTATGGGCTTTTACCACTATTCTTGCTTCTAGGTGACTTTATTCCAGTGACATTTTATGTAATGAGGCAAATATTCTTTATCGGTGCCACTGAATATGGTAACCACTAGCCACATGTGGCTATGGAATACTTCAGATGGCCAGAGCTCTGGAATAGAAATGAAATTTTAGAATTTATTTTTAAAAGATGCAAGTTGAGCATTTGTGGTAAGTGCCTACATAATGGATAGTACAGATCTGTACTGTAAATCAAGTTTTATTTACTTGTTTACTTATTTATTTAGTTTTGCTGCACCCAGTGGTATTAGGGACCTACTCCTGGCTCTGCACTCAGGGATCATTTCTGTCAGGACCCAGGTGAACATACGAGGTGCTAGGAATTGAACCTGGGTCAGCTATGTGCAAGGCAAGTGCCCCATCACTGTACTATCTTTGTAGTTCCTAAAGGTTTTGTTTTCAAGGAATACAGGGGTATAATGATTCCATTCTGTCTGCCATCTTTAAACTAAGTGCTGCTCATTAGACTTCAGTTTTTTTCAAAGAAATCTCAAAACCAAACCAAGAGTGCACTTTGGAGTTACCCACATCCTGAAGCTAGCTCTCTCTCTCTCTCTCTCTCTCTCTCTCTCTCTCTCTCTCTCCTTGCCTCTTTTCCTCTCCACTTTATTTTTTTCTCTTGTCTCTCACATTTCATAAATAAAACTATTTACTTCACACACACACACACACACACACACACACACACACACACACACTGAATCAACACATATTGAATTAAAAAAGGAAAAGAAATATATGTGACTTCAGATAGTGGAGGAGCCCTGTCAAACAGTTCTGTGTTCAAGAAAATGACTTCCTGTCACAGGTAAGGCCAGTGCATGTAGATGAGAGGGTATGTCTACGGACATAGGATGAACTGAGCACCCTGCCCCCAGGTCTGCCCTTCTTGCTGCAGCCCACATTGTCACTCACATGTCTTTGGTCAATATCACTGTCTGTGGTGATTCAGTCTCGGAACAGTTTTGGTGTGCTGAGCATTTCCAAAGACTGTACCTCTGTGACGCTCAAACTTCCAAGTTGGCCTCCAGGGCCCTGCGACCCTTTGGCTGCTGGGAAACAGATTGGGCTGGTGAAAATATGTGTGTGCTCACAGAACCTGAGAAAATCACACCTCCACTTTGACACAAAAATCTGTTTATCCTGCTCCAATACTCACTTCCCAACTTGTGGCATAGTAGGCCATATGCCTGCCAAGTGGCTAGCAGAGCCTCCATATATTCACTGTGCCTTTTAATTTATCTCTTCTAGTGGATCATCTCAAAAATTAAAAAAAGAGAGACCAGAGAGATAGTAGAATGGGTAAGATGCTTACCTTGCACATGCCAGACAAATGTTTGATCTCTGGCACTGCATATGGTACCCTGAGCACTGCCAGGAGTAATTCCTGAGTACAGAGCCAGGAATAAAGCCTAAGTACTGCTGGGTCTGATGAAAAACAAAACAAAACAAAACAAAAAGTTTTAAAACATAGAAAGAAAACAAGTCACAGGTTTCTTGCCAAACAATAATCCCAGTGAAAACTGCTCATGGAGATGGCGAAGAAATATTGATAAAGCTTAATTTGGAGTTGGATTTACTGAGCACTGTGGCAAGGTCCCGGTAGCTAGCTCTGTGTCTGAATCCCTGGAGGTCATCTCACCTAGAAGTATCTTCATCTTTCTTCCGTCCCACACAAGCAGGGGTCCCGGGCAAACTCTCCATTTTGTCTCCCTTGTCCTGGCTATGGATGGTCATTGATGCCAGAAAGCCAGTGCACATATGAACCAGCACAACACGCTGGAAGTTCCTCTCTCTGCACCTTTCCTCAGTATCTGCTCCAGCTAAAGAACAACCCTGCTGAAGGGACAAACTGTGTCTTGAACAATGAACTTGAGACCTTTGGTTAATCTAAACATTCTATATCTTGATTTTCTTACCTGTGATCCAGAGGTTTATGGTAGAAGAAATCAGGGTTAGAGACACAAAACCACCTATTTTTTTTTTTACAGAATTACCTTATTTTGCATCTTTTGTCGAAATAATGAATGTAATCAATGTAGAGGAGAGTTACGTGGAAATCATCTGCCTCACAGGCATTTGGAGGAGTGGGAGGGGGATTATACTGGGGTTCTTGGTGGTGAAAAATGAGTACTGGTGAAGGGAAAGGTGTTTGATCATTGTATGACTGAGACTTAAACCTGAAAGCTTAGTGACTTTTCCCACAGTGATTCAATAAATAAATATAAAAAGAAAAAAATAAATAAAAAAATTAAGGTGGAGTTCATGCTCAATTCAATCAGCTAATCAGTGGCTGAATAAATAGCAGTACTCCTACAAAAAAAAAAAAGAATTATCTTATTAGGCTGGAGAGTGAGTCGAGAGTAAGGTTCTTGCTTGGTTAGATTTCCAACATTGGCATATGGTCTCCTCAGCACCGCTGGGTGTAGCCCCCAAACTTCCCTAAAATAATAATGAGAACTTACTGTCTTCTGTGCCTTTTTTGATAGTGACACAGCCACTTGTGATATGAATAAGTTTTCAAACCACCCTGTGTAGTATTCAAGATGACGGTTTTCCCCTTTAAAAAAAAAATAATTGTCACCTTCTGTGACCTGAGTCTGTTGGTGATTTGAAAGAACTGGGAAGTTGACTTGAAGTTTTCTTTACCAAACAGAAGAGAATTTATGGAGAGCTAGGGACTGAAGATCATGCCCCGGTCCAATTCATGCTCTGGTGTGCTGCCATTGGGAAGTAGGGACTCTAGGAGAGGATGAAGGAGAGGTGAAGGAGGTCAGGGGATTCTTATCTAAAGACCTGAGGGAAGGTGTTGTAGCCCCACAGAGAGGAGGGAGCTGCCTGGAAGCCAGGAAGTTTGCTGCCCTTAGGCTGTCCTTAGGCCCACAGGAAAGGAAGAAAGGTTTACTGTTGACGCCCTGAGCTAAGGCCTTGTGTCCTATTAACCTACTGACACGGGGAAGGGGCTTGACCTATATTTGTCATGTCAGGCAGGGTGGTCTTGACTAGCCTTTCAGTGTGCTGAAAACACAGGCTGATTCCTGGGGTCCTTCCTCAACCCCTTCAGTGCCAGCCAATCCAGGAGATACCTGCAGAGACCCATGAGCTAAGTCCTGTCAGCGTCTTCGTTACTTGTGTGATGCTGTGATACGATCACCCAGAAAGCCAGGGACTTTCAATCAAAGAACACTTGGTGTCACCAGGGCAGCTAATTTAGCTGAATGAGAAGCCCAGATCAGTCAGGCATGATCATTCTAGAACCTTGACGTGATACCGGCAGGCCAACTTTAGGGCTGGAGTAGCAGGGCCCTGTCCCCTAGGTTCTCTCTCCGTCCCTTCCAGCTGGAAGCCATCTCCCTTTGCAACGTTCTCCGTGCATGCGTGCATTATCTGCGCCTGTCCCGGGCACTTATTACCGTCTGTCTCAAATGAGTTATTTCTGAACCTACCTTATCTCCTCACTTCCCGGGACTGCTAGCGCCCCAGGGGTGAACTGTTGTCTTCCTGGGTGCCCAGGCAGGATCTTCCGTGAGAGTCAGAAGCTGAGGGAAGACCTCTGGGTTATCAGTCAGTGAATCCCCTGGGTGTGGGGGTGGGGAAACCTTCCCGCAGTCCCAGGAATACAGGTCTGAGCAGTTTCTCTGGCACCCTTAGGCTGTCGCCCTGACAGGGGCTTTCATGCACCTCCCTCCAGGGAGTGGGCTGATGTGTTGGAAAGAAAAAAAATCAGACCTTCTCCCCTGAGGCCATCCCAGGGGAATGTTCTGGGTGTTTGCTGCCAGGCTCCCCTCCTAGTTTTATCTTCTTTTTCTTCATTCTGTGGGGCTCCTTCCCCTACTGGGGAATCATTCTTCATCTCTCCCCGGTTAATGTTCACCTCTCTGGCTCCTGTAGCCTCACTCCTGCTCCTTCAGCCTTTCTTCTTGGCCAGGTTCTCCCATGAGGAACAACTTTGCCTTAGTCCCTGGTTTCAGGGATTTGGCGCCCTGCCTCAGCCTGATCAGGACCTATAGCCGTGACCTTATTTTAACTTAATTACCCCTCTAATGACCCCCTCTCCAAACACACTCACATTCCGAGGGTGTGAGAGATAAGACTTGAACATACCATTGGAGGGAAGGGACGTCAGCCCCCACCCCAGGCTGCTTTCAGAGCTCCCGACCTTGGCAGGAGCATCAGAGTTCTTATCACTCACAGAGGGGTTTGGGCTAGATGACCCTGGGGGCTTTACAGCTTCCAGGCTTTAGAAGAACCCATAAAAGCATCATGGGGGTGAACCACTGCCTTTATGGCACTGAGAACATAAGGCCTTTGGACATTCAAGGCCTTTGGACTCCAGCTCCCAATATATCCTGAAGTTTGTGAATATTTGATGATAATTTTTTTTTTTTTTTGCAGGGGGTCCACACCCAGAGGTGCTCAAGGGCTATTCCTGGCTCTGTGCTCAGAAACGACCCCTGGTGGTGCTGGAGAATTGACCAGACATGGTGCCAGGGATTCCAAGGAACATTTTTTGCAGGCAAAGTCAAGTTTCCCCCTGGGCTCTCTCTTCTGCTCCAGACAACAAACTTTGGGAAAAAAAATCCTTTTTGGCCAGTGACCATTCTCCTGGCCTCTTAACGCCTTGGGCAGTATTAACCCTGTCCTTCCATTGTAGTTCCTCAGCTGGGACTCCCAATGAGAAAGGGAGGGAGAGGAGCCGAAGGGCCTGTCCTTTCTTTCCAGGCTAATTGTATAGTCAAACCAGGTTAAAGATCAAAGCAGCTATGGCACTTGCTTTGCACATGGCTGACCCTGGTTCGAAATCCAGCCCTTCAAGTGGTTTCCTGAGCACTGCCTGAGTTTAAAGCCAGGAATAAGCCCTGAGCACCTCCGGATGTGACCCCACTCACCAAAAAAAAAAAAAAAAAAAAAAAAAATCAAAGCTGAGGTAACTAACCAGGAGCACAGCAAACCAGGTGTGTGTGTGTGGGGGGGGGGGAGGGGGGAGGGGGCAGTGGAGAGCAGGTTCCTGGAAGTGCTTTGGTGTGGCTTGACAGCATTGTCCCTTAGGGCCTGCTGAGTCAACAGGTCAACAGGGTGGACACTGCTTCACAAACAAGCCCCTCCCCCCCAGCCCACCCTTTTCCCAGCAGTCGTGGAGAGTCTCTGCAGATCAACACTCAATCCTGCTGCTTTCTGGGACAGCCCTTCTCTCCAGCAGGAGAAGTCTGATTTTTTTGTGCAGAGGCAGAGGGATAAGCAATGGTTGGGAGGGTAGCAGATGGGTGTCTCTGACCGAGACCGGGTTCTCTGCCTTGAGGGGTGTGTTTCTTTTCACTTCTTATCATGATCTTCCCACCCAGTGCTCTGAGTGTCTACAGGCAATGGGCTTGTCCAGAGCTTTTGGTTTGGTTTGGTGTTCAGGAAGATGTGGCTCACATGCTCAGGAGAACAGCTGCGCAGGATGAATGAGCTCCTGTAGGCATGGGCCTGCATTCAATACCAGGCAGCTCTGGGCACTTTTCCTTATTTTTTGCTTTTGGGCCACACCCGGCTATGCTCAAGGCTTATTCTGGCTCTGTCAGCAGGGATCACTCCTGGTGGTACTTGGGAGACCACATGGAGTGCCAGGGATCGAACAAGGTTGGCCGCATGCAAGTCATCTCCTTAGCCACTATACTATCACTCAGCCCAAGACAGTTTTCTGAGCTTACACCCTGCTGTACTCAGGGTTTGCTCCTGTCCTTGTGCTTAGGGATTACTTCTGGTCATGTTCTGGGGACCATGTGGGGTGCCAGGGATTGAAGCCAGGTTGGCCTCATGCAAGACAAGCACCTTACTCATTCTACTATTGCTCTGACTCTCTGGGTACTCTTTAAAACTAGGGGTGGAGAGAGAGAGAGAGAGAGAGAGAGAGAGAGAGAGAGAGAGAGAGAGAGAGAGAGAGAGAGAGAGAGAGAAGGAAAGTGCCTGTCATAGAGACAGGCTAGGCTAGGGGGAGGGTACCAGGTGGGAACTTGGGAGATTGGTGGAGGGAAATGTACACTGGTGAGGGATGGGTGCTGGAACACTGTATGACTGAAACTTGAATCATGATACAAGAATCACTCTGTATCTTATGGTGATTCAATAAAAACAAAAAACACAAACAAAAAACCCCACAAGACATGCTTAAGAAAAACATAGGGGCTACCTTCACCAATACTCAAGCCGTGTGGGTATTTGATATTTGTGCCCTGTTGATATTTAGCTCTGTAGTAAAGGCCTGAAGTTTCAATGCTTGGTCTCAGCAGTTCTGCAGGCTCTTCAGGGCTATACCCGGCAGTATTTAAGGGTCATGCGGTTCTGGGACTTGAACTCAGGGTCTTTTATATGCCAGGCAGGTACTCCACTTCTTCAAACAACAACCTTGCGCTGGCTCTGGGATGCTTTGTTTTGTGCAAAATTCTGTTGATTTGGGGGATGTTGGAGAGGTCAGGAACTAAGGCTGTAACTTGAGGCATGCATACTATATTTTGCTACCCGTAGCTTATTCAACGGGGTCATCTTCATAATCCACATAGATACGCATCAGAGGCACAAAGCATGTGACATGCATTCTCTAATTTTCCATCACACTAGGCATGCACTTTGCCTTTCTGTGAGAGGTGGAGAAGGACAAGCTCATGACAGGTACATGTGCAATGCCAAACAGGTAGAGGAATATCCTCTGTGCCTCTGTGCTCAGAGCCCAGGCTCTTTTTATCTTTTTAGTGCTGTCCTCTCTCTGCAGGACTCCAGTACCCAAACCTGAACGAATGAGCTCATGCCCCACCCTGGCCTCTCTGTCCCTCTTCCTGGAAGCCCAGTGTGTCCCCTTAATCCAAGCAGGCCTGGGGTGAATCCCCACTGACGCCTGGGACGTGAGGGGAAAGGATTTTTATTGCAGTGACCTCACTTTACCACATTTGTACGACCACTTCATTTCCCCTCTTTGCAATATGCTTAAAAGAAACATGCATTACAAAACTGAGACGGAGTGTTGCTTAATCAGACTGAATTACTGGATGCTGTGTTTGGCATATTTGCAAAATTTGCAAAGGACCAACCACTTTCTCCCATTGGAATAACAGTCAATTGACCATGGCATGTGAAATTCTGGTTCATGTGGAAACTACCAAGGCACAGGCCAGAGTCACTGGGGCTTCCTGGAATCCCCCTAGTGCTGAGGACAGGAGGGGGTCTTGATGGCTTCTGGACCAGTCCTGACCAGAGAGGAGAAGAGCTGCTTTTCACTCCAGACTCTCCCAATTGCAGATTCCTTATGGGCAGGGAGTCCTGTGTATGCATGTGCGTGTGCGTGTGCATGTGTGTGTGTGTGTAGGAGAGATAATGGGCATGGGGAAGGTTTGCCTTCTGATCTTTCTCACACTTCCCAGACAAAGGATAGATTTACAGCAACTCCAGGACATCCATGACCTTGGAATGTCTAGTTCAGGGTCCCTGCTGGGAGGGTGACATTGAGGCATGAGTGCATGTATTGTGAATGTGTATGAGGTTCATGTGTAAGTGTGTATGAGTTTATGTGAGTGTATATATATATGCATGTATGTGTGTATGAGTTTGTGATTATGTGAATGTGTATGAGTATGTGATAAAGTGAGTGAGCATGAGGTGTATGTGTGTGCATATATGCATAGGTATGTAAAAGTGTGTGTAAGTGTGAAGATGTGAATGCATGAGAGTGTATGTGTGAGTGTGGAGGAGGTGAGTGGTGCAGGTAGTGAGACATCAGCCTCATCAATATGTGAGAAGGGCTTGTCTTCAGATCCTGAAATGTTGGAATCAACCAAAGCAGCATCCAGTTCAAGGATGGAGAGTAGCAGCATCCCTTCCCCCATGAAGATTTGGGAACCTGAATGTACAGGTGATAAGGGAAGAAGGGCAACTACTGGTCAGTAGAACTGAGGGAACACTGGGGTTGGACGCCAATGTGTCTCCCTTTGATTCTTTTTCTGAAACTAGACAAGTTATTCAACCTCTGGCCATTTCTTGATGTAAAGTAACGATTGTAACACTGACCTCAAAGTTCTGTGGAGGAAAAGGGGTGAAATGATGAGTCACAGTGGTATTTTTTGGAGATAGTGTAGCCGGTACGGCACTTGACTCGCACGTGACTGACCTGGGTTCAGTCCCTGGCACCCCATATAGCCCCTTGAGCACTGCCAGAATCAGGAGTGTCCCCTGAGTACAGCTGTCTGTGACTCCAGCCAAACAAACAAAAAACTCAACAGCAACAACAACAACAAAATACAAAAACAACACCCAACACCCCCAAGTGGTGTTTTGTATAAATAAAGGCCCTCCCGTTGATCGTCGATTTGCTCGAGCGGGCCCAGTAACGTCTCCATTGGAGACTTTGTTGTTACTGTGTCTGGCATATCGAATACTCTCAGTAGCTTCCCGGGCTCTCCGAGAGGGGCGGAGGAATCGAACTCGGGTCGGCCATGTTGGCCGCTTGTAAGGCGAACGCCCTACCCGCTGTGCTATCGCTCCAGCGTATTCGATATGCCAGACACAGTAACAACAAAGTCTCCAATGGAGATGTTACTGGGCCCGCTCGAGCAAATCGACGATCAACGGGAGGGTGTTTTGTATGTGTGCTATGTATTAGCTCCTCCATGCTAAAATGGTATCTTGCACATTTTGTTTTCTAGTGCCTGGCACAGGACATTCTCACTAAGTGGAGGGTGAATGAATGAATGAGTGAGTCTCTGGGGGCATGGGTCAGTGGGTTCCAGAGGAGAGAGGCAGTGTTCATGACTGGTGACAGTGTGTCAGAGGGTCTTAAATGGTGATGAGAGACCGGGGATAATTATCAGGTTGTGGCCCTGCCCAAACTTAAATGCAGCTTAGCCTTTTATGGGGTCCAAAATGTTTTGACCCTCTCTACAGGAAATCAGAATCCTCTCTAAAGCAAAACGAATGTTCCTTACTCTCTTTCTAGGCATTTTCTCCATTGTATGTATGTGAATTAGCTTCTTACCATTGAATCAGACAAGGGGAGAGGGAGAGAGGACGAGGGAGAGAGTTAGGAGAGGGAGACGCTGAGGGCCAGGGAGACCTTGTGGGTCAAGCAGTGGAGCTCTCAGCTTTTTCTTTACTAATAGTGATCCCATAGGAGTTCACCAATATGCCTTGGCCTCTGTTTCTTTACCTGGAAAATGGGTACAACTTATACCGACCTCAGGTCTGCCTCTGTTTGCCCCCAGAATCCCATGATGTTGTAGCAAAACCTGTATGGAATGAGGGGTTCTTGACTCGCAGGCAGACGGGTTTCAGAATGGTGACATTTGGCTTTCACCGGAAATTAAGGCGAAGATGATTTTGCTAAATCAACCCAAGTGCCTCTATAGATTTACAGTGCTTAGACCCTCAGTAAAGTAAAGTAACTTTACTCTCAGAGCAGGTAGAACTGGGTAGAAGAGATGGGGACAGATGGGACCCTGGGCACTTGGATTCCAGCCCTGACCTTTTATGAGGGTGAGCACTGCAGTCACCTCAGGAGAAAGGTCTAGACTGGGGTCCCTGTGAGGAACAGGGCTGTTGGGATGGGAAAAACTGGTCGCTGCTGCTCTGACATGACAGCACCCCGCTCTGCTTCTCCCAAAGGTCCCCAGGGACTGACCTTTGGGATGAAGTGGTGATGACACATGAGCCATGCAGAGCGGTAACCAGAGCTGTCACCCCAAACTTTGCAGCTGTGTGACTGGAGGAGAAAGTGCAGCAGAAGTGGAAGCAGGTGTCACCTGCTTTTGCCACCAGCAGGCATGCAAACTTGGGTGCTCCCACCCAGGAAATTCCCTCTCAGAAATGGCACGAAACAAACCATCAAGGTTTGCTCCAGCCTTCTGAGGGTGTTTCTCCAGGCATGTCTTATCACTGTGCTGTGAGGAGCGGGTATGCCGTATCTTGTTTGCCGTCAACAGACTCAGCTCCTGGCCTTCCACACACTGCAGGGGCCCCGAGTTGAAGATGCGGGTTGGAATGTGACTTTGCTTCATCTCCTGTCCCTGCGTGACTCTGGCCCCTGTGCTCCGGGCCAGTAGCTTCCATCTGGTTGAATGTTATCTCTCTGTGGAACTTTTGTGTGGACTGGGAGTTCTGTCTGCTATTTTAGAGCACCAGGGTGGAGTTACGTGTCAGGTCACAGCTAGGCTGACTGCAAAGGAACACAAGAGAGTAGGAGGATGAGTCCAAGGGCCCCAACCCCCAGAGGCAGCCCTGTGGCTGGTGAGTTGAGCTTCCCTTCACCCTGGGCATCACTATAGGCTCAGCAGGAGCCTTACCGGGGCCCTTGGGCAGTTGAGTCTGGAGAGCTGGAAGGCAGATGGTCAAGCCTCCTCCATCTGTAACCTCCACCCTCTGACTCCCACTGCCACATGTGTGCTGAGGGCAACCTGTGTCCTGGAGTACAGGCTGGTTAGAAGGATGAGTAAGTTTGAACACAGTAGTTTGGAGAGGAGTGGTTCTGGGGTTCTGTGAGGGCTGGAACCTGAGGAGGCTGTCACCAAGCTGGAGATGATGGACCAGTTGGTGGCTTGATAGCTCAGGTTAGCCTGCTAAGGTTTGCTTGCTGGCTGCTCCCTGTCCTGGGTCATGAATAAGGATCTATGTCTCCTAGGGGTGACAGAAGCCAGTACCCGATGACAGAACTCCTTGCTGAGGTGGGAAGAGCAGGGCAGTTGGAGCCATCAAGCTGTTCGCAAAGGTCAATCAGGCCATGAGGATTATTTTATAGTACAAGCATTGTGGTCCAGCAGTTCTTACCTGAGGGACAGACAGAGTTGACCCTTGAACAATGTGCGAGTCGGGATCCTTCACCCCATCCCCATGCAATTATAACTTTTTTTTGGCTTTTTAGGTCGTTCCCGGTGATGCACAGGGGTTACTCCTGGCTCTTCACTCAGGAATTACTCCTGGTGGTGCTCAGGGGACCATATGGGATGCTGAGAATCGAATCCGGGTTGGCCGCATGCAAGGCAAACGTCCTACCTACTGTGCTATCGCTCCAGCCCCGATAACTTGTTTTGATTTTGACCGCCACTCAGAAACTACTCCTGGTTCTGTGTTCAGGGGATTTTCTTGGCAGTGCTTGGGGGACCATAGAGTTTCAGGGATTGAACTGAAGTCAGTTGCATACAAAGCAAATGCAATTGTACCCATACTCTCTCTTCACCCTGCAATAATTTTTTGACAGCTTCAAACCAGAACTCCAAACCAGAATTGACCTGCAACTGACCTGGAGTCTCGCAAGCCAGGGATACAGCTGATGGAATTCCCATCTGTAGATTACATGCAGCCTTCTAACAACAGCATTAACCTTATTGTAATTTTCAACCGTGTGGGGGTCACTGTGTTCAAGGGTCACCTGCACATTATTGAAAGTTAGAGGTTCTTACCCTCTCAGCCCTGATGTGGGTAAAGAGGTTCTGCAGTTGCCACAGAGCTTTGGGAAGATGCTCTGTCAGTGATCTCAAATTATGCTGATCCATGATGAGGGGGTCTGTGCTCTGATTTCAACTTGTCCCTGGTGTCATGAGACAATGGCTTGGTTTGAGAGCCATGTTTGCAAGGGGGAGCATAGAAGGGTGAAAGAGAACCCTGGGAGTGAGGATTTTGTCAGAGAGTAACAGGTCCCTTTTGCTGTGAGTTTGTATTGGGCATAACTGGCTGTCCTGTGATTGCTGGGGAAGTCTGGGGAAAAAGTCTTTGTTTAGGAGCTGACGCTGTTTATTGTCTCTTGATAGGGCATTGACTCTCTGCCCTGGTTTGGGGTGTGTGTACTGGATAATTCAGGGACAAAATGGGATGAAGTCAGATTTAAAGGACCCAGTAGAAGGTTAGCTTTTCATCTGAAAAGTCAAGAGTTAACCATACCCCTGACATTTTGGGTGTTCATTTCTTGGGCCACCACCTCACAGAGCTCAGAGCGTTTTCATGACTCAGGGGTCACTCCTGGTAGTTCTGGAGGCACCATAAAGGGTGTCTGGGATTGAACCAGGGTCAACTGCATGCAAAGCAACAATTCATTTTCCTGTACCATCTCTCCACTTGTCCCCTTGAGTGCCCTGAGTGTCGAATCTCTCTTAGAAGGTGTCAAGGCATGGGGGTGACTGTCCCAAACCCTTCTGTTGCAGCTGCCTTCTTGGCTCCCTCTCTACCTGACTCTATATTTCTGGCTCTGTGAGTACACCTGGGGGCTCAATCTGTCTTCAACATGTGTGCTTGTGACTGAGTCTGGGTTCTCCTTATTTCTGAGGAATGTTCCTGGCCTATTAATGAGGTCTCTGAATTCAACTCTCTCTGGTGGGAAGAGTTTCCAAACTCTGCTCCCCAAGCCCCATTAAGGGGGTGGAGATCATGGTTCTTTCTGGTGCTTGCTCCAGAGGAGGAATGAGCAGGTGTTTCCTTCAAACCAACTTCCTGCAAGCAGACCACCCTCCTTCCTTCCTGCACCTCTGGATTGTGGCAGGAGAAAGTACTGCAATGGTGGGGGGTGGGGGGTTGCTCAGGAAGAGGTGGGTACAGAATTCTCAGGAGGCTTGAGTCCTTCATAGTGGCCACCTCATCAGCCCCCTTGTACCTTGCAGCTCAAGCTATGATGGAGTATAGAGGGTTATCTTTGGGGTACCTACATAGAAACGTTATGTCTGCCCCATGTCTTCTCTGTCTGTACCTCTCATTTCTGTGCACAGTAGGCTGTTGTGTATTTATTGTCTATGGTTTAGTCCTTATATACCCTTTATATAATCTGCATCCCCTTTATACTGTACATCTGCCATTCATTATAGCTTATACATCCATCATAGATTTTGCATAGTCATGTATGCTGCAATTGTCTATCCAATATGTGCTGCGTTCCCTTGCAGTTTGTAAAAGCTGTTGCGCACAGCCTCCCACCTGGGCAACAGGTCTCTGATGTGGTCTAGCTCCCACATCTCTCTCTCACCCACTCCAACTCAGCCTCGTGTCTTGGTCTCACTTTTCTCTGGGATAACCCAGTCCAGCCTTCTGTGTTGTTTTAGGGGACAGGCTAAACTGTCTTTTTTTAGGCTCACAGAGACCCAGGACAGGCTACACTGCACTGGCTTCCTTTGCTTATTGCTTCTCCTAGATTCCTATGTCACCTAATGATGTCTGAAGGCCCCCTCTCCGGCTTAACCAGAGCTTACCTCCCTACTGTAGCAACTGCCAGGTACTCAGGAGACCAGGGAGGGCAGTGATAGAGCACTGTAGCACTGTCCTCCTGTTGTTTGTCAATTTTCTTGAGCAGGCACCAGTAACATCTCTATTGTGAGACTTGTTACAGTTTTTGGCATACCGAATACATCACGAGTAGCTTGCAGGCTTTGCTGTGTGGGCAGAATACTCTCGGTAGATTGCCAGGCTCTCCGAGAGGCGTGGAGGAATCGTACCTGGGTTGGTGGCATGCAAAGCAAACGCCCTATGCCCCTTGGCTCCTTGGCGCACTGAATCTATTTGATCTTGACTGTTGTTCAGGGGAAGTGCTGCTGACATCCACAATTATCCCATGAGGAATTTAAGAGAGGTTGGTCAAAGAGATGGGGAGATAATACAGGGGAAAAGCACTTGGCCATATATGCAGGTAATCCCGGTTCAATCTTCAGGACTGTATATTATTTCTTGAGCACTGTCGGAAATGATCCCTGAGTATAAGGCAGGAGTAAGCTCTAAGCACTGCTGAATGTGGCACCAAAACAAAAAAACAGGACAACAGCAAAAGAGGGGACTAGATCACACAGCTTGCCAGATCTGTGGGTCTGACTCAGCTCTTCTGCCTCCCAACCCAGGGTATTTCCAGGCCTCTACATGGCCCTGTGGAGGCCACTTCTAGCTCTGAGTCAATGTCCTTGATTATAGGATCATGTTGGACTGCTGGGGTTTCACTAATCTAATAGCTGCACTGGCCTCCAGCAGCCTATAACCATAGGGACTTTCCTTTGACCCTAATTTCCACATGGCTTTGATCTCAGTTGGATTTAGCTCTCGTTCATTTATCTTCAGGCAGGGGCATCCTATGGGCTGCTTCTGTCCAGGTTGACCTGCCCCAGGCAAGGCAAGAAGGGACTTGGTCAAGGGGATGCTCTGAGGCATTCACGTGTTATTCTGAAAGAGCACCAGGCGCAGGAGATAGTAACTGGAGGCGGGGTGGGGAGAGAGGAGGAGGGGCTCAGACATCACTGCCAGGCAGAAGACTGACCAGCTGTAGGACTCTCTGGATCTGGTGGTGCCATCTCCTCCTTGGTGGCAATATTTGCCCCTGAGAATGGCCGACTTCAGGCTGTCTTATAGCATCTGATAATGACTCATGGCCATTGTGATTTGGGCCCATGTTCATATACATACTCTTGCAAACAGTTTCTTAGAAAACAGAAAACCAAAGTACTTGCTTGATGAACCATTCTCTTGGTGGGCCATTTGGTGCTGCTGCTGGTTAGGGTAAGGATGGTGGTGGTATAAACCCAAAATATTAATTTTTTAAAGATCTGGGCCACTTTTCTTGTCTTCTTTGTGCAGGCACTGTGCTGAGCTCTGGGTTGTGGTAATGTCAGTAATTGTACTGCCCAAGTCAAAGACCAAGTGCCATTTTTATTAAGCAAAGGCTTTGAGGGAGGTATTGGTCTTGGAGATTTTGTTTTCAATTTGAAATTATGGTTTCTTTGAAATTTTATTGTAGTTTAGGTAACATGTTAGCCATGGTATTAGCACTTAACAGTTGGGATGATATTGTTATTACACCCCATCACCACCAAAGGACAAGACTGTCTACCTTTGTCCTCATGTCACTTCTCCACCTCTTCCTTCTTCCCCACTGCTCGGAAACCTCAGTTCTGCAATTCAAGGCCAAGGGTCTGTCATCGTTAGATATTGTCTCTGCTCTTGTTTTGTCTCTCTATTCTACAGATGAATGAGATAATCTGCTATTTGTTCTTCTCCCTCTGACTTATTTCACCTAACATGTTGTCCTCAAGTTGGGATTTTTGTTTTAATCTCATGTTTTTCTTTTCTTAGAGAAAATGGCATTACGAAATATGGAATTTCCTTTAGGCCACTTTTTACAGAAGAGAAAGGGAGGCTTTATTATCTCTTCCAACTATGTGCATGGAAAACTTTGGCAATCATTCCATGACCTGGGGAAAAAGTTCCAAAGACAGAGGTCACCTGAGTTGGGGAGAGGACAATGAAGAGGGAAAGGAGAAGTGAAGGGAGGTTGTTTGGCTCATATACAAGCAGGCACACAAGTCCCTCTTATGACACTGCAAAGGGAACACCCAGCAGCCAGGCTTTATTCGGCATTATAACCATGGCTAATGGCCAAGAGTGGCTGTCTGTACTGAGAGGTAGGTGGATGGAGTATAATGTAGTGTGTGTGTGTGTGTGTGTGTGTGTGTGTGTGTGTGTGTGTGTGCTTGTGTATACCTGTGTGTGCCTGTGTGTGCATAGGTATGTTTGTGTATGCCTGTATGTGTGCTTGCTCATGGATGAAAGGGCAATCTATGGCTTCCTCTTATAAGGACTATTTTTTTTTTTAAATAGTGAAGCCAGCCCCAAATAGCTCAAAAAAAGATGAAACAGATAGGAGTAGTAAATGATAGGTATTCGTTTGCTTGAATGGTCATGAAAAAGCAGCTCATAGAGAGGCTTAAACAAGTGAACTGTATTTTCCCTTTTTTTTTTCTTTTTGGGTCACACCTGGCATTGCACAGGGGTTACTTCTGGCTCATGCACTCAGGAATTACTCCTGGCAGTGCTCGGGGAACCATATGAGATGCTGGGAATCAAACCCATGTCAGCCACATGCAAGGCAAACATTGTACTCTCTGTGCTATCACTCCAGCCCCTGTATTTTCCCTTTTTTTAAAAAAAAAGTTTATATTTTATTGAGTCACAGTAGTAGTAAGATACACAGTAGTAAGATACACAGTTACAACACAGTAGTAAGATACACAGTTACAAAGCTGTTCATGGTTCAATTTTAGTGATACAACATTCCAACACTCATCCTTCCACCAGTTAACCAATACCAATGACCCCAGTTTTTCTCCCCCCACCCCACCCACACCCCTAGTCTGCCTCTATGGCAGGCTCTCTCTCTCTCTCTCTCTCTCTCTCTCTCTCTGTCTCTCTCTCTCTCCTTTTGGGCATTGAGGTTTGTGATACGAATACTAAGAGGCTATCATGTTTGTTCCTTTATCTGCTTTCAGCTTGTAGTTCTTCTCCAGAGTGATCATTTCCAACTATCATTGCCATAGTTGCTCCTTCTCTATCCCAATTGTCTTCTCTTCCCAGTCTTAACTGTGGCTAGTGTTGGCCACATTTAAGTCTAGAAAATACTAAAATTTCCCTGGAGCATCTATACAGGCTAGTCCCAGTGAAAGATCACTGCATACTGTTTCATGCTATGTCTTCCTCTTGTCCCTTCTTCCCCCTGCCCCCCTCCCCCCCCATCTTGGCATTACCTCACAACAGTGATCACGTCTGGCCCTGAATGATTTTGAATGTCTCCCTACTAGTCTAGTAGGTTCTGCTTCATACAGGCAATTTCTTTTTTTCTTTTTCCTTTTTTTTGGTTTGGGATTTATTTTTACTTATTTGTATATCTATCTATCTATCTATCTATCTATCTATCTATCTATCTATCTATCTGTACATCTTATTGAAGTACCATGAGATACACAGTTACATGTTGCTCGTGATCGAGTTTTAGTCATACAATATTCCAACACCCATCCCACCACCAATGTCCCCAGTTTTCCCTTCTGCCAACCCCTACTCCTAGCCTCTATGGCAGACACTTTTTTTTCTCTGTTTTTGTGTCTCTCTGTCACTGTCTCTCTCTGTTTCTGTCTTTCTCTGTCTCTCTGTATCTCTCTCTCTCTCTCTCTCTCTCTCTCTCTCTCTCTCTCTCTCTCTCTTCATGGGCATTTTGCAATACAGATAAAACAAACAACAAATTTCATATTTGTTTCTTTACCTACTTTCAGCATGCAGTTCTTATCCAGAGAGATCATTTTCAACTATCATTGTCATAATAGTCTCATACTATGGTTTTTTAAAAATATCACACAAATAAGTGTAATCATTCTATATCTTTGCAATAATTCTATTTCTGTCTCCTACTTTCTGACTCATTTCACTCAACATGATATTTTCCATGTCCATCCATTTATAAGTGAATTTAATGACTTCATTTTTCCCCTAATAGCTGCATAGTATTCCACTGGGTAGATGTACCATAGTTTTTTTTAAAAACAGTCGCCTGTCCTCGGGCACAGGGGCTGTTTCAGGATTCTGACTATTGTGAACAGTGTAGCAATGAACATGGAAGTGCAGATGGCATTTCTGTTGTGTGTTTTTGTGCCTCTGGGCTGTATCTGTATTCCCAGAAGTGGTATTACTGGGTCATATTGGAGCTCAATTTCTAGGTTTATTGAGGAATACCCGAATTGTTTTCCAAAAAGGCTGGACAAGACAACATTCCCAACAACAATGAATGAGAGTCCCTTTCTGCCCTCACCCATGCCAACTCTGATTGTTCTTTTTTTATTTGATGTGTGCCAGTTTCTGTAGTGTGAGATATCTCATTATTGTTTTGGTTTGCATCTCCCTGATGATTATTGGTGTAGAACATTCTTCAATGTGTCATTTGACCATTTGTATTTATTTTTGAGGAAGAATCTGTTCATTTCTTCTCCCCATTTCTTGTTGGGGTTGAATTTTTTTTCTTGTAAAGTTCTATTCGTGCCTCCTATATCTTGGATATCAACCCCTTATCAGATGGGTATTGGGTAAATAAATTTTCCCATCCCATGGACTGTCTCTGTTTCTTAGTCACCATGTAGAGGTCATGTTTTATCACTTGGGGGAGACTAAAGCATAATTGTGATGGGCATAACCAGCATGCTGAGGAGAGATTCCTGGAGACTTCCAAGCCCTGCATTTACCTTTGACACCTTTAGGAGGAACAGATACCACTGTTGTCCATGTGGAGAAAACTGGAAGGAAGGACCAAGGAGGAAGCTAATGGGAGACAGAGTCATAAGACAGTCTCTGGATGCTGCTTCCTTTCTCATCATTTCCTTTCTCATCACCCTGGCAGCCCTTCCTGTTGAGAGCACACCCTCCCCCATGTGGAGCAACTGTTTTATCCATCAAGAAGCCACTGAAGCAGGGATGAGCAAAGGTCAGGAACTCTCTTGTCTAGGACCTGCTCCTATTTCAGCTCTCCCATGGCTGCATGGTTTCTGAAGCATGCCTGTCTGTCTATCTGACTGTCAGTGCGCTGGTTATCTGCCTAACACATGACCCTCTATGAAGCTGGGAAATCAAGCACTGTCCAGGTTAGTGGACTTGGATCGGCCTGGCTCACAGTCAGTTGGTGGATTCCGTGGAGACAAGAGCTTTCTGAGTGATGCTTTGCATGCTGCAAACACACAGAAAGCTCTAGAGAGATCTGCTTATTGAACACACTATGAAGTGAACTTCAACAAGGAATTTTGCAAGTGGATGGAATTTCACTCTCCTTTCTCTGGACGACTGTAGAAATTTCTACAAAGTCCCTGACTGCACATCCCTAAACTCTGTAGGAACAAGACATACACACCAAAGCTCAAAGTTCCTCTTTGGAAAAAGTTACCTTACGGAGAAATACCTGCAGTGCTTCACTCTGAGGTTTGCAATTCTATTTCTAGGGATTGATACTTCCAAACACTGCAGTAGGGCATGGGGAACTGGTCAGGGGCACATGCTTTGCAGGTTTAGGCCCTCCATCCCTGGCACTGCATGGTCTCTTTAGCATTGCTGGATGTAGCTCTGGTGGTCCCCAGCACTGGGAGTGAGTGGTTCTTGGGCCTGCTGAGCACCTCCTGGGGGGCCATCATCTCTTCCCCAAATATCCCCCATACCCTAGCAATGTTAAAACATATATCATGGTTGCTCCTTTATAGCAAGATTCCTAATAGCAATAAACTGGAAATTTATTAAGTTAGTCTACTTTCATAGGATGAAATAGTATACAATCATTATTTTCTTTAAAGTACTAACTCTTACAAAGAAAACATGTAAAGATCATGTTAAATGTAGACAAAATCTTGTGATACTCAATCCCTGCATCTTTTTTTGTTGGGGTGCTGGAGATGGAACCTAGGACTTCACAGGTGTTCTGCCACTGAGCCACAACTCCAACTGAGTTGTATTCGCATCCCTGCACTCCCCTGCTCCCACATCCATCCCTTCACAGAGCACATTTCTCACCATTAATATCCCTAATTTCTCTCCCAACAGACCCGCCTCTTTCTCGTCCCCCCTCTATGGCAGGCATTTTTCTTCTCTCTCTCTCTCTCTCTCTCTCTCTCTCTCTCTCTCTCTCTTTTCTCTCTTTTTCCTCTTGGGTCACTTTTTGTGTATCCTGTTTTTGCAACAAAAATGATGCATGTGTTTGTGTAGATGAGAAAGCAGGGCAGATGTTTAGAACACTTTGGTGGTCCAAAGAGTGTGAGGGACTAGAACAAAGGAGGGAGGGAAAGTAACTTCAAGTTGAAAAATCTTTCGTAGTGGTCAACTTTTTTCACAGTGGGCATGTAAAATTGTCATTTAAAAAAGTCAGTCCTCCCCTTCAATAAAAAAGTTAAGGCCCCATAAGCCATTGTGAAAATCGAATTAGATAATTCAATTCAGTAAACTTTTATCCAGCATGAATTATGATTCAACTACTGGCTAATGTACATAAAGACTGCTTCACAAACTATTAACCACCATAAAAACTGAGGGCCAACGATTTATTTCAGATAGCACCGCTAATTAACCAAATATTTATAAGAGCCAGCTTCCATGTATAAGACAGACCCTCCAGAACAGCAAGATTCATTGCAAAGGAGCCATCTTTGTCATTTTATTAAGAGCCTGATTTTTAACAATGCAGAATTACAACCTCACAACCTTAAAGAGCACACATAGAACAACTCCCTCCAAATCTTCCCAGAAAGCCATAAAGTGGGTGTGGAGTTATTTTTAGGACATGAGGCAGACTGTTGTATATCACAGGACCTGTGGTTAGAGAGAAAGATGGGGGAGAAGGGCGGGGGGGGGGGGGATGAGGAGGGGATGGAGAAAGATGGTGGGGGGAGAGAGAGAGTTGAGATAGCTAGAGAGGGAGGGGAGGGAGAAAGAAAGAAAGTGAGGGAGGAAGAGAGAAAGAAGGAACAAAGAGCTGTTGCTCCATGGCTTGAAGAGCAGACTTGCTTTCTCTAGGGTGCCATGTATCCATTTTATTCTTTGGCTCATCCTTATTGTGCCTCCTTGGCTTGCAGATGTCGAAGAATTGAAGGATGCTGTAAACACTCAAATCTTCCATTAAACAATGTCTGCAGGGACTGGAGCAATAGCACAGCGGGTAGGGCATTTGCCTTGCACACGGCAGACCCAGGTTCAATTCCCAGCATCCCATATGGTTCCCCTGAGTACCACCAGGGGTAATTCCTGAATGCAGAGCCAGGAGTAACCCCTGTGCATCACCAGGTGTGACCCAAAAAGCAAATAAATAAATAAAAATAAATTTTTAAACAATGTCTGCAGTTTTGGGGTGATGAGGCCTTTGATTTCCTGTTTTGCATTCTCCTGGTCACAGAGGCTATTAGGAGGTCTCCTCTACTTAAGATTTCTGCTGCACCCAACTGGCTCAGCAGCTTATGGAAGCTGCTTCTTGGGTTATAGGAAATAGGTTACAGCGTGTGTCATAACGATCCCAAGAGACTGGAGCTGGGTCTGATTTCAACATCATGCCCCAGAGCAGTGTGAATCAAGAAATGAAGGAATGAACTTTTGTCCTGTACCCCCCGCCTCCTCCTGCCGGCTTCTGAGTGCAGAACCGGCTGCAGGCGGTGGCTTCTTCCAGCCCCGAAGGCTCCTTACTGAGCCCTGATCCCTTGCTCCTCTTCCCTGCACGAAAGGCCATCCAGATGCAGACTCAGACACAGATGCACATGAGGTCCTTGCCGTCAGGCTGCTTCCTGTCCTCCAGCCAGGCAGCTGTGAAACCACGTGGTCTGCGCTCGAAACCCAGCCCAGCACTCAGTGCTGCAGAGTCCCCGCAGAGCTGTGCCTTGGTTTCCCCTGGGTGAACTGAATGGGATAGTGTGGTTGCAGTGGGCTGAACCAGAGAGAACTCACCCATTTTTGGTGTGCACCCGAAGCAGCAGTGAGAGAAGTAGAGTGAGGGGAGCACCACAGAGGGCACAGGAGGGAGCTGAGGCTGTGATTTCTGTCTGGGTCTTTCCAGAGTCACATTTGGGGTGGTTGAATTGTTGGGGAGACTTTTAATCAGAGGTTTGTAGAACAACCCTCCTCCCCTCCCCCCCATACACACTCTGGGACTTGGGGGAAGCTGGCAGGATCAGCATGGAACCTGGCAGAGTGGGCAAGGCAGGCTGTGCACGGGGTGCTCAGGCAGACCCTTGGGGACAGAAAACACCAGGTACTGACAGGCAGATTTCACTATGGATTGTGTCCACCTGCCTCTCTGGGTTCCCATTCCCCAAATGGTAAAATCACTGTCATTGTATCACTGTCATCCTGCTGTTCATCGATTTACTTGAGCGGTGCCCCCAGTAATGACATCTCTATTTCTCCCAGCCCTGAGATTTTAGCAGCCTCTCCTTACTCTTCTTTTCCCAATGACTGGAGGTTCTTTCAGGGTCAGGGGAATGAGACCTGTTATTGTTACTGTTTTTGGCATATCGAATATGCCACGGGGAGCTTGCCAGGCTCTGCCTGTGTGGGCGGGGTACTCTGGGTAGCTTGCTGGGCTCTCTGAGAGGCATATACATATATATGTATATATATGTATATATATATTTCTCTCTCTAAAAAAAATTCCTATCTCACAGAAAGGAATTTCAGGAGTAGACAAGCAGTGAAGTGTGTATATACTAAAGGCCCGAGGCTCTCTATCTCTTGCACTGCCCATGGTTGGTGGTCTCGCACCGTTCCCTGCACCCTGGGGAGGCCAACGGTGATGGGCAGGCTAAGGGAGGAACGAGGGCCAGATCGGTCGGTATCAATTGCAGTTTATTCCAATCTCCTCTCCATTCTCTTCTGATTCTCCTTCTGCTTCTCTCTTTCTGGAGAGAGAGTGCTAAAATCGGGGTGACTTTACACTGGCTCCTTCTGAGAATGGCAGAGACAGCCTAGCAGGAAGTTGGGGTGTATCACGGGAAGCAGGGCCAGGAAGGAGCCAGGCTCAAGGCTTGTCTGCTGGTATTCGGATTGTCTCTGTGTCCCAGGTCCAGGCCCTGGGGCTGGGTGCTTAGAGCAGTGTAAAGGGTCAGGAAAGGGGGTGGGGGTGGGGGCTATGGGATGGGGGTGATGCTAGTCTGACCCAGGTGGCTACCTGGCGGCGCCAGTGTTTTGGGTACCAAGGTGGACTGGGAGCCAGCGGGCAGTTCGAGCTTGTTCTCAGACCTCCCTCTCTGCCTTTTCTCATCAGTGTGCATGGCTGATACATGCAGGGCAGTGGAGGGCAGGGTTGAGGTCTGCAGGGGCGCTGTCCTGGGCTCCTCTCTGCTCTGTTTCCCTTTGGTGTGAGCTGCTCTGACTCCTGCCTCGGGACCACTCTTGTTAACCCTGGGGTCCCACCCTGACTCTCCGCCCACTTCTGGCCCCAGGTGACTGGACCGTGCCCACCCTCCTTGCCTCCAGCACCTCCCTCTGGCCTTCCCACCCTCCTGCCATGCCCCCCTGCTCTGTTGCCACCAGCTCCTTGTTACTCCAGCACCTCCTCTGGTTCCCTCCACCCTTCCCCATCCCTGCTTGAGTATTCCTGAGAAGGGCCTTGGTTCACCGGAGACCACTCAGCTTTGTCCCCTCTGTTCCGCTGGCTCTGAGGGACACCTCCTGCGCTGGCACAGGACCCCTCTGCCTGCTCAGGTGGATCCCAGACTCCCCAGGGTCTAGCATGAGCCCCACTTTAGGAGGGGACCCAGCATCCCCAGCACTGCCAAGCAGTGGAGGCCGGCCCATGGCTGCAGTGCCGCACGCTGTGAAAAGGTCAGCGTCGTCCAGGAGAATCTTCTCGAAGGATGGAGTTCCACACTCACTAGCTGAAGGCTTGTCACTAACAGAGGGACCCTCCCTTCTCCATCCCGGGAGACCTCCCACAGGACAAGACCTTTATTCTCTTGAAGGTATTCACAGACAACTCAGAAACCCAAAGCAGTAGGGGTTTCTCAGGGACTTCGAAGATAATACTAAAAAGAGATCCTAAAACAAGATGGAAAAGACCCCAGAAAACCCAGACCTTTCACAGATTCCCCAATCCCAGGCCTGCTTCCCCTTCCTGTCAGAGGAGTTTCAAGGTCCTGCTTGGGGATGTGGCTAAGGGCAGTTCGGGAGTTCTAGCTGTGGTGGAGTTTGTGGCAAGAGTCATTCTCTTCCAAATGGGTTCTCTGGGGACGCCAATGGCAATAATCAAGGCCAATGGGTTCTCTCTCTCTCTCTCTCTCTCTCTCTCTCTCTCTCTCTCTCTCCTCTGCATATGTGTATCTGGGTATCTGGACTCAGGAGGAGGGTGGGGTTGGCTTGTGAGATTTGTCTAACTGAGCTCCACAGGGGGGCCAGTAGGCAGGGAACCCAGGAAGAAGTGACTCTTCAGCTTGCATCCAAAGGCATCAGCTGGCCTCTTCCTACGTTTTCTTTAGGGGAGGTCAGTCTTTTTCTTCCATTGGTGAGCTGAGACCCAGTCACATTATGGAGTGCCATCTGTTTTACAATGAGTCTACTGATTTAAATGTTAATCTCATCTAAAAATACTTCCACGAAAACATCTAGAATGAAGATGGATCAAATACTTAGAGTGGTTGCCATCACATGGTCCAAAGGATCCCTGGAAACTCATTGTTTTCCTGCAGGGCTATTCTTTCTCTACTTGCCTCAGTTTCCCTGTGTACCTGGTGGAGTGCCCCGGGTTACCACTGTGAATCACAAGGTCTGTAGTCCCAGGGGCCCCTCGGCTCCTGTTTGCTCAGGCTCAGTCAGAGTCTCCTGTTCGCTCAGCACCTTCCCAGGACTGTGTGAAGCACTTGAATAGGACAAGCTCAGGGGCTGAATCTGGGCTTCGCAAGTTCCATGCAGTAGTGACATAAATTTTCTGATTGCTATATTTTTTACCACCGTAAGTCACTGTCACTTGTTGCACTGTCCTCCGCTGTTCATCGATTTGCTCGAGAGGGCCCAGTAATGTCTCCATTGTGACACTTGTTACTGTGTTTGGCATATCGAATACATCACGGGTAGCTTGCCAGGCTTTGCCATGTGGGCGAGATACTCTTGGTAGCTTGCCTGACTCTTCGAGAGGGGTGGAGGAATCGAACCTGGGTCGGCCAGGTCGGCCGCGTACAAGGCAAACGCCCTACCCATTGTGCTATCGCTCCAGCCCTACCATAAAATGAGTAAAAACTTTTACTAGGAAAAAGGTTGGATCACACCTGGATAGTGATGGAAGACTACTCCCAGTTCCATACTCAGGGGTTACTCGTGGCAGGGACCCATGCCAAGTCAGGGTCAGTCACATCAAAGACAAGTGTTTTTCCCTCCCCCCCTTTATTTTTTTATTGTTTTTTGGGTTATGTCTGGCTATGTTCAGCACTTACTCCAGGCTCTGTGCTCAGGGATCACTTCTGGTGATGTTCAGGGTATATGGAGCTGGAGATCAAACTGGGTCACTCTCAGGCAAGGCAAATCCTTTACCCCTGTACTCTATCTCCATCCCAACACCAGTACTTTTTAACTTTGTGGTGTTCTTATTTAAGTGAGACTCTGGATGAATTCTAACCCACATGCTAACACTCACTGGCTGGGTGCTTACTTAATCTGGACTCCTCCAGGGTCTGCGTTGATGCTCATTATTCCCCCCAACAGCCCTCTCAGGAGGTATAATTATTATTATTATTTTGCTTTTTGGGTCACACCCAGCGATGCTCAGAGGTTACTTCTGGCTTTGCACTCAGGAATCACTCCTGGTGGTGCTCGGGGGACCATATGGGATGCTGGGAATTGAACCCGGGTTGGCCGTGTGCAAGGTAAATGCCCTACCCGCTGCACTATTGCTCCAGCCCCTCAGGAGGTATTATTATTATTATCTTCATTTTAAAAATGTTTCATTGAGATCTAATGCACATATACAATTCGCCCATTACTACTGCACAATTAGTTGATTATTGATATATCACATTATTCATTAAAACAATGTAAAAATACTTCTACCCCTTTAACCACAATCAGGAATAGGTGATTTCAGGGGGCAGAGAGATAGTACAGTCGGTAAATCATTTGCTGTGCGTGAGGTCGACTCAAGTTCTATACCAGCACCACATATGACCCATTCCCTGAGCCCATCAGGAGTGATCCCTAAACACAGATCCAGGAGTAAGCTCTGAGCACTGGCAGGTATGGCCCCAAACCAAATAAAACAGGCAACTTCCGGGACATTAATTGTGTTTCATGTGGTACACACTTTATGACTCTTTTCTTCCAAGACTTTGTCATGTCCTCTCTATAACTGGGAACACATTTACCCCATTTTGGAGATGAGAAAGATGAGGTTTTCCCACAGGCAGAATGGTACGGTCAGAGGTGCACAGAGGTCCTGTGGGTTCAGGGTTGGTGCAGTCCACCCTCTGGCTGAACTGGAAGTCCTAACACCTCTCATTATTTGAAGCCCCCTTCTGTTCCAACATCCATTGATGGTCCTTGTTTGACAGCTGAAGAAGCAGAGCTGGGGAGTTCCCCCACACTCTTTCCACTTGCTCAGATGACCAGCCCTGTCCCCCAACACTCAGCACACAGGAGTTACACAGCAGACGGGAGAAGGGCCCTGCAGGATTGCCGACCCTGTCTTGCACTCTCTATGTAGCTGCCAGGGTCTCCTCTGGCAGAGTCTGAGGGTGGGGTTCACCCACAAGAATGTCCCACAAGAAGGATGAGGGGTCCTCACAAATTGTAAGAGTGGGTGTTGGTTTGGCGCTAAAGGAGAGGACGTTATGTTGGAGCCCAGGGATAATGAAGGGCTTCTTCAGAAAGTCAGAAAAGCTCGTGTGTGTGTGTGTGTGTGTGTGTGTGTGTGTGTGTGTGTGTGTGTGTTTGTTTTGGAGTCACATCCAGTTGAGCTCAGGGCCTCCTCCTGGCTGTGCTCAGAGGTCCACGAGGTGCAGGGGATGTAACCCCATCTCTCCCATACAATCCTTTAAAATCTCTCCTGGCCCTCTCAGGAAAGAGCTGAAATGATGACAAGGATTTCAAGGGAGCAGAGAGAAGAACTGCAGGTCCGGAAGGAGGCCAGAGCCCCTGGGGAGCAGGATGAGTGTGGATGGGAAGCCAGGGAGACGACCCCAGGGTTGGAAGTTTGGGCAGAGGGCGGGGACTGGCAGACCTTCCCCTGGGATCCCTGCACTTCCTCATGACCTTCCTGGGTCCTCTCTCCTCTGTGGGCAGCTGAGTCTGCGGGCCCAAGGGGAACCTGCCCAGCTTGGCCTCTGCGCTGGGGGCCAAGATGACCTATTTCCTGACGGAGCAGGAAGAGTGGGGCCAGGTGGTCTGGGAGCGCCTGTTCCTCTTTGCCTCTAAGCCTGAAAGGGGACTTCAGCAGACGGGACTCCAGTCTCGAGGGCTGACCCCAACTTCCCCTATCTGGACTCCAGAGAGGCTCCTGAGTTGGTGGCGGGGCAGGCACGACTGGGGGGTTGGGGGTGGCTGCAGTAGCAGGGGGTCCTGGAGACCTGAATGTGGTTCCTTCAGACATTACATGCAGACCCTCTCCCCTTCCCTGCCTCCCTTCCCCTCACCACACTCCCTTCTCCCTTTCTCTCTCTTCTCTCAGCTGCACCTTTGAGGTCTGAGCCAGGCCAGGCAGAAGTCCCTCTGTAGCTGTCTGCAAAGTCCCCATCTTGGTCCTGGGCTGGGTTTCCTTCTAAGCCCTCTGTCCTCTGGCTCTGGAGACTGTCAGTCTGCCAGGAAATCTGCTCTCAGTCCTGGGACTGCAGTTCTGTGGTGGCCCAGCGAGGGCTTCAGTCCACAGGGTGGAGTGAGTATGAATGACAACCTACAGGCCTGAGGGAGACTCCCCCACTCCCCACCTACCCCTTCTCAGCAGCCTCACAAGAGCATGGGCATGCTGTTCAGAGTAGCTGGGGGTGCCGTCTCTCCTCTGGGGTGCCAGGGGCCTACACGGTAGGAATCACTCTTGTCTCTGACTTGGGCAGGACTTGGAAGGAAGGGAGAAGCAGGGACCTCCTGAATGAAGAACGTTTTTCCTTTCTTCTAGGGCCTTCAGTTGCCCTGGCCCCAGTACTCTGGGCTCTGAGCCCCCTCTTTCCCCCAGCTCCTCTCACTGTGAGAGGCTTGGTACTGTTGGGATCCAACTTGGGACATCGCCTCAGTCTCCATCCATTTTCTGGAGGAGAAGGACTTAGAGGTGTTCTTAGACGGTCCCGCTTCCTCTTCACACAGACGTCACTGGGTCTGTTCCTATGTGAAGGGGGTGGTAGGGTGGGGGCAGCGGGCTTCTGTGCCCCCTGTGAGAAGGCCCCCACGCCTTCCAGCTCTGCTCTCCAGACCCACCTGCACTCTGCAGTTTTGTGAACTTCTCGCTTCCCACTTGGAAAGCCCCAGGCAGAGAGGCAGGCCAGGAGGGGCCCAGGGGGCTTCCTGGGGAACTCAGAGTGAATTCTTTGTTTAGCTGCAGGTGGGAGAGCCTGGACCACTCTGTCCTGGGATCATGCTCCCTGTGAATCCTGAAGGTTGGCCCTCTGATCACTTTGGCCCCTTGCTCCTGGGCCTCTCAGCAGGGACTTGAGATTAGGCCAGGAGCAGCTGGAGTTTCGACACCTCATTCCCACAGGGGATGAGCCTTTGTTGTCATAGAAAGCAGGGGTTGTGGAACCCCTCTTTGGGATGCTGCATGTCCTAAGGCTAAGAAGACAGGACCCTCCCACACAGGTTGGGGGCCCCAGGTCTAAAACAGAAGTGTTGAAATAAACCAGAGAACCCCAGAGTCAGCAAGGATTCGATGCGGAGGATGCCGGGAGACCAGCTGCCACAGTCTTCTTGGCAGGCTGATAGGAGGGTCTGAGAGAAGTGAAAGATTTGCTCAAGGTGGTAGAACTGGCCTTTCAGGGTGCCAGGCCGTGGCCAGAGTGCCTTGAGGGACCCTGGCATTGAGATTGCTTGGGCCCCAAGAGCCAGGTGGCTACCTGCCTTCATCCTGGGTGGTCGGCAGGATACTGCTCCGAGGACTTTTAGGGTAAGTGAGAGGGGTTGTGGGTCAGCAGGATCCTGGGTCCCAGTGCCACCAATGTTGTCTGGTGGCCAGAGCATGGCCGGGAATCTCCCTGTTCTGATGGTGCCTCCCCAGGCTGTGCCTGGTCTTGGCGACAACCCTGGCTTCCGGCCACAGAGCCTTCTTCTAGACAGGCCACCTGAGATGAGGGTCTTAAAGGACCTAGGATTGGAAGGTGTCTCAGGGGATGGAGAAACACTTTGTGCATCCCCTATGGGAGCCATCCATGCAGCCAGGGAGGCACCCATCGCCAAAGAGGCTCTGTGGCCTGGTTGACTTTTGTTTCTGGCTCTGTTGGAAGGTTCTCAGGGGGCCTGTTCAAGAGACTTAATCACCTTCAAGCGCAGGGGCCATTCCCGAATGCAAGATCTTCTGAAAATGGGAGTACCACTCTTTGGCTCTGGTTGCCATTGTCTTAGCAGCCTGGGGGCTGAGTGGTGCTGGGGACTGAGTTCTGATCCACCTAGCACCTTCCCTCTGCTCCCACAGCCAGTGAGTAACCTGAACTCTCAACAGTGTCCACTCCTGCCACGGATTTGAAGGCTGACTCAACTCTGCACCCCATAGAAGTATACAGAAGCACTTCCATTTCTGGAAGAATCCTTGGGCCTAAAGAATTCATCACCGGGAGAGAGCCAGCTTCCCTGGGACCCATTCACTGCCCTCACAGATCTCAGCACCACCCCTTCTCCCCGACAGTGACCCAGACAGCTCAGGCCTCAGCAGTCCTTCCTGCTTCCCTTAAGGCTGGCATCTTCGTCACTTGGTGGCTCCTTGTCCAGATATTTGTTCTGTTGCAACCTGCAATCTTTACCTCTGAGATAAAGTTTTATGCATTTGTTTTTGATTTTTTTTTGGGGGGGGCGGCACACCTAGTGATGTTCAGTGTTTACAACTAGTTCTGCACTCAGAGGTCAGTCCTGGAGGGGCTTGGGGGACGATATAGTTCTGGGGATGGAACCTGGGTTGGTTGTGGGCAAGGCAAATGCCCTACCCACCATACTCTCCCTCTTCCCTCTGAAATTTTTTTTTTCTCTTTTGTATCACAGTTACTTCAAGGCATTGTGGCCACCACCTCTTGGGAGCAGGGCATGTTTGATATTATCACTGATAGTCCCTGCAAATGAGTTTCTTGAAAAATATTTGATTGTCACAAAACAAAATAAACCTTAATTGTTTCTTACCAGAAACCACTAATTTACTGTGTTATTTCATCTCATGAAAAGTATTTGTCAGTGCCTCTGGGGGAAAACCTGGAACATGCAGTGGGGCTGGGGGTTGGTGATGGGTGTCTGTATCATGAGATATGCAGAACTGCCTGCTCATCCTTTCTCCGACCTATCTCAGTTCCCTGAATGCTGACACTCATTGAAAGTCATAGCTATTAAAAAAAAAAAAACCAACAACAACAACAACAAAAATCCCAAAAACTACTCTATTGAGAAGTTGCCATTTTGCTTTTCAAGCACAACTGATAGATTAAAAAAAAGAAAGCATTCGTTTGTTAAAAAAAAGTAGAATTTTCTGAGCAGCTTCATGTCCCAGGCACAGTGCCCAGTAGACTGCAGTGACACATATGGTTCAGGCTGACATGTCCAGCCATTGGCTGTATGACCAGTCCTGCCATTGTCTGTATGACCAAGTGATTTCATCTTCCTGCTGCTATCTATCTAATGCAGCCAGGGGTTCTTGCTTGCCTGCATTTGCCCAGCACACAAAAGTTACTCAAGAGGTGGCAACTCATGTCCCCTCTCATAGTCTGTTCTCACTTCTAAGTTGCCTGGCAACCCCCAGAAGAGTGACTGTGTGGTCAGCTGAATGGACTGAGGTTTTGAGTCTCTTGGAAGGACCCAGGAGGGTTGGCTGCAGGTATGTTCCAGGCTGAAGGTCAGACCCTGCTTCTTAGTGACCCAGGCTCAGAGTGGTGGCTAGGTCCTATTCTGATTTCTGTTTCTCTGTGTGCCTTGTAATTGGGCCACTAGTGCAATCACCTAACATCATTACTGACCTTGAGAAACGATCCCAGTGCTGGATATAGAATCCTGCTCTTTTGAAGTCCCCACCCCCTCTCTCTTTGTGGGTTGAAACGCGTTTGTGCTTTCCCCTCTTGGGCATGCTCTCTTTTCTGCTTTGATGCTGCCTCTGTAACAACAGGGCTCGGGACTATTCATTTCTGCAGCACAGCAAGGTGCAGTTTTATTACACAAAAAGGGGGGAAATATAATTGCTATCTTGAGTAATCATTTTCCGAAGGCTGTGAGCCTAACCTTTAATTAATATTTCATTTGCAGCCAGGGTGGCTAAGTTGAATAGGGCCTAAAAATATTGCAGTCCCAATGCATGGCGAGCTCATGAACATGAAGCCAGTGTGTGCTCTTCAACTGTTTACAATCATTTCTAAATTGAAAAATGTTTTCTTTTCTTTTCGGGTCACACCCGGTGATGCACAGAAGTTACTCCTGGTTCTGCACTCAGGAATTACCTCTGGTGGTGCTCAGGGGACCATATGGGATGCTGGGAATCGAACCTGGGTCTGCTGAGTGCAAGGCAAACGCCCTACCTGTTGTACTATTGCTCCAGCCCCCTGAAAAATGTTTAGTCTGTGAACTCATGATAAAACAGAGGGGTTAGGGGGAAAAAGTTTGGAGAGGTGCAGTTCTTGATTAAATAGAACAAAAATGTGAATATTGGGCATCACCCATTGCAACTCCTTCAGTCAGGGATCCACTCACCTGCACAGGGAATGAATTTGGAGCATGAAGGTCTGATTAAAGCCAGACTCAGACCATGTTTGCCAGGAAGGGTGACAGCAGGACAGCCACAGGCCACATGGTTCAAGGACTGGATGGAAAGCACCGCCGTGTTTGATGTTCCCTAAAGTTGGGCACTTGAGATGTTCAAAGTACCTCTTGGGAAAGGGCCAAAGGCTATTTCCCTGGAGGGCCTGGGAATCCAGAGAGATACATTCTCTTGGGGCAGGAAGGAGAGCAGGTGAGGAAGTGTGGAGGAGACCAGGTCAAGGGCATGGAGAAATGCCATCTTGATTCCTTGTGGTGTTTGAGGGCAGCATTTTACCCAGTTGTAGGAATTTTCAAGTTTGGGAAGACTGGATTGGCTCCTGGAAGTGATTAAAGATGGAAAGACCAGGGATCTGTTTGTATGGCTTTTCATGTCTTTATGATACTTCACAGATGTTAGCTTGTTGGACTATGCCAGCAACCTTTAGTGCCTCATGGGGATGTGGTCCCATCAGTACTGTGGGCATGATGGAGGCTTTAGTCACTCAGCTTTGTTGCATTTGGTCCTTCCAACAGCCCACCTGGAGATGCCTCTTTACAGAAGAGGAGCCTCAGATTTGACACTGTTGGCATTAATTCCCAAGTGCACATGAGAGTAGGTGAGCTGGATTGATCTTGGTGACCAGGTTGTGTGCAAATTAGATTCCTTGCAGTGTTGTGAGATCTTTGGAGTTTGGTGACCACAACTCGGGACAAGTTGTGAGACCTGCTCCCTGTCTGCTTCTCTAGCGTTCTCCTTGTTTTAGAATTGTTTAGGAGTAACCTAGGACTCCTGACCTAGGTTATGTCAAGGTCAAGACAGACTTGAACTTTGTCAACTCCATTGGCATGATTCACTAGACAATAATGAATTTTTGGGGTCATAACAGATTCAATTCCTCCACCCCTCTCAGAGAGCCGGGCAAGCTACAGAGAATATCCCGCCTGCATGGCAAGCTGCCTGTGACATATTCGATATGCCAAAAACAGTAACAACAAGTCTCACGATGGAGATGTTACTGGTGCCTGCTCGAGCAAATCGATGAACAATGGGAGGACAGTGCTGCAGTGCTACCCAGCATTACTCAGGGTTTATTTCTAGCTCTGTGCTCAGAGATCACTCCTGGTGATGCTCAGAGGACCATATATGGTCCTGGGGATCAAATTAGGGTTCACCACATATGCAAGACAAGTGCCTTAACCTCTGTATTATCTCCTTGGCCATCACTGCTTTCTTCTCCATGGGCACTGTAGCACTGTCTATAGCACTGTCCTCCCGTTGTTCATCGATTTGCTCGAGCGGGCCCAGTAAAGTCTCCATTGTGAAACTTGTTGTTACTGTGTTTGGCATATTCAATACGTCACAGGTAGCTTGCCAGGCTTTGCTGTGCGGGTGATACTCTTGGTAGCTTGCTGGGCTCTCTGAGAGGGGTGGAGGAATCGAACCTGGCTCAGCCAGCCTGACTGCACGCAAGGCAAATGCCCTACCACTGTGCTATCGCTCCAGCCCTCTCTCTCCATGGGCATTATTTAAAATATTCTTCTTCACCTCAGAAAGGCTATGTTTCTGTGTTCTTGGGCTTACTGAGTTTCCTTTAAAAAATAAACAAACCACAATTTAAACAGATGGACAAATAACATCTAGCCAATAGATGTTGTGCATAGATCTAGGTCTGCTTCACATTTGGACCAAAGTCAAGGAGTTATCAAGAAGTTGCCTTTTCTGTCAGAAAGGCCACGTGGTCTCTCAGTTGCCTTTTCCCCTCACCTGCTGTGGGAGCTGGTGGAAGGCTGTGTGGGAGGCGGAGAGGAGCGATGATTTGAGGAGCACTGGGAGACTCTGTTCTTCTCCTCTCTGAGAACAGAACTGTGCTTGGCGCGGGGAAGGCTGGAGAAGCTTGACTACAATTGGCTCCCAGAGCCTGGTCTGTCCTCCTTATCCTCCTAGTTCACACAGGAAGGGACTCTTCCCCGCCCCCCCCCCCCCCCGCCCCGCCAAAAGATTTTTTCGCCCCGCATTTTATTCTATTAAAGCACTGTGAACTACAAAGTTAATCATAACTGATTTTGACATACAATGTTCCATCACCAATCCCACCACCAGTGTCAACTTTCCTCCTTTGGTGTTCCCAGATTTCCTCTCCTCCCCCTAACCAACATTCCCCATCCCCTATCCCGCAGCCCTCAGTCTGCCACCTTGACAGGTACCTTTTAAGTTTGGTTATTAAAGTTTGAGTCTTGTGACTTTAGCATTGTTGTCTCTAGTTGGGCTGTTTAGCTCTGTCATTCCTTAACACCACCAACGTATCTGAATCCCCTTGACCCCCTGCCCCCATTGCTTCCCACCTATCTCTTCTCTCTTTCCCCTTTTTCCTTCTCCTCCTTAAAAATCATTTCTTTTCTAAATACAGAAACCCCAGACTAGGAGAAGGAGAAGAAATCTGCCTGAGGCCACATAGCAGGGCCTGGGATGTGCATGTATGCGTGTGCGCGCGTGCGTGTGTGTGTGTGTGTGTGTGTGTGTGTGTGTGAGAGAGAGAGAGAGAGAGAGAGAGAGAGAGAGAGAGAGAGAGAGAGAGAGAACGAGAGAGATTCCTCAAATTGCCACAGGACTGTTTGAACTGACCTGTGGGCAGGGGTGGTGGCAAGCTGCAATGTTCCTCCTTCTCTGTAAGCCACCAGCAAGAATTCTGTCTCTGCCGAGTCTCTCCAGAGTCAGTCCAGCCCAGCGGGGCCCAGAATACAGGTTAAGAGAGGCAAGCGCTCCGAAATAGTAAACCACTGTTTTCTTGCCGGCTGTTTGCCCTTATTAATTCAGGTAGCAATTACCCATTCTGAATATTTGGCGACTCATTAGTTTTCCCTGTGGAGACAGCAGAATGAGGAATGCTTGCTCTGACCCAATCCCCTTTCTTCCTTTCTGAGGCGGGGCAGGAGGCAGAGGAGGGCAGGGACACAGGGCACCAGACTGCATGATGTCCGGGATGCCCCTTTAGCTGTGGGGCTTTGCCGCGTGTCTACAGGAGGATAAAAATAACCCACCCAACTTCAGCTTTATTCTTGCTTTCCTATCACCTGTGGGTGCAGCTCCTGCCAATTTGCCTGATACTGGAGGACTGGAGCGATAGCACAGTGGTAGGGCATTTGCTTTGTGTGCGGCTGACCTGGCCAAGCCAGGTTCGATTCTTCCACCCCTCTCGGAGAGCCTGGCAAGCTACTGAGAGTATCTCGCTCACACGACAAAGCCTGGCAAGCTACCCATGATGTATTTGATGTGAATACGATATTTGATATGAATATCATATTCGATATGCCAAACACAGTAATAACAAGTCTCACAATAGAGACGTTTCTGGGCCTGCTTGAGCAAATCAATGAACAACGGGAGGACAGTGAGGACAGACTCAAAAGGAAAACAAATTTGCTGTAGCTTTTCTTTCTTTCTTTCTTTCTTTCTTTCTTTCTTTCTTTCTTTCTTTCTTTCTGTGATGGTAGTGGTGGGGGGTGGGGGTGAATGGGGGTGAGTGTGGGGGAGGGAGTGACTCACATCTGGTGGTGCTTAGGGCTTACTCCTGGCTCTCAGGGCTGACTCCCAGATCACTCTTGGTGGGTCTCAGGGTAACATTTGTGGTGTCAGAGGTTGAACCCAGGGCAGCTGTGTGCAAGACAAGCACCTTGCCTGCTAGATATCTCTTTAGTCCCTACTGTGGCTTTTGGGAGTGCTGAAAAGCAATGGGGCCCAGACTGAGAGCAACTGGACGCATTCGAGAGCCCTTTGGTCAGTTTTCCTGAGCAGGGGAGGGGTGCTTCCTCTGAGCCCCTGGGTGCCTGCCCCTCATGGATTACACACAGATCCCTGAGGGCTGGCGTCTGGCCCAGCCTTACGGTGGCTCCTGTCTCTGATGCATATTATTATTGGAGATGGTGCCTTCTGAGGGCATTGGAAGCATCACAGTCACCCTCTCCCTCCACTGAGTGGGACCCTGGCCCGGGCTGTGGGTTAGACCACTGCCCAATTTTCCATCCTCTATGGTCACCTGGTGGGAGTGGGGGTGGGGTTGACTCTTCTGGTGGCATCAGCAGGTTGCAACTGTGCCCCCTCTCCCAGCTGCTGTGTTAGTGGGGCCCCGACCCCCAGAACCCACTTGCCTGCCTCTGACACAGCTGACCTCCTGCCAATGTGGCTGTGCTGGCCACTGGCATGCAGCTGAGCCGCAGTCACTGCCTTGTGGGGTTCCAGGTCAGACTCGTGGGATGTCCCGGCTGCCCCAGAGGGTGGCCCATGCCAGGTCATGCTTTTTAAATTTTTATTTATGTATTTTTATTTTTAAAAAATATTTATTTATTTATTTGGAGACTCCTGCCCCCACGCTTGGCTGTCCTCACCGGGGCCCCTTGGAGGGGAGTGGGTTGAGTTTCCCTCCCCGCCCTGACCAGGGCTCCGTCAGTCGAAGACCTCCAGAACCAGCCACCACCATGCTGAGACCGCTCTCCACACGCATGAAGGTACTGGCAGAGGAACAAAGGCATGCGGGTCCTGGGACTGAGATCTCCAAGCCTGCTTGTATTGGGGTTGAGCATCCTCCACCCAGATCCTCCATATTCCAGTAGGCAGGGGTCACACCTACCAACTGGCCCCCTGGCGCCGTGTAATCCCATCAATGGCCAAGACCCAGAGACTATAAAACCCAGCTTCAGGAAGTGCGGTCTCATTGGCGGCCACACGACATCTTATTCTTACTTTGGACAAACTGGCAGGCTACCAAATGTAACCTGCTCACATGGCAGAGACTGGCAAACTCCCCGTGGCGTACCCAATATGTCAAATACCAGTAACAATGATGGGTCTCATTCTCCTAACCCTGAAAGAGCCTTGAATATGGCACATTTTTAAAAATCTCAGGGCTAGGATGAAGGAGACGTTACTGGGGCCTGCTCGAGGCAATCGACGAACAACAGGATGGTTGTGATCGTGGTTGTGCTCATTGTTTATTTATTTGAGGAACCATATGGAAAGCCAGGGGTTGAATCCAGGTCGACCACATACAAGGCATGCACCTTACCCACTGTACTATTTATTTATTTTTGCTTTTTGGGTCATACCTGGCAATGTACAGGAGTTACTCCTGGCTCATGCCCTCAGGAATTACTCCTGGCAGTGCTTGGGCGACCATATGGGGTGCTGGGAATTGAACCTGTCTTGGCCGTATGCAAGGCAAATGCCCTGCCCGCTGTGCTATTGCTCCAGCCTCTGGTCATGCTTTTTTTAAAAAAAAATTTTTTTTTAATTGAAGCACTGTGAGATAAGAGCATTACAAAATTATTCATGATTGGGGTTTCAGTCATCTAATGTTCTAACACCCATCCCTCCACCAGTGTAATTTCCCAGCACCAGTGTCCCCAGTTTTTCTCCCACCCCTTCAAGCTATCCCCCACCATGCCTGCTTCTATGAAAGGCACCTTTCTTCTCTCTCTCTCCTCTCTCTCTCTCTCTCTCTCTCTCTCTCTCTCTCTCTCTCTCTGTGTCTCTGCATTGTGGTTTGCAATAAAGGTACTGAAAGATTGCCATGTATATCCTGTTGTCAACACTTAGTTCTTGTCCAGAGTGATCACTTACAACTAGCATTGTCATAAGGGACCCTCCTCTGTCTTTACCCTCCATCTCTCACATTATCAGTTATGCTTGTGGGCTGGTTACCCAAGGTGGCTGCAGTTCCTGAATGGAGGGCATCAGGGATAGTACTGGAGCCTAGGGTTCAGACCTGGTGTGGTCGAGATCCTTCCAGGGGAACTCGGGCTGCTTCTAGGAGCTTCTGGAGCCTCACTTCTTCCTGGTTCTTACATCTTTGGGGGAGATGCTGCTGGAACATTTGGCAGTAGAGGGACCCAGACACTTAGGGTCCCCATTCAACTCATCTGGCAGCCCAGAACAGGCAATCAGTGGGTGGTGACCCTCATACTGCCAGCTGCCTGAACAAATGACCTTGTGACCTTTAAACCTCTGGGACTCTGTAAGGGCCAGAGCTTGGCTTCCTCCTTCCTGGGGGCAGGAGCAGGCAGGACCCAGCAGGTAAGGCTGGGAACAGCCAAGGTCAGAAGCAGCGGGGAGGGGGACTTTTCAGGCCAACCCCGGGACAGCCTTTCAACAGGTTCCCTCACGAAATTCCCAGCTTGGGGACCTGGTGCAGATGTCCGGATGACACAGACATGGCCCACAGCACCTGAGGGCTGCCCGCATGGCACCAAGCGTCACACACAATCCCTCCAGCTGTCTTGGGAAATGCAAAAACACCAGGTGCAGGGCTGAAGGTTCCAGTTTCCACTTACATTACCTGGGGCTTTTCGGGCAGTCTTCCCCCCGCCCCCGCCCCCTGGCAGCCAGGATGTCACTGTTCCCAGGCCACAGCCACCTGAGGAATGCACAGGCTGTGGGCTGCGGGCGGGATGCGTCTCCTCCACAGCACTGAGCCCACAAACAAAGACACGGGAAGCTGTTTCCTGGCTCCAGAGGCAGCAGCGCAGGGCCCATGTCCCTTTCATGACCTTGAGAAAGTACCCAGGGCCTGGGCCTGGTTGGTGTAGATGGTGGGAGAGTGGAGGAGCAGGGTAGGGCCTGGATGCGGTTGCTCTTGGAAGAACAGTGCCAATCATTGCCTATCGCTCTATCCCCTGAGACCACAGAGAGCTGCCCCATGTCATCTCATTTACAAAGCCATGCTAGGGAGCAGGAGCCGCCACATTTTACTGATGGAGAAACTGAGGCATAGAGCAGCCCAACACAGGGAGAGGCAGAAGCTGGTCTCTGACCCTCCCGCAGTCTGCACTGTCCCTGCTCCTGCCTGTTCCCCGGATGTCTGGCAGCTGGAGTTGCCTGCCAGGGACCCTGAGCTCGCTTAAGTTTGCTGGGGTCAGTGTGAAGATTTGTGACTCTGCCTGAGCGGGCTGGTCAGGGGTGCGTCTGTGCTCCTAGTTCTGATGTTTGAACCAGGGCCCTTGCTTCTGTCTCCAGTGAGAGGAAGAAGGAAAATTAGCTATGATTATGCATTAGATTGAAAAAGTGCCGTATGTTTGAGGATAGTAGTCAGTTCACAGCAACACTGAGTAAACGGTTCTCAGTTTGCCCTATTTTCCTTATACAGAGGGTTTCCCTATTTCCCTTATGCATCCTCCTTCCTGGCTCTGTGCTCAAGAATTACTCATGGCAGTGCTTGGGGATCATATGGGATGTTAAGGATCAAACCCAGGGTTAGTCGTTTGCAAGGCAAACGCCCTACCCGCTGCACTATTGCTCTGACCCTAAAGTTAATTCTTGATATTAGAATTTCCTTTTGAAGTTACACATTCTATGGGTTAAGGCAAATGTCCAATGCTAAGTGTTCCTCAAAACAGTATCACAGAAAATTGTTTCGCTGCGCTAAAAGTCCTTGGTGTCCCATTTACACAACTCTATTTCCATCACCTCTGCTAATCACTGATCTTGTTATCTTCATAGTTTTTGAAATAGGAGCTGCCCCTGTTGACAGTGGAGAAGAGGGACCCAAGGTCATTGCAAGTCCCTTTAAATGTTTAGGCTTGATTAGGTTCATTGCTTAGGCCTAGGTTAGCTGGGGTCCACCAGGGCTATACCCCAAAGTGGGTGGGGACCATGCAGTACCAAGACTGAATGAACATAAAAGGATTAGGCGCTGTGGCTTGAGCTCTCTCCCTGGCCCTACAGATCTACGTTTTTTGCAGTGGCAAAGCAGTCAATCAGAATACACCACCTTTCTGATTGATTGCTTTGACTTAGTCATATGTATTCAATCTCCTTCCATGTCATTGCAAGCTGAGAGCTCACTTGTTTGTATGATTCATATACCCCACTGCCTAGATGTACCAGGGTTTACCTAAGCACCTGTTCAAGGATGTTTTGGTTGTGTCCATGAAAGACAAATCTGGCAATTATGAACAAAGCTGCTATAAAACGTTTATGTGTTAGGTTTCTGTATGGACACAAATGTTCACGTGCAGACTACAAAGATGACTGTGGGATCCTGGGGTAAGAGCCGGTTTGGTTTTTTTAGAACTCTTCTCTTCCAAAGAGGGTGATGCTTTGCATTTATAGCAGCTTTGTTCATAGATGAGAATTCCTGATGCTCCACGTTCTTGCAGCAGTTGGTGGTGTCAACTGTCTGCATTAAGGATTTTAGCCATTTTGCTACATTTTATGGCTTTGAGGCCAACAGTGCTCAGGGCCTTTTCTTGATTCTATGTTCAGAAGTGATTCCTGCTGGTGCTCAGGGGACCATGCAAGGTGTCGGAATGGTTGGCTGCATTCAAGAGCATGCAGGCTTTCCTGTGCTATCTCTCCAGTCCTGATTGAGGCCATTGGTACATGAGGGTGGAGGTGCCTCATGGCCATTTTAGTAGGTGTTTGTTTTCATCTTTCATCTTTCTTAAATTCCTCGATTTGGCCTTGTTTCTTTCCTATGTTTTGATCGTTCAACAATCCTTTCCAGAGAATCATGTGTCCAGGCTAAGGAGCTCCCTCAGTCAGCCAGGGCTCTATGAGCATGAACGCCCGTGTGCTCTAGATGATGATAGACACATGGGGCTGAAATGAGGAATGAGAAAAGGCTTAGGCAGAGGTCTTTGAACAGGTGGGCTGAGAACAACCATGCCCCTTTGCTGGTTCAGAGAGGGATAAGCTGGATAGTCGGGTAAGGAGTGTGGAATGAATAGGAGGAAATCAGTGATGACTTCCTAAAGGAGGAGACATTTAAACTAAGCTAGAACTTTAGTCCTGTTTCCTGGGTGGATGTGGAAGGGGTGGAGAAGTGGGACCCAGGCTCAAAGCTAGGGACATGGTCACACCTTCCGAACCTGTTATTAAGGAAGAGGACTGGATGGGCTTTGGAATGTTTGGGTGAGTTTCTGGAGGAAAGCAGTCAAGATCCATCTGTTTGTCCAATAAACTTGCCCTGCACCCTGTTTGCAACTCAGTGATGGCCATTTTAGTGGGAGTTTGTTTTCATCTTTCGTCTTTCTTAAATTCCCCGGTTTGGCCTTGTTTTTTTCCTATGTTTTGATCATTCAACAATCCTCTCCAGAGAATCATGTATCCAGGCTAAGGAGCTCCCTCTGTCAGCCAGGGCTCTATGAGCATGAACGCCCGTGTGCTCTATACGATGATAGAGATCTATATGATGTTTACTTGCCCCACACCCTGTTTGCAACTCAGTGAAGGCCAGCATGAGGCTGCGGAGGAGTGGAAGCCTGGTGGGTGATACCAGCTCAGGAGTGATAGGGAAGGGGTGGGGGCGTTATGGTCATGGAGTCTCCAGGCCTCTTGGAGGCTGTGCAGGGGGGCGGAAGTAAGGAAGAGGGTGCAAGACAAGGGCCTGCAAGAGGGGCTTTGAGGCTGAGTGGGTATCAGAGGGAGAAGTAGGGCAGGCAGCAAGGGGGCTCTGGGAGCCTGGGTTTGGGAGTCACCATTGGTGAGGGGGCCACCAGCTGGTGGATACATCTGTGTTTGCTGCATTTGTAGGAGTGACATGTTCCTACATGGACTGCTCGGCTAAGGGTTAATTGGCCCAAGCGCAGTTAAAGGGCCCCTGTCACCCAGAGAGAGAATAATTTAGTGGTGGTGGGGGATTGGGGAGTGGGGGACAAGGAAAGATACTCATTTCAGTCATGTGGGTCTGTCTGTGTAGCACCAAAGGAAATTCTGATACTGCATAAGAGCTACTCTGGGGCCAGGAATCCAGAAGGCTGGAAACTCTTTAAAATTCCTCACGTTACTATTTCTTCAAGAGCACAGGAGACTCGTGTCTGAGCTGATATGTCATCGATCTGGCTGCCGGTGCCATTGATCACTGGGGTCAGCACCAGGGTGATTTCTAGGAGGTATTTGCTTCCTTGCCCTGCCCCATTTGCATCTCCCCCAAAGCTGTGCACCCACAACGGGAGAGGCTGGGCTTAGCTGGAGAAGCCACAGACTATTTTCTGGCCCAGGTGTAGGACTGGTGCACTCCCCTGTCTGAACCTCCAAACCCACCCCCAGGGGTCCTGTGTGGACATGCCCCTGGGTCCTGCCTGCCCAAAAACATACTGAGGATCTAATTTTCATCCTTAGCACCTGCTAATCTGCACCTTAGTGCTCACTTTATTGCATTTCATTTCAATTGATATATTTCCTGGTATCCCTCCCTGCTCAAGGAGGATTTTAGATGGCTTATAGGAATATAGAAATATATGACGACAGCAAAAATTAAACGTGGAATTTAAAAACAGAGAGTGAGAGAGAGAGCAAGAGCAAGAGCGAGAAAGAGAGAGAGAGAGAGAGAGAGAGAGAGAGAGAGAGAGAGAAAGCCAAGAAGGGAATGATCTAGAGGGAAGAGTCAGGCTTTGTTATTTTGGCTGTCATCTCCCCCAAAGCTGCTCTCATTTCTTTTAGGGTTTATGGCTACTTTGCCAGCTGAGTGAAGGATTAGGGTTGAGGCCACTGTTGCTTCTTCCTGCTGCAAAAAACTTCGCATCTCTAAAGAAGCTAAAGCTAGCAAAACTGTGCTTGATTTGTTTAATAAAAAGTTGGGCTTCCTGAGAAGGTGCAAGAGAGCAAACATTGGCAGAGAGAAAGTTTGGATGCCAGCTGCAAAGCAATGAATGTGGGGTCCCGTGGTGCCTCTCAAAGTCAGCCATGAATGCACAGCAGCTCTGGAATGCCTGTGTCTCTGCAGCTGACCTCAGCCTCCCAGGATCTGGATGCTTCCAGGCGGTTCTGGCATAACCATTCCAGACCAGGCAGGGGGCTCACCCAGGAGTCCACAGGAACCTGCAGTCCCTATTATGATTTTGGCTGGGAGCAAAGGCACCCAGGACTACATTTGCCCTGTGGTCCTCTACTGAGAAGGAAATCCAGAGTAAAGAAACCTTTGGAAACATTACAAAGCCGGTGGGGGCAACAGTTCCCATCCCTAAGTCTTCAAACTGGCTGGCTTGCCTTTTGTTTTCCCTGTGGACTGCATCAATTTATGAATGAATGAACTTCTGGGCTGAGCTTATGTTTCAGATGAGGAAATAAAACAATGGAATAGGACTGGGGTCACGGAGATCTCACCTTTCTAAGGAGGATGGTACCCCCTTGTATTTTTGGCTGGCATTTGCCTCCGGATGTCACTGTGAGGAGGTGATGTCCGAGTTTGCAGTCATCCAGGCCCCTTGGAAAACTGATGCAGACACTTTCTTGGAGCCCCTTCTTTTCTCTGCTCCTACTACAGTCTCCACGGAGACCCAGTCAAATGCGGTCTCTGCTCTGTGTGTCTGTGAGGTTGTGCCTTTCTCTACATAGTAATTATTAAACGGAACCAGGGTTTTCTCTGAAGATGCGGCTTACCAGCACTTGTTACTGTCACCACCATGAATTGAGGAAGGGGAGTCTCGCTCTTTACCTTTCTCCTTAGTGAGGCATCCGAGGGCCCTGTCAACCCAGTCCTCTGCCAGAGGCTGTGCTTCAGCCCTGTGCATGGCACTTCCTGTCTCTCCAGCTCCTCCTAGACCTCTTCATGTTACTTCCTCTGCAGGCACAGGGGACAGTGAGATCATCAGGAACAGGGGCAGAGGGAATGAGGGAGGGAGTCGCAGGCTCTCTGCCTGATCAGTGAAAAGGACATGACTGAGGCCAGAGTGCAAGATCTGTAGGAGGAAGTCAGGACCTCGTGGAGCCTCAGGATGGACCTCGGGGCTCTCTGGCCGTGCTGTGCCCTGGTTCCTGTGACCCCTCTGTCCAACTCAGTACATGGGAGCAGCAACAAGCTATGGTGCTTGACTGCGGTGCCAACACTGGAGTTGGTTTCTGAAGGGAGCCCTGTGGGTTGTGTGCCAGGGAGAGATGTCCTTCTAAAATTTTCCTCTGTCCACCCACCCCAGGAAACTTTCGAGCTGTAGAGGGGCCTTTGCAAGTACCTGCAGTAGTTTGATCTTGTCCTGGGGAAACCTCACATCTGTTTGTTGCTCATGTCAGTTGTGCAGGATCATACCCAGCAGTGATTAGGTGTTATGAGGGCCACTCCTGCCATGCTGAAGTGAGGGTTTGTGGTGTTGGGGACAGGACCCAGGGCCTCACATGTGTAAGTCATGTGGTCTAAGGCTAGAGCAAGGTACCCAGCAACACTGCATGTGATTATACAATGTATCTTTTTCTTTTAGGATTCAGCACATTCACCATATCCACATGATAACCAAGCTCATTGAGGTTTCTCAGGAGTTCAAGATGCCGCTCTGTCTAATGTTCATTGATTTAAAGAAGGCCTTTGATTCTGTTAAGATGGAAGCAGTCATCGAAGTCCTAGCCAAACAGGGCGTTCAAACTCAATACATTAGGATCCTCTGTGAGCTGTATAATGGATTCACTACCAGGATCTCACCATTCTACAAAGAAGTGATCATCGATGTCAAGAGAGGGGTTCGGCAGGGTGGTACCATTTCACCAAAACTCATCAGTGCCACCCTCGAGAACATCATGCAATGACTGGAATGGGAAGGAATGGGAGTGAAGATAGATGGTCGGCAACTCTACCACCTCTACTTCGCTGATGACATCGTTCTAAAAACACCAAACATTAGCCAAGTGGCACAAATGCTGGCTGACTTCGACTGCGAGTGTGGAAAGGTCGGACTACAGCTAAATCTCATGAAGACAATGTTTTTGAGAAACAGTCTTGTTCCTGACGTTCCATTTGCTTTCAACAGAATGAACATCTCCGAATGCAACAGTTATGTGTACCTAGGTTGAGAAGTCAACATGACGAATGCCCTAGCACCTGAGTTGCGCAGGAGGAAGAGAGCGGCTTGGATTGCCTTCAAGAGCATCAAAGAAATAGCTAAGAGGACGAAGAATCTCTGGCTCTGGGCACATCTCTTTGATTTCACTCTTCTTCCTGCATTAACATACACCTCAGAGACTTGTGCTCTACGGAAACAGGATGAGAATGCTATTCTGGTCTCCCAAAGAGGAATCAAAAGAGTTATGCTTGGAGTATCATGCTTCACTCAAGTGAGAAAAAGAATCTGGAGTTCCGACCTCCATTGACGATCAAGAATCAGGGACACTGTCTCATTTGTCAAGGAGTCGAAAATCAGACGGGCTGGACACATAATGAGATTTGGAGTTGACCGCTGGATTAGAGCTATTGCCGACTGAATTCCATGGGACATCAAAAGATCGTGTGGCTGCCCACCTACAAAATGGTCAGACTTCTTTGTCAAGACCCTGAATGGTTGATTTGAGGCTTTTCATGTTCCTGAAGCGAGCAGATGCCATTGGGCTACACTAGCACGCGATGGCATTCCACAGGGATGAATTGAGATGTTTCTGGCGCCCTCTCAATCAAATCGATGATTAACAGGATGTCAAGTGATCAAGTTATCTTTCTTCTAAACTTCTCTAAAGGTGAAATGTAAGGCATAGCATGACACCTGGCTGATTAATAATGCCATGGTTCTGGCTCCACTCAGCCCACCCACTCAGCATGTGAGGGAGGGGACCATACCCAGCAGTGCTCAGGGTCTATTCCTGACTCTGTGCTCAGGAATCACTCTTGACAGTGCTTAAAGAATTGTATGTGGTACTGGGGGTAGAACCAGGGTCAATCCAGTGCAATCACTTTAACTCCGCTACTATTTCTCCAGATCAACTAATTTTTCTTTGGTAGGGTCACATCCAATGTCGCTGGGGTGCCCAGAATACTTCCTATGATGTTCTGTGCTGAAATGTAGGCCTGATGGTTGGTGCTTGGAAGTCCCCAGGGGCATGGTTGGCCATGCTGTGTGTGGGAGGGTGGTAGTGAGGGTGTGGGGACACATCGTCTGAGAATCAAACTCAGGGCCTTGCATATACTAAGCATCTGGTCTACCCCGCTGAACTATCTTCCCTGATCTCTCAGCTCCTGATTGAACAAGATCCACAAGTCGTTGCTATGCTTGCTTTTCTCAACAAGAATCAAAGGTTAGGTTCCATGCACCCATGCTGAGGGGAGACACTGGGTGTTCTGTTCTTGAGATCAGAGGGAACAAACTGGAACTTTGCTTGCAGCTAACATCTGCCAGGGAAAGTCTAGCTGACTCAGGGCTCCAACATAAGAGGAGAGCCCACTTCTGTTCTTCTATTGACTTCTAAGTAGACCTCGGGCAAAGCATACTGCTTCCCCATGTAATGGGTGTGATGACCAGAAAGCCCTTCTTTAGGGGGGGTTGCTGGCGGAAATGGGTGGAGTCAGTGTGTGGAACTAGCCTGGTGTGTGGCCCCAGCTGCTATAGAGGGCAGGAGCTGGGATGGGGGTGGGAGGCTTTCCTTGGAAGCAGCTGGCCTCCTCTGTTTCTGGGTGAGGCTATTCTGAGGATTAGGGAGATCCTACACACAAAGCACAGAGCAGTAACTATGACATTTATGACAAATGTCTTGTGGAAGTGCTGAACCAATGGCTGTGACTTTGTGGAGCTCCAGTCCCTGACTCATCCAAGGACAGGTGGGGACAAGTTAGGAAAGAGGCCACTTTTGACGGTGGCCACTCCTTCTAGATTGATCACTGAGGTACCCCAGGCAGGTCAGGCCTAGATTCCTGAGAGGGTCCATCAGAAGCCCAGAAGTGAGCATGACATGCCACTAAGTAGGTGGCATGTCTTTGAAAAGCTCTCTCTCTCTCTCTCTCTCTCTCTCTCTCTGAGGTAATGAAAGATGTGAGCATTGACCTGGGTACAGGTTGTCTGTTTAGAAGCACAAAGCAGAAGTTGGAGACGCCTTACCTACAATGTATGGTCACAGACACTAAGCCAGCCCCCTCCCTGGAAATTTAAGTTTGGGGGCCTTCTAATAGCTTATAGTCCTAGGCTATATTCTAGGCTGTGGGTGTCTGGGCAAGATGGGATTCCTCTTGCCCCATCAGAATGGCTGAGGCTATGCTCAGCGAGATGGTTGAGGTTCTTCTTAGGAACTGAGGGACAGGGGCCCTAGGGTGTGGCTCTCATCGAAGCTTTACATGCATGAAACTATGAGTTCCCTCCTTGGTATTCATGATTAAGCCATCTCCATTGTATATCAGCCAAGTATATTGGAAACCCACAAACAATTGTTCCTTCCCTAGACATCTCAACAACACTGACCAAGGGAAGGGAAAGGGGCAGAAAAGAAAAAAAATAGAAGATGACTTTAAAGATGAAGTTCTAATACAAAGATGCTGAGAGTATGGAGGTGTTGCATAGCCAGGGAGCCTCTGGGAGCAGGGCACTCACCTGTGAGGATCTTGGTCACAGACAGCGCTGCCCCTTCGTTAGAAAAGCAGCAGAGTGACATTAGCCAATGACTTAATTTTCCTGTTAAGCTTTTTAAGGAGTGCCCCAAGTTGGGAGGAGATGGGAAGGGGCAAGGTGAAGTTGCAGATGGCCAAGAGGTGCTGTCCAGCCTTAAGAAGTTAGGGGAGAGTGGGAGAAGCAGATGGAGGAAAGTTGGCTTGGGTGGGCTTCCTGGGGCTGCAGGAATAGGACAGCACCAGTGTGTGGGGAGGGCAGGCTGGGATTCCGTGGCCGGGTCTGCCTGCTCGAAGGTTTCTGCGCAGTGTGGGAAGGGGGTCTGTCAGCAGAATTATGAAGAATGAGCAGGTTTGAGCAGGAAGGAAAGTCAGAGAAAGGGTTCCAGGTAGTGAAGGTGCCAGTGAAGCAGTTAAGGGGAAGCATGCAGAGTTTGGGGTAGGGGGAAGAAGGATGAGTTTGGAAAATGTGGATCATGGAGTATGGTTATTTGATTGGAGGAGTCTGGGCTTGGTGCGCTGTGTTCTTGCTCCACCTGGAAAGACCCAGAGCTGTCAGTGACCGAGAGGAGACCGAGAGGAGACCAAGAGGAGACCGAGAGAAGAATGCACCACAGCTGGGACAGCTGGTGATGGCATCTGTTCCTCCCTCCACCTGGCAAGGCTGTGGGTTTCCCCATGGGCACTCAGGCTGCTTCAACTGCGGCCTGGACCTGGGGATGGGGATTTTGTCCCAGGCCCTCAAAGAATCTTGATATTGGTTGGCAGGAAATCTCCTTCATGGGACCTGTTGGTTTCTGGGTCAGTGACCTCCCTTGGTTCTCACTGGCCTCCTGCCTTCCCTGGGTTCTCAGCAGCAGACAGGCCAGGAGCACATGTCCTAGACCTTGGTCTTCTAAGCCAGGTGGTTCTGACTTGGTTTGTGTCAGGTTGCCCGAATCTGATCCCTGTGGTGGGCCCCTTGCCAGGTACAAGAGAGCAGGAGAGTGGCTGGGTTTGACACTGGTTTGAGAGGCCCAGGTATGCAGGCACCCGGGTCCTCCAGCGGGAGCGGAGTCTGGCTAGAGACTCCCAGCCACCTCCAGCAACTTCCTGGACTGCACATAAGCCAATGAGAACAGAGCCGAGGCCTGGAGAGCAATGAACAGGGTCTTGGGCTGGTCTTCAGCTCGGGATGGTGGGGGTGAACAGACATCGCGGGGCAGTGGGGACACTGGGCTTGGCCTTCCTGGGCTCAATGTACTTCTGGCTTGCTCCAGGGAGGAGAGAGCATGGGAAGGCCAGTAAATGCCCCTCTGTTCCAGGCGGCCTTCTACCTACAGTAGGGAAGACTTGGTCTTCAAGGCCTCTGTGTGGACTGAGTGAGTGTAAAGGCATTTGCCCACTCTGAGTAGGATTGAGTTTCATGGGCTTGAAAAAAAGTAAATGCCTACTTTGTTCTAGAATACGAAACTGATGTGTGTTTGTAACAGTTTGGGAAAATGCTGCTTGCATTTGGTGTATTGGCTGCCATTTATTTTTCTATGCCTGTGTATATGTATCTCTACCTTTTCTTTTCTCCAGCGCAAATGGGCTGCTGGTCCACATACCACTTTGAAAAACATTTCCATTTCTCCTTGGGCAGCATCTTGTAAGCATATTTCCTGGTCAGAAGCTTTTCTATACAGCACCATTTGCAGGCTCACCCCTGCTCTCCCATATGCCCACATTCTATTCCATGCCTCTCATCTTCAGGGCCCAGGCGGTGGCTTCCAAATGTTCTCCCTTGGGTACAGAGCTGCAGTGGCTGCCCTCCTATGCTGAGCATGGCCTGGGTCAGGGATCCCCATCTGTGTGGACCTTAGGAGAAGCCCATTCCCAGTTCCTGCCTGCTCCAACCTGATCTGCACTGTACCGCCCGAGCAGGCATGTGCCCTCCTGCTGCCCTCCTAGGTTCTCTGTGTTTTTTTTTTCTTTTTGGGTCACACCCAGCGATGCACAGAGGTCACTCCTGACTCTGCACTCAGGAATCACCCCTGGCGGTGCTCAGGGGACCATATGGGATGCTAGGAATCGAACCTGGGTTGGCCACATGCAAGGCAAACGCTGTGCTATTGCTCCAGCCCCTTCTTTTTTTTTTTTTTTTTTTTGCTTTTTGGGTCAGACCCGGCGATGCTCGGGGGTTACTCCTGGCTTTACACTCAGGAATCATTCCTGGCGGTGCTTGGGGGACCATATGGGATGCTGGGAATCGAACCCGGGTTGACCATGTCCAAGGCAAATGCCCTACCCACTGTACTATTGCTCCAGTCCTCTGTGTATTTTCTGACTCTCTCTGTTGGCTTCCATGGGAGAACGTGACTCTGCCTTGGAGACCAGAAGGAGACGAGCAGCAGGAAGATGTGAGCTCATTTCTTGGCCCGCGGAGAAAGGCCTCTCCCTGCTGTCAGGTGAGGCATTGTATATCCCATGGTGTTTCCCTGCAGCCCAGCCCTGCACCACCACTGATCTGGGAACTCAGGGGCTAGTTCTGTTCTGTTTTCTTTTCGTGGGTCATTCTCTTGCTGCTTCCATTCTCCTTCCCACCACGGCCCAATAGAACAGTCACATTCTTTTTTTAAATCTTATTTTGGGTGCCATGGTTTATAATACCGTTATCACATTCCAGCAGTATACCCTCCACTAAAGTGTCCGCTTATCCCCAACTTTGTCCCAGTGTCCTGCCCCGCCCTCCCCCCCCTCCCCTATTCAATCTCACCCTCCTCTGTGGTAAGTTTCCTACTGAAAACCAGTTCTCAGTCTCTGCTGCCTTTGGACTTTTGTTATTGCCCTGCTTTGTTCCTTTATCTCCTCCCTTTGAGAGATCATTCTGTGTCTTGCCTCTCCCTGTGGCTACCTTCACTCTACATGATACTCTTCACATCTATTATGGAGCAGACTATTGCTTGGTTTCATCTTTTCTTATATCCAAGTAGTATTCCATTATATATATTATATAATATATAATATATTGTATAATGTAGTATTCCATTCTCGGAGAGCCCGGCAAGCTACCGAGAGTATTCGATATGCCAGACACAGTAACAACAAAGTCTCCAATGGAGACGTTACTGGGCCCGCTCGAGAAAATCGATGATCAACGGGCGGGGCGAGTATTCCATTATATATTATATATATATATACATACATACATACATACACACACACACACACACACACACACACACACACAAAACATAGTTTCTTTTCCCAGTTTCTTTACCCGTTCTTGGGAACTTGGGTTGTTTCCAGATTTTTGTGAATATTTCCGGGTGACTGTGAATAGTTCAATGAACACAGGAGTGCAATTGTCTTTTTGAAGTAGAGTTTCTGAATCCTTGGGGTAGATGCCAAGAGGTGGAATTTCTGGGTGATATGGAGCAGGTCCCATCCCTAGCACCACAGAGCCCTCTGAGCATAGCTGAGAGTGATCCCCAATCCAAAACAAACAGACAAGCAAACCAGCAAAACACATGCTGTATGCAGGCAGAATCTGGTATCTTCTATAAGTGAGTGCATGGGGTGAGAGGAAGGGAAGAGATGACTCCCCCCACTCCCTATCAGGAGCTGGACCCTGGAGGTACCCACATACTCTCCTGCTAACACCAGCTAATAATTGGCTTTGACCTCAGACTTGGGCTGCCTGTTTCACAACAGCCATCATGATGGCCAGTCAGCTGTGTGTACCACCAGTCCTGCCCAGCTACAACCTGTCCCCCAGTCTACAGTTCAGTTTGGACCCAGCAAGGCTGCTGGGGCAGCAGGGATGGTCCTGCAGCAGACGGCAGATGTCTGGCTGACAGGCTCTCTGGCTGGGGGCTGGGCTGGCTTTCGGTGTCAGGTCAAGCTCCAGGCCACTGATGGGAGCCAACTCTGATGAGCAGCCACAGCCCAAGTTTCTGCCTCTTTTTTTTTTTCCAGTGAGGGGTCTCTGATTCCCCAGTTCCCAGGGGAAATCTGCCCACACAGCTCCCAGGATGCCGGGGTGGCCTGGTATGCGCAAGATCATGCACAGGGCAGGTTACTGAATTTGAACCCTTGCAATGTTTGCCTCCAATGCGTCTCTTTCTCTCCAAGGTGGTTACCTACCATGAGACATGAGGATTCCAACTCTTTTTATAGGATGAACTGTTCTTGCCTCAAGTCCTGTTTTTGCTGGGTTTCTGGAGCTGACCTAGCCCCACTCTAAAGAACAGTTTCTCCTCTGTTTCTGTGGCCTTTCTGAGCGATTGCAAGCCTGGTTCTCCATGGCACATACACTCATGGCTGCTCTGTTTTCCGGGTTAACTGTGTTGCCTGGAAAATAGCCTCAGGGCCACAAAGTTGACTCAATGAGTTGAGCACATGCAAAAACCATACTAGAGGCCCAGGTTAGATCCCCGGTACCAAGTGGGGTCTTGGTAGCACAGCCACAGAGCATAGAGCTGGGGAATTGTCCCCAAGTACTTCCTGATGCAGTCCCCAAACAAAAACAAAACTCTATAAGAGAATGGCCTAAATTTCTTGAGATGCTGTTAAAAAAACTGGAATTTCCCTGAGGTTTTGTCGGCCTGCCTGCTGATCTTTGTTTCAGGGTATTGGTTTTTGGTTTCCCCTTCTTGGCACTAGTATCATGGCAACTAACTCTGGCCTTCCCCCCCAACCTGGGGGCTATGATAGTAGCAGGAGAGTTGTGGGGACATAAGCAGGACTGGCCATGCAATTGCCACTCTCACTTGGGCACCCCTGCATGATGAAAACACAGTATTTGAGAGAGAAGCTGAGATCTCCAGTATGAATATTGAAGAAATGAGACTTCTTTATTATTATTACTATTATTATTATTAATCATGCTGGGTTGGGAGCCAGGGATCTCACTATGTACTCCTGAGCTCTTTCACTGTTCAATTCAAATTCAATTCAATCCTTCAATTCAAAGGGGCTCCGTAATGGAGAGTCAAGGGTCAGTTCTGAAACTTCAACTTCCTGAAGTTTAGAGAAGCAGCCTCAGGGCAGATAGGACCAGGTTGGCTTGGGCTGCCCTGGAACCTGTGATCTCAAACCTTGAGCTCTCTTAGTCTCAGTTCTGTATTCTCCACATGGAGAATATTTCCATGAACAATGCGTGAACATGGTTATCTATGTGTAAGCAAAGAAATGGGTAAGATGGACAAACTTCTTGAACTGCTTTTTCATGCGAAGGAGCCCTCTGGACAGCACAGGGGTGCTCTCCAGAACTTTTCCGGGATATGGACATATGTGAACAGTTGCCTCATTATTTTAGTAGATGCATCGTACTCCCTGGTATGTCTGCTCAGAGTTCACTTGCCCAATCACTTACTGGAAGGATCTGAGTTTCTTTCCATTTCCATTGTGAACAATGTTGTAGGAATGATCTATTTAGGAAAAAATTTCTTTTGGGGACACACCTGGTGGTGTTCAGGGGTTACGTCTGGCACTGTGCTCAGAGATCATTCTTGGTGAGCTTGGGGGATGTCAGATGCTGGAACTGAACTCGAGTGGACAATGTGCAAGGCAACCACCCTACTCTCTGTACTATTACTCTGCCTGCCACCCCTCTTTTTTTGGGAAACATAGGAACCTGTGGAAATATTTCTGTGGAGTAGACAACTGAAAATTATTTACAAGGTAAAAGGGTGTTGAAGGATTCAACAAATTATCTTTTTAAGAAAATAACTGTATTCACATTCTTATCACAGATAATGCAGCATTCCTTTCTAGATTTGTCTTTCAAAGTCCATTTTCACGGGCATAAAGGGTAGAGGGTGATATTGTTTTGTATCTTTTAATATTTGAATGTTTGTACTTTTGGGTCACACCTGGTTGTGCTGTGAGGCTTTGTGCCCAGGGATTGCTCCCCGTGGGACATTGAGGATTAAAACTGGGTTCTGCAGGTAGAGCAAGAACTGCAGCATTTTGAAAACCCCTCCCGGCTCCTGTAGTTTTTCAAATGTTTTAAAACGAATGCACGTAATTGCTAGAAAGGTTGGACTTCTTTTTTTTAGGTGGACTTTCCATCTGTGTATTTCTTTTCCTTGAATCATGTGCTCATATTTATTTCCTAATTTTCTACTGGCTTATTGTCCTTTTGAGTACTCTTCATTTGAAGAAATTTACTGGTTGTTGAATTGTTCCACATACTGCAAATAGTTTCTTCCAGTGTGTCAGCTCATTTTTGCTTGCCTGTGTGTGGCGCTGGGGAAGGAACCCTGTCTTCTGCTTTGGAAGCCCATGTTCTTCCAGGGCCCTGCTTCCTTGCTAGCCTGTGCACCTTCAGCTTTGTTTATGGAACCTTGACTACAAATAGACTTTTATGCCTATGTAGTCAAACCGCTCAATCGATAAGAGGAGATGTGCCTCTTCTTATTGATTACTATTTCTAGATTTCAAAATATTTTTCTACCTTGCTATTCTTATAATTAAAAATACTTAGCTTGTGAATCTGCTTAAAATGTTTATGGTATGAAGTAGGGATCAATTTAAAGATTGATTTCTTAACCTTTTACCGTTAATGAAGGCATCATTATTTCTACAGTGATCGGGTAGGTCTTTGGTGTTGTTCGTCTAGGGCATAATGATGACAGTGGAATCAGGAGCAAAGAAGCATTCCGTACCAGCTCATGGGCTCACAAATCCTAGAAATCCCAGCAGGATGTGGATGGCTTGTCTGAGGCCTCAGCTGGAGAGACTGGAATGGCACAGGACAAGCAGCAGGGCCTGGAAACCTCTTCTGGGAGCTTCTTCTTTCACATGTGTGGTGCCAGGGCTCAGCTGGGCTGATGGAACATGGGCTGTTGGCCTCTGTATAACTTGATTTCCTCACTATGGGATCACCCTTGGTCATGGAATATTTTGGATGAAGCTCAGATACAAGAGCTGGTGCTGCAGAGTTAGGGGAAAACTGTGTGGCCTTTTGCAGCCTTGGCTTGGGAGTCACTTGAAATCACTCTTATTAGTTGGAAGTCCATCTGGGCTTATGGATAGGGGACTTTAGAACTCTCCTCTAAATGACAGATGTGTTAGAGGGTTTGTGGCTAGTTTGACCATCTCTTACCATGCAGCATATTTCTATTAGGGTCTGTTTCTATACTCTGCTCTAACACATTGGTCTGTCTGTCACTTAACAAATCTCCTGGCTACTTTAATGACTACAAATGATGGTGCTTTGATATTTGTGAGGCAAATCTCCCATGAGTTTATCTTTCCCACTGTCATTTTGTGTGTGTGTGTGTTCAAATAGATATAGATGTGCCTTCTACATGATGTTTTGCTTAGTTCCATGGCCATTTTGAACTTTTTTTTTTTTTAGCATTTACAGACTAATTTGGGGAATTGACATCTTTAAAACAGAGTTAGGGAACTCTATTTTAATAAAAACTTTTGGCAGTTTTCCGACATAAGTTTTAGCTTCTCTTGTTAGGTTTATTCTTACATATATTACTTTTAGAAACTTTAAGTGAGAATGGGAACTTTTATCAATGTTTCCCAATTATTCCTGATTTGGGGTGATTTATTAGCTTTTTATTCTGTTTTATGATTTTTTCTCTTCTGTCTTACAGACTTCCTTAGTTGTGATAATTTCATCAAATTGTTTCTTAATAAATGTTTGGTTGGTGAGTCACATTATTTGTAAACAATGGTTACCTTGTCATGCTTATTGAGAATTTGTGGAGTTCATGAAAATGCCATTTGCTGACACCTCATAATTAATTGTATCTGCACTTCTGGGAAGAGAAATTCAGGGGCACTGAGTTCAGCTCTTACACCCCTTGCCATTATACACTGCAAGAAGCCAGATGTTCAGTGGTTTGGACCCTATGCCCTACATGTTGGATGCTGGCCTTGGAACTCAGGCCTCCAGCCCCTGGCATGGTGCCCTGCCTGTCACATCTGACTGGATTCACACCTTCACGGCCTTCACTTACTCATGAAGGAAGGTCAGACAGAGGTTGGCAGGTGTGGTAGTTACCTGCGTATAAATGCTACTTATGAGTTCTTAAGCATTATGGGCTTACTCAACAACTTTCTCCAGAATCTTCCTACTCTCACATCCTCAACCATGCCAGCAACACAGTGTACTCGAATGAGAGAGTCTGGAGTCCCACTCATCTGCCATGATGTGACTTGCATCAAGTTCCAGGAGGCAACTTGTCTGTCTAGGGAGATGGTAATTCCAGCATTAGATTTCTTGCAAGGAGTGGCAGGAAATGTCAAAGATGTAACTCCACAAGGGTGGATCACTTTCCTCTCTCCTTTCCTGCCTCCTGCTTCTTCCCAGTCTTGATCTGGAGGTCATCTTCTCCTCTTCATTCTTTTGAGTATTGAGTGTATTTTCCTATTCTTTATTTCTGACTCACCTACATTCCTTTCCTCCAGTTCCCAACATTGAACAAGGGAGGGTGAGCCAAATTGACAAAGATCTCTTGTGAAAGAGATTCCGATTAGGACCAGGGTCAACACAAGCTGAGGGGCAACAAAGGTCCCTGCTGGACAGGACTCAGGGAAGAGCAAACTAGCCTCAAGGAGTGAAAGCCAAGTGGCTACCTGACTGTGCTGTCTGCGCAGCTCTTCCTGTCCAGTGTGTGTTATGTTTAGGCTCTGGGTGATATTACCTGTTTTGCAGGCACTTCCTGTTTGAGTCACCTCTGCCAACAGTACAGCTTTTGGCAAGTATCTCTCTGAGGTTCTAAGGTTAAGACGGTCAACAGCTTACCCTCTGAGCTGCCAGTCCTTTTCTGTGATGCTGGTTTGTGGTACAGAGGGCCTTGGGGGTCAGTCCCTAACAACCCCCACAAGAGGTGGCCTTTGCTGGGTGGGGCAGAGCTAGGGACTAATCTATACTTTCAGGAATGAAAAACCTCTCAACTGAGGTGGGAGTATTCCAATTTTCCCCAGAGACGAGTTTCATTCCTGCTCACACTCAGATGATGAGTAGGAACCCCTGGGGATGTCCCAGGTCCTCTCTTCTGTCATAAGGTGAAGGTGATAACTGTGGCTCATCAGAAGGCAATTACATGGGAAACACAGGTGCTGAGTGGTCCTCTGTGTCCCCACCTTCTACGCCCTGTCAACCTCCAGAATGGAAGGCGTGAGCACAAGTGCCCATTCCTTCTTCCTTTCATCACCCTCATGAATTAGAGGAAGCATAACTTGTCTGAACTTTCTAGATTCCTGAACCAGCCATAACCCAAGAAAGGGGCTACATGCTGCCACCAATGCTTCTGCTAGCCTGCAAAATCTTGGGTGATGGTCTCTGTGAGAATGAGCATCTCTGGAAAGTTGAGCCCACAGCGATCAGCAGCTGCTGAACATGAGGTAGGCTTGGGCAGGAGCTCACTGGTCCCCAAAGTAGGACCACCAAGAAGGTGAGATTATTATTATATCATGCTAAAATATTGGACACCGAAGCATGGGGACTTTAGATGATGTGTTTTAGCCACAGGCTAACAGCTCAGAGAGTCAATGTTCCAACTCTAGCACACTGATATCAGGGTCTTTGATCTTAATCAGCCATGCCTAAATGAGAATAGCTTTCCTAGCGTAAGTAGAACCGCTTCTGGGGTAGGAATTCAGCTCTAGTGGTGGGCCAAACCATATTGGTTATGGGCCAGGGAATTGATTTCTCATGGAGGCCTTTTCCATATCATGTGATGTTTATTAAAGAAAGGCTGAAGACAAACCAGGTGATTCAGGCATGGGCATTTGGCAGACACTGTCTTTAAAATAAACGAAGTGAGTCTGTTAGTCAAAGTACTGACAGCATTTGTTACCAATCATCAAATGGAAGGCTTTCAGTAGAAGTAAGAATTTAAAAAAATCTTGTGTCTTCCATCATGGGATTTGTTTGTTCTTTTTACAAGTTATCGGTTTTGCTAGTCTCTGATTTCTGGGTATAATGAAACATATCACAGATCTGCATAACTCAGTAAAATCCATGTTTTCTCAGTGATCACTGCATGATGTAAATACATAAATGAGTAAGCAAAACAAAACTCCTCTGAATGTTTGATTTCCAGTGGATTTTGATGTAATAGTGTACAAAATAAAATTCATGTCATTTTTCACATCACAACGAAACTGTAAGGGTTTTGGTATAATATCAAGAAGAATATTCATAATTATTTGAAAAACCTCTCATGAACTCTCTTTCCTAATTATGTATTTCAGGTTGAATTTCCTTTGCAATGTTCAACTAAAGCAATATAAATTCCACAGATTGAACCCAGAAATACTTGTGTAGACCCAGCTAATTCAGCCTTTTGGGAGGAGAAACACAGTAGAAGCTGATGCATTTCTCTTCAATGTTATAACTGTTTTGGAAACATACTTCCCTTAAGTTGTAAAAATTGGTCACTGTGGAATGAAATTGCTGTTATTTTTGATACAGATGAATACATATTCAACATTTTCCTAATTTTAATTTCTAATACAATAAATATGTTCAAACACAACTCACTGAACACCAACTCTCTAGGATGTGCAATTTTTGTTTTGTTTTGTTTTGGGGCCGTATCCAGCAGTGCTCAGGATGTACTCCTGGCTCTGTTTTCAAGGATCACTCCTGGCAGGACTCTGAGGACCATATGGAATCTTGGAGATCAAACCTGGGTCAGACATATGCAAGGCAAGCACCCTACTGGCTGTACTATGGCTCGGGGCTAGTGTGTGCAATAATTTTTAGAAGTAGGAAGTGGTCTTTAGATCAAAAAGTCTGAAAAAGATGCTTTTTTTTTTTTTCAGATAATCCTGCCTGAAAGTAAGCAGTTGAGAGCCTTCCTGCCAGTTTCTTTTTGGGGCTGACTGTTTCAGTATTCAGGACAGGTTTCCATAGGTCCTTACGTGGTTATCCTTCCTGACATGAAACTTCTGCCTCATATGCAAATGGCCTGGGCCCTGGCTGGTGTGGCAGGAGAGCACTAGGTGTGTCTCCTCTTTGGCATGCTATTTAAAAGCAAAATGTAATGTGGGCACCCGCATTTATTTTTGAACGATGTGTGAGAAGAAAACAGTAGAACATAAAGTTCAAGTCTAACTGCGCAGTGAGTAATGTGGGTGTCATCTAACAGGACCCAGGAATGAGAGGCGGGTTTTGGAAAACTGGGGGCCACATGGCCTCCCAGCTGCTTCTCCTGTTTGGACTGCATTTGCTCCCTCACCTGAGTGTTGCAAAGAGGCGCTTTGGACATATATCTTCAATAGGATCTTCAGTTATTTCACTGAATGCAGGTGGGGGTGCATTCCTGATTTCTGCACCCCTATCAGTATAATACTGAGTTAAGTCTCCGTTGGTAAATGGAAAGCTATTTTTGGATTTTTGGAATGCTATGCAGAATAAAATTTGTGCAGTGCACTAAAATTCCAAATCACACAGGAAATGGGGAAATGTCCTATCAAGGAAGGGTTTTCATCTTGTCCTGCCTGTCTCAGTCCAGGGCTGAATTCGGAGATGAATTGAACATACTCCTGAACACAAGCACAGAGTCTCCTCAGGAATAGCTGGAGCTGCATAGGCCCAAGGAAGCCACCTACAACGGGCCGGGCTGCCCAGTTTCCAGTGTTTAGAAGGAAGGACCTTGTGGTTGCAGTAAGTTCAGGGTGGCTCAGAGGGAGTAGGCAGGCCAGGGCTGGTGTTTGGAAAGGGGACTCCAACTTTCTTGAGAAGTTTGCTTGCTGTGATAAGCATTTTTATTTCATCAGCTCTGTTGAGCTGAGGCTGCACCTGCTAAGTCTGGTCTTAGAGAACTGAAAGAGCCTTAGAGAGGTTGGCTGAGAAGGAGGGGTGTGAACTCGACCGTGAAGGATCTAGCATGACTTGGGTAAGGAAGAGAAGCAGAAAAAGTCTTCAAGGGTTAGGAAACAAAGCAAGTACCTGGAATCAGAAAGACCCCAGACAGGAAGATCTGCGTCGCTGAGTCACAGGGGTTGTGTGGGCTAGAAAACAAGTTAGAAGGTTTGAAGGTTTGGACTATAAGGTAGAAGGTCTCAAATTCTAGACTTGAATGTGGACCTAAGTCAGTGGTCATGAGGATTTGTGGACAGTGCCTGGGTGGTGCCTCGGCTGTGTGTGTGTGTGTGTGTGTGTGTGTGTGTGTGTGTGCGCGCGCGCGCACTCTATAGGGATTTTGAGCAGTAGTCATAAGGGAAAACACTAACCATTGGGCTCTTTCTTCATGGGCGGTGGGAAAGCTGAAGAAAAAAAAAAGTCTTCACTTTAGTGGAGTTAGAGACTGACTGAAGTTCTATGGTGAGGGAGTGGGAGGAGTGAGAGATAGTGCCAAGTTTTCAGCCTGACGCCAGCAAAATACAAATACACTCATGTTTCTTTACATAGATGTATATGCATCTTATTTGGCACTTAGTTTCTGGGAAGAACAGGAGGAAGAATGCTTCTGGGTAGGGAATAGAGTGCTTATTCCCTTGGAGGCTACTATTATCTCTTAAGAAAACACCATTAGAATTCCTGGGGTGGGGAATCAAAGGAAGAGATAATGAGTTGACACCTCACATCTGTGGATGTGTCTGCCAAGAGCTCCGCATCCACATCGTGGGCGGTCTCTGAGGTGCCCTTCCTCTTTCTGGTGTTCATGTAGAATTTCCTTCCCTGGGGTGTGGGCAGCACTTGTGACACACTGTCCGGGAGTAGATGATGGCCAAAGAGATAAGATGTCACTTCTGGGATGAGGCTGGTGATTGACCATGACATCTCTCATGGTCTTGCTCACTTGTTTATTCTGAGGGAAGAGAGTTGCCAGATTGGATCTGCTCGGTGGAGAGGTTGAGAGGCCAGAATGTTCCTAAAGGAACCAAGGTGTCTAGCCCATAAGCCAACCCTAGTTCTAAGGTGTTCTCAGGCTGTCACCTTAATTGCAACTCCAGTGGGACTAGGAGCCAGCCACCACCTCCTTGAGAAAGGAGTGAGGATAAATACATTAGCTGTAGGGGACGATTGTTATAGAACTATCCAGAGATCCAGAGATCATATACTCAGACCCAGTTGGGATGTCTCAGAACATGGTGCTGGAAGCCAGATTCAGGGGTTCAAATCCTGGCTTTGCCTTTATACAGACGACAACTTTTACTTATTATTATTATTAAGCCTTATGTGTCTAGTGCCTTCTTGATTAATCAAATAGGAATGAGAATAACCCCTGTGCATGGGTTGGCAGTGAGGAGTAGGTGAGATGGACCTTGTCTGTCCTTCACAACAATGTTAGTGCTCAGTAAGCATTAGCTACTATTCTCTCATTCCCCCCCATCCACCCCCCGCACCCCTCCTATCCCCCAACAATCTTTGAGACAAAAGCTGACTTCTCCTTGATTGAGTTTCTCTGCATGAGAACTTCCTGGCTCAGGTGCTGAAGTGATAGTACAACTAGGGTGTTTGCCTTGCATGCAGCTGATCTGGTTTTTATTCCTAGTACCCATATGGTTCTCTGAACTTACCTGAAGTGATCCCTGACTACAGAGCCAGGAGAAAGGCCTGAGTGCCAACAGGTGTGATCCAGAAACAGAAAGAAAGAAAGAAAGAAAGAAAGAAAGAAAGAAAGAAAGAAAGAGAGAAAGAAAGAAAGAAAGAAAGAAAGAAAAAAAGGAGAGAAAGAAAGAAAGGAGAGAAAGAGAAAGAACGGAAGGAAGGAGAGAAAGACAGAGAAAGAAAGAAAGAAAGAAAGAAGAGGGAGAAAGAAAGAAATAAGGAAGAAAGAAAGGAAGGAAGAAAGAAAAGAAGAAAGAAAAGAAGAAAGATAGAAAGAAACTCCTTATTTATTTATTTATTTATTTATTTGTGATCCTTTCAGATGGAGGAGAAACTTTGCCTGACACCAAGAGTCTCTGGGATGGCTCCACTGACTGCTTACCACAGAATAGGGAGTTGGTATAAATAAAGCAGACAGATGCCAAGAAAAATAGGACCAGCTGGGAGCTCACTGGGCCCGGAGACAGAGAGGTGGAGCAAGGCCACTGCTCCAGCCCAGAGCGGGAGCCAAATGATCTTAATAAACTGGATTGAGTGCAAATAGCACCTTTGAGCTGCGCCATCTAAATATGCTGGAGGCCAGCAGAAGAGACAGGAAGTCCCTGTTGGATAGTCGCAAGTGGCACAAATGAATGGTGCATGGAACCCAGTGTTAAATTTGATTGGTTGCGTGGTTGTTCCCAAAATCAGGCTGGAGTGGTTGGGATATGGGTGATGTAGAGAACAGCACATCGCCTTGATGGAAAGGGAAGAGCTGAGGGTCAGTGGAGAGTCTCAAAGTAAGAGTCAGAGAGCATTTCTGCAAAGATCTGCAATTAACACTTCACTCTCTTTTCTCCCCTGGTCCTCCCTGTCTAATCAACTACCATTTTAGTGATGGTTTGGGGTGTACTTTTAAATTTATTTCTTCTTGGCAGCCAGCTCACTGGGAAGGCTGAAGCTGGAGCAAGGAGACATGGAGATCCTGACAAGAAGACAAAGGTCCTCACGATGCCTCCTTGACTTTTGGTCAAGGGCAGATCCATCTTAGCACCTTGAGCTCTGAGCTGCTTGAGTGGGGGTCAAAGGTAAGTGGGTCATGAGACTGATTGGGATCCTCCTTCACCAGGTCGGGATGACTCCCAAAGAAGGACCCCATCTATTGAGTACTGGGAATCACTGTCCAGAGAGACAGCTTCCTGGATCCCAACTGCAAACCTTGTTGGCAGGCATCCTAGCTGTCAGCAGCTTGTTCACAAGCCTGCAGGTGGGAGGTGTCATTCAGCCACATGTGTGCTCCCAGAGCATCTCCTGGGAATAGGTCATGACTGGAGATCTGGGCAGGACAAACCCACACATCAGGACTTCTGGAGAGGTAAGATGGGTGGTCCTGCCTCCCAGCGGGGTGGAAAGACCTGTCTCAGTGGCCGTGAGCATCAGCAGGCAGGTGGGGCTGCAGACAAGCTCATAGTGCTACCTGCTTGTGCCAAGCTCCAAGTGCCAGCCAATGCCCCCCTTGGGAATTATTAGCCCCATGGGGGAGCTAAGTGTTCATCAATTAGCCACACAGATAAGTGAATAATTATAAACCGCTTTCATTAACTGCTGTGAAGACAATGGTCCAGGAAGCCAGAGGGGTAATAATTCAGGCTCTCTCCTAGGGTGGGGCAGGGTGGGGCCCTAGCATGCAAGTGAGGAAGGTTTCCCCAGGTGCAGGGTGGGGTGGTAAAGGTGGGGAGAAGAGGAAGATTCTGTGTGTCGGGGTTGAGGGGGAGTGAGTGAGAGAAAGTGAAAGAGAGGAGGAGGAGGAGGGGGGTGAGAAAGAGAAGAGAAGAATCAGTAAGAGGCAGAAATAGGCTGAGGCTAGTCTCCAATTCCCCAATCTCCAGACCCTAGGAAGCCACATTGCCCTGTCCCCAGGGCTTCTTGCATAAGAGTGGGTCAAGCATCAAAGATGTGGAAAGCTACAGGTGGAGAGATGCCCTAGAAGGTTCTGCTGGTCCTTTGCTGGAAGATGGACTGGTGAGAGAAGACTCCAGTGCCGGGTCTGCCAGATGCAAGGAGGGAAGTAGAGGTAGGACAGGGTAGGTGTTCGGCCATGGAGAGGAAGGTGGCAAACATAACCAGGTGACGGTGGCCAGGTGCTAAGAAAGGCTTGGGAAACTGGGGATTTTGGACAAGTGGAGCCTCAGCACCTCACTGACAGCCCTGTGGGTGTGTGGGATTGTGTAGGTGTGAGGGGTGGGGTGGTGAAGGGGACTTTTGGGAGAGATGGTTTATGTGAAGAGCCATAGAGGAGTGAGATGCTGGGTACCCAGGTCAGCCCGCCAAGGGCCAGAGGGACAGGAGGGGAAGGAAGTAGCCAAAGAGCTGCCGCAGATGCCAGGGGCAGTACTGTGAGGAGGTCAGCAGCGCCTGACAGCGATGGAGCATTGAGCAAGAGCCTGACTGAGACATGAGTCTTGGGGTTAGAAAATGAGGTCACTGGCGACATTGGCAAGAGGGTACTTGAGAGCTGCGAGGGACAGAGGCTGCTCGAGTCGGTGGGCGGGAGTAACAGAAACGGAGTCTGACAGCTCTTTGAAGAAGTGTGGGAGGAAGAGGATCAAGTGGCTGATCGTTTGGTAGTGTGAGGGGACTGTGGGGGCAACAGGAAGATGAGGGTGTCTTGCGTGCTGGGTGGCAAGGTTCTGTTGTTGGTAACGGAGGGGTCAGACTAGGAGAGAGATTAGTGTTTGACCTCAGTGAAGCCCCTTAAGAATAATGATACCACATGGAGATCCTTTATATAAAACCAGGTTAAGGTTGGAATTACTGTCCCCATTTCACAAGACACCCAGAGTGATTATGCAACTCGCCCAAGGCTGCACAGTTAGCAGACAAGATTTCAGAGGGGCACGGTTAACGGTTAACCTGCATCAAACTTAAGCGTCTGTGTCTTAACTCTCCTCTCGTTCTCCTAACCATGTGCTGTCCTGTCTTTTATTGAACACTTGTCATTTTTTTTTTCTTTTTTGGTCACACACGGCAATGTTCAGGGGTTACTCCTGGTTCATGCACTCAGGAATCAGTACTGTCAGTGCTCAGGGGACCATATGGGATACTGGGAATCAAACCCGGTTTGGCCGAATGCAAGGCAAACACCCCAACCACTGTGCTATCGCTCTAGCCCCGACACTTGTCATTGTTGGGTGTCCTGTCTATTCATCCTCAGGAGTGGGGATGGAGCTGGTGGCAGCCTCTGTTTTTGGTGATCACTCTGAGTACGGTATGGTGGGAGTATTTACACCACAGGAATTGGCCCACAGCAGAGCTGCTTTGTAAATATCTTTGTCATGCACCTTCCGGCCCAGCACAACTCATTCCTAAAGTACACAAGGGTGGATTGTCTTAGAAACCCGCGTCCCACACAAACCTGCTGGGAGTTTCCCCTCCTCTGCCCTGAAGCTGGAGGCCACCCCGCTTCCGAGACCCTCTGAACCGGGCTCTAAGTTGCTCAGCTGGGGGCGGGCAGGTGGCAGGAGGGAGGCTTGGTCGCCAGCTCTCACTGCCTGTCAAGCCTGGATGCCTTCAGTCACTTTCCCTCTGAGTTCACAGTCAGAACCTCAGAGCCGACTGGCAAGACTTGTGACCTGTGCTCACCCCAGGCACAGCATGAGTTAAGTCAGGGCACCCGGGACATTTCCAGCAAGGGGAGGTGAGGCTGGGCTCTGGCCTCATAGGCAGGCCTTCCTGCATGGCCAGCTCGAGAGACAGCGATCTGCCGTCCCGGGTCCCAGAGCACATGGCTCTGCTCTCTTACTCCATTGTAGAGCTAAGCAGACTGAGGCTCAGAAAGAGGAAGTGCCTGGCAGGCCCTGTGCAGGCCCGAGTGAGCAGCACTGATTTCCTCCAGGGCCCCCTCTGAAGTTTCCATCATGGCCTCTCTCTGGTTCAGCTCCCCTGAGCCTCTCGGCTGTGTTCTCTGGGGCTGCACATCCTCCCTGTGATAAAGGGCGCAGGTGGGTCACGAGCCTGCGTGGGGCTTTGGAGGTCTCTGTGCCGCCCCCAGGCCAGGCAGATGGTGTGGTCACTGAGGCTCCCCTTTTCCTGCCGCCCAGACCTGGGTCCCCTCCAACCTGCAGCCTACAGCACCCAGCCCACATGACCACGCATTTGTACATTTCCCCATTCAGCTGATGGTGAGGGCTGGGCTATTTTAAGTCCACATGGAAGTCTTCTTCTTCTTCTTCTTCTTTTTTTTTTTCTTAATTTTTTTTTTTTATAAGGACCATCTGCTACCGGCCCCAGCCCAGATGATACAGTTAGAACCTACCCACAGCATCCTCTCCCGCCTTCAGCAGTTCCAGGAACAAGTGTGAGTCAGAGGCCCAGCTGAACCCCGAGATATGGCCTCAGTGCCAGCAGGGAGGCCGCTCATACCCTGCTGAGCGGCAGGTGCACTGTGCTGCTTGTCACAGACAGGAAAGGGATACCTCCTTTCCCCAGCAGGGGACCAGAAGAAGACCCCAGCCAGCCTTGCTCAGCTGAGCCCTGTCTCTTCCAGGTGGAAGAGTTAAGTACAGAGACTGTGTCTCTCGGAGTTCAAGTACAGGGACTACGGCATCCACTGCACCTTGTCCCAGGGTGTCCCAGACTGTCACAGGGAAGTCAGGACCAGCAGGTCACCCTGCTCAGGCCACTCAGTAGATCCCTCTGGCTGGCTATAGGGTGTGTTCCTAGCTTAGGTTCCCCGTGGCTGCCTGATCACTCAGCACTGACTGTGGCTCTCAACTCATGACTGCTCCCCTCCTCTGGCCCACCCCCTCTTTTTCTCTTCCCTTTCTCCACTCTCTGTGAAGAGAAGTGCTTTCCTCGGTGCCTAGTGCAGGGATTGTTGTGGTCACTGGATTCTGGGCTTTACCCCTGCAAGGCTAGCAAGACCTGAATAAGGGAGGTGTCATCACCCAGCCTTGGTTTGTAACTTGGGACTTGCCGGCCCTGCCTCCTGGGATGTCAGCGAGCCTGAAACAGGAGGCTGGATCTGGGACAGAATCTGGCTGTTCTTTCCTTTACCGCTGGGAAGGAACTGGCTGGGTATTTGAACATGCTGAGAACCTGTAACCCAGAAATGCAGTTTCCTGCCACATGTTCATACTGCCAGCCTGCCCACAGGAATGGCAGCTCGAGGCTCTGAAGCTGTCAAGTCATCCTAGGCCAGTCCCTGGGAGCCCTGTTCCCGTGGCACTCGAGGGGCCCAGGGACCACCAGAAGGCCAGGCCTCTTTAGGTTCTTCTTCCTCTCTTCTGGCTTCTTCTTTCCCTGGTAATGCTCGGGCCCGGGCCCTTCTGACTACGCTCCTATCCCCACCACCGAGTCACAGCTGTGTGTCCAGCATTATCAGGAACCCTGAGAGCACCCCGTGAGCTGGCTCGGGTTTGAGGCCTGACAGCTTGACTTCCTGTCCCAGACTCTATCTGCCCCAGCTCTGTGGAGTCCTACAGTTTATCTGTGGTCAGTTTTCTTACCCATTTCCTGCCAGCTGCTACTGGTTTTTCAGTCACTCAGAGAGCTCGGGTCATTGGGAAAGGACCCTGCACTGTGTGATTCACCAGCTCTGCCTGGCAGCACACAGAGCCGGTGGGCCAGGGCCAGCTTCCTGTGCCCCACCCAGTGGGACCTGCTTCGGGGCCTTCCCGGGTCTCAGGGAGGGCGGCACAGAAAAGACCCACACATTCATTGTGGGCCCCAGGCTGACGGGTGTGTGTCTGTCTGTGCTCTCAGGGAAGTTTTCTTTGAATGCATCAGAGCCCAAATCAATGGGTCTCATGCGTGGAGAGGCTGAGAGTCAGAACAGAACTGGGGGCTGCACTCTCCCCACCGACGGGGAGCCCCAGCTTTTCTCGGAGGGCTGTCTGTGGGGACCTGGCCCAGATGAGGAGAGGCAGTCACACTGAAAATCTGACCTCCTGGCATTTCCAAACATTCAGAGGAAACCAGCATCCTGCCCACACCCTCCTCCCCCCCCCAGCCTGGTAGCAATTGACACCTTCAAACTGACAACTTAGAACATGCTCGTTCTTCTCTGGGGCTGGGTCCCAGCACTTCCAAAGTTGTTCCAGCACTTCCTGGGCGGGTCAGCCTTGAGTCTTCAACTGGATGGAGCGTTGCTCCTTCAGGATTGGCTGGACAGGTACCACCTTGTGTATGTTGGTGGGGAGGGGAGACAGAGGAAGGAGGTAGTGGACTGGACCAGCAGCAGCACCTGGGAGCTCTTGGGAAATGCAAATACCCCGGCCCCCACGGCCTCAGCCCGACCTGCTGAGTTGGAACCTCTGAGGCCCCAGCTGACAGCCCAGGTGGTCCTTTCTCCTCCCACCAAGCATGAGAAGCATCACTCAAGACTTCAGGGGTGAATTTTGATGAATTTTCTTAATAGATGTGGGTTGTGAAGAATGAAAATGATACCCTGGCGCAGAATTAAATGACTCACTATACTTCGTTTCCTGCCCCCTTCTCCCTCCAGCCCCCTTGCATGGGGACCAGACTTGATGGTAAGCACAGCCAGTGCCCATCTGGCACCAGAGTCCAGACCCCAAAGACCCTAGGGAAAGGCAGGGACACTGGCCACAGAATGCTGGCCTGAGGGAGAGTTCCCAAATGGGACTCGGGGCTGGGGTCAGAGGGTAGGGCTGAGAAGACTCTCTGGAATGGCCAGAATACTTAGGTCTGGACTCTTCTAGCCCACGCTGGGAACTTGAATGGGGTGGGGGGGGGGGGGGAGTTGGGAGATTTCTATAGAAGTGGGAGAGATGAGAAAATAGCCTTGATAGATTTGGAGATGATATGGGTTCTGATGTTATAGAGAGCAGTTGGCTGGGTCAAGTCCCTAGGTCTTTCCAAGCCTCAGTTTCCTGTATAAAGGGTTTAGTGTTATTTCCATCGACCATGGTTCTGAGACACAGATGAGATGAGACATGCTAAGCGCTCAGCACAGTTCTCAGGAAATTCCATAGAAACAACAATCATGTTCGAATCTGAGAAGAGCGCCCAGGTTGATGGGAACAGACCACGACTTTGCTGCTGGAAATACCTTTAGTCTGAGGGTCATCATGTGAGTCTTCTTCTGGGGCGGGGTGGAGACACCTGGTGATGTGCTAGGCTTACTCCTGGCTTTGTGTTCAGGATCACTCCTGGTGGGCTTAGGGGACACGCTATGTAGTGCTGGGGATAAAACCTGGGCCAGCAGCATGCAAGGCAAGTGCCCTATGCCCTGAACTATTGCTCCAGTCTTAATGCGAGACTTTTTGTGGAGCAAAAGACATGAAGCCACATACCACTCATATTTCCAGATAAGATCATGCTTAAAATTTGTCTGAGAAAATATCTTAAATTCTACAATGCAGTCCCCTTCCTTCCTCGCTATGTTTTTAGATACTAAAATCAAACAAATGGAGGCCTTGGCCACTTCCCAAAGCCATGTTCCTTTGGATTGGGAACAAAATTACAGATAAAAATTGGAGTTTTCCTCCCCTCCCCCAAAGCCTTGACGTCTCAGAATACAAGAAAATCTTGGTGGGGCCCATAGCCCTCTCCTTCACCTCACCTGGGCAGCACCAGCTCTGAAGGGCCCTGCTGGAGGGACCTGATCTCCACACACACTGGCCAGAGGGGTGCCTGTGGGCAGAGGGACTCAGCTGCCCAGGGCTGAGTCTTTTCCAAGCCAGAATACTTAGGGAGAGAAAAGAGGAGCCAGTGATGGCGAGGCCAGGACATGGGCAACATTGAGTGCCTGGGACAGTCTGGGGAAAAGTCATCTCTATTCTTTTATTTCCTTTCTAGGTAGCTGCAGGACAGACGCTCCCTGCCCCCAGCCCCCAGATCCAGATTCTTCCTACATGTGTTCTCAGGACACTTCCAGGCAGTAAGGAATCGTGGAATACCACGGAGGCAAAGAGTGGATTGGAAGGAACCTCTGCAGAAGCCTGCGGTCGGAGCTCAGCGTTCAGGTCTTAGGGCTCTTTCAGCCCCCTTCTTCCTGAGCAAGACTCTTGGTAGAAGGAGGGGGGGCGCGTGTCAGGTTGGGGCACCTCGAAGCACCCAGACACCCACATGCGGAGGCTGTTCAGGCGCCCCAGGTGCGTGCGCAGGAAGAGGCCTGCAGCTGTGGCGCCCACATCAAAGGCGTGTGGTCCAGTGTGGGAGTCCAGGCTGGGGGCAGCTATTCCTGGTGCAGACGCCGCCTCGGCGTGACAGCAGCCGTGCTCTATCTTGGTTTCCTCATCTCGAAAATGGGGCGAGATCTAACTTTTCTGGTTCTACAAAAGCTGAAGGACAAACCACTTCAACTGGTCAGGAACCTCGCCCGGGCCCGCGCTGTGCTCCGGGATGAGACAGGCCTTCCTGTTTCCGTCCTGAGGTTTCCTGAGACTCTCTAGCCCAGGTCTCTGCTCGGCCTGTCAAGGGAAGTGAGCACTTTAGGAGTGGCCCCCTGGTTCCCAGGAGAGTCTCATCCTGGCTCACACAGTTGCAACTGGGCCCCACTTTGCCTCCCAAGAACTCCCGGTCTCACTGCCAAGGGGCCTTGGGCGGTTCTTCTACATCACTCCTGCTCTGCACCCTGGGTCCACGGGAGGGCTTTGACTCCTACCTGATGCCCTCTGTGTCTTTCTGAAGCAGCTGGTCTAGGCTCGCGCAGCCTCACCCTCCCCAGCCAGCTGGGGGTCCCTTGGGAGGTGCAAGGTCTCCGTCAAAGCTACTCTCTCTGCATGCATTTCTGCTTTGCTGGGCTCAGCGAACTCCTCTTCATCCCACAGAAGTTGGCTCTGTGAACAACTCCCTGGGCTCCTGTCTGTCCTCACTGTCAGGCTCTTCTTCAAGGCTTGTGGAAGCCCCTGAATCCTGTTTTGTCGCCTTCTTTCCACCTGCAGGCCAGGCTGGCTGGCGGGCTTCCCAGTCTTGGGGTCCAGGAACGAACGAATCTGCCGGGTTCCACTTTGCCATCAGATTCTTGTCCTTCTGCGCACATCTGGAATTCCCTTTCTGAGAGATCCTGGCTGGGAGGGATGGCTGCCAGGGGGCTGGAGACGCATTTTCAGGCTTCAGGCAGAGAGGAGACGGCAGCAGGATTAGTGGAAGGGCTCAGAAGGATCCAAGGCCTGAAGATGATCCGGGAACTCGGTTAAATTGCGTGCCTGGGAAGTGTTCCTGGGAGAGGAGGCCTAGGCGTGCCAATGGTCCTCAGGCAGAGCTGCCACCTTGGCGGGGGCGGGGGCAGAGGGATAACCAGAGGTGGCCCTGTGAGAAAGAGAAGGTCCCTGGGAAGAGGGGAGAGACTGGGAGGGGAGGGCTGACAAGCCTGGATTCCTGCCATGGACTGAAGACTCGTGACATCCAGATTGCTCCCCAGTCCGGTTATTCCTGTTCCGGAAACTGCACAGCAAGGGCAATTTCCCTGGCCCCGGTCAGGGTGCCAGTTGGGCAGCATTGTGTGTGTGTGTGTGTGTGTGTGTGTGCGCGCGCGTGTGCGCACGCGTGCGCAATTTCTCTGGCCTGGGTCAGGGTGCCAATTGGGCAGCATTGTGTGTGTGTGTGTGTGTGTGTGTGCGCGCGCGCGCCCATGTGTGCGTGTATGACCTTGTGTGTGTGCTTGTGAATCATGTGTTCGTGAGTGCATGTGTGCGTGCGTGCGTGTATGTGTGTGTGTGTCTGCAATTTCCCTGGACTGGGTCAGGGTGACAGTTGGGCAGCATTGTGTGTGTATGTGTGTGCCCATGAGTGTGTGTGTGAGTCTGTGAATCATGTGCTTATGAGTACATGCATGTGTGCATATGTGTGCCTTTATGTGTGTGTGTGTGTGTGCGTGTGTGTGTGCGCACACATGCGTGTGATCATGCAACTACAGTTTATAGAAACAGGAAATTCAGGATTGCTATCAGTGCCACTTTGAACGCTGTGTCCTTTGCCACATGGTTTCCTGGAAAGGAAGAGCCTCTGCTGGGTCCTGGCAGAAGTGGAGCCTGGCCTAGGGGAGGAAGGGATGTCTGCATCCCTTTTACCTCCTCTTGGCTGCATCAGGGACCCAGGGCGGCTGAGCCCGCCTGGGCGGGGGCTGCCACCGGGGCAGGTTCACAGTGTGTCAAGCTCTGGGAGCTGCTGCGTCTCGCTGGGTCCCCCTGTGCAGCTCACCGCTGCACTGAAGGGTAACATGGCTGGAGGGGGACCTGAGAAGGGAGGGGACAGCAGGGTGTGAGGAGGTGGGGGCCCCTGTGGGATCTGGAGCCTGGACGGTTCTGGGACTTGAGCACTGGGCCTCCAGTGCTGGCTGGTTAAGAAAGTGGTGGCAGCAGCAGCAGCGGTACAGATGCTTCCTTGGTAGCTGAGGAAACTGAGGCCTGAGGAGCTGAGCTACTGGGCGAGCCCCAGGGCCCTGGGCAGCTTGGCACCCTGGGGTGCTGTGGGGTGGCCCTCAGGGTCCGAGATGTTCATACTCTGAATTCTAGGGCCTGCACCAAAACCAAAGGGGGAGCTCTAGCCTCCCCCTTTTGCTGCTGAAAGGGGGTTCTGGGGTCACTCTGCCTGTGGGTCTGGCTTTGGTGGCTCTGAAGAGGAACACAGACCACCCCTCCCGGGCCTGGGGACCAAGGCTGCTCCCTGCCTTTCCGCCTTGATCTGCGGGTCTCCCTCACCTCTGAAGATTTGGTCATGTCACTCTAAGAGGAGGCCATTTCCTGCAGGCAAAGTGGGTGGGGGGGGGAGGTTGTCATTGAATAGACTGTTGGGCCTGTGTCCCCTCTCCCTGGGGTACACCTCCCTGGAACTCGAGGGCCTACAGAAACCTGTCCTCACTGAGTTCTGGTGAAAACTCATGACTCCCACCGCCCCCACCCTGCCAGAGACCCCCCTGGGGCTCCTGACCCTTGACCTCAGTGCCTCTGGCCCCTGGGGGTGGTGAGCAGACCCGGGAAGGGAAGCCAGGAGAACAGCCCACACTGCACAAAGTGCCCAGCACTGATTTCCCCCTTAGCTTGTTCCACTTTTAAAAATAGCTAATGAGGAAATTAATTTTGTCACCCAGATGTATTCAGTAAAAACATGTCAGGGTAAGATAATTAACCTCTGCACTGATAAATCCTTTCCAATTAGGGAAGTTAATATTTGTTGACGTGGAGATGTTCATTTGGGGAGGGCGGGGGTCTCAAAAACACAGCTCCCTTCAGAGAGAGAGAGAGAGAGAGAGAGAGAGTGACGGATAGGGAGTGAGAAAGACTCGGAGGTAGAGGGAGAGAAAGACAGAGGAGAAAGAGACAGGAAGAGAGAGAGACACAAAGGGAGAGAGAGAGAGGGAGAGAGATGAGAGAGGGAGAGAGAGGAAGAGAGAGGAAGAGAAAGGAAGGGGTAAGGAGTGACTGGGAGGGAGAGGAAGAGATGGAGAGAGAGACAGAGGGAGGGAGAGAGTAAGGGGTGAGAGATGGAGGAAGGGAGGAAGGAATAGGGTTGGGAGAGAGAAGAGGAGAGAGAGAGACCACTGAAGAGAAAGCAGAGGAAGGCAGAAGGTGGAGAGTATACCATTAGAAGGAACCTGGCTGTAGTATTTTCTGAGAATTCCCGATCATCCTGGGAACTTGCCAGCAGTGGTTCTGGAGGCAGGAGAAAGTTGTCTTCTCTTCATGAACCTGAACATGGTCCATGTACTCTCCTCCAGGCTCCAGTGAAGTGGCTGACCTGCAGGCTGGGGGTCCCTGAGCCTTTTCCTTTTCCTCCTGCTCCCCAGGAGTGTCCCAGAATCCTGTCAGGAAGCTCCACGGAGCCCTGCACACATCTTCTTCTCCCCTCTTGGCCCCTCTCTGCCCCCTCCACCCCTGCAGCCTTAGAGAAGCTGGTCTCTGCTGGGGTGGGCAAGGGGCTCTTTCACCTCAAGGATGGCAGTTCTTTTTTCTTTTTTTTCTTCTTGGGTCACACCCGGCAATGCACAGGGGGCACTCCTGGCTCATGCACTCAGGAATTACTTCTGGTAGTGCTTGCGGGACCATATGGGATGCTGAGAATTGAACCCGGGTTGGCTGCATGCATGGCAAACACCTTACCCACTGTGCCATCACTCCAGTCTCAAAGGCAGCAATTCTTACATCAGTGCAGATGAGGGCCAGGGAGGGCCCTGGTAGGCTGGTTCATCCACAGGCAGGGACAGATGAAGAGTGCCCAGTACAGCCAGATCCCTTCATCTGAGGAGCATCAGTTCTGGACACACCTCTCAGCCAGGTGCTTCTGGAGCATGAGTCAGAGCAGAAACCTTGAGAGACACTTGGCTTTGGAGAAGGAAAGTAGAATAGCTGGGGGGCTGGGTGACCACTGGGTTCATCATCTCTAAGTCCCAGGGCAGCTGCTGCCTGACAGCGCCAACAGCAAGCACCAGGCCCGAGAGAGACTCGGCCATCAGACCCACCACCAAAGACATCGCTTTGCCTCCAACTGTTCTTGGCATTCTTTTCTTCGCATTGTGTGAGATGCCAACCCATCAAAGATATCACTTTGCTCCCAACTGTTCTCTGTGTTTCTTTCTCTATGTTGTGTGAGACGCCAACTTCATGTCTTTGTGTGTTTATCATACAAGTCTCATGTAAACGATCGATTCTGAGAAGCAGAGGGCAAGAGGAGCATGAGGATGGGTACATTCTGTTCAGGCGTCTTGGGGCGGGGCGGGGGCGGGGGGGAATCAGAGAGGAAACGAAAGACCCAGGGTACTGTGTTTCTTTCCAGAACATCACAGGCAGCAGCAATCTGCAACTGCTGGGGCCTTCATTCTGGAAACTGTAGAGGCATCGAAGGTCCTTTGATGTGGGAACTCCTAAAAGGTGATATGTGGGAGCAGGACAAAAACAGGGTTACTGTCTTGTTTGGAAAAAAAATCCTGCTGTCCAAGTTTGTCTCCAGACACTTTGGGCACAGACCTGAAGAGAAGAAGATACCGATATCTAGAGCTGGATTTCTGATGAGTGGTTTTCACTAATCTAATCTCCGAAAGCAGAGCGCTGAGCTTGCAGATGGCAGGGAGGAGATAGATGTCACCTATCTTGAGTTCAGTTTGGCCGTTAGTGCTCTGTGCTGCATGACACCCCCCCCCCCCCCCGAATCAGGAAGCAGGGGGATGTTCATCTGGAGCTCTGGGTGCAGAGTGGGGTGAACCAGAGTCTCTGACTGCCCACTCACACAGGAATGTCTTCGCGGGCCCAAGGACTTAAGATCCAGGCCAGCATGTAGGGGACTTTCTACACCTTGCAGAATTACCCCTGTGGTATGGGGTCTGGTGAGAGAGCCTCTGAATTCATACTTGGCTTTTGAAAGTGGAATCAAAGAGTTGAAGGGCTTTAGCTCAAGGCGGGAACAGGGCTGGGGTGTAAGAGAGGGCCATGCAGGGGCACTCCTGGGTTCGGATCCCTCAGAGCAAGCCTCTCCTTTGCAGGGCACTGCACAGGGGTTAGCGCCTCTCAAGCTATCTGCCCAAGCCAGGTGCAGGTCTGGGACAAAAGGCAGAGCCGATGTTCAGGGCTGTCCGCTTCCTTCCAAAAGATCCCTCTCCTTCCGCCCCCTCCCCGGCTTCCCACATGCTTTCCAACCCCCATACCCTTCTCTGAGATTAGTAAGGGCTGGAAAACCAGGAGCCAGAGACTGTGGGTCGAGTGTTATGTTTACAGGAACAGCAGCACTTGCACTCCAGGCCTGCCCAGGTCTCCATGTCTCTTCTGCTCTGGATGAAACAGGCTCAAACTACAGCAGTGCCAAGGGCTGGGTTTGGGATAAACCTGAACAGATCCAGGCCCAGAGTGCTAGTGAGAAACTGCCATTGCCTTTTTTTTTTTCCAGGTGGGGTTGGGCCATACCCAGTGGTGCTCAGGGGCTATTCCTAGCTCTGCACTTAGGAGTGACCCCTGGTGCTGCTCAGTAAGCCATGAATGGTGACTGGGATTGAGCGGGAGCTGGCAGCATGCAAGGCAAGCACCTTAACCCCTGTACTTCCTCTGCCCCTCACACAGCTGCCTCATAGCAGGGATCTATCCTGAAGAATGGGACCCAAACCTCCTGCTCGGAGTCCCCTGGGCGTGGGTTTCAGCCGCAGAGCCAGTTCAACCTCAGGTCATTCATTTGGGTATCCACACACCAGTTTCTACCCCAGGATCCCAGGAACTGTATGTGAGCAATGTGGTAGTTCGAAAGGATCCCTTGAAAGAAAGCATCCCTCTGAAGACACGTTTGCACACAGGCATACTCTGGGACCAGGAGGCTGGTGGCATGTTCCCGGGTGCCCTGCTTCTCTCCTGGGCTCACCCACTTCTGCCTGCACCTTCCTGAAGTGAGATCATGGCCACTATTGGCCTGGGTTAATCTGCCAAGAAGCTCAGGCCAGGGAAGACTGTCTTGTGAGCTGATTCTTGTCCCGTGATTTTTCTTGCTCTTGTCAAGCCTGGATGGGACCAGGAAGGGAAGTAGTGGGATAGAGAGATAGAGAGAGTAAGTGGCAGTGTGGCATTTGGAGTCTGAGACCAACTCCCCGACACTAAGCTCAAACAGGTTGTCGGTGCAGATTAAGTTGAATCTGGAGGTTCATTGGCACATGTTCCCCATGGAGATTGATTCCACTTCCCCCCACTCCAAGTTATCAATTTACCAGGCCCCTGTCAAGGGGTCCTGGGGATCCAGGGAATTTCTGGCTGCTAAAGATGCTCCCCTACCTCCAAACCATCGCACACACCTCTGGGCTGTCTGTCCACTCTCACTGGCGTGATTGCTATGGATAGTGCCCTTCTGCTCCCGACTCTGGTGCTCCCCAAGAGCAGCTTTTGTTGTAGTAAGGGGTTAATTAACAGCACCAAAGAGCAGCAGGGTGGTAACAAGAAGGGGGGAAAGTGGGGAAGTGACAGAGGTTTAAGAAATCTCCCAGGGCTCTGGCAGCTGGCGAGCCCAGTTCCTGATTCCCCTGCTGAGATAGTGCCCACAAACTTTGCCCTTTGGCTCCCTTCCACCCTGCCTGAGTCTGAGACCCCTGACTCAGCTCCTTCCGAAGGGGTGACCGTGATCAGGGGTCATCTGATTTTCCCAGCTAGTCTGCCCTGGATGCTCATGACCAGAGAGGAGGAAAGAAGAGGCGGCCCAAATGCACAGGGGTGGAGGAGCAGTGACCCAGATGCAGGAAGGCACAAGCTCTGCCCTCCGCAGTAGACGATGGGGAAGCCCCTGAATCCCGTCCTCCCATACCCCCAGCATGAACCTGGACAAAGTTCTTCATCTCAAGTTCTCCAGTTCATCATCTACAAAGGGGGCCAGAAGGGCACCCAGCAGTGCTAAGTTCACTAGGGCTGTCAGGACACACTAGTGCCAAGGGAAGCCAAACCATGATCGCAGTGGTGTGTGTATAAGGGTGTGTGTGTGTGTGTGTGTGTGTGTGTGTGTGTGTGAGAGAGAGAGAGAGAGAGAGAGAGAGAGAGAAAGAGACAGAGAGACAGAGACAGAGAGACAGAAGAGAGACAGAGACAGAGAGACAGAAGAGAGACAGAGACAGAGAGACAGAAGAGAGACAGAGACAGAGAAGTGTAAAGCACAGGCAGAACTATGGTTTACACTTGGTAGACACCCACCACCACCTGGATTCAAATAGACACACCCAGAATCCTGTTGTTGATGTGAACTACATTCCACAGACATTTGCTAGCATCTTCTCCCCAGGCATGTTACCACTCCCCTTTCCAGGGAAGATTCAGGGCTTCTGAAGGGCTAAGCACCTTTACAAGGAGACATGGTGGAAGGATCAGGATTCAAATCCAGGTCTGTTAATATTCTTGGCATAGTGACAGATTATTCTTGTAAGCACCTAGCCCACTATAATGAATAACAAAGTTTTGGATGAAGCATTCGCAAGCAAATTGCATGCCTCCCTGTCTTTCAGAGTAGCACGCTCTCTTGGAAATGCCTGAACCTTTTTTTTTCACTTTTTGGGTCACACCCGGCAATGCACAGGGGTTACTCTTGGTTCAATGCACTCAGGAATCACTCCTGGCGGTGCTTGGGGGACCATATGGGTGCTGGGGATCAAACCCAAGTCGGCCACGTGCAAGGCAAACTCCTTACCTACTTTGCTATCGCTCCAGCCCCTGAACCTTTTTTTTAAATGACCTAGTATGATCTTCTGAACAGCAGGTCTGTGCCTCATTGTATGGGCAATGCCCTCAGGGTGCCCACCTGGATGGCTGATATTGGCATGATCCTGTGTCATCCTTTGCTTCTGACTGACCCTAGGTGCCATCACACTCAGGGCTACCCCCCTCCCACTCCCGTTCGGGACTGGACATCTGAAGGCCAGATTTCTTATATGGGGAAAGAAGTAATCTGAATATATATTGAGGGCCAGAAGTGAATCTGGACCCTGTCTGTGGCTCTGGGCTGATGCCTGGAGGCTTAGCCCTGACCCAGGGATTTTTAGCTCCAATGGCTGGGCCCGGGTCCTTATATTCTTCTCACCCACATCCCACACCCTGAATTTGCCCGCCTCAGTGGTCCTTCCTTCCTGCTGACTAGCCTTCTATCCCCAAAGTCAAGGGGATTCGGCTACTAGGATGAAGCCCCAGTGTTCCTGCTGAGATCTATGCTGAGATCTACGACCTCTTCTGGATCCTTCCTCTGTGTTGTCAACTTACTCATTGTTTTATTACCCTTGTCCTGGAGAAGGCTGGTCTTTGGGGCAGGCGGTGGCTGACAGAGTCAACTAAGGGTACAGAGATACCACCGTGGACTTCACTGGGTTCACGGTTTCTTACTGCGGACTCAGGACTTCCTCAGGCAGCTTGACTGGGATGCCCTATGTCCCTCCCAGTGCTTGCATCTGTAGGTCAGGGTTCAGGGCCTTACTTTCAGCTGCTGTTCTGAAGGGGAGTGCCCCCACTTGAGCCTGGGCTTATTGCAAAATTCACTTCTGCATGTACATGCGGGCGGGGGCAGTAGGGCAGGGGAGCTAGCATTTCTCATGGGGAACTTGACCTTCAGAGCAGTGGGAGTTTAACAAGATTTCATCCCTGAACTGTATTGAGAGTCCAATATTTTTATTTATTTATTTTTGGGGGCTGGAGTGATAGCACAGTGGGTAGGGCGTTTGCCTTGCATGCAGTCAACATGGCTGACCTGAGTTCGATTCCTCCACCCCTCTTGGAGTGCCTGGCAAGCTACCCAGAGTATCTCGCCCTCATGGCAAAGCCTGGCAAGCTACCTGTGATGTATTTGATATGCCAAACACAGTAACAACAAAGTCTCACACTGGAGACATTACTGTGCCCACTCGAGAAAATCGATGAACAACAAGAGGACAGGGACAGTGATTTATTTATTAATTAAATTTTTATTAATGAAACACCATGAAGCACAGCTGTAGACTTACAAATTTTTGTGCGCGGGTTTCAGTTATACAATGATTGAGTACCCATCCTTCCACCAGTGCCCATTCTCCACCACCAATGATCCCAGTATCCCTCCCACCCTGCATCCCCCCATCCCACCCTGCCTCTGTGACAGGGCATTCCCTTTTGTTCTCTCTCTCCTTTTGGGTGCCATGGTTTGCAAAAAGAGGCAATGAGTGGTAATCATGTTTGGTTTATAGTCCGTTTTCAGTATGCATCTCCCATCCTGAAAGAATCATCCCAACACCCTTTATTTGGTGCTCCCCTCTCTCTCTGAGCTGCCTTTTCCTCTATCATGTGTGGCTGGCCTCCAAGCCATGGAGTGAACCTCCTGGTACTTATCTCGGCTATTCTTGGGTGTTAGTCTCCTATTTTGTTACTTTATTTTCCCCAGATAAATGCAATCTTTCTATGTCTGCCCCTCTCTTTCTGACTCATTTCACTTAGCATGATACTTTCCATGTAGTACCACTTGTATGTAAATTTCATGAGAGTCCAATATATTCTTTTAAAAGCCCCTTTCCATACTAAAGAGACTTGAACTTGCCAATCCTTAAAGTATCTTTGTTAAAAGACAGGGTCTAATTTGCTTAAGGCAAGAACAGATTTAGGGACCAGAGAGATAGAATAGAGGACAAGGCATTTGCCTTGCATGTGGTTGGCTCTGGTTCAGTCCCTGGCACCATACATGGCCCCCTGAGCACCAACAGGAGTGAACCCTAAGCACCGGGCTGGGAGTAAGCTCTGAGTACAGCTTGGTGTGCTCCCAAAACAAAAAAAATAAATAATTAGATAAGAAAATCACAGATTCAAAGTTGATGCATATTTTGCATATTGTTAGATATAAAATACACTGCATTCTTATCCTATAGAAAGATAGAGAAAAGAAAACAATATTAATGTTTTGAAGAAAATCACAAGGAAAAGAAAATTCATATACTTCCCAAAGCATTGTACAAATTCAATGCGATCCCTATAAGGATGCCCATGACATTCTTCAAAGAAATGGAGCAAACACTCCTGAAGTTCATATGGAACAATAAGCCCCCACAAATAGCTACAGCAACTCTTGGTAAAAAGAAAATGGGAGGAATCAACCTCCCTAACTTCAAACTCTACTACAAAGCAGAAATAATTAAAACAGCATGGTACTGGAACAAAGGCAGAGCTGCAGACCAATGGAACAGGGTTGAATATACTGACATCTCCCCCAAAACATATGATCATCTAATATTTGATAAGGGAGTGAGAAATGTGAAGTGGAGCAAGGAAAGCCTCTTTAACAAATTGTGCTGGCAAAACTGGACAGCTACATGCAAAAAAAATGGGCTCAGATCTCTGCCTAACACCATGTACAAAAGTAAGATCAAAATGGATTAAAGACCTCAACATCAGACCAGAATCCATAAGGTACATTGAAGACAAAGTTGGCAAAAACCTCCAGACATTGAAGCTAATGATATCTTCAAAGATGACATGCCACTGGCCAAGCAAGTGAAAACAGAGATAGACAAATGGGACTATTTTTTATATTTTTTTTATTAGTGAAACACCATGAGGTACAGTTGTAGATTTACAATTTTTTGTGCTTGGGTTTCGATTATACAATGATCAGATACCCATCCCTCCACCAGTGCCCATTTTCCACCACCATGGATAATATCCCTCCCACCCCCATCCCCCCATCCCCCCTGTCTCTGTGGCAGGGCAATCCCCTGTGTTCTCTCTCTCCTTTTGGGTGTTGTGGTCTGCAAAAGAGGCATTGAGTGGCAAACATGTTCAGTCCATAGTCTACTTTCGACATGCATCTCCCCTCCTGGGAGGATCCTCCAAACACCCTTTATTTGGTGCTCCAAATGGGACTATCTTAAACTAAGAGGCTTCTGCACCCGAAAAGAAACAGTGACCAAAATACAAAGACAGTCTACAGAATGGGAAAGGATATTTGCCCAATACACATCCGACAAGGGGTTGATATCAAGGATATACAAAGTACTGGTTGAACTCCACAAGAAGAAAACATTCAACCCCATCAAAAAATGGGGCGATGAAATGAACAGAAACTTTCTCAAAGAAAGAAATCCGAATGGCTAAAAGGCACATGAGAAAATGCTCTACATCATTAATCATCAGGGAGATGCAGATCAAAACAACAATGAGATATCATTTCACACCACAGAGACTGGCCCACATCCAAAAGAACAAAAGCAACCGATGTTGGCGCAGATGTGGCGAGAAAGGGGCCCTCCTTCATTGCTGTGGGGGATGCCGACTGGTTCAGCCCTTTTGGAAAACAGTATGGACAATTCTCCAAAAATTAGAAATTGGGCTCCCATTTGACACAACAATAGCACTCCTGGGAATATACCCCAGAGAGGCAAAAAAAGTATAGTCAAAGTGACATCTGCACTTGTTTGTTCATTGCAGCACTCTTTACAATAGCCAGAATCTGGAAACAACCTGAGTGCCTGAGAACAGAGGACTGGTTAAAGAAACTTTGGTACATCTACACAATGGAGTACTATGTAGCTGTTAGAAAAGATGAAGTCATGAAATTTACATACAAGTGGTACTACATGGAAAGTGTCTTGCTAAGTGAAATGAGTCAGAACAAGAGGGGCAGACATAGAAAGATTGCATTCATTGGGGAACCTAAAGTAACAAAATAGGAGACCAACACCCAAGAATAGCTGAGATAAGTACCAGGAGGTTTACTCCATGGCTTGGAGGCCAGCTGCACATGCTAGGGGGAAAGGAAGCTCAGATAGAGAAGGGAGCATCAAATAAAGGGTATTGGGATGATCCTCCCAGGATGGGAGATGCATGCTGAAAGTAGACTATAGACCGGACATGATTGCCACTCAATGCCTCTTTTGCAAACCACAGCACCCAAAAGGAGAAAGAGAACAAAAGGGAATACCCTGCCACAGAGGCAGGGTGGGATGGGGGTTATGGGGCACGAGAGGGATACCGGGATCATTGGTGGTGAAGGATGGGCACTGGTGGAAGGATGGGTACTCGATCATTGTATAACTGAGACACAAGCACAAAAATTTGTAAGTCTACAACTATACCTCTTGGTGTTTCACTAATAAAAATTAAAAAAAAGAAAATTCATAGTACAAATTATTGTATTTAGACATTGTAAGTTTTAATAAGCTGTTTATAAGAAAAATCTTCTATCTGTCAGCACCTACGTCAGTATTTACTTGATAAGATTCAAAACTCCACAGACAGTCTACGTGTAACCAATATAGACATCAAAAATGAAAATTTAAGGTTCAAAATATTTACTTGTAAATACAAAATTCTTATACTTACAAGTATAACTGAAACAAAGATGCTAACATTGCATATATAGCTGACATGGACCTCAAAAATGAAAAAATAATGTGAAAAATATTTATTTGCAAGTATAATAATCCTGTACTTATAAGTACAGCTGATAACAAAGAAACAACAATATAATTACTTTATGATATCCTACTATCATCAATATATTTACCAGGAGAGTCCACAGAATGACCCCAAGGAGTTCAAGCCTGTGTTATCCAAGAGTTACAAGCACTCTGTGACAGAAGAGATGGACATATTAGTGCCCTTCTTTATGCACTGAACTGAGAATTTTCTGAAAGAAAAGCACTAAGATGACTGTTACAAGCTACAATAGCCACTGTATTTTGTGAAACACCATTTGTTCTTGAAGATTGGACAATAGCTTTTAAAACAGACATTTGGCAGACATCCTCTTGAAAATGAACAAATAGCTATTAGTTCAAGGAAAATAAGTAAGAAAATGTGTTGTCAGTGATAATATCTGAGATCTTAAACAAACTTTAGAATTTTGAGGAATATGCACCACCACGTATTTGAGATCTTCCCAATGGTTTTCTACTAGGATAGAGAGTGAATTAATGATGGCTGTTTCTATGTCTTGTATAATGAAACATGTCAACGTCTGGAAGTCAGTAGATCAGTATTTTGCAAAAACTGCTTTAGTGGGACTGAGAGATGGTGCAATGGCTAAAATGTTCACCTGCAGGCCTGGGTCAATGAATCTGATTCCAGTGCTATCTGCATGTGTTGAGTAGAATCTTAGAAGAAGCTCTGCTCTCTGTGATCCCTGGTGCCACAAGAGTCATGACCATACTATAGTCAGGTGGTATAAGCACATCACTTAAAGCATAAGACCCTGGCAAGCACTGCAACCAACATATGTAGAAACACCAAAACTAGCAGGTGTAATTCTGAAAAATGTTCAGGCATCACAACTAGAGGAGGGTGTCTCCCCCAGTGAGCACCTCGGTCAAGGGTATGAGCACCATAACCTGATGCACAACACCACCCGCCCTTGGGCACCCAACCAAAAATGTGTGACCATGACAACAGAGCATGTGTTGGAGCTCAGACATTGTTGCAATGACAAAGGGGTTAGTGGGCAGTGATGATTTTTTTTTTTTTAAAGAAAGCACTGTATTTTAGTATCACACAATTACCTGAAAAGTCCACTGGAGTACTGATCTCATCTGTGTGAAGTTGGGGGTTGGGGGTAGAATTGTTGTTGTTAATATACTTCACCCAAGACAGCAAATTGCAACAGATCAAGTACAGAAGCAAGCAGGGTATACTGCATCTTCTATTAAGTCAGGTGTTTAAAAAATGCAGGAGCAGACAGAGCAATAGCACAGCAGGTAGGGCATTTGCCTTGCATTAATATTATTTTCTTTTCTCTATCTTTCTATAGGATAAGAATGCAGTATATTTTATATCCAACAATATACAAAATATGCATCAGCTTTGAATCTGAGATTTTCTTATCTAATTATTTACTTTTTGATTTTAGGGCCACACCAAGCTGTGCTTAGAGCTTACTCCCAGCTTCGTACTTAGGATTCACTCCTGGTGGTGCTTAGGGAACCATGTATGGTGCCAGGGACTGAACTAGAGCCAGCCACATGCCATGCAAGTGCCTTATCTTCTATTCTATCTCTCTAAACCCTAAATTTGTTTTTGCAATAAACAAATTAGTCTAAAAATGTTTTGTCCTTTTTCGCAGGGAATGATGGTTTAGAGTCACACCTAAAGATGTTCAGGGGATATTCATGTATCTGTGCTCAGGAATGACCTCTGGCCATGCTTGGGGGTACCATATGCCGTGCTGGGATTCACACTGGGGTTGACTGCATGGAAGGCAAGTGCCTTGCCTCTTGTACTGTCTCTCCAGGCTCTGATTGTGCTTTTTGTTTTGGACATGCTCGTCATGTAAATATATTGATTGAAATCAGCAGAGAAATAATTATAATTCATCTCTATGGGGCTCAGAAGAGTCACAACAGCCCTTCTCCTAGTATCCTCACAGCCTGTGCTGCCATTTGAACCTTGGTTCTTTCTGTCTCTCTGAATTTCTTTTCTTTTCTGTCCCTACCCTCACTTGCACCATTATCTGTATCTCTATAAGAGGTATCCCCCTCCTTTTTTTTTTGATAGAAAGTAGCCAAGTTCATCAAAGCTCTGTATGCATGCCAGTCTCTGTCCTAGGAATTTTATACACGCCCTTCTGTTGGGAGCTCATGGCTCCCCAGTGAGATAGATATGATTTTATTGTTCCCATTTTGCAGCTGAGAAAACTGGGACATAGGGCCATAAGGAACAGGTCATATGGGAAAGGCAAGGCTATAGACGCTCAGGCATAGTTTTTAGAGATCACAGCCACAGGAAGCAGTCAGAATAGCTGAAAGGGATGACTATGTACATATATATATATATATATATATATATATATATATGTATATGCGGTGGAGAGATACTATAGGGGTTAGGGACCATGCCTCGAATGTGATCAGCTCCTGGACTATGTGGTTCCATGATCATCACTGGGTACCGTCCTTGGGCACTTGGTGTAACCATAGAAGACCCTGAGCACTACTGGGGTGGCCCAGGAAATCGTCGACTTCACTTAATAAGCAGCCCTTAATCTTTGGGCCCTAGCTTAAACTGCAAGACTTGTTGGCTAAAAATTAATGGTGGGACCTCCAGTGCATTTGAGCACCACTCTGGGAGGTTCTCCGTCAAATGTGTGTGTGTGTGTGTGTGTGTGTGTGTGTGTGTGTGTGTGCATATGCATGTAAGGGATGGTATTGGGTGCGTGAGTCACACTAGCTGGAGATGCAGAAGGAGCAGGGTCTGAATTCTTGAAACCAATACATCTGGCAACAGTCCTGCGGGCAGAAGAGACAAGGTGGAATTTTAAATGGCAAAGTGCATATTTCAGGAATGCGTTGGAGAAAATTTACTCTAAGTGCAGGTTGCAGGGTGGGCTTGGGGAGAGGAAGGGATCTCAGTTAGGCAGCCGCAGTAGAAAGCCAGGAGAGACCAGATGGCTGGCGTGTCAGATGGCTGTGTGGATGGTTCAGTTACCTGAGATGAAGGAAGTAGAATCTCTAGGAACAAAGAACACACCGGATATGGGGGTTGTCCAGCTTTATGCTTGGTCTTTTATTAGATGGATACTTGGCTGTGCACTGAGGCCCATCCCTAGGATGGAGGGCACAGGGCGGGAGAAAGAGGGGTGGCCTTGGGGCTAAGGACTTTGAACCAAAATCATTTTGTATGGATGGACTGAGCGATAGCACAGCAGTAGGGCGTTTGCCTTGCACGCAGCCAACATGGCCGACCCGAGTTCGATTCCTCCACCCCTCTCGGAGAGCCTGGCAAGCTACCGAGAGTATCTCGCCTGCACAGCAGAGCCTGGCAAGCTCCCCGTGACGTATTCGATATGCCAGACACAGTAACAACAAAGTCTCCAATGGAGACGTTACTGGGCCCGCTCGAGCAAATCGATGAACAATGGGAGGGCAGTGACAGCAGTGACAGTGACCTCCTCCATAGGGCTGGAGCGATAGCACAGCAGGTAAGGCGTTTGCCTTGCATGCAGCCAACATGGCCGACCCGAGTTTGATTCCTCCGCCCCTCTCGGAGACCGAGAGTGTCTCGCCCCCACAGCAAAGCCTGGCAAGCTACCCGTGATGTATTTGATATGCCAAACACAGTAACAAGTGTCACAATGGAGATGTTACTGGGCCCGCTCAAGCAAATCAATGAACAATGGAAGGACAGTGACAATGACCTCCATCTCCTCACAGTCACACTAGGACTTCCAGCTTCCACATAGGAATTTTCAGGTGACACAGAGGTTTAGTCAGCCCAGGAGTTCCTCCTGGTGGCTTACTCCATGGAGGCTTCCTGGAGGAAGGGGAGGAACCATTCAGGGGCAGCCTGGGAAGTGACTGGACCTGATCACACCATCACACCAACTGGGCGTCTAGAAAGTGCAAGCAGACCAGACTGGCTGTGTGCAAACTGGCCTGAGCCTTAGCCAAGCAGCATTTCTTCATCTTGTGAAGTCACTTTGGAGCTGACAAGCTGTTTTTCAGCTCCTTGTCATTGTCACCCGATGCATCTAATTAGTCCTGCTCTCCAGCTGACAAATATCAGCCCCTCTGACTAAGCGATGGTATCCCCCTAAGTGCTTCCCTCTGGCAAAGCTAAATATTCATTATCTCTTTTTATTTCAGGATTATTCATCGGTGCCAATGTCACCACCTCGTGGCATGAGAAGTTAGCACCAGGAGAGAGCGGAAAGTGGTAACAAGCTGACCCTAAGGCCAGGGAGAGTCCTGGGCTTGTCCATGCTGGGAGAGGCAGGACCTGTGTGTGGCAGGGATGGAATGGGCAGGATCCAGGGTGCTCTGGTGAGAGAGGGTCCCCCCCAGACACCCAAAAGGGGAATGAGTTCCGATGCCTCTCATGTGAAAAGGTACCCGTGTGTTTTGGCTTCGAGCACTTAGATAAGCATCCTTAGCCTCCTTGGAGGCTGGTGAGTTTGTGGTCACGTGTGTGTCTGAGTCAAGGTGGGTATTGGGTGGGCATTTTGCTCCTGGTGGTGATCCCTGCCCTGGTAGAGTTGGAGAAAGATATACCTGGGTAAAAGGTATTAAGGACTGAGGGTTCCTCAGTGACTGCTCTTTGATGGGGGACCAACTCCCTGCGTGGGCCCCAACTTGGAATGAGCATCTCTCTGGAAGGCGGCCGAGGTGGAACTTGCTAGTGTGAGGCCTGGAGCTTCCGACCTGGCGGGTCCACGCTCCTCCCAGCGCTCTAATTACTGCCCAGCGATGCAGCAGGGCTGCAATTATACCATGAGGTCATCTTAATTAGAATGACATAAAATCATGTCTAATTAGGCATCATCTCATCTCTTAGGGGCTTCTCATTGATTCAGATGAAAAGTCTTTTCAGCTTCGTGGTAGAAAATTTGGTCAAATTCTCAGTCTGCTCACTCTGTGTCTGTCTCTCTCTTCCCCTCTCCTTGGCAGGTGTCCCCTGAGAGCTTGGGTCTCTGTGCTGAGGCTCCGGTGCAGGAGAGGCAGGGGTGGACATGGTCACAGATCAGTGGGGAGATATTGGGGTGCAGGGCCAGCCTCCCCTCACCTATTGTGCTCCTCTTCCCAGCAGAGGGTATCAGAGAGGATGAAACACCTTCACGCGGATCCCTGGGCTTAAACTCTTGACAACCTTCAAATAGCCCCTGAGACTCCTCATCTTTCTTTCTCATCCGCATTTTCTTCCCCTGTGAAAGGCAGCTAGCTGGTAAGTGGAGGTCAGAGAGGGAGGCCAGGATTGCGCAACGGGGTTCTTAGATTCTCTAGAAAAGTCCTCATTCCCGAAGCTGTTCTCTGCTGCCGGTCACAGCAGATAGTAGTTTCCTCCTGATTTGGAGCTAGAGATTCTCAAGTTTCTAATGCAGTCAGAAAGATAACTTTCTAGGCTGGAGTGTGGGTTTTTTGGCAGGAGGCCTGGGTCCAATTCCTGGCTAAGAGAGCCCCTAGGCATGCCCCTCCCTCAAAACAATCAAGAAAAAAAAAACTCCCAATGGTGAATGACCCCAAGTTCTCCACTTGATCAGGTTATTACTCTTTCTGAGGCTCCTGGTGCCATCCTTTAAAGCCCGGTGCCCACAGAAGTCCCTTCTAGGCATTTCCGGAGAGTTTGGTACCTCACCTCCCTCTTGGCTGCCATGTTGGGCCTTCCCTGACTGGGCTCTGTTGGTCTCCATCTACTGCCTATGAATGTCAGAGCCTTGCCTGCGCTTCCTGAAGCTTCTGCATTCAGTGGCTTTACTGAGGCTGAGTCCTAGGCCAAGGGAATGGAGAACTCAGCATCCAGGCCTGCTCTTGCACCCCTGTCAGCCTTTCCAGAGATTCTGTGTTCATGGTGGCCTCAGGCCTGGCTCCTGCCCCCAAACAAGTGTACAATCCCAACCACCCCACACCTTACTCCGGGTCCCCGACTTTACATTCAAAACTGTCCTTCACATCTCACACTGAAGAATCTGCATTTGGGGTATTTCACCTTGTAGGGCTTCCCCCAAATAATGGGGGAAATACTGGCCTCACAGCTGCGAGAAGAGGCCTTTCCGGAGGACAGATGCAAAAATGGGTGTATTTACCGGCCAGTTGTTGAAACCCAGGGCCGCCTGTGGTGTTCTGTCCCTGGGCAGAGCCGGGCACTCTCATTTTTCAGTGTCTCTTCCATGAGTGTTTTAAATTGTGGCCAAAGAAAGCACAGAACAGAGAACTGACTTACTGCCCTTTCCATGTGTTGTTCAAAGGCTTTGGGTTTCTCTTCCATAATGCTTAAATTCTGTGGTTATTACCCCTGACTGGCCTACCTTTTTCTGTGCACAAAAGAATAAACTTTGTTGTGTTAATGTGATGGAATCTGTGCTCTCAACCAGAGCACTGTGACTCGTGTGTGTGTGTGTGTGTGTGTGTGTGTGTGTGTATGTGTTTTCCATCTTCTTGGAGACTCTTCTGGAATCTTCTAGGATTCTGCCACTCAGGCTTCAGATTCTGTAGAGGTCTGATGTTGGCCCTGTGACTCCAGATCAGCATCTCCCTGCTGTGAGCATATGGAGTGAGACTCCCTGGGGTGAGGAGAATGGTGGCCATCCCTCTATGCCCTATTTTCCTGGCTCCCAGCAACTGCCCTCAGATGGTCCCTAGCATCTTCTTAGCCAAGCAGAAAGTATTGAACAGGCCAAATCCTGTTGGAACAGGTGAAAAAAAAAAAAGTCACTCCAGCAAGAGAAACTGGGTGAAAAGGACCGGCTTGAGGCTGATCACTGACCTCCTGCTTCGTAAAATCGATATGGACTATCCATTTCCCCTTTGTGCCTTCACTTCATAGGAAAGTCCCCACAGGTGTGAGCTGAGACTTACAAAGAAGGTTGGGAGATAGCAGCCCTGGAAAAATAATTCCACCTATAAACACCTGTGTTAACAAGTGCTGTATTTGTACAGCTATTTTCTTTTTCAAATACTGTTTACACACACCTATTCTCTTACCCCGCTCAGGTGTGTGTTGCATGGCATCTGGGGACCCGCTGGCTTGGGGCCAGGCTGCCCTGTCAGAAATGCCTCTCTGCTCTGTCTAGCAGCATGGGGGCTCAGGGGTCCGCTGCTTCCTGTGGGCTCAGAGGTTGCTTCTGTGCTCCTGGAGTGACCACTGGGCACTCTGCCAGTTTCCGATGCTCATCAGGGCTGAGACCTCAGTGTAACAGGCAGGGCTGACTCAGGGCCCCTGAGGGGACAGTGACCCCAGCTGGGTGAAAGGGGACACCTGTTCCTTTCCTAGCTGGCCCAGGTCACTTTGCATTTTCACACCAACAGGAAACTTGAACCCCTTAACCACCTGATTCCAACAGCAGTGGTGCTAGGACACAGGGAGTGGGCAATGCCAAGGAACCAACAATGAAACCTTCAGAGAGAGCCAAGGCAGGGCTGGAATTCCTTTCTGCGGCGCTCTTTTCAGTATCCACAGTGTCTTGAACAACCCTTGTATGTTCCAGAATTCTGTCTGAAGCCCTCTGGATGAATTTGAGTGAGTGGGCTCAAGTCTACCTGCACAGAGGAGCTCCTGATACCCTTTGGAATGTTTGAGGCTGACTCCAGGTCTAGTGAGTCTTATGCACTTGACCAAGGTAGGGGCTGGGCTCCAGCATGTGTTCTATCTCAAATGTCCAACTTGTGATCCGTTAAGAACAATCCCTCAGGGTAGAATAGCGAGGCATCTCTGCCTGCCTATTTACTATAAACCTTCTCACTGGAATAGCAGTACCTGTACAGGAAAGTTGAAGATGTCAGCACAGAGAGTTCCAGAATATCTTCTCTCCCCCTTTTTTGCTAGTAGCTGGCATAAGGACAGTGCCTGAGCTGAGGTCCTAGCTTGGTCCATCAATAACCAAACCCACCCAGTCTAGAAAGTTTCCACTAGGGTCCTTCTGCATCCCTTTTCTGTCTAAACTTCATTCTTCTCACATCACATGGAGGGGACTGTCAGGTGACTTACTGTCACTTGGTGGAGATGTGAAGCCACACCCACTTTCCACACACCCACTTTTACACCTTGCCTGAGGTGGAGGTGGGAGTGGCACTCTTGTGAACCTCCTGGAGTGGGTAGTTCCTACACTAATTATTTATTAATTAATGGCTCTTCTGTTTTCTTTTCTCATTCTCTACTTACTCAATCATTTATTTATATTGCTGCATACTCATAACTATTTTAGATAGTGTGTTTTAATCTAATGACACTTTATCTTAATTTTATTAAGTTTTTATTTATTTATTTATTTTTTTGTTTTGAGACCATACATAGTCATGCTCAGATAGCTATTTCTGGCTATTCTGGTGCTTGAGGGATCATATGTGAAGCTGAGGAACTAACTAAGATTGGTCAGCTGTGAGGCAAGTGCCTTATCTTTTGTACTCTCTCTGGCCCCTTATTTAATTAATTTTTAACGGTGGGGATCAAACCCAGGGTCTCACATGTGCAAGACATCTGCTCGATCACAAAACAACTCCCTAATTCCCATTTGATTTAATTTTTTTTTTAGCAGCTTAATGTAATTTGCACTGGGAAGGAAGCTCAAGGGCTGAACCCAGGCTTTGCATGTTGGAGTCCCAGGTTTAGCCCTCAGCATTGCATATGGTCCCCTGTGCATTGCCAGAAGTGACCCCTGAGCCCTGTATGGAGAGTAGTCTCTGAGCACTGCTGGGTGTGGCTCACCAAAAACCAACCAAGCAACGCCCCCTATTTATTGTCTCTCAGTTCTGAGGATCAAAATTCAAGAAACAGGAGCTTCATCTAGTAGTTTCTGGTTTATAGTTTTCATAAGGATATAGTCAAATGGCTGGCCTTGGCTGCTTTCACCATTTTGTTTTCCTTTCCCTTTAAAAAATTATATAACAATGGTTTGCAGTGCTATGTTTTAGGAATACAATTCCATACCTCTTCAAGGACTGAGCAGATGCCATTGGGCTACATTAGCACGTGACAGGGACGAATGGAGACATTACTGGCGCCCGCTTGAGTAAATCGATAAGTAATGGAATGTCAAGTGATCAAGTGACCTCTTCAAATGCATGTTACCATAGCCACCACGAAAATATCAACAGCCCTCTCCCCCACAGTCCGTTGGCCCCTCCTCTATCCTGTCTTCCCCTTAACTCCAGTACCTTCGAATCTGCCTCAAAACCCAAGAGCTTGGTTTAGTTTTATTCATTTACCATTTTCCCCCTTGTGTCCCACATATAAATGAGGTCATTTGGTGTTTGTCTTTCTCCTTCTGATTTATTTTGCTGAGCATGGTTCCCCCAAGTTCCATCTATGTTGGAACAAGAGGCAAGATTTCATTTTAAAGTTTTACAGCTAAACAATATTCTGTTTAGCTGTGCATGTACAATAACTTTATCCAAGTATCCATTAACTTGCACTGAGTTGATTCCATATCTTGGTTATTATAAATAGGCCTACATGAAACAGAGTGCATAGATAGTTTTTAAAATGAGTGCATTAGTACCCCATTAAGGCCGAAGCGGGCATCATGGGGAAGCAGAATTGCTATATTGCTTGGTAGATCTACTTGAATTTTGAGGAAACTCCATCCTATTTTTTATTTTTTTTTGAGACCATGTGGGAGGGATCAGACCTGGGTCATCTGTGTGCAAGACAAGAGCCCTTACCTCTGTACTATTTTGCTGGTCCCCATCCTGGTGTTTCCTTTTTTTTTTTTTTTTTTTTTTGGGTAGAGATGCCTCCAATTTACATTCTTTCTACAGTGTACAGGGACTTTTCATTCCACAACCTTGATAATCCTTGTTATTTCTTAAAAAAAAATTGCCACATCTGGAGTGTTTTGGAGGTACTAACACTAGCTCACTTGATAACTTGATTACTTGACATCCCGTTACTTATTGATTTGCTCGAGCAGGCGCCAGTAACGTCTACATTCATCCCTGTCAGGTGCTAGTGTAGCTCAATTGCGTCTGCTCGCTCCAGGAACAGGAAGAGCCTCAAATCGATTGTTCAGGGTCTTGACAAAGAAGTCTGACCATCTCGTAGGTGGGCAGCCACGTGATCTTTTGACTTCCAGTGGAATCCAGTTGGCAACGGCTCTAGTTCAGTGGTCATCTCCAAATCGCATTATGTGTCCAGTCTATCTGATTTTTGACATCTTGGCAAACGAGACAGCATCCCTGATTCTCAATCTTTGACGGAGGTCGGAACTCCAGATTCTTTCTCTCACTTGAGTGAAGCATGATACTCCAAGCATAGCTCTTTCGATTCCTCTTTGGGGGACCCGAATAGCGTTCTCATCCTGTTTTCGTGGGCCCAGGTCTCTGAGATGTATGTTAATGCAGGAAGAACAGTGGAATCAAAGAGATGTGCCCGGAGCTGGAGGTTCTTCATCCTCTTAGCTATTTCTTTGAGGCTCTTGAAGGCATTCCAAGCCGCTCTCTTCCTCCCGTGTAACTCAGGTGCCAGGTCATTCGTCATGTTGACATTAGCTCAGTGATCAGAAATCATGCAATGCTGAGGATGAACATGGTAGTCCCTCATGCAAAGCATGAGCTCCAGCCCTCTGGGACATCTCCCTCCAGCCCTACCCCAGTCCTGCCTGTTTTACTTTTACTATTTTTATACTTGCCATTCTCACAGATGGGACATGAATTTCTTATTGCAATTTTGATTTAGATTTACCTAATAAGTGATACTCTCTCTCTCTCTCTCTCTCTCTCTCTCTCTCTCTCTCTCTCATATGAGCCTGCAGGCATCTCTGTATCTTTAAAGAAGTAACTATTCAGATATATATTATTTTTGTTTATTTTGTTTTTTCCTTTTATTTGTGGTGTTGGGGATTAAGCTTAGGACCTCAGACTTGGAAGACAAGTGATCTACTGCTATCTAGGTTCCCAGTACCCTATTCAGATGTTCTGAATATATTTTTGTGTATGGGGTTAAATGAGCAATTCTGTTTCACTTTTTTTTTCCGTAGTCTTTTCATTCTTCATTATTGTCAGGGACTCTTTGTCCTAGGCCTTCAGTATATAAGTGGGCTTCTTTTTTTGACTCTTGATCCTATTTTATTGACCTGTGTGACTATTTTTATTCCAGTGCAGCTCTGTTTTAATTACTTGTTTTTTTGTAATATAATTGAGTGACATGAAGCTTTCCTTTCTTTGCTATTTTATCTTTTTGTTTTAGTTATTTGGGGCCTTTTGCAGTTTCATATAGATTTTAATATTTTCTTAAAAATAGTATTGGAAATTTTCTGAGGATAGTATTAAATAGTATATTGATTTTGGTAAATTATTATCTTTTTTCTTCATATTAATCCTCCACATCCATAAATATCAAACATCTTTTATTTCCTTGTCTTGTTCTTATTTTAAAATCAGTGTCTTACAGTTTTCATTGTAAAGATCTTTATCTTTTACTGTTAACTTTATGTCTAGATTATTAATTTATTTTTGATGCAGTGATAAATGGGATTTTTCCTTAATTTTGTTCTTACTTATTTGCATATAGGACTGCTACAGATTTTGAAAATTAATTTTGTAGCATGCTACTTTACTATTTATAGAGTATGTTTATGTTTTATTAAACTATACTTTTTCTTTTTTAGTTTTTGGGGACATACCTGGGGGGCCTTGTTAGGGTTTTCTTCTAGTTCTTCCCTCAGGGATAACTCTTGGTGGGCTTGGAGAGCTATAGAGGTGGCAGGGCATCAAGTCTGAGTTGGCTATGTGCAAGGCAAGTTTCCTACCCACTGTACTATCTCTCCAGCAACACTATTATTATTATTATTATTATTATTATTATTATTTTCTTCCTTCAACTGACTTGACTTTTGGTTTCATTTGTCCTTTTTTTAGTTCTTGTAGGTCTAAGATTGAACTCTTTACAAGTCATGTTTTTCAGTTTACCTTTTGTGTTGCTCGAATCAATGCAGCTCTGGTCATCAGACTCTCTCTATGGTTGACCCTGGTGTCCTTTCACACACGCCATTCTTTTGATTTGAGTACTTTCTTACATAAGAGAAAGGCACCGAATTTAATGAGCACCTGCTTTTCTTTTTCAGGCACTTTATTTGCATTTTTGTTGTCTAATATAACCTTTCACTCCTTTCACATACTCTCTCTTCCTCTCTGACCCACAGTTTTCACTCTGGTCCCAAGAATGGCATCATGGGTTAGCGGGTAGAACACAATTTGAGAAATAGAAGGCCAAGTGTGTGTTCAAATTCTGCTTCTCACCAACTGTTGACTTAGAGCAAGTTTCTTCACAGCCACTACCCACCCAACTATGATCAAACTGTTGGAGAGAGCTGTGAGTCTTGGAGACCAGTGTAGACAGTGTGTGGTCTATGGCAGGTGGTCATATAAATGACTGTGCCATGCTGTCCTTGGATGTGATTAAGTGCTGTGACTGTTTTGGACCATTATTAACCTCAGTTTCCTTATTTGTGAAATAAGGGGGCGGGCCTGAATGATCTTGGAAGACTTGTCCTTCCTGGCTGGCTGGTGTTGCTGGGTGGTGTGAGAGGGAGCAGCAGGTCAGGGCACCAGCCTCTTATTGCAATTAGCTCTGCAAATCTGCCCATCATAGAAGATGGCTGTTTTTTTAACCTTCGGAGATGAAATTTTATACTCAAAATATAACCCATACATCTGAGTGTCCCCCATGTGTTTCAGTTCTTAGAGCATCCTGGCTTGCTGGCATGTGCTGATGATCATAAATCAATTTGATCTGAGAGAATGTTAAATATGTTTGCTTTATTGGTGTACAGATGTGCATGCATATTTTCAGCTGGTCTTCCTTCTCTGTTTCCCTCTCTACCCGGAGTGGTATTTGTCAGCTTCTGTCAGTAAGTGGGATTTGGGCTGGGGTGTGAGGTTGGGTTTCTGGTGTGAATTTCTGAGGTTACTCACAGGTGTTGAAAGAAGGGGCCAGGCCTGGTTAGAGGTGGGTGTGACTGTACACTGCACATCCTGTGGGAACCGGGCCTCTGTCAGTCCATGTGGCCATTGGGAGGGAAGACTCTGGATTGTAGTGTGGTGGGGGTGGGGAGTGGTATAGGAGCAGACCCTGCTTGTCTGGTCTAGCAGGGGTTGGGGTGAGAATTGTAGAGCGTGGAGGGAATGGGGGCGGGTGGAGCTGGAAGGAGGGCCTCCTTGAGCAATTTTGGGTTTCAGTCCTAGAGAAAAAGAGCGAAAGTTGAAAACTACTTAGTCAAACTGTGTCCCAGATGAGGGGGCCAAGGGCTCTGATCAAGGATTATGCAGCCAAGGAATGAAGGAAAAGGGGCTCAAGAGTGAGTTTTTCTTGGTTATGGTGGGCTGGGAGAGCCAAGTGGGCACAGTATATGCAATCAAGTGAGTAAGTGGCAGCAAAAACAGTATCTAAGGGGAATGGTCCATGGATTCCCTCCTGCACAAATTGTTTCCACAGCCATTAAAACAGATGGGATCCCATGCAGGTAGGATGTTTGTGGGAGCACTATAGGAGAAAATTGAAAGCAACCAGTACTAATGTCCATTAGCAGAGAGTCAGTTTTATTTGTAATGTTACTCTTTAAGGAGGGATACTGTGAGAAAATTGAAAAGAAGCAGATAGCCTATAGGTGTCAGTACAAAAAAACACTGCAGAGACACTCTGCTGAGTGAGAAAAACCACACACAGAGCACAGAGCACCTCTGAAATAAAAGTTAATCTAGAAGTAACTAATAGATATCATATCATTTAGGTAGGTTTTCCTGTAAAGGACTTCAAGCTCAACTAACTCTAGTTTAAGAAAATGATGATTTATTTTTCTTATGTAAAATCACATCTGGAGATAAATAGTAGCTGCTTGCCAATGTCTTAAGGGACCCGGTTCTTTCTTCATGATTTCACCTTTAAGAAATGTCTTTTTGTGTGTGTGTGTGTGTGTGTGTGTATGTGTGTGTGTGTGTGTAGTGAAAGCCAAGCAGTGCTCAGAAGCACTGGGGCACATTCCTGGCAGGTTGGGTTGGCCTGGGAATTTCAGTGGTACAATCCAAGGATATGACACTGTTTCAGCCCCCAATGCCAGGGACCACTAGGGACATTATGGGATACACTTAAGGATCCTCCGAGACCATAGGGATGTTGTGCCAGGAATTGAACTTGGATCCTGTTCATGCAGACTTGGGGCACAAATATTTAACTTCTCAGCCACAGAGTCTGGAAGTTGTTTCAACACAGCACATGTAAAGAGTTGGGAAGAATTCCTTTGGAGATATTGATGATAATTGATTCTGGAGAATAGGATATGGGCTGGGGGGGGGGGGGATAGCTTGCTTTTTCATTGTATATTCTTTCTTGCTCTGACTTTTGGTTACTGTGATTACATGACTTTTTCAGTTAATAAAAGCAGAGAATTAAAATAGAAATGAAGCACAATGAAATTCTGGTACTGAGAGAGTTGATTGGGAGATCATGGAACGGATGGGGGGGGGCGGGAAATCCTGTGACTCCTATTAGGGAGTGACATGTCTGTTAGCTTACAGAGACCCCCAGGATAAGAGGTGTGAGGGAAGAAACTCCCTCAGGTTTGCTATGGGAGTGGGACCCAGGGATCTGGGCTTACCCATATTGAGAGAGAAGGAAGGCAGGGGGTAGGGATCTGGGGAAACCAGCTTCTCCTATCTTGCTGACATTCAACTGGGTGGTGGTGACCATTTATAATTCTTGCTATCTGATCTTCCAGAGGGAAGTATGGAAACCATATTCGTTGGAAATTCCCTCCCTGCCATAGAGAGGCTGACATATGCTTCCACTTCTGCTCACCACCTGGACACCTGTCTTTGATGACACACAAAGCAGAAATGGGAAGATGATCTGAATCATTCCTTCAATGAGATTACTTTGCTTCTCCTGAAGATAATCTCACTTATGGTGACTGGAGCGCACAAGTGTATGTAAGAGGGAGGTCCAGAGAGGTGCAGTGGCCAATTGGTCAAATCACTGCCATCCAAGTTATCTGTAATGCACCCCTGTGGGTGGGGGTGGGGGGGGACTGTCATGGCAGTTTCAGGACTTGCTGCATAGAGCAGGGATGGAAGACTGGTCTTCCCATGGTTTTAGAATCAAGATGCAGGATTTTGCAAAGTACTAGTCCTCCAGCAATTCATTAATCTAGTGACAAGGAGTTCTTTCCTCTTGGGATCCAGGGAGGACAGACCTTAGTTTGAGACCCTTCTAAAATTTTCCTTAGTAGAAGCTCAATGTGAACCAGTGCATATTTGGTTTGCCTGTGTGCACAAGAGAAATATGGATATTCATTTTGCTGAGTGCTGAAGTCAGACACAGAAAGTTAGATAGGTATAGTAGAATACAACTCACTAGTAGAATATGGAAAAGCCAAACTATAGAACATATAGTAGATTGGTAGTTACCGGGACTGAGGAGAGGGGATCTGGAAGAGGCTAGTCCAAGGGTGCATACTTCAGGTAGAGATGAATAAATTTGGGGGATCTGATGACACGAGGGCAACTATACTTAATGGTACTATAGTTATGTTTGTGCAGGCTACCGAGAGAGTGGAACTTGGGTGTTCTCACTACAAAGATGTATGGTCATTGTAGGATGTTATAGAAGATTTGGGTAATTTGCCACGGAGGGCAAATTAACTAACAAATTAATTAACTAATCTGCCAGGGAAGTTTCATAATAGTCTATGCCAATTATGTTAAGAAAGCTGGACAAATCAACATTTGTTCAATCTACATTTATTTACTAGAAAAGTCAGCAGAGGATGACATTGCAGTAACTCCTTGACAATGTATTGGGACTGAGACCAGGAAGGACTTTCAAGAAACTCAGTTATTTTTTCAGATGGTCATTTATTTAACTTGCAAAGTACATGAAGTACCTAGATCTGAGAGCCTATAGGCATATGTGTCAGAGTTCACTGCAGAAAACAGGAACTACTCTAGATATGTTAGACCGGAAGGGTCTTAATATAGGGTCTCAATAGAATGACTAAAAGGGCTCCGTGAGTAGGTTTGAGGCTGGGTCACTGGAATGAATCCTAGTAGAACATAGAACTGCTTATAAGGAGAACTGTTGCTGCTGTGATGTTCCCTAGTGTGGACTGTAAGCAAGATGTTTTTTCAGCATGTGCTTTGACTGGAGCATGCCCAAAGCCTTACTCTACTGTTGCCAGAGTGAGACATCAGAATGGACTCATTGTGACTGGGAACCCCTACATGTCTGTGACCTAATTTGCAGGAACAACAGTCAAGCTTTTCTGGAAGCAGGCATCCATCCCACTTGCCTTCAAGAGGGCACAATTTTGTGCCAGTTAATTTGCATCAGAACCTTAGTTACAAGGATACTAGGAAAATGTCTCCTAATTCTTCTATTGGTCAGAAGAGGACACCTGGGTCATGCCAGGGAGTCCTACTCAAGGACAATGCTGTCAAGTGCTTGATGACAAGAGTGGATTTTTGCAATATTAAATCTTCAGGCAATGTTTGACTGAAAGCATCGTTTGGCTATGCTTTGGGTCAGTAAATTATGGAAAGAAACTTTGTCTCCTAGTTAACATGTAATATAAGATGCTTCTGATCTCAGTTTCACCGTATTTTGATATGTGACCTTGAACAAGTCTCGGTGGTCCTTGTGAAATGAGAGAGTGTGACAAGCTTGCAGGTGGCGTCTGGCTCTGGCGCGGTGTCTCCCAGTATGATTTAGCTCATGCTTTGGGTCTTGAGTTGGGTTTTTCTGTGAACAGCAACTCTTTGTTCCTGGGTTCTCCAGACTTCAAGTGCACTTTACTGTGGTGTTTTCTGAGAGCTTGTGAAGATCAAAGTGAATTAGGAGGAAGAAAAACTTGTGGAAAGCTTGGTAAAGCCACACAAAAGTGGATTGTTGCCTAGGCAACAATGTCTGGTATTGAGTGCTGGCTTTGTGATTTTCAAGGTCTGCCCTACTTGCTGCTTCAACAGTGGTTTCCTTTTGCTGTGAAGAAACCAAACTTTGGTGAGTTCTGTGTTGTGAAGGCTGATACTTTAGAGACCATGTTAGGGCCAAGAGGAAAACCTGTGTCCCAGTGCTTTTTTCCCTTTATATATGCACCCAGCCATCTCTGGTGAAGGAGACGGGTAACTTAGAAGCCCACTAGTCCTAGACTGGGGATACTCAGTGTTCAAAAGAAAGATAGGGAGGAGTATTAAGGGATCCCCTGTTTTTTTTTTATCTCTATCCACAGGCTCCAGTTGTTTGTAAGTAAATGTTAGCAATTGACCAGAACACACAAATTCAACAGAAAACCAAAAATCAAAACTACTCTAAACTCAGTATAGTAAAAGCCATGATTTGTTTAGTTGACCATTTCTATGCAATAAATAATGACCCATCCACCCCACTCCTGGCAATTCCAGCTACCAAGGAGATATTACTAGCGCATATTTGGAAGTTATAACACCGTGAGAACTGGCTCCCGTGTATTGCTTACTTAGCTGATCCATACTCTCCCTCCATTCACAGGAGAAGTGATGTGTGGCTGAGGGGTCAGATTCACAGAGATTATCAGGATCATGGCTTCTGGAGGTGAAGGGCTTGCTGTCTTGAGCTAGTAACACCTTCCAGAAGGGGAATGTGGCCTGAAGTCCTAAGCATTGGCAATTGCCTAGAAATAAAGGTTTTAGTATACTACCATGATGACTTCCTATCCAGTGCCAAGACCTCAGTTCAAGTTCAAGTTCACATGTGTAGGGACTACCTATCTCATGGTTCTTCTCTGCTGCATGGGTCTACTCTTGTTTCTCAGAGGTCTTAGAGTGATGTTCAGCTGCCTTCCTTTCCCCGGGTGACTTGGAGAAGATAGGGTGTCACCTGAAGCCAGGAGAAAGCCCTAGACCCTCCGCACCCATGGAATAATGTCCTCACCAGGAGTTCATTCTCCCTCACTTTCAGTTTGTTTCTTTTTCTGTTCCCTTCTCCCAGACCTAGGAAGGATCTGGAAGGTGGCTGAGATGAACTGAACTGGGATCTTAAGGGGGCATAGGACATTAGGAGGTTGCCACTAGATTGTTGAACAAGCACCATGGAAACTTGCTACAGCATGACTGAGTTGGGCCATCACTGGGACTTGGGAATGAAGCTAGGGGAGATGATCCCTAAATTCTTGCCTCCATACCTTTTTATTTTTTTAAATTCAATAACCATAAGATATAAAGTTACAAAGCTGATCATAGTCAGGTTTCAATCATACAGTGTTTAGCTGTACTATACATTTCCCACCACCAATCAATGTCCCAGGTTTCCCTTCCCCCCATCTCCCACCTATATCTATGGCAGACACTTTCCTTCTCTCTCTCTCTCTCTCTCTCTCTCTCTCTCTCTCTCTCTCTCTTCATGGCATTTCCATATCTTGTCTTGAAAGTTGAAGGGAACCACACAGCAGAACCCCAAGGATTTACTCCATCCCCCAATCCCTCACCAACACACCCCTTACAAAGCTGATAACAATACCAGACCAAACTAAAATGATAGATGAAGGTTCAAAGTACAGATGCTGGAACCAAAGTGCCAGCACGCAACCCTAGAGTCTAGTTCCCAGCTGTGTGGCACCAAGAAACTCTATTCTCTGCTTGTTTCTTCATGACCATGATGATAATTCATAAACCTGTCGTATAAAACACTACTGATGATCATGATGATCATTCATAAACCTATCGCATAAAATTATGGCCAGGATTAAATGGATTATGAAGGTTTGATGCAGTGTGCTGGCATGTGGCTAGACAATCATTAAATATAAGTTTGTATAATATTCCCTCCACTGAAGTTAGTGGCCTGATAACAATGGGTTTCTTTAAGTCTTTGGAGGTAGGGTCACTTGTTTGGAAGGGAGGTTTCATGCTGACTTTCCTGCTTGCCAGTTAAGCTGCTCTACAGGCACCTCAGATGGGCAGGCACTGAGGGATGAAGACTGCCAAGCGGCTGTCATGCTGTGTCCTTTTCCCAGGTTGGCACATGTCCATCAAGCCTCCTGCAACATTGGGCCTGGCAAACATTACCTCAACGTGACCCCCCAGGTGCTCTCCCTGGTAGAGAAATGCAGAAGAGTGGATTTCAGACAGACCTTTGTTCAGGAGTCTTAGACTTCCAGATCAACCCCTCCCAAGTCCTGAGTCCCGTTTCTTTGCTTCTCTGAAACGTGGTTCCAGATCTGTGACAATGAACTGAATTGCTGCTATGACATGGTGATGAGGAAGGAGGTGCAATTGTGCAGATGTAATGATATCATGGGAATGCCCAGGTCCAGGGTTGGGACACAGTCTTTCAGTGCTGTCTAGTAGCACCACGCACTAATCCAAGCTCTGCACTATGTGCTCAAGGCACATAGCGCAGAGCTTGTGCTGTTCTTAGCAACTGTGTCTGATGTTTTGGTGGAGGGCTTGTCACTTTCTCCAAACCTACGGTCAGATCCCCCTGGGGAGACAGTGTTAACCAGCTCCCCTTAAAAATTAGAGGCTACCCCGGAGTCTCTGTTGTACTTTGTCTTTCTTTCTGCCATGTTTGGGGAACTCAGCCGAAGAAACACGAGCCACAGCCCTGAATGGGCCCTTTCTTCCACGAGGCCACCTGGATGGAGGCTGGGACGCCTGAAGGTAGCAGAGTGACACCAGGTGTAGACTGGTTTCTGTTTGCTTCTTGGTTTCCAAGTGTTTCCTGTGATAACATTCACAGAGTGCAGGCCCCGCTGGATGCTCCCTGCCCTCCCTGAGGGCTGGAAAAGCCCTGACTGAGAAGAAGGAGCAGGAGAGGGTAGGGGAAGGGGCTGAGAGATGGTCATTATCCTTGGCTGAGCAGGGCCTGAGCACACCACCCCTGAAGGTGTTTAGAAAAATCTCGCTTTCTCCACCAGAACTTTCTTTGGGTTGAGGAGTTCTTAAGACATTTGCAATGTAAAGGGCAGCCACCCTCCATGACGCAGGAGGCCAGATACCATCGGAACAATAGTATATTTAGAAGACAGGAAATGAGCCCTCCAATTTGACTTTACAGCAGGCATGTTCGCCTTGTGAGAGCCCCCAGAACTGACTGAGAACTGCAGGGCCACAAGGGAGGAAATTGTTCTGACTTTTATACTGATCTCTCTCTCTCTCTCTCTCTCTCTCTCTCTCTCTCTCTCTCTCTTCACTTTCTTCTCTTCTTGCTCTCCCTTTGTGCTCTCTCACCTCTCTCTTTCTCTTTGTCTCTTTCTGGCTCTATTTCTATTTCCTCAGGCTTTGCCTGGGCTGTCCCAAAGTGATGGGGAGAAATGATATTTTTCTAGGAACTGAGTCATTTTGCTGGATTTTTTTTTCAGCTGTGTCCCCGATTAGTAAACCTGTTTCAAGAACGGGAAAATGCACAGGGCTATTTTTATGTGTTCTCAGCACCACGCTTCAAATTCCTAGAACAGACACAATTGCCTTTCTGTTCTCAAGTGTAGATAAACCATACCAGCTGTGCGACCTTTGGCGAGTTAGTCTTGTGAAGCATCAGTTTGCTCATCTGTAAAATGGGGTTAACATGACCTATGCTACAGGGTGAAGGATGATGTGACTATGGTCACACTCTCCAGCCCCACCTGAACTGTGTGTGGTATCTATGGGCATGCAGTATGCCCAGATTCCTTTTGTTATTTTTGTGATAAGACTGTCTATTCCAAGACCAGCCCAGGGACTGGGTGAATGCGTCAATGCATTAAACACAGGTGTGTTTATCAGTTTAGAATTCATCTTTGGTTGCCTATTGGAGGAATGAAACAGAAACTTATACTTAAATCATCAGCCAAGGGGAAACTTGGCATCTTCACTCGGTAAATAAACATTTGTCAAGCTCCTCTTTGCTTAGCACTGTGAGGGCAACCAGAAAGAGTGAAATGTGAGAAGAGGTTCTGTGCGGGGGAGTGTATGAATGCAGAAATGATTGCAGGGGCGCTGTGCACAAATGCACAAATGCAACTTGAGGTCTAGGATTGGTTTCTTCTCAGATCTCACTGTCCAGGATTGAAAATTCAAGGATACCCCAAGGTGATATTAAAAAGACAAGGACAGTGGATCAGGGCATCTTGCAGGTACATAGCCTTGTTGGTACATAGCTCAGTATATAGCTTTTCTCAGGATAAGCTGTATTTCTTCTATGTTGCACGTATGTTTCCATGCATGCTACATTCAAGACACAGGTCCATGTGTCTAATACAAATATGAGCTATTCTCAGTTGAGTGTTGACTGAAAGATAAACATTATGCCCAAGGCTTTGTACTTGCTTCCTCTTTGACATTCTAAAGACTCTGAGGAGTGAGGATTGTTATCGTGTCCACTTTATAAATGGATTAAGTCACTTATCCAAGGTTTTACACTATGAGAAGATAGGGCTGTGATTAGAAATGAGATCTGAGTGGTATGATCAGAATTTTCTTAGTGGAGAAACTCATTCCCCCAGAGCTGGTAATAGAATGGAGGGTATGGGGTATGTCCCAGCTTTTCAGTCTCCTTGGTTTTTCCCACCCCAACAATTTCAACTCCCCTTGTCTCATCTCTCTCTCTCCTTCCTTCCTTCCTTCCTTCCTTCCTTCCTTCCTTCCTTCCTTCTTTCTTTCTTTCTTTCTTTCTTTCTTTCTTTCTTTCTTTCTTTCTTTCTTTCTCCTTTCCCTCACCCCCCAGGAACCAGGAAGAGTCAGCCTAAGGTCACAGGTAATGGCAGGAGCAGGATTAGAGTTGGCTATGGCTTGGGCCACTTTTTTTTCTGGTAAGTTCAGTTCTTTGATGTGAGATAGGCTAAGGCAGGGAGAGTACTGTAGGAATTCATCTTCTGGGTCAGGCAGGATGGAACTAGAGCCCTACTGGGGCAGTCATTTGTGGAAAAGGGGAATCCTGAGAGTCTGCAGCTCAGGGACAGGATATTTACTTCCTGCTCTATTTCATGAACCCAAGCAGGGGTAGATGGAGTGTGGAGTGTCAGGGAAACAGCTGCTTATATTTCGAAGACCTTGTGTAGCTCCCACCCTCCCATAGCTGTAGACCAGAGAATAGGATGCCTAGTTGTCCCAAACTAACCTTTGTTTTCTCTCTGGAAACTGTGCCTTCTTCAAGAATTGTCCTTTATCACTAAGGCCATGCCATCCGTGTCATCCTGCCCAGGCATCCACCAAGCCTGCCCTAGTTACCTGTGACTTACACAGATATAGCAGACCCACAGACCAGTCCCATCTTTAGGGAGAGTTTCATTCTTGTAGAAATGAACAATTTGGTAAATGTTCACTGTACTGATTTGGAAGCTAAAATAGACACAGAGAAGTTTGGGGTTGATTTTCCTGAGAGAGGAGAAGAGCCAATATCAATGTGATATACAGCTGACCGAGATGGAAAAGGGACAGAAAACTTTATCTCTCATTGAAAAACATTCCTCGGTGCAGTTGCTGCAAAATTTAACAAGTGCAACATGTGGTCATTCTCTTAAATAAACATCTATGCACTGATACAAGAATGACTGATTTGCCTTGTCCTTTAAAATGTAAACATTGATCACCACCTTTTCATCTTTGATCAGTTCATATCTTTAATATAAGATTTTTCTTGGAAGCCCTCACACTAAGACTGTGAAACCTGGTGTATTTCTGCCAACAAAGTTAATGAATAATAAATGCTGGATGCAAAAAGTGAAAACAATAAAGACCAAGTTTAGTTAAAATTAAATGAAAGAACTGAGTGACCTATAGATAGTCCTAATTTCATTGTAGGCTCATTATAATACATTTACATCATAAAAATCACATTTATGCTCTGTCAGTTTACAATTACCAAGGCAATCCCAGAAGTATCCAAATATGGTTTAGCACCTGGGTGGTGTCATGACTCTGAGAAAACACCACCTCAAAAACATCACTCTAAGTCCTAAGCATATTTTGCCCTTTATTTCTTTAATTTCTAAATCTTTCTAACCTCTAAATTTGTGTATAAATGCCACTACTCTCTCTGGAGTCTGCCAGCATTCTGACTCTCAGACTGTGTCTTCCTACTTTGAGTAAACAACTTCTCTTACTTAGAAACAATGCTCCTCTCTTTAGATTATACCTATACTTGGCTCTTGAGTGTCTATTTTACCTAAATAAACTTTCTGTACTTTCTTGCTCTAACTCACCCTCAAGTTCTTTCCTGTGATGAAGTCGAGAACCTGGATTGTTGGAGTAGAGCTGACAGTTATGGCCCAGATCTGGATTTGCCTGTAACATTCCAAAGTAGACAAAGGTTGTTTTATGTAATTAACTTGGGATTCAGCACCAGCTGGAAATAGCAGTGGTTGGTGAGACAAGGAAGGTGAACAAAATGCAGGGGACAGAATACCACAGAAATGTCTTTTCTCGTGGAGATGGGAAATCTGAAATCAAAGCATTAGCAGGGCTTTGCTCCAGGATGACAAAAGGGATAGGGGATGAGGGATCCTTTAAGATGTGCTGGCTTCAGTAGACTCAGGTCTTCTTTGATCAGTGTATGCCACACCCCACTTCTTCCTCTTTACATGGCCCTCTTCTCCCTGTTTGTCCTGTGTCCATATTTCCCCTTTTGTGTGGACACCTGCCATGTTGAATTAGGGTCCCTCTCATGATCTCAACATGTTTTAGTGATCTCTCTAAAGGCCCATCTCTAAATGAGGCACTTTATGAAGTAATTGGTATTAGAATATTGGATGTATCACTTTTTATTGGGAGGAGGGTACAATTACAGTTAAAGGAATGAAGCTAAGAGAGAGAGAGAGAGCGAGAGAGAGAGAGAGAGCATGCGTGTGTGTGTGTGTGTGTTATTGGGTGATGGTGTTAGCTTCCATGTGAACAGCTTGAGTCCTTTGGAAATGGCGTCAGTCCAGTTGGAGCTGAGGGAGTTGACTCCAGCCCCCTCCTACCCTGTGTGTCCCTTATAGACTCAGTGCTCTCAAATGTCACCTTTGGTAGAGGAAGAGAGAGCTATCAGGCATCACATGAGACTCATCTGGGCAGCATGTACAGTGGGCAAAGTGGGAGTAATATGCTGTGACAGTGCACTTGAAAGAAAAACATTTTTAGAAGAATTTCAGCAGATTTATAACTCCTCTAAATCAATATGTCACATTATATGCATTTATATTATATATAAAATATAATGCCTAACTATCACTGTGATATATTGTATAATTGGTACCTTGGTGAAGTTCCAAACCCACAGGGTTCTTGCTTAGAGGGTCAGCCAATGTAGTGATGGTTGGCATTTCTCAGAAGGTCAGCGAGAGGAACTGTTTTGGTAAAGATTAGTGCGAAGGCTTGAGCCTGGGGAATTAGCACTGGGACTAGTTGTGAATGACCTGAGCATTTTAGATGTGCAGTTGAAGCAAGGATCTGGCATGTGGAGAGAAGGACCTGAAGCTGTAGCTTAAGCCTCGGTACAGATCAGTGTCTCATGTGAAACGAGAAAGGCATGCATTTCTGTTAGGAAAAAATAAATACTGAACAGTTATTTACTGTAGCAATGCCAAGGGCCATGGAGCAGGCGAGTTTCTTAGCCAGATAAGAGCAGCAGTGCCTGTAGTTGTGTGCAATGGCTGGGGTGAGAAATATGGACATTCTGGAAGTTCTGATATGCATTGAGGCCTGTTGGGTTTACTTTAGCTGAGGACACCTTGTTCTGTGTCTGTCCAGGCCCTACCCCCGGTCTCAGGGAGGAAACAATGGGATCAAAGGGTAGGGAAGGCCACCCTTGCTGCCCAGGGATCTGGGTTTGGTTTCCTCTGTTCTGTACCCAGGGTGGGTTCTGAAACCCAGGGCCACTGAGAGCCTGTGGGGGACTGCCTGAAGGGCTGTGCCTCTTCCAGATGTCTCTGTGGCTGGCCGGACACTGAACATTAGAGCTGGCAGTGAGGAGCCCTGATGCACAGAGAGGCCCTGACCGTGTGCTTGGATCCGCATCCTCATCCAGGCTGTGTGGCCTCCTCCCAGACCCCTCACTTCACGAGTCTCAGTGTTGTCTTTCTTCCTTCTAGAGTGGCCAATGATGGTGAGAGGACAAGGTTCGATGAGAGAGTTGCACAAAGTGGTCAGCACAGAACTGGGAACACAAAGGCACTGAGGAGCATACGCCGTTATTAATAAACTCAGCAGTTTTGAGAGAGCAGATCTGGCTTCTTTAAGAGAGCTCTCTGGGGGAGATGGTTCATCCTACTGTACTGTGCTAAAGAGACAACTAAATTCCTGTTTACATATAAACCTAAACCCTCTTATTCTAACTGTGCCACCACCTTAAAAGACATATATTTATGCTTTCGGTTTTAGCTGTTCATATGTTTAAAAGCGGTATGCGCTTCCAGAGTGATTATGCTAATGTACATAAGGAGTTTAACAATTGCACTGACTGCACTAACCATCTATTTGAACTACATTGTGCAAATAAGATGTTATCTTAAATAAGCTCCTAATATAACTCAGTAATCACTATAATGTTTTTTTGGTGAAATTGTGGTGTTATTACTGAATTTAGCCATGAGCCTGAGATACTGAACCTTGGAGTAGATGCCGACAGTGCCCAGTGGCTGAGATCCTGGCCTGGAGAGGCAGGTTGTGGCTGTCTCTGCAGGATGGGGAAGGGCAGGGGTGGCTGGTGTGGTGCAGGCTCCTGAGGCTGATGCCCACAGGCAGATACCTGCAAGTGGGGAGAGCCGCACTTATCAGAAGTCTCATCAAAGCCAGAGAAGGAGCTGAAAGTGTTGCAGAGAATGCTCTTCTCTGTGCTGGCAGACCTGGGACACAGACAGGGCTGACTCACAAAGAGGAATGCGGACCAAGTTGGGGGCCAGCCAGCACCAGCCCTCTCTCTAGGCAGGCCCCACCTTTAGGGCCTCTTGACACTTAAGAGGAGGGCAGGAGAGAGGCTGTGGGAACTTTGGAGGCAGGTGGATTTCTCTGAGTGGCTCCAGGTTGTAAGATTATTCAAATCTAGAAGAGGAAACTTATATCTTAAATCACAGTCAAGAAACAGGAAAAGAAAATCAAGGTGAAAGCAGATGATTTAAGTATAATGTCCTTCCTTCCTTCCTTCCTTCCTTCCTTCCTTCCTTCCTTCCTTCCTTCCTTCCTTCCTCCCTCCCTCCCTCCCTCCCTCCCTCCCTTCCTTCCTTCTTTCCTTCCTTCCTTCCTTCCTTCTTTCCTCTTAGTAGTTATAAATTTCGGAAGGACTAACTAACTGGATAATCTAAAGGCAAACAGGAACTGCAAATCTAATGCCTTGGCTGGAATGTTTCTTTGCAGTTCACAGGTCATGTAGATTACCAGAATTTCTGTAGAGGAAGAAGTAAAATTTGTCCTGTCTGTTATGGAAACAGTCCTTGACAGGGAGCCTGCAGACCTAGGTCAAAGGTAACTGAGGCAGGTCACCTGGCTAGTTTAGGCCTGAGTATTTAAAGAAGCAATGTACTGGGGCTGGAGCGATAGCACAGCGGGTAGGGCATTTGCCTTGCACGCAGCCAACATGGCCGACCCGGGTTCAATTCCCAGCATCCCATATGGTCCCTCGAGCACTGCCAGGAGTAATTCCTGAATGCTCCTGAATGCATGAGCCAGGAGTAACCCCTGAGCATCGCCGGGTGTGACCCCCCCCCAAAAAAAAGAAGCAATGTACTATCCAAGGGTGCAATTCTTCTAATCACCTCTTAAATCCTAGGCACTGTGAGGCCTCTTCTCAACTGTGAAGCACTTTACATATTCACATTGAAGTTAGAATACCTGCAGAAGCTAAAGAGGATGAGGCCTGGGACATATAGTTTTATGCAAGGACATATGGAAACTAATGTGCATATTAAATTTAATGTTAAATATAATACCTAAGCTTAATAAAGATGCATTAAGTACATCCATTTAAGGCATCCTCTGTGATAAATCCTGGTAGAATCTGGTAGACGCTCATGTTATTGCTCAGAATCAACCACTGCACTATCATGGACAATACCTATGATCTTCATTTGTCAAGTGGAAAAGAAAATTCTTAGAGAAACTATGGCACTTGTTCCCAAACACTTGATTAAGACAGAGTGGCTCAGAAGTAGGGTCTAAATACTACTTTTCTCCCCTAACCCAACCTGAGAACAAAGGTAATGACTGTCTTCTCTGATTTTTATATGTTAGAAATATGGACCCCTGAGATAAAAGTTTCCACACCATCAACTCTGTGGCTCCAGAACCAGGAACTTGGGACTAGGAACTGTTTTTCTAGAATACTGGGCAGTTTCATGTGCCATGGCCAGTGATGCACAGAGAAAATGCTTCTTCAGGAGACAGAGAAAGTAAAACACTGGCCTCTCCAGTGGCATGGCTATTATGTCCATCTGAATCAATTGTGTTCAAATTCTGGTCAATGAATCACTGTTGGTCTGTGGAAATGTCCGGCCAGTCTGTGAGGTTTTGCGACATAACAATGCTCTATGGACACTGTCACTGTCACCGTCCTCTCATTGTTCATCAATTTGCTTGAGTGGGCACCAGTAACATCTTGCAATTGTGAGACTTGTTACTGTTTTTGGCATATTGAATACGTCACCGGTAGCTTGCCAGGCTTTGCTGTGCGAGTGGAATACTCTTAGTAGCTTGCCGGGCTCTCTGAGCGGGGTGGAGAAATCGAGCCTGGGACGGCTGTGTGCAAGGCAGACCCCCTACCTGCTGTGCTATCACACCAGCCCTCTCTAGAAACACTTGGAATAAAATTTTGGAAATCACTTGTTCAGAATATTCAAGACTATAGACAAGTTTATTCAGTATCTTTGAATTTTTTTATCTACTGAAATAACTGCTGGTATTTTGTATTTGAAAATACAACTTTCAAAACTAGCAAAACGTGTGCCCTTCAGAAATTTCTACAATGGCTGGAGCCCTGTTATACTTTTCTTATTTTGGATCCACTATCTCTTCCTGTGCTTATTCCCAAAGTGTTTCCCAACATAGACTTCATATTCTGGGAATTTAATTGAAAGATTCCATTTTACAGATGAAATTTATGTTTGGCAACTGAATCAGTACCACGAGCCTTTTGTCTTCCAAACCATCATCCTTTTGAAAATAAGCAAGTGGGAATTTATTCTGGAGATAATTCTGATTACAGGGCTCAGGATTGCTGGCAGCAAGACTTAAAAGATGGTGGGAGTGAGAGAGTGAGAGAGACTCAGGGGACAAGCCCTGACTCTGACTTTGAACAACTGACATCTAGAAAAGGTACCATCTGCTGCTGGGTTGCAGTTTTCTCATCTGTGAAATAAGTTTAGATGATATTACGGTCTGAGTTACGACTTCTCAAATCCATATGTTAAAGTCCTAACCCCTAGTAACTCCAAATGTGACTCTATTTGGAGACCAAATTTTAATTTATTTTTTATTTATATTATTTTTAATTTATTTTTCATTTTCTTAAATGAATCACTGGGAGATAGTTACTTACAAACTTTTGTGATTACATTTCAGTCATACAATGATGAGTACCCATTCCACCACCAGTGCCCATTCTCCATCATCAATGGTCCCAGTATCTCTCCCACCATCCTCACCCCATTTCTCCCCCCCCCCCCCGCCCCCGCAGCTCACCTCTGTGCCTCTGTGGCAGGCACATTTTCTTTTACTATCTCTCTCCTTTCAGGCATCGTGGTTTTCAATACAAGTACTAAGTGGCCATCATGTTTGGTCCATAGTATACTTTCAGCACACATCTCCCATCCTGAGCATGTCCTTCAAGCATCATTACTTAGTGGTCCCTTCTCTATCCCAGTTGCCTTCTCCATGTGAAGCTGGCTTCCAAATCATGGAGCAATCCTCATAGCCCTTATCTCTACTATCCTTGGGTGTTAGTCTCCCATTATATTACTTTATATTCCACAAGTGAGTGAGACAGAATTTTTAAAGAGATTATGAAAGCACATGAGGTCATGAAAGTGGGCCCTAATCCAGTGAGGACTGGTGATGAGAACACAGATGCTCACAGGTTCTGTGAGACCAGAGAGAGAAGGTGACCATCTTGAAATCATGGAGCAAAGTCTTAGAAGAAATCAGCCCACCCACACCCTCGTCTTGAACTTCTAAGCTCTAGAAGGGTGAAAAATACATTTCCGTGTCAAGCCACCCACTTGGCAATGCTTTGATGTGGCATCCCTGGTACATGCCTACAAATGAGATGATTACATTTGGAATTTAGATGGATAACACCAGAGGAGAGAAGCATTGCTACTTGCTGCTGGTTTCCATGAGTCCTTGGCTTATCTGTAGGTCATGCATGGATGGACTGAGAGCAAATGAGACTGGGTCTTGAGAGGCTTTTTGGACCCTGAGTTTTAAGAATGGTATTTTCCCACCTGGGACACATGTTCTATTGCCTTCTTTCCCCAATGTCTCGGTGTTGGGGAAGTGCATTCCCAGTACCTTTCACAGACAGCATGAACCAGTGATTCTTCTGCCACATATGCTCAATTTTGGAGCAGAGTTGATCTCATGAGCAGGGAAAACTGTGACAGAAGAAATGTATCACTACATGGAGGAGTAAGAGCCCAAGGAAAAAAAATGGAACCAGTCTTCATCTGGTCCAAGGGTAGCCAAATGAAAGTGGGAGCAGTGTACCTCTTAAGCACCACTAGAATTGGGGGGCGGTGGAGAAGGAATTGAGGCCTCATCTCATCTCTGTTGTGCCTTGGTGGCAAAGGGAGGGTGCTTGGGGAAAGAGACTGGCCTCAGGCTGATCTGACTCTAGCTTGCTTAGCTCTTGAGCACTTCTTCTGATCTTTTCCTCTAAATTGTAAGAGTTTGGGAGATTGGGGAGGAAAAAAATTCTCTTTAGATTCAGCAGGCTGAATTGCAAAAAAGAAAAAAAGCCAAAAACAAAACACAATTGAAGTCCTGAAAGTCTTCTCATTGAGATCATTTTTTTTTTTTTTTAGTTTCTGTGGATGCTTGTTTGGATCTGGAGGAGTTATTTGAAACATATTTTCTGCCCATGGCTTGAGAATGACAGCAAAAGACAGAAAAATCTGAGGGGTTCTCTCACCTTGTGGGAAACTGCAGGTTACTTACTCTCCCACCCAACTAGCAATCTCAGACACAGTGATTCTTCCTTCAGGAGTACTGAGGCAAGAGCTGCAGAGGAGAGCCTGGGGCGGTGGCGGGGGGGGGGGGGGGGAGGGAGGGTCATATGTAGAAGGTGCTGGAAGACATTGTGGTTGTTGAGTCCCTCCCAGACCAGGGTATCTCAGCCTGTATCTTGTTCCTGTGTCTTGTCCTTGGAGGGTCATCAGTGAGGATCTTTCCTGTGGTCCAGCTAAGAAGTCATAGATGCCTCCTGCCCCCTACAGCATCCTAGAATGAGTCTTCAGAGGTGGTGAGATGAATGGGCTTAAGAACATTTATCAAGGAGCAGAAGGAACAGAACCATCAGATGCGGGAAGAGGCTGAAGGTAACCTTGATTCACTAAATTTAAATAAACTTGAACCTTCATGAGCTGGGAAGCTATGTATGAGGTACTTATACAGGGTTCTACAGGGCTGCTCACCAAGATGAGAGGAAATGGAAGTCAGAGGAACTGAGAACCTATATAGCTTGGGATGGGCTAATCAGGTACCACGCACAGATGTGTCCAATTGCAAAGCTGAGTCTCTTTATTTTGACACAAGGTACCATATCTGGGTAGGACGTCTTGAACTGTATGTCAGGGACTTGCAGAGGAAAAAAACTGTCCATAGTCTGGTGCCAGGAATCTCTAGGAATGATGGGAATGAAAGTAGGAGCACATGTCATTCAAGCAATAAAGACTAAATCTTGTTAAAGAAACAATACTTGTTGCCGAAAATTTTAAACGACAAAAATGTAAGAAGAGAAGGAAAAATTTATCTAATTTTTGCAATCTAAATTCACTATGATTCATCTTTGGCATATTTTGTTTTGGTCTGTTCCTACACAGTAATTTTCTCACCTAGTTGTAATTATCCCTTGATTGTAGGCTCCAAAACACAGCATTTAAGGTTTTCTTGGGATTTGTGTGTGTGTGTGTGTGTGTGTGTGTTTGTGTCACTCCTGTCAGTACTTAGGGTTTATTCCTGACTTTATTTCAGGGATCACTCCTGACTGATTCCAAAGCACCTCATGGGGATCAATCATATGCATGTTGCATACCCTATACACTGTACCATCTCTCTGGCCCTTAAGTTTTAATTGTTTTTTATTTTATCATTTTTATACAATATTTGTATTTGGGCTGGAGCGATAGCACAGCGGTAGGGCGTTCGCCTTACAAGCGGCCAACATGGCCGTCCTGAGTTCGATTCCTCCGCCCCTCTCGGAGAGCCCAGCAAGCTACCGAGAGTATCTCGATGTGCCAGACACAGTAACAACAAAGTCTCCAATGGAGACGTTACTGGGCCCGCTCGAGCAAATCGACGATCAACGGGAGGGCCTTTACCTTTACCTTTTACCTTATACAATATTTGGTGGTCAATAAATACATGATTTTCAATACATTAAATAAATAATTTTAATACATTTTGCTTATATATGTTTACACACACACACACACACACACACACACACACCCTGTTTTGTAGTCTCCTGTTCTCACTGAACATTAAAATGCTCCTACCCATGATTTACATATAAAACAAGAGTTAATGGTGTCATTGCACATCTTGGAGATATCTAGGTTTCAGGATACAATGTATTATCAATAAATAATAAAACAATGGATATCTTTGGTAGAAAACATTATTCTTTCTCCACAATTTGGGATGTTTCATTTGGATGGGTTCCCAGAAGGTATTTCCTCTATGTGAATAGACAAATCACATTCTTTAGATACAGCATAAAAACTTCCACCAGTAAGGAGATTGGTGCAGGCAGACAGAACATCCAACTTGTCCATGACCTTGACGAGTCTCAACCTCTTGAACCTCAGTTTCCTCATTTGTAAAGCAGAAATGATAGTGATAGCTCATACAATTGTGTTAAGAATCAATAAGCAACGTTTATAAAAGGGACCTAGAGTCTTTAAGACTTTGACATGTGAGTTCTTCGACTTGCTATTAGGTGAAACATATTATTTGGGCATAGATTTTCCCGCATTTTGGGGTGCTGTACCAGGAGCTCAAGAGTGCCAATACCTGGATTCAGGTGTTCAGTACCTTGATCTGTGATATGCATTATCCAGGCTTCAGATGTGTATTATTTGAAGTCCAGGTATGCAATATCTGCATCTCAATTAGTAGTACATGAAACCAAGAGTGTAATATCTAGAACTCAGCTAGTAGTATCTGCAACCCAGTTGTATAGTACCTGGAACTCAGATGTGTCTCAGGTATGCAGTACAAGGAGCTTAAGTATATATAGTACCTGAAGATGAGGTTTACTTGGAGCTTTGTTGTGCATTATTTAGGCTTCAGGTGTAGAGCACCTGGTACTCAGGTGTGCAGTACCTAGAGTTCAGACATATGTACTTAAGGTATCACCTGGAACTTGGATGTATAGTTCATGACAGTGCGCAGTACCTGAAGATCTGGTATGTAGTATCTGGAACTCAAGGTGTACAGTACCTGGGGCAAAATAAAGGATCACTGAGAATGCCATGCTGAATGTTTCTGACATGGTCTTTATCCAGCAGATATATGAACTATTGCTTCTCATGTATTTCAGTTCCAGTAACTCAGTTCACAGTTTGCTCTCCCAACCTGAGTACACAACTTCACTTTGCTGTTACTCGTGGCTTCTAACATCCTGTTTGCCAAAGGATCATGTCAAAAGGCACTCGGAAGTGTGCAGTGTAATTTTATTTTCTGGTAAGATCTATCAAGGTCAAAACTACCCAAGCAATTTTTTCCAGATCATGGAGGCAAATGAAAAAAAAACAACAAACAAACCTATGTGCTAGGTTGAAGATCATGGTTGGTGAGAAATAAGGAGGTGAGTGGGGCACAGGAAGGAGGCAAGTACACCGTTGAGGAAAGCGTGTGGTTTCTCTCCCTCTTTTCCTTCTCATCTTCCTCTGTTCCTCCTTTGGTATGTTTAACCAACATCCACTTGCTTGAGCCCGAGAAAAGACAGACTCTGCTTTTAGGAATTGACTGTCTAGAGGCACAAAAGTGGCAGCAGAGCAATGAGTGACAGAGCAGTTTGCTGGGAACTTAGCAGCCCAGGGGCTTGGGAATACAGAGCTCCCTAAAGCTCTTTCCAAAGGCAGGTTTGAGCTAACGAACCTATTTTGCAAAGGATAATAGCACCAGAAACACCAGAGCTCCATTTATGGGAGCATATCCAGGGTGCAAGTGAGACCCTGACCAGTCCAAGTGCAAACACCAGACACCTTGTACTTCTTGATTGAGACAAGGACAACCAGGAGGCCCCGATCTTCAGAAAATAGCTCTTGCTACCCAGAGAAGATTGCTGAGATTCCTCTGTATGTGCTGACAATGTTATACTTTCAATATCTGGAAAATAATTGTGTGGCTTCTTACATGTTCTCTTTCCATCTCATTGGATACCTGCAAAGGAGCAGAAAGGAGAGAAAGCCATTTTGTGACCACTCACAAACAAAAGGCTTTCTCAAGTCATTGTGCTCTCTGACCTAGAACCTCCATCAGGAGAAAGAAAATTCAGTGCTTCCTCTGGGTCTGTGCAGTTAAGTGTGTGTGTGTGTGTGTGTGGAGGGGGTCAGTTGGCTTTTCTTACTCTTCTGCTTTTGAACTTATGCCTGTCATATGAAATGTTTCTATGAAAATTCACAGGTACACAAATACAGGCTGAATAAGTCCCTGAAGAAAAATAGCTACAACTACGACTTTCACCTTTAAACAACACGGGTTTGAATGATGTGGATCTACTTATATGCAGATTTTCTTGTAAGAAGATGACACAAATGTACAGGATCTATAATCTTTTGCAGTACTACAAATCCACTTCCTTTTATCATTTTATTACCGTCATTAGATTGCTTTACTGTGATAATATATGCTCAAATAATACACATATCATATAAACTATATGCCAACCAAATGTTACTGTAAGGCTTCTGATCAATACTAGGCTATTAAGTTTTGGGGATATCCAAAGTTATACTTGGATTTTCGATTGCTATGGGAGGAGGGTGGTTCAGAGCTCTCAATGCCTGCATTATCTGAGGGTCAATGGTATTGTATGTGTACTATGGGACACATCTTGAACTTGTGTGCTGATATTTAGTTTTTAGAAGTTTGTGAGTGGTCACAAAATTGCCACTTCACAGATAAAGATGCAAAGTTTTAAGGAATAAATTAACATTTTTCAGATCACACAGTCAAGATGGAATCAGTTTTAGGGGCTCTCTTTCCAGAAAATACAATGTTCTATGTCTCTATGCACCATCTTGGTGAAAGGAGAAGACATCTACTTTGTCCAGATGTGAACTATGCCATCTTGTTGATGAAACGGTGCCAATTTGTGGTAGCATTGGGTAAATGAAGAACGCTTTCCTTTTCCAATGTCTCTTCAGGTGAGCCTGAAGTTGTTTGTATTTGTATTAGTAGGGATGACATTATAATAAATATTGTAGATTTTATGCATGTGAAAGAAATTCATTAGGGGGCTGGAATGTTAGCACAGTGGGCAGGCATTGGCCTTGCATGTGATCAATCTGGGTTAATCCCTGGCATCCCATATGGCATCCTGAGCACTGCCAGGAGTAATACCTGAGTGCAGAGCCAGGAGTAACTGAAACATTGCTAGGCATGGTTCCCCTCCCCCCAAAAAAGATAAAAAATAAATGAATTAAACTGCAACAGGATAAACATATACATAAATTTAGTATTTAAAAATACAAAATGCTATATATCTTTATAGCAATTATTTTATGGATGTGCTTACATATCCTTGATATTTGTCAAATTCTGCATATGACTATTCGTCTGGTGTGAAGAATCATCAACTTACCAGCCTATAACTTGAATGATCTTCTTTCAGAGAAAGAAGCTAACATTTAACCATCAATATGCTAGTGTTGTTTTATTTTATTTTTTTGCTTTTTGGGTTACAGCCAGCCGATGCTCAGGGGTCACTCCTGGCTCTGCACTCAGGAATCACTCCTGGCGGTGCTTGGAGGACCATATGGGATGCTGGGAATCGAACCCGGATAGGCTACATGCAAGGCAATCATGCTACCTGCTGTGCTATTGCTCCAGGTTCCATAGTGTTTTTTTTTTTTTTGTCTTTTTGGGTCACACCCAGCGATACACAGGGTTTACTTCTGGCTCTGCACTCAGGAATTACTCCTGGCGGTGTTTGGGGGACCATATGGGATGCTGGGAATCAAACCCGGGTAGGCCACGTGCAAGGCAATCACCCTACCCACTGTGCTATTGCTCCAGCCCCAGTATGATAGTGGTTTTGAACCTTATTAAATCTTCATTAATCTCTAGGAGCTGGATTCCTCTTTTTCGTGTTTTGCAGGTTTGCTGACAGGGATGCCTAAGTTATACAGCCGGTCAGCAAGTCTGTAAAAGCCAGGGTCCACTGCAAAGCTGAAGTGAGCATTCCTTTGCTATGTGATCCATAGTAGGACAGCCTTGCTCAGATCACACAGGGCCAGGCAGAAAGCAGGTGCTGGAGAAATACATATACTGCAATGATGGTTTGGCATGGGCCTCACTTAGCCTTGTTCATTGGATCCATAATTTGCAGTGATGCTTCTGTGCTTGAGTTAAGCTTACACCCCACATAGCAGAAGCCTCAATGAGAGGAGAATAACCCAGAAAAATCCCCAGGTTCTGAGCAGTGCCTTCGGGAGACACGCAGGCTCACATTGTCTCCCCAGGGGTCTTTGCTTATGTCCATAATGCTCATTCCTAGGCCCGGGAGACCTTCTTTCTCAATCCCCCAGCTCCCAGTGTCACTGAGAAAGGACTCCCAGGGGATCTGCTAGCTCAAGTTTCCCTCTCTTGGGACTTTGGGATATGATCTTCCTGGTAGTTGATTTTGTTTTTTAATTCAACTTAATTTTAGTCTCTGTGATTTACAGTATTGATAATGGCAGGGTTTATGCCTAAAACATCCCAACAGCACATCTTCCACCAGATTGTCAGCTTCCCTCCACCATTGTCCAGGCACCTCACCCATCCTCTCCCTGTCTTCCTCCTCCGGAGTAAGCTTCCTAGTGAAAACCAGTTTTCAGTTCCTGTTGCCTTTGGGTATTTGTAGTTCCCTTACTATGTTTCTGTATAGCCTACATATGAGACAGATCATTCATAATCTGTTTTTCTCCTTCAGGTGACTTCACTCAGCTTTTAAGAGCCATGCATGTAGCAGCAAAATGCATGATTTCATTTTTTCTTGTATCCAAATACTATTGTGTATATGTACCATGGTTTCTTTATCTAGCCATTTGTTCTCAGACACTTGGGTTTTCCCCCTAGATTTTGGCTATTGTACATAGTGCTGCAATAAAGATAGGAGTGCAAATGTCTTTTGTGTAGAGGACTTTTGGGTCCTTAGGATAAATGCCAAGAATTGAAGTTCTTATATGGGAGGTCAATTCCTAGTTTTTTGAGAAGTATCCATATTTTTATCCAAATAAGCTGGACTTGTTGACAGTTTTATCAGCAGTGGATGAAGGTGCCTTTTTTCCCCATGTCACCTCCCACTCTGGTTGTTTTACTTTGTGATGTGTCAGTCACATTGGTGTGAGATATTTCATTGTTGTTTTGATTTACTATTTCTCTGATAATGAATTTTTACTCATTATTCCCTCCGGTATTTTGATTTTTTTTATAGTGGAGCATTTTTATTTTTTATTTTTTTCTTGCAGTTTGACTTTTTAAAAAATTTTTATTAGTGAAACACCATGAGGTACAGTTGTAGACTTACAAATTTTTGTGCTTGGGTCTCAGTTATACAATGATCAAGTACCCATCCCTTCACCAGTGCCCATTTTCCACCACCACGGGTCCCAGAATCCCTCCCACCCCCCATCCCCCCCATCTAACCCTGCCTCTGTGGCAGGGCATTCCCTTTTGTTCTCTCTCTCCTTTTGGGTGTTGTGGTTTGCATAAGAGGCATTGAGTGGCAATCATGTTTGGTTTATAATCTAATTTCAGCATGCTTCTCCTATCCTGGGAGGAACCTCCCAACACCCTTTATTTGGTGCTCCCTTCTCTATCTGAGCTCCCTTTTCCCCTAGTATATGTGGCTGGCCTCCAAGCCATGGAGCAAAATTCCTGTTACTAATCTCGACCACTCTTGGGTGTTAGTCTCCTATTTTGTTACTTTATGTTCCCCAGATGAATGCATATTGATTTTTTTAAGTAAAATTCTATCAGTGACTTATATATGACTGTTCTTGCATTGTGGGGTCTAAGGATGTGGCCTGATCAGCAGAGCTGGTGGGGAAGGAGCCCTGAAATGGTACTATATCAACAGCTTCCTGGATACCCCTGTGTTCTCCCTCTGGAAATATTGACTCTGACCTTGGCTTCAGGAAATCCTGTCTGAAGAATGGACTATGGAGGCACCTAGGTGAGAAGGACCAGTCTCCATCATGGTCTTTAAGACACTTCTGGCTTCGTCTTGGCCTATCCTAGGAACAGATGGGTCACAGGGACAAGTCATGATCCTGAAAGTCTAAAGGGTGATCTGAAGAAGTCATGAGCCAGGAAAATAGCTCAAAGGGCTGACGCACATGCTTTGCATGCAGAAGCCTTGGACTTAATCCCTGGCACTGCATGGTTTCTTAAGAGCTGGCAGGTGTTCCAAACATAGTCCCCCAAATAAAAGAAGTCAGATCCATATTGTCTATCTTGCTTCTTCTCTGGATAGTGCAGTATACCTCGACAGCTGGAGTGGCGCCTTATTCTTCTCTATGTCTAATGGATCTGAACCAGGAGTACAAGATGTAGGCTTGAGTTTCTTGGGTTGATAAAGAAGGGATCCCACTCTGAGTGGTGGAAAAACTGTGCCAGTAGACGAAGAGAAGGTATACAAATGAAAGTCAGAATACTTGGCTATGACTAGCAGGAGAGAGTTGAGGATGATGTGGCCATTGTCCGGAGTTGGGTGGGTTTGACTAGAGTAGAGTTGTCCACACCTAACAGACAGTCTTCCTGCTTCTCTCATCAGGAGTCAAATATGGTGCTTGGAGTTGGTGGGTAGAGAATACAACTTTGGACCAAATTTTAACCATTGGAAGAATGAGATAAATTTCACAATAATTGTTCACTATTTATTGCTCCCCAGCTAAGCAGCAAGCACTAAGCTATGAGCTTTATTTACATAATTTTATTTAGGGGTAGGTGGGCAGCTGCCAAGTAGTGTTCAGAGAGCTTGAATGCCACTCCTGGTAATTTTTTGGCCAACCAGGCCAGATGGCTAAATGCGGGGGCCTGGGGCTAGAGTGATACTACAGTGGGAAGGGTGTTTGCCTTGCATGCATCTGACCTGGGTTTGATTCCCAGCATCCCATATGGTCCCCTGAGCACTTTCAGGAGTAATTCCTGAGTGCAAAGTCAGGAGTTACTTCTGTGCATGGCTGGGTGTGACCCAAGAAGCCAAAAATAAAATATCAGGGGCCCAAGGATGTGACATTACGCAGGTCCTGCAGTGGCAGGGTCTATTAGGGCCAATTCAGCAGTGCTCAGGGACCTCCAGGGCTATATCTATAGGTGCTCAGGGACCATGTGGTGCTGGGAATTGAACTGGGGCTGGGTACGTGTACACCATGCTTATAAGTGCAGATGCCAGCAATGTGAGATTGTTCCGTATTCTTCAGTTTCTCTTTACCTCTCACCCCTACTGTCTCTAGAACAGTCTCCATCTTTTTTTGCACCTAAAGAGCAGGAAGCCTTTGATGTCAGTGTATATGTTTGGTTAAGTATGTGACAGATTCCTGGACTTCATTAAGTGTGTAGAGAGTGCCTAGTATTTGATAGATACCATCCAGGAAAGTTAAAACTCTGAAAGTTCACAGAAGACTAAGAGAAATTGTTTGTGATTCTGACATAACATGGAACCTAGTGCCTGTAGTAGATTTTAGGTAAGGTAATTGGACTTGTGTTTCTGCGTAGTTGAGACCCAGCAGGAACCATATCTTTAAGCCAGACGTGAGGAACAGATGGGTTTTGGAGGTGCTATGATGGTCTGGAAGAAACAGCATAAGGAAAGAACAGTTTTATATGGGACTTGTAGGGGATGGTGGGGCAATAAGGTTGGTGCAAAAGAAGATTGACAAGGGGTGACCCTAGAACAGTACCAGTTCAGGAAGACCTGGGAGCAAGTGCAGGAATGTGGACTGTGTTCTCTGAGTAGAGGAGACAGGGACGTTTCAGTGGCTGCTTGGGGTCGGCTCTGGCCTCCCAAAGATGCAATGACGTCCGAACCCCTTGCATAGCAGAACGTGGCTTAGCTAGGAAATCAAGTCTTTGTAGATGTAGTTAAGAAAAAGTCGTGCTAGAGTAGGTGGCCTTCTAGTGGTGTCCTTCCTAGAAGAGAAAGAGATGCAGAGACAGAGGGGAGTACTCCAGTGACTGGAGTGCCACCAACTGGAGCCAAAGGAATGGGTCTTAGCTTAGCTGCCAGGCTCAAATTCCATGCTTTATGGCTTAATTCTTACAGAAGGCCAAGAGCAGGGTGCCACCATGGCCAGGCCTCTTGTGGATTCCATCTTCTCAAATATCTCTACATAGTACAAAAAGTTACTCTCTCTTTGAACTCTCAAGAACTCAGACCTTATGAGATGGGGGCTTGACTCTCATGACCTTGTCGCTTGCCCCACTTATGTATACCATCACACTGGGTTTAGGGCTTCAACAAAGTGCTTCAGAGGGGCCATGTACATTCAGTTCCTGTAGTGAGGGCTGCCGGCAAACTAGCAGAAGCACAGCAGAGGCAAGGCAGTCTTCTGTCTTGCAGGCTGTAAAAGGAGAATGGCTGCCAATTCATTTGGATGTCTGGGTTCTCGAGGTGGGAAAGAATAAAATTGGGTTCTTTTCAGTTACGCAGTTGGTGGCCTTTGTTGCTGCAGCTTCAGCAAAGGATGAAGTGAGGTATATTCTGCTACTCTAGACCCCTTTTCCTGGTTGTTAGCCTGGCCCCAAAACCTGCGCTGCAGATAGAGGTCCCTTCTCAGCCTCGCTTCCAAGGCAAATCTGACCGCCACTGGGCTATGGGGTCTGGCCAAGCTGGGGACTGTGTCGTCAAACACTGATTTGGTATTGTTTCTTGGGAAAGGGTAGAGACTCTGAGAAGCGATATTATTTCCTGAAGGAGGGATTTGGGGCTCCCAGTGTTCAAGTTCTGCAGGTGTGAGTAGGTAGAAATTCTTCCAAGCAGGAAAGGCCAGCAGGGAGTCAAAGGAGGCAAGGCCTTTTTGCAGGCTGCACTGGGCCATCAACAAGGCAACTGCATCCAAGCGCTGGGACACTCAACGTGCATTTGGTTTTATGTGGTTAAACCGATGTCTGTGGAGCAATTCCTGCACACGTCAGGAAAAACAAACAGAGCTGAGGGCCGGTTTCAGCGGATGGTCGCAGCCTTTTCAAATCTGGCAGGGGCAGCTTTGCACTCATTGAGGAAGGTGGCTGTGTCTACTCAAAGGGAACAGAGAAGTGGCTGTCCCATCCCCCACAGAGTCCTGCCCAGCCCTTCCCACTCCCCACCGTTCATCCCAGCTCCTTCATCATCACATTTGTTCAGAGAAAATCCGGAGGAAAAAGTTGCCCTTGCTGGTCATTGACAGCAGGTCTGCCTGGGTCCTACACACTGAGGACATTGTTTCCAATGGTGCCACCTCTGTAAAAATATTGGTTCTGTAGTGTTGCCAAGATTTCTGAGTTAGCTATCAACCAGCACTCCTTGTGCAAACTCAATCTGCCTTCTGACAGGTTTAATCAGCCTGCAGTCCTTAGTGGACTCTGTCTGAGCCACTTGCCGCCAGCAGCCACTGGGGGCAGGAGCCGAGTGGGGTGACACAGCTCATCACAGAGCAGAGGAGTCTGGTGTCGTAAGCTGGAAAAGCACAGGAGAAAGAGTTCTCCACCAGGCTGAGAGAGATGTCTTCCGTTTCTTTCGGGTCTGGGTGAGAGAGTATCTCTAGCCTAGATTAAAAGGGAAAGTATCTCAGGAGAGCTGATGCTTGTCCTTGAACTTTCACTGTTAAGATTCTCAGTCTGGCATGAATGAGGTCAAGATTTCGAACCACACACAGGTATCTGTTGGCTTGGAGAGGAGAACATTTCCTATTTCCTTTGATGCAATCGCCTTGGAAAACAGTGTTGCAATCTCAAGGCTCTAAGCAAACTCTCAGGTATTTATTTAATTTACTTTTGGGGCAAAAAAAAAATTGGATGCGAGATGAGTGGGAGAAATTCACCTGAGAAGGTTGTTTCAGTCATCAATATACTGGGATTAGGAAAAAGAAAATGCTTGAAGCCAGAGAGATAGTATAGGGGTTAAGGTGTTTGCTTTGCCTTAACCTTATTTGATCCCTGCTTGTGGTTCCCCAAGTACTGCCAACAGGGATCTCTGAGCACAGAGCCAGAAAGAAGCTCTGAGCATCCCTGTGGCCCACCTGCATCTCCATGAAAAGAAAGAAAGAAAGAAAGAAAGAAAGTAGATGCTCAATTCTCAAAAGAAATAAGCTCAGAAGTTGTGAAAACATTAACATTTAAAAAATTTAAGAATGGATAGAAATTAGTAACAACATGGACCCTTGGAAGTGACTGATTTAATATGTAGAGCATGCAAAGGGCAATGGAATTATCAAATAAATTTCCTTTTGCTATTCCTACCTTCCTCTCTCCCCTCCTTTCTTAAAAATGACTGTTTGGGATTACAAATTTACAATAAGGAGGAAACCAAAGGCGAACTAAGTTCTTTGAACATTGTGGGCTGAGAAGAGAGCGTCTGGATTCATTGCTTCTTCTCTAAGTTCTTCTTTCTGTGTGCCCTTAGCTCAAGCAATCAACCTCGCTGGGCCTTCACTTCCCCATCTGTGAAAAAAGAGTGTCGTCTCAGTCACTGTACAGAGGGTAAGATGAATGAACTGGTGCCAGAGAAGATCCAAGAAAAGGACCCAGAGGTGACTGGATGAGAAGGAGCTATTTGCTGTTACCACGATACTATTAATAAATGGCTCCTATTTTTTCCCCATACCACAAATGTTGGCCCCTTCTCAAGACTGATGTCTGTAATCTGCAGAGCCATGTAGATTTGGCCTGTTACTCAGAAATATTGAAGGCAAATATTAACTCAAGATAGTGCAACTCCAGCACGAGGAAGGTCAATTAACCTGCAAAAGAGAAAATGCCTCCATATTTTAAACGGATGGCACCCGATGCTTCCAGGATGGTTAATAAATTCCTGTTTTGTGGCAGCAAGAACATGTTTGAGAAATTAATGCTGGGGTATCTCAGGGCAGCTTTATAATCATGTCAGATCTGCACACTGTCCCCGATTGCTAAAACTCCTCATGGCTGATAAGGTGCTTGTTAGAGAAATGGGAACTAAATTTATAGTCGGCTTTGTGGAGCCAATTTACATGTTGTACTGCTGGAGCTTAGAACTAAAGGAAATGTGCTTGAAGCCAAAATTGGCTTTGTGGCTCTGGTTTCCCCAGCTCAGCACCACCTGCCTCCAATCAAACTGTCCAATTACAGGAAACAATTGTTTTCTTGCTTTCTGGGAAGTGAAGAAATTCATCCAGTAAAGGACTGATTTCTAAATGTTTCTCTTTCGCCCCTTTAAAAAGAAACAAGAACATAAAAAAACAACAACTCCAAAACATCAACACTGCTTTGAGGGAGAAAGTGTTTTCCTAACAAATGACTTCCAAAGTTTAAAAATCGGAATATATGGGCCATGCTTTTTGGTTATTGACCAGAACACCTGATCTGTAATTACTCTCTATAATAATGTTATTAGCCATTCAGAAGAAAGGTTCTTCCTTTTAAGATGCGAGGCAGTAATTAAAGGCTGTGAATTTCACAGGTGAAATCTTGCAGAAAGTACGATTTTGAAGTCAAAGAATTTAGTGATCCACCTCTGGTTAATTAAACTTTCTTCTCAAAATAAAATCTTGTATTTGAAACAATGAAATCAGTGACAATGATACTATTTATCTTGAAGCCCAAGTCTCATTGCTTTAAATCCTAATTTGACTTGCTTAAGCTTCCTTCTCTGAAATGGTTAAAATAGCAGCAGAGAAGTTGAAAGGAAAATAAACCATTGGCCACATGTAGATGTTACTTAGCATGCATTAAGTATGCATGATAATTATAGTTCATACTTTCCTCTGGCAGGTAATATTTTAATGGGACTACCAAACTTTACTTGATGTGTTTCTGTATCATCATCTCATGAGTATTCCTTTGTTAAAAAATAAAAGAAAAAAAATTCTCAAAATTCCATTGTTCAATAAAATCATAATGAAACACTTATCTTATTATTTCTCTATAAGTCATTTTTATTTTTTTGAGCCTATCTCCAAAAACTTATATATGCAGCAGTGACTTTTTGTTCCATCTGGAACCCACTTGAGTTATTCTAAGGGCTTTTGTGTTCCATTCTACAAGTTCTCACATGCATGGCACCTTATCACCTAACAATCACCATTCCCTTACTCCAGGAAGCCTTCCCTAGTTAGACCAGCTAAGGCTATCTCTGCCTTTTGTCCGTGCTTTCAGCCTTAGTTAGGGTTTTACTCCTAACCTCTGCATCTTCACTTCCATGTAGAACAGCTCTTTGGAAATAGGAACTCACTAAAGACTAGACTATTTCTCTTTTATTTGATAAAAATGGAGATAATTCTTTTCCTCTTCTCTGTCTAGATATTTCCTCTGAGCTTTGTCAGAGCCCATGTCTTTCCTCCATACTCTGCTGGTGTTAGTGGGGCCCTGAGACTCCATTCAGGACCTCAGCCTCTCCTTGACACACTCCTTGGGACTGGGACACTCATATGCCTTGTGACTTCTTATATAACCTGGAGTTCTCAAATGCACAGGCCTGTGTTCTCATATTTAGTTCAATGCAGCACTGAAAGAGGGTACTCACTACTCAGGCTCCCAGGAGTCACATATCCCTCTGTCCTCAGGGTTGTTATTTACTTTGAGTCCTTGTTTAATTACCAAGTGGGGGTGGGAGATACCTAAAAAGTCTAATACCGGTTAGAATGGCACCTTCCACAATGAAAACAACGCTATCTAGCAGAGATCCAATGCAGGTAATGAGATAAAAAATATATATATAAGGAAACAGAAACACCCATAGACTATCAAACTATATGGTCACCTGGCAGCCTTGCATGGTCTGACAAGCTGCTGACCCTTCACTCAGCACAATACACTCCCCAGACTTCCACCAAAAGAAGAGTCATGGTTGACAGAAACAGTCAGGACAGTAATTCAATAGGGACAGTTATTCAATAGGGACACGAAGAGCAGAGACTGAGGCATTTCACACTATCAACAGGCACCCTAAAATATAAAGTCCTGACAGTTTTCTATTTTGTTTTTGTCCATGCTATCCCTGTATCTTGAGAACCCTAAGCAGTCTTATTCTCCGTTTGCCTGGCATGCATTCGCAGATATTTGTCATCTATTCTATTCTCTCCTGGGTGGACTGTTGCATTTAACATTCTAATATCTAAACTATTTTACCGAGGGGCATATCCCATCCTTGGGATTTTTTTTGTTAGGTGAACAAATTCTCATAGTCAAATTCCCAGACTCTGAGCCAGGTTGTTTTCACTCAGGGCACCCTAGAGGAGGCGAGTGAGAGCCCTTCCCACCCCAAGGGACCCAGCCCCGGCAGCTGAACTCCACTACCCAACCACCACGATGCACCAAATTGCTTTCCTGAAGCACACATCATAAGACATTTCCTACCCATTTTCCATAATTACTACAACATGTTTGATGGGGTTCAGACAGTAGGCAACAAATCATAGAGAGAAATATATATATATATATATATATATATATATATTTACATATGCGCCTCTCGGAGAGCCCAGCAAGCCATCCTGTCCCCCCGGGCAGAGCCTGGCAAACTCCCCATGGTGTATTCGATATGCCAAAACTATAACAAGTCTCATTCCCCTGACCCTGAAAGAGCCTCCAATCATTGGTAAAGATGAGTAAGGAGAGGCTGCTAAAATCTCAGGGCTGGGACGAATAGAGATGTTACTGGCGCTCCTTGAGTAAATTGCTGAGCAACAGGATGACAGTGACAGTGACAAATTCCCAGAACCCCTTTCACATTCTTTAAATCTTACCTAGGCTGAGGTACCGTGGATCTGGAGTTCTTTCTGACTGCACATCCCTCCCTGCAGGCCCACCCTTACAGCCCTAGCTGCCAAGCCTATTCTCTATCTTGCATCTCTACATATGTATTTGCCTGCTGCCAGGCCTGCCAGTACCCCCACATTTGCACCCTTCACTGCTTACACACCCTTTCCCTCCTACTGCTATCTGCATACCCAATCCTCCTTGTCTGCATCTCCCTGCCCCTCACCTGCAAACTCCTAACTAATTAGCCTAACTAATCCCCCTGGTTTCTCTTATCCCTCCAGAGTCCAGGTGTCCTTCTTATCAGAGCAACTGGACAGTGAGTTCTCCAGGGCAGGGACTGAGCCTCACTTAGTGTCGTTTCGCTGGAGTCTAGAAGGAACTCAGGAAATCTTTTCTGAATGCACCAGTCTGGTTTTAACAACAGGTTTGGGCTCCTTCCTGTGCTGCACTTTTTATCCACAGGAATGAGTTTTGGGTACTAAAAATCTACGCCTTGCAGGGATCTGGTGACTCGGGATAACTGTGGGCAAGGGGGGCTTTCCAGCAACCTAATTAGATGAAACCACACAGTCACCTTCCCACCCCCTGAGGTGACCTAATTCTCAATTCCTGTGGTCTCGACAGCCATTGCTGCCGTAGAATTCTGATGAGGCCGGGCAATTTCTCCTCTGGTATTTGATGAGAAAAGGGAATTGAATGTAGGTGATTGATTTGGTCCTGGTGAAATAGATGGGAAGTCAGCTTGTGCTCTCTAGAGCTGATCTGTGTGGAGGGATTTCCTGGAGCTTTCATGGGCCTCCGAAAGCCCTGCTTGTCCCCATGGAAGGGGTCAGGGAGACTGATCTGTCACCTGCAGGAGGGTGAATAATCTGGCATCTTTCCAAATTAGATACAAAAAAAAGTCTCTAACAATTTCTGCTTCTACCCATTCTCATTTTGCTTTGCAGACAGACAGGAACTTGCTTTCTATGAGTCCTGCTTGCATGAGTGCATCGTGAAGCAGCGGGACTGGTCAGTGCATCTCCTTTGGGCGAGACAGACACCCTTTTCTTCCCATGCCTGGCGTTCCTGGGTGGGAAGACAGAGACGGCTGTGTTCGTGGGGAATGTCTGTTTAGCAGCCCAATTCTTTCCCCTTTTCCTCTCCCATATCTCAGTCATCTTAAATGTTTCCTCCTCAGTGAATCCTTTCCTGACAATTCTCATTCCTTCCTTCTGTCTTCCCACCCACCCCTCACACCCCGCGGCATGTCTGAGGTCCCTGGGTGGGGTACATCTCACTTTGAACATGTGTTCAGGCTTGCAGCTCAGCTGCTCAAGTCCTGGGCCCTGGAGGGCAGGAAGAGTGCTGGGTGCTGAATCAGGACAGTTTGGCAAGGAATGAGGGTCAAACACAGTAGTGATTGACCCTCTGTCCAGTGAATGATGGGGATCTTCTGTTTGATTTTAAAAATAATGCATTTCGTCTGAAGAGGTAATAACAGAAGCTATGGTACTTGCCTTGGACTGTCAGGAGGTATTCCTGAGCACAGAACCAGGAATAAGATTTGAATACTGCTGAGTGTGACTCTAAAAACACCCCCTCCCCCAGTAAACAAAGCCAAATAAATGATAACACAGAAGCCACAGCTCTGGCCTGAAGCACTGGGATCAGCGTCTGGGGGAGAGGTCCAGGCATCAGCATTTGGTCCTCTGGTGGTTTTAGTGAGCAGCAGGGAGGAGGGCAGCTCTCCAGAGCAGCAACCAGGCTTCCTGGGGACCTGAGCATTTGGGAGTGTGTCTGGTTCTGGGACTGTGTCTCCTGGTTCACTGGCTTCCTCATTTATGAGGGAGAGTTTTTTTGGGGGACAGTGCTGCTGTTTGGATGCTACAGATAAAGAATTGAGAAGACAATATTCACCAGTAACTGACTCTTGTGGCTGCAAAACCTTGTGTCATGTCAGATTTAAGGCTCTAGGATTTGGAATTAGGCAAGGCCTGGATTGAGCAAATACTTCATATATTGTTTCAGTGCACTACTTGACTTCTCTGAATCTGTTATCTTTTCATGGAACGGGTTTATATGACTGTATTAACTTTATTAATAAATTATCATACTAATATCAGAGAGGTGTAAAGAATCAATCAGCTATGAGTTAAGCAGTATTTAATAGTCAGTAGCTATTTATGATGATCATGGAGAAAATGATATGGATGAGGATGTTGTTCCATAAACCTATGAAGAGCTTAGGGTGAATGTTGGCAAATAGTTATAGGGGAATTAAAAAAACCCTAAATAATAATATGGGAATTATGGTTATTTTGATGCCTTTTTAATTTCTCACTCATTAAACCCTGAATGGTAAAGTAAATGAATGCTTTGCTTTCTCACTTTTCTAGATCAAAATGTTGATGAGATGTTCTCTATTGTGTGATATTTTTAGGCTTGAAAACTTCAAATATGTCCATGAGGTGGGAATCTATTTCATTTGCTAATTTCTATTAACAAGGTAAAAGTGATTATATTTTTAGGAGGGTGTAAATTAAATGACTATTCTTAATTCTGCTAAACTTGTCCTCCCTTTGATTATGTAGAGTGCTCTGACAAGCACATCGCTCTTGGGATGCTAATGTGTGCAGCTTGTAGCCAACCTTTGGTTTCATCTGTCATACAGTGATGGCTGGATAGAAATTTTATTTGGGACAGATGCCTGTGAGCTCTTAAGAGGGGCCCTTTCCTGGGATTCCTACAAACCAGGTCACTTGTGGTCACTGAGGTATTCTATTCAGACTTCTGTCTGAATAAACAGGCAAGCATCTTACTACATTTGAGTAAGACCATCTTTCATGTCAGCTACCTCCAGTAGCTCCTCACTTTTCAAGTCAGTAAGGCCCCAGTGGATATAAGTTTGTCTGCAGAGATAGATGAATTAATGGCTTTTCCCAGGACTACCCCAGGAAAGGTAGATGCTCTGCCCAGTGTTTCCCCAGTGTCCAGTGAGTTTGCTCTTCCTATGGGACAAAACCCTTGGCCAGCTGGAGAAGACAGCTGTGGTTCTGGCCCCTCCCACACCGCACAGCTTATTACCGAAGGACAATTCCCTGCATGCCCAGGATATGGATGAGTGCCGAAGGGCGTAGGAGGTAGAAGTAGGCTAAGCCTTAGCGCTGCCAGCTGAAAAGTCCCTGCTATACAGATAAAATCCAAACCATTCTCATTAAGCAACCAACAAAGAAAGCATGACGTGATGGTAATGCGTTCCTAGAGAGCAATTTGGCAATATTAATCAAGAGTCTTAAAAATGTTCACAGTCTTTTACTCCCATTTTAACCCCTTGGAATTGGATTGCAGGAAATATTTATATATGCTTATAAAAATCTATGCTTAAGACCTTTAAGTTTAAAAGTTGTCTTACTAATATACGTGTCATGTTGGAAAGAAAGTTTTAATGACAAAATCGAGGAATAACAGTAAAGTCTGGTGCTTATATAATAAGGTAAAATTCTTTAAAGCCACTAAAATCACATTAAAGAGTAGTTAATGAGACAGGATGATTTTATGCTGAATCAAATGTTTAAATGATTGCATAAAAATTATTAGTAAAGTATTAACTCAATTATATGAAATATATGTATTTGTAAAGCATATACATTTTCTGTGTGTGTATAAGCTATGATGGGGGCTGCATCTGGACAATGAGACAACTAACAACAATTTTTCTGTTCATACTATTTTCTCTAAATTCTCTATAAGAAGCATACATAAATCCACAACTAATTTTAATTGATTTAAGCAATATAAGACAAGTGATGCTTATCCAGAAAATCCTGAGAAGGAGAGTGGGGAGCGTTAATTGAGGCCTCCTTTATGGGACCCTCTCCTGCTGGGTCCCCTCCCTGTTGCCCTTCTGTGTCTCTGATGCAGACATTGTAAAGAGAAGAGGCAGAGATGAGGACCTGTGAGATCCTGAGACCTGATTACGGAGTGACTTCATTTCTTGGTGTCTTGCAGAATAGCAAGCATTAGCGGACAAGCATGGGCTCTGGGTTCAGTCAAATCTGAACTGTCATTCTGGTTCTAAGACTTTTAAGCATGGACCTAGGGCAGGTCTTCTCAGCTCCAAGTTTCCTTATGGGTAAATTAGGATAGCAAAACCACCCACAGGATTGTAAGCCAGACAATGTGTGGAAAGAGCTCAACATTGAACCTAATCTGTAGTAAATATCCTGTACATGGTGTGTATGTGTGTATGTATGCGCACATGTGCATGCATGAGTTTGTGTGTATCTGCGTGCATGCATGTTTTCTCATTAGATAAGTGGATCTAAGATTGTTTTCTCCACTCAATTTTGACATCTTTGGATCAAATTACATAAAAAGAGTGTTTTGTGACTAACTAAACAGTTTTATGCTTCTTAACATGGTCCTATGATGGGTGGGATACACGAGGAATTTCTCTGTGCTAGAAAGGATAGAATCCTAGAAAGGATTCCCAGCATTATGCAGAGAACCAAATTGTTACTGCTATCTTCTCTGTACAGTGGAAGTGGTGAGAGGTTATTGATCAAAACCCATAGAACATTCTGTGTCCTTTGGTCCACTCACAACCATGTGGCTGAGTCTGACAGACATACTTTGTTTTCTGAAAAGATTGCTGCATTTTCAAATATAATCTCAGTCTTATCAATAAGGAATGATACATATGAGATGAGACTAATGTCATTACTTCACCCCATCATCACCAACAATAGCATCATTATCATCATCATCACCATCACCACCACCTTCATTATTATGGTCATCACAATCTTCATCATTAGGTTTACCTGAAAACAGACTGACAAGTTCCGTGTGCTTTCTTTGATGCTGGTTCCCTCTTTCTGGACTTTCAGTGTGCAGAGTTGCCATTTACATACCCTTTTCTGGAAGTGACTGGTGGTGCTATTTAGGTGAATTGGCTGGAAAGAAGCATAAAACTGACCTAGCTGTATTGCCAATGACTGATAGTGCACTTAGATCATCCTGGTTAGTGGTGTACTATGTGTCATGGCAGAATAATCCCACATTTGCACCAGGGGGGTGATGCAGCAAGAGGAACATAGCATGAGGCCAAAAGCAAATTGTTTTAAAACACACAAATGAGCTTGGTTTAGATGGTGCCAAAAAAATTCTCTATTTCAGCAGAGAGTTATTTTGTGCCTTTTTACCGCTGCCATCCAATAAAAACGCAATGGTTCATGAAATCATTAGGTTGTAGTTTTAGGAAATGCTGTCAAGGAAAGCAGGCCACAAATTCAACTTGATTTGCCAAACTGACTTTTGTTGCTTTTTTCCAAGAATCACACCACACTTTCATATCTGTGAGCTTCCTTTTACTGAATATTTACAATCAATTTGATTGCAGTTCACCATTAGTTACTTGAAATGCTAAAATGCTCTTAGGAAGGTGTGCGCTTCCAGGACTGATGGACTATGAGTCTTGATAGCAAGGAATGACTGGGAAAGGCAGCATGAAATAGGATGCTCATGGGAAGACAGGAGATGTGAGTGTAGGTACCCCTAGAGACCATTAGAGACGACATCACCTGCTATTGAAGGTGTGCCTACTCTGTGCAGGGCCCAATTCAGGTGAGAACCTGAGTAGAGGCATGCTCTGCTTTTGACTTCATGCTCTGCGCTCACTGTTTTGAATTTCTTAGTAATTTTGACCACGGGACTCTGTATTTGCATTTACTTTTCTTTTTTCTGGAACTGTCAGCTGGACTTCTTGCTCTCAGCTATGCCCACATGACTAAGCCTAACCCAAGGAATGTAAATACTCTTGGTTGGTTCTTTTTGTTAGAACCTCCTTGCATGAGCCTTTCAGACCCATTTGTCTGTGGGTGTGGTTCATGTGGGGCCCAAGAATTCTCCAGCTCATCTGAGTTTTATATGTGTTTTTATCACTTCTGCCAACAGTTATACAGCTCTTCGCAGGCTTATTAGCTAGCACTCTTAGGAAATGCTGTCAGTGAGAGCAGGCCATACTTTCCCTCCCTTTGATGATCTGGAGTATGACCCCTGGGATGACACTGGAGGTCCTGGTGGAAGCTGGCATAGCTGCACTCAGTCAGATCCAGTTCTCTAGTTCACTAGAGCACGCCTCACTCCACAGCTCATCCCATCACTTGGAGTTGCCCTGGATTCTCAAAGGAGCACAAAGTAAAGTCACTTGTGTTCAGAGCCTCTGGATTTAGCTCTCTGGTTTCTTCAGTCCTTCCTATCATGATGTTTTTCTTTCAGGGAAAGGAAGGATTTCTCAGATATTTTCCAGGACAACTTGCCTCCCTCAGCTTATTGACCAGAATGAACTCTTAGCTCCTTCTTGTGCCAGAGCCTGCCTAGGAATAGGGGATTGCCAAGGGGTAAGGACTTGCTCCTTAAGGCGGGGGTGGGAGGTGGGAAGGAGTTGGGGGAGAGAGGTCTGGTCACCTGAAGCCTATCATTTTTAGCACCAGTACTAGTACACAACTGGTCATTGGAATCATGGGTCACGAGGGGCCCTTACCACCTGGGAGGGGCAAACAGTGTTTGTCTTAGGAGAGGAAAAGGAATGTTGTGGGGTTGGTTGTTCCAGTTTTATTGAGATGCAATTGATAGGCATTGTGCAAATTTAAGATGTATAAGGTACAGATTTGATATATGTGTGTATTGTGAAATGATGACCATGATCAAGTGAGCTAACTTTCTTTTGTCATCTTACATATTTTGTGATTGTCTTGAAAACACTGAGCTTTATTTTAAGAACAATTTTCAAGTATTTAACATGTTTTTAAATTTTAGTGTTTGGGGCCCTCCCCAGTAGTGCTGGGAACCATGAGGAAGGTGATGTGGTATCAGCAAGTCAATCCAGGGCCCTTTGCCTGCCAGGCATCAGCTCCTGCCCTTTGTATTATCTGCTCAGTTCCTGTAACATACTTTTAAAAGACATCAAGTATTTGTTGAACTTTGAAGCACTTTCGGTATCTCCATATTGTTTCCTTTGAATCAATAAATCATCCTCCATAAACTCCTCTAAATCAGGGGAATAAAGCCATTATATATATAATAATAATTAACAATAATTCCCTGCTTATGCCTTAATTGTCCTACCTCAAATGAATGCAACTGTATTTTATATACACACACACACACATACACACACACATACACACACAGAGCCATAGACAGAGACATACACACACAGACTTAATAGTGTGAATAGTGATTAAAATAGGATGCTAGGTAGAAGGTATAATGAGCAGCAATTGAGCACCTTTGGAGACACGTATTCAGTTTGGGGACAAAGTTCTTATCCTTCCTATATCTGTTTTGGATGAAAGAAGAGCATGGTGAAGGCTGCAAGTAACAGCCTTGTGTCTAACTAACTGCAATGGTTAAAATAACGAGGCTTTCTTTTGTGTTCATAGAATAGGAGAAATGGTGTTAATTGTTCCTAGCTTTGCTTCAGAAATCAAGTATATCAGCATTAAAAATTGCAATATGGTTGTGACAGTTATAGCTGTCACATCTGTGGCATTAGAGATATTGGGACAAGGAAAGAAGTTGGAATCCTGTTTTCTCCCATTTCTTGAAAAATATAACTTTTCGAATCCTTGGCTCTAAGGGTGTCTCCAGTTTAGGTGTCATGGACAGATCTGGATGATACCTTTGAGGAGACAGGGGAGTAAGAAGCAGACATTTTCAGACTGGCTTAGACATGAACTTCACCTAAGGTTGGGGCTATGACTGCTCTAAAGCACACTGAGATATTTCTAGAAAGAATCAAGGTTAGAAGCAAGTATTCATCACTCAGCACATAATGTCTCTGCAAAGATTTTGGGGCTCAAGGAATTAGTTTATAAAAATAATTCAAGTGGGAATTAAACCTTTGGCCATGAGAAGGGAGGTTCTGGATCTGGAATATTTCTTAATACAAATCAAGCCCAGACAAAAGTTGAAAACAAAAGAGGTTATTCCAACTGACACTGTTTTGATCCAAATCTAGTAATTTTGCTTATTGCGGATGTTGCTCCTACTGCTGAGACCCTGTGCCTTTATTAGGTGATTACAGTCTCTTTAGTAAAGGCTGTTGAAGTTGGAAAATGATCAGTTCAATAGACCATTGATAAAAAGGTCTCCACTTTCACCAACGAGTTCTTTAGAATGAAGCGTCTCATTTCTCTTGCTTTCTATGGCATCCCTTTTGAGTTCTCTCACTTTCCTTGTTTCCCATTGGTTCACCTGTCATTCTTATCAAGGCCATGGGAGCTGGATTGTCCAATACAAGTCTAATGTGAACTACTTAGAAAAACTATCTAGTAGGTACATTTCAACATTTTAAAAGATTATGAGAGTAAATTAAAAGTTTTATTTTAATAAATCCAATATATTAAAAGTATCATTTCAAAGAACATATCCAACCTTTGAAAGCTGTTTTATATTCTGTGATTTATACAACTCAGTGCAGACTGGCCTCATTTTAAGTGATCAATAGCCAGAGTTACCATATAAGAAAGAACAATTCTAGAAGGAAAACCTCAATCTACTCTTTATCTCTGGTGCCTGCAGAGTAATAGAGCTTTAGCCAATGCCAAAGAATATATGCAATTATACTGCTAGGATAGGGGTTTTAAAAATGCAAACAGAATTATTTGGGAGGTAGACCTAATCCCCCTGAAATAAACATGAACTTGCATTCATACTCAATTGGTGTGAATTAATTAGCAGTTAACCTATGTCAAATTATTTATCCTCTTTGAATCTGTTTCCTTACATATATGTAATATCTATCTTGCATGATGCTAGCACAAAAAGGGAATGTGTACAGCAAATGTGGGGGTCTTGGCACACAGTAAGCTCATGAGAAGCAGTAGATTAAGTTATTTCAGAGTAAATACTCTATGTATCCCAGGAAGAATTGGGTTTTAATAGCAGCCATATGGGCAGTGCTTGTCCTATTTGATATGACCCAGTCATAGAAGACTTTGATATGGAGTTTCCCTCCACCAATGAATAGTATTTCTCTATTTGAGTTTAGCTGGGGAAAGTTATATACCAACTGAATGATTCGGTAAGAAAGAGGAATGTCAAACAGGGGTGGTTCTTATGGGGGGAGTTTCAAACTGGTCATTGTTTCTCTATAGCCTAAGGGTCCCTTATCTCAGGGGAGTGTGGCTTGATTGAAGCCGGGTCCCTTGAGAACAAGGTAACCATTGAGGTATGTGAGGTCTGCCGCTTTTGCCCACCTTGGGTCCTTTTAATGGATTCCACCTTTCTTCCAGGTAGCCACTGACATTTTCCCTCTAAATTGATTGGCCACAAATATGGTTCTTGTAAGCAATGGAAACCAACTGTTTCATTATCATATCCAGTTTTGAAAATGAAAAATGGCAAAAGAAGCCAGATGCTTAAGACATAAAGAGAAGCAAAAACTATTAAAAAGCTTCTTTGTGGTATCAGGCAGGAAGTGAAATGACTTTAAATGGCAGACATTTCTTAGTCATTTAATGCACCAGTAATCTTGGCATTCTTTCCCCCCCCCTTCCCCTTAAAGAAAAAAAAATAATAACTTGGACAAGAGGTGGGGAGAAATTAGTATGTGTCCTTTCAAAGAGGTTATGGGAAAGTGGTCCTTCTTTGCTAGGAAGCATTGCAGCAGGGCCAATGATGGATTTCTATATGGTGTAAAGTGAAGTTCTGTATACAGTTGACCTGGGCCAGATGAATTGCTGATTCTGCTGATTCCACTGGACCGCTAATTCTCTCAAATCTGTTACTGCTGAAAATGAAAACACAGAGAAACATGATTATCTTCCTGAACAAAAAAAAATTGAGTACCAAATTAATAAAAATGAAAGGGGAAACCAAAAGATTGAGGCCACAGATAGAGTCTTGCTTAGTTGCATTTTAAAATACTTATTTATAGATGTCAAACAGGATATAGCACTTTAAAGGTGTTCAGAAAATATTCCTTTAACTTGATTAAAACTGAAATATATTTGAAGCTCTTTGAAGAACTAGGGACACTTTCAGAATTATTAGTTGAATTTAGTAAGTCACAATAATGGTGTCAGATGGAGTACTATTTGCTTTAGGACCGATATCTGGTTAACACAAAGCTATCAAATGTCACCAATTTAGGATGTTTCCCTAAGAATTGTCAGGATAGTTCCCACATCTGCTCATGAATCTTTGCCATGTTTGGCAGTGGCAGGTGGCAGACATTCTAATAAAACTGTGAGGAAGAGGAGTAGAAGAAACCTAAGGTGAAAAGAACTCGTATTCCTGAATCCCAATGTCATTTTTACTTATCCTTCACCTTTCTCCATCTGGCACCAGGGCGTCACGGGCCCCTGTATCTGGGCTCCCACCCTAGGGAGGGTGCTGATCCCAGATATGGTCATTGCTTAGTGTCTGTCTTTTCCAAGGAATGTCCCAAGGGCCTAAGCCCAGATTCCTTCCCTTTACAACCCAGTGACTCTCAGAATGTCTGTTAGGTAATACTGAGCAATGTTGATTGATTGAATGGAGCCTGGATCTATTCTTTGGTGTTAGAAACTCAGTTTGATGCTGGTGTTCATTCTCATATATTTTTAGTCTTGCTTCCCGTGGTTCCCTTTATGCCCCCTCCTAAGATAAATAGTGAAGTCAGACTTCTCACCTTGCAAAAGGTTATTCCTATTTCTAAAGCCATTTTGTGGGCTCTTTTGAGAGGCTTGAAATGTCTCCTATATCCCTGGGGAGAATCCTAGGTGAGGGGTTGGCAAACGTTGCTGCGGACCAAAAAAACTTGCCCTTGAAGTGAAATGAAAAGGGCATTGTGCTCTTTTCCTTTTTATTTCAATCCCTGTCATTGTCTTTGTCTGGCAGGAAGCTATGCAGGTTGGGAAAGCTTGATTCTTGGTCCCTGCCCCTCCTCCAGACCAATAGTCAGATGTAGTGTGTGATTTTCCCTCATCAGTTTTCCCTGCTCAAAGGCACCTGAAACACCTCTTTTGAAGATGGAAAGGGTATTCAGCACAGTCCCAAGAGCTAGCAGGGGACAGCCAGGAGGCTGGCTCTGTGGAACTGGGTTTTGGAAAGTCTATTTTTTTTTTTTACGCCCTAACAACACTGGCCTTTCTCAGGTGCTGCTATTGTATAAATGTGACCAACAATAGCTACTTGTGGAGCCCAGTGTAACTTCTTTGGCTCACATTTCTCCAGAAAGTGTTCATGGGTTGATGGCCTGGTTCCGTTCTGTTCTTCCTTGTTTCAATCCATCTGATTATTCTAATGCTCATCAAACCTCTGAATCCCTGTTTGATAGTGCCCCAACGGTTAAAGGGAAGTGTTTGTCATTTCAGCACCTGGTTTCAGGAACAAAGTACTCACCTCCCAGCCATGTAAGTGGTTTCAAAATAACCTTTGTTCAGGGATCTGAAAGGGCAGGGTAACTAACTCAGTGCTCAGGATCGTCCTAAAGCGGGGCTGGGGTTTGGGGTGCTCAGGTGGGGATTTCACGTGAGCAGGGCTTTAGCGGTTACCATGGTGACTATCAATCATTTGATGAAAGCTGTGGGAGGGAAGGGGTGAGAAGCTATAGTTAAAATCAACTGCCTTTTAACAACTCGTTAGGGCCTTAGGAAGCTAGAAGGCCTAAGTCTTTGGAAGTGCTTGTTTCTGGAAATACAAGAAAGTTAAAATTGTAAGTTCCCCTAAATATAACTCTGATTTTAGATTTTTCTGAGCTTTTAGAGTCTCACATTAATGTGTATATGTGTGTGTGTGTGTGTGTGTGTGTGTGTGTGTGTGTGTGTGTGTGTGTTGGAAGGAAGAGGGAAGGGAGAGGGTGATCTTTATGTACTCTAATAGCCTCAATGTACACCATGGTGGCTGCAGAATTTCTAGGAATCTTTTTCTCATATTTTCTGATGAGAAACTGAGTAACAGTTTACCCCTAAATTGGACACTCTGTAAAGTGGAAATACTGTGAACTCTTCTTTGCCAAAGGCCATACTTTTTGCACCTCTATTAGTGCTTATGAAGTTCCTATGAAGTTGTGGTATTAGCTCTATTTTAGAGAGGAGGAAACATAGGTCAAAGGAGTTGGACCTCGTCAAGGCTGCAAAGAAAATAACTGTCAGAGCAGCAGCTCATGGTGTGAACCTCATTGCCTCCAGTCACAGGGCTTTCTTGGGGGATCAAGGGGGTAAGGGCCTTTGTGCTGTTGTAATAGATGGCCCTTGGGGGGCTGCTTTACTGGCAGATCCTTTGGACCTCTGGGGTGCCCTTGTCCCCCCTCATCTCAGTTCTCTGCAGTTTTCACTTAGCTGCTGACACCTTCCATCAGTGTAGCCAACTGGGACTGCTTCAGAGGAGAGTTCCCGAGGGTGAGATGTTAGGGGCCTTTGGCATTGTCCTCCACTGCGCCTCCCTCCCCAAATGGCAAATCCACTAGTTTAATAGTTGACTCTGGAGATTGAGGAGAGTTGAATGTCTGTCACATAGAACTTTGACTCTGCAAAATGTCTGCCCAAACAGAATCATCACCATAAAGAACTGCGCTTGGGATGTGTGTCTGGATGCTCTACAGGCTTGCCTGTCTAGAATACTGGGCACTACAGTTAGACTGAGTGTGAGTTCTGTGATGACTTAAACTCTGTTTCAATCATTTAAGCTCATTCTCATGAGCGGACTGCCCCTGCTTATTTGGCTTACATTCTTGGGCTTCTTACCCCAGTGGGAAGATTATAGAATCCATGGATAGCTGAGATCTAGTGAGGTCTGCATAATCCTTTCTCTGGCCACTTGTTTGTGCCTCTTTCCCAGGAGTTAGATCTGGCTGTGTCCCTTGAAAAGAACAGTGTAGTAAGAAAGAGTAAGGAACAATCAGAGGTCTCCTGAATTTTCATCTTATAATGGCCTTACCATCTATAGTCTATAACCACCTACACTATGCCACCCACAAGTCTGTACAACCTTAATTTATGCCACCTATTGTCTGCACTACCTAAACTCTATATCACCTGTAGTTTATACTCCTTATACACTGTATCACCTACACTATACCACCTATCGCCTACAGTCTACATCTGTTGTCACGGTCCAGTCCTCCCGTTGTTCATCGATTTGCTTGAGCAGGTCCAGTAACGTCTCCATCATGAGACTTGTTGTTACTGTGTTTGGCATATTGAGTATGTCACGGGTAGCTTGCCAGGCTCTGCCGTGCGGGCGAGATACTCTCGGTAGCTTGCCGGGCTCTCCGAGAGGGGCGGAGGAATCGAACTCGAGCTGGCCATGTTGGCTGCGTGCAAGGCAAACACCCTACTGCTGTGCTATCGCTCCAGCTCTACATCTATGCCGTATAATACCTATGATCTGTACCACCTGCATGCCGAGTCACCTATTTTTTAGACTTCCTGCAAACTGTACAGTCTTGTGGCCTCTTTTTCCTTCTAGAGCTTACAAGTGAAGGAAGGCTGTCATGGTAGTAGTACCAAACAGGCCTGGCTTTCTCAGGACTGTGAGGGGAAGCAACTTTCCTAGAAGCTTCATATTCAGATCTGCAAGGTGAGAGAAATGATGCTTACATTGCAAGGATGAAGAAAGAGCCATGGGCAGAACCTGTACCAAATCAGTTCCCTGACCCCTTTGCACCCCTACCCTACCCTACCCTACCCTACCCTACCATACTCCAGGCTACACACAAGTACTGTTATTTTATATCCCTTGTTCTCCAAAAGTGAGGGGGGTTGCACTAGGCATCCAGTTGGGGAAACTTGCCTGACTAGTTATCTCTTCCCTTTTCATAGAGGCCTGAACTGGGCAGGTCAGCGTTCTCCCAGAATGAACTCAAGGTGGAGAATAGGCCCCCAGCCCCCAGGACACAGAACAGTTGGCCAGAAACCTGACAACCTGCCAGTTTCCTCATCAGAGACAAGAGCATGGTTTAGAAACATCCCCTAGAGATAAGGGTATAAGCTAAGGGTATCAGAAGATAAGCTTCTGATAGAGAGGACAGTCTTGGAGGAAGTGCTGTGAGGATGCTGGGCTAGCAGGAAGTGGGAGCTGTTTCTAGCACAGAGGATGTGGCTCAAGACAAGGTATGAGAAATGAAAGTCAAGGAGGAAGTAGAGTGGGATCTGTAGGTGCCTTGAAGACAAGGAAGTGGCTTTGTTGGCTAAGGTGGAAGGAGAAAACACTATTGGGGCCTTTAGAAGAGTGGGTGAGGAAGCCATTTCTCTTCTTCATAGCCCTTGAGGGGAGATGTAGAAAACTGGAGAGAAGCCTTGGTTGCACTCAGGCAGCTCTCAGTGGGGACTACAGAGAAAGCACTTTCCAAAAGAAATGGGATTTGTAATGGCCGTGAATTGTGGCATTCAAAGAGGTCTGTTTGAGTGACTTGTGCTTGTGTTTCAGTTGTACAGTGATGTGAAGTCCTCCTGGGTGTGCTGATCACCTGGGTGCAACTCTGGGAGACAGGTCTGGTTTTCCTTAACATTGAGGGACTGTGCAAAGTCCACTGAGCTTTCAGCTCCAAAGGTACAAATATTCAGTCATTTCATCTTGCAGTAGCACACATTCATGGAGATGAGGCAGTTGAGAGTTGTTGTACCTAGGAAATTTGTCTGAAAGTAGGGTTCATTTGGCAGAATAAAAATTCATTCTGCCACACTGCATATTCATTTACAGGTCTTGCTTGGCTTTTTTTTTCTGTATAGGAAAAAGATGCATTATACAAGATTTCTTTTTTGAGGGATCAGGGTCTTGTTGAAATTCAGATGAGAGTGAGAATATAAGAGGGCATTGTTCTTCAATTTTCTAAGGTTAAGGACATATGAAGTGCATCTCTAAATCTGCCTGTTAGTGGTCCCAGTTCATTAACTCCTAGATAAAGAAAAGGAAGCCAGAGGTCAAGAAGCAAAAATCCTTATGGAAAAAGTTTTAAAAATGGAACTTTTACTGAAACCTGTATGTTTTGAGTTTGTGTGGACATAACAAATTTACACAAATATGATGTATTATTTTCTATGATAAAGATTATTTGTAATATAGTATGAAAATGGATAATAAATTTGAATATTCAAAGGTGTATATGTATTTGTGTGTGTATTTTTCTACAGTAAAGTCAAAACAAAATAACACGCATTAAAATAAATTATTGTATCTCTTTTTTTCCCTTTTGCATTAGGGTATTTTGTTTGCTTATTTGAGCATCTTGAAGTGCTTTGTACGAAGGGATAAATCCTGATGGTTCTCAGAGGACCATAAGTCATACCAGGAATTGAAAAGGAGTCAGCCTTGTAAAAGGCCAGTGACTTAACCTCTGTGCTACCTGTTTGACCTGATACATGAGTATTTTATGCCAGAACATTATCCACTCTTATAAGCCACAGAAGTGTCACATCTGTGAAACCCTCTAGAATCATTTTTGAGTCATCTGAAGAGGATTTTCTTTTTTGAATACACACACATATGCTTTACTAATTATTGTATTTTTTAGATTTTATTTTAATTTTATAAGGTAGTTCATAATATTTAATTACATTTGATATTTGAACACCAATCCCTCCACTATTATACCATCTCACCACCATATTTTGGATGTTTCATCCCGAACCCCAACCCCTGCCCCAAAGCAGAACTGAAATAATTTATTTTGTGTTGTTTGTTAGGAATAAGCCGCTGAAAATGCTCCAGAAAAGTTTCCTTAGAGAAAAGTGTATGAAGATTGTTGTATTTCAGGGGCCCTTCTAACATGTTAAAGATATATATATATATATATATATATATATATATATATATATATATAATGGGCTGGAGCGATAGCATAGCGGTAGGGCGTTTTCCTTGCACGCAGCCAACATGGCCGACCCGAGTTCGATTCCTCTGCCCCTCTCGGAGAACCCGGCAAGCTACCGAGAGTATCTCGCCCGCACGGCAGAGCCTGGCAAGCTACCCGTGACATACTCAATATGCCAAACACAGTAACAACAAAGTCTCCAATGGAGACGTTACTGGGCCTGCTCGAACAAATTGATGAACAAAGGGAAGACAGTGATATATAAATATAGTAGCACTGTCCTCCTGTTGTTCATCAATTTGCTCATATCTCCACTGTGAGACTTGTTACTGTTTTTGGCATATCGAATACATCATGGGTAGCTTGCCAGGCTTTGCTGTGTGGTTAGAATACTCTTGGTAGCTTGCCAGGCTCTCCGAGAGGAGCAGAGGAATAAAACCCAGGTCAGATGCGCGCAAGGCAAATGCCCTACCTGCTATGCTATCCCTCCAGCCCATATACATATATATGTATATATATATATGTTAAAGGTTTACCCTTATATATATGGCATATATATGCCTTATAATACATATATATCTGTAAAAATATATATTTCCCTTTTGACTGGAGCAATAGCACAACTGGTAGGGCACTTGCCTTGCATGCAGCCAACATGGCCGACCTGAGTTCGATTCCTCCGCCCCTCTCAGAGAGTCTGGCAAGCTATCGAGAGTATCTCACCCACACAGCAAAGCCTGGCAAGCTACCTGTGACGTATTCGATGTGCCAAACACAGTAACAAGTCTCACAATGTTACTGGGCCTGCTTGAGCAAATCGATGAACAACGGGAGGACAGTGGCAGTGATATTTCCCTCTAAGAAATATTGTACTTTCTACCATTTTTGAAAAAGCTTCAAAATGCACATATGCAAAGAACCATGGGCTATGAGGTATGGAAGAGAGCTCATCAACTAGAAACTGAGTCAGAGAGGGAGCTGGAACTAGAAACCATGTTCTGACTTCTTTCTGGCCTCAGTTCAGTGCAACACACTGATGCCAGAGGTGTTTAGTATATAACAGGGGCCAAGATGTCCTCACTGTCTCCTTCCTTCTGCTTCAAAGTCTAGGTGGGCAGGGGATCTGTGAAACCAGGGGGAAAAAGACCCCACACTTGATGAGAGAGAAGACTATAGTGATGGTGTTGACCCAATGTGCATAGGTAGGAGCTGCTCTCTCCCATAGTAAAGGGCCCAGAAAAAATAATCATCTAGGGTAGTGACCCCTAGAGAGAACAGCACCAAGGCGGGATGATGTTTCTCCTAGAGTGGGATCCGAAAAGGTCCAAGGAATGTAGGGTCAATGAGAAGGAGGGGGGATAATGGAGAAAAGAACTCTCAGGTGGTTTCTGTGCAGACGGAAGGGGAAGTGATGTGGCTTAGTGTCCAATGGCTCTATGTGTGTCTGAAGCATTTGGTGGTGGGGTGAGCTTAGCCGTCAACATGTATAAAATGCTTGTGTGAGCACATTCAGACCAGGCACTGGGGGAAATTATAAAGGAGGAGAAGTCAGGGTCTCCACTTTCAAGTTTCTTAACCTCAGAGTTTGATGTGGTTAAGTACCAAATTTAGCTGCTGAGCCTTTGGTGCTTGGTGTTTTTTAGGCATTTCCCTCTTTCAATTGGATTAAAACTTGGCTTGAAAGGCTTATTAGGGGATCCATGTCTGGGCAACTTTGGGTAAGGCAATTGCCCCCCCTCCCAGACCCCACTCCAACCCTCATCCCTCCACACACCTTTTTCTTGCTAGTTAAATGAAACTTCTTTGGATCCCCAACAAATTAGAAATGAAAGAAAAAAAAAAAGAAAGAAACACATTTTCAGAATTAAACTACAATTTAAATTAGAGGAACAAATCAACACCAGTCTAGTTATGTCATAGTAGGAGTGTGTTTAAGGAGAGCAGGTCATCTGGAAAGTAGGAGCAGGGAACACGGAAGTCACATCACGTCTCTTGATTGCAGGGAGAGTCCGCAGCTTGGAACTGCCACATGCCTCTTGTTAGGAAATGAATCTACATGATGTTGGACACATTCAAACCAGGAACAGTTCTCTTTGCTCTCACCTGGTGCTCGTGCAGCAAACATCTCATTATGATTTTGTTTCCTGTGTAGTTTGCTGACCAACACAGGGCAAATGTTTAGCCAAAGGAAGTAAATGTCAGTACCCTAGGCAGTTGTATTTTGTTTTAACAATAAATTAATACGTTGGCACTCTGGTTTCTGTTCTTGGTTTCCTGTGGGCTAGTGAGCATGACTCAGTGCAGTTCTCACACAGCCTGTGACCTCCAGTCTTTCCACTATCCCCACAGCTGCCTCTGTCCCACCGCACTGACCACACACAAGGGTTCAAAGCCCTTTGTAATTCCCAAGGGATGTTTCTGAGCTGTCCCTTGTTCCCCACAACTGCATTCTATTTTTCCTACAACTAGAGCCAAAGGGCTTGGTGACACTGAAAAATGCTGAGTAAATGAAGGCATGACAGAATGCTCGTACTTTCATAGATAAATAACAGAAGATAAGGCTCAGTTTTGGGGGAGGTTGTGAGGAAAAAAAAATTCTTTTGGATATGAGTACAATAAGCATTATGCAAGGAACCTCAAGGTTCTAGGTTTGGTTCTTCCTCTGCACATTCAAATCCACAGGGTGCATAAAATAATGTAAGTTGGAGTCATGACCTTGATATCACAGATGGGATGGTAAAAATACCACAAAGTTTTCACCACACACTTAATGATCCTCTATAAACTCAATATGGTTCATGACCCTGACAGAGAATTTTTAAATTCACGTGTGAGAGTCAAGGATCCAAAATAGAAATATGAGGTAGAACTTTCTCTTTAAATATTAAGGATTATTAAACACTATTGTAATTAGGACAGTGAAATGATGCAAGAATGGAGCAACTGAACTGACCAGAAAACCCAGAAATTGACCTATTTGAGAAGTTGGTTTAGGAAATCGAAAGAGTTATAATTAACAGGGTACGTACGGGCCTGCTGTTGGGTATATCTGCTTATCCATATGGAAAAAAACACTAAATCAGATTCTTACTTTACAAGTACAAAGAGATCAATTCAAATAGATTAAAATAAATGGGGAAAAAAGGAAAAATAAAATAATCTCCTCTAATAGAAGTGTGGGAAACTATCTTACATAAGAAATCATAAGCAAAAGTCATGGAAGGAAGATTCAAAAGTTTTATAGTAAAAAGAAAATCCCCTGTACATAAAGATACAAACAAGTAAATTCTGGAGGAAGATATTTGTAATAAATATATCAAGTCGAAGATAAGTGTCAGGATTATATAAATGGAAAAATAGTATGACATTTCCTTAAAAAATAAGCATAGATTTACCATATGATTCAGCAATTCTATTCTACATATAAATCCACAGTAATAATCACTGTCACACTCCTCTGATTGTTCATCAATTTGCTCGAGCGGGCCCAGTAATGTCTCCATCATGAGACTTGTTGCTACTGTGTTTTTGGCATATTGAATACGTCATGGGTAGCTTGCCAGGCTTTGCCGTGTGCGCAAGATACTCTTGGTAGCTTGCCGGGCTCTCCGAGAGGGGCGGAGGAATCAAACCTGGCTCGGCCAGGCGGGCTGCATGCAAGGCAAATGCCCTACCGCTGTGCCATCACTCCAACCCACAGTAATAATAAGAAAGGATTTAAATATGTATTTGTACTCCAAAGTATATAATACCTACGATCCAAAAATGGACATAGCTCATGTATCAATTCAGTGAATAAATGGCTAAACAAAGCATGGTATATACATTTAATGGAATATTATTCAGCCTTTTAAAAAAAAGGAACTTCTGACTCAGGACTCAACATGGATGAGACTTGAAACAGGATGCTATGTGAAGTGAGCCAGTCACAGAAGGACAAATTATTCTACTTATTTGAATTAGTTCAGTCACATTTTTTCAGAAGAAAATCAGGAAACTGAGTGCTAGGAATGGGAGGGATGAGAAGCATTTATTGCTGAATGGGGATGGAGCTTCAATTTGGCAAGCAGAAATTTTCAGAAGACTGTGGTGTTGGTACCATTCTCATGGACTTTGTGAAAACTAAGCCGTCTGATTAAAGGGGGTTAAAATGTAATGCTACATAAAATTTAATGTTTTTTCCATAATTTAATGTTTTATTTCCAAAATAAAAATGTGAATGCATGTTATTGAATGCATTAATAAATGGATGAATCTTGAAAATACTAGGACCACATGTTATATAAAGGACCACATGTTATGTAATTCTGTTCATATGAAATGTCCACAATAGACAAATGAAAAGGGATACACACACACACAAACACAGAGAGAGAGACAGAGAGACAGAGAGAGACACACACAGAGTGAGAAAGACAGAGAGAGAGAGAGAGAAAGAGAGAGAGAGAGTAGTGATTCCATAGAGCTGAGGTAACTAGGGGAAAGGTTTTCATCAAAGTGTATAATTTATTTTGAGAGAAGGCTTGGGAAATAATGAAAAATCCCTGGAATTTATAAATTATTTGTGAATTGATTAATATGTTGGGGGGGGGAAACTCTGTGAACATACCAAAGTCACTGAGTGGCACACTGTAAGTGAGCAAACTGTAGGGTTTGTGAAATTTATATACCTGTAAAAATTTATACTCCTGTAAAAATATATAAGAAAAGGCAAACAATAGAAAACCCAGAAAAAGATCATGCTTACATAAGTTGTAGAAGGGAAGCAGAAAAGGAGAGCAGATGAGAACAAGCTCGACCCTAGAGACTCAAAGCAGAGGAATCACGGGATGCTAGCTCACACTCAAAATTCCAGTCTGTTTTCTTGTTGGTTTGTTTTTGGGCCACACCCAGCTGTCTTAAGATATGTCTCCTGGCTCTGTGCTTGAGAGACTATACATTCTGCCTACAATCTAAGTGAAGTTGGCTGCATTCAAGGCAAGCACTTTACCCACCCCTATACTATCTTTTTGATCCATAATTTCAGTCTTTTAATATCCAGAATTTAAAAAGATGTGAAGTAAAGAAAAGCATCCTATGTGGAGCAATCATATGGATTGGGGGGCAGTCTCCTCGAAGAAGAATCTGTCAAATGTGAGTGCTGCGTACACTGAACTCAGTGATTCTAGTCCTTGATAGGAATATATCTCAGGAAGTTTTCAAATCTGAGGAAGGATTAATATGCAAAACGTAGCTGCAGTATTCTTTGCAATAGTAGATATTTGGAAAGTCCTAAGTGATTCCCTCAGGCTAAGAAATAAGCAAATTATCACACAGGCCATGCTTCACTTAATGAGGTTTAGATCAGTGACAAACCCCATATGACAGTGGTCCCAGTAGGCTTTGCCTTAAAGCCTTAGGTATGTAATAGGTTTGAATAATTACACTATACAATATTTTCACAATAATGAAATCACCCAGGACTGAAAAATTATCCCTATTAAGTGATGCATGATTACTTATGCAGTCAAATACTGAATATTATGCAGCAGTTAAAACATACTGTATATGGATTATGTTAAAGTGGATAAAATTTTCAAACAAAATGTTAAGTAAAGCAAGTTTTTAATTAAAATGTAAGGTACATGCTGTTAATATAATACTTTAGAACAGGCCAAACAATATTACTGTCATTTACAAAAAGGGATTCTACACTATCTATATTTTAAAAAATATTTCCTTTCCCTTCTAAAATGAAATATAAGAAGGAAATACATCAAAAACATTAGGTACTATCCTACCTCCCACAGCTGCCGCCATGTTGACTCACCTGTAAACCCTGCCCTACGAATTCCTCCCTAAATCTCTGAGGAAATGCACCCATGCAGCTAAATGCACCCATGCACCCATTCACCAAAACACTGGGCCCCACAGCTGAAAATCTCAGAGCACTCTTAGAGGTGGGTCACGTACCTGCCTTTCTAAAGCACCTGCAGTCACAACCACACCCCCCTGCTGCAGCCATACCAATTGCTCAACTCCACCCCTTCACAAATATTCTTTGCAGAGAGCCCGAACTGCTTAAAATTTCAGGCACGCTGGTACCCGGGTTAGAACTCAGGGGTCTTCTAGGAGTTGGGGTGAGCAGGCTTCCCCCAACAATCATAGATCCTGAAGTTTCTGGACACCTCCTAATCTCTCAATACTGTAGGAGCAGACCAAATTAGATGGGAAAGTAAGATATAAGCCAACTAAACTAATAAAAAACATAAACAAAAGCACAGAAGGCTCAAGTAGCAATAAACAGCTTAATAAATTTTTATACAAGGATTTAACAACCCCGTGATCAGGTATAATTATTTTCACATTGAAAATTAATTTTTTATACTGATTAATTCTAATATTGTAGCTTTGTTATCCAATCAAGTTCAATTCTAGAATTGTACCAACAATTGTGGCTTTTAGATAAATTTTAATTAAAATAAAAAGATTAAAAAAATACATTAGGAGCTATTAAAGTTCTATGGACATTTTATAGGTGTTTATTAAATTATTTGTGTATTTTTCTGTGTGTTTGAAATACTTCATTATACAAAAAACATTTCAAAGATGTACAGATACCGTATATTCAAAATCATGTCTGTTACTTTGGAAATATGTTTTCTGCGTTTCATTAATAGTAATCCAATGAGAAAGATTGCAGGACTGGAGGATAATTTTTAGTTTGAGTCGTCCTATACATATGTCAAACAGCAAACATCACTCCACCTTCATGAGGACATTTAAGTGTATATCCTGAATCCCACTAAGCTTTTTTCCCCTCATGCTTCATATCACAGGACGGGGGGGGGGGGGGGGGGAGGATAAATAATTGCTAAATGGGTGAACCCATGATACTCAATTAGGAAAGGCTAACTAGAATTTGAAATGAATTTGGATTTAAAATTTTAAATTTGGATTTAAAAAGATGAAGGAACTTACAAATACTTTTAGGATATTTCTACTAACTCACAAAATTATTCTTTATGATAATTTTCAGAGGCCCAAGCAACAGAGCAGAGGGTAGGGTGGTTGCTTTGCATGTGGTTTCTGCATGCAAGCTGACCTGGGTTCCATCCCTAGTCCCTAAGCACTGCCAGGAGGGATTCTTGAGTGCAGAGACAGGAGTAAACCCTGAGCAGCACTGGGTGTGGCTCTCCCAAATGAAACAAAACAAACGAAAGATAATCCATTGTTCCAGATGAAAACATAAATCTACATGGTCACATGGCCCCAGGCCCCTTAGCAAGGTTACTTACTCTTGGAGATTACTCTTAATTTTAACCTTAAAATATAAGAACTATACATATGATGAGGTTTACAACATGATGAGCTGATAAACACACACACACACAGTAAAAAATTATTGTAGCCAATGATGAAAGCACCAAAAAGATTTCCTTTAATCAAATTTTTAGTTCTCAATACAGTATACATATTTCTTTTGTCACACCTGGTGGTGGTGCTCAGAGGTTACTTCTAGATCTTCCCTGAGGGATTATTCTCGGTGGGGTTAGGGGTGCCAAGGATTGAACCAAGATTGGCCATATGTAAGGAAAATGCCTTCCCTGCTGTACTATCTCTTTGGCCCCTCAATATGATTTTACTGACTGTAGTCATCATACCAAACATTAGCTTTCTAGATGTCCTCATCCATCCTATAGAATTGCAACTTTTCATCTCACTCTTTTGAATATCTTCCTATTTCCCCCACTTTTTGGGCTGTGGTAACTATGGTACAAGTTCAATTTTTTCCCCCTACTATTTGACTTATAATTCCACATAGACGTGATAGCATGCAGTTCTCTCTCTCTGTCTCTCTCTCTGTCTGTCTCTCTCTCTCTTTTTCTCACACACACACAGTATGATTTATTTCATGTATATATTATCCTCCAGGTTCATTCATGGTGTTACAAATGGTAGAATCCCCTTTTAAAGGTTGGATCTATTCCACTGTGAAAAGACACACCATACTTTCTTCATGCATTCATTCTTGGAAGACACTTCTTAACCATGTGCGCAACCACAACCTTGCAGCAATGTGACTATTGGCAATTGCAATGAGGTAACGTTCATGAAAACAGCATGCAAAATGCCATCTGTATCCCTTTCCTGAAAGTGAAAAATATCACTTTATTACTCTGAACAAGTTTCTAAGGTAGCAGGAACAGGCGTCCCTGCCAGGCTGAACAGAGACACTGGGTTTTAATTGCAAGTGGCAGAAAAGAAGAATGACTGCTTCTGTTTTGCTGATGAAATTCTTTTCCTGCTGTGGGCATGAGATAGCTCATCATTACAGAAATGAGAGATGAGATAGTTTTCAGAGAAAGAAGTGTGTGTATGTGTGTGTGTGTGTGTGTGTGTGTGTGTGTGTGTGTGCATACACATCAAGTGAGGGCAACTGTTTTTCCCTCTTCAAATTAAGTTATTTGATTTTTCCTGCATGAACATTGCTAGATCCCTGCTTCACAGTCCATGACCCCATGACCATTCTAGTCCACCGGAATCTACCAGGTGCAGCTTCAACTCAGTGCCAACACACTCTTAATGAAAATCCTTGCCCTCATTTCTGTACTGAAGGAAGAGTTTAACAATTTTTACCTTAGCAACTGATATCCAGCAAGAAGATTTCCAAGCATTGTTGGCTTCTGAAATGTGTTGTCTTGGCCTCCAAGTATTGTATAAATATATATTCAATTTAATGCATTAAAATTTGAAAATAGTTCCTAATTAGGTCAGTGTGGAAGAATGTGATATTTTAATAATATGAACTTTATGCAAAAATTTGCTTTCAGCTGAATAATTTGGACTAGTGAAAGGTTTAATGTGTATTTATTTAGCACTAGTTATAACAGAGCATGAGTGGAATAATAAGGCAACTTGGATGTATTGAGATTTTTTCTTCTTCAGTTCACTGAAAGTTGACTCCTTTTAAAATTATATCTGTCTTGCTGCACAATAAGATGAGTTTTAAATTGAAATTAGAATTTCTAAGTGTTCAACCCAAGCATATTAGAAAAATCACATTGGTAGAACATTTACTTCCTCTTGAGATGTTTTTAGAAAAATAGTTTCTTTAAATTGGTCTTGCAGAGTCTCTGAGAATATCTTTAGTACTGCAGAAGTCTATTTAAGAATGCCCCAAATCTTTTCCTCATCTTCATTCTCACCACTGGAGAGTGATAGACTGCTGAATATCTAATTCAGTTTATATTTATGTATTTTGGCTTTGGGGCCATACCCGGCAATGTTCAGAGCTTACTCCTGACTCTGTGCTTAGGGCGTCTCTCCTGGTGGTTGGTTCTCAGGGACTACATGCAGTGTTGGGGATCACATCAAGGTTGACTGCATGTGTGGCAAGTGCCTTAACCCCTACCATGTCCCTCCAGTTCTTAAAATTTAGCTTTCCTTCACATGAGCTGAAAATAAAACTGTTTTCACATTTGAAAAATAAAAAGTATCGCTGGGAGTTAGGGTTGTAAGTAGCGTTCTGACAGGAAGTGTCTTACTTGGATATTATAGAACAAGTAGCTGTGGAACAGTAGGTGAAAAGTGGTAGAATACGGGGCAGAACCTGGGCCCTCTGCTCAGAAAGTGTAGAAAGGCAGCCACTGACAGTATGCCAAAGCCAGCCACTCAGACAGATAACTGGTCTTCCCTGCAGGCCCCAGAGTCGGGATATTTTTGTATGGTTCCTTTCAATTGCAGAGTCAATGTCAAGTGCATGGAGTGTGACCAGAATGAGACGTTGGAGTTAAAAATTCAGAGCGATGTTTTTAGTTCATTCTTTGACCTTAGCAGTTACCTTTAATTTTTTTTTTCCTAAGTAGGTGATTTGAATGCAGCTTATCAGGCATATTCCCCCCTCCCCCCCCCCCCCCCCGTGGCTGCCTTCTTGGCAATGCCCTCTCTCTCTCCCAGATCCCCCCCCCCCCCCATATCCCCCTCCCAGTCTCAACTTTGAGAAAATGGTCACTACTCTGCAATTTGTCTTTGTTGAAACGATCAGAAATGGCCCAGCCAGGCAGTGGGAATCCAGAGCAGGCCAAAGGGGGCTCTTACTTTACACCGAGTCAGACCTGTTGCTCCCGGCCCAACAGTGTGTTCTCTGCCTTTGAGCAGATCTGAGATATTTCACTGTGACCTTGACTTGGATTGTCTTGGTTTTCTTTGCTCGCTTTCTGCCTTAGACGCAGGGTTCTTGATTGAGGAACAGAGGCTGTCCCCTGAGATCGTTGAACTGGGCATTGGGCCTGGTGGCCTGACTCCCGAACTACAACCAGGGGTCAACCCTGCTTTCTTCCTGCCACTCCCATAGTTTAGTTATTCTGAATGCTTCTGGGGTTCTTTCCTGAAACCCTGGCCTCTGTGGATTTCTCTATGGCCCCTCCTACTGTGGATTTGCTCTCCTTTGCCCGCTGCCTGTTTGGCTTTACCCTTAACTGACTTTTTCTCCTACCACTGGATTTCATCCAAGGCTCTGTGATCCAGTGTTTATTTCCACCCAATGTTCCTCTTACTCGTGCCTGATCTTCAGTCTCATATTACTATTTCCATTGGATTTTTCCATCTAGACATCCTATCAGCCCTAAAACAGAATCCCCTTGAGTTCTTCCCTTAATCACCGCCTCCTTAACCAGCCTGTGCCTCATAAAATGCTCATTCCCACAATGTTTCCTTCTCAACTTTCTTCCTCATCTCTCTCATTTTTTCCTTTTCTCTTCTTGCTCCCTCACTAATACTTTCTTAGTCCTTTGCCAGGAATTCAAAGCTGTTTCTATGGCCTCTCTAATCTACCCAGACTTCCACGATTTCCGTGGGGGTTTCCAAAAAAGAACATCCTTCTCTTCTGCAGGGCTTCCACACACATGAGAAACAAGACAATGAGTCAAAGTAGAGGCATTTTTTTAACAAGATAATATTTCCCACTTTATTTATTTATTTATTTATTGCTTTTTGGGTTACACCTGGCGATGCTCAGGGGTTACTCCTGGCTCATGCACTCAGAAATTACCTCTGGCGGTGCTCAGGGGACCATATGGGATGCTGGGGATCGAGCCTGGGTCGGCTGTGTGCAAGGCAAACACTCTACCCGCTGTGCTATTGTTTCAGCCCCTAGGGGCATTTTTATTCCCAATAGAAACCACTCCAAGAATTCGACTGAGTGTGCACTCAGTGTCTTTCAGGACTGACCTTCTGTGGATGCCGGCTCTGGCTTTCCTGTCCCTGCAGCACTGTCCTGGTACAGGCATGGAGTCAACGCTAGGTACAGCATGAGAAAGGTACTCGGATCCTTCTCAAACGAAAGGAGGGAATGGGAAAGACAGAACTGAGTCAAACTATGCTTCCTAAGAACCAATCACATAGACACTGCTATTTCCAACAAGTAGTAGGAGGCTACTAGAAGGAAGCATCAAGTGTGTGTGGGCGGGGGCGGGGGGGTGGGGAGAAGCATTTACTTATGTCCCCCAGGAGGACAGAGCAACCTTACAAAGCACGTATGCTGGCCTTCTTGGTCTTACACTCAGTTCCTCAGGGTTTGCCTATAGAACTCTGCTTTGCCTAGTTTAGACAAAGTTCAAAAAATCTAAACTATAACTTGTTTGAAGATTTTCCTTCTTCAACTGTTAAAGTCTAGCCCTTGAAAATTGTCAAAGACTTGGGACAAGTTTATCTACCATAGCAATCACTGGAATTGATTGCTACTGCGGGTAAATCACTATGGCAGGTAAACAATTAGTGCGCAGTCACAGGGATCACATCAGCAGAAGCAGCTGTGAGCAAAGTAGAGCGCTGGCGGCTCTAGCTACTCATGGAAACTCAACTGGTTCTCAAGTGTCAGAAGCCTGCTGCAAACTAACTTTAGCAAGAAGGGAAGTGATTGGGCCATGTTAACGAAATAGCTGTCACTCTTTTTATCTAGACTCAAAGATGATCACCCAAAGAGGGTCATAATTTCTTCATTATTCTCCTTAGTTGGTCCATAGATTAATTTTTATGTCCCAAGGGATTATAAGATAGTTCACAGGGATGACAACTAAAATCCTCCACACAATCAACATCACACTTTCTATGATCTCAACCCCAACATCCTCTCATATCCTGAGAGGAAGAGCAAATAGGTTTTCCAGGTGGAATTAGAGATCAAGTCCAGACTTTGATTTATCTAACTGAACTTATCAGCCTGACCTAGGTAAAGATCCACCCACAAATCAGTTAGTGTGATATCTGAGTGTTAGTCCTTGACCATTCAATAATTCATAAGGGAAGGATTGTTTCCCAAAATGGTGTACAACAGCGGAACCATTTGTCATAAGAAGTGGATGCTTGTATAATAGGTATGTCGAACACCACCATACATGGTAATCTTGAGGGGTTCCTTAAAATTATGGCTCTCACTCAGGTACCTTTGGTAAGACTTGAGATTCTAAGTTTGTAACAAAATTCCCTACCAAGATTCCCTACCCATAATCCAGATATACTATAAGCAGTTAACTAGTTCAGCACATAAGGTCATACAATGAGTAGGTGACAGATCTGGCTCCTGGTCTGAATGATCCCACAACTTGCGTACCTTTCACTACTGTCAGTACTTCCTTAGAACCTCTGGTGAAAGGTTCCCCCCATCTTCCACTCACCTCACGCCTATTGATCTAAACATTATTTTCTGTTTCTTTCACAGTTCGTGTATTTCATACTTTATTCTAGCTGCTTGGGTAGGTAGTGCAACAAACACATTGTAAGCAACCATCGCTCACTCCTCCCCATGAACTTTTTAAGTAGAATCCTATAAGAACACAATAACCCCCTATGCTGGCATCAGATTCTTTTTTGGCCAGGAAGGGACTATCCTGGAGACTGACCATTAAATAAAGATTTAATCGACCAGTATACAAGGATCTCTGAGCTGCTGCTCCTCCAAATGTTCAGTCTACACCTGCTCCTCTTGGGCAGGACCCAGAAAAAGAAAAAGACATGAAGACATGGGCCCTGCCCACTCTGATCCACGTAGGGAGACCAGAATAACCCACTTGAAACCATGGTGAACAAGACAAGACAGGCTTATAATTAAATGCTAATTTGAAGGACTCAAGTGATGTTGGATTCAAAGGCGGAAGAGATTCAGGAGAGTTAGAGACGGCTAGAAAGACTAGAGAAGGTGGGATCTGAATTAAGTTTTGAAAGATGGGCAGTATTTAGAGAAGGGCAGAGGGCATTTTAGGCCAGGGAAACAAATAATTTACAAGATTGCTTTCTTTATGTCTTTGAGACAGAACATCTCTGTAGTGCTGTTTGTATTGGGCATTCTGACATCATGGTAGGTAATCTTCAACATTGCCAAAAGTGACTTAAAATAAATTGGCCTATTACGTCAGGTGTCAGAAATCTCATTTAGACAGGGACTAGATTTGAAAGTTCTAGTTCTTTTGTAAGCGTAATCTTTTCTAATGCAATGAATTAAAATTAAATTGAAATTTGATAAATTTTACAATTTAATGAATTGTTTCATTTCTATTGAATATGTATAATATTGTATAATATATAATAAGTTGCTTTTCCAACTGTAAAGTTTATTATAAGATATTACTTTTTAATGCAGATACTTAAGCACTATCTATAATGTAATATTTTCTAACATAAAGCCAATATTCCCTTTTTAAGATAAAACACACTTTTATCTCTACAGACCTATTTATATTCTCCCTTAAATTTTTCTTAATTCTACTCTTCTCACTCTTACTAAATTGTGCACTTGTAGAATTTATATTTTTCATGCTAATTTTAAAATGCATTAGCATATAATTATTTATGCATTTAAATTAATACATCTACGAGAAGAGAAATGTATACAATTTTTTAAAAAATGTGATATTGACTTATTGATTCACACTTTTGTGGAATTTTAGTAATCTAGCTCGATTCATCCTTATATGTGTAGGTGTCACCACCTCCACAATCAATGAAAAAAAAAATCAAGCAAGAAAGTCTGAAAGCTGAGGACCTAGTATTTGCAGGGAGTAAAAAGACAGATGGGAACATCAACAACTGGCAGTAGACTTATTGTTCTCTGATTGGTTTATTGATTTATTTACTCCGTAAGTATCAGGGCCCAAATATCATAGTTAGAAAATGGAACCACAGTAGTCTTTTGAGGAAGCCAGAGGAAAATCGTCTTGTTCTTTAGGGCGTGATCTTGACATTGTACATGTGCTGCTTCAGAGGGAACACTGTCGCCTCATGTGTGGAATTCAGCTGCAGGCTCATTTACATCCACCACAGAGGCTGTCTCAAGGAGGGGTATGAGATGGAAGAGAATGAGGAACCAAACCCTCCCTCCACCCCAAGCCTCCCCTCCCCATCCCCCATAAACCCTTTGAACTATAAGGAACGTTCCAATTGAAGAAGTGTAAAGAGAAATGACACTAGAGGTTCTTCTTATCTTTGTGAGCACAACAAACAGTGTTGACAGTGTGAAGCTTGAACCAGAGCTTCATGTTAGATATGGAATACTGAGCAGGCATGCCTGCTTTTCCATCCCCAGTAGTGTTTAAAAATGAAATGAAACCATGAAGCAAGTTCAGAACCACAATTTTCCAGTTGCTTTAGGGAACTGATGGCTGAGTAGGGCACTGGGGTGAAATCTGGTGTCTGATGTGTCTATAGCAGAATGGGAGAGTGTGTGCATATAGGGAGAGAAATGGAAAGAATCAGGATTGACCAGAAAGGGGAAGACAGACCCTTCTAGAGGAGAAGGGACCAATGCAAATTGTCAAAGAGAGCCAAATATCAATGTCGGGGCCAGCTTTTGAAAATTGTGTTTGCCATGCTGGTGCATTTTATACTGCTGATCCAAATATGGAATGCAGAGTTAGATTCTTCCCAGTCAAGCCTGTATGTTCAGTGGTTGGTGAGGTGGGTCAAGTTGAATAACCAAGTGCGTAATGCCTGGAGGCCCGGCTTGGAATCCTGTTATTTTAGAATCCCTCTGTGCCAAGCTACAGAAGCAGTTCCCAGGGTGGCCCTGGAGAAAATGCCAATGGGAAGGACAAGGTGTGGGGCCTGTGCCCACATTCTGCTCATGTCTGGCGGGGTGATTGTGTCAATCTGAGCTTGTTTGACTCTTGTCTCTCTTCACTCCATGACATAATTCAGTAACGGTGTGAGAAAAGTAACCTCAGCTCAGAAAGACGTGAATTATAAGCACAAAACTCACCTATGAAATGGAGGAGAAGACAAGCAAGCCAGTCTGCATAACTACCCAGGGAGATGGATCATAGATTTCCCACTTGGAGAAACACTTTTGTAGGAAGTCAGAGCTAGAGCTAATGTTCTTTTATTCCAGATAACGGACTTGCATGCCATATTTTAAATGCACACTCCTCCAATTGTAAATGTCAATTTTCAAGAAGTTCACTGAAACTCAATAAGTAAATGTTTTAAAGGTGGGGCTAGGATATCTGCATGTTCAAAGGAATAAAACTGACTCCAGCAAATACAAGTTTCTTTAACTCAGAAGTTCAGTTTTATTTGATTATCTCATTATAACTCCATGCTATTGAACATCTGGAAAACTGAGTTCATTTTACTTGTAGAGAGATTAGATTTGTTAAGGGTAGGGGTGGAATGGAGTGGTGAGTGAGAATATTTCATGGGCCTCAATTGGAATTAAAATTTCTTGCTTCTTCCTGTTAGGAAGGTAACAGGAAAAGCACACTGGTGAACAGATAAGGCTAGGGAATCCAATGAGCCTTTGGGTTTATGTGGGCTAGAGAAAAGAAATGTTTCTTCCTATAAGGTCAAGAAGAGAACAGGCCATTGATATTGGGAGGATCCTCCCAGGATAGGAGATGCATGTTGAAAGTAGACTATAGACTGAACATGATTGCCACGCAATGCCTCTTTTGAAAACCACAGCACCCAAAAGGAGAGACAGCAGAAAAGGGAATGTCCTGCCACAGAGGCAGGGTGGGATGGGGGGCATGGGGGTGGGAGGGATACTGGGATCAGTGGTGGTAGAGAATGGGCACTGGTGGAGGGATCATTATATACTCGATCATTGTATAACTGAAACCCAAGCACAAAGATTTGTACGTCTACAACTGTACCTCATGTTTCACTAATCAGTCACAGTCAGTCACAGTTCTCCCGTTGTTTATCGATTTGCTCAAGTGGGCCCAGTAACGTCTCCATCGTGAGACTTATTGTTACTGTGTTTGGCATACTGAATACGTCACGGGTAGATTGCCAGGCTTTGCCGTGCGGGCGAGATACTCTTGGTAGCTTGCCGGGCTCTCCAAGAGGGGCAGAGGAATCAAACTCGGGTCGGCCATGTTGGCTGCTTGCAAGGCAAACGCCCTACCTACTGTGCTATCGCTACAGCCCGTTTCACTAATAAAAATTAAAAAAAAAATAAAGCAACACACATGCACAAAAAAAAAAAAAGAAAAAAAAAGAAGAGAACAGGTGTAACCTACCTGCATTTAGCTCTCTTCTTGATCTTAACTTGAAAGAAACATTTCTCCTCTCTATCCCACTGCTAACTCAGGGTCCACTGGACTCCCAACTCTGGTCACACCATTTGCCCATTTTCCAGCCCAATAACTCACCATGAAAGCTGCTCTGAAAGACAGTGACGAGGGGCTGGGGAAGCTGCATGGGGAGGGGGCTTCCTCAGGGCAGCCCACAGCCTGAGTCCACTGCCTTCAGATTCTCAAAGATTTGTGTCTTTATCCATTTTCTCTTTGCGGCCCCTCCTTCTACTTTTGTTGTGAGCAAGGTCATCCTTGGTGGTGGAGGTGGCACCATGGCAGCTTGTGCAAGGCAAAGCAAAACTCAGCCTTGGTTTAATGCTGCAGATTCTCCTATATGGGGAAACCTTTGAGAACTTTTAGGGAGGAGTGAGGAGATTTAATTTCAGAGACTAGACAGCTTTCATTGTTTTTGGTTATCTTCATCACCACACCCCATTCCTTGACATTTCCTGCCCAGAAACCGTTGCACCCTATTCCTTTTGTGATGAGTGTAAGTTGTGCTCTGGGAAGACGTGCTTTGAGTCACTGCTTGAGTGTCAAGCCATGAGTAAGTGGAAGGGATGGATGACATCCAGCCCTGCTGTAGTGAACAGGAAGGGAGAGAGACTGATTACCTCCCAAGCCTCGTGCAGGGAAGGAAGAACCCAACCTAGTTATAAGGAACTAGGAAAACATCTTGAGTGTCTAAGTGCTTCTGTTAGCCAGTTTTCCTCTGACTTTGAGGTCTGAGGATGTCTGTAAGTGTCACCTGTGATGTCACCATTAAGAGAGAAGCTTAGTCAATTTTGCTGTATTTAGTAACTGGGTCAAGGTGGAACAACAGACTGTTTTCTGTTAAGGGTTTTCTTATGAGTCATTGTGAAGACATAGTTTTTGGGGGGAGCTCAATAAAAATGTTTAACTGGGGCTGATGATGGGATCTGTAAGTATTTCCACAGAGTGTATGATGTCTCCTGGCATTCTTTTGCATGGATACATCTGCTCTGAGGTAGGCATTGTTTCATGGTCGGTTTTTGTCACCTGTCTGTGTACTGTCTAGCCTGAGAGAACAGAACTGGCCTTCTTCCCACCTGTTGTTTTGCTGTTTATGTGTGAACATAGTTTCACTGAGGGGGAGCTAGTTTGCTAGTAGAGTAGACATACTCTCTCTGGTAATGGCTTCTGTGCTTAGAATGTGGTGAAGGAAAGGTGAGAGGCATCTATACCCAGAGTCAGTGGCCTCTTTGTTTTCTTAGGCTTTGAATTCCAGAATTCGGATGTAACTTCTGAAAGACTTTCTGAGCTCAGCGGAAGCATCCAGAGGAAACTCCAGCAAGGCTGTGCTGGACTTTTGCAAACTTCCACCCACAAATGGTCCTACGAGTGTCTTAAGAGCCATTGACTTTCGTGTCTCAGGAAAGAAATGACTATCACTCTTTCTTGGTTCTGTATAATATGAGAAGCTAGAGACACTTTGGCTTCTCAGGGTCAAGCACTATGGAGCACCATGTTAAAAGGAAGGAAGGTGAAGGAGTAGACTGGTGACTGAGGCTAGGTTGGGGCTGGCTGAGTTGTGACTTTTTATTTAATAATATTTCCATTTATTTCATAACGTTATACTTCCACAAACCCTTTCTTTTCTTCATTATTTTTGGTTTACAGCTCAAAGGTTTCTGTTGTGGTCCACTCTCAAACATTTGTGTTCAAGGGTGTAGCTGTAGAAACTAAACTGTTGAGTTGAAATCCAAGCATTGTAAATTGTTAGTTGGGTAACTTGTGTTTCTTTGCTTCCCCATTTGTAATTTGGGATGATAATAGTATGGATTTTTATAGAAGTTCTTGTGAGGATTAGATCGGTGAATAGGTGAAGCACTTCTACAAATGGACTCTAATAGTCTAAATACTGTGGGTATAAGGGCTCTGGCTGTTATTTTAGTCTTGTGTCTTTTTATTTTCACCAAAGTGCAAATATTGATAAAGTTCTTTATATGTCATTTAGAGTTTTCTTAGAGAGAGAGAGAGAGAGAGAGAGAGAGAGAGAGAGAGAGAGAGAATTGACCATTGACCTACTTCACTGGACATATTAACCAGAGTTCCTAGCTACTCAGTGAATTCATATTACTATAGCTGGGTTAACTTCATGTGAATTTCTAGGTCACTAGACAGTTTAAAATCATGAGATTGTAGAATAATTCTGGAAGTACTTACATCAGGACAATGGTACCCAAAACATTTTACCCTGGCAAAAGACCCAATCAAGGGTTGGACTCAAATCCAAAAGGTGTTGGTCTGGGCAAAGTCAGCACTAGTTTCAAGTTCATGTAAAGGGAATTTTCAGGAATCTATTGGATACAGCATTATAAATTTCTGTAAATATGATAAATGAAAAAAATCAGGGATTTTGTCAATTTGATTACTCTGTACTGGTATTTAAAAGTAGCAGGTATTGACAAAGAGACATTTTGGGAATCCCAACAGGGATCTGAGATTTGAGTGTAGGTTGCCTTATGTTTTTGACCAGCAGGGTCTGGCTAGGACACATCTATCAGGATGAAAATGGGAGCCTCTTGGCCATCCCTTTTCTTACCTGAATGTCTTTCCTGGAAGGAAGTATTCTCAGGAGCAATGCCTGCTCATTTATTATTAAATTTCTTCTCAGAGAAATGCTTTGGGAAGCAACTCAGAATTTTTATCTCTGGCTCACCAGACAGCTTGAGAACCTCAGTTTCTAACACTTGGGTGATAATCTGTGGGGGAGGTGTTATTTCTAGGATAACATAGGAACCATGGTCTTGTGCTGTTTAAGTGATTGACCATCAGAGCAGTTGTGCTATCACTGTGTTGGTAAGATTACATGGCTTGAGTTGTTTTTCTAGAAATGGGGATAGGATTGCCCCAAGTCATTTATAGCCTGGCCAGATCTCTTTTGTTTGCAATAATTCACTGCATTTAAAAAAAAAGTAATCATATATGTATAGGCTTCTTTTGAACATGTCTTGTTCTACATAGCTCCTGAAGTGATAAAAATTATGGCCTGGTGTTGCCTCACTCTTCCATATGAGAAACCCAGAAATATGCCAAGTAGAAATTTCACAACCTTGCAAGGGATGTAGAAAAAAAAGCCTTTGATAATGGCTGCTATTGATGGTGTAATATTTTAGATGCTTACTGCTCTCCTGCACCCATTATCTGCAAACTTTATAAGATCTTGATAAGTAGGAAGCTCTCTGCCTCCCATAGATAAGGATGAAGAAGAGAGGACCAATTCAGTTTGTGGTGGATAGTAGAGTGAAAGGAAATGCAGCTGACATTAAGTCATCTTCTATTCCCCAACAGGAGATGGTATGTGCTGATTCCCTAGTGTCTCTGTATGTCTAACCTCATTGTGACTGGCACTGTGGATGGACGTGACTGGGGTTGGAATGTTGGGGGAAATTGGCAATAGAACAAGTTGTGTGGTCTGTCAGTGAGTCATGTGAACACCCAGGCTGAGCGGGTGCCTTCAGCTGGAAGAGGAGACACAGTATTTGAGGATTGTTCTTCCTCCTGCTCCTCGTGTCACCTACTTTGAAGAGATAAGCATGCATTGCCTTCCAGAGAGGCAGGGGCACAGCATAAGATACAAATCCAGTTTTGGCTTTTTCAATTTCCAAAGAATTCAGAGTATAAACAATTGATATCCTTGAAAAAACCAAACAAGTCAGATTGTGTTTCATTGTTGTCCTGAGATTAAAGAGAAGTTCTAAAGGTGGAGTAGAGAGAAGAATCATGAGAATGTACTTAAGATTGGCTTATTCCCTCACCTTCTCCCCAGGGTTAACCCCAGGATTCGAGGTGGTGGTGGTGGAGTTCTCATAACCTCTTGTTGTGTTTGAGAACACTGAGAGGACTGAAACCTAAGGTCACCCTGAAATTTCCTGGTTGTGACTGGGAAAGTAGACTTAACCCCACAGCCCGCTGCTCCAGCAGTAACATGGTTTCATTGGGGTGTTTTGGTGGAAGGGTTAAAGAAGTCTCCTCACATTTACTCTCTGTCTCCTCTCATTGTGCTTGGAACTAGACTGGAACTAGCTCAGGTCTAGAAGGTTGGCTTACTAACAAGAGGAGTTCTGAGGGCTGCAGACCTCGAGGGGCTGAGGATGGGAGACATGAGGGTTATTAGGAACTAGCACCAAGAAATCAGAGGGGAAGAACAGTTTGGGGAAACCAAAACCATATCACTTGCTGATGTGGCTGTATGACCTCTCTCTGGCCAGGTGAAGCCTCAGATTCCTAGTTCTACCTCATGGTTTTGGCACTATTTTTCAGGGGTTTTCCACTGTCTTACAAAGACAGACAAAATGCTCTGAAGTGAAATTTAGTCTTCAAAATATACCACATTTCATTGTCTCCCAGATTTGTAGGTCAGTATGAATAGCAGCTGTCTGCGGCAACAGCAATAGGTTTGCCATGGGGAAGTTCAAGTTCTTGGTTGGGGTAAATTTTTTTTTTTTGCTTTTTTGAGCAACACCCGGCAATGCACAGGGGTTACTCATGGCTCAATCACTCAGGAATCACTCCTGGTGGTGCTTGGGAGACCATATGGGGTGCTGGGAATCGTACCCGTGTCAGCCGTATGCAAGGCAAACGTTCTACCTGCTATGCTATCACTCCAGCCCCTGAGGTGAGAATTTTATGAATAACTTTAGTAAGAATGCTACAAGGCCATAGGGTGGGGTTGGGGAGGGCCACGGGAGGTACAAAGCATGGTATTTTGACTCTGATCTTGCTTTAACTCAAAGTACAGCCTCAGTTATTGAGTCACCTTTCTAGACCTCTAGACCTCAGTATTTTCATTTATAAGTTAATATTAGATTAAATTCCCTCAAATATTGCTTCAGTTCCAATCTCATCAGGTTTTAACATTAAAACCAGATTTGTGTGTGTGTGTGTGTGTATGTGTGTGTGTGTGTGTGTGTGTGTGTGTGTGTGTGTGTGTGACATCTGGCTATAATCAGAGCTTATTTTTTTATTTTTATTTTTTTAAAATTTTTTATTAGTGAAACACCATGAGGTACAGTTGTAGATTTACAAATTTTTGTGCTTGGGTTTCGGTTATACCATGATCAAATACCCATCCCTCCACCAGTGCCCATTTTCCACCACCATGGATAATATCCCCTCCCCCATCCCTCCCATCCCCCCCCCCCCCCCCCCCCGCCACTGCGGCAGGGCATTCCCTTTTGTTCTCTCTCTCCTTTTGGGTGTTGTGGCCAGCAAAAGAGGCATTGAGTGGCAAACATGTTCAGTCCATAGTCTACTTTCAACATGCATCTCCCCTCCTGGGAGGATCCTCCAAACACCCTTTATTTGGTGCTCCCTTCTCTATCTGAACTGCCCTTTCCCCTATAATACCCGGCTGGCCTCTAAGCTATGGAGTAATCCTCCTGGTGTTGATCTCAGCTATTCTTGGATATTAATCTCATATTTTGTTATTTTATATCCCCCAGATGAATGTAATCTTTCTATGTCTATCCCTCTCTTTCTGACTCATTTCGCTTAGCATGATATTTTCTATATTGTACCACTTGTATGTAAATTTCATGACTTCATCTTTTCTAAGAGCTACATAGTGCTCCATTGTGTAGATGTACCAAAGTTTCTTTAACCAGTCATCAATCAGAGCTTATTTCTGTCTTTGTTCTTAGGGATTACTCTTGGTGGTGCTTGGGAGGCCATATTGGTGCTGAGGATTGAATCCACATCGGACAAATACAAGACAAGCATCCTACCCTCTGTCCTATCTCTTCATCCCTGAAGCCATATATTTAATTCATTCCATTCCAAGGGAAAATATCACACGACTCTCTGATCTTCCTTTCATTGTCAACCAACTTATAATTTTTTGTACTTACTTTTTTATGCAACTTATATAGACAATGGTTTAAAATGTGCAGACAAGGTGACTTGTGTCCATTTAGTCCCATGACTCACTGGTGGCATTTTTCTTTTAGGTGTCTGCCTAGGGATTCTTGGTATTTGCATTGGTCCTTGGCTTTCCAGTATTCTTTGTTTGGTCTTAAAATAGGCACATGCTTTATCATAGGCTGACCTACTAATGTGAAGAAATCCCAAATGTCAATGATGTTTTAAATGGGGAGCTCCAAAAAGATCAAAGCATTCTTGACCTCAATGACAGCCATTAAACATGCAAGCTTCCTGTGTGGACATCCGTCCTCAGATGTAAGAACTTCCATAGTTCTTAACAAAGAACTATGGAACCAGGAAGACAAAAATATAGTCTTTGGTACTTATAGTCTTTCCTAAACAAAGGTAATCATTTGAATCCAATTTTCAGTCTATCTTTTCACTAATTTTTGAATATATATTAAAATATATATTTTGAATATATATTCATTTATTTAAAATGGATTTATTACCAATAAATAAAGAAGTAAAGGAAAGAGTTAAACTTGTATATTCTGAACATCTTTCTCTGTTTCTGTCCTATAGATAATAGTCAATCATTTATGAGCTCAATGATACAAAGTGTATCAATGATGCAAAAAGTGAAGTTCCCTATGTCATTCTAAGGGGCATCATCACTGTACCTGTGCTCCTATACTTTCAAGATTACAGAAGTGTAAATGACACAAGGGAATTAGCACTAATGACTCTGCACTAATATAAATGCTTTTTCTAGTGATTTATAACCATCCATACCATCCAATGCAGTGCTTGGTGCCCATCCTGAGTGCTTCTTGGACATTCTCAACTTAACAAGCCCTTTCTATTTATTTCTGTTAACTTGTCTATATTCTCTACCAGATTGCAATTCCTTTAAGACAGTAATTGTGTCATTCATTATAGTAATGGCCAAATTAATGGGTGGTGAATGCGTAGGTGGGTGAAGAGTGAGGAGAAGAGATAGTTTATGAAAGAATGGGCAGAGAGTGAATATAATTTGGCACAGTGCATTAATACTAAGTAATATATAAAGTTAAATAGTTACATGTAAGTGGCCAACAATCTATAGAGCAAAAACACTGCTAATAGTTAGGAACAATGATTTGCATGCAGGTTTCAAAGAAGGTAAAGATAGCACATCAGGTCTTAGATTCATGTTGACTAAGGCATATTTGTCCAATTACCAAATAGAACAATGAAACTATTTAGGAAGTCAACTTTGGATGACTTAAAACAGATGATCAATTATAAGAAGTCTAACTTTGCTATGCTTGTTTCAAAAAATATCAAATTCATTGTAACAGTGGTTCTCAAACTCGGTAAAACATTAGAATAATCTGTGAAACTGGAAAATAAATCCTGATTCTTAGGCTGTGCCCCAGACATTGTCTCATACCTCCTGGGGGTAGGTCCCAGGAACCAAGAGTTTTAAATGCAATGTAAATGATATGGAGGAGTTAGTACAAATATAGTAAGAACTTGGTTCAGAGCTTAAAAATAAATACTATACAAAAGTATATTAAATTAATAGTAATTTATAAAAACTCACACACTAATAATAGAGTAAAATACTCTGCAAGTCAATTTTATTCTTTTGAATTAATTAACTATTCCATTGTTTTACAACCCCAATTAATTGGATTTCATGCCTTAAGTGGAGCTTTCTTCTGCTTGGGAAGGTGAAGTCATTTCCAGCAGTGTAGACACAGGGAGGTGTAGAACAGAGGATGGTTTCCTGGTTCAGCTGTCACTCACTTTGGATGCCACCCTTTCAAATGCCACAGGTGCAGCAAGTCAAAGCTTTTAATACCACTTCCACCCCTGGGAATCAAATTCATTCCCAGTGAAAAAGGATTCATAAATCCTGGCTCTGCCTCCAAACAGCAGTATGATTTCACCAGGGTGATAAATTACTCCTATCAAAACAGACATCAAGTCTCCCAGGGAAATAATGGAACAAGCTGGAACATCTTAAGCTCTGATGAACAGGGGACTTGTGGAGAAAAAAAATCAAGTCTTGGGAAATCTGTGACCGTGTGTGTGTGTTTGAACCTTATTACCCTCTCTCAAATTGTAAATGGTTACAAAGAGCAGATGAAAAGAATGTGATTAACTTTAAATGAAAAAAAAATATCCATCATAAAATTGTCCCTGGGAGCACATTTGTTTTGAGGGTGTGGGATTGGGCTTGGGGGTTGGGCTGGTTGATGGAAAGGTGTGTGGGGTTATCTTTCACGGAGTCTCTGGCGGGGTTCATGGGGTGGAGAAGCCAACTGTCAGTTTGAGTTGATTTACTGTGGCTGAGAGGCACTCCTGCTTGAGAACACCTTCCTGCCTGACGGGCACTGGTTACCTAGAGTTCTCATGTTGGCTACGATGAGAGAGGCCCTGGTGAAAATATCAATGCTATCTGGAGAGAAGAACCCATTAAACCACATGCAACTAGTAACAATTCATATTAAACCATTTTTCAGTAGTCATTTGACTTCTTAAACAGGCTGAGGAATAAATAAAAGTAAGAAAATTATGGTCACTTCTCACACAATATCTAGTGCAGACCTTGTGCCTTGCCACTGTAACACAACAGCCTCCTCTCCAACATGGAGGGTGCCTCTGGTCTTTGAAACATCTGGAAAAACAACAGATGCCTTTAGAGGTCCTTATGTGTCCTTTAACACTGAATGGGGCAGAGCTCCTATCCACTCATATTCATTCATGCAGCCAGTCAGCAGGTACTATTTCATGTCAGCATCGGGCAATGCACCTAGGACAGAAGAGATAGCCAAGACATCTGTCCCTGGAGATGCATCTGCTGTGGGCTGAGATCCTCCTGCCCCTGAGATTGCAAGAAACACAGGGTTCTGGAGTTGGTTCAGCATGAAAGAGGCAGAGAGAAATCACTAGATTTCTAGCAGTAGACAGGATTTTAACTTTCTTCCAATTCTGAGAGCCTGTAAAGTGAGATCATTAATAACAGGAATATTTATTTTCAGTGTGACTTGTTTTGTCTCCTAATTACTCCAGTAAAATACCATCTTTCCAGCAAGTTTATGGGTACAGAGTATCAGAAAGAAAATAAAAGCCAACCTTATTCTACCGTTTACCGATAATCACTGCTAATATTCTACTTTGATAACTAATTTATTACCCATGTGTTCCTTTAAAAAGACTGAGCACAGAGGTTATGGTGCTGCCAGCAGGTCAACCTGTATCTGTGGGGTGAGTGCATAAGCAGTCTGATGGGGCCTTCAGCCTTCCTGATACCCCAAAATTGTCACTGTGCCTTTAACTGGATCCCAACAACTTGGGACCAAGTTTACTAAGAAATCAAATGGCCAAAAGTTAGGCATATGGGAGCCAGGCCCAGCTCAGCTATATAAGCTCATTTACTGGCCTTATTTCAGAGACCCACAGATAAATCTCAAAAGAGATCAAAACTCACAGTTAATCTCGGACCCACACATTGTTGAACAGACTGGGGTAAATCGGAGTGGAGTAGGTTGGCCTGGTGTTCTGCCTCAGCAGAGATCCCAGCAGCTGCTTGCTTCCACAATCCAAAATTGCCGCCATACTCCTGGCCTGACTCCACCATCTCAGGACGGATCTCACCAAGATATAATCTGCTGAAAATTCTGGTATGCGGGTTTTGTGACTGAAATCTCCAGGCTTTCTCAGAGTTGGGATTGGCTACTCCCCCACTTCCCAATACTCATGGAGCACTGGCAGTCACCCCCATGAACCAACTCCAGCACTACCAGATAAGCTCTACTACCGGCCTTGCTTCAGGCTGGAGCGATAGCACAGCGGTTAGGGCATTTGCCTTGCACACAGCCGACCCGGGTTTGATTCCCAGCATTCCATATGGTCCCCCGAGCACTGCCAGGAGTAATTCCTGAGTGCATGATCCAGATGATCCAGGAGTAACTCCTGTGCAAAGCCGGGTGTAACCCAAAAAGCAAAAAAAAAAACAAAAAAAACTGAGCACAATTTTTTACTTCTCCATTAATTTCCGCTGATATATATGTATATATATGTCAGTATGTAAATATATTTGCATATACACACCGTTAAAACATCTTCCTCTTTCAACATCATTCTTTTTTTTTTCTTTTTATTAGTGAAACACCATGAAGTACAGTTGTAGATTTACAATTTTTTGTGCTTGGGTTTCGATTATACAATGATCAAATACCCATCCCTCCATCAGTGCCCATTTTCCACCACCATGGATAATATCCCTCCCACCTCCCCCCCCATCCCACCCTGCCTCTGTGGCAGGGCATTTCCTTTTGTTCTCTCTCTCCTTTTGGGTGTTGTGGTCTGCAAAAGAGGCATTGAGTGGCAAACATCAACATCATTCTTATGGTTATAAGGATTATTTGCCATTGTTATTATGACTTTTGGTAATAAGTAGTATTGATAAAATTTTTTTGACTGTGTCAGACACTGTAACCAGACTTTTATGTTCCCTAGACCCTTTGACACCCCAGTGGCCAGAGGAGGTTCATACTGTTATCTGCAATTTACAAAAGAAGTTGGGGCTCACAATGTTTCCACGGTTTTCTGAAGTGCTGCCATTCCAGTGGGTGTTCCAGCTGTGGAATGCAGGTGTCTGTGGGTTCCGGAGAGTCTGTGCATACCTTTCCCCTTTCTTACTTATCATACCAATCCCTCTCCCAACTGTACTGTTGGCCCTTTAGAGTGACTCCAGTTCCCCACCATTATAAACCCTATAACATATAATCATCCGACCTCTTGTTGTCTAGTTCTCACTCTCAGAGAACCCAGCAGGCTACTGAGAGTATCCTGCCCGCATATATGCCTGACTGGGAATACCTGTAAAGGTGATTAGAGGCTGCCTCAAGAGCCTCCGTCCCTCTCGGAGAGCCCAGCAAGCTACCAAGAATATCCCACCCACAGGGCAGAGCCTAGCAAGCTGCCTGTGCTGTACTTTATATGCCAAAAACAGTACCAACGATGGTCCTCATTCCCCTGACCCTGAAAGAACCCCTAATATGCCACTGGGCTACAGTAGCATGTGACAGAGATGAATAGAGATGTAATTAGTGTCCACTTGAGCAAATAGATGAACAGGGTGATAGTGATAACCACTATGCTGATCCCATCCTTGTAGCCAGATCCAGCTTATTTGTTCCATAAATCCCAGCCATTGAATTGCAAAGTCAAAGGTCAGGTTGAATGCCTGTTGCTCCCTTGTTCCTCTCTTCCCAACCAGAGCACTACAATTGACTCTCCCACGGTGATTATAAAGTGCTCCCCAAACCAACACAGAGCAGACAGAGGGGACCTGTGCAATGCTAAAAAAAAAAAAGGAGCAGAGCACACACACATACACACACATACACACACACACACACACACACACACACACACACACACAGAAGGTATCAGTGGGGAGAGAAGAGAGAGCACACCGCAAACCACTTGCCTCCTGTTTTTATTCATAGCCCATTGCCTTGATTTGGAGCAGACATATGGATAACCTTATTGGGCATGGATTTACTTAGCGCCATCATCTCAAGTTTCAGATATTAAACAAATTCTAGCTTTCCATTTGCCTTGAATTAAAAAACATATTATGTGCCTTTATTGTTCTTTGCTATAACCATGTGGGAGAGTTATGCCAACTTTTCCCATATAGAAATGTCAGAGGAAATTCCAGTGCCATCAAATGAGACCTTTATTCTTCCACCTGCACATTATGACTCTAATAAACATGTTATCAGCGCATGAAAATGATGGCAAACAGGTGACTAAAGGATTTGATAAGTCAGCAGCAAAGATTAACAGTTCTTTTCAGAGAAAGCTGTGAGAGGTTCCTCTATTTAAAACAATTGTGGCATGTGAATTTGCAGCACTTAAATCATTATCAGCAATTAGTTCTTGTCAAAAAGGTTGCAGCTGGTTTCAATTATAAGTAAAATTTTTATAATTTGAACTTAGTAGTGCGTCTGATCAGTAGGACTTGGAGGTAGGTTTATGGCCTGAGAAAAACTTTAGGCATTTCAAAATTTAAATATTCATTATTTTCAGCAACGCTTTCTTAGCTACATCTATTATTGAGCACCTAGAATCTTCCTTCCTTCCTTCCTTCCTTCCTTCCTTCCTTCCTTCCTTCCTTCCTTCCTTCCTTCCTTCCTTCTTTCCTTTATTTTCTTTCTTTCTCTCTTTTTCTTTTTATTTCTTTCTTCACTTGCCCACCTGCCCTCCTTTTCTCTCTTTCCCTCCCCCTCCCTCCCTCCCTCCCTGCCTCCCTGTCTCCTTCCTTCCTCCCATCCTTCCTTCTTTCCTTCCTTCCTTCCTTCCTTCCTTCCTTCCTTCCTTCCTTCCTTTCTTTTTCTTTCTTTATCTCTCTCTTCCTTCCTCCCTCCCTCCTTCCCTCCCTCCCTCTTTCTTTCTTTCTTTCTTTCTTTCTTTCTTTCTTTCTTTCTTTCTTTCTTTCTTTCTTTCTTTCTTTCTTTCTTTCTTTCTTTCTTCTTTCGTGTTTGGGACCACACCTGGCAACGCACAGGGGTTACTTCTGGTTCTACACACAGGAATTACTGCTGACAGTTCTTGGGGAACCATATGAAATGCCAGGCATTGAACCCAGGTCAGCCTGGTGCAAGGCAATAGCTTTACCCACTGTATTATTCCAATCCCAACACCTAGAAAAATTTCCATAGACTTCAGCTTTCAGTTATTTCCTTTTATAACAAAACATACTTGTGATTAAAATGTTGCTTTTTAAGTGACAAAGGTTCGACATGCACAGTATGTATGTATTATTTTAAAAATCTGAGCAGCCTGGAGCATACAAAGTGAAATGACACTGCAGACATCCTTCATCCTCAGGCCCCAATAAGTATTTTTGCTTTGAATTCTTTGAGAAATCACCACCTAACTTAATCTAGAATTATTTTAATCTTACATCTGGACTAATCCACTGCTTATAGTGTGTATGAACTGTCAACAAAATAGATGGAATCTATTGCTTAAGCATACACTGCCATCTTTCACATGTTGAGTTTTTCAGCTACGTATCTAAAATTTTTCTGTAACATTAAAACTTTAAGTAATAGCCTTCTCTATCTCAACCTGAAGTTTTGTTTTAGTTTATATGCTTCATGTTTCAATTTGCTTCTCCCAATGACATTTACTGTGGACTGCTGTCATAGGCTTACTGGACATCTGTAGATCATCTAAGATGAACTGTGTCCAGATCTTGTACTCATCCTGAAATTGGATTTTTAAAAATGTTGATATTTAAGTATGTTTGGTATGTTTTGGGCTAAAGTTCTTTCTCAGATATGTAATTTGCAAAAAAAAAAATTGGCAGTAACTTGTGTTCTCATTCTCTTGACAGTGTCACAGGCAGAAGTTTTGTTTTAAAAAGCCCAACAATTAATTATCTTTTTCAAGAATTGTATGCTTGGTGTAGTAGGTTCATTAGCTTAAATAATTTCTGTTCATTTTCCATTAAAAAGTCAGAAAATTAGCACCTTTATAATTTCCATTTTTTCTTCTCTCTTTTTTGATTCCATCAAATTTTTAAGTCCTTATATTTTTATACTGTATTTCTATGTTTTGCTGTGATATGTGGTCTATGTTCATGAGAATCAGCTCTAAAACTAGAGTTTTAAAAATTAATATAATGATCACTGGATAATTTTTCTGCAAAACAAATTAATAAGTGTTATTTTCTTCTTATTATTAAACTGGTGCTACTTAAAAGGATAATCCTCTGAAAAATCAAAGCAAAATATATTTTTCTTTTTCTAATTTCCATTTATTACTCAGAAAGAGGTCAACTGTGAATTTGCTTAATCTCTAGTAGATGCCCACTATTTTGTGTGTGTGTGTGTGTGTGTGTGTGTGTGTGTGTGTGTGTCTGTGTCTGGACATGTATCATCATGTCTTTAAGAAATTTTGCACTCTCAATATAATCTGTACTGATGTCTTTCTTTGATCTCCCTTTGTCTTTCTCTTTTATTTTTTTCTTTGCTTACTAGATACACTGAATAGCCATCAAACTCAGATTTCTTTCATCCAACCACTTAGTTTCACTAAGGAGTTCAGTTTCATGGCTCTTATTCTCTAAGGCCTTTCCTCGCTTTGGCAGAACAGCACCTCTCTGCCACACCCTTCTGTCACAGTTTCTTCATCTAGAAATTTAGGGTAAAAGTCAAAATCAAGTCACAGGGTTGAAGTGAAGGTTCAATATTAATGCATGCAAAGCATTAAGGAGAAACTTGCAAGCATTTACTGCTCTGCATTCTTTTTTTTTTTTTTTTCAGAAAAGGAAGTACAACTTTCTGAGTCCTACAGCACTTAAATATCTGCATTTTCCACAAGTTCACTTGGTTGATAGTTTGGGATAGAATGTTTACTTCAAAATAGGTTTCTTTAAAATTGTGACTGTGATATTCTCTTTTGTCATTCAGTGCTATGTTCACTGAAAAAATCTAACACTATTTGTGTTTTTCCCTTTGTAGGTAAGTTCTTTTTCCTCCTCCTCTTCCTCCTCCTCCCTCTTTCTTCTCTTCTGACTTATATATTTCTAAGACTGACATTAGATTTTAAAACTACTTCTCTTCTGTTTCAAGAATTATTCCTCTTTTCATTGGGGTTGGCTGTCAATTTTTTTTTTAATCTTGAATTTAATTATTTTTTTTCCTAACCATCTAGTGACTTTGGGTTGAGTCTTCGTGAATGAAGAACTGTGTTGGTAAGCATAGAGAATTGATGTGGTTTCATTTGCAAATAAGCTGGTCAATAAAGCAAAACCATTGCCCTGTGACTTGGAAGGTTTCAGGTACCATATGCTGGACAGTTGCAATGAGGTGAGGTTCCTGGAAGAGTCGGAGCAGAAAGCAGGAAGCCTGGAGTCTCCCTTGATCTATGTGCTCCACAAAATATTCCTCCTTGGACTTGCATACCCTTGGACTTGAAGGAGATATCACCAGAGGTGATGATGTAGTTGTCTTATAATGTATGAAAATTTTATAAGCCTTATAAAGTAAGAGAAACTATGGAGACTACAAAGGGATTAGAAAATTTAGCAGCATAAACTTCATTTATCCAGAGAAAATGCACATTTGTCCTCGTGACTCACTTCCTCCCTTGCTCGATGTCTACAGGGCAGCCTTGGCATTTCAGCTTGTTGAACAAAAACACAGTTTTCTGCATGACTGAGAGTTTTTCCATATTAGCATCTTCCATGGGCCTTGACCAAGTTTAGCTCTAGGAATTATGTAAAAATCTGCCCACGGGGCCAAGGTTCCTTTTCCCATTGCACACTGCTTGCAACCCATCCTGACCGCTGTGCATGTACCCTGAGACCCAGTCAGTACCTCTTGCTTAGGTCCTGAGGCTTCTTTCCCTAGAGCAGGCCTACATTTCCCTAGCCAGGCCCAGCTGTGATGCAAACCTGTCACTGTTCTGTTGGCAGAAAGGCAAGTGAGAGTCAGGACTCAGCTCTGCAGTTGTTCCAAGGGCAGAGACCTTTGCAGGATCTACAAATCATTGTGGAGCACTGAGCTAGCCTATGATGAGGAAGGGTGGGCCACCTTCATGGGGTGGAGTGGGCAGCATGGAGGTTTGTGAGCATAGACTTAGATGTTCTCTAGATGGCAAGCTCTGACACTTGTCATCAGGGCTGCGCTTCTGCCTAGCATCCTCCATTGGCACGGCCAGCTCCTCACCCCTGAGGATTCGACCCAGAGGAAGCTCTGCATCCCTCACAAAGAAGTCCTGAGCCCTCTCTTTAGTGTTTCCTGCCTCTTGCTAATGGAGATGAGCCTCCTTTTATGCTGTCAGGCAGTTCTTTGCCTTGCAGACTTCTCCTTCAATTTTGTAATTAATAATTCTAGGGCTTTCATGGTCTCTCTCCAACAAATAATGGCTCTCAGTGACTGCCACCAATTCCATTATCCTTATAATTACCACTTCCCAGAACCTCTCCTACATCTGAAGTGTACTTATCTTTTTTCCCATCCCCTTCCTTCCTAGTATCTCTCCAGATCACCACTATAAAAGATTTTTTTCCCCCTTGTGTTTGGGTCACATCTGATGGTGCTCAGGACTTACCCTGGCTCTGTGCTCAGGACTTACTCCTCACAGGCTCTGGGAATCAGATGAGGTGCCAGGGATTGAATTTGGATCTGCTACATGCAGAGCAAATGCCCTACCCTCTGTACTATCTTTCTGGTCCACCACTGTAAAAGTTTTAACGTCCACACCAGGGCAGCCTGTCTGGGTCTTCTGAGATTCCAAATGACAAGTACTGTATTTATTGTTTTGCACATTTGGTGTTTGCATGCAGTGCACAAAATGTTGCATTTTCCTGTCAAATGTATTATTTATAGACACTCAATGATACCTTGGCTGTTTAGGAGGTTTTAAGAGGTAGCCGACTTTCCCCCTTCAGCCTTGTTCTAACAAAGCACAAGATTTACTTATGTTCTCACAGTTTTGATTTGAGATGAGGTTGGATGTGTGCAGAGAAAAAGATAGCTGAAAGATGGTTGACAATGATCACTATGGCAACAAGTAGTCAAGATGGGTATCTCAGAACCAGTGTCCATCACCCTAGAGAGAGAAGGGTCTTAGGTCAAGGATGAAGTCATTTGGAAAGTGGGTGGAGATCTGATGATAGCTTAAGTTGTAGAGAGTGTGCCTACTATGTGTCAGGCCTTGGGTTTAATCCCCAGCAAATATCCTGATGGCTCCTGAGTATTGTTGGGCATGGCTCCTATAAAAACAAAGAAAAAAATAGAAGTGACTAAAATTTAGATAAATGACGATAAAGAAAGACAATATTTGGAGAATTTGCTAAATTCTCTATTAACACTAATTCTCTAATAACACTAACACTAATTCTCTAATAACACTATTCTTTAACATTTTGCCTTAGAAAAGACCTTGGGGCAATTTGTTAAGATTTCTAATTTCACCAAATTCCTCCCAATTCTTTTTTTTTTAAATTCCTCCCAATTCTACTCTATCCCATTCTATCTTCTCCCTCCCTCCCTCCCTTCCTCCCTCCCTCCCTCCCTCCCTCCCTCCCTCCCTCCCTCCCTCCCTCCCTCCCTCCCTCCCTCCCTCTCTCCCTTCCTTCCTTCCTTCCTTCCTTCCTTCCTTCCTTCCTTCCTTCCTTCCTTCCTTCCTTCCTTCCTTCCCTGCTGTTAACTTCATGCTGGGTACCATTCTAATTCCAAGGTCACTGAACAAGATTGGTCTATTTTATCCTTTCCTGGGGCCTCATTCTCATCTATGGAAATGGCTTCCAAGATTTTGAGATTTCAGGCCCTGCCCTAATAGATTTCCATTCTGATGTATCTAGAGCTCTTTCCATGTTTTTGTTTGTATAATTGAGGGAATAATACTTTACATAAATTTTAAGAGATTAATTATTATTTATAAAGATTGTTAAACATGCAAAGCACAAGCGCAGGATATATGAGCTTAGAATCAAACACATTTTGCTGAATTTTAGTCATTTCTAGAGTGCTGGTGTTTCTGGCAAAGCAGCCAAAGTATGAAATGTTACCAACTGTATGTATTTCCTCTTATTAAAAAAATCTCATTAAGGAAAACTCATACTTTGGAGTTATCCTTTGCACGAGAAATCATACAGAAACATTGCAGGCATGGTCTCTCTCTCTCTTTCATGCAAAAGCCAATGCATATACTGATTAATCTTTTGTTTACTTGAAACTTTCACATTCAAAATGTTTCATTTTCACATCCAAACTCCCTGCTCTTTTGTGCATTGAATAGTGGGACTGTATTTCTAATTACTCAGCCTTCCTGCAACTTTTGAATAACGCTTTTATTCTTGCCCTTTCCTCTTCTTTTAAGAAGTCTTATGAAAAGCAGAATTCTTATTTTCACTGGTTTGAGCTCACTATCGTGGGGGGTGGTCTCTGTTTGGTCCTGAGTTCTCTTTCTTTCTGTGTTTGGACAACTATAGTGTAGATAGAGTCTTCTCAAGATTCCAACTGGCAAGGATCTGTTTTTTGTAACCCATCCTTTCAAGCCAGATTTAAAAAAAATAATAAAAATAATTTATAAGATGCCCCCCCTGGGAGCAGCTGTCAGGCCACACAGCTTGTAATTCCAAGCAAGGGGCTCTCTGAAGCTCGCTTATTCCACTTTCACGTGTTTCCAGCTGATGTCTCTTTAGTCATGTTGCCTTTATTAAATTGGGTCATTCTAGGAAGCTGACAATCTTGAATTACTGTTCTTGGGAAAGGAATGAAATAAACCAGGTTTAGGGTAGCCTGCCCCCCATGTTTGGCCTACAGAAGGCAGAGATAGGAATGCTTCGTCTTTGAATCCTCCAGGTTTGGCATGCATTCAGGGCTCCTTTGTGAACTGGAGGGAAAAAGAATGATTAAAGGGAAGAATGTGCAAATAGTTGGTGTGTGAAAATGTTTGTATCATTTTTCATCAACACTGATTTTAGTTATATAGCAGGCAGAGGCCTGTTTCCTTTCCAGAATTTCCCTGCATTTGTTTAGAATTTATCCTGTTTAGATTTCCTGTCTGCCCTCGCACCCTTCCCTCTCTTCCTACACTTTCCCCCTCCAATGTTTCTTTTCCTCCCTCCCTCCCTTCCTTCCTTCCTTCCTTCCTTCCTTCCTTCCTTCCTTCCTTCCTCTCTCATTCTTTATCTCTCCCTTGCTTCCTCTCTATCTCCTCCCTCCCTTCCCTCCCTCCCTCCCTCCCTCCCTTCCTTCCTTCCTTCCTTCCTTCCTTCCTTCCTTCCTTCCTTCCTTCCTTCCTTCCTTCCTTCTTCTCTCTGTCCTTTTCCCTCCCTCCCTCCCTTCCTCCCTCCCTCCCTCCCTCCCTCCCTCCCTTCCTTCCTTCCTTCCTTCCTTCCTTCCTTCCTTCCTTCCTTCCTTCCTTCTTCTCTCTGTCCTTTTCCCTCCCTCCCTTCCTCCCTTCCTTCCTTCCTTCCTTCCTTCCTTCCTTCCTTCCTTCCTTCCTTCCTTCCTTCCTTCCTCTCTCTGTCCTTTTCCCTCCCTCCCTTCCTCCCTCCCTCCCTCCCTCCCTTCCTTCCTTCCTTCCTTCCTTCCTTCCTTCCTTCCTTCCTTCCTTCCTTCCTTCCTCCCTTCTTCCCTTTCTTCACTTTGTTTTAGGATTTATGTATCTGTAAACCATTAGCTCATACATATCCAACCATTGGTTTCATAACTTCATTAAGAATTCTTTCTCTCATCAGCTATCCCAGCACCCATACTTTCATATAGTATCCCAAGATAGAGCCAATTTTATACATTAAGTAGAGTAGAAGGGACCATACCTGAAACCTAAGATAGTTTTAGAGACTCATGAAGTGTTAACTAACTATATTATAAAAATCAGAATTGAAACAGCTTTCAAGTAGCGAACATATCTTGATGTGAAGCATTAACATAGTCTTCTTTTTGCTAACACATAGTAAGATATGAATTTTAATATTTTATCGAGGAAAGGACTCATAGGACAGAAGGATCTTGTGCCCACAGAAATCCCAACAAAGCTCTAGTCTAAAAGTTTCTTACCTCTTAATACAGCCTGTAATTCTTGATCCTAGCTGCACTTCACAATATTCTAGGTACTTATTTTGAGAAGCCCAGCCTCATACTTTTTTTCTTTTTCTTTTCTTTTTATTTCCCGTTGGTTTTTTTTCTCCTTTGAGGGTGGTGGGGAGCTTGACCTGGCTTTCTCAGGGCTTACTTGTACCCAGAGATTTCTCTGGTGGGGTTCGGGGGACTATATGTGGTGCTGGGAATTGGACCCAGGTCAGCTGGGTGGGCAAGAGCCCTATCCTATGTAATATCAGTTCAGCTCAACTCCATGCCTTTCTCAGGGATATTGAGTTTATATATCTGGGCTAAGACTCAGGCATCGTTAGGTAAAAGTCCTTAATAATTTGAATGTGTACTCAGGGCTGAAAACTACTGGTTTAGCAATAGATGTTTCTCATGCTCCACTGATATAGCAGGCAGATATGGGGTGCTTGGTAAAGTATATAATCTAATCACTGGGCCTTGGTCTGGGAGAGGGGCTGGCTCAGATTCTCTAATCAGTTTTCAGCTGATACCTCTGGCTCAAAGGTTCCCCTTGTAGTCCCAGGAGTCTGGGGTGTGTGTCTGCCTACAGGAATCCACCTCTCTATCCTAAGGTCTAAATGCCCCTTGAATCTAGTAGATGCTAATTTAGAGTGTCTACTATTTGTTTGGTGAGTGCACCTTCTTATGCCAAAGCTGCCTTATCAGCATACTAGTTGTTTGCCACCAGCTACAGAGAAACTGGGCATGTTGGGAACCCAACCTGACCCAAATAGTACCAAGTCCACTTGGTAATTTCCCACATAATTTCCTGTATCATGCTGCCTCCACCACCTTGAATTTTGTCCTTACAGAAAGATGAACACCCCTGGCCCAGGTAATGTCAATGGAGCCGTGGTGTGAGTGTGTGTGTGTGTGTGTGTGTGTGTGTGTGTGTGTGTGTGTGTGTGTTTGGGGAAGGGGGTTCTCTAGCAGCACTCAGGAGACCCAGGGCCACTCCCTGACATAATCAGCCAGTTGATTCAGAGTTCAAAGCTAGGGCCCTAGTGTGGAACATTGCAAGGAACTGACCCAGGCTCTGCAGTGCTCTGGTGTAACCAGGGCTACAGTTGGTGATGCTGGGGATTGACCTTGGGCATTCGAGACACGTGGCCTTCACCGTTAAGCTCCCTGGCTCCACAATTCACAGTTTTTAACAAAATGATTTAAAACTGAAAAGAATAAAAAAAAATCACAGGGTGCAAACTAAATTATTGTTAGCCTTCAACTCTAGTGTGCTTTACCTCCTGGTGCCAAAGTCAGGTCCCCAGTATTGCTCTCTTGGCATTTACTCTCGCTGTTCACATGCTGATTTTTCGGAAATTCACTGTTGGCATCTTCTTTTAAGGTGATGATCACAAGAACAGCAAAACTCTTGAGAAGATACCCTGGGATCTGGTACCAACTCACTGACTATATCACCATATCATATTTTCTAGGCTAATTTGCATTTCAGTCCTTCTGGTCTTTTTGTTTGCCACGGGGTGCTTCTCAATCTTGGTCTAAAAAACTCTGAGCCTAACCTAAAATCCAAACTCCCATCTCCGGTCACCCACGTAGTATCTTTGCTCAGACCTCTTCTCTACCTTGGATGTAGCTCTCCTCTTTTCTCTTCCAAGAGCACATGGAAATGACCTCTTTCAGGGAGACCAGACTAAACTTCTTTCTACTGCTGCCATGGCTCTTTTCTGTCATAGCCCTGGTTTAGAATGGCTGCAAGTTATCAATTGTTCTTCACATTTTATTCCCCCTGGTAGAATACCTGTACTTGCCAGGCACTTAGAACATCCTCAGGATCCAACAGGATTTGAATTCAGCTGGAATTCACATGGATAAGTCTCTCTTTTGCACTGTGGAGCCATCATGGAACAGCAAAAATGATCTGGGAACTGGGACAGCTGCCGTTGTGTCCCTGGACTGATTGGACTGATTGGATTGGTTGGTTGCTGAAGCACTGATGTGAGAAAGACCCAAGAGGATTCTTAGACAGGGGCAGATGTAGCACAAACTGTATGTCATTGTGCGTGTATGCATGAAAAGGTGTGTGTGTGTGTGTGTGTGTGTGTGTGTGTGTGTGTGCGCGCGTGTGTTTGTGTGTGTGTTCAGTCATTGCCTGTGAACAGAGGTAAGGATGGCAGAGGAAATTTCTCACCCAGGGAAGTCTTTGCTTCTTGCATTCCCCTACATTCCTTCCTCACATTTTTTCATCTTTTCTCCTAAGGGATTAGCGGTAAGTGAAAGGTCAGTAGGACCCTCAGAGGAACTTCTCTATTGGCTCTGTGTAGGAAATGACTTCCTGGGCTAACTCTTGCTACCACACTTTGATGTATGATATCCTAATCACACACCGGGGGCCTGCCAGACACAGTGCATTTAAGCATCTCTCATCCCAAGCCGTGTTGGTGTGTGATTAGATCTCAGACTATTCTCAACCCTCTAGGCTTGTTTTTCTTTTTTTCCACTAGTATAAATAAATCAATTATTTAAGGCAATCGCTTTGATCCTTCAGATCTATCTTAGCTGTTCCGTGGGAGCTCTCTCCCTTCCCACCTGCCAAGGGTGGGCCACCTCACTGCATGCATTCTGTTGTGCACAGCAGGTTTGAAGCCCTTGAAACTGAGGTCTCTCTATGGTGCCTGGAACGCACCAGAAGCTCTTCATCTGAGACTGGTCATGGTCTAGGTCCAGCAGATACCTCTAGGTGTGGGATTGCTTCTCACTTTTGTGGGGATCCCAGGAGGGTGCCTTATATGAAATAAGCAGGTTGGGTAAAAGGAATTTGGGGAATCACTTGGGATCTGGATACATTAGCATTCATATAATATTAATGAGGTACTAATTACCCTTGCAACCTTTTTAATGCAAATTAATCTAGTCCTGTTTGTATTGTCCTGTGCTCAGGATAATACCTTCTTGGCTTTCAGTGATTGTCAATGTAATTATGGATGCTCCTGCTAATAAGTAACATGTTTCATGTCTGCTCACTGGCTCACCACTACACACCAGGCATCTTTGGGGAGTGGATGGGTAAGGAGGAGATTGTTCTAACATTGATAGGGTCATGTTAAACTAATAGGTTCAAGCTAGGGACTTAGAACAATGGGTAGGGTGCTTGTCTTGTGTGTTTTTGATGTGAGTTTGGAACCTGGCATGATCAGGTCCCCTAAACATTACTAGGAGTAATCCATGAGTACAGAGCCAGGAAGCCCTGAGTATCACCGGATGTGGTCCCCAAACCAAAAGGGGCAGAGGAAAGTAACAATTTCTTCCAAAAATTGGGCAGTAATCTTAATCAGGTTTTGTTGGTTTTTTTTTTGGGGGGGTGGTGGAGGGGAAGGCAGGGGTAGGGGAGGTGCTTTTTTTTTTCTTCTTGCTTTTCTTAGTCAGTTTTATTTTCTAATTTTTATTTATTTATTTATTTTATTAGTGAGACACCATGAGGTACAGTTGTAGACTTACAAATTTTGTGCTTGGGTTTCAATTATACAATAATCAAATACCCATCCCTCCACCAGTGCCCATTTCCCACCACCACAGATCCCAGTATCCCTCCCACCCCTCCCATCCCTCTCCCATCCCACCCTGCCTCTGTGGCAGGGCATTCCCCTCTGTTCTCTCTCTCTTTTTGGGTGTTGTGGTTTGCAAAAGAGGCATTGAATGGCAATCATGTTTGGTCTATAGTCTATTTTCAGGTACTTTGTTTTTGAGCTAAAGCTGGCTATGGTGTCGAGGATAAAACTTGGGCCAGCCACATACAAGGCCAGATCTCTATCCTCTGTACTATCCCTCTTTCCCCTAGAGTCTTGAAATCCTTTCATGTCATTCTCTTCCTAGTTCTTGCTCCTCTCTGCCTCTATAAGGGGAAACAATGAACAATTTGAGCTCCTGGAGCCAAACTGGGCCCTGAGACAAAAGGGAAAATATGGAACTCCCTCCTATACATATAGCAAAATGTCCTTCCTCATTTTTAAACCAGGCAGAAAGAAAGACTAAAAGCTCCACATTGAAAAAAAATCAATAGGACTGTAGAGAAAATCTGCACACTGCAAATCTGCGTGTGCCCCATTGTCAGGCCTGGCAGGAATTGTCCATGGGAATATAAAACACACACGATACACTGGCCAGGAACCTCCAAAAATGGTTTTCATTACCTATCCTCCCACCTCTATTTGAAAAACTGGGCATTTTTTTCCTCATTACAGATATTCTGTGTTCATCTAAAAATATCACGTTAAATTTGTTTTGATTACTGAAAATTTTGTCTCATCCTTAAATGCTGTCTCCCTCATCTTCCTCTGATCCCTGATCATGGCTCCGAGCTGTGACTTCACTGATTTTGTGATGGGAATGGCTACCTTGGTTTGGAAGTTGTTGCTAGAGAACATGTCTGGGTCTGTTCTGGAGTTCCCATCTTGTTACACACTCTGAAAAAAAAACCTGCCTTTTTATTATCATAACAGAAGAGCAGGCTACTGTTTGGGAAGCTGGTGATAGGGTGTCTACAGAAGTAGCTAATTTAACTCTAGCTATAAGATGGACATATTATAATTTAAAAAAATAATTCTTCATCTACACTTAAGTTATCTGAGCAAGGAGCAATGTTGAAAATGGACATTGGATCTAGGTAGGGTTTGAATGTTAATTGGGCAATTCTATTTTTGAAGGTGGGTGATCTTAGCTACTCAAAATTGTTGAGTCTCCTTTTATTTTTTTAGACCTGTAAATGAAAATAATGCTTATTTATGCAGTTGTTATAGGATAAAATAAAACAATCTGGGCAAAGAATCTGGAATTCATTAGACTCCACAAATTGTCACTTGGAAAAACTTGTGTTCACAAGCGAATTCTTAACGCAATGCACTCCAACAAATGGTCTTTTTAGTCTTTCTCTTTATCCCATCAGTGGATTCTAGGGGATGAGGATCCCGGTGTTTTCCCAAGTCTTAAAGCCCAGAGATTCCACAAGATCTCTCTCTTTCTGCACTCTAGTACAGGCCAAGGCTTGCAGGTATTTCTGTAAGATCTCAGGGCTCCTTATAAAAGTTGGCCACTCATCCCTCTCCCCACAACCTAACTCTTGTCTCATTCTCAACTCAAGCTCCTCTAAGTGACCTTTCACGCCTCACAGATCCTGTCATGGTTCCCCAAGAAGAAAATGGGGTTGTTCCCTGACCCAGAAGTAAATGGGGCTATGCTCAGATGGTGCAGGTGAGGCCGTGGGATCAGATGTTCAATATTTTCCTCAGTGTGGCTTCATGTTCTTTGCTCCTGGCTGGGAGGGACTTGGGGAGTTGCTACTGTCCCAGTGCTGAATTCCTTGGGAGAGTAGCTGCTATACTAGTGCTGAATTCTGTGTCACGGGATTCTCCTTGGGTAGATATTATTATGTGCTGGTCCCAAATCCCATTTCCATTCTCTCCCAACCTCCTATGCTCTTGTCTGTCTTCTCAAGAGAGTGAGATAGGTCTTTCTTGATATTCTGCATTGGCCTCTTCCACTAAGTATCTCTGGTGTGGGAAACTAAGGTCAAGTGAGGTTCTTTGGAAATCAGGGGTCAATAACCACTACTTGAAGAATGCAGATGGTTTTAAGTTATTTATTCTGAAGAATAAATGCTAGCTGACTTCAACTCTAAGTGTGGAAAGGTCGGACTGCACCTGACTCTCACGAAGACAATGTTTATGAGAGACAAACTCATTCCTGACGTTCCATTTGCTCTCATGGAATGAACATCTCTGAATGCAGCAGTTATGTGTACCTGTGTTGAGAAATCAACATGAGGAACGACCTGGCATGTGAGTTGCACAGGAGGAAGAGAGCGGTATGGAATGCCTTCAAGAGTGCGAAGAAATAGCTAAGAGGACGAAGAACCTCCAGCTCCGGGCATATCTCTTTGACTCCACTGTTCTTCCTGCATTGAAATATGCCTGAGAGGCCTGGGCCCTATGAAAATAGGATGAGAACGCTATTCGAGTCTCCCAAAGAGGAATTGAAAGAGCTATGCTTGGAGTATCACACTTCACTCAAATGAGAGAAGGAATCCAGAGTTCTGACCTCCATCGACAATCAAGAATCAGGGATGCTGTCTCATTTGCCAAGGCGTTGAAAATCAGATGGGTTGAACATATAATTCGATTTGGAGACAACTGCTGGACTGGAGCCATTACTGGCTAGATTCCACGGTATGTCAAAAGATCGTGTGGTTGCCCACCTATGAGATGGTCAGACTTCTTCGTCAAGACCCTGAACGAATGGTTTGAGGCTCTTCGTGTTCCTGGAGCGATCAGATGCCATTGTGCTACACTAGCACCTGACAGGGATGAATGGAGAGGTTACTGGCGCCCACTCAAGCAAATCGATGAGTAACAGGATGTCAAGTGATCAAATGATTCTGAAGAGGGGTGGTTTAGACCACACATAGCAGTACCCACGGGCTATTTTTGGTCTCATGTTCAGGTGGTGTTCAGGGGGCCATATGTCATACCTGGGATCAAACTGAAGTCAGCAACATGCAAGGAAAGTACCTCCCCCCTATTTTATCACTTTTTAAAAAAAATTTATTTATTTATTGAATCACTGTGGGAAAGGTTACAAAGCTTTCAGGTTTAGGTCTCAGTCATGCAAATATCAAACACATTTTCCTTTACCAATACTTATTTTTTACCATGAAGAACCCCAATAAAACCCCACCCCCCACCCCTCCCAGTCCCTGTGAGGCAGATGAATTCTAGTTAACACTCTATCTGCTTTGATTAGATTCATTGTTTCAATAAAAGATTCACCACTATTATTTAGTTTACCCCCCCCCCCCCCCAATCAGACATGCTGAAAAAGCATTGTGAAGTGATTTGCTTTCTACAGCTGGGTTCAAGAATTAAATGTTGGTTTTGGATTTCTGCTATTTTACCTATTGACCCTGGAAGTATTTCTACTGAAAGTCAGATAGTTAAGAAATTGGTTTCTGTGTTCTGGAGTTGTGGCCGTGCTGGAGAGCTGCTCGTGGGGGCAACTGGTGGCCTCGGTAGAGCATGAAGGGCGGACCGAAACGCCCCCCCTCCCATGAGGTTTTAGTCACCCCCACACCCCCGGCTTATACCTGCTGTCCACAAGGCTCCCATGCGGCCGCCATCTTTCTCTCCAGAGGGAAGAGGGCGGAAGGGAGCAACACCCTTTCCCCTCCGGGCAGACTTGATGGCCTGGATTAATGCATAGTCCGTTCACTTTTCTGCTCCAAGCTGCTGGGTTCTGCATTAAGTCCTTGTGCTTCTGGGGCTGTGGCCGTGCTGGAGAGCCGCTCGTGGGGGGCAACTGGTGACCTCGGTAGGGCATGAAGGACGGACCGGAATGCCCCCCTTCCCATGAGGTTTTAGTCACCCCCACACCCCCGGCTCATACCTGCTGTCCACAAGGCTCCCATGCGGCCACCATCTTTCTCTCCAGAGGGAAGAGGGCGGAAGGGAGCAACACCCTTTCCCCTCCGGGCAGACTTGATGGCCTGGATTAATGCATAGTCCGTTCACTTTTCTGCTCCAAGCTGCTGGGTTCTGCATTAAGTCCTTGTGCTTCTGGGGCTGTGGCCGTGCTGGAGAGCCGCTCGTTGGGGGCAACTGGTGGCCTCGGTAGGGCGTGAAGGACGGACCGGAACGCCCCCCTTCCCATGAGGTTTTAGTCGCCCCCACACTCCCGGCTCATACCTGCTGTCCACAAGGCTCCCATGCGGCTGCCATCCTTCTTTCCAGAGAAGAGAGGGCAAATGGGGCAACACCCTTTCCCCTCCGGGCAGACATGATGGCCTGGATTAACGCATAGTCCGTTCACTTTTCTGCTCCAAGCTGCTGGGTTCTGCATTAAGTCCTTGTGTTTCTGGGGCTGTGGCCGTGCTCCAAACTTAAGTCTGATTTTCAGGGAGAAAGGTTGGGTGGTTTACTTCCCATTGATCATTTTGTATATAGAGAGATGTCGCGCGGCCGCGTAAGCAGCCACGTGGTTTTGAGAAAAAGTCCTAGTTCCCGCATACTCGAGCTGTGCTTGTAGAGGCTTCTGGTCACCGGGGTTCCATCTGGGGGAGGCGGGATGTGGTACCTACCCCACCTAGGACTTCCCGGTGATCTCGGCTCTTTTTGGAACCTGTTTTTTTTTCTCCAGGATCTGTGGTTCCCGCCCTCCATGTGGCCCATTCTCTTCGGCTGTATGTTGTAAAGATCTATTTTATCACTTTGAGTCCAGATGCTTTTAAGTTAAGAGAAGTGAAGACCCTAGAGACTGAAAAGTGCTTGTTTTTAATCTCGTTTCTTTGCCCTTTTTCTAATAAAGAAGGAACTTTTGTTCTCCATTTGTATGTCCTCGAAGACCAGAGTTTGGGGGGCTATCATCCCAATTAGTGTATAATTGGCCATGTCCTCTCTGAGCAATTTATCTTAATTGTTACAGTAAAAGATGAAGTCATCCAGTATGGGAGAGATTGCTCAAAGAAGTGAACCATGTATCTTGTATGTTCAAGGACCCAGATTTGATCCTCACTTGTGCCCCCAGAACCACCAATGTGTCACCCTTGCCCCTTAGCATCACTGGGAATACTCTATAAAACAATTAGAAAAAAATAAGCTATAACTCCTCATCACATAAAATCTCCCCCAGGATGTATATGCTAGGTTTACCCCATTTTACTTTGCAACTTATAAAATGCTCCACACACGTGTTATTAGGTTTCTTTTTTTAAAACGTTTGCTAACCCATATAATGCTGTTTTGATTACTTGTTCAGCCTGAGAAGAACCCAGAGGGACTTTCCCCTGTACCCTGACGCTGTCCTCCAGCTGGAGAGGCACGTGGGGCCATGCCGGCCTAAGGGATGAAACAAAGTGTGCTCAGAGTTCTTGAAAACTTCTACTGCTGGCTTGACTTCCTCCTTTTGCTTCTAATAGGGCAAACACAGATGTGAAAGGTGGGGCTTTTCTCACCAACTGAGACCACGAGGGAGAGGCCATGACTGTCTCAGAATGGGGCCACTGAACCAGAAAAATAAGTCCCTTATTTGCTTAAGCCACTCGTGGTTAGCTTTTCTGTCACTTTCAGCCAAAAACCTTCCTCTCTGGTACACCACCGACTCCTTCAATTCAAGATACACTCAGGATCTTGTGGGACAGAGAGGAGATAAAGCCAGTCTATGATGGCCATGAAACTGGATCCTCTGTGATCTGGAAGACTGTGTTCCTGACCTCTGCCCTTCCCTTCAGATGGGTCACCCTGGAAACTCTGGTTTCTGATGAAGATCAAGCCCCAGAGGGTCTTGCCTACTAAACCTTCATGGATGTGCTGATTACCGCTATAAACTCTGCTTAGGCTCTGGCTGAGTCCTCTGACTGAAAATTTGATGCATGATTGGGGAAATATATGGTTTCCACAAAGTCAGTACTGGAGAAGGGAGTAAGTTGGGCTCCTTTGATATATGCTCCAATATATGCCTTGTTCTCAGAAATTCTTTTGCTTAGAGATAGAAATGTTTTTAATAAAAATTCAAAGCAAACAAACAACCAGAGGATAAGAAAATGATCTGTTAAGTTCTAAGTATTGTTTCTGAGGACTATCAGCTAGTACTTATTTCTTGAAGGTTAAGACAGCTTATATTTAGAAAAGGGTGAAACATTTTAGGGCAATCTAAATAGTTAGGCTGTAGTTTCAAGATTGATCTTGATATCTCTAAGAATTAGAATTTACTTTCTGTGCCTTTCTCTTCTTCACACCTCTAACTTCAGACTAGAGGTGAATGGAAATATCACTTTTAGTTTCCCCTGCAAAAAGATGATTGGCAATAAAGCTATCCATTTCTAGATAATTTCAAGTAAGTTGCCATCCTGGGCTCATTGAACACATTTCATAGATTCCATCAGAAAATTAATTAACCTTGTGTTGTTCATTCACTCCTAGTGAACTCACAGCTATGCAGTATTTTAAAGGAATAACATAGATTTATATTACTACTATGGAAAGATCTCAATGGTACAATGCTGGGGTCATGGCTATCACATCTTCACGTATGTAAATGCATAGGAGTGGGAGTTATCATAAAAAAATCACCTTGTAATCAGGTCCTGAGAAGGATTTTAACCTACTTTAAAAGGCTTCAATATATGGCTATGTGTAATTTTAAATTGTTTGGAATACTTTCAAAGCATATCCAAGCGGTCAACAGCATCAGTTGCCTCCCACTGGTGAACACAGGGGCTGAGAAACAGGAGCAGAAGGAGGAGTTCCATTGGAGAAGTCAAAGGAAGACTCTCTTAACAAGGACTCAAGATACTTGAAGACCATTACAAAGTGGGGGTGACACTTGAGAAGAGTTACAGAAATTTCTATTTTTCTATTCCTTGGGAGCTCAGTGTAAGGGCGGCAGGAACCCTGAAATCCAGTCCTTGTTTATTTTCTATATAGCACTATAGTACTGTCCTCCCCTTGTTCATCAATTTGCTGGAGCAGGCGCCAGTAATGTCTCCATTATGAGACTTCTTGTTACCGTGTTTGGCATGTTGAATACATCATGGGGAGCTTGCGAGGCTTTGCCTTGTGGGCGAGATACTCTCAGTAGCTTGCTGGACTCTCCGAGAGGGGTGGAAGAATCAAATCTGTGTCAGCCGCGATGTTTGCATGCAAGGCAAACACCTTACTGCTGTGCTATAGCTTCAGCTTCTACATAATGGAGCTGAAATTCCCACTGAAGAATGGAGGGAGGTGGAGAAGGACAACCATGGACAAGTTGGAAGATGAACCAAATAAACCCAGTAGTACTCTACCCAGGCAAGTTCCACCAGCACAGCATGTTTGGGGCTTGTGCTCTACTCTCAGAAATTCCTCAAAATCTGTCCACGTTCATTTAAAGATTAAGGATGAAATGCCCACTACTTTTATCAAATGAGTGGGAAAGAAGTTTGTGAAGATGGAAGTCATGAACTGTGGCTTTCAGTGAACTCATGATTTCCTGAGAGGACTGAGTATGTCAGAGTGAGAAATAATATATTCTATCTACTTTTCAATCACAGTGAGGTATTGTGATAAAGGTGATTCTTCGGTTTAATAGATATTGCTTTCTCTGAGACTTTATGGCCTCTTTAGTCTTCATTGTTCCTTTCTCTGTTAACTACTGAGCATCAGTTGTTGATAATTGAGCTGACAACTTAGGTTAGAAGCAGTGAAAATAAAGCTGATAATCAGTTTCCCAAAGATTTTGTAAATTTTAACTCAAAAGCACAGTTAAAGTTTCAGGTACTAGGACAGATGTGATTGGACAGGGGGTGGAGGTCCTGTGGTCCTGTTGCACATTGGTAAGAAAACGATATTTTGTAATCAGATGATAAAATTCATAAACCTCTTCCAAAATCCTGGTTATATATAAGGGTGACATATGTTTATCTAGAATAGAGGCTGATGAATCTGCCTTTTAAAAAGCTTCAGACAAAAACAGTCTTCTGTAGGTTGTGGCAACTGTGGGGATGCTAATTTTATAATGAGCCATACATTGATTGACAGAAGCAAAAACAATAAAGGGATATAAGACATTGGCTTAGAAACAAAAGCTGGAAACCAACAGGAGAGAACTTGATTGGTTGAAGTGGCTGAAGATACTTGACACATATACTATTAAAACAATCAGAGAAGGAAGAAATCGACCTAGAGGTTATGCAGTTTAATCCAGGACTTGTAAGAGCAGAAGGTCCTGGAAGCAGATCTGGCTGCTCTTGGGACTGAGTCTTGTGGGAGGGATTTCTGGGATTTAGTAATGGGGGGAAAGGACATGTTTTCTAAGGGAAGACAAGAACCCCTACAAGTCAGACACAGAACTTAAGCAATGAGCTCCAAGGAAAAAAAATTTACTGCTCTAAGAAGAAGGAAAGAACCAGGGAAAAAGTCAATCTACAGATTTTTCAATTTCATCTTTGCCCCTGTAGGTGGCCCACTAGTGAGTAATATGTTAATCAATCGCATCATTGGGGGGTGGGATTTTTTTATTATGTCTCCAGGTGAAATTTGCTGCTTTTCATATGGTGAAAACTAAGGGTGTTTGCCAATTAAATGAAAAAAAATAATGTTAATGCACAAGAATGAAAGGGAGAGAAGCTTCCCTGTTGCTGCTGGAGTATCGACCTCTGGTTTGGAACATTTTCTGCTGTAAATGTTTTCAGCCTTTCTGTTGCTGATAGATTATTCAACCATCTTGTTACAAGCTGGGGAGGGACAGAGCATTTCACGTTTCCTGAGGGGGCTGGAGCCAAGCCAGGGGTGTTCAGGGCTTACTCCTTCTTGTCTCTGTGCTCAGAAATAACTCCTTGCAGTGCTCAGGGATTGAACCTTGGTTGGTTGTAGCACTGTAGTAATGTCCTCCCGTTGTTCATTGGTTTGTTGTATGCAAGATAAATGCCCTATTGGCTGTATTATCTCTCTGGACCTTATCACTAAACCAATACACCTAATTCACTTTCTTTCCTCACATAGTTGCCCACTCGGATATGTTAAGGGTGTTTTTTTGCCACCTGCTTCTTTTGTGGCAACTGGTATGTAGTCAATATTCATGTATTTTGCTGAAAATGTCTTCAATGCTGAAGATTTTTTTAAAGTGCATCTCTCATTTGAATATATTTTACTTCTTGGAATATATCCCAAGGACCCAAAACAAAATGAAGAAAAATACACCCCTATGTTCCTTGCAGCACTATCCATAATAGCCAAAATCTGGAAACAATCCAAGTGTCCAGAAGTAGATGACTGGATAAGGAAACTAAGGTACATATACACAGTGAAAACTACTTGGCCATAAGAAAAGATAAAATGCAATGCAATTTGCTGCTGTGTGGGTGGATCTGAAGAGAATCATATTGAGTGAAGTTAATAGAGAGAGAGAGAGAGAGAGAGAGAGAGAGAGAGAGAGAGAGAAATGATCTTCTAATATGCAGGATTTAAAGAAACATAATGGGAGAAGGCAGTTGAGACAAAGAACATGAGAACTGGTAGTCAGTAGAAAGCAAACCACCTGAGGGGGCTGGGAGATAGGACAGTGAAGGGGCTACAACTGTGGTGGAGGGAATGTTTAACTGAAGGAGGAAGTGAAGCTGAAAGGTAGTAAAGTGTTACTCATTGTAAACCACAGTGCAAAAACTTATTTAAAAACTAGTACCTTTTATAGAGGCAGACTGGGAGGTAGGAGGCAAAAGGAAGGGTGTGGGGTGTTGGTAAATGGAAATGGACACTGGTGAAGGGATTGGTATTGAGACATTATGTACTTGAAACCCAATCATTAATAGTTTGTAATTCATGCTGACTAAATGAAATTAAAAAAAAAAGAGGCACATCGCCCATGTATGGCATGGTTTAGATGCATCTAACAATTGTCCAGCTATTTCAAATTTAAAAATTCACTTTAATTTCAAGTGTCTCTCTTTTGGGGGTAACCTGGAGCACATAGTTAACCATCCTCAGCTTCCATGTTTTTTCAAAATTTCATTTTATTTTGCATTGCTTGTTATGAATAATCCACAAAAAATGATCCAATAGTATTTCCTTAGAGGAAAGTATGTGAAGATTGTTGTATTTCACCCTGGAGCTATTAAGCCCTTGTATCAGAGATTTATAACATGTTATTAAAAGTTGAGCCTTATGTCCTTATATGCATACGTATGTGCATATAAGTACACACACAAACACACATATGTGTGTATATATATATATATATATATATATATATATATATATATATAGTTTGTTTTTCCTCCCTGAGATGGGTTGCCTTCTAGGTTACACTCCGTCAAATGTGGTGTACTACTCTTAGTACATAAGTGGTATAGAATATGAGACGCCGCTCTAAGAATTCTAAAATTTTAAATATGATGAGGTTAATTTTAATTTTTTAAAAAACTGGATGGTAACTTTGGGATCCGGAGGTATCTCTATGGCATATTGTTCTGTGTTGGTCTCTTCTGAGAAATTTGTTTCTTAGTCTCTGCATCATGGCCATTAATAGCTTTTGTGGTGTCAGAGACAGTTTCTGGGCATGACTGCCAGGCCATCAGAAGCACAGGAGATGCAGGGAAGGTCGCCCATTGCAGACCCTGTGTGAGCTTGGAGATTTCAGTCACAAGTCCCGCACACCTAGTTGTTTCAACAGATTCACTCATGGATGAGTCTCATCAGAGCCTGTGGAGATTGTCCAGGAACACGGTGGCAATTGAATTCTGGAGATTTCCAGCTGCCAGGTCTCTCTTGGGGTGGGGAGCAGAATTCTCAGCTTCCATGTTGACCAAATAGAAGACTCATTGGTTTTTCTAGGTACCAATAATGTGTGAGTGGCACTGTATGAAACATTAAGAAAAATAAGATACACTCTAATTATAATTCATAGACTATCTTGAATTTTATCTTGTGTATGTGTGTACATACCTCTCTGAGTCTATATTTATATCTATACATTGTGTATCTATGTCTACATGTATGTCTATATATATCTGTATAGCACTGTGGGCAGGGCATTTACCTTGCACACGGCAGACCGGGTTTGATTCCTCCCTCCCTTTTGGAGAGCCTGGCAAGCTACCAAGGGTATCCCACCCGCACACAGAGCCTGGCAAATATCCCTGTGGCGTATTCGATATGTCAAAAATAGTAACAACAAGTCTCACAATGGAGATGTTACTGGTGCCCAGTTGAGTAAATCAATAAACAACAGGAGGACAGTGCTACAGTGCTGTATATTTGTATTTATCTATATTTCTCTATATGTGTCTATGTATCTGTGAACATGTGCCTATGTGCTTGTCTTTGGACACTAGAAAGGACTGTGGTATATTAAGCTTGCATAAAGGCATTATGTGGCAACTCTCTGTTGGACAGGAATGCAGATGTTATCTCAAAAATAAGATTATTAGATTATTTACAGAGGCTTAAAAAATACCCCTGGATGACTAGAAAAGGGAAGCTCAAAGTTTTGTTTAGTAATGCTTTGTATCCATTAAATATTTTTTCAACAACAGAAATTTGTGTTAGAGTGTGAATTTAACAACATTAAGTCAATTAACATCTAATGGCTGCCTTCTCCAGTGGATGAAAAGATGAATCAGAAATTGGCTTCCAAGAAGCTATTATTTTTTTAAAATAAGGAACATCTATTCATAGATGCTGCAGGCATGTATAAATAGATTGATAAATAGAGATGTAAGGTATACATTTATTGGTTATTATGTGCTAGTTTCAAAAGCTTTAATTCTTTGTAAACAATAAATCTATTAACCTACTCCCAAGACACACACCATAGGGTAGGTATTATTGTTGCTCTGACATCTGGATAACCAAGATATGAGAAGATAATGAAGTTGTCAAGATATGCACACCTAGTAAATTGAAACTCCAGACCAGATTTGATGACTGCTAAGTCACATGCCTTATTGGCCCTGTATTACCTGTGCCTTGCCCTTGTAGCATCCTTATCTCTATAGTTAATCCAGAATATGGTTGACCAGTTGTTTGTGGAAGATTCAGTTGGAGAGGTAGGGGATTAAACTTTTGAGATCACTGAAATTTCTGTGTTTCTGGGAATGAGGGAGCTAGCTCTCTGGATGATCCTATCCAGAACTGAAAAAGGACTAAAGAAGTGACTCTCTCATGGCAGTACCTTGAGAAGGACCTGGCATTGAGACAGAACCTGGCATAGGTTTGGGAATTTCCAATCCGCTTATTAAAAATGAACATATGTGGGCAGGTCAAAGGGTTTTAGAGGACTTAAACAAATTAAGAAACAGTAGAATCAACTTTAATAAAAATATCGAAAGTGAGAACCTGGTCAAGATTAAGGAGTAGTTCAAACTTTCGAAACAAAATGGATCAGCCACATATAAAGTTATGAAAGGTTAAAGACTAATTCATTTTCAATTAAAATAAGATTTTGGAGATGGATACAAGTTCTTTGGCAACAGATGTATCAGGGAGGTAACAATAGAAAAGCTAAAGTCAGAAAGGAATTAGGTCTAGCAAATTAAAAACATGACAACATAGAAAAAGAAAGCAACTGGAAACCCTTTTTTATAGAGTCCAGCTTTGTTTACACTCAGGTTCAATATTTTCTGAGTTATTGTAGATGTCATGAACTCTCTTCGAGGACATTGGAATTTTATTTAGCTTTATGAATTGATGAAATATTGGACTTTTTATTTCTAGAAGATAAATTCACTGTATCAACAAGTAAGTTAAGTTTCTGTGGAGGTGTTTAAGGATGTCTAAATCCAAGGTGGCAAGTGAATGTGTTGGAGAAGGGTTGAGGGAGAGCCCTGCATTATATAAAAATTCTAAGAAATGAGTTGTAGGCATGAAAAACACTCATTGATTTAGTTGAGGAATTTCTGCTCTGTGGGAGTGGTAACACCTTTGTGACCACCGCAGGAATGCTCAAGCAGGAGGATTTCCAGGCAAAAAAGTGACAGTCCTGACAGACTGTTTTCTGGAAGCCAGAAAGTTTCCACAAAAAGATAGATCACAGAAAAAAGTGCATCCATCCATTAATTCACTCACTCCATTCTTTGAAGTTCTTTTGGGAATTTTTTTTGTGCCTGATTTCTGTCAAGATGTGAATGATTCCCAGGGACACAGGCATGGTCCACTGGGGGTGCTATAGAAGGGAACCACAATTGTAAAGTCATGCACCTTGTAAAAGCAAATTCAAGCCTACTGATCCTATAGTGAGAATGAGGAGGTCCCCCAGCAGAGTGATTGTGGGGCTGAGTTTAGAAGATTACACAGAAATGGGTGGGAAAGGGCTCCCACTGAAATACAATGTTATGGAAGTTAGTTGAAAACAGCTCATTAATCAGGGCACTATTTTGCTCAGTGATTTTCTGTTTTGCATGAACTCAGGGCATGAATCTGAGATCTGATTGTCTGCACAAGTTCTAGTCTTGCTTCCCTAACCATGGTGGCATCTGTAGTACAGAGTGTGGGGCTGAGCATAAAGGTGGTACTTAATGGGGGAGTGGCTAAGAATTATGAGTCTTCACATATAAAAATCCAGCTCTGTTGATGCTCCCTTCATATCAGGGGTTATTATCAAGCTCTGTAAAATTCAGTCTTCAATGTCACTTAGACATTGGTTTCTTTTCCTTTCAGAATGCATGAGTGGCACTCATTGGTGATAATTCAGGAAAAACTAGTCAGAATCTTCGAAAATTTGAAAGAGTTACAGTAACACAGCCAAGATAGAAATGTTGTCTTTTAGGAATCTTTAGGGAACTGAGATACTGAATATTTAACAATGAGATTTTTTCCTGCTGTGATTATTTTTGAGTGCTTAGAATGTGTTGGGGAAAAAAAGTATTCTTGAATGCATCTTAACACTCCCCTCCACTACCATTTATAAAATTAAATCGTAGTGTGAAAAAAAGAAAAGGATTGCTGGGCAATGAGTGATTTCAAATCAGCAAATTTCAAGTTAATGAAATCTTATAAAACTTGGATCATATGAACAGAGTATGTTCTGTCAAAATGTGAAAAATTCTGTGGAAGAGGAAGTGATGGGGGCAATGTTTGGAGGATTAGTAGGTTTTGGGGGAGGTAGAGTTCTGATATGCAGAATTCAGGGGAAGTTCTATTTACAGCATCCAGATGCAGAATGCATGTGGTCAAACTGGATTGTTTGTGCAACACCTGAGCTCTAAACTGCCTACCTTTTTGCACAGTGTGTCCATCTAAGGCAGAAGTTCCAAAATTTGCTTGACCTACTGCTTTCTTTTCAGGGAAAAAAATCAGTTTAGGTGCCTTCTCCTATGGAATTTTCTGTCCTTAAGTCAGCAAAGAAAAAAGAAATTGGTATCCAATTGTACCCAAGGATACGTCTATCTTCCTGGACCATTCCTGCTCTCTATGGGGTTGTATCACTCACTTTGGGAAACATCAAAAGGAAGATCAGAGACCATATCATGAACAGAAGGAAACTGGGGACTATTTCATGATCAGTAGATCCTCTGAACCTCGAGGAACTGTCTCCAAAGTGTTGTGTGCACCAAACAGTCTGTGTAGGAGCTGGGAAAAATGGCTCAGAGGTTGGCATGGCCACGTGGAGGAGGAAAGAAGCAACCTCTCCTTCCCGTTCATAACTATCTCAAATACATGGTCTCATTTGCCCACCCTGAGCCTCATTTCAAAATAATCCACGAGGTACATGTGTAAAGTGGTAGAAAAAGCCCATTTTTTAGGTTTGCATTGGCTTTAGAGGACTGAGCCCATTTTTTAGGTTTGCATTGGCTTTAGAGGACTTATTTAAAGCCTACTTTTATTTAAAGTAGGCTTTAAATAAAGGATCCAGGGATTAAAATTCAGCTAATGAATAAAGAAACTGCTGTCAAGACCATCATTTTTCCTTCCTTCCTTCCTTCCTTCCTTCCTTCCTTCCTTCCTTCCTTCCTTCCTTCTTTTCCTTCTTTCTTCCTTCCTTTTTTCTTTCCTTTGTCACAGCTGATGGTGCTCAAGGGATATTTCTGACTTTGTGCTCAAGAGTGATTCCTAATGGTACTCAGACAGCCATATCTGTGCTGGGGATTTGAACCAAAGTCTACTGGATGCAAGACAAGCACCTTAACCTCTGCACCATCTCTCTGAGCTCTCCTTGTTTCCTTTTTGTTTATTTAATATTTTTTTCATCATGGTCACCCTGACTTGAGATTTTTAAGGTGTTTTTCTTTTAGGGGGCTTGCCAGAAAATAAGTGATATCCAGCAACCTGTCCTTAAGAAGCAGACAAGGGCAGTGGAATGGAGTTAGTGAGTTGCAAAGTTCTGAAGGAAGCTTTGAAGTTGCCAGCACAGATGTTATACATCCGTTTCTCACCTCTTGTTCAAAAACACTTGATCGGAATACAAATTATTCTTGCAATGCAGAAACACTTGGACATGTGAAGTCAAGTTTTACTTTTATGGACTTATTTTTAAAGGGGAGAAATGCTGATGGGTGGCAGATGACAGTCACCTTTGAATTATCAGCCCCCATCAGCAGCTAGCTTGCACACCTCTTGCTAAATGCTTTCCTATTTGTAGAAGCTCTCTGGTGTGTTGAAATAATTTCACAAGAATGCTAGCCCATTTCTAGAGTCCTTCCTATATTATATTGCCTGCTTGTTCTGATAAGAATTGCCTATGTAATTTGGGTCAAGAACTGTATCAGGAACGAGTCAAAGTCAGAGAGCTTTACTTCTTGTTACTTTTTAAAGTAGGCTTTGGCCTTTATATTCCAGGTTGTTTTTGTTCTACTCCCCTGAGGGCTTAATTTTCGGAGCAGATAGCTCAGAGTTTGGCAAACAGGGTCACTCGGAACCACAGTTTCTCCAGGATTCCCTGCAGTGCACGATCTCTGTACTAAAGGACAAGAAGCTTAGCAGCTAGTCCTTTGTGGAAAAATCATCACATTGACTCACAAGCTACTCATAGCACAGTGACAGCTATTTTTAAAGTCCCAGTTCAGCATAGAGGGTAGGGCATTTGCCTTGCATGCAGCTGACCTGGATTCAATTCCTCTGCCCCTCTCGGAGAGCCTGGCGAGCTACCGAGAGTATCCCGCTGCATGGCAAAGCCTGGCAAGCTACCTGTGGCGTATTTGAAATGCCAAAGACAGTAACAACAAATCTCACAATGGAGACATTACTAGTGCCCGCTCGAGCAAATCGATGAACAATGGGAGGACAGTGCTACAGTTCCTTTAGATAAAACAAAAACATTCAAATATAACTGTTGTCTCTCAACTGATTTAAAACTGCAAACTTTTAGAAGAGTGTCATTGCATTCCAGATCCTCATGCCCTCTGATGCCCATGCAGTGGGGATAACAATGGTACTTAAAGAGAGGGCTGGGAATGCCTGGATAGTGGTGTTTGGGCATCTGGTCTCACAAGAATCTTCTGGTGCTACAGAGCTTGTTTTTCTATTATGCTGTCTATTGCCATTTTAGAGTGCAATTTCCCCAGATTCCTTGAGGAATGTTTCATCACAAAGGCCTACTCTTGCAAAGCCTGAGGGAGTTCTTCTGTCTTTATTTTCCCCTGTGCTTTTTATTGCTTAGTGTCTAATGAACTTTTTTTTTCTTGGCTGTTCCCACTGTCAGCATTTAAAGTCTGCTGGTGAATGCTGGTTGGCTTTCTCCATGCTAAACCGCATCATTCAGTGGCAATTATGGTTCCTAATTACCATGAGAAACTTCAGGGAAAGGTAAACCTTCTGAAAGTCTGGCATTGTGGTAGCAGGAAGTCCTCTAACTGAACAAGGGAAGTAGGGAGAACTAAGGGACATTCTATTTTCACGAGGCAGAGTGGGACTTTACTAGAAGATCCAGCAGACAAAAAAACTAAGAGAAAAAAAAGAATCATGACATTGATATCTTCCTTCATTAGTATTGTTTATAAAACATAATTGGCATTTGATCTATTCATATTCTGGTTCATGAATCATTAAAAGGATGCCTACGTTAGGCTGTGCCCAGTATTCAAATAATGCATCTGGGCATTATTCTGAAGACTCAATGAATATGAACGATTATGGACTTCAGAGAATTCTGAGATCATTGAAATGAACAGTAATGACTGATTCTTAGGGAACAGTTTTCAAATGAAAAGCTAAACCTGGGACACTATGAAGACAGAGAGCTATAATTTTCTTGGTGTGAGGATGGGACTTGGAAGCTGATAATTAAGCAGGGGCCAGCTATGCTAGGTAGAAAAGTAAAAGGCCTCTTTTTTATGAAGGCCAAAGAAAAGAATCTTATGGAGAATCTATAGTAAATCCATCCATCCATCCATATATCCATCTATCCATATATTTATCCATCTATCCATCCATCCATCCATCCATCCATCCAATTATTTATTGAGTTGCTTTATGCTTAGTGTGTGAAGCCCACATTTATAAAGAGGAGCAAGGAAGAAAAGGTCATAAATGGCCTTTTGTATAGAAGGAAATACTGGAAATCATACAGGAAGCTGCAGAAAGACAGAAAGATCAGTGATTAGTCTTGTGTTTTGGCTGACGTGTGTTAGAGAACTATGAAATCCAAGAGCAGAGGATTTGGAAAGATGAGAAATAGTGAGTAGTGGCGGAAATATGTAATGGGGTGGAAGGAGGTTCTTTAATTAAGAGGTTTTGAGTAAATCAGATTTATTTATTAGGTAGGCAATGAGGAGCTGGTATTGGATGCCCACATGAATTTTCTGCTAAATGGTCATGTATGCAGGTTAGGGGAAAAGGGAAAAAGATTGGAGAGAGATGATGAATTTTGTCTTATTATCACTATCACTGTCCTCCCTGTTGTTCATCAATTTGCTCGAGCAGGCCCAGTAACATCTCCATAGTGACAATTGTTACTGTGTTTGGCATATCGAATATGTCACGGGTAGCTTGCCAGGCTTTGCCGTGCGGGCAAGATACTCTCGGTAGCTTGCTGGGCTCTCCGAGAGGGGCGGAGAAATTGAACTCAGGTCAGCCATGTTGGCTGCTTGCAAGGCAAACACCCTACCCACTGTGCTATCGCTCTAGCCCTTTGTCTTATTAGGATCTGAAAAGTTTGAGATCACTGTGGAATTTTGGGAGTTACAGGGTGATGTCCACAAGGCTATTAGATTTAGGGGGCTGACCATTAGAACAGAGAGAGGAACCACAGATATAGACTGGAGGCATGGGTTATCCATTTATAGACTGATGAAGACATGGGTGTGGGTGAGATCAATTAGTAATAAAATAATAAGGAATCAAACTCAGAACTTGTGAACATTACACTGTTCTAAGAATCCTCCAAAGTATTAATCCTTTTCATCTTCAGCTGGACTCCAGGAGATACTGTTTTTAATCACTTCCATTTTATCAGGACCCACCTTTCAAACTTTTGTTTGAGACAGACATGTAGACACGGTCCTTCCGTTGTTCATCGATTTGCTCGAGCGGGCCCAGTAACGTCTCCATCATGAGACTTGTTGTTACTGTGTTTGGCATATCGAACAAAAATTTTTTAAAAATTTAAAAAAAATTTATTTATTTATTGAATCACTGTGGGAAAAGTTACAAAGCTTTCAGGTTTAAATATCAGTCATGCAATTATCAAACACATTTCCCTTCACCAGTACTTATTTTTCACCACCAAGAACCCTAATATACCCCCCTCCCAACCCTCCCAATGCCTGTGAGGCAGATGAATTCTAGTTAACACTCTATCTACTTTGATTAGATTCATTGTTTTGACAAAAGATGCACCATTATTATTTAGATTTTACACCCCCAAATCAGACCTACTGAAAAGGCATTGTGAGATAATTTGTATTATACAGCTGGTTACAAGAACCAAATGATGTCGCAGCCATGCGATTTTGGGTTTCTGATATTTTACTTATTAAGCCTGGAAGTATTTCTGCCAAGAATCAGATAATTATAAGAGTGGTTTCTGTGGCTCTAGAGCCATGACCATGCCAAGAGCCGCTCGTGGAGGGCAACTTGTGACCTCGGTAGGGTGTGAAGGACAAGCCGGGAATGACCCCCCTTCCCAAGAGGTTTCAGTCGCCCCGTCACGACCAGCTCACACCTGGCTTTCCAAAAAGCTCCAAGGCGACCACCATCTTGCTGTCCAGAGGGAAAGAGACAGACATTTGTTAAGTAGCTTGCCCACAGTTTCACAGAAGGTTAAAAAGAAGAATGGGATAGACTTTAAGTTGGGACATTGAAAGATAAGAGCAGAAGGGAAGGGATGCCCCACAAGAGGGTGAGGAGGAAGAGTCTGACACGAGAGCTGGATTGGGTTGTACAAATCCATAGGGTAAAGTCCGTCTCTCTGTTGCCTGGCATGCTCCCAGTTTCCCAGTCTGATTACTGCTCTATAATTGCTTATGCCCTCTTTTCAGGAGCAGGGAGGTCATTTGTCCAAATACTTCTCGTCCTAAAACAGCAGACATGGGATTTGAAAGACACGGGACATGCTTCCCTCAAACCTCCAGCAAGCAGAAGAAACAGTAAACAGAAGAAAGCTTTACACTGGGCTTTTAGCTTGAAGGCTCCTGAAAGTTCAGCCCAAATCAAACTCCCTCTTGGCAAGCTGAGATCCCTCTCACTTGACAAAGCTCATTGCAAATGGCAACCTTAAAATGTGCTCTAGATTCTCCCAGACAGGCTCCTCTTGCCCTGTCCCTCCCTGGTGTTTTGCAGGAGCAAATGATTCTTCACAAACCTTTTATCTACTGTTCTTTGCAGCTCTGTGTTAAAAGTTTATAGGACAGAAATGAACCTGCTTGTGTGTTTGAATCTATTAGCTGCTTACTAAATTGTTGAACAGCAGGTTCTCAGTCAGTGGAACTGAATAAAAGAGAAAAAGGTATTGGATGCTTTCCTTTTTTTCTCTTTTCTTGCTATTTTCTTAATTTCCCCTTTATAGCTGATTTTGCAACCAAGCTACTCTGATATTCATCTCCCCCCCCACTTTTCCCAGGGTTCTTTATTGCTTCCCTGTCTGTTCCTTTATAACTCTGACACATGTTAGAGTTAGTCATTTATCTCTGTGTGTCTGGAGCCTCCACTGGTTTCTAAGTCTTAGTTCACTAAGCTCTTATTCTTCTCTAAGTTCTAGGTTGAGTAGAGAGAATTTACAGGAGGAAACGAGGTAGGTAGATTACCAATCTTCCATTGCCTATTCTCACCGCACACCTCATTCTTGCCAGTCCAATCAGCTGCCTCCCTTCATAGCATCCCAATGGGGGGCGGGTAGCAGGTGGTTCAACCTTGCTCCGTGTTTCCTCTGTGCTTCTTCTTGGTCTTCCCAGACCCCAAATCACACATGATTGTTATGAAAAATCTGGATTTCAGCTTTGATCAAAGCGAAAAAGTGCAGCTGAGACTTGAATTGGCTGATAAATGAGCAAAGATTTATTTCAGCCAGTTGGGCCAGCGTGTGCAAATGTGCAGTGCCAGAATCCTCTGCCACAGTTTTAAGTCATAACCTTCTAAGCTATTTCTCAAAGAATGGCATCATGGTAGGGGGTGGGGCTGGGGGTGGGAGAGAAAACGGGTATTTTCCAAATGGGTGAGACTAAGGAGTTCCCTGTGGCCCAGAGGAAAGAAGTTGCATTTGCCATTGTTGATTTTCTGCCAGGTTTCTCCCACTCTCTTAATAAAGGGCAGACCATGAGCTACTAGAAGAGAAAAAGAAAAAGAGAAGCGATTGCATATTTTTGTTGCTGATTTCCAGTGTAAACATGGCAAGCAAGCTCATCAGGGCAATCTGCTCAGTGGAAATGCATATTTCTGCTGGACACACTGCAAGAATTTCTTGCTCATGGAATTTTCTCTCAACAATAGGGGAAAAAATGTTTTCACACAGGCAGCTTTTGGCTCCAAATGCGGATTTGACAAGTGTTTCCCCAAATGCCACCAGCGCTGAAGTGTGAAGTTGCTGTGGAAATTTCAGAACTCTCAAAAGAAACCCAAATGCATTTAAAAAATCACAAATATAAATTGTACTTTCTATTGTTGCTAGCAACATTTGAGTATTATAATTTAAGAGACCTCAGGGCTCCCGTCTGCAAGAGCCTCACACGTTCATTTAGCTGTTGGACTTTCTGTACTTTCATTTAGCATCATGGCGAAATATGAGGAGTCTGTGTGGCTAGTTTCACATCCTGTTCATCGCAAGTTTTACTTTCTGAGTGCACGACATTGATGTTTGGGTTTTCAGAACAGAAAGAGGGTTTGGAATATGAAATGTGTGTATTTGCAACATTTTTCTTCAAGTCTCACCTTTCATCTTGAACCCATGTCAAAAGCCACCCAACACATCTCCTGTGTCTAATGTGATTGCTGGCTGAATGTAGCTGTGAAAAAACATGTCATTAAAACTCTAAGAAAGGCCTTATCTCTGCTCTCCTCTCCCCCAGAACCTTGCAGGGGATTTCCACACGCCTTGAAATTCTGTTCAAAATGACTCAGCTCTCTCCTGAGTTACATTTTCTAGGCTTTAAAAAAATTGGGGCTTGATAATGATTTTCTCTCTCAGTTCCTTCTGGTTAGTCTCATTATTTTCAAAACTGTTAAATGATCTTGCTCGATTTTAAATTGACTTACATGTTGAAGATATTTTTCGGGGGTTGAGTCTTTCTCTTAGGTTATCATCCAGCAGGGAAACATCAGGCTGACTTCTTAAAGTCTATCCTGGAAAGAAATGATGATTCAGTGCACACATTTGAAAATATCCATATAAAGGTGGGGGGAAGAATGATTGTACAGTGGATAGGGTGCTTACCTAGCATGTGTGCTACCTGGGTTTGATCTCTGCACTCCGAGCTCCACCAGAAGTGATCCCTCAGCACAGAACCAGGAGGAAGCCTTGAGCACTGGCAGATGTGACCCCCAAACCAAAAAGTATCTGTAAAAAATCTGTATGAAAATCACCCCAAATTCTAATTAAGTAATCAATAGTAGGCGGGGGTCACATCCACCACCTGGCCCCCTGGCGCCGTGTAATCCCATCAACGGCCAAGACTCAGAGACTATAAAATCCAGCTCCCGGACCAGAACAGTGCAGTCTCCTGCCCCCGTGCCTGGCTGTTCCTCGCCGGGGCCTCTTGGAGGGGAGCGGGTTGAGCTTTCCTCCCCTCGCCGACCAGGGCTCCGGCAGCGGAAGACCTCCAGGACCAGCCACCACCATGCTGAGACCACTCTCCACTCACATGAAGGTACTGGCAGAGGGACAAAGCCACGCGGGTTCCGGGGCCGAGATCTCCGAGCCTACTCGAATTGGAGTCGAGCATCCTCCACCCAGATCCTCCAAATTCCAGTAGGCGGGGGTCACACCCACCACCTGGCCCCCTGGCGCCGTGTAATCCCATCAGTGGCCAAGACTCAGAGACTATAAAAACCAGCTCCTGCGAATGCGGTCATGCGACATCTTATCAGGACATCTTTTTTTATGACATCTTATTATCTCATTCCTACTTTGGACAAACTTGCAGGCTATCGAATGTAGCCTGCCCACAGGGCAGAGTCTGGCAAACTCCCCGTGGGGTACCAAATATGCCAAATACCAGTAACAATAATGGGTCTCATTCTCCTAAAGAGCCTTGAATATAATCTCAGGGCTAGGATGAAAGAGACGTTACTGGGGCCTGCTTGAGGCAATCGACGAATAACAGGATGATGAAAAAAATGAAAATCAATATATTTTATCAAAGGAAATTTGGGAATAATTGTTAGAGCAGAGGTATCCTGTGTGATGCAGTCATGTGCTATTCCCTATATCTTAGGAATTAATGTAAAAATAGAACAAATTTTCTTTTGGGGAGGTTGGGTGGGGATTGGGCCATACCTGGTGGTGTTTGGGGTCTATTTCTGACCCTGTGCTTAGGAATGACCCAGACAGTGCTCAGGGAACCATATATGGTTCTGGGAATCAAACCAGGGTTGGCAGGATATCAGGCAAGTGCCTTAACCCTGTTACTGACTCTCTAACCCCCAACACTAAATTTTGAAGACGTTCTTAATTTTTAGGATTCTATTCAGAAAAGTTTTGATTTGATATTACCTTTTTCTAATTTCCAAAGTGGATACCATGCCTAGTACTGTTATTAAATATAACTGTATAAGTCAGATTTTATTTTCTGTAATGATTAAAGTAGGGGTGGGGAAGTTTCCCTGGTTTAATTAAGAGGTGGCAAAACCTGTAGCTCCTAAAGTTTATGTAGCTCATAAACAAAGTTAATGTTTAAACTAAGTAAATGAGTTTACATAAACTAAGCAAATGAGTTTATGTAGCTCATAAACTTAAGTTTCCGTCTTGAGATTAAGGAAGCAGTTTCTAGCGCCTCACTAGTTATGGGGAAGAGTGAAGGTGGGATTGATTTTTCAGGGTATAATTCTACATGAGCAAACTGATTACTGTCCTGCAAAGGACAGTGAATGCCTGGAGGAAAAACAGGGAAAATAATTACAGGTGAAGAGGATTGCAAAGGGGAGTGGCCGTGAGGTTAGCAGAGCAAGTATGAGCTTGTGACCAGAGCCTCTGACCACACTGGGTTTGTGCTTAGGGACAGGGAGAGGTAACTAACTGGTTGACATGCCAGGGCCAGCAGGAAGAGACAAGCCATGGGGCAGAGACAAGTGGAAATACTCTTGAGATGGTGGCAAGTTTACAGGTTTGCTTTGAAAACTGGGAAATATGGCAGAGGCTTTGGTCAAACATGAGTTTGAAAGATCCCACCTCAATCAAAGATAAAATTCTGGGAAGACTCGAGTGGTTAAGACACTTGTGACTTTTAAAAATATTGCTCCTGCTTATACTACTCCTCATAGAAAGGAGGGTTGGGATGGGAAGTAAAAGAGTAGAGTACTTAAAAGGACAAAAGGAAGGGGAGAAGATAAGAGAAAGTGATCAAAATAAGCACCAGGAGACCAGAAAAATTATATATCATCTTAAAACAATGAACAGTGAATGGAACAAATGCTTAAAGGCTTGCTAGAAATAGGTGGGGAATATTATTGGTTAAATAAACTACAGAACAGTGCTCAATGAAACTAGCTTTTCTACATAAAACTGTGATTTTAATTTAAGGAGAACTGGGTGAACAGGTTGTAGGGAGTAGCTGTCCAGCATTCTGAACTTCATACACACTGATGTTTTTTGTAAAATGTTGGGTTACATCTTTTTTGAACTGTTAGGGGCCTACTTAGTTCCCCTTACAAACTATCCCCTCAATTTTCTTTTTTTCCCCATGAGATCCAGTTTGATTTTCTAACTCTGCATGTTGGGAAGAAGGTGAGTCATTCAGTTTGGCTTGCCTCCAATCATGCCAAGGATAGTGTTAGTGGGAAGTGCACAGAGCTCTGCACCTGGTCCTCTGTGTCACATCAACAGTCATTGGCCTCTCCCTTTCTCTCTCTCTCTCTCTCTCTCTCTCTCTCTCTCTCTCTCTCTCTCCTTCAAACAAATGATGTCTGAGTCAAAGGCCAGAGTAGAATGCATGTCAGAGAAGGAAGTTGAGGTGAAGATTACAACCAGCAGATAGCAGATGTGCAGCAGTAATGCAGGATGCTCTCCCCTTGTCTTAGACATGGCTCCATGAGCTTAGAGATGTTGCCTGTTTGGATCATTTTGATCATTCCGGGGCAGGTCACTTTGCCAGTTACCTTCAGACAGGTGATGGATAACACAGGGACTTTGTAGGCTAGAAGGAACAGGGCGAAATCGTGATTTACACTTGCCAGTTGGCACAGGACTAGGAAACTGGGTGGAGCAGGCAGGGAAGAGGAAATTTGTTTTAATGAGTTGAAACATTCACTAATTAGTTTCTTAAAGGTGATTGGAAGAAGCCTGCCAGCTTGCTAGATACCTTATTGAGTCTGTGGTCATTACAGAGAGACCTGCTCTGGCTGTGCTGTGTTGGAAGCCTCTAGAAGCTTTCCCTTCTTGAAGGAGTACTATAGCTTCAGGGGAGCTGTATTAGCTCCTGGAGTGAGGGAGTGGCTGACCTGGCCAGCTTGGCCCAGTAAGAAGTGATACTTGTGTCCTATCTTATATGTACACTCCACCCACCTATGCAAGAATGACTGATCCTCAAGGTGCAAGGGAGGAGACTCCAAGTTTCTGACTCCTCTATGCAAGGGCTGGGCAGGGACATGCAGACAAGTGCCCAGTTATAGTGTGGTCTTGTACTCTTGCTATTGGGCAATCATTGACTGAAGAATATTTAAGCTGTGGGAAAAACAGCCATGTCCATGTACAAGGTGGTGAATTTCTGGATCCTTAGGGACCCCAAATACACAAATGTTCATGTTGAGAGTTCTGCTAGAAGGATAGGCAAGGGGGTCCACTTTTATGAGGGGTTCTGAGTGTCTAGGACCTCTTATTTCATGTTCCTGAAGCCCCTTTCCCACTCCTCAGACTCCTTTCTAAAATCTGTAACAAGCCTGGCAGATGTTCTGATTTAGCACTGTCCTGGGCCAAAGAAGCCCTTCTCTTTTAACACAGAACATGGCATTCACTATGCCTTCAGGCTCTATACCCTGTGTGCCTGAGACGTTCCTACAGTCAGCCAAGAAACCAGCCATCCGGGTAAGCTCTTTCTGCCCTGCCTGCCACAGACTCATGGGTAGAAAATGACTTTCTCAAGAATAGGTGGTGAAAAGCCCATCGCTGTCTTGTTTCCAGCCTGGCTCATGAGGGTTAAGTCCCTGTAATCAGAGCTCAAGGGCATCTGTAAGCAAACCCAGAAAGTCAACTATGTCTTCTTTCCCTCATGGGATGCTGTGTTCCAAAATGAAAATGTAGATTTAAAACTCTATGTTTTAAGTATGGTCAATTTCAAAACCACTTATAAATTTAAAATCAATTTTGCATTGTTTATGCAATACAACCGTAGGACTGGGAACAAAGGGCTAGTGCACATGCTGTGTACCTGGGAGAGATGGTTTATTGCCAGCAGGACATGGCCCCTTGAACACCACCAGAAGCCACCCCTGAACATTGAGCTGGGAGTAGCCCCTGAGTATCTCTGGGTGTGGCATATAAAAACAAAAACAATTTAAAAATAGGAAATGAAATACCACTGCATTAGAGAAAGTGGAAAAGGAAAGAATGTGCTCACTCACTATGTTAAGACACATATTCTATATCTCAGTCAATTCCTGGTGCATCATCTATGCCTTTGAATTCTTGGTGCAGACAGAACTTTGTGAATTACTTTATTCCTTTGGTTTTGAAGTGGAAGTCCTTCTGCTCTGTGTTGCTGGGGAATTCTTGCAACTGTTTTTTTTTTTTTTTTTGCTACTGCCTTGATACTCTATCCCTTAATGAGCACTATTTTCTCAAGCTGTTGGGACAGAGTTGATCTGTGAACAGGGAAGTGCCCGCCACTTAAAAATTTCAAGAGGAGATTCAGAGCAGTATATTCAGAACTAAGTACTGTGGCTTTGGAAATTGGGTTAGCCAAGAAACTACTTTGCTGAGGCCTTTCCTCCCATTGCTGGCGATAATGCATTATTTAGTAGCAAAGAACTTGTCTTAAAAATTGCGTAGTTGTATGAAACCCTATCAACAAAAGTACTATGGGCTGAGCTTTGCATAGGAGAAACTCTTGGATCCTGACACCATGTAATCCCTCCAGCACTGCTGGAAAGGATGAAAGTTGGAGAACAGGGTTTGGGGCACAAATAGATGTGGGGCCTGGGGAGGTTTCCTAGCTGGTGTGAGCTGCCAATTTTCTTGCTTCCTCTTTCCCTTTCCCTTGCATTTCTGCATCAGGGATCCAGACTCTAAAAAGGGGGTGGGGGGCTAGGACAAGTGGGCTTGTGGGTCTGATGGCTCTGGGTCCTCTTTCTCCATAACTCCAGGCTTAGGAATTGGATTAGCCATAGGACTACTTTGCTGAGGTCTTTCCTCCCATTGCTGGTGATAGTGCATTACTTAGTAACAAAGAACTTGGCTTTAAAAATGCATAATTGTATGAAACCAATCAACAAATGTACTGTAAATCACCTTGCAAAAGTGTGTTTGAAAAGTGCCTCTTGTAAAAAGTAGGGTGGGGAGCAAATGGGGGGAGCTGGAGGGAAGTGGACCCTGGTGGAGGGAAGTGGACACTGGTGGAGGGATCATGTTGAAACACAATCATGAATAACTTTGTAATTTTTTGGTAACTAAACTTAAGAAATGCATAATTGGGTGCAGAGTCTCATATGAGATTACATATCCCAAGTAGGTATTAAGGGTGCTTTCCTTTAGGTATCATTTCTGATGAAGCACATACCTCTGGGAGGAGAGCTTCTTCCTGACATGTGAAGAGCTCATTCTGTATCAGAGCAGAGAATCAGGACCTCACTATGACTGTCGTCTTTGATCATCTAAGTTGCAACAAACCTCAAAGTACACAGAAGAATCTGTTGTCATAGAGTTGTTGGAGAGTATGGGGATAAGAGTATGAAAAGGTGTTTTTGATCTAGGGAGGTGATGGCTCAGCAGGGCAGAAGAATGAACATTGAGTTGGGGAGAGGGACCAAAAGCTTTTGAGGGGGGTTGTGATAGAAGCTACATTTGGGTCATCTCATTAAATTCCCATCAGATTGTAGAGTGAAGGTTATGATATGGTCTTATTGATGAATCTATGGCATTCAGTGAAGGTAAAAAGCCAATGAACTGTTAAGGGGCAAAGCTAAATTTCTGCTGAGTCTAGGGGACTGTTTGAAGGAAAGTTTCCTCCTATGTATCTGGGAGGAGGGGAGGAAAGAAGAGAGAGGAATAAGAACTGCATACAATCTTATGATGAGATAAAGAACTTAGTAAAGGCAAGCACTGTCCTTAAGGAGACAACTCAACTTAAAAATGGCCTTCCACTAGAAAAACACATAAAGACATGTCTTTCATATTGGCTCTTGTTGCTGGGATTGAGAGAGTAAAAGAACGTTCATTGCTTGGTGCTAATTCCCCACTCTGCTGAGTCTGTAAATTTTATACATCTGCTAACGCTCTGACCCTGGGCCCTCCCTCTTCTATAGTCCTTCGCTCACTAGTCAGAGTGTCATGAAAGCCCAGCCCCTCTTTAGCTTTATTTTCAAAGAAGTTAAACCAGGCCCAATTGTGGGCCCAGAAATGAATAATTTTAGACCTATTCCCAACCAACCAAGTAATATAACTGGGCCCTGCCAAACAAATTTCACATTCTGAAGTGCACAACAAAGTACAACAAAATAAATAAAGTCAACTTCACATTTAATAAAGACTCTCTGGTATGCATTAGAAGACCCTGAGTGATGTACTGAAAAGAGTACACTCAATTTAAATGTGAAAAATTAAAGCAAAGCCCCCTATTGATGAACTTGCCGTTTACTGTTACTGCATTTCATGTTGACTACTGGATGGTGTATAGATATTCCCTTCTTTATCAAAACCACAAAATTTATATTTGCTCTAGTATCCTGCTTTTGGTTATCCTTCCTATATTCTTTAAGAGTTCCATTTCCTTCTCATCCTATTTCTTTGATAAATAAACATTCAATATTTTATTCTTCTCCTTGATAAAAACAACTTGGTTTCACCAAGATTTTTCAGAGTTCCTCAGGTAAAGTGCAATTACTGGTTGCCAATTACTTTTACTAAAGGTTACTCGGTGGTTTATTTTCAGAGCATTTCTCTTTGAAAAACTTACACAACAAGAAGATGCAAGTGATAGCTAGCCCGATGAGTCCTGAAGAAGACAAGCCCACCTTGAAAATGTTCTTCCTTCTAGAAAGAAAAAAAAAAGATATGTCTTCCAAAATGGCCCTTGTTGCTATGGATTGGAGAGTGTAAAAGAACGTTCATTATTTGGTGACTCAACCTTTAATTAGAAGGAGAATCGTAAAAGTGCCTGTGCTTCTATTTAAGAAGTTGATTCTTAGATTTGAAAGCTGACAAAAATCAAGTATTTAAAGAGGGCAAATTCATTCATTCCCTTGAATATAACATGGTATGTGTGTACTTGAGGCAGAGAGAGAGAGAGAGAGAGAGAGAGAGAGAGAGAGAGAGAGAGAGAGAGAGAGAGAGAGAGAGAAATGCTTGGATAAAATCAGAATCTTCATGTTTATGCATAATGAACTGCTGTTCCACTGCCTGGAACAGTCATTTTTTAAAAGAAAGTGGCAGACAGTGCCTGCCTTTAGTCACTGGTCTTATTTAAATCAGAGTCTATGAGACCTTTTTTTCCCCTGTCTTCTAGTTGATAACAGTTCGTGAAGATACAGACAACAGCCAAATGATGAGATACAACATGTAACTGAGCCTCTGAGGATGGGGGCATGTTTTGTTAAGTGTAAAGGTCAGGGAGAACAGAGTTTCCTATAGAAAATGATGCTGAACTGAAATCTGAAGGGCAGGAAAGAGCTGATGGGGCAGAAGGAAGGATAATGTGCTAGGAACAAAAAAAAAAGGAGCATGAACAAAGAATCTGTGCATGGTTAGAGGAGCAAGGCAAGTTGAGGGACCCAAAGACAGGAGGAAGATATATACAGAGAACTGAGCTAACAGCCAGATTTGAATATACAAGTTTTTTCAGACCCAGTTGATAATGTGTTTTATTTTAATAGTGGTGGAAAACGAGCGAAAGCTTTAGGTGTCACTGGTTGTGTACCTGCATGTAAATAAGTGCGTAGGCAAGCTGAGGTGAGGGTAGGCTTGAAATATACATTTAATGGGATCATTATTGAGACTGCCTAGAGAGGGCTGAGAGTGTACAGGAGTTTAGAGTTCACTTTAGAAGTCCAGATTAGAGACAGTGGTCATTTGTGCAAGGTGTGGTATAGAGAAGGAAGAGAAGTGGATAGATTTGAAAGTATTTTTGAAGTCCACTGCATGGTTTTGAGAAGAACAAATGGCAAAGAGTAGTCTGTGTTTATGTGTTTACACAGGGGCTGGGATCTTTACACTGGAGCAGGTGCTTTAGACTCTTCAGAAAATGCAGTTCTCAAAAGAAGGTTTTTAACCCCAAACTGGGTAAAGAGTAAACAGTCATCATCTCCCAAGTCAATTACAGAACTCTGGGAAGGAACAAGGCTTAGGAGCAGGGAATCGCTGGATTTAGGCTATACTTGAGAGTTAGTCTGAGCCTCTTTTCAAATGTTTTTAAGGAGCAGAGGCTCTAGATAGTTGTGAAAATTTAGAACTAGATGAGGAATCATGTATTCTGGGTAGAGAATTTGCTAAAGTGGACAATATGTGGCCAGTCTTTCCCAGATGAAGAACCCCATGAAGAGAAGGGGGATCTGGGTTGGAGATTTGAGGAACTCTAGTGATAATTGGCTTGGGAAAGTTTTGTGAAAGTGGCAGAGAGGTGAAGCTGAAGGGGAGCAGGGGTCATACTGAGAGAGGGCTTCCAAAAAGGCATGAAGTGAGCATTGTGGAGGCTACTTGGGATTCCCCAAGAGAAGTTTGTGTTGAGTTTAGGGATGCAAAGGTGTTTAGAAATTTTTAATCATTGTAGGTTTATATCACAGTGGTAGGGCGTTTGCCTTGCGCGCAGCCAGCCCGGCTAAGCCGGGTTCGATTCCTCTGCCCCTCTTGGAGAGCCCAGCAAGCTACTGAGAGTATCTCGCCCGCACGGCAAAGCCTGGCAAGCTTCCCGTGAGGTATTTGATATGACAAATGCAGTAACAACAAGTCTCAAAAAAATGGAGATGTTACTAGGCCCACTCGAGCAAAAAACTCGAAGAACAATGGGAGGACAGTGTAGGTTTATATCATACGACCTAAAAATTTCTAGAACACAACTTTTGGATCATCAGAGAAGACTATTTTCCATAGAGTCAGGATTAAGTGAGAGTTTCATGAAATGCTTGGTGCCCTCAAAGCACTAAAGTCAAGATTTCTAGCTTTTATTTTCTAGAAGGAGAGTTAGTAATTGATTTATATCAGGTTTTCTTGCCAGAGGTGCTACTAACATTTTGGGCATGATTATTCCTGTTTGGGGTGGTGGAGGCTGTATATTCATTATCTAGAAATATCTCTGGACTCTAACTCCGGCTGCCAGTCTATTCCCCTCTCCTCAGAAGCAACCGCTGCATGAAATGCCATCAAATGCTTTCCTTTGTGGGGAGGGGTCAAAATTATTCAGAGAAGCTCATTTACTTAAAGTATTTCTTGAGAATGAACTTGCTAGACTAACATTCCTTGTTTCTTCTATAAACAAACACTGGTAAAGAGTTGGCATTCTCACAATGTCTCACAATATAATAAACACAAAGAGAAGTCATTAGAGGGCAGAGCATCACTGATTTTGGGGTCTGACTATCTTAGATGCCACCCAAAGCAATGATGCTATAAAAATCAAAGCTCAAACATGGATGGACTAACTCAAAACATGTTCTCATGCTTTCAGAATCTCAGAAACACCGTGGATGCCATAGAAAGAGCTTTCACCCAAAGCGGCACAAATCATACCTTGGCGCACCATCTTCCAACTCATTCACCCCTACCGCACTTTGGGGCTTATGGTTTGCAATTTTAAAAAATATGTATGAAGATATGAAGAGACTTAGTGCCCTTTGGTGGGGCCCCTCCCCCCTCCACAAACACAAATAGAAAAAAAATCATCAACACAAAACGAACTTCATTAATAAGATAGTGTTGTATCTCTTCCCACATATATAATCTCTTTTTTGGGGTAGTTGGCAAATTTGCAAAATAAATCTCCTTCAGTGCCACACACTGACTGCAGTATTTATCTCTGACACCCCGTGCTATTGAAATTCCTGACGTCTTATAGCTGACTTCAGCAAACAAATTTAACAACCTAGTTAAAACCAAATAGTTTTATAGAGATGCTGTAACTTCTTTTTTTAAGTTTGAGCAGGACAGATTTAGGGAAGCAGACAATAAAAGCCCCGTGGTTGCTCATACACTACATATCGCTTCAGAGCATGAAGGCACTAACGCCAAGTGAAGTGGCAGTCTGGGATGGCTGGGCATGTAGAATTCAGAGCTCCTTTCGCTCAGCGCTCCTCAGTGCCAGGAGAAGGGCGTTTCAATTTCCTGCTATACTGCACAGTTTTGCAGGGACATGTGTTTAATGATTTTTCCCCCCCTAAATGAACTATAACAAGAGTTGTACTAACAGGCTTGATAGGCTGCAGTGAGGAAGGCAAGCATTTTCCAATAGGAAAGGATGGCTGATTTTTTTTTTTTTCGAGAGGCTGTTTACACTGGAACAAGTACCCACAGACTCTTCAGTTTGGACATGTCCCAAAATCAGATTCGGAGACCTTGGATGAGGAATTGGAGACTTTGCTTTGTCATTCTCCTCTAAATTAGCTTAAAGAGTCTTTTGGTTTAAATCAGTTTAAAATGTTTCCTTTGTGACACGAGGTATGTAGTTGATCTAGCAGCTCCTCGCTCATTTTCTGTGTTGATTCTACTTCATTTTGTTATCCATATAGAGCATCCTATAGGGAAATGATGGAGAGTCAGCTGTAGGATTATAATAACAAAAGAAACCTGAAAGGAAAGGAGGAAGCAGGAGGAAGGATGTGTTTTTTCACTCTGCCATTTTCACACTTTTGCATTTCTACTTTGCAGCTGGGGTCATACGATAGAGCAGAGTTCTTTAAGTGTCTCTAGAGTGACACGTGAGAAGTTGTCCTCATTCTCGTGAGGATGGTGGAAACCCCATCATGGGGTAACTACACCAGAATGTTTCAATCTTTTCCTGACTGTGATCCCCTTATGATCTTGTTTCCTTCCTATGACACTCTTATCCTACTGCTTAGTCCCTTAGTCTTATGCCATGTGGCTCCCAGTTGAGAACTACTGCTCAACATGATGAACATTTTGATGAGTGTATTAGGGTTCACCAGAGAAGCAGAATAAGAGAAATAGATATAATAAAAATAATAGAAGGCATATATATGGCAAAATATGTGGATACATAATACATGACACTTAGATAGATAATAGAAAAATAATAGAGAATTTAGAGATAATAGAGAATAAATAGATAAGACCAACCATAGATAAAGTTATTCCCTGCTTGGCCTGGGATTGTGTTCTAATATACTCATTCGATTTGAAAATAGCCAAAGTTGAACATATCTTCAATACACCGAACATTGTAGATTAGCCTACACCATCTCAAAATGTGCTAGAGTACTCACATTAGGTTATAGTTAGGCAACAATCTGAGTTTCCTATCAAAAGTAATTGCTTCCCTCTTCTCATCAGAAGAAGCAGAAGACACAGATGGGTGCTTTATAAGTATGGTAGGATACAAAAACACAAAACACAATATTCCTCGAACACTTAGTAGATTTTAGAGAATCAGGCGCTTGCCCTGGTGACCTCCTGGATCATTGGGAACTGTGGTTTGTTAGTACCCAGCAGCCTGAAAGACTGACATATTGCTATCCATCAAAAAAAATTAAAAAAATGAAATACAGTTTCTATGGGCTACATATTAGTTTCATACCATTATAAAGTTGAAAGATTATAAATCAAATGATAGTAAGTCTGGACCATCTGAGTGAAAAAATTTACTGTAAGGAATTAACTCATATAATTATGGAGGCTGAGAAGTCTCATTATCTACGCTTGCAAGTTGAATACTAAGGAAAGTTGGTGGTGTAATTTGGTCTGGGTCTAAAGTCTTGAGAAACAGGAGTACCAAGATTGAGAAACAATCAAAGTCCAGTGCAAGAAGTCAGCTAGAAAGGTCCCAAGTCTCCCTTCTCCTTCTTCGTTTTATTCGGGTCCTTAGAGGAGTTGCAATAACTCACCCACATAGGAAAGAGTCATGTACTTCTCTGAGTCAGGATTCAACATTTAGTCTCATCTGGAAACATGCTTACAGGCATACCAGAAATAATGTTTAGCTAAATGTCTGGAAAACCCTGGAACCAGTCAGTTGACACATAAACTCCATCACACCAGGTCTACTGGAAAAGCTTTTCTGATTCTAGAAATGCCAATCTTTCTATCATGGAAGAAAACTTGTCATTGTCAAGTGTAATGAATCTATAATAGAGTTTGAAAGGCAACTTGCTCATGAGATAGATGAAGAAATGAGACAACCAAAAAGTTACAACTTATTTCAAGCCACATAATAAGTAGGACGACAGGAAGTGAAGACCTCATCTTTGTACCCTAAGCACTGTCCTTGCCATCAGTTAATCACTGGACATCTGACACCCATCCCCCTACAAAAGACAAATGAGCAAACTAAAGAAGCTCAGTGACTAGTCAGCATACTAGCTGGTATTCTTAGGTGGTACAACTAAGCATTTACATCATTATAAAGTTTAATGATAGTAAGTCAAATGGTAGTAAGTCTGGAGCCATGTGAGTGAAAAAAAAATTATTGTAAGGAATTTACATATCCAAGGGAGCAAGCCTAGTTCAATTGGGGTCATGTGATTGGCACTTCCCTGTTGCCTGAAATGTGAGGCAACACTGCTGTTTTATGTGTGTCCTCTTGAACTTTCTTTCCTTTTCTCATGCACCTTTCCTTCTTTTGCCTTAGAGTGATCAGTCATTCATATCTTAGCAATGAGGTTTGTTACCTCTTTTAGAGACTTTGGGTATAAACTCTTTTCTCTCCTTTGATTCTGGCATAGATTGAAGTGAAAGTCTCCTTTGGAGTCACATGTGAAGCTGTCAGGGAACTTCTGAGTCCAGATGGGTAACAGAATGAAGAAGAAGGGTAGATCTTATGAAAAGCTATTTCCTTGTTCTTTTCCTTCTCTACTTTCTGCTCCTTAATCTCCCATCGCAAATGTAACCCACAGGCTAGCACCCCTTGGAGGAAGACTGTGGTCAGCTCTTGACTTCCAAAACAGGGATAAAAAGAAGTCTAACTTGGTTCTGAACAATGACTTCAACCGCCAGCTTTAGCCAGCTGAGTACACCCTGCTGGCTATATTCAGGACCAGGAAGATTGTCAGTGTGATCTTTTGCCTTTACTTAATGGCTAAAATAAACACACAGGAATATGTTGGCAACCTATACAAAGATGCTTTAAAGAGAGCATTAACTTTGCCTTACCATGTTTGAAACACTTATCCTGTTGAGAGGGAGAGCCCTTTTTGCATTGAAAATGTGAGTTCCTTACAGAAAAGCTTCCAATTTGTTTCTTTCTTTCTTCTTGGGCTCTTTCATATTTTCAAAAATTGAAAAAAAGCTAAAATACCAGCTATTTATTTAGCATCTATGGCAGGCTCCCCATGGTGGAGACTTTAAGGATGGTGTCTCCCAGTCCTTCGTGGACTGCTCCTCTTGGAGGAAAGTGAAGCTGAATCTTTATGGGAGATCAAAAGGAAACATAATTTTAATGAAGACAATGATTAAACAATTTTCAGAGTTATCAGAGGGGTCCAGGTCAGAGTGCTCTGGTTTCTGAGGTCAGCAGAATCTGTCTGGAATTCTGGTTCCTTACACTGTGAATGGGATTTAGAGAAATTAGATTCTCCAGTTTTCCTTCTTCCCTGGGTATAGTGCTTCCATTTAATTTTTCACTTCTCACTACAGGTTTTGATCTTAGAATTTTAAACTCTCCTTAAAATAGTCATATGTGGAGTTTTCTAGAAGATTGCATTCTCTGGAATGTACAGGGTTCTCAGATTTGTAGAATGGGGCACTGATCAAACCAACTTCATGATTCTGTCACAGCACCTACTTCTTGCCAGAGTCCATTGAAACTAGCTCTTAGGATAATCACCAGCCTCTTAGCCCCGTGAGACCTCTGCATTAAAGAACTAAGATCAATTAGGTCCCAGAAGTCCAAAATGACAAGCCCTGATCACAGGAATAACACAATGACATGTATGATCTCAACGTCTGTCTGTCTCATTGCCTTCCTCCACCCAATGTTCTATCTGGGAACTTGTGAGAAATCTCTAGGAGAGTGTTTAAATCACACTTGAATTCCCATGATGGTAAGTAACTCATCTTAATATGAACTAATAAAGCAGAGGAAAGGGGAAAAAAACAACAAAACTCTTAGGTTGAAAACTACAATGGTTCCCAGAGAGAATAGAGATATTGGGTGAATGAGGAGAGAGTTCCCTTTGGTGGTGGGAAGGCACAGGGACTTTGGTGCTCCACTGGTGACAAATACTCACAAATATAAATGTGAAGCTTAACCCTTGGAACTCCAATTTGTAAACCAATGATAAATTAGTGGGAGAAAATATAGAGAGTGTCTCATAAAAATTTAGTGTGAAGAGATGAACCAACTCCAGAGCTCAGTTTTGTCCAGGCCTTTTCTTTGTTATCCTTTTCTTCTTTAGATGAAGAGAAGTGCTGAAATTTGTAAACATCTGAAGAGATCCACAATTTCTTCCTCCAACATACCTTGTAACTAATTTCCATTCCTTGCTCCAGAAGCATTCTTACTTAATAATAACTTAAGGCACTTGATCACTTGACATCCCGTTATTCATCGATTTGCTCGAGTGGGCTCCAGTAATGTCTCCATTCAACCCTGTCACGTGCTAGTGTAGCCCAATGGTTTCTGCTCATTCTAGGAACATGAAGATCCTCAAACCGATCATTCAGGGTCTTGATGAAGACGTCTGACCATCTCGTAGGTGGGCGGCCATGCGATCTTTTGACTTCCCGTGAAATCCGGTCGGTAAGGGCTCTAGTCCAGTGGTCGTCTACAAATCTCATTACATGTCCAGCCTATCTGATTTTTGACACCTTGGCAAATAAGACAGCATCTCTGATTCTTGACCATTGACAGAGGTCGGAACTCTGGATTCTTTTTCTCATTTGAATGAAGCATGATACTCCAAGCATAGCTCTTTCAATTCTTCTTTGGGAGACCTGAATAGCGTTCTCATCCTGTTTTCATAGGACCCTGTTCTCTGAGGCATATGTTAATGCAGGAAGAACAGTGGAATGACTTAAGGCATGAAGATTTAATTATAAAAATAAAGTGATCTTTACTGAAGGAAGTGGTTTGCTCCAAAATGGATCATGTTTTTTGGACAGGGTCTGTGTCATGTCAATGTTGTGTTTCAGTAAGCATGTCCTTCAGCCTGAGCTCACACCCACCTTTCTTTGTGCCATTACCATATTCCTGGTGACCCAGCCTGGAGACCTAGGTGCTGTTTAAGATCTCCTGAACTCAGAGTCAGAGCTGATAGACAGGTGCTTCTGCAGACTCACTTGCACTTTTCCCTCCTATCACCCTAACTAACCTTTCATGACGTTTTTGTGGACTTTATCAAGGAAAGAAGAAACACAAGTATGCTCAAGGGTCCTGTGTGCAGATGCTCCTTTGTGTGTTTTCCTATGCCTGGGACCACCTCAAAGTGCAGATAAAGTTTTTTTTTTTCTGAGGAACATGCAGGAAGGAACAATGGGAGCCACTGACCAAATCCCATGATCCAGGAGGAATGAGGGACCCTGGAACATCAGGTGTGTGATCAGCAGGATCCTTTACTACCATAGCACAAGGTCAAAGCCCTTGGCCAGGACCTAGTCCTGAAGCTTAAATCCTGGTTGGATTGGAAAGAATTTGGTGGAATAGCATTTAGTTCTGGGGCAGATGGTTCAGGTCAGAGCTTCAGGTATGCAGGGGCCACTAACTTCTTCTAGTTGCTCAGAACCAGGACCTGCTGGATAAAGACATTCTGTATTGCCCTAATTGGATAGCATTTGGAGGCTCAATAATCCCTATCAAATTCTTGGTCCCATATATTCCCTTATGCTCCTGCTAAGGGTCCCTGGTTTGACTAGGTTTATATTATTCAAAGGAATCCTTTCCCAAGCCAGAAATTTTAAGGGGTCCTTACATGGTCCGAGGTGAGTACTACATAAACACAGACTGTGTTTCATCTCTAAAACCCTGACATTCTTCCATTCCAAAAAACTATTTCTTATAAGGTTCGCTTAAGGAAAGTAAATTCTGATGTCACATACTTCACTTGTACCAGGTATCATAAGTCATTTCCTAAGAGAGTATGACCACTTTGGCCTCCCCACCCCCTGCCATGTCATCTTCTTAGAACTGACTCTGGCTTTCAATTTCTCAGGTTCCTCTTTGCCTGCAAAGGGTCTCAAAGCTTGTCCTGGGAGCTGACCTCTATGAACACCAGAGGAAGGAAGATTCTTCCCTGTAAAAGGGCAGGGCTTGACTATAGGAGGTACCAGGGAATTGAAAGTTGGGTTTGGCTGTGACAAAAATACCTCTTGAAAGCAGGTAGGTATTCCAGAAAACCTCTTCCCCTATCTTATGACCTTTGCACAGAAAGATGTTCTTGATGAGTATGGGAAATCATGTTCTTGATTTTCAAGTTGGAGGGCACAGGGCAGGGTGACAATTCTTGGCACAAGATTCTTTATTGTGAGCCTCAGAAGCAAATACAGCTGTGATCTTTGGGCCCCCATGGCCCCCTTCCAGTGCCTTCCTCACTCCCAGTTGCAAGGGTTTCATGGATGGGGTGTCAGGACTGCTCCTATGTCAGGAAGCTCAGAGCTTTTCACTTAGACTTTATGAAGGAACTGGGATCTTGGCCAACTGTGTGCCAAGACTTGAATTCAAAACCAAATCTATGTTCCCACATCTGTCGTGACAGCTCTGATGTGACCTCATGCCATATTGTGTGAGCACACTTCTGTAACTCCTGTCCAGATATATACTGCTGGGTTTTTAATCTCTCTTGACTTTAATTTTCGCACCTGTGAAAGGGAAATTTACACATAATCACCCATTCCAGGTAAATTGGTGCTTGGCCCCCAGTCAATGATAAAAACTTTTCTATTATTCATTGTTTGAATATTGTATTCATAAGTAAAGTAAAAAGTAAAGGCCCTCCCGTTGATCATCGATTTGCTAGAGCGGGCCCAGTAACGTCTCCATTGGAGACTTTGTTGTTACTGTGTTTGGCATATCGAATACGTCATGGGGAGCTTGCCAGGCTCTGCCCTGCGGGCGAGATACTCTTGGTAGCTTGCCGGGCTCTCTGAGAGGGGCGGAGGAATCGAACTCGGGTCGGCCATGTTGGCTGCGTGCAAGACAAATGCCATACCGCTGTGCTATCACTCCAGCCCTATTGTATTCATAGAGTAGCACAATTCCTCAAGCTCGTGAAGTGTGAGTCCAGCCCAGTGATCAAGGTATTGGACCCTTTTCTCATGCCTACAATCAAATGTGGTTTTATGTTTACCCTGGGTTTGAGGAAAGATAACAAAATTTTCAATGAGAAAATTATCAGTGTTAAATACTATTTATAGTGTTTCATCTTTGATAGCTTCTGCCCCATTTGAAGGTGCTGGGAATAGGGGTGCTTTATCGGGCTGGTTTGCATTGTTCACAGTTTCCTACAGTAAGCTCTCTAGATGTCTCTCTCCTTATTCCCAAGGCTTCAGTTACTCAGAGCAAAGGAAAGAAAGGTAGGAGAAAATAAAGGAATGATGTGATGCTCTTGATTTATAATCTCACATTTTCAAATCGATTAAAGCACTGAGTCATCCTATTCTTTTTTAGGGAGGACTGATAAGTTTTTACTGTGAAATAATATCTCTTAAGACTCTTATGACTAAATAAAAACTCTTATAACTTACATCCATGTTTAAAGAAGAAGAATATGTTTCATATCACTTTTTAAAAATATGAATGCTGAAAGTATTGAGGTATGAGTACTTTGTTGGAATTTGAGGTGTTTAGGGGTCAAGGGATGCATTTTCTGCCTTCTCAGTTCCTAGTTATAGTGCTCTAATCAGATTCCTTCACTACTCACCAAGGTAGAATTTGAATGATTGGACAAAGGGGTGGAAATTCATTTCTTTCTGCCATCATAACTTATTTTCTTGCCCTCTTTTATTCCGAGTTCTCTTCTCCTTTACAGTTTCTATTATCATCATTACTTGTCGAGGACATTTCTCACAATTAAGTGCTTATAACTGTGCTCCCTAACATATCCATTCGAATAGATTTAGGACAAATAAAAATGCTAAACATAGCATACTTTCCCTTTGATCCAGACAAAAAGTCAAATAATATTTTCAATAGAAGAAATTTGGCTTATTTAAATTATCAGAAAATTATCTGACTTTGAGTTCTGTAGGTTTCTAGAAGTCTGTAAAAAAAATTGTTTTTGTATTAAAGGAACCATGAGAAGTTAAAATAAATCACCTTCTCCCAACCAATGGTTTCTGTTTTGGAGATTGAGGACACTAGATCACCAGGAAAGTCCCCAGGGAAACAGAGGGGACTTTGATCCCAAACTTGACTCTGTGTCTGTGGGAAATGATTAAAGATGTTAGTAAGGCTTTCTTGCTTAAAGTTAGTTTCAATCTGGTGAGGACTATACTGGAAGTTCCTCTGTTTACCTGACTGTGCTGCAGGTGGGGCTGAAATGGTGCAGAACCTTCATCAACATCCTCCTACCTTGGGTCCCTTTCAGTAACCGCAAGATGGACGTGGAAGTGCAACTATTGAGTATTGTGAAGTGAAAACTATAGTGGTAGACCCCCACCCCAACATCTATTTTAGGGGTTTCTGACTTGGAATTCATCTTACCTATCTGATTTTTGTTTATTTTATTTTTTGATCACACTTGGGGATGCTCAGGGGTTACTCCTGGCTCTGCATTTGGGAATTATTCCTAATACTGCTGAGGGACCATAAAGGATGCTGGTAAGCTGAATGAAAGGCAAGAGTCCTACCATTGTACTATCCCTGGGATCCTCATCTTACAAACCTGAAGGGCAAAGTGGATTTATTTAGAATCCTTATAATACTCCAAATCTTTTTGTTAGTACATTTATTTACTTTCCTAACATCTATTGACATTAAAAACAAAGATACCTTCTACTATAGTTTTCCATGACTCGCATTTTGTTCCAATATCTGTGGTCATTGCAAAACTATACTGAATTTAATTGCTTGAATGAGGCCTGGGCCCAGGCATGTCTGGTTTGGTGAGGCTGGACCAATTTTGCTTGTATCATTGGAGCGGTAAATTGAAATACTGCCAACAACCCTTATTCCCCTTTCCTCTAGCTGGAGCAGGAACAGAAGCAGCTGAAAAGCTATAAAAGTATTTAACTTCTGTTTTTCAATTTTGATGTTTTTGTGACCCCTTTTGAGATATGGCTAGAAGGTGATATAGAATTAAAAATATTATGCAGTATAACTTGTGTAACCCAATTCAACCACTGCAGATAGAACCACCTTTATATTTCTAGTTAATTTATTGCATATTCATATGCTCCTATGTGCCTGGGACTTGAGGTGGACTCCAAAATCCATATAAACTGGGTAGGAGAGGTTTCCTAATCCAAAGAGTTTCAATCAATTATTCTCTGAAATGTCAGCCATGGAGAACTGGAATATTACTATTTCCACTACTGAAATTTTCCTTTACTACTGGTTGGTGTCACTTTGATAATTGACCCTGAAGAGCGCTGTGGACACATACTGCCTGTCTTTATGTGCCCAGACCCATGTGTTCTCTATTCTTCACAAGCTGGATGAAGTTCTCAAATTCTACTTCAGACAGGTCTGGCCAGGTGTCCCCTGGAGAGGGACACAGGGCCCGAGTCCATGCTCTGGAGAGATACCATCACAGATTTCTCTACAAAGTTCCAGCCAACACACTGAACCCAAGCCAAAAGACTCTCAGTAACTTTTGAATTCCTTGTCTGGACCCTTAATAGCTTTTCTTGCAGAACTCAAGAAAGAGCTATTAAGATCTTCAATGATCATGGTTCTGAATTACAAACCTCTGACTTTTATTGCTTAGGGTTTTTATTTTTCCAATTTAATATGCTTTGGGCTTCTTTTACCAACCTCTTTTTTTTTTATTTTATTTTTTTTTTTATTAGTGAAACGACATGAGGTACAGTTGTAGATTTACAAATTTTTGTGCTTGGATCTCGGTCATACCACGATCAAATACCCATCCCTCCACCAGTGCCCATTTTCCACCACCAGGATAATATCCCTCCCCCCCCATCCTCCCATCCCCCCATCCCCCCGCCACTGTGGCAGGGCATTCCCCCCTGTTCTCTCTCTCCTCCTGGGCGCTGTGATCAGCCAAAGAGGCATTGAGTGGTGAACATGTTCAGTCCAGTCTACTTTCAACCTGCATCTCCCCTCCTGGGAGGATCCTCCAAACACCCTCCACTTGGTGTTCCCCTTTCTATCTGAATTGTCCTTTCCCCTAGAATACCCAGCTGGCCTCTAAGTTATGGAGTAATTCTCCTGGTGTTGCTCTCAGCTATTCTTGGGTATTAATCTCATATTTTATTATTTTATATCCCCCAGATGAATGCTATCTTTCTATGTCTATCCCTCTCTTTCTGACTCATTTCGCTTAGCATGATACTTTCCATATTGTACCACTTGTATGTAAAGTTCATGACTTCATCTTTTCTAAGAGCCATATAGTACTCCATTGTGTAGATGTACCAAAGTTTCTTTAACCAGTCATCTGTTCTTGGGCACTCAGGTCTCTTCCAGTTTCTGGCTACTGTAAAGAGTGCTGCAATGAACAAACAAGTGCAGATGTCACTTCGGCTACACGTTTTTGCCTCTCTGGGATATATTCCCAGGAGTGGTATCGCTGGGTCAAATGGGAGCTCAATTTCTAATTTTTTGAGGAACGTCCATACTGTTTTCCAGAAGGGCTGAACCAGTGGACATTCCCACCAACAGTGAAGGAGTGTCCCTTTCTCGCCACATCCGCGCCAGCATCGGTTGCTTTTGTTCTTTTGAATGTGGGCCAGTCTCTGAGGTGTGAGATGGTATCTCATTGTGGTTTTGATCTGCATCTCCCTGATGATTAATGATGTAGAGCATTTTCTCATGTGCTTTTTTGCCATTCGGATTTCTTCTTTGAGAAAGTTTCTGTTCATTTCATTGCCCCATTTTTGGATGGGGTTGGATGTTTTCTTCTTGTGGAGTTCAACCAGTATTTTGTATATCCTTGATATCAATCCCTTGTCAGATGTGTATTCGGCGAATATTCTTTCCCATTCTGTAGGCTGTCTTTGTATTTTGGTCACTGTTTCTTTGGAGGTACAGAAGCTTCTTAGTTTAAGATAGTCCCATTTATCTATCTCTGTTTTCACTTGCTCAGCCAGTGGCGTGTCATCTTTGAACATACCATTAGCCTCAATGTCATGGAGGGTTTTGCCAACTTTGTCTTCAATGTATCTTATGGTTTCTGGTCTGATGTTGAGGTCTTTAATCCATTTTGATCTTACCTTTGTACATGGTGTTAGGCAGAGTTCTGAGCCCATTTTTTTGCATGTAGCCGTCCAGTGATGCCAGCACAATTTGTTAAAGAGGCTTTCCTTACTCTACTTCACATTTCTTGCACCTTTATCAAAGATTAGATGATCATATGATTGGGGGGTGATGTCAGTGTATTCAACTCTGTTCCATTGGTCTGCAGTTCTGCCTTTGTTCCAGTACCATGCTGTTTTGATTATTACCGCTTTGTAGTAAAGTTTGAAGTTCGGGAGGTTGATTCCTCCCATTTTCTTTTTCCCCAGAATTGCTTTAGCTATTCGTGGGGGTTTATTGTTCCATATAAATTTCAGGAGTGTTTTCTCCATTTCTTTGAAGAACGTCATGGGTATCCTTATAGGGATTGCATTGAATTTGTACAGTGCTTTTGGTAGTATTGCCATTTTGACAATGTTCAGTCTTCCGACCCATGAGCAGGGGATGTCTTTCCATTTCCTCATGTCCTCTTTTATTTCCTGAAGTAGCGTTTTGTAGTTTTCTTTGTACAGGTCCTTTACTTCCTTAGTTAGGCTGATTCCTAGGTACTTGATTTTCTGGGGCACAATTGTGAACGGGATTGATTTTTTCATGTAGCTTTCCTCTCTCTCACTGTTTGCATATAGGAAAGCCATGGACTTTTGGGTATTGATTTTATAGCCTGCAACTTTACTATACAAGTCTATTGTTTCTAGGAGTTTTTTGGTGGAGGTTATTGGGTTCTCTAAGTATAGTATCATATCATCTGCGAATAGTGAGAGCTTGATTTCTTCCTTTCCTACCTGAATACCCTTAATATCTTTTTTCTGCCTAATCGCTATTGCAAGTACTTCCAGTACTATATTGAATAGCAGTGGAGAGAGTGGGCATCCCTGTCTCGTCCCTGATCTTAGAGGGAAGGCTCTCAGTTTTTCCCCATTGAGGATGATGCTTGCTGTAGGCTTGTGGTAGATGGCTTTAACTATGTTGAGGAAAGTCCCCTCTATGCCCATTTTGGCTAGGGTTTTCATCATAAAGGGGTGCTGGATCTTGTTACCAACCTCTTAACCAATTCCAGGGGCAAAGTTTTTTATACCAAAGCAGGTAAAAAATTGCCTTTTATTCCTATGTTAAGTGCTCCTTTAAGAGTTCATTTATTCTATAAGAGCCCCTTAAGTAACTCTTTGCTGAACAAAGAAAAAAAATTGAAGTGGATTGCTATAGCCCTTTAAAATATTTTAAAGGGAACTGCCATAGTACAGCAGGGAGGACATTTGTCTTGCATGCACCTGATCCAGTCTGATCCCTGATATCCCATATGACCCCCCAATCACCACCAGTAATTCCTGAGTGCAGAGCCAGGAGTAATCCCTGGGCATCGCCAGGTGTGGCACAAAACTCAAAATAAATAAACAAATAAAAAATTAAATAAACAATAAAGTGAACTGCTATTTTAGTCTGACAAAGAGAGAGGATTATGTCCTTGGTGAAGAGTGGTGGACTAGAAGGATAGCAAATAGTTTTTGACATTGAATTATTAAAGGTTAAAATAATACAGATGATAATTTGAATATGCATGCACAGTGTTTTACTCTCTTCATAATTCAAGTTCAATATTAGAAAGTCTCAGTGATATCCTAATAACTTTATAATATCTATAAAAATTTAATATTTTAATTTATTGTATTTAATGATTATTTCAATAGGCTTCACTAAATTTATTATTTTAATACATTTTAATTTAATAAATTAAAATTTATTTTTTATTTAGTGTTTGTGATTTACAAGAGTGTGTATAATAGAGTTCCAGGCATGCACTGTTCCAACATCAATCATCACCTGTGTTGACTTCCTTCCATCAATGTCTCACAGGTTCCTTCCCCACCCTCTCAGCTTCCTCAGCCCTCTCATCTATTCTTAATAGGTGCATTTTTAAACTCAAGTATTGTTGTTTGGATCCAAGCTTACCATAGTGTGCTTTAGATAGTACATCATGCATCAAGCGATATAATTGGTTTTTAAAATTTCATTAATTTTCTTTTAATGAAAACAAGTCATTTAAAATTCGAAGGAATTTTTCTTTTCAAATGACTTTTGAAGATCTGAGGAGATAGTTCTAAGGCCCAGAGTGCATGATTTGCATGCTGAAGCCCTAAATTCAATCCTTGGCACCACAGGACTGCATAGTCCACATGTTAAGAGAGATTCTGAGGCAATGACCTGGGACTAAGACCCTCCCTTCCAGCATTTCCAGGTGTGGCCCAAAGATCAAAAGCTAAGGTTTTCAAATCTCTAATATTATAAAACGGACCTGTGTTAAAGGATAAGTGTTAAAACAAGTCTCAGAAAAATTCAGATAAATGTCTGTCACTTGTATCACTTGTCATCCCGTTGATTGTCGATTTGCTCAAGCAGGTGCCAATAACAACTCCATTCGTCCCTGTTGAGCGCTTATGTAGCCCAATGGCATCTGCTTGCTCCAGGAACACAAAGAGCCTCAAACCGTTTGTTCAGGGTTTTGATGAAGAAGTCTGACCATCTCGTAGATGGGCTGCCACATGTCCTTTTGATATCCCGTGGAATCCAGTCAGTAACAGCTCTAGTCCAGAGGTCATCTCTAAATTGCATTACATGTCTGGCCTGTCTGATTTTCGATGCCTTGGCAAACAAGACAGTGTCCCTAATTCTTGATCATCCATGGAGGTCAGAACTCCAGATTCCTTCTCTCACTTGAATGAAGTGTGATACTCCGAGCACAGCTCTTTCGATTCCTCTTTGGGATATCCAAATAGTGTTGTTGTCCTGTTTTCATAGAGCCCAGATCTCTGAGGTGTATGTTAGTGCAGGCATATGTTAGTGCAGATGTTAGACAAATGTCTATCAAAGGTTTATTTAACTCATTAATTAATAAAGGCATCAGTAAGTCCTTATAGTCTTAGAATCCAAAGCACACACACAAATAGACTTGAATTTACAAACAGAAAAAAACCTGGTCAATATTTATAGAGAAAGAATCAACTGCTCAATAATTATTGAACATAACCTGAATTTCTCTTTGTTTTTTCTTTTCTTTTTTTGTTTTAGTTGTTTTGGCAGGGGACATATCTGGCAGTACTCGGTGATTACTCCTGGATCTATGCTAGGGATTACTCCAGGCTGGCCTCCTTGCACCACATGTGGGGATCAAAACCAGGTTAGCCACCAGCAAGATTAATGCTCTCCAGTACAATACAATTTGCCTTTCTATAAAAAAGAAATATGTGCATTACTATCAGTTTTCTGCAAGAATTTATATTCCTACAACTATTTATTTATTTATTTTTTACTGGAGCGAAAGCACAGCAGGTAGGGCATTTGCCTTGCATGCTACAGACCTGGGTTTGATTCCTCTGTTCCTCTCAGAGACCCCAGCAAGCTATCGAGAGTATCCCGCCCACACGGCAGAGCCTGGCAAGCTACCGTGGCATATTTAATATGCCAAAAACAGTAACAACAAGTCTTACAATGGAGACATTACTGGTGCCCGCTTGAACAAAATTGATGAACAACAGGAGGACAGTGGACAGACAGGACAACTATTTTTACAACTATTGTAGATAGCACCAAGACAACAAAATATGGAAATACCACCATGCCCCCATCCCCAAAATTGGACAAGACACAAAATCATGTTTTTGAGAATAATTTTTAAAGTCTAAAACAATTTCTATGGATAGCGTCACTTCTAAACTCAGAAAATAGGTGATTCGCAAGCTAGAGAGATTGCATTAGTGATTGTGATCATTGATTTTGGTAGCCACAATCTAAATAATCAGCAAATCAAAATAGTAAAATTATAATATATTTATTTCAGTAGACACTGTCACTGGTTCCTCAGTTTCTGTAAGGCATGGTGGAGTGGGTGCTATATTTGGAGGAAGGAGTTTTATTTTCATTATTGTGAAATTTATTGCTGCAGCTTTGTCCTATTAAATCCTGTTGCTCCAAGATTCATCTTTGACTGTTACCTTTATCCCTCACCTCAAGTCTAACACCAGATATTATTACTTTAACTTTCAAAAAATAACTTTCAATACTCACTACTTCCCGCAATTCCCAATGTTATCGGGCTGGAAAAAAACAATATCAATGATTCTCTCTATTGTCTTACTGACTCTTAATTTTCACTTGGTCTTTCGTCATTTAGTCTTTCCCTCATAAAATTTTTCTCCTCCAAATTAGTTGGAGAACTTTTTAAATAATGTATGATAACATTATCACTCTAATAGTAATAAAAGACTCTATTACATTCTAGACATGAGCTTTATTTCCTATTCTAAAGTCGGCAGTACTACAACTTTAAATTTGTTCTTTGCTTTAAGCAAAATAGACATATGTCTCAGTAGACATATTATACTTATTGTAACCTTAAAGTTACCCTTACTGACATCCCACGTTTCTAAAGGTCTGCATGATCTGCCTATTATAGTATTCACATTCATCACCACATCTTCGTTTAGCACTCTGGCCCCTGTCAAACTCGGTTTCTTGCTCTCTATCAGATCATGATAATTCTGGCTGTAAGGAACTCTTACCAAACTCTGCTGAAACATTCTTTATCAAGAGGCAGGGTTCAGGACAAACTTTATCTTCTCAATGAATCTTCCTGCGCTTCTTTGTAAGATTTATTATATTTTAATGGCTTTTTTGAATGAAGGTTGGCATTCCCCACTTTCTTCTCTCATATTTAACAGGTTGTACATAACACACTATGGTTCTTGCTAATTGTTTGTGACTTTTAGTGAAATAATCTTGTGTACTCCAGTCTTCATTTTAGTGGAAATGAGAAAAAAATCATTCATTTTTTTCTCTGAAAGTTTTGCACATAACAACAGCAACAACAAAAAACTGACTTTAACATGTTTAGAACTCTCAGTGTATGTTTCAACAAGTCAATTTTCTCGTTCTCCTCTTTGTTCTCCTTCATCACCTTATTTTCTTCTCTGTTTGGCCAGTGATGAAACCAGAACTTCACATATACAACTCATGTGTTCAACTACTGAGTCACATCCCCAGACTCAATTTATTCTTAACTAAAACAACAACAATTAAAAAGACTATTACTATTCTAGACATGAGTTTTAGTTCCTATTCTAAAGTCGGCAGTGCTACAACACGACATTTTTATTATTTGTGGGAAAATGGAGTGAAAACTGTTCTTTGTAAACAGGTCCCAACTTATGCTCATATGTTCTTGAATTTGTTCCATTTTTATTTGCTGATCATTTCACTGATGGACTGCCTTTTCCACAATTGCTCCTTTTTCATTCTTCCCTAGGAAGATAAAAACATGTCATGATGCAAATTAATTTCATAATCAAAATAATCAGATAAAGCAGGTGAGATAATCTTAGAAGTCATTAAAATGAGGTATAGTTTGACTTCATAAACTACATTAAATAATTTTTCTCTGTGTACATAAAAAAAGAACAAACAACCAAAAAGGAAAATAAACAGAGAGAAAAGATGGATGTAGGCCAATGACCAAACATCATGGCACTAAATTCATAAAGTCTCCCCAGGCTTGTAGAGAGATGTGCTGAGTGAAATGTTTTCCATGGCATCTTCCTGCACAGTGCTCTAGTGTGACCATGTATTTTATTCTGTAAAAGTGTATAAATGATCTTGCTATATAATTTATCCTGGTTACATTACAGGACAGTAAATACAAAATAACATAGATTTTTGCATTGTATATGGAGTGGGACCACTGTATATGGATGGATAGCTCTGAGACCAAGTAAGTGTTCATCTACCCACCCAGTCTTGGATATTTCCTATTCTAACCCTCTGTCCTTCTAAAAATAGCTCTTTTGCTATTCCATGAATTGAGTGCAATTTTTGAAATCCACTTGAACCTCCCAAGCCTTGCATCTCTTCTATGCAAATTGAGTGTGGATGACTCAACCCCGAGAGTCTAAGGATGCAGGTGTTTTATAATTTGGTTTATAAAACACTTCTAGGGGTCACTTTAAAAATAACTTTCCCTGGATTTTGTATCAAGTATTCTTCTTGTTCTTGTTTTGATTTTTTTTTAACCTGTGTTCTTTCCTATGGTGAATCTTCTCATGCTACTGTGATGGCTTGAATGGTGGTTTGTCATCCTTGAAGACCTCTGGCCTCTTGTAAATTAGGTCCTGTGTCTTACTGAGTGACACAGAGTATGTACAAATAAGTACGTGTTATCTCTAAGACACAGATAAACGATCCTATGTCTTAGAGATGTATGATTTAGGGAGAAGTATGGAGATTTGCCTTTCAGTGCTGAATCTAGTTCAGTCTGGGACCCAAGAAGACATACTGGAGTGTTCTAATTTCTATGTGATAATATGATAAGGTTGCTATACATGTTTGTAAAATGTCCCAGATCATCACTATAATGCTGGTCCTTTCATCTGAGAATAAACCAAAGGCATGATGGAAGGTAGGATCCAGTCAATGATGTCCAAGAAGAGCCTGTTTAAAGAGAGAATCATTCAGGTCATTTTGCTACCAATTGCATCATTACCCTTTAATTAGAACTGGGACTCCAGTGTGCTGACTGCTTCTAGTATTCTCCTCACTATTGTGTTCCCCTCTCAATATCTAAGGAGTGGTATGTGGAACTTGAGGGAATGTAGTACAGAGTCAAGGACAGAAGAGTTAAAAGATCACTTGGTTTAAAATAAGAAGAGGGCTGAACCGATAGTACAATGGGTAGGGCGTTTGTCCTGCTCTCAGCTGACTGAGTTTGATCCCCAACATCCCATATGGTCCTCTGAACACTGCCAGGAGTAATTCCTGAGTTCAGAGCTAGTAGTAGCCTCTGAGCAGTACTGGGTATGACCCCAAAAGTGAAAATAAAATAAAGTAAAATAAAGTGAGAAAGTTAGAAAATCGAGGTTTTACTTTTAGCTTTGCCAATAAAGCAGGGACAGTACCACTGAATCTGCGGATGGATTTTATGAAGATTAAGCAAGATGAGTAGGTGAAACCATATTTGGTGCATACCAAGATCCATCCTGACTGCTGGGTCTTGCATTACTCCAATTCCTCCTTTTATATTCACTAATCACAAGTTCAATGACAGCATTTCCCAAGGAGCTTCTAAGAACCAGTCGTCTCAGCACTAGAGATGCTCTAGGGACTAGGATTATAGAGCCACATATATCTTCCTATGTGTACCCTGTGTGGAGTACAGAAATGGTTTGGTATCATGCCATCTTCAATGTCCTCAAGGCACTAGGTCTGGATTTACCAGTGTGAGCTTTCCTGAATGAAAAATATTTTTAAGTCTCAGCTTGGACTAAAGTGAGGGCCAGGATTTTAAAGAATACATCATTCCCCTTTTCTCTTCAGACACTGCACTGTCTTTCATAAAAAGGGGCTGGTTAGAGTACTTCTGCATCTTAGCTCTCTAGGCAAATAGTGGCCATTTTGGGTCCTCATGTCCTTTACAGAGTTTCACCTGGCCTCAAAAACTGCTCATGCAGGGGGCTCTGACACTGAGCCTCCTCTCCCCAAATGTGTATTTTCGTGAGGAACTTCTGTGGGTATCATTTAGTTTCCTGTACCAAACAAGAAAGCCACCCCAGAGCTTCTGATCATGACCTAGTCCAGATTTCTTAGGCCATTAATGTCTCCAGAAAGAAAATTCGCTTACAAGGACAGATGAATGGCACTTGCATAGTCCAGGGGATTTGGCTAGAGACTTTCATTCTGACATTGCTTAATTCAAAAAAATGGAAATAAAGCAGAACATAATGGGCCTGCTTATAAAACGTAGGGCTGAAGTTCCTGTGAGAATAAGAGCAGAGGAAGAGGAAAGCAGGAGGGGAGACCACCTCACAAGGTGGGGTCACCCAAGTCGTTTATAAAAGGTAAGTGTGGTGGTGTCTGAGGGCCCTGAGCACCATACTGCTGCTGTGATTTATGAGGAAGAGACTGGCTATAAATCAAACCCCTTTGTTTTAGATGGTGGTTTCAGCTCAGCAGATCAATTTACATGAAAATAGAATGAGAGAGTGCTGCCCTACATTATAATCTATGACTATCAAAAAGTTTGATTGCAAACTTGACCAAAGTTTCTCCCACTCTATGAGCAAGCGTCCTTGCATAGAGTTCTTTTGGGGTGTGGAAGAGATCAGAGAGAGCTATAGAGTTGTGGAATCTATAGGTAACAGGAAGAAGAAGTTCGTCTACAGAACAGTAAGGATTTGTTAGTAAAACAGCTTGCTCTGGGGTTGGGACAGAGCTCAAGTGGTAGAACACATGTGTCGCATAGGCATAGGGTTCGATGTCCCACACTAAGAACATCTGGGTGGTCCCCAAGCACTGACCCAGAAGACCTGCACAGATAGGTGCAGCATCACTGGGAGTGACCCTGGAACTCCTCCACTCTACTGGCTCTTGTTCCTACAAGCAGTGTCCTCCCGTTGTTCATTGATTTGTTCCAGCGGGCCCAGTAACGTCTCCATTGTGACACTTGTTGTTACTGTGTTTGGCATATAGAATATGTCACGGGGAGCTTGCCAGGCTTTGCTGTGCAGGTGAAGATACTCTCAGTTTCTTGCTGGGCTCTCTGAGAGGAATGGAGGAATCAAACCTGGCTCACCAGGCCAGCCGGCCACGTGCAAGGCAAATGCCCTACCGCTGTGCTATCACTCCGGTTCCTACAAAACAAAATTTAATAATGAACATGGCTGCCACTCTCATCAGCATCATTTTTGTACCTTGACACATTGCTCTCTGTGGTATTAACTTTATGGAGAAGGAAAAAAAGACAAGTTTCAAGGCCTTGCATCACTGGGGATGAATCAGAAAATCAGATTTGGAAACTCACAAGTGCTCACAATGTGTATACTCCATTTGCTTCATTTATTTAAACTCTTAGTGTTATTTACTATATTAATAGGTTCTAATTATTTCCCACACAGAGACCTTGTGCCTCTCAATGGATAAAAAACTTCCTGGGCTCAAACTAGTACCTCTCTTGTATGTCTCAAAATATCTAGCACTTTGGGAAATACTCAATCCTGAGATGTACTTGTTGACTTAAACAAATACCTTTGGAGACAGGGGAAAGTCACTGCATGAATAATCAAAACCCTGGGGTTATTTAATGTCTTCATTTAACTAGGAAATTTATCTCTTTTTCCCTTAAGCATTTATCACAAATATCATTAGAAAAATGACCAGGGGGAGGTTGATATTTCTTTTTACTTCTACCTTCCTGCTGGTATTAAAATGATCAGAAGACTAGAGAAGTACTCTAAAAATGACAGAAGTGAAGAGATGCAAAGGACTTGGAGAACCACAAAAAGAAGAAGAATGACCCTAAAATGACTGAGAATAACCAGCACTTTCCCAGCACCTGTCTATTTCTTTTGAAACTATTGTGTCTTAAAGTCCACAAATAACAGAAGCTACTTTTGGTTTTGTGCAAGCTGAAGATAACTTATACATACTTGCATATGTTTACATACTTGGCTTTCACATTGACTTTGAAGTTTGTACTTTCAAGGGAATTTCTAATAGTTCACTAACAGTAAAGTTCATGACGAAGAGCTTCATCTGCATGCCATTGTTGATTTCAGTCTTCTTGGATATTTTTATTCTTTGGACCCCAATAAATTTTTTTGCTGCCTTTTGATTGAATACAAATGTTCTGTTTCTAATAAAAAATTGGAGCATTATATGTATCTGTTATGGAGTGATATGGCCTGAAGATGACCTATGGATGATTTGCATTTTCTAGATTGTCATATTGCTGGCAGGTGAACCAGTTCATACTACTTGTGAATAGTGTTCAGTAAATTCCAAGTAAGATATTGACCATACAGTAAAAAGTCCTGGAGGAGAAAGAAAACTGAAATAGGGGAAAAGGGCAGAAAGATTTTGGGTCTATTCATCAACCGTTTGTAGCATGGATTACACTGGATGCTCAGAATCTCGTGGCCAAGGGCATTACAGCTGTGCTAGCAAGGAGGCCTCCTGGGCATAGGGATGTTGTAATAGGTTTCAGGCCTGTGGAAAGACCCTTAGAGGACAGGGTAGAGGAAAGAAGGATCCCTGATCCAACCCACAGAAGGAGGTAGTAAAGAAAGGAGGGTGTTGAGACAAGGCACTTGACTCCCATTCAATGATTCATTCTCTAGGTAAAGACATGGAAAATAATTAAGCATCTATTGAAAATAATCATGTATTATAACCAAAATTCTTAAAGAAAATATTTGGATGAGGTACAGTTTTCCAAACCCAATGGATATAAAATTAATTCTTCTTTAATCTCAAAACAGTAAACATTAGGACTTATGCCATGGCCTTAGATCATGCCTTATTCTAAGTGTAACTTTGATATCAGCTAACCTTGAAAATGTCAGCTAACCTTCTTTCTAAGGAAGAATCTGTGAACTCTTACATTTGTGTATCTGTATCTGCAATCTTTCCCAAAGTGGGCTAAACCACTGTAGGGCAGATGCTGAAATAATCCAGTGGGGTGCTGGTAGCCTCTGAATTCAACTGTGACTGTTTGTTTCCTTAAAGAAGGTAGATTTCCAGGAGGAATTAGGTAGGTTTTTGTTCTGAGAAAGGTATATGTAGCTTCAATATATTTAGGAACCCCTATTCATCCCCTTTTAACTGAGTAATTAGCAGTAAAAGAAAAATCTATTTGTAAACTTAAAATTGAACTGCTATCTTGGTGATAAGAATGAGTTTTCTAGTCTTTGGGAAAGTCTACTCTGCATTTTAATAGCCAAGAATAATTTAGCCCTACATAAGTCATTCTTGTGTTTCTAAGGTGACAAAAGATATTGCTAAGGGACCTAGTACCACATTGACCCAGTAGAAGAGAGCAGTGGTTTTTATTTTAGAGAATGAGACTTTTAGAATATGGAAGTCCTTGATCATTGTATAACTGAAACCCAAGCACAAAATTTGTAAGCCTATAACTGTACCTCATGGTTTTTCACTAATAAAAAAAGAAAGAAAAAAAAAAAGAAAATGGAAGTCCTGAAGCTGTGGGTTCCTTTTGTTGCCAAACTCAGAAGTGGCACACAGCTTTCTTGTTTATCAAGTCTTTTTACCTTCCTCCCACAAACCCACAAACAGGGAATTAAGATTGAAAGAGTCAAGCCATACATATACTCCCTGTGCCCCCTTCCTTAGTGGGCCACTCAACATTTCAAAAGAACTGAACTAATTGAACTATGACCCCAAGTTTGTAAAATAACCTCAACTACACTCGTTTCTGCCACTTACTGTGGACTAGACGCTCTCATAGAATTCTACAAGGCTTAACCCATATGATCCTCCCAACAGACATAAGAGACAGAAGCCATGTGGACAGTTTCATTTTGTAGCACAGAAAACTGAAGGGTATTACTTGTTCAGGGACACTGTAGGGTAAGTGCTACTATCTCCAGTCTGGAATTGTGCTTACTCTCCATCTCTGTTTTAAATGAAACAAACAAACAAACAACCAAAAAAATCAATCATCTTAGCATGATGTTAAAAAATACAGAACTATTTGACACTTTGCTATTTAGTTTACAAGAATTTTAGATGCTGTTCTAGGAGAATAACTGTTATAATAAATATTCTTTTTGAATTGTTATTAAGATATGAGTTTGACTAGGGCTGCAGTGATAGTACAACTGGTAGGGTGTTGGCCTTGCATGCAGCTGCAAGTAGCTGACCTAGCTTTGATCCCTGGTAACCTGTATTGCCCCCGAGTGATACCAGTGATACCACCAGGAGTGATGCTTGTGCACAGAGCCAGGTGTAGGTCCTGAGCATTTCCTGATGTGCCTCCCCTAAAAACAGGGATGTTTGGTGACCTAGAATTTTCTTCAGTATTTTGTCTCCAAAGACAAGAATCTTTGAGAATTAACCATAAAAGATACTACATCTACCTTACCTATTTATTAAAATAAATATATATATTTATATAGTACTTCTTTGAATAGAATATAATATTCAAAGATACAAGATGGATACAAGAAAAAGTGAACTCCCTTCTGTAGCTCAATATTTGATTGTGCTTCTCGGCCTTTCCATCACTATATATTTTGCTAGGATTTCAACAATTTTCATATTTATCGGAGCTGTTGTCACTGTGACCTTCATTTTTATGATGACTTTGTTTTTTTTTTCACATCTTTTTTGAGTTCTATCAGCCGATTTTTATCTTACATTACTGGAAAGTCATTATTTCTGAGCTCTTGACTCTGCTTGGAGATTTTTTTTTTTTTGTCAAATCAACTACTTTTTAACTTATTTTAAATGCAGAATGTTATATTATAGACCACAATCTTCAACTTCCTTATAGTAACATTTTTTGGAAGAGGCAGGGATCATATGTTGAGGGACTAAGGAGATACTCTCACAGTGTTTTGGAGTTCCACATACAAAGCATGTACTTCAGCCCTTTTAGCTGACTCTCCATACCCTATCCTCCACACTAACACTTTTTTAGGTCAGCTTTATTTATTTTATTTGCTAATCACTTCCATCTTTTTCATGCAATGTATTGCATAGATTGAGGTTTACATCTCAGTTTTGGTCATTAAATTATATTTGAAAGAGACCATTTCTTTTTGGTGATAGTAATAGTGAAGATGGAAATGCTGAAGTAAAGGGTGATGAAGTAATGGTAAAGTAAAGAACTAATGGAGAAATATTGCAATGAAGACAAAGGCTAAGCTTAGTACCGGATAGGACCTTCCTGATTGAGAGCATTCTCTCTTTCCTATAGAGATGGTGAATCCCCTGGGTTTCCCAATTAGCTGAAGATGTTTTTCTTTGTCCATTTCCTGCTTCTGCCTGCTGTCCCGAAGATGGAATTTTGTTTTCTCCTTTGAGTAAGGCATGTCTTTTGAGACCTTCCTCTTCTCAGCCTTGTCTATAGTCTGCAATTATTAAAATTTCCTCTCCTGTTTGAACAGTTGCTGCCTTTCACTTCTGTTCCTGCTAATTTAAGTTTTGGGTTACCTATGCCTTGAGTTTTCAGGTTGGTTTTACAAGTTCTGTTTAAAAAACAGGAAGTCTACATTGTGCTTTGAAAATGTTTATGTTTTAGGGCCAGAGAAGTGGCTCAAAGGGCTGGAACACATGCTTTGAATGCAGAAAGCCCAAGGCATTGCATTGGCTGCCCTCGTTCTGCTCCCATCTCTAAGGATCACTAAAAGTGACCCCTGAGCTTGTGTATGGAGTAACTCTTGAGTACCACTTGGGATAGACCCCAAACCCAAAACCAAACCAAACAAAATGTTTGTATTTTAAATACAGTGAAATGCAAACACTTGAAAGCACTACTTACATTACTATTTTTTCAGTGTGTATTTGCTAGAAGAGCTGGAGCAATAGCACATCGGTAGGGTGTTTGCCTTGAGTGCAGCCAGCCCGGCTGAGCCGGGTTCGATTCCTCAGCCCCTCTGGAAGAGCCTGGCAAGCTACTGAGAGTATCTCACCCATTCAGCAAAGCCTGGCAAGCTACCTGTGATGTATTCAATATGCCAAACACAGTAATAAAGAGTCTCAAAAAATCGATATTTGCTAGAAATTCACAAAATTCTGTTTAATGTATAATTATTTGTTATACACATTTAATTCAGGTTATCAAATACACTTTCTTCACATGAAAAAACAATGATCAATTCATGAATTTTAACACTTAGAAAATCATGCTTTATTTTCTATAAAAATGCAATTTGCGTAGATTTTACATGATAGCACAGTGGGTATGGCATTTGCCTTGCAAGTGGCCAATATGGCCGACCCGAGTTCAATTGCTCCGCCCCTCTCAGAGAGCCCAGCAAGCTACCAAGATTATCTCGCCTGCATGGCAAAGTCTGGCATGCTACCCGTGAAGTATTCAATATGACAAACACAGTAACAACAAGTCTCATGATGGAGATGTTACTGGGCCCGCTCAAACAAATCAGTGAATAATGGGAGGACTGTAACCATGATCCTTCTTAAGATTTTCAATTTCTTAGGTATTTGAAGATGCTTTCCTTGCATGCAGCTGACTCTGGTTCTATAACTAACACCACGTATGGTTCCCTAAGCACTGACAAGGAATGATCCCTGAGCACAGAATTAACACTTGCTATGACTCTTAAAATCTTTTTTTTGTTTCTTTTCTTTTTTTTGTACACCATAATTTTTCTTCACATGATTCAAATAAGAAGTCCATTCTCATTCCTCTTTTATTCTGTCATGTGTGGTGTTGCATACACTGTGCTATTAATGACAGTTTTCAGAAATATTTTTCTATGTGTGGTCTAGGATCTTTGGGTTGCCATGATTATTTCATTAAAATTACAGATAGGGTGTTTAGAAAGGACAACAGTTTTATGTAACAAGTGTGCTCTAGAGATGTATGAAATATCAACATCCTTGTTCATGTTTCAATAGAAAGATTACCATAGACCAAAATGACACTAGCCTCTCATGAAGAATTGCCCAAGTGCCCAACTGACATTTCATTGAGAAGTTATGTTATGTTCAGAACATTTTACTTCTCTGTACTTATTTGAAGCTTTTTTAGTTTGTTCATCTAGCATCAGCATATCTGATGTTTCCAAGTCATATTTGATTTAGTTTATTACATTAATCTCAACCATTGGATGAAAAATGATGGCTATAATTTGCTTACCTAAAGAACTTGGATGAGCAAACTCCATGTTCTGCAAACTCAACAAGTTTTTTCTCTTATATTTATATTTCTGCTTATTATGGAATTAGAAATATCCTATATTCTCCAAAGGGGAGCAGATGACTCTCAGTGTCTCTTGATTAGATTTCAGCTGACAGAAAGTATACTGAACAGTTTTCAGGTAGCAGCAAGCAATAGAATGATTAAATTTATTTTGAAAGGAGGATAAAGAGAGGTCACATATGACCTACAATTTCCAAATTCCCTAGAAGGTATTGTGGCGTTCAATACTGTATTCTTTTAACAGGTTTTCTCCTTAAAACATTCTCTTCTTGGGACCAGAACGATATTACAGTGGTAAGGTGCTTTCCTTGCATGCAGCTGACCCTGGTTCTATACCTGATACCACGTATGGTTCCCTAAGCACTGACAAGGAATGATCCCTGAGCACAGAACTAAGAGTAAAGTCTGACGTCTGCTAGGTGTGGCCAAACCCCACTCTTCCCTATAAAAATACCAAAAGTTCTCTTCTTATACTTCAAAATGATAGTATGGCTATAAATTCAAATATCTAATGACTATTTATGATCTTATTTTATTGTTTACTTTTTAATTTTTAAAGGTTTTCAGAACTTACTTGTTGATCAATCATCATGCTGGCTGTTGGGAGCTGATGAACTAGGGGCAAGTCCAGGAAAGTGGCTATTGGGGCAGAAGAAAGCTTTGTTGGGGTTCTCATGGGTCAGCCAGTCTTGCTTTATATGTTAATAGTGGACAGAAAGGATGATGAGAAGACTTGCAAATAATCCCTTTCCAATTCAGTTTTCACCTCTCCCTGGTCATCCCTGAAAACCATGTGCCTCTTCCCTCATCTCCTGGTCCCTTTGGTGCTGGTCTTATCCCACAGTTCCCAGTGCCTTCTGCAAGGACCTACCAGCCCCTCATAAATTATAATTATTCCTCACGGATAGCCCCTGAGGTGGAACCCAGGAAAGTTCTGATGAGTTTAGGGCAGGATAGGGCAGTGGTAGCAGGGGGGAGGAAAAGAAGGAAGAAGCAAGACAGAGAGAACACTTTTTCTTTTTGTGTACTCTTCTTCCCCCGCAGAAAAATGCTCATTCACCCCTTCCTTGTGTTCAGGTGTGGAAGACTAGGGGCATCCTAATGGAGCTGATACTACTTTGGTAATAAGAGAAGCTGGGCATCTCTGACTGCTTTTATTCCTGGCCAGGGTTCTAGGTGATCATGGTAAACATACACTCCCAGGGCACAGTGACTCCCAGGCTTTCTTCAAAGCCCTGTTTTGAAATTGCCATCTACTCCAGCCAATGGACTTGCTCACTGGCACATTTGCAAGTAGAGATTTTACAGTAGGTGGATCCACTGACAGGCTCCCCCAGAGGAGCAGACTATGCAGCTGGAATGTGTCTGATGGATTCCAGACCTGGCCAGCTCCGGTAGGACAATGAGGCCCATGCTGGACAAAGTATGACAATATTTAAGTAATGCCATGAAATCAATTCTTCCACCTAGAAACAGACTATCATCAATTATGAAGTCAAACATTTCCTGACTTCTCAAGAGTGGTCCAATTTTTTTTTTGATTACTATTATTAGCTTTAGGATTAGTCTGCTTGACCATTACATTTCAAATAGTCAATGAGATACAGGATATGAATAGATTCAGATTTTAGGTGGTAGTTGGTGGCTGGAAAGGGAACAGATCAGAAGTGAGGAAAACTGGTAAGATCTCCAGCTATTGGCAGAGGAGGGCCTGGATGATCTGGGCTAATGAAGGGAATGACTTGGAAGGAGGGACAGAGAGAGCTTTGCTGGGTGGGGTTTGCAAGCAGAAAAGAAGACAAGCAGAAGAGAAAACTTGGAAATTCAGAGAGTAGAACCTGGGAGCTAGTCTGAGGCTGTTTGGAGATTAGTGGGATTAAATTTGAAGGCTGGAAGCATTAAAGTGGTTGCAGTTGGGAGTTCAGTTATGTGTGAGAGAAGGAAGTGGGAAATTCTGAAGGTGAGGTTGGGACAGAGAGAGGTGAGAGGAGCACCCCCAAGCACTTGGGTGCAGTGGGATGAAGTGGGCTGAGAAGAAACCTAGCTAGCTTTACTTCTGGGGAAGACCAGGTGCGTGACATCCTGGGGAAGTTATGGGGTCATGGCTAGAAGGTTATTCTGGTCCTTAGGACTGGAGCCTTTATAACTCTTGTACTAGACTAAATGCTTCTTTGGGCAATTCCACTTCCCTTTCTGAGCCCATTCATCTGCCCTGGTGTCTGCGTTAGGTGACTCCAACAGCCATAACAACATACCACAAGCTAAGTGGCTTAAACCACTGGGTTTCAAGCACTGGCTCAGGGTCTAGGACCAGTCTTCAGGTGTAAAATAAGCTGAAAACCACTGGTTTTCACCATAAAATTTTATTTTTTGAGAGCTCTGAAAGTTCAAGACCAAGATGATAGCGAAACTGTCTTCTTCTGAGGCCTTGGTGTACATAAGCTGCCTTCTTATAATGAGTATCTTTCTGTATGCCTCTGGGTCTCTCTTTTTCCTGTCAGGAGAGCAGTAATATTGGAGTAAGAGCCTTATTTTAATTTAATCACTTCTTTAAAGACCTTATTTACAAATAACATTGTGTGGAGCAGAGAAGGTGGCATATAATTGAGCTCCTGATAGTATTTTGTCCTCTTGTCACTTCAGGCATATTTTCCAGGGAGGAAACCACTGATTTATGTATATATCTCACTGGGCCAAACTCTGATAAGTATTTCCCAAAGAGTTATGCATGATATTCCATGCTATGGTTTCAAAGGAAGCAATTTCTCTCTCAGTAAATGGGGGTGTACTTGTAGACCTGCTAGGAAATGGGGCTCATCTCTCACAGACCAGACCTGTTTGCAGCACTGGTCAAGTCAGGTGTTTGGGATGTTTTTTTAAACAAGAGACTATGAAATAGTGAATACTAAATGCGGTCTGAAAGATTAAATTTAGAGTAGGGAGAACATCCCAATCTTTTTGTTGTGTATTTGTTTTTGTGTTTGGGTTACACTCAGATGTACTGAGAGCTTTTTCCTGGTTCTTCAATCAAGGATATCTACTGGTGGGACTTGGGGGAATTCTATGTCATACCAGGAACAGAAACCAGGTTGGACCTGTGCAAGCCAAGTACCTTACACTGTACTATCTCCCCATGCCTAAAATCTTTAAAAAGGGGAGAAGTACCATAATCAGGACAATTTACTTTTTTTAAAAAAAATACAATCTTTTTATTAGTGAACTTCCTGATCTACCTCCTTTATACCTTTTAACCCATTTTTAAAATTTTGTATTCTTAAATATTTTATGTAACAAAGAATCTGTTGTATTCTTTGATATGACAACAATGACATTTTTTTTTGTCTCTTGTGTGATGAGAAAGAATTTGGTCATTTTCTCAGTGAGACTGGTAGATGTTTATTTTCAGGCTCTTGACTGTATAGGGAAGGCTCCAGATCCTTTGCTGGTGAGGGCACGTTGGGACCATGTCTGCTGAGCTGCACTACAGGAAGGATCTGGGAGAACTGCAGCCTTAGCAGCGGGCCTGCCTGGGTCCCAAGCTATTCAGGTGAACTGCAACTGTGCAGAGAAAGACCAAAAGCTGTCTGTCCTGTAGGAGAAACAGCTGCTGTTTCAGATCTTCTGTGACTCGGACACAATCCTGAACATGCCTTTAGGGTCAGCTTCCGCCAAGCTGCCTCCATTCCCAGGACCATCTCTCAGGTGGAGGGAACCTCCTAGGTGAGCTGAGTTGCATACCTCCAAGCCTGGGAGGATGACACCCAGGACTTGAAAGGAGCGCCCTGAAGCCTAAGCTGCAAAGCAGATGACCTCTGCCAAGAGAGTCATCCCTGGCTGTCATAGCACGCTGGAAGTGAAGATGGATGGGGTTTCTCCTTCCTGAGCCTGTAATAGGGCATATGAGCAGAGATGTGTGCATTCAAGGCTTCGTTTCTCTTGTCAGTGACTGGCAGCTATTATGGTGATTAGTAAATTACCATCTGCTGTAATCATTCTCCTGTGAGTTTTCTCTGAAGTTATTCATTTCCCAGAGCCTCCTCATACTTGGAAGGACTCACAAAGCCAAAGACCAACTCAAATCAGAGTCTGAGCTTCAGTTGTCGAGACCCTTGGCTAGAATATCTTGAGCAAGAGAAGTTTGGACTCTGCTTGGGGAACAGTATGTGAATTACCCAGAGTCACTGTCTGGGTTATTTGTGTTTTTATTGAGTGGTCCTTCAGGGAGCACTGTGCTGGGTCCCATGATGGTACAGAAAAATATCCATGGCTCTTACCCCAATCCACAATTCCAGGGGTGAGAGAATTCAATAGTTTTTAAATTTATGACAACACAAATTCTTTTCTACAACTTAAGTTAAAGAAGGGCTTTTACTAATTTATGCAATTGAAAATGTAGGGGCAATTATTTGGTCCAAATGATCATATGTGGAGAAGTGGATAATTGGAATTATCTTCACCAGCCCAAGGCTTTGTGCTTAGGTACATGTTCTTTTTGTGGTAGATACTAGTTATATCATTCAATCTTATTTGGATCAACCAACAGAAAGAAAATTTCAGTGATGCAATTTCCTTCAGTATTCTGGAAGCTCTGGTTCTACCTGACCAGTATGGGGATATGTTGAAATTTGACACAGTCACTGAGGATCTGTGTCCATGATCTGGGTCTTAGAGTGCCACCCACTCTGGGAGGTGTGGCTATCTGCAGTCCAGCCCTTACCCTCTGACCTGAGAGTGATTGTGTGCCCCCTTACAGGAACAGTCCAGTTCTTCCCTCATGTGGAAGACTGGGTGTCAGGTAGATATATACACAATAAAGCAGTGCCTGATAACTATAGGATGAGGTTATCTGTGGCACTGAAGTGTTCTACAGAAATAAGGAATTCATCCATAAGTCATTGTCAGTGTTTAACATGCAGGTTATTAACATATTAACAGATATTAGTATACATATTGCTTAACATGCAGATGTTAAGCAAGTGTGTGTGGAATGAATTTGCTGGGTTTTGGAGGGAGGAGAGAAAGCACATGAAGATGAATAACCTGAATTAAGAAGGTGGTGATGATAAACTTTGAAGGTTCAGTCAGCTGATAGTCTCCTTGATCTCTGTAAATTTTCAGAGTCAAAAGTGATGGGAGCTAAGGCCCCTGGTAACACGTGGCTGATTCTTGGAGCACTGGTTGAACCTGTTTATTCATGATTTTATGGGAACATTCATTTTCTCTTGTATTTTCAAACTTGCTTCATGGTGCAGGGTTTCTTTCGAGGCCATGACAGATGGATTTCAATGGACCTTCCCTCATGCAAACAATCCTCAGTGCTCCACCTGTTGCTACATGATCTTCTCCCTTCACCTCTGTGGGGGCAGCCAGGTGCCAGATGGTTGGAAGTTGCAGCTTTACTGAAGCTCCTCACCCCCCCAGTATCTCTGTCCTCTGCCTGATCATCATGCATGACAGATATTGATTCTGTTTCCTTGTCTCCAACAGTGCCTGAGATAAGAGCCCTTTTCACCTTGCTGCCAGGTTTGCCTGTCTCAACACCAATGCTTGGCACATAGCAGGTACTCAAAGGAACACACAGTGACTCACTGAATAAATAGACCCATTTAGGAGACAACTGCCTTTAAAAGGCCATGGAAAGAGAGCATGGATAAGGACTGTTTGGCAGAAAATTCTCCTGAAATAGGCAGAACATCCAAGTTCATGCTGAATGGTAAACAAACAGAAAGTCATTTTTATTGAGTGTTTATTTCTTTGTACTAAGAAAGACTTTGAGAATCCCTGAGAAGGGAATAGCTTGACACTTTGACTGGAAAGATAGCACAGGGTTTTTTAAGTACTTGCTTTGCATCGTGCCCTCCAGTTTGACTCTCTGGTCCCCCAAGTACCACCAGGGGTCACTTTTGTGTGTAGAAATAGCCCCTAAGTACCCTGGGTCTGAACAACAGCAACAGCAAACAACAAAAACAGATATGATTACTTGTCTGCTGAAGAGCTCAGGATATATTTAAGACCATCATAGAAACAATAAAAAGTATTTCTAACCCACAAAAAGTCAGGCAGGGGAATTTTTTCTTGATCAATGAGAATGGTCAGTGGTAAATTGACATTTGCATGCTATCTATATGGTTAAGGTGCAAATCTAAGAGCCCAATAAAGGTAACACTGTAGCACTGTCCTCCTGTTGTTCATTGATTTGCTCGATCGGGTCCAGTATCATCTCCATTGTGAGACTTGTTGTTACTGTGTTTGGCATATTGAATACGTCACGGGTAGCTTGCCAGGCTTTGTTGTGCGGGTGAGATACTCTTGGTAGCTTGCCAGGCTCTATGAGAGGGCAGAGGAATCAAACCTGGCTCAATCAGGCTGGCTGCATGCAAGGCAAATGCCCTACCGCTGTGCTTTCGCTCCAGCCCAATAAAAATAAGCTTAAAAATAAAGGGAAGATGGCCACTTACTCTTTGACAAAGGAGTAAGAAATGTGAAGTGGAACAAGGAAAGCCTCTTCAACAAGTGGTGCTGGGAAAGCTGGATAGCTACCTGCAAAAAAATGAACCCTGACCTCTGTCTAATTCCAGACACAAAGGTCAGATCAGAGTGGATTAAAGACCTCAATATCAAACATGAATCCATAAAGTACATAGAGGAAAATGTAGGCAGAACTCTCCAAGACATTGAAGCTAAAAAAAAATCTTTAAGGATGAAACAGCACTGACCGTGCAAGTGGAAGCAAACATACACAAATGGGATCACATCAAACTAAGATGCTTTTGCACTTCAAAAGAAACATTGACCAAAATACAGAAAGAGCCCACAGAATAGGAAAGAATATTTATCCAATACCCATTTGATAAGGGATTAATATCCAGGGTATACAAGACACTAGTAGAGTTGTACAAGAAAAAAACCTCCAACCCCATCAAAAAATGGAGAGAAGAAATGAACAGAAATTTCCTCAAAAAATAAATACAAATGGTCAAAAGGCACATGAAAAAAATGCTCCATATCACTAGCTATCAGGGAGATGCAAATCAAAACAATAATGAGATATCATCTCACACCACAGAGATTGGCATATATCCAAAAGAACAAAAGCAACCAGTGCTGACATGGATGTGGGGGAAAAAGGGACACTCTTTCACTATTGGTGGGAATGCCCACTAGTTCAGCCTTTCTAGTAAATAATATGGACAGTCCTTCAAAAACTAGAAATTGAGCTTCCATATGACACCGCAATATCACTTCTGAGAATATATCCTGAGGATGCAAAAAAGCACAATAGAAATGACATCTGTACCTATATGTTCATTGCAGCACTGTTCACAACAGCCAAAATCTGGAAACAACCCAAGTGCCCTAGAACAGATGACTGGTTAAAGAAACTTTGGTACATCTACATAATGGAATACTATGCAGCTGTTAGGAGAGATGAAGGCATGAAATTTGCTTATAAGTGGATAGACATGGAGAGTATCATGCTAACTGAAATGAGTCAGAAAGAGCAGGACAGGCATAGAAGGACTGCACTCATTTGTGGAGTATAGAACAACATAACATGAGGCTGACACCTAAGGATAGTAGATACATGGGACAGGTAGATTGTTCCATAGCTGGAAGCCTGCCTCATGAGCAAAGGGGAGAAGGCAGCTGGAATAAAGAAGGGATCACTAAGAAAAAGATGGCAGCAGGAATCAGCCGGGATGGGAGATGTGTGCAGAAAGTAGATAAAGGACCAAACATGATAACCTCTCAGGGTCTGTATTACAAACCATCATGCCCAAAAGTAGAGAGAGATTATGGGGAATCATGTCTGCCATGGAGGAAGGGGGAGGGTGGGAAAGGGGGGTTATACCGGGGATATTGGTGGTGTGGAATGTGCACTGATGGAGGAATGGGTGTTTGATCATTGTGTGATTGTAACCCAAACTTGAAAGCTTGTAACTATCTCACGGTGATTCAATAAAATTAAAAAAATGTCAAATCACAAAAAAATAATAAATAAAATAAAGGGGAGAAAAAGGACAGGGAAGGGCTGTGTGGGTTCTCTTAATGGTAAGAACCCAGAAGGTCAGGTGTGCAGTTGTGGTGCTAGTAATATCATGGGGTAGTTTCTTCTTGGGTTCAGATTCTAGGTAGCTTTGTGACTTCTTTCAGCACCTACATAGCTGCAGGCTTCCACTCTCATGGCTCTGGTATAAAGTTGGGTACTCTTCACAAAAGGATGCAACAAACATCCTGGCTTAATTCTTTGAGCTTTTGGCCTGTCAACCCCTTCACCAAGAGGGAGTGAAAGATGCTGTGTTTAAATCTGGACTTCCACTCACTCCCAAATCAGGGCAGGGCCACTAATTGTACTGGGCCAATGTATGCATCGGATGAATAATGAGCACAGATTTGGTGAAAGCTAAGGGAATAATCTAGAGAGAAATGTTCTGGACTCTGTAGTTATGAAGTCTTCTACCCTGGAGCCCTGAAGAAGGCCTAGGTTGGTTTCCCTGTGCATAACCTTGCATGGTCCTCAATACTGGTCAGGTTTGATGTCCTTCAGTGGGGCATAGACTTAGCTGTGCATAAGCTCCTGGATGCCAGTTGTTAGAACTGCATGCATTTTCTTTTACTGAGAAGGTACAGTGTCCATGTAAGGCTTGAGCTTCTGGAACTTACCTGCCCTTTTGTGTGTGAGGCAAGCATGGGTTCTTTTATATCTTCAGCTGCCCCATTCTGCTCAGATATAATTTGCAAAGCTGTCCTTGTTCTGGGTGTTGATGATCTGGACAATTTTACTTTCTCCTGCAAGGTTTTGAATGAAAATAACCTATCAGTTACATAAATTGGCAGAGTAATGTGGAATCAGTGTGTGATCCTCTCTCTATCAAATCGTCATCAATGACATTGAATTAAAGGTCCATTTAAGGTGGCTCCTATTATTAGTTGTCAACTTTCCAGATAGATTCTTAAATTTTTTAATTATTAGTCAACCTCCTAAGTCAATTTCTTAGCATTACCTTACCAGTTCCACTATCTTAACCATCCTCTTATACTCCTGACCAATCAGTCACAAATCTAATCAATTACCCATCCTTCAGACTTCCTTAATTGCATCTGCTTTTTATTTCTTATCAAAATCACCTAACTGATCTCCTGATTTCAATGTCTGTTTATCTCCTATTCATTTTTCCACACCTTATCCTACAGAAATCCTACTCATCTAAAACTTGTAGGCTTCTTCCCACCTCAGGAATGCAGCTCAGAAGTTGGCATCATCTGCCTCCTTTTTTCTGAACTTTCACCTGATCCAGGCTATGGGTTCCTTGAAAAGAAAAGAATTAGCTCTGAGGCAGATTGTCATTGGAATAACCCCAGCATTTAGAGTGTGTGGATTTCCTCCTTCAAAGGCTCCCAGCTTTCATGTCACCACAGAATCGGAGACTCTCTGAGTGTTGCTACTTCTGTGCTGGACAGGAAAACTTGGGCTCCCTACTTCCCATGTATGTGTGCATAAACCAATGTTCCGCCAAGCCCCCAGTTTCTCCTTGAAACCACTAGGAAGCAAAATGAGTTTTTCTCTGATCCTGATTTCTGTAACCTACCCACAGGACTCTGCATTAGGTTCTCTTGTGTCCTTAGTTTCATCTACTCAAACTAAAAACGATAGCACAAGTGGCAAGTGTAACTAAAAGTCATAGTTTAGCATTATGTCAATTTATACTTAGGGTTTTTTTCCAATTTGTTGCATATTCTTACATTTAGCTTTACATCTTCCATAAACTTGGCTCTGATTTTATTTGTGACCATGGAAGTCCTTGAAAAATCAGAAGGCTGGCTGTTAGAAGGCACTACTCAGAACACAGTATTGGCTTTGGTTTAATAGAAATTATTGCACAGATTACTAAATATCTTACAGGATGTTGGAGAAATATGAGGGAATGTCCCAGCTTGTATCTGATTGGTCGGATATCATTCCTTAATTATTGATACAGGTTGACTTATGGCAGTTACCTGGCTTATAGCATTGTAAGTAGATGAACACTCTGAAAGTAGCACAATAGGACAGTGACTGTGTATGTGTGTGTGAATACATTTTAATCTTCTATTATAACAGATTTCTTCTTGTGCTTTGAAGAGTGTGATGGCTCTTTGATTTCACAAATTTTGTCCCTTTTTTTTTTGTACATCCCATCACAGGTTGGTAATTATATCCTTGGCAATTGATATTCCCTAGGGATTAATGTTTGATGCCAGCTTTAATGTTAGAACCATAATTAGAATATTCATTATGCTAATAATGTCACACCATTTGTCTTATGTATATTTATGTATGAGAAGCTATGTTAATTCTATGTAACTTTCTCAAGGAGCAGGTAAACTTGTATATCATGTGAAACATATGTTTTTTTAATCAACTAAGACAGGAAAGATAAAATTAACATTAACCAAGGACCTGAAGTGCACCCAGACCTGTGTTAGGTGCCCTCAATACATGATTTCCTAGAATTCATAGTTATGTTATGAAATGTGGATTACTATTATCTACATTTTACGGGTAAAGAAAATGAATTGGAGGTTTGGGGGCAGGAAGTAACTTATTTCATATCACAGTTGTTAATTGGTACTTATGTCAGGAGTTGAAGCCAAGGGCATTTCTGCAGTGTGAATCAACAGAATCACTTCTCAGTGAGCTTGCAAGGGTCTCCATGGTCTCCTTCTTCATGGGGGTGGGGCTGGACTCAGGTGGGATCGTAAAAGAAACAATTAAAAATTTTCAGTGAGAGAGAGACAGAGACTAGCACAAAACACCGCTTCAATGGATGCTAGATCTCATCCATTAAGTTCTTTATCAAGGCAATAGAAACATATTTGTTGGTAGTTCAAACCAGAAATAGGGCTGAGAATAATGACAATACTCAGTTTGAATGATTTTTTTAAAAAGAGATTTTCAATAGGGCACAATCTTTCTTTCACTGGAATTACAGCACTAAGAGGATGAAAAAGATATAGGGGAAGGAGGAAACTTTGAAAATTTCAATTATTCCTTCTCCTGGGAGTGAAATCTGAAGATGGGACCTCACTCACCTCTGGTGTGGCAGGGAACTGAAAATAGTCTAGTGCAAGGGCCTTGAGGTTCTAGGCCTTGGTTCCTTGCTCTGACCAACGACTTTTAATTAACCTCTCTGGGCACCACTTCCTGCATTGCATTTTTTTTTTGTGATTTGTTTTGGAGCCAGGGATCTTAATCCAGGTATACTGCCACAAGGGAAGCACCCTACCTACTGTACTATTGCTCAGGCCCCTCTTTCCGCAGGAGACTGGGAGACTAGGTTATTTGGGGTTCCTTTTCTTTCAAATGACAAAAATCTCAAATAATAAGAACTTAATGCTTACACAAGCTTTCTTTCTCCAGGCCTGTGAACGAACTGCTTTTAGGCAATGAGAACTTTGACCATCTGTAGCTCTAGGCTGATCCTTTTCAGTTTGGCAATCTCTAGAGATCAGGGAACTGTGCTCGCCAACTATCTGTACCTAAAATCCCATTGAAAGATCTGAATGGTCTATCCTGAGTCATAACTCTATTAACATAACTGAAACCAAGAGAATGGAATTCTATGATTAATTTTGAATTGAAAGGAGGGAGCAGGGGCAATTGAACTCTGCCAAAGAGAAAAAAATAATCTTGGTGAACTTCAAAAATAAGCCAAATTTTCTGTTTTATCAGTTAAATATTTACTAATTTCTACCAATAAAAACCTCCTTCCTTTTTGCATTTCCTTCCCTCTGTAGAATGAGTAAAAATTTTTTTTAGAGTAGGGGACTATTTTATCTCCTCAATCAGTGTTTCTTGATTTGTTTGATTGCCAAAATGTCTTCTCTTCCTTTTAGTGGCTTCAGGAGATCACCATGTAAGGCTAGGGGCACTTGCTAACAGTCAGGACAGATTCCCAAAGGTGTTTCTCACATGGATACTACCTGTGCAGAGTGGATTTTATTCCCTCTCCTTAATTGTTGAAACAGAAACCCAGATGAAAAGAGAAGTACTTAAAAATAGTAAGTTGTATACTATACCTCTGTTTGAAAAGAATCTAAGCTAGTTTACCCCAAACACTCAGTGTATCTATGTAAAACACATCACACACACACACACACACTACACACACACATGCAGCACATTAGTAATCAACCAAACAACCAACATAATAAAAGCAACAACTCAAACAACTTAATAAATTTAACAAAGATAAAATAGTAAAAGAAATCTAGAAAGACAAGCAAAACATAGGGGTCATAACACTAGCTCTGATTTAGCATCATGTTAAATTCTCAGCATTTAAGTTACCAGGGCAAAAAGAGAAACATTCAATGATCTTTGAATCCAGTGGGTGTGAAAAAATGTCCCTGGAGATAGTTTCTCTCTCTCTCTCTCTCTCTCTCTCTCTCTCTGATGCAAGATAATATTTATTGAACTAAATTTAGAATGATGTGGGGAAGTGGGGGAGGGAAAAGCAAGCCAAGAGAGAAGGAAAGGACCGTATTTAATAGAGAACACATAAAACTTGAAAGAGCAAACCAGCAAGCAAACAGATAGAGACAAGAAAGTGAGATATGATGTGTATGTGTTCAAGGTTGAACACTGGCTTGAAGAGTAAGCAATGTATTTTTAAAGTGATCTTTTCTAGTGCTATATTCTGAAAATAATTTTATTTCTGAATTTCCACATAAATATCTTTGAATGGTATGAGGACCTATTGTGTATTCCTCAACTATAGAAGTGGATTGCAGGGGGTTGATTTTGTTCATAGAAAATTCAGGTTGTGCTTTGGATTTGCTGTGAGGACTTCTAGCTGACCTTACCACCCACGAACACAGGATTCATCTGGGATAATTTTAGCCACTTGTTTGAGAAACTAGGTTATGATCGTACATATCCAGGGTTTCTAGGTTCCATTCACGCCAATCTATTAACTGAACAATTTTGCATTTGCATGTGTCATGCTCTTCTTTCTAAAATATCCTTCAAAATGACAGTTGTGAAGAGGCTTTTCATTTCTCCCTAGGCTAGTCGCTGCTGGGCATCACTCAACACTGTGAGAACTGGATCTGTCTGTACACACCTTACATAGTGCCTAGCCTAGGGTAGATTCTTTGTAGCTAAGCTATTTGTCTAATGAATAAATACATTCTAAAGGTCTATGATCTTTAGAAAACTGTTTAAGCAAATTTCAGGTGATCTACCATACTGTCTTGAATTAGATGCCATCTTTAATGCACTTAGTATGAGATAGATGAAAATATTTCTTTTGGGAAAATATCACACAAGGACCTCTTCATCTTGCCCACCCCCAGAAGTGTGCCAATGCTTCTGTGTGATACTTTCCTCCTTCATGTTCCATGGGAAATAAACTCAGTCTTAAATGACTGCCCCCAACCACACCATTTTAACATTGGTTTAATCCTAACTCCAATCACTTATTTCCACAGAAATTCACAAAGGTAGCTGTGAGGGTTAGAAATTATAGAACTGTCCATTTACAGCATAAGTAGTGGCAGGGTCAGTGACACTGAAAACCTTCCTGTAAACCTTGAAAAAAAACACTGAACAACTTGTTAGTAACAGCAAAATTGGATAGCTTTGCCATATCTCCATTGAGATAGCTCCAACAAGGAAACACGAGAGCAACACCTAGCTGGTTCCCACAGAGTGCTCCCTGCTAAGGACAGAGGAGGTGGGTACAAGACATAAGTTAGAAACAATCAACCCCAAACTACAACAGACATGGCGGAGAAGCAGTGTAGAAAACCACCACACTGAATATAGTTGCATTATGCTCACACGTTGACACAGTCTTAGTGCTCAGAAGACACAACTAGCATTAACCATCTCTATAATCTCTCCTCTAAGGACTTTTAAAGTTATGGATATTTAATGATCTCAAAGAAACAATGATTCAAGTACAGGAGAGCAGGGGTTCAGAAATGAGAAAACTATAATCATAAGCAACAGATCTAAGAAGTTCGGTAGATGAACTGAAAAACTCAGTAGAAGGTCTTGTTTGGTTATGTTGGAAGAATCCATCAGTCAGTTGATGGCATTTATTGAGTATTTACTATGGGTCAGTACAATTTTAGGTGTTGGTTAATGGCAAGAATAAGAAAGTAAAAGCCCCATTTCTAGTTGGAGAAAGCTATATAACAGTTATTTTTATGTAGGTGTATTAAGACAGCAGGACAAGAAGAAAGATGGTACTTGTCTGAGCATCCAAGAAGACTGTTGGAAGAAATGGCTTTGGAGCTGAGATTGGATGAGGAGGAGGCAGCCATATGAAGACAACAGGTAATGGTGTTCTCAGGATAAGAAGTTTAGGAAAAAATCCCATTCAGGAATTCAAGAGGAAGATGGAAGGATAGTGTCAGATTGAAAAACTAGACTTGGGAAAAAAAAGGGAGACCCATGAGCAGGAAGAGGTGAAGTAGAAGGGGTTTGCTAGTTCAACTGGTTGGGTTTTATTCTGAGTGTATCAGGAAATCACTAAGACTTGACAAGGTCCAATGCTACCCAGGTGGAGAAAAGTCTGAGTGAAATGAGAGAAAGTGAGACCAGACAGAAACATGGGAATATCTCAGATAAGTGCTGGTGCCAGTGGTCCTGAGGAGGGGGAGACAGGATCAACAGAGGCTGTTGCACTCATAGAACTTGCTATTCCCACTTCTGCCTTGGTGACTGGTTGATGGTGGTAGCTGCTTCTTGAAATATAGCAAAGTGGGGTGGGGAAGAAAGCAGGTTTTGGTGGCAATAACTTGTAGGGAAGAGACACGTAGGAGGGACCTCAAATAGGTCTTTACCTTCAATACATTTCATTGGAGATGCTGACTGGATCTCTGAATTGTTTTTAACTAATTTATAATTAATGGGAAGTCACTTAATGATGACAGTACAATTTTTCAAAGATCTTGGAATGTATCTTATTTTGTGGCAGAATTAATTTTATTTGCTTCTCAGGCAACTATTGGTTTCTGCATCCACCTCATTATCTCCTATGTTTCTTTCATCCATCTTCAATTTTTCTTTTCTCATTGATTAGCGAAAATGCACTATATTGTCTTATTTTCACTACCACTACCTTTTATTTCCACATTCCATTACCCGTGGAAATGGTATTCCAGCATAGAAAATACCTGAAATTCATCCATTTGCTTGACCATTCCTTCATTCAGTCAAGATTTACTACCTCCTACGTCTATAGTAGGCTGACATAAGAAGTTGAAAGATGTGGATACGGTGAAGAATACAACAGATTGTGGAATTTTATAGATAAGCTAGCTCTAAACAATTAATAGTCACATTAGTTGAAAGTAAACATAGTGTGGGAAAAGGACCTCCATAGGTAGTGTCTACAGGGAGACTTGGAAGTCTTCACAGCAGAAGCAAGTTTATTTGAGCTGCTTTTTGAAGAATAGGGAGTTCATGAAGCAGAGGGGAAAGTGAGTGAAGCCTGCTAGCATCAGTTTGGAAGTAGGCTGGAAGGTCAGGGAGTTTGGACTTTGACAGGTTGGAGCTAGTTAAAGTTTAAAATAATAATGGAATGACATCATCAGGTTGAACAATGCCTTCTTGGCTGACTCCACAATAACCTGGTATTTGGAGAGAAATTCACACTGTTCTCTTGTGTTACTGCAAGGATCAAAGGTTCCAGAACCATTTGCACCTGTGGTCTCCTCCCTCCTGGGGACGTGGAGCCCCAACCATTACTCATTCTGCTTGAGAACAAAGGTTGCTCTCTGTACCCCTGAGACACTGAGGCTTCCATTTCTAAAAAAGAATAAAGTGTGAAAAATACCACTGATGTTAAGTTTGCTTATTGCTTTCTATGGTCAAAAATGTGGGAGAATATCTACCAACATTTCAAAACAAGCTTTCCATTTATTTACATCTGGTCATGCTCTAGAATGAGGGGATGCACAAAAACATGTGTTAGTGTTACTCTCTTTCTATTGGGGTTGGAGATGTGAGTATGTGAATGAGTACAGGAGCATTTGAGTGTATGAGCATGAGTTTGTTGATGAATAGTGAGTGTGTGAGTATATTGTGTTTGTGTGTATGCAGCTGATTACTAGACATTCAAAATTAACCTAAGTCTGAAATAATTCATGTCAAAGTAATGACAAAATGCATACAATGATGATTCACAGGCAAAGAAGAGGAGCTATCAGCTTTTGTCATGAGGGTTTTTTTTTCAGGCATTTATAAAGAAAGGCTTCAGATGATTGAAAGCTAGGCTGAGACAGAAACCTCTATTGCAAGTCTTATAGGAAGGTCACACCAGCTATAAATATTTAGCATTATTAAATTCAAGTGTTTATTAAAAACATGAAGCTTTATTTTAAAGGATTTCTGGGCTTATTGTGCTTAATGTCAACAAATGCTAGCATGTATGGCTCTACCTTTCGAGAAAAGGTTCAATAGCGGGCAGTTAGTGAGATCTATACACCTACACGCCACAGATGGTTTCGTTTTATAAGAGATGAAACTGCATTTGGTGGAACTGATTAAATATAAAAACACCACCATCTGCCATTTATTCTAATATAAAATGGTTTGGGCAGATGCTGACATCTTTCGAAATGATTGATTCATCCCTGACAAGAGAAGATGCTCAGAGGGTTCCAGCTGCCCACTGCTCAGACAATGCCGATTTACAGCAGACACGCCAATCGGCAGTTGGATTTGGATAGAGCAGGTGAACAGACTGCACTTTAATAACGAGCAGCCGGGAATTTCTTAGCACATACACTATCTTCTCCCCATTCCCTACCTCCCTTGACTTCTGGCCTGTATTTAACTGGGAGAATATTCTATACACATGCTGTATTCCATTAAGTGCCTGATAGCCCAGCTCTGGGACAACCAAGGAGTGTTATTTTCAGGAAGTATTGAATCTATTCTTATTTTAATGTCGAAAACTTTCAAATGCTCTACACATATGCTGCTGCTGGGTATAGAATTATTTTTCCTAAGTGGACTGTAGGGTTTCATTAGAAATATATTGTTTACAAAGAAGTCCTGCCACATGGTACAGACTGAGTTAGAAACAGCTGCATCCTTATGGCTTAAAGAGAGAGGGTGATCAAATGCCCTTTAAAAAGGGGATAATAAATTGTCTCTTTTGTGCAAGAATATTTTCTTAGCAACTTTTTTTTTCAACAGCCTAAGCACTTTTAGAAAAAAAATTCAACACCAAGGCAATTATTTTATAGCCATGTTTATAATATATCCTTCTATTTACTTATTAGTTGCAAGATTTTTTTCTCAAGAGAATTCAAGACAGAAGTAAAATTGAATTCCCCCTTCTTGTTTGCCCTTTAAAATACTTGACTTCCTTATGAATAGTTAGTCAAGTGATCCACAGCTATGTTTTGATATAATTTTCAATTAAATCCAGGAGGGGTTGTGAATATCACAATGTGTTTGTTCTGTGACCCATATATTCTTAGGCACATAATTGAGGATGTGGGTGCAGTTACATCTCTACTTGAGTCCCTATAAGAAATCCTGTTATTTTGAATGAGATACTAGTCCACTTATTCCCTTTCTATCCCTTGTGGTCTATTTCTTCTACTAGTACTTTCTAGTCAAAGTTAGAGGATTAGATTTCATCCAATTTTTTTTCTGCCAACATTTTAAGTGGTGCTTGTAGTAAGTGTTGCCAGCAACTTCATATTTCACTTTATATTCTCATCATCTCTTCTCTGCTTCCTCTTTTTTTTTTGCGCACACTTAAACTTTAAACTACTTTTTTATATCCTGCCTACACCTTCCCTCTCTTACCCTTCCCACATGTATTGATTTTCTTTGTTGTTTATTATGTTTCTCACTGCTTTGAATTATGTAATACTAAAATTCACTTTTCGAAAAGAATCAGAAACTCTACGTGGCTTCCTTCTGATTCCACCTTTCTGGCCACCATGCATTCGCCTCTCTTCTCGTCTTCACTATTTTTCTCTCTCACTCTCTACTTGTCAGAGCAGGAAACACTAGAAATAAGAAGGTAATGAATGTTATTATAACAATGTGCCTTTCCCTTCACCTACACAGACCTGTTCTTAAGTCCTCACCCATTTCTCTGGGAGTGTGAGCTTAATTGGAGAAAATGTGTTCAAGATAGGATCCAATTTAAGGTGAGAGCAAGTGGGCTCAAATTGACTGGTGTTCTAATAAACATGTGTGGAAGGAGGAGGATGAGAAGACCCAGAGGGACTGGAACTCCTTCTTTCTTGCAACCCTCCAGAAGGAAGTAATCCTTTCCACCTTTTCCACTCCTTGACCGAGTTTCTGGCCACCAGAGTCATGAGACAATTAATTTTTATTGTTTTTGCTACCCAATCTGTCGTACTTTGTTAGGGCAACCCATAAACACAAAGACCACCACTCTCCCCAAAGTCTCTGTTGGAAGGGAAATACAGAACCAAGGAGCCATCTTGAGATAGTGGCAAAGATGGGTAAAAAGAAGAGTAGATCAGAGTTGAGGGACAATCACCTAAAAGGGAAAAGGAAATTTCTTCGAAAAAGAGACATTCAAGTAGTAACTTAAATGGTAAATAAGTTTTCCAGTAGCTTTTTTGAGACAAGTATTTTGGGAGAAGAGAAAGTTTAAATAAATTTTGGAAAGCAGAGGAGAACCATGGTGCTGTGTGAGCTTTGTCCAGTTCATCAAATAGTGATACTTATCCCTGTGGTTTCTTTCCCTGCATTATCCTGTCTGTCATAACAGGACACCACTTCCTATCTCTCTACTCAAATACTCATCTCCATTCTCAAGGACAGTCTCTGTTTAACTAGAAAATGCAGTGATCTTTGGAATCCAAGGCAGTATTCAAATCTTGGATTAGAAATATGAACTAGTGCTACCATCTCTTGCTGTATTATTTGGTGGTTTATTTATTTTCATAAGGGTGGAGGTTTGGGCCAAACCTGGTAGTACTCAGGGAACCGTTTGAAGTTCTGGGGATTGAACCAAGGTCAATGTGAAACAAGGTCAATTCCTTTTACACTCTATTATTTCCCTGGCCTTTATTTAGTGGTTTAAAGTAACAATATATTGCATCTCATAGTTCTGTAGTTAGCAAAGCTTAGCTGGCAAGTTCTCTCTAAGGGTCTTTGGTGTGATTCTAGTCAGAAAGGGACTGGAACTGGAATTCATCTGACAGTGTAGAGGGCTCACATGACCTCTTTGCTCCCTCGTCTCCTAAACCATGGAAAGGTTTGGAACACCACAGTAGTTCCACTAAACTTTGGCCTCCTTATGACATGTAAGCTCCTGGGTGTTCAGACTTCTTGCATAAGGCCTGACTTTCTTCAGAATAAACCTTTCAATAGATGAAAGTCATAAACAAACATGCTTTCCTTGGAAGTCAGGGTCAATCCTTTCATATCTTACTAGGTCAGCCAAGATTCACAGGGAGCTGAGCTCTGAAGGGCATGGACATTGGGCAGGGTAAGTACTTGGAGAGTTTCTACCATGGCAGTTTTCACGTAGTAATAATATTGGGTTTGTGTGAAGCTCTGCCTTCTTTGTGGTTAGTAAAATCATTGAGATTATCGTCAAGAACTTAAATTAGCAATCTGCACCATGAAAATAGAGGTTTTTTAGATGTGAGAAAACTGGGCCTCAAAAGTGTCAAATTTAAAAAGTAGGTCACTGTAGCTAGAGTTAGGAAGCCTACTTCAGATACCAGAGCCCAGAAGCTTCTCACTGGATAGCCCAACAGACCCCAAAGTTCCCAGATGACCAGAGTGCAGAAGCTCTTAGTAGGCTGGTCCAGTGGCTCCAAGGCAACTTGAGGAATAAAGGGCATCTTCTGTAAAGTGCCTTTTGGAAATGAGACCCTGTCAGGGTGGCTATTTCTAAACCTTCTTAGGGATGACATAGGTGCCCAAGGAGACATGGTAGAAGAGAATTTCTGAGGAAATCCTGAAATATAAAATAAATTTCAACTGAAATATAAAATAAGGTGAAAAATAAAATAGTCAGCTAGTTTCATCTCCATGAATTATTTTTAAATCCTAGTTAAAAGAATGTTATTTTTCAAAGCAAGGGACCTCATTCACTAAATTTTCACGAGGGCCAGGCATCTTGGCAAGGGACAGGGCACCTGGATTGTCAGTTGCCGGCAGAGACTCAGAAGTGTCTCAACTTCTCCAGGTTGTAGTCTCTACTCAGGCTTTGCTTACCATGTCAGGATGCCCAGCCTTGTTCCTCCTGTTGGCGTGGCTCTGCCTCATTCTAGCCATTTCCCATGCGACATGAGTTTTCATCTTCTTATTGCCATTGTGAGCAGATTTCTCTGCTGCCATATGCTCGTTCAATTCTACTTGTGGGGCAGGGACATCTTGAGTTGTAAGTGGCTGTGTCCTAGAGGACTTCCCTCCATGAAGCAGAATGCCCCAAGACTTGTAAAAGCATATCACTGTGAGAAGCTCATTGGGCAGGTTTTGATAACCCAAATTTTCTATTCCTGACTGAAAACTGCAGAAGTCCTGGAAGTTTGGTTCTTTTAATAGGAACGCCACACTCTTTAGTCTTATGTTATAGCATCTTACAGCTGTCAGGGGAAAACAATCATGAGGTTAGATAGATGTTTGTAGTTTAGTGTCCCTGTTTCTCAGTCCCAACACTTGGTTAGTGGAAGCTTAAAGCAGACTGACTTATTTTTTAATTCCCCATAAATGCCAGTTGAAGTTTATCAGGCCTCGCAAGTTGACAAGATGTTGACATTTCTCATCAGCAGGTCTTTGCTCACAAGTCTAAGTCATGCTTGCTTTCAAATGTGCATCTTTTCCATAGAAAGGTGGGCTTTTGTAGACCTAGAGTTATCTTACCAGGCCCCACAAGTCAAGGAATAAGAAAGAGAGGCCTGAGGAATTTGTCATTTTATTTTAAAAGAAAATAAATAACAGAAAATCTGCAGGTTTTATCTCTTAGAATTGGCCATATTTTCAATGTCTGAAATCCCTTACTTCCCCAAATCACAAAGCACTGTTCTCCCTCACTGCCCAGTTCTTCCTCATTTTATTTTTTTCTGCTCACACCTAGCAGTGTTTAAGGATTTCTCCTGGGTCTAACTTCAGGGATCACTTCTGGTGAGATTGGCAAGGGATAAAACATAAGGTGCCAGGGATTGATCTGCGTCATCCATGTGCTAGGCAATCATCCCATACACTATACTATTGCTCTGGCCCTCCTGCTACCCAGTTCTATCTGTTTCAGGCCCCAGAACTAGATTGAAGGTGATCAGAGGCTCCCAATTCCATGTCCTGTAGCTCATCTCAAGGTCTTTCCCATATGGCTGTCTAGAATTCTGCCTTGTTCCCAAGTTCTGTACTAATCCTTGGTTTGGGGTGCTGATTCCTATTCTTGGGTCCTTGCCTTGTATTCTGCAAGCATCCAGTTTATCCAGTGTCATTCTGTTCTGGCTTGGCTTTCCATCTCTAAGCCAGACCTGTCTATAAGAACATCTGCAAACCACAAACTTGGTTTATCTCCAGTCTTTTCTTTCTTCTTCTCTCTTCACCTGTCCCCTTCACTGAATGGGTGATTCAGTCCACATTTTCATAAATGATGATGATGATTTTTGTTTCTAAAATTCAACCTGTACACCTCTGGTCACTGCCCCCCCCCCCCCAATTCATATGTTTCTCTTCTGCAAATTGCATTTAAATTGCCTATTCTGTGGCCCGTACCATCAAATGGTCCTAGCTAATTATAACAAGACCCTGTCTATTCAGGCTAATTCAGATAGGCTTAAAATTTGCAGAATACATTTATCTTATAAGTTCTTTTGATAACTCTCAACTGTTCATAGACAAACCAAGACAGACACAGATGCGGCAGACACTAATAAAATTAAAAACCAAAAACAACTATTGTTTTAAAATATGGAAATCAGGAGAGTAGGCTGTAGTAGGAAATCAAAGGTCACAGGGCTGGCAGGGGTGGTGGAGTGGTGATAGGGCTGGGGTATGAAGGGTGTTAGGAAAGGTGGGAAGGGTGTTAGGAACGGTGTTAGGTTGTGGCTGTCAACTCCTCCTCCTCCCACCCACAGAGCTGTGTCTTATAAAGCAGAAATTGATTTATTGATGAGTGAGCTCAGGAGAATGCCCTTCTTTCCATACCTCTGAATACTAGATTATGTAACGTGCAGGATAATGTATAGAACAGGTGAAAACAAGATCTCCAAAGACCAGACTGTCCTGAATAGCACAATTTATGTTTTCTCAAAATGTGTCTTTTCTTAACCAAATTAGAATTTAATTTTAGGGATTCCTCTGGATTACTGTTTGTTTGGATATAATACTAATGATGCTTGGGAACCCATGCAAGAAATTTTGACTGGAGTGGGACCTGTGCAGGGAGCTTCTTTCTCCTTTGATTTTGTTGGATGCCTTGATAAAGAATACTAGTCTGCAGCTGTCCAAATGGCACTGCCTTTTTCTAGAAGCACAAAGTTCATTTCCAGCAAGGTAAGCTTTATGTTAAGAAGTAAATATGATACCATAGTGTCAAGCACAATTGAATAGAGAGCAGAGGAAAACAGCTTGAGATGTAGGTGGTGACTGCCTCGGGGTGAGGCCGGAAATGCTTGGCTTGCTGTATCAAGATACTCTTTAGGCAATCTCTATGTGCAATTTACTTAGAATCATTTTTCCCTCTCTTCCTTCCCCTCCCCTTTCTCAAATTCACTTTGTAGATCAATACTATGTCTCCAGTGTCAAATAATTGATGCAAATGTCTCTTCTCATTTAGAGTTCATTTGCAAAAGGGAAAATCATCTCTCCAGTGAAAATTAGGTTTTAAAAATTTTGCCAGGGCATTAGCTCTAGAAATGGTGCTATTAGAAAATGTCCACTGTAAATCATGAGAATATAACATTGAAAGCTTATTAAAGTCATGCTTAACTATGCAGAGCAATTTTTGGCTATTTCAAATGTAAGTTATTTGTTTCTATTACAATGTGGTTTGTGCTATTGGTGGAATTCCCTTAAGAATTTGTAAAGTTTGGTGCACAGAATGAAACTGAACTATGTAGGCATACCTGAGAAATGTGTGTTTCAACTATGATGCCATTTGTTTCTTAACTCACTATCAAAAGGGAAAAATATACAAGACAATCCTTAAAAATTTTTAATAGTGGGGCTGAAGTAATAGCACAGCAGATAGGGCATTTGCCATGCACACAGCCAACTCAGGTTCAATTCCCAGCATCCCATATGGTCCCCTGAGCACCACCAGTAGTAATACATGAGTGAAGAGCCAAGAGTAACCCCTGTGTATTGCAGGGGTTACTTTTTGTGACCCAAAAAGCAAAAAAAAAAATAGAAGTTAAACCAGAATCAGGAAGCCCCATCTGTGTTTCTGACAGTTTCAAGTGCTTACCTGCCTCTGTATCTTATCCAGTGCTGTGCCTCAGTTTTCTTATCTACTTTTGCGTTGTGTGATTGTTGACAATTCTTAAACTAATACCTGTTCATGCCAGGTTTAATAGAGACTTGGTTGGAGTAAGCTCACAATTGATGTTTGGTTTTATGATTAACGATCTAAGTCCATTAGCAATCCAAACTTAAATTAGTTTGGGTCTTCCTTAACCACAATATGCCTCCAGAACTGTGAGTTGAGTGCTTGAAACATGTATGACCCACTATGAAATGATTTACAGATTGGAAACTCATGGTTCTTGGAGTCTGAAGACCATAAAATCTGCTTTCATCAAAACCCATTCAGAGTTGTCAGGCTAACGTGAATCAGATGCCTTGTAATAATATATATGAAGAGATGGGATCCATCTATGCTAGAAATATTATATATTTTAATCATTCTATGTAGGATATCCCCAACTTTATGACTTGAACCTTACATGCAAATCTTAATACAATAAACACTCTCAACTCAGTGTGATTATGAACACAGTGATATATCTTGACAACAACATCTGTCTCCCTTTGTTTTATGCTTATTTGATTCATGTATCTAACTATATGAAACCCCTTCTTCCTGTGTTTCATGTATATCATCTCCAATTCCATGTCTTCTCAGAATAAATGTAGCCTTGGAAGAGGAAGGGCCTCTGGTCTTAGTTACAATCTGTAATCACATGATCTAGTCCTATCTGTGAGACACGGGGTTACATTACAATTGTTAAAGAACTTTGGAATGTCCCTCAAGTACAAAGTGCTTGGGAATAGTAAAAACATGGAACTTACAAGGAGTCTTGATTATGGGTTGCACTAAAAGTGTGAATCAAAATAAAACCCAAAGCCAAGCTCGGTTCTGTGATCAGGTCCAGTGTCTTCTCTCCAATCACATTTTGAAAGAAAATTGTTCACAAGTCCTTCTAAAGACACATATTAATTGCACCTGTACTAAGATGATATGTGAAAACTTTCATACGTAATGAGATCTCAGATAGAAAACTGTCATGTCAACTGATTCTATTGTCTAGAGAAAAAGTCTAGAAGTTGAGGTCAATCACCTCCAAGGACTTGCCAGTATCATCTACCACCTTGCAACCCACCTCCCCACGCAGCATGAGAAAATATGTGAGGAAAGGAGGGAAAAGTCTGACACTGACCTTCAAGGATGTGGAATCTAGGCTTATAGTGGAAGTTGGTGTCTCCATATTTAAAGTCAAAGACAAATCCCCAAGGGAATTGCCAGATTGAATGTATTCAGGCTGCTGAACAAAGGCTGTCATCTCAGTCCTTTCTGGATGCTTTCTGAACAACAAAAGTCCCTGGGCCCACATACTACTCTTATCAAATAAGAATTAGGAAAATTTCTAAGGCAAGCTTTACTGGTAAATTCTAGCAACTCAACAATTATCCTATGATTCTAAAAATTGTCAAAAATGAAAAGTGATGGAGATCTGCCAAACACATTTGGTGATTTCCCCTTACTCCCAAACTAGAGAAGGAAAGCACACACAAAAAGGAAAACTAGTGACTGATATCCCTGATGAAAATAGATATAAGAATACTCAACAAAGTTTTGAAGATTGGCTTGTGTACAAGACCCAGCAGTACTTGTATGTCACTCTTGTGTGGATGGTTAAACCTTGGGGATTGTACCTGTAATTCTTACATGCAAAGCATCTCCTTCAGTCCTTTGAACTTTCTCCTTGGTTCATGATTTTGGAAACTTGGATCCTATAATATATTCAGAGGAAAATTAATCATTACCAAGTGGGATTCATCTCAGGGAGTCAATGATAGTTCAACATATAAAAAAACAAATTGGAAAGCTATCACTTTTTACAAATGACATAATAATGTACTCAGAAAACTTTAAGGAGTCTCCTCCCCTCAAAAAACAACAAAAACTACTATAAATAATAAATACAGTAAAGTGACAGGATACAAGGTTTACATAGAAAATTGTGTTGAAAATCTATATGCAAATAATTAGCAGAAAAAGAAATGAGAAAAAGTCTCATTTTCAATGTCATAAAATTGTAAATTATAAAAATATATAAATTATAAAATTTTAAAAAGAGATATACATGATAACCTTTCAGGTGCTGGAGCGATAGCACAGCAGGTAGGGCGTTCGCCTTACACGCGGCCGACCCGAGTTCGATTCCTCCGCCCCTCTCGGAGAGCCTGGCAAGCTACTGAGAGTATTCGATATGCCAGACACAGTAACAACAAAGTCTCCAATGGAGATGTTACTGGGCCCGCTCGAGCAAATCGACGATCAACCGGAGGGCCTTTACCTTACCTTTACCTTTACCTCTCTTCAAGATTGGTATTTCAAATTAGAATTCCCAAAATGAAAGAAAGAGAGAGAGGAGAGGGAGAAAGAGAGAGAGAGAGAGAGAGAGAGAGAGAGAGAGAGAGAGAGAGAGAGATACTGCCTGCCATAGAGGTGGGTGTGGGAGGAAGGGAAACTGGGGACATTGGTGGTGGGAAATATACACTGGTGAAGGGACAGGTGTTGGAACATTATATGACTGAAGTTCAATTATGAACAACTTTGTAACTCTGCATCTTACTGTGATTCAATTACAAAATCAATGAAAGTTCAAAAATAATAAAATGTTGTGAGTAAATTTCACAAAGATGGTGAAAGAACTATACACTGAATAATAATTACTCTAAAATTAGTATTTATTTGAGCATTTGGAAAGCCTTTTCAAAGACACATAAAAATACTTAAGAGTACAAGAAGCAAAGTCCTGGGAAGACCATTCCAGGCAGTGCTCAGATGGAGGCCTTCCAGAATAAAGTTGACTATAAATGAATCCGTGCTTCCAAATGTAATTCTGCAGATGCACTTTGATTTCACAGTCATTGATCAATAATTCATTTGGCTTGTGACTGCCGATGACATGATTTAATATGTCCAGCTAAATTATGTTCCCATAGGAACACTCATGCATACAAAAGGAAAAAATTACAATTACCACAGTTCTGGCCCCTAATTGAAACAAGCCTGCATACACATGCCTAGTTTTGCAGTTTGATGAACAGGGATAAAAAGGAAAAGGCCAGCGATCAGATCAATAGAGTGCTTAAGGCAAAGAGATTTCTATAAATCCCAAATAAGAGTGTTACTTTCTATTAATGCCACTTACTGATGCATCTAGCACCATTTGTAAATATTTATAAAGCTTACCACCAAGATCAAAACTAAAGCGGTCATGGTGATGAGATTCAGAAAGAATTAAAATTTCTTTGGAATACTGTCATTTATTTAGACTTTCTAGAAGCAGCCTTGGTTATCTTTTGCTCTGCCTAGGAGTGCTTAGGTGTCACTCCTGACTCTGCACTCAGGAATCACTCATGGCAGGTTCTGGGGACAATATGATATGTTGGGATCAAACTTGGGTCAGTCACATACTGAACAAGCCCCCTCCCTATTGTACTTTCTCTCTGGCCCCACCTTGACCATTTTAAACTGTCTCTTCATATTTCTCATCTGTCTTCTTTTGACCTTCCCTTTGTTTGTGAGATGTGTTATGTTCTGAAGTTGCAAGACACATGTTAGAAGGTACTATGGATATGGGATGAAATCTGAAGTAAAAGTATGAGACTTGGAATCTGAGTTAAAAACAAAAAGAAACTCGGTACAGAAGATTTGTATAAGACTAAGTTAAATACTAAAAAGAGCCATAATAATAATAAACCTCTTTTGTTCTCACTGTGGTTAAATGTAGGTAACATTTCAAAGTAATATCTGATACTTTCCTTATACTTGGAATCATCTCCTTTCTTTGTCTGCTGCCACCCTCATTGATATTGTAGTAATCACGATATAAATTAGTGGCTGGGAACGTTACATTTTACATCAGACTACTTAGGTTCAAATTATTGTTCCATTTCTCACCTGTGTGATCTTGACAACTTACTTAATCTAGCTGTTCTTCAGTTTCTATATCTATAAAACAGGCATAGTAATATCATCTTGCCATATTTTAATGAATATAAAACATACTTTAATGCAATTATATCTGTAATGCATAACTTGATCAATGATATACATGTAACAACATATGTTACTAATGTTCCCTTCTTCTCTTTTTCCTCTTCCTCCCCGCCTTCCTCCTTTTTGCCCTCCTTTTCTTTCTCCTTCTTCTCTTCTCCTTCCTCTTCTTCCTCCTCCTCCTTCTCTTTTGGTCCATAGTTCAGCTGACCTCAGGTAGAAAGACTAGTGACCACAGGACCATCATATTTCTAATCTAACAGAGTTGGCATTGATTGAAGGAGTGCCTGAAAACTCTTTTGGGTTGGGTGTCTAGATATTGTAATTCTCTGAACCCCTGAATAAAAAAGAGGAACATACAGAGGCCCTTGTTTGTTACTAGGACATAATTAGTGAAACAATGACAAGAGGAGCCTGAGAGATAGTATAGCAGGTACATTTCTTGCTAACCGGGATTCAATCCATGGCAATGCCTATGGTCCTCTGAGCATTGCCAGGAATAATGATTCTTGAGCTAAGAGTAAGGAGTAATCATTGAGCACAGCCAGGTGTGGCTTAGAAGCAGAAAGAGAGAGAGAGAGAGAGAGAGAGAGAGAGAGAGAGAGAGAGAGAGAGAGAGAGAGAGAGAGAGAGAGAACAGAGAGGACAGAGAGAAAAGAAATGACAAATAATTTCATTTCTTCAGTAATAAATGGGGAATAAAAAGATCTAAAACAGTAATTTATAAGGAGCAATAGCACAGCGGTAGGGCATTTGCCTTGAGTGCTGCCAGCCCGGCCTGAGCCGGGTTCGATTCTTCCACCCCTTTTGGAGAGCCGGGCAAGCTACTGAGAATATCACGCCTGCATGGCAAAGCCTGGCAAGCTACCCGTGACATATTCAATATGCCAAACACAGTAACAACAAGTCTCAAAATGGAGATGTTACTGGGACCGATCGAGCAAATTGATGAACAACGGGAGGACAGTGACAGTGACTTAAAGGAAAAAATTATAAACTGGCTATCATTGGGTATTACATACTAATTTTGACTGAATCATTAATTTGAAAATGAATTAACAGCTGCTGATATCTCATAAACAAGTTATTTTAATTAATTATTATTTTTTTAAGGAAAAACCTATGTGGTAAAGATTGTAAGAGATTCTTTAGAATCATTTTTGTTTCAGGAGTACCAACTTTTACTCAGAAAGTTAAAGCAAAGTCTGAGTCATATTAAATCAAACATTTTAGTTTTAAAATTGGTGTGGAATAAATAGATACATATATTCCAATGCCTTGAAAATGTCTGAGATATTCATTACTCTCAATGACCAAAGGTCCTAGATGTGATTTTAATTTTCCTCCTCTCTTTTTTATTCTGTCTGTTGCTATAAAGTGAACTGCCCCTTAATGTAGAGATCAAGCCAGTGACTATTTTTCATGCTTTATGATTGTGCAGGTCAGGATTCGAGGCAGATTTGACCTATAGTTTTTCTCCTTTTTGTTGTAGACTGGGATTTTTAGTGTTGCACATGTGGTAGTCTGAGAACTCTAATTCTTTCCAAAGCTAATCTAGAGACTTGATTACGTTTGTCATATGTAGCAAATCAAACTAGAGGTAGCCTAGATCAGCTTGAATTTAAGATAAATAACAATAATTATTAGTATGTCTCAAATATTTTGTACTCATGAGGAAATAATTGTTCAGTGCTATAAGTTCCATTTGGACTGAATGCGCAATATTTTTCTGACTACCTTAACCTAAATTCACTTTCAGGTAGGCTGTTTGTCAAGGCATTCTCAAACCAACATTCATGGTGGGAGAGCAGATAAATCCATATTTCCTTGAGAGATATGTCAATGAGAAGTGTGACCTTCTTTCGCTTGTTTTCCATACCACATCCTTCCAGACTTGGTTTTTGGAAATCTAGGAATTGCCAGTGTAATGGGTCTAAATGGATCAAGTTGGTCAATGAAACCATTTGCCTTGAATCTAAGGAACTTTAGAAAGCAGGGAGCATGGCACATAGCAGAAGGTTCTGGATGGACCTATGTGTGAATCCTGTGTTGGCAAAAAAAAAAAGGACTTCAGTTCTTCTAAGTTTCAATTTCCTCAGTTATCACCATAATGATCAAGAGTGGCAGTAAGAATTAAAGTAGACACAAATAGACATAAAACAAAGCACCCCCAAATGAAACAGGTCTCCATTCATGGAAGGTGGAATTACTATTATTATCTTAGCACATAGGAAGACATTTGGAAGGATCAATATGAAGACTGAAATTACCTGATCATAACTTTGGTGAGTTGAGTAATTTGCTTTGCTCTTAGGATTTCATTTTCATGAAGTTTGACTCATTTCTAAAGCTTAGTGTTTGCAGGAGTTCAACATAAAAGTGAATGAAATTTTTGGAACATTTCTCCAAATTGTCCTTTCAGAGAAATTATATATATATATATATATATATATATATATATATATATTGCTTTTTGGGTCACAGCAGCAATGCTCAGGGGGTTACTTCTGGCTCTGCATTCAGGAATTACTCTTGGCAGTGCTCAGGGGACCATATGAGATGCTGGGAATCAATCGAACCCAGGTTGGCTGCATGCAAGGCAAATGCCCTAGCCACTGTGCTATTGCTCCAACCCCACAAAGAACCATATTTTAAATATAATTTGACAAGGACAAGGATATTTTTAACCTTACCTGTCTCTTCATATATTTGAAATTTTTGCTGGAAATACTGACATAGTTACCTTTTATACATGTTTGGTCATTTTCTTGAGTGCATTGCTCTGCTGCCAATTGAGGCAAAGTGATAAAAACACATTTTCAAGTGCCAGTTCTTGTCCAGTATGCAGAGCACAAACCCTTGCCCCAAATTCTCTTTGTGCTGCTTTCCCAGAGCTTGGCATCAATGTAGAGCGAACATTCATCAGCGAACATTCAAGTGAAGATTTGGAGGGCTGTCACACTCCCTTGGAGTCTAGAGATGGATCAAAATGAAGTTAGGTAAAATATTTGACAACACCCATTTAAAAATATATAGACTAGTTTTAAGGTCTGTCACAACAAATAAATTCATATAGATGAAATGCCTTAGGTATAATAAAAGTGTCATATTCAAAACATTAAATGATCTTGTCATTTGTAACAAGGATTAATAGAATTGAAAATTAAATGAGCTTAAATGACGCTTGGTGAGTCACAATGGCCTTTAAGATTCACAATATTCCTGAGATAATTATTAATTAACACACCAGAAAGAAATTTAATATAACATTATGGTACAGATTTAAGCCCAAATGGAAAATACTTCTTAAGATTTCTCATCCTTTCTTAAAATTAAAATGCTAAACTAATTAAAACCAAAGGTACTTTAAAAACAGTTTGCTTCCAAACAGATTTTTAATATATGTCAAGGCAAGCATGAGCTTAAAGTTATTTTGGGGATTGATTCAGAATTCTATTAAAGTGGAATTTCTGATAGATGTCCTCTACCTCCGTATAACTTAAATGGCAAGAGTGTCATTTCAGGCAGAATTTAGTGCTGGACTGTATACTATTTGAGAGTATTAGTCAAAATATTCTTTTTTTATTTTTTGGTGTTGTGGGTGGGGGCGGGATTGCATATTGAGCAATGTTCAGGGTTTGCATCTGACTCTGAGCTCAGGAATTACTCCTGACAGTATTCGGGGCACCATATGGGATGCTGGGGATTGGACCCTGGTTGGCCAACTGCAAGGCAAGTGCTCTACCCACTGTATTATCTATCACCAATCAAAATATTCTTAAAGGTAAATCAGATTTTATTACTACATTGCTTAAGATATTCCTATGGTCTTTATGACCTCGTGTACAAATTTGAATTTTCTTGCTTGTGAAGTAGAAAACTTTACATGACCATGCTTCTGTTTTCTCCCTCGTTTTTTTTTTTTTTGCTGTGCTATAGTCACTTTAGCCTTAAAATAACATGCAAACCTTAATCCAGCTCCAAGTTTTTAATTTTTAATTCTCTTTAGAGTTTTCTTCTCCCAACTCATGACATAGCTTCTTCCTTATTCTCATTTTAGTTCTAACTATTTTAGTTATAAGCTTTTGGGTAACCTGTGTTATTCTTTGTAGGGTACTTAGCAAGTTTTAAAGAACCTTAAGGTCTATTTTCCTGTTAATTATTTGTTTCTTTCAACTAGAAAATAAGCAATATGAGATCTTCTCTAGCTTGTTCCCATCTGAATTCCTTGTCCCCTTAAGAGTACTCAGTTGACAGCCATTGAATGAATATAGGCATTTGTGTCTCACGGATTACAACAAGAAATGATAACAGAAGAACTGGAGGAGAGAACTGCATCCGTTTTTAAAAAGAAGTTGACTGTGTCTCATTGTGAGACCTTAAAGAAATTTAGATAAAAGCATGTGGTCAGGAAGTGGGAAACTTACACATTAATATGTCTTGCTAATCTCTGAATCAAAGAGAAGGAAAAAAAATGATGACATTGAAATAAAAATACTGATAACAATGAGTTCTGAGTAACCAATGTTAAGAAACAGAGAATGATGTTTTTTGATGTTTTTTTCCAACCTGACTCTCTTTTTTTTCTTTGTTTTAAAGACCAATTTATTTTCTTTCTAGGTTTGGAAGTGTTCAAGAAATACTTCTCAAATATTCACCAAGAAATTTCCATTTTGTTTTTATTTCTTGTAACTAATGTTGGTTTACATTAGCTTGTAATTGTGAATAAGTGGCTTATTTATATTATGCCAAGATTGTTCTCTTTGGCTCTACTTCTCTCTTCTTTTGTGTCAAAAGTCACTCAGCCTTTTCGAACACCTCCTCTCCATTTCACTTTCCAACCTGGCAGAGTATGGAACCCAGGGCTTTGTATGACAATGTGCTGATGGATCTTGGAGTTCTGTGGAAATTTGTTGTGAGACTATAGGAGGGTATTCTGCAGGAAAATATCTGTCTTCAAAGCTTTCGTGAAATGATATTTATTTTGCACCTTTTACAATTGTATGAGTGCCTTTTTCATTCTTTGGCTAAAATTCTTTCTCAGGCATTTCCCAAAACCATATGTTTACTGCAATTCATCAGGAAGGTATAAACCAGTAAGAAGAGATGTGGTCACCATGCTAAGAATGAGTCTGGCTTTCAAAAGACTTAATATTGTGTACTGACTGATAATAACAGAGCTTATCAGCTTATTGAATAAAATATCTGAAGGAGAAAAAAAAACATACCAGATCTCTATAACATTGATCTTATGGGGTTAGTAGTTACTATCGCAGTTATCCTTCTGAGTAACTTCTGTAATCTAGAACAAAAATAAATCCAAGAGAACCTCTGTATTCATAAATGCATATATCATATATTTAATAATATGCAAAACAGGCGACTTAACAGACACATGCTGCATTCCTGTGTGCCAGGATCAAGGATGAGTAAACAGTGAGTCTGTACCTGGAGATAGTTCTCTCTGGTCAAGAATGTCACTACTTAATTAGGTTTAGGAAACATTGAGTAATAACTCTATCTTTACACTCCAGACACTTTCCCCCCTTTTGGTGAATAAAAACACCAAAACAAAAAAGTAAAACAAAACCCCCAAGCCCCCTAGATCAGAAAGATGTCTATCACTGAGAAGTCAAGAGAAAAAGTGGCTAACTTTTTCGAGAAATGAATCGAGAAATGAGCGTGAGACAGAAAAAGAACTTGACTCTGGAGATGATGAACGGACATGTTGGGAGCACTCTCAGCTTCCTAGCCCTAGTTAAGTTGCACTCACCCAGGAAAATTATACTCAAGGTCACATGCAAAATGCCAGCTCAATGCCATACTTGGTGCTAGACGTACAAAACAATGAAAGTTAGTTTGATTGATCACAATTACTTTCAACAGGGTCCTGACTTGCTTGCAAGTGGTGCTGGTTGGGGGAGGGGGTCCCTAGATGATTGCTGTGAAGTGGGGAGGAGAGAGGTGGCAGCCTCAAGAACCAAATTTGCCTTTTCTCTCTCTGTTCGCCTCTGCCACCTGGGAAATGGCTGGGGAAATCTAGGACTGATAAGAGTCTGAGGTGAACCTTGCCCCTTGCCGGAAAGGAAAGTCAGTCCAGTCCTAGACCTTACCCAGGTCTTTCAGGTCTGTTGTTTTTTCCTTACAGAAAAATAATTTTTAATAGGAGACAAACAGTGAAGCATAACAGGTTTTATTTGGAAGTTTTGAGGAAGTGTTGGGTGGGAATGGAGCTTCTCCAGAGTGAGAGAGAATGTCCCAGCATTAAGGTGTGAAAGTACACATTTCAGAAGGGAACATGTTGGGGTCGGGGGGGAGGGAGGTGCTTGTGACACAAGTACTCAGGTACCACATGAGCATGACAGCAATGCAAGTGCTTGGATAGACAGCATATTTGTGCAGCTTCCTTTGTTCCAAATTGACTTATAAAGAATTTCTTCCACAGTATCCCTCCTGGGGCTTTCTACCTGGGTAAGAGTTGAAATGCCACTGCCCAGGGAAAGAGTTGGGAGCAGTTGATGGTCTTCTTTGATATTCCTTTCTTGGCCTTTGATCCTGCCCAACTTCTCTTAAAGGTGGGATGGGGGAGGGAGTCCAGCCACTTCTGCATCCTTGTTGAGGCAAAAGGTAAAGGTCTTAGTCACTAGCTCTTGTGCTCACAAGGTGGGTTTTTATTTTATTTTATTTTATTTTATTTTATTTATTTATTTATTTGTGTGTGTGTGTGTGTGTGTGTGTGTGTTTTATTAGTGAAACACCACAAGGTACAGTTATAGACTTACAAATTGTTGTGCTTGGGTTTCAGTTATACAATGATCAAGTACCCATCCCTCCACCAGCGCCCATCCTCCACCACCACAGGTCTCAGCATCCCTCCCACCCCCCATCCCCCCTATCCCACCCTGCCTCTGTGGCAGGGCATTCCCTTTTGTTCTCTCTCTCTCTCTCTCTCTCTCTCTCTCTCTCTCTCTCTTTCTCTCTCTCTCTCCTTTTGGGTTCTGTGGTTTTCAAGAGAGGCATTGAGTGGCAATCATGTTTGGTCTATAGTCTACTTTCAGCATGCTTCTCCCATCCTGGGAGGATCCTCCCAACACCATTTATTTGGTACTCCCTTCTCTATCTGAGCTGCCTGTTCTCCTAGCACGTGTGGCTGGCCTCCAAGTCATGGAGCAAAATTCCTGGGTATTAGTCTCCCATTATATTACTTTATGTTCCCCAGATGAATGCAATCTTTCTGTGTCTATCCCGCTCTTTCTGACTCATTTTGCTTAACATGATACTTTCCATGTAGTACCACTTGTATGTAAATTTCATGACTTCATCTTTTCTAACAGGTACATAGTACTCCATTGTGTAAATGTACCAAAGTTTCTTTAACCAGTCATCTGTTCTCAGGCACTCAGGTTTTTTTCAGATTCTGGCTATTGTAAAGAGTGCTGTAATGAAGAAACAAGTGATGCAAACAAATCTTGAATCTTCCAAGACTATCTCTCCCTTGTTGTTCATTTACTTTCAATCTTCCTCTCAAATGCTGCCATTCAACTCTGTGATCATTTTTCATCTTGGAAGCTTGATACAACACCAATCCTTTTATTCTAAATTCCTGGTGACTTACTACCACATAGTTTTAATATATAGCTTGCCGGGCTCTCCGAGAGGGGCGGAGGAATCGAACTCGGGTCGGCCATGTTGGCTGCGTGCAAGGCAGACGCCCTACCCGCTGTGCTATCGCTCCAGCCCTTTCGATATGCCAGACACAGTAACAACAAAGTCTCCAATGGAGACGTTACTGGGCCCGCTCGAGCATATAATATAATAATAATTGATAATTTTCATGGACAAACATCTGTTGGAATCCTAGTTTTTAAAAAGTGTAGAGTTCTTGTAGAGTTTTTGTCAAACCAAAAAGTTTGACAACTGTAATCTAGATCAGAGGTCCCCATACTTATTTGGCCTACAACCATATTTCAGGAAAAAAGCATTACCCAGACTTTCCTGGATACCCACCTTCTTTCAGACCACAAACAGAAAATTCCTCCTAATTGAAATTGAGACATTACCATTTGCCAGGATCATTGCAGGGGATACCAGTTGGTGGTATCACCCTCTTTGAGAAATTCTGATCAATGCTATCAGCTTTAAACTGTGCTGGATGTGTGTAATAGGGATTTTTTTCCTTCCTTGTTGACTGAGATATTTCATAAAAGTCAGTGGTTACCTACTTTGTATAACTTATTTGGCCATGTTTGTAGGACAAAGCAAAGGATGGGGGCAAATTGGGAAAGTGATGTAACTGATGTGCTTTTGGCCTCATCTATTAGGATCGCCAAACATCACAGCCCTACCTTGGTGGATTATTTTTTGACTTGTAGAGCTAGTGACCAAGTTCTGTCTTTCCGGAGAGTATGCATGGCAGTTGAGATGGTGACACCAATGACACATGTGACAGTAACTGCTATTTCTGCTTTTCCACTTGTGGGGCAGGCCAGTGTGCTGGGGCGCCTTCGTGGTGATTTTGGGTTAGCAGCCCTGGCGCTGACACTCTAGGGTATGTGGCCCTGCAGTGCTGACCACTGACCACACTCCCAGAAGATAACCATCTCAAGACCCATCTGCCTGGAACTAAAATTGCTTCCAGGGCCCTCTGCACAGTTTGGGTTCTGTGGTCTTAGACTGGTAACTGCTTTTCTACACTCTGCTCCTCTTTGAAACAACTTGTTCCTGTGCTGGGCTCTCACAACTATTGCCTCCTTTGATGGCGTTGTCTGCTGCTTTTACTTCTTGGGGTCCTGAGGTCACATATGTTGTCAGAAAACACTTCCTCCCCCTCTGTTTTTTTTACAGCCTCTTTCACTCCTCTGTTGGAGAATGACCCAGTTTTGATTCTTTTTAAATGGATGGCAAGACAGAAGCTTTTAAAACAATTTTATGAGGATATTCAGGAGGGAGTTAAATTTCTTAGTTTAGCTCATGCAAAATTTTGTCCTCTGTTAGTGATTTTCCATATATCTTCCAGTGCTCAAATAGTCTCTTACCTATTTGATGAGTGACATCATTTTGTTCCAAATTTTCCCATGAAAATACCAAGAACACATCAGGACATGCTCTTTTGGGGTAGTTTTTACCTTTCTTAGTATTAAAGTCTTCTTTTCCAGGAAAGAGTCCTGTCTGATAACAGTGAGGTTATAGAGATTTGTACTACCCTTCTCAGTCTTGATGATAATAACAACAAAAAAATAGCTGGCATTATGTATTTCTGAAGTTTGAAATCCTTTTAGTTTCAATTTACTTTGAAGTTAGAACCAGAAGCTGGAAATTGACTCATATAGCATCTCCATGGTGCCAGCCTTGCTTAAAGTGATTTGCCAGTGCCAATTCATTTAATCCTCATTCTAACCCTGTGAGGGAGAGTTTATTCTCCCCAATTTGCAGATATGAAAAGTGAAGCATGGGCAGCTAAATTACTTGCCCCATACCACCCAGTTCCTGTGATGATAAAGTGAAACTTTAGTCTGCATCCAAACCCATGATCACGATCACAAAGAGCCTTGAAGACTCACTTCAAGAATCTTAGATCACTCGATGAATCACAAAGACTGGGGTACTGAGAAGATCCTGAATCACTTGGCAGGTCATTGATCACTTAGTGGATTATAGAGCATCTGTGTGCAGTTCAACAGGCTGGAATTAGGGGTTAAACAGTCACTGGCTACACAATCAGTGGAGGATATTAATTTTCAGAAGACTTCCCTCTTGCATGGACCAAACTCCTTCTTTCTCTCTGGATGGCTGAAAAAAGGAGTTTCACCCTTATGAATTGGACAGAAACAAGAATAGTCCTAGAGAAAGGAAACATGGGGCATAGCATTTCTCTCTCCCACTGGTAGATTTTTCTTTGTGTTGAGAGAATGAAGGTCTGAGCATCAACGATTCTAGATTTTCTGTCCCAGACACAAGTGCTGATCCTAGGTACCAGGTTCTGAGCTACCTGGGGAAGTTCTCTGACCAGCACCAAGAGACCATTCTCATAGGGACCAATTTTAGGAGTTAGATGTAGTATTTTCCTTTATTCCTCTAAAATAATGTATCTCAAACTAGGTGATACCACACATCTGGGAAGAGGGCACTGGAATAATCCATGGGAGTTAAAGTGACTTTGGTGAAATTGGGAGAGGGGGTGGGGTTTTTCTGTTATACAGAAAAGGCAGATTCCTAGGGAGTAGCAAATGATTCTTATTTTGAGGAGTCACACCAGTGATACTCAGGGTTACTTTCAACTCTGGGGGGTTACTGTTGACAGTGCTTGGGGGCCTATGCAGTACTAGGGATAGAATCTAGGCCTCCTACTTACAAAGCATGAACTCAGCCTTCTGCATGATCTCTGACTGACTTATTATTTCTGAATTGGGAGAGGTAGGTCAAATAAGTTTGGAATTATCTGCTCTGAAACACCTCCAATACACTCCCAACACCACCTCCATTATCTGAAAGTAGCTATCTTCCAAATTCTATTTGAAATATATGCCAGCTAGATTATTGGGGGGACCTGGTAATGCTACTAATATTAATTTAGTCATGAACTTCTTGAGCATTCACAGCCCACCAAAACTCCCTGCCAACTCATCCCTAATAGAAACATCCTAGTTCTGAAGAGTGGGGGAAACCTGCAGTGGAAAAAGTCAGTCCTGCCCCAGGGAATCTCCTGACATTTTTTATTCTGTAAACCTTACATATTTAAAGGTCACAATAAATTTATTTTTCTGTATAAGCCAGAGAGTGTGACCATTGAACAGATCTGCTTGGGGGTACATTGCTCTCCTGCTGGGATAGTTGGGGGGAGGCTCACAGAGTTGCTGCCATTTCTGGTGAGTCCCCAGGAGTACATGTTGTCATGGCCCAGAGCTTGGGGGTTGTGTTACTTCGGTTCTAAATGCATCATTTATGGACTTCCCTTATTCCAGGACCATGTGGAGACCCACCTGTCTCCTAACTAACTGCCTCAGCTGTCTGGAGCATGTATAGGAAGATTTTGCTCTGGTCAACATGCTGGCTTTGTTTGTTTTTAATTTAGGTTTTTGTTTGGGGGTTATATTTGGATTCTTTTAGTGAGTTGTGCTCACGGGTCATTTCTAGGGGTATTCAGGGTACCATTCGTGGTGTCGGGGATTGTACCAGGGTCAGCTGCAGGCAAGGCAAGTACCTCAATCCCTCTTCATCCCACACCAAGCTAACTTTGGATTATTCTACAGACTGCTTGCCATGCTATTTGTCCCTTGCTTATTGCCATGATATTGCAGTCAACTCCTTAAGATCAGGGATCTGGGTCAAAGTGCAGAATGAAAATATCTGGGTGTTCTCTATCCCGGTGCTTGGATGCATGCCACTGAAATTGTACTATTTATCAATTCCAGTTCTACGTCAGGTATGTGTTCTGTGCTTAGTAGCACTGTAGCACTGTCTTCCCATTGTTCATCGATTTGCTCGAGCAGGCACCAGTAATGTCTCCGTTGTGAGACTTGTTTGTACTGTTTTTGGCATATCGAGTATGCTGTGAGGAGCTTGCCAGTCTCTGCCATGCAGGCGAGATACTCTCGGTAGCTTGCTGGGCTCTCGAGAAGGATGGAGGAATCGAACCCGGGTCTGCCATGTGCAAGGCAAACGCCCTACCTGTTGTGCTATTGCTCCAGACCCTGTGCTTAGTAATTATCTTTTTCTTATTGATGATGAGAAAATCAATATCAGCAAAGTTAAGAAACTTGGGCCAGGCTTATCTTGCTTGCCTCAATCCCTTGCACCACCAACTGTCATGCTAAGCAGGAGCACAGCCCTTTTGTGAACGCTGGTAAACACTGAAACTAAAAATGTATTGGGGAGCACCCAGATGAAGTGTGTGAACTCCTTGAATTGGTGTGTGATGCCTGGTTATGGGAGTAGCAACAAAGGAAAGGGAAAGGGAGCGGGGGATATAAAGAAACTTAGATCTGGTCACACACATCATCTAGCAATAATGTGACAGAATTACAGAAGCCCAGTACTAGTGGTGGCATTAGTTCCCTGGGATCCTTATGGGGACTCTCCTAGTCCCTGCTGTGGTAGGACAGGAGATACTCTGGACCTGCCTCACAAGGCTGTGCATCTATAGTTGGAGAAAGGCCATGTATGCGGGGCTTCCAGGAATGAAGTCAGATGGGGCTGCACACATGTGTTCATTTCCCCCATGAACAGCTCTGGGCTGGTTTTCAGCAGCTCCAGTCTCACTGTCTCTGACTCAGCCCCTGGGAAAGGCACCACTGGAAGCCCTGAGCGAAGAGGAGGAAGGGCTGGACCATCACCTTCCCACTGCTGCCTCTGCATTGCCTGGCCTCAGGGCCTGCTGCTGGTGCCCAGAAAATATTCTTTCTGGGTATGAAAAGGGAAATGGGAGTGCTGCTGGCTTCTCTTCTGGAGCCAGTGAAAGTCCTCAAGAGTGCAGAGGTGTCAAAGTGTCAGGGAATATACTACTGCCTCTGGCTATCGGTCACTCTCTGCTCTTTCTAGTTCCTTGTGTCTTCTCTTGACTGCCTCCATGCTGGATTCAGTCCCAGCATCTATTTTCAGAAGAGGGAATCCCTTGAGAAAAGGATGCATTGGACACAGGCTGAGGAGACAGACTGAGGAGGCACTGGGGCTGGGGTGTGGGAATAGCGAAGATCTCTGCTCTGTCTTTAGAATCCTGTCGCTGATCTCTCCTGGTATGGTGGGTGGTTTCTATCAGGAGCTGTGTGCCTATTTATCAAATGCCAGTTCCACATCAGGCAAGTGTTCTGTGCTTAATTTGGAAATATTTATGAGAACTATGGGTACTCCCTCTGGGAAAGCAAAAGCAGACACACATACCATTGCAGAAATCCCCCGGGTCCCTGGATCCATCCAGAAGGAAAGGGGTATATCAAGGCCAGGCAAAAGGGAAGAATGGTGAAATCATCCAAGGCTGTTTATTATATCCCTTATGAATTTTACAGAAGATTTGAACCTAAAAAACTTTACAATGACCACAAGAATGTCAGTACTTTCCTTCAATTCTATTTATCCCTAGATCTATACATCTGAGTTATACTGATATAACTTAAAGTTTCTTGGAAAAAGAAAATCCAGTGGTCCTCAGCACATGAAGATTCCCTACAGATCACCTTGGGGGGTGGTTAGTAGATGACTTGGAAGGAGTTCACTGACTCATCCCCCTTTTATCATCTGCAATGAATTTCTCTAGGTGTTTCCAGGTGACACAGTTTCAGCTAAACTGGTCATAGCAAGTGTTCAAGGCTCTCCCTGCGGTTGCTCTAACATTTCTGGATGCAGTATTGAGATCTCTCTTGGCTGGGTGGAGGGCTTGTACTCAGAGATGCTGACTTACCAGTGACCAAGCCAGGCCAGGGGGCTCGGACTCAGGGTTTCCCAGAATGGACCAGAGAGCCACGTCTCCTTCTCATCTCAGTCTGAGCTCTGGGGCAGGATGGGACCGGAGCCACTGGGCCTGGAAGGGTGACCCTGGCAGGGATGTTTGCTCAGCGGCAGCTGTCTTCTCTGCCTGCCTGATGGGATGGAGTCTCTCTGTGGTCAGCTGTGGCCTGAGATCCTCGCCAGGCCCCGGAGGCAGTGGGAACAGCCGGGCTGTGTTAACACACCTGTGTTTCCCTCCCAGCTGTTTACTTCACAACAGGGCTGCTGTTAGCAATTGCAAAACATTTCCACACCATCCACCCACTCCCCCGCCCTGCCCCCGCCTACTCACCCCCCTTGCTGCTCTGTAACATTTGTTGGCACTCACCATTGGGGTTGAACTGCTTTATTTCATTTATTTTTATTTAAAAAGGGACACTAGAATTCTTTATGTCTGGGAATAAGCCAACCTGGCCCAGTGTTGAGTGCAGAAATATTCCATCTCCCTTCTGTGCCCAGAATTATTTTTGTTTTCTTCGATACACAACCTAGATACGGTTACAACAAGGAAACCCGTTGATTTTCAAAACCAAAAATCTTTTCCTGTTTATCAGTGTCGAAAAAAAAGTTCCACTGTTGTCGATCATGATGCCAGTTTCTCTCTGTGGGTAGTGTTTGATTCATTTTCTCTTTCATCTGCTCCAGGCTCCTAATACTGTACTAAAGGAAACTGTCATTGTATCTCCAAGCCAAGGTTAGCGAATGAATACTGCTACTAGGATTTATACCAATTCCTGAAGTCCAAGAGATCTGGTAATGGTTAGCACTAGAACTTGGGCATCAGCCCAGTTTAGTCACTTAGGAGTTAAGTGGTCAAGGGCCTTCCTTTGCTCACCTTCCTGCATCTCAGAGGGTTTCATTGTAAGTGAGCAGTCAGCCATGTATGTGGGTATTGTCACTGCTGGTGGCTATAGCTTTGACACCCAGTTTCTTGTCTTCTTGGCTACCTTTCACTGCAAGAACATTAGCACCCTGTCTGTAGGCCTGCTCATCCTATTCTCTGCTGTGTGGAGGCTGACATGGAACAGACATGCTAGAAGCGTACGTAGTATGAATATGAGTCTGTTTAGAAACAGCTTTCCTGAAAGGTCACTTTTCCCCCATGAGTAGGGCAAGGTGAAAATCTAGGACAGACACATAGTGGAGGAAAAAGCAAATATCCAGTGTCCAGGAGAATTTTGTGCTCTTTGAGGCTTTTCTATCTATCTGCCTTGCTATGTCTCTTGCTTCTACTGTAGTGAGGTATTAAGGATCTGCTTCAACAGAGGGTAGGAGGTCTGAACAAAAAGAAAATATGTCCCTGCAAATTTGTGCTTGTCCAGGAAAAGAGTTCCAGTGTGGGGTCCATGTGTTTGAAATTCTTTCATATAGAAGTTATTTATTCTGCTGATTTATTGTGAATGTCTATAAGGTTCTATCTGCTTGCCCTCCATGACCAGTTTTACACTTAGAATTCAAAATCCTACAGATGCTATGAATGATACCACCTGGGAGCAATTCTAGCTCCATTGGACAGGTTGGGCCAGCCAGGGCTTTATTTTTAATTTCTCTGAAAGTCTTTCCAGAGACTAAGTGGCATGGCGACTTTTAGTGTCTCTGGGTGACTGGAGGAGAAATGATGCTTGTCTTACACACCAACTAGTATTTGCTTAATCTGTTCCCTCTCTTGTTTATTTCTTTAGAAAGTCAATGGCATCAGAATCTGATCTAATCTGCAGCCTGGAGAATCTGAGCTAAGTTCAGCCTCAAAGTGCAGCCTTTGGCCTGTGTTTTCTTTATCTGCAGACATACCACCACCCTCTGACTATGCCTTTAAAAAAAATGCATAGTTGTCTTAGATGTGGTTCAAAACATGCTAGTACTGTACAGTATTATATTAGATATATATGAAGATTTATTACAAATAATCACTGTCACTGTCATCCCATTGTTCATCGATTTCCTCAAGCAGGCACCAGTAATATCTCCATTTATCTTAGCCCTGAAATTTTAGCAAGTGCTACATTGGAGGTTCTTTCAGGAACAGGGGAATGAGTAACCCATCATTGTTACTGGGTTTTGACATATCAAATACTCCATGGGGAGCTTGCCAGACTCTTGTCGTGTGGTCAGGATACTCTTGGTAGCCTGCTGGGTTCTCCAAGAGCGAAAACTAGACAATAAGAGGTCACACAGCTGCAAATGTGGCTGTCCGCTTCCAGGAGCTTGGTTTTATAAGTCGCTGGGTCTTGGCTGTTGATGGGATAACACGGCACTGGGGGCAGTTGGTGGGTGTAATGTCCAGCTACTGGAAGATGGGGGATCTGGGTGGAGGAGGTCCAGTCCCCATCTGAGCAGACTTGGAGATCTCAGCTCTGGGTCCTGCACTTCCTCTGCTGGTCCCTTCATGTGTGACGTTCGTCCGAGCCTGTGGAGAGTTACCTTAAGCATGGTTGTGGCTGGTTCTGGAGGTCTTCAGCTGCTAGGGCTCTGCTCGGGGCATGGAGGAAAACTCTACCTGCCGCCCTCCTAGGGGTCCCCGGTGAGGACAGCCAGTAAGGGGGCAGGAGGCTCTGTTGTTCTTATACAAAAACTTGGTTTTATAGTCTCTAGGTCTTGGCCATTGATGGGATTACACGGCGCTGTGTAATAGCTAAGAATATTTTTCAACAGAATTGGTGCTAAACTCTTGTAAGAAAGTTCACGAATCATCTGAGGTTTGGGTTAAAACTACCATCTTTTTTGTTTCTTCATGGAATACACCTGGTGTGCTCGGGACTTACTCAAGGCCCTGTGCTCAGGGATCACTTCTGGCAGTGTGGGGGGAATTACGCAGTGCCTAGTTGCAAGAAAGACAGGCGGCCTGCTATCTCTCTGGCCCTCATCACTTTTTCTCTTTACTTTTCAAGGAGAGCAGCTAGGGGTCACTCCCTGCAATACACAGCTTTGCTGTATAGGCCTGACTAAATAGCTCAGTGCTTGGGCCCAGAAGTATTTAAAGGTCACCAAGTCCATACTTGGCAGACTTTGGAGGTTCATTCAGTGCTGGGAATGGAATATGGGACCCGCAAATACAAGTTATGGACTCCAGCCCTTTTAACTATCTACCCAACCCCAGAGTTATTTTTTGTGGTGTAGACTTTCTCGGAACTCACATGTCAGTGCTTAGGGCTTATTCATGGTTCTGGGATTAGGGCTCACTGCCAGTGGTACTTGGACAGCCATATATGGTGCCAGGGATTGAGCTGTGGTTTGTTGCATGCAAGATAAATACCTTAACCCCTGTACTATTTCTCTGGGCCTGAGATAAGTTCATGAAAATTTTGAAATTTAAAGTAAGATTTCCTTGTATCTGATTATGTTTTTCAACTTTCTAACTGCACTTTCACATGCAACATATTGTTTCATTCCTCTGATGTCATGGGGTTAAGTCAACAGCTGATATGGCCATTTTATAAAGTATGAGCCCATTGGTTAAAAAAGCATACTGTTGATGTAAGTCCCCATTTTTCATTCACAGTGTGAAAACATACTATGTGGAATGTGGAAAGAACTTAAAAAATGCTGTTTAGTAATTTATGGCAAAACAGAAGCACATATACAAAATCATGTAGTATATCTAATATCATTTGGCATGAGTGATTGATTTTGATGAAAGGCAAAGAGTTTGTGTTCTTTAGAAATCACAGTACTCTATGGTTCTATTGTCATCATCAACATCAAACAGAACAGTTTATGGAATGGTACAAGGGTTCATTGTTGTATCAGCCTACTCTTGTCCTCATATACTGTGTCACAGTAAGTCTTAGTACCTTAGTGACTTATTTCAAACATTTAAGCATAGCAGAAGTTCTACCGATTTTATCTTGGGTCTGTGAGTTGACCAAGATTCTGCTATCTTATCATCTTTCCTCAGGCTCAGGTCAGGCTCAGGTTTGCTATATGGATCTTATATTTTAGCTTCATTAGAGAGCAAGTGGCTCATTCTGCCATATTTTCCTCATGCTGGAGAAGAGTCATACAAAAGGACTAACCTTTGCTCCCATCATGCTTTCTTACCTTCCACTGACCAGAACTAGCAGCTGCCCAATTCTATTGTCGCAGGGCAGGAATGTATGCACTACTTCAAATGGGAGAGTGAATGACTATTTGCTTTAATTTAGTTCAGTGTGTCTATGCCTGGGGCTGGAGCGATGGCACAGCGGTAGGGCATTTGCCTTGCACGCAGCCAACATGGCCCACCCAAGTTCAATTCCTCTACCCCTCTCGGAGAGCCCGGCAAGCTACTGAGAGTATTTTGCCCGCACGGCAGAGCCTGGCAAGCTACCCGTGATGTATTCGATATGCCAAACACAGTAACAACAAAGTCTCCAATTGAGACGTTACTGGGCCCACTTGAGCAAATCGATGAACAACGGGAGGACAGTGACAGTGACAGTGTCTATGCCAATGTGAAGGCAAGGTATTCAATTAAACAAATTCTCCAGTTTCTCAGTAGTGGGATTCTCCTGTTCTTGTATAAAATAGTCAAGAGAACTTACCCTTTGCCAATGGAAACTATATAGCAATAGCATGACCAGAATTCAAGGCCAAGCAGAGAACGTTCTTTGAAAGTGGACTTAGCTATTTGATATTCACACATACCTAATGATCATGGAAAGTATAATGTTTTCTAACAGCTATAAGTACAAGAGATTATAACATGATCAATTTTTATAATACCCATAAAATAAAACTGAATAATATAGTGATTAATGCTACCATTTTCACATTATGAGCTCCATATTAGAAAGATGAATGAAATTGTTAACATATGAACACTATGATTATTATCAATGTTGTTTAATAATAAATCTCTTATTTTTATTCATGGATTTATATGAAATAGATCTATTGCTATAACCACATTGTCACTGTCACTGTCACTGTCCTCTCATTGTTCATCAATTTTCTCTAGCAGGCCCAGTAACATTGTGAGACTTGTTACTGTGTTTGGCATATAGAATACGTCATGGGTAGTTTGCCAGGCTTTGCCATATGGGCAAGATACTCTTGGTAGCTTTCTGGGCTCTCCAAGAGGGGCAGAGGAATTGAACTCGGGTCTGCCCTGTGGGCCACATGCAAGGCAAACACCCTATCTGCTGTGCTATCGCGCCAGCCCTTCTTAGCACAATAGGCAGTGCGTCAGTCTCATAACCACATTAAAAATAATAATTAAGAAATAACTGCACACTTTATTTTGTCTAATTTAGAATGCAAAGTTATGAAATATCATGGTCTACCAGTGTAGGTTTAAATACTATTTTTGGTAATAAGTCCATAGTTATTTGAAATGACGATTTTGTAATTTCTCCGGCTAAACTTGCTGAGGGTGAATAATTTTTAGTAAAAAAATTTCAATGAAAGTCAGGACAAGACCCGGGAATGGAAGCCGTTAGTTGCAAGTGTTGTTTCTGCTGAGGAATCTCCCACAGAGACTGAAGAAATATGTAGGTTTCATCTTAGAACAGGAAAGAATGATGTGAGGAGATGAATTTCTTCACCTTCCCATCCCTGTGTAAGATTTTTTTATTTAACTTATTACATTTTTAAAGGACTTTAAGCTACATCAGTTGGCTAATAGATATTCTCAATAGTCTGAGGGGAATGGCAGGTATTCCTTTGTTTGAACATCACCTGTATTAATATTGTACCTCATAAAGTTTAAAGCAAAGTCTTGAGTTGCTGTGCAACACAATAATAGTTGGTTTCTCTCCACTTCTAGAGGAAAATTGACATCCTGAGACTCCACAAAGTCAATAAGGAGATGGGCCAATCCTTAGGGTCGCCTGAAAGCATAGCCTTCACCACACAGATAATAAAAAACTTAAAGTTTCAATGTCAGTGAGATAAATTATTGTGGGTTTTAAATTTTTTTCTCAATCATCACATTTACTGATCTTCTAGGGCAGTATATTATCTCCATGCAAATCTTGTGGGAATCTTTTCAAAATACAGATTTTTGATTTAGCAGATCTGAAGCAGTTCAAGGTTCTGTTTCTAATAAATTCCCACTGATAGATACCACTGGTACACAGGCCATTTTATTTTATTTTATTTTACTTCTACACCCAGTTGTGCTAACAGTCAGCTTCTGACTTGGTGCTCAGGATTTACTCTGGGCAGCGCTAAAGATTGAACCTGCATGCAAAGCTTATGGTTTAGCTGGTTGAGCTATCACTTGAAGCTATAACTTGAAGAATTCCTTCTTCAAATTTCAAGGTGTAGTTGGCCTTGGAAATGAGCCAGGTGGTTGGGGCCTTGTCTTGAACTCATCTTTGCAGAGTAAGATTCTGTTTCTGAAGAGCTGATGTGCTTATTATTTGTCATCACTTGGAGCTGGCTAAAGGCCAGAGCAGGTAAGTTACAGATAGCTTCTCCCATTTAGTAGGAAACCTTTTAATTTTGTTGGTAATTTCTTTTGTTCTTTAAACTGTTTTAGAAGTGTGATTTAGTTCCTCTTGTTTAGTTTTTGCTTTTCTTGCTTTTGTTTTTTTATGTTAAGCCCACAAAAGCAACATAAAGAGGGTTGCTATCTATGTTTTCTTCTAGGAATTTTATGAATTTGAAATCCTGATGGATTTTGAGTTAGTTTTAGTGTGGGGTGTGAGATGGGGTCTGGCTTCATCCTTCACATGTGGCCATTCAGTGTTCCCATAACTATTTTTGAACAGATGAATCTTTATCCAGATTTGTCATTTTAATATTGTCCTTTAAAAAAATTTTTTTTTCAAAAATTCTTCCAGCTCATTAAGGAGAAAAATTTTTAAAACTGAAGCCTTTGAAATAAGTAAACAGATGTGAACTGTCTCACTCTGATTTGGAGTAGAAAAATCAGAGCTGGTGTAAAACACAGAATTATAGAATCTAAGAATTCAGGGGAAATCAAATGAGTTTTTATGTCAATATTTTTATTGTTTGTCAATCATTTTCCAGTACAGCGCAAGAATTTGTTATTTACCAAAGCAAGTTAGAGATTTGCCCTGTAGTGTTTTGGAGCATGGTTTTTCAACTATTAAAGCAGCTGAATGCTTTCATTCAACACAATCTCAAGCAAGAGCATAATGATATAAATTAATCAGAAACCTTTGTTCTGGCCAGAGTTGACAGGCCCAAGGCTGTCTGTGAGACGATTCCCAAGAGCCCTTGATGTTTAAAGCAAATAATATCCAGGCCTGTAGAACTGAAGGCTACTCAGATTAAAAAGCGAACAGGAGCAGGTGATTAAATGGAAGGCCTCTGCACATTAGTGGATTCTAGCATCATCCTTGTGCTGATGTTATTATTCTTGTTTTAAATCAATGGTCCATCCCCGGAGATTGAGTCAGTCCAGCAGCCCAGCCGTGAGTGTTTTCTGAGACCATCTTAACCTGCATGCACTCTTGCCATTCCAGCACACTCTGACTCACATTTCTGTGGCATGTTCTTTTTTATGTGTGTTTCTATTGTATGACAACATGAATTAAAGAAGCTTATTTCAGATTTACTGTGAATTTTAACTCCATTGTTTTCCCCTGTTAATAAGTTCTCCCTTTCTTTGGTCTATGTTATATGAAATGATTAGATGTGACCAATGAGGACATGGGAAAATATCAAATTATAAGATCTACACTAGTTGTGAACCTCAGGGAATTGCTGAATCTTCACAAAGACACATGGTAGGAATTGCCTTTGCTTCCTGAATAATAGTCTTCTTACTTTAGTGGGAAATCTTTAGGTCAAGTGAAGTTTGGTACATAGTTCCTCTGATGGTTGGTGCCTCAGGCTTTCATGAGGCCTAATGAAAGAATCCGCAAAGAGAGAAGTTCTCTACTATTTCTAGAGTGCACCTCATGGTCAAATTCAAGTTCCTTCAGACCTTTTAGCCCCAGGATCATTGTGATCACCTGGTAAACTGGGCATTAGCCAGATAGCATCTTTTTTGTATTTTTTTTTCTTTTTGGATGAAACCTGGAGATGCTTAGGGGTTACTCCTGGCTCTGCACTCAGGATTTACTCCTGGAAGTGCTCAGGGGACTACATGGGATTCTGGAGATCAAATCCATATCAGCCCTACCCACTGTATTATCGCTCTGGTCCCATAGACAGGGAGTGTTTGTTACCAATTACTAGTCTCATGATTATATGTATTATCAGCATCTGTCTCCCACCTTCTGTCTACCTCTTCTTCTTTTTTTTCTTTTTATGTAGGAGAACTGCTATTTATTCAGCCATTGATTAAGCTGATTGAATTGGGCATGAACTCCACATTACCTTTTTTTTTCTTTTTTTTTTTTAAAACTGAATCACTGTGAGATACAGTTACAAAGCTTTCATGTTAGAGACTCAGCTGTACAATAATTCAACACCCATCCCCCCACCATTGCACACCTTCCACCACCAGTGACCCCAGTGTATCCCCTCTCCCCCATCCCAGTCCTCACCCTGCCTCCATAGCATGCAATTTCCCCAATACTCTCTCTCTACTTTTGGGCATTATGTTTTGCTTGAATTTTCAAACCACCATTCAAGCCTGCCTTCCAGGGGTAGATGCTAGAGCATTTATTATCTATTGCTCATTTTGAATACCTTTTACCACGGCCATGCACTTCTGGAATCCTAGATTGTAAATGGTTAGGTTCCAGAGACATTTCTATAGAGCACTAATCCTTTTTGGGATTCAACTGGGCGTCTCTGGACCAGGGATGTTGGTGTGCTAAGATGGTGCTTAAAAGCATTATGGGGGTGACAGCAAGGCCAACTAGCAGGTGGGGAGACAGGGAAGGACAGCCCAGTGCCTCTGCCACCATATGGCATGGAGATTTAGTCCTTGAAGCTGCGTACCTGGGCCTTGCTTGTGGAAGCTCTTGGTCACTGGGATTCCACCTGGAGTAGGCGGGGGGAGTGCACCTGCTCCATCTGGGGTGCCCCAGTGAAATTGGCTTAGTATGGGGTCCAGAGAGATCTCTGGCTCTCTGGTGTCTTCTGGGACTTATTGCTGTGTCTTGGACCAGGGTGTTGGTGCTCTAAGATGGCATCCGGAGGCACAATGTGGGGTTTGTCTAGCTCTTCTGACATGGATTAGTTCATTGATATTGACTGGTTTCCAAATACTCATAGGTGTCTTCTTCCTCCAAGAGATTCCAGAATACCCTCCTTCTTCATCCTTCCCACATCAAGCCACTTCCTACCCTCACTGAGAACTATGATTCAATTAAAGAACTGACCTCCAATCAATTTGCCCATTTGGATGGGCATCCTGACTTCAGAACTCTGTAGTTTGGGAATATTCACCTGCTATGAGCTTTTTCTATGCATTAAAATTCTTAAACCAGAGACAATGCTTCTTCAAAGATTGCTGTAAATGTTAAATAAGACCAATATCAAAGTTATGTGGTTGGCTAGGAGATATCACAGGAATGATGTCACCTGCTTCAAACACATCTTCCCAACTGATGATCACCATCAAACCTTGAAGTTCAGGGGTCATACCTTATAGGTAAAATCACGAATTTGGGGCTAAAGTGGTGGGCTCAAGATCACTGGTTCCTGAAGGGCTAAGATCATACACAATCTCAGACTTCAAATTATTGAGCCTTGTGTTATCCTCTGTGATTGCAAAATTTTCAGTGATACATGTAGGTTCTTAAATGAAATCCAGTATTTAGAAAACTATGATATTTTGAGATTTAATTAATGTTTTTGAATTGTATTCTTAATCTTGATATGTAAGACCAAAATGAAGTAGAACAAACAACAAAATGGTATTATACAGTGAAAAATGGATGGACTGAGAAATCCCTTTCTCAGAGGGTGATGCCTAGGGTATTTCCCAGGATGCTTTAGTTTTGGGGATTTGAGACCTCATAGTATTGGCATTAGAAAGCCCAAAAGCAAAGTGACCTTTTCCAACACATTGGAAATGTTTTCTGTCACCAGAATCTGTTACTGTGTATTGGAATTAGGATACATAACTCATGTCAAAAGTTCTTTACTTGCTACTAACCATATTTTGCAGCCCAGTTACCTTTTCAGTCGATATAAGCTGTCCAGCAACTACAGTATGTGTGTGTGTGTATGTGTGTGTGTGTACATGTGTGTGTGTGTATGCCCTAGCCTCCTAACCTTTCTGATTTTACGTTTTGCTTTAGAAAGGCTATCTTCAGACCCAGTTTTGGTGGAATAGTTCAGTCTTCCTTTTCTGAAATCTTTTCAGGTATGAGTGTATCTCTAAGATGGAGAAGCTGACTTGTAAATGCGCCAACTCACAGTGTCGTTCCTGACAGATTTCTTAATTAATTTGCTCAGATTGTCAATAATGTAATTCACTGTTGATTTAGAAACTAGTTATATGAACACTGCTAGTGCCATTGTGGGAAAACATCTGAATAATTCAGCTAATAGATGGGAAACTCACCCAGATTGCTGGGGCATGGGGAGGGAATAGCTAATTCAAATGAGATGAACATAAGTGGGGTGATTCCAGCAAATTCCAGAGAGTGAGGAGAGGTTGTCATATTACTGGGGGCAGCAGCTGCCTGGTTTAATTATTGTCATTTGGTTTTTGGATAAAAGAACATGGGTTTTCAGTATTGTAGGCAGAGACCAGTAACATGCTATGGAAAAATACTGTTGAATTTCAGTATAAACTGGGTGATCCAGTTGATTACTCTGAGCTACTCACATATTAGTAGATCTTATTCTTGCTATATAATGTTATTTTATATGACTCATTCTACATATGTAAGTAGGAGTCAAGGAATATAAAAAGGACTGTTCTCTCCCTCCCTCCATAGGAAATGTATAGTTATTTGGTATTTTCTAGAAATTAATTGATGTATGTGTCTTGAAATGATGGTTATCACTCTTTTTTTTTACAATAAAACACAGAGTTTATAGATTAATAAGTCTAATTTTGTGGAGATTCTTGCATAAACATTAAAAATGCTATCACTTTTAGTTATATACTTAACATTTTATCTTTATTGAAAATAATAAAATTGCATGGAGTTGAGTTGTTATACCATTATTTTTTTTGCTATGGTGGTTAGAGTTTTAACAACCCTTGCAGTTGAGTTAGTGCTTAAATGTAAATGTTAATAAGAATCATGAAGCTTTTGATGGAAAATGTTGACTCTATGGCATTTATCATCCTTTTTCTTTGTCTCTGCATCTCCCTTTCTCCTGCATCATCACATATATGAGGTGTCAGGTTTGCATGCACAAAGCACGCTTAGACAGTCCCTTTCCAGGAGTTCTCTTGTGCAAGACCAGCTGGTATCCAACTGTGATGTGCCTTTGGCACAATTCTAGTGAGGAAGAGTAATTCTGCTTGGACTCTGTTGTCTTATGTTTTAACAAAGTCAGTAGTGAATTTAAATTCTAAACAACACTAGAAACTACAGAAGACTGAATTGTCTTTTAAGGGCTTTGTAAATAGAACCTCAGCAAGTGCTACTTGAATGAATTGACAAAAGATAAGAAGAGTTTTATCTTTCAGTAAACTCTTAGTTTCAGATGCCTCTACCTGGCTCTAAAGAGAGAGCATGTGTTAAGTATGGCATTATCAAACTTAGGTTTGGGTGCTTGTCAGAAACATCCCTAAGGTCAAAGGCTCAATGAGATTAAGGTTTGTTCTCTTTCCCACTAAAGAAGTCTGGGGCAGGCGCAAAGGCAGGGCAGCTACTTGGTCGTCAGGAATCCAGGCTCCTCCACCATTCCAGTGCATGGTTTGCTTAAATCTCAGTTACTTCATGGTCAAGACACTGTGGGCGACTGAGATATCACATCCATATTTCAGAAAGCTGAAAAGAGGAAGAGCATACCACTCCCTTCCCTTCTGCTTTTACAATCAGCCTTCCTGCCAACCTTCCTCCCACCCCTCCTCGGCCAACTCCCCATGTCATCTTGCTTCATTTGGCTAGAGATTGAAGGGCTAGAAAGTGCCAGAAAGGCTAAAAAGTGTATAATTTCAACCACACAAACATCCATTAGAGTTGTACAAAGAGGAAAGAGGAGGATTAGGTATTTTGGTTTTTTCGTTTGTTTGTTTTATGGTTTTTTTTTTTTTTTTTGCTTTTTGGGTCACATACGGTGATGCATAGGGGTTACTCCTGGCTCACCCACTCAGGAATCACTGTTGGCATAGCTCGGGGGACCATATGGGATGCTGGGAATCGAACCCGGGTTGGTAGTGTGTGAGGTGAAAGCTCTACCGCTATGCTATCACTCCAGCCCCAGGACTAGCTATCTGATAATAGCCTAAAAGCCATGTTCTTATCAATTTCTGCTAACAGTAAATGCTTTAGAATAAACAATTATTATAGTTTTAATGAAACCACAGATACATGCTTTTAGTTTTTACCAAGTGCCTAGCAGTTTGAATTGAGAAAATTATTTGCAAAGAGTATTGTCCAATGACAGCGTAAGTGGTAAAAGCATGGGTCTTGCTTTCTGTGACTTTTTCCCTGGATAGTCCCTGCTCTGGTCAGGGAGACAGGGTGCTCTCAGCAAGGGAAGACAAGGTAACAAGTCTCTATATTTTCTAATGATTTATCTGGACAATGGTTTGCTTTTTTTTTTTCCAGAAAAATAATTTGTTGTTATTTATGCCTGTAATGCTAGCATTCTCTCATCATGTATTCCCTGGAAATCTAATTTGTAAATAATTACTTGACAGAATGGAACTGGCTGAAATATTCTGAATATGCAGAGACAGAGGCAGGCCCCAAGAGGAGATGTTAGCTTAAAGGCCAAGCACCTGAATGGTCCAACCGTAATTTTTCATCACTCGGCAGTTAGCAGCTAATAAGGTCCCTTGTTAAAAAAAAAAAATTCTCAGGCCCCAGATGCAGTGGACATAGGCAGCCAGTCATTAGCAGAGGTGCCTGGAGCAGCTGGCCTACTTGGAGTGCTGATGAAATGCTTTTCCTCTTTCACCTCTCTGCCCTAGAGAATGAAGGCCTAGAAAGAGCTATAATGTGCCCAGAGCAGAGCTGGGTTTGGGGAGGAGCAGAAAGGTGATATGGACTAAATGTTTGTGTGCTCCCTATGAGAGCTGAATCCCTAAGCCCCAGGGTGGGTGTATTTGGAGATGAGGCTCTAGTTGTTAATAAGCTTAAATGATGGGGCTGGAGCAATAGTACAGCAGGTAGGGGGTTTGCCTTGCACGTGGTCGACCCGAGTTCGATTCCCAGCATCCCATATGATCCCCTGAGCACCTCCAGGAGTAATTTCTGAGTGCATGAGCCAAGAATAACCCCTGTACATTGCCAGTTGTGACCCAAAAATTATAAAAAAAAAAGAGATCATAAGGGTAGGGACCAGATCCTATAGAATTTGTGTTCTTCTAACAAGGGTGAGAGACACAAAAGGAATTTCTTCCCTGGCATAGCTCAGGAAAGGTCACATGAGAGAGAGTGACAAGGTGATCATCCATAAGCCAGGAGAACCCTCATCAGAAATCAATCCTGTCTGATCTTGACCTTAGATTTTTGTTATCCAAAACTTCAAGAAAGTGAATATTTACTATTTGTGTGTTTTATTTTTGGTTGTAATAGTAGAAGCATGACTGGGGGAGGGAGATGTGTGCTTCAGAAAAAATGGTTCAGCCAGGTCCTGACAATGACCCCGTTGCTGCCCCATTAGCTCTCATTCCTCACCATAGCCTTGTTCATTCACTTAGTTCACTATGCCCTGGGCCTCCTGGCCTGATCTATTCTCTGTATCCAATTCCTGAATATTTTTCATTTATTGATTAATATTTTGTATTATTCACTTTAGTTGAATCGCTAAACGTTTATGAAGTTCCAACATCAAAATACACTTACATATATAACAGTAACCAAAAGAAGCCCATGTACCATAGCGACCATTCATGAGGGTGACTTAGTCACAGACTACAGGACTTCTTTTAGGGAACACTTTTATGGATTAGAAAGTATCATAAACACTCAGCAAATTAAAGTGTTCCAGACTTTCAGGAATTCTCTGAGTTACAGGTTTCGATTGCCTCATTTCACATGGAAAGAAGGAGATCCAGAAGAAGCACAATGACCCTTCCAAGGACACAGAGCTGGTGAGTGGCAGAGCCAGGAGTTAGAAAAAAGCAGTCTACCCCAAGGGCTGGCTCTGGTTCAGATCTCGTACAGCACATTTGAGGGTTGCTCCCACGACTCAAGTCCAAGACTCTGTGAGAGTACCCTGGTGGACTCTATTTGGTCTGGGGAGACAGAGAAAGTATTCCTGGGGAGGTCAAGTCCAATGAGGGGATCGAAAGAATGACAGGAGATAATTGGATATTGAGAACACAAGAGGTCAATAGGACAATCATCCTAAAACAAGAGGACACAGATGGCAAAAAAAGCCAGAGCATGCACTAAGAATACTGGAAAGCAGGAGGTGGGGCTCTTAAGGATGAAGGCAGAGAAGGAGATGGTCCCTTCCATGGAGGGAACTGAAAAACTGTAGGGAAACACCCAAGATTTTGACTCAGGGTATGACATAATCACACTGCATTGTAGAAAGATTGCTTTGGCTACACTGTGAGGAGTGGCTGGACCAAATGGGAGGGGTAGTATGAATTTTTGAGGCAGGAAGCCTGGTTAGGACAGTGCCATATATGTCCTATATATCTGTCTTGCAGCAACATGATGGTAATTTTAACCATGGTTGTAGAGGAATAACTCAGAGGAACAGTAGAGAGCTGATTAAATTTACAGAAACTTTGGAAGCTAGTTATTAAATATAATCAGTGTCACTGTCTTCCCATTGTTCACCAATTTGCAAGAGCGGGCCCAGTAACATCTCCATTTTGAGACTTGTTACTGTGTTTGGCATATTGAATATATCATGGGTAGCTTGCCAGGCTTTGCCATGCAGGTGAGATACTCTTGGTAGCTTGCCGGGCTCTCCAAGAGGGGTGGAGAAAATTATATATAATAATTATTAAAAATTAAATCAAAAGTAATCATTAAAACATAATTGCAAAATAAGAGAATATTCAAATTTATCTCTTCCTTTCTATGTTACAATGATGGATTTTCTTTTTTCTTTTTTGTTTATTTCTTTGGGTCACACCCAGTAATGCTCTGGGTCTGCTCTCAGGAATCACTCAGAGGACCATTAGAGATATAAGGGAATCAGAATGAGAGTTGGCTGCATGCAAAGCAAGCTCCCTACTTGTTGTGTTATCTCTCTGGCCCCTGTGATGCATCCTCTCGATGGTATTTTCATTGGTTGTATCTGTATGGTGCCCTTATTATTCCACTCCTTATCTATTCCTCTCTCTGTACTTGGTGATCTCACGCTGGTATCTTGGAATATATTATTATTTAATGGGAATACATACACAAAAAATTGGCAAAAGTCACAAATCAAGATTTTCTTCTCTCCATACCTCTGATAAACACCTACTAGAGGAAAACAACCCTGAAGAGTGCAATTTATGTTTGGAGGTTTCACCTGGAAATTTGTCCAGTTTCACCCTTTGGTGGTGTCTCTTCACACTTGCAACACATACTCCTCTTAGAAATCATATTTTATAGCTCTTCCTCTGCCTTTATTTTCGTTTTCAAGTTTTCTGATTCCTCTGTAGAATACAAGTTAGCAGAGAGTGGGATTCCTCTGCACTGGGGAAATGAATGAAAAAAGGAACAGTAAAACAAAAAATGACTTTATTCTCCTACAACTATATATACTCTGCCTTTGAGATAAGCTCTCCCTCACTCAAAGGGAAGAATTCTAAAATAATAATAAACCTTAGACCGATTTTGGCCTCTGGAGCAGCTCAACGGGTGGGCTGACATCCTTCATAAATGCATATACACAGAATGTAGAAATATATCCCTAGAAAAGTTACTTTGGAAAGACTAATTTGGAAATTATTTGATAGTTAACTGTGCAAAGGAAAATGTACTCAAGAAGCTAGAACCAAGGGTAAAAAACTTCCTGAGGGACAATCGTAAAGAGCTACACATTCAAATTGTTTTAGGGGACAATAATGTTTGTAGGATTTAAATCAAGGGAAATTTTGGGCATCAAGACATCAGATGAATTTGAAGAAAATAGCTACCTATAATCCTGTTAGTTTAGAGTGTAATTGCCCAAAGCCACCAATTACTAATGCATCCCTAACCCACTCCATATCAACAAATGTTTTTTGTATATAAAATATTCTTTGAACCCTATGTTTTCCTTGGGTGCCATTTAGGTTATCCATATGAGTCCAAAAGCTCAGAACATTGGCATGAAGTAATTAAAATTGAGCCCCTTGACACTCTGGTTTAGTTGTGGGATCTAAGTTCCACCATACCCTCCTTTTCTGGGCATCACCTTCCAATCTTTCAAAAAAGATTTGCTTTGGCAATTTTCTGGATCCTAAGAATCAGGATACCTGAGTTTATGGGAGTAACCCAACACCTCCCATCATTTCTGTGCCTTTACCTCTCATTTTTGGAACTGGTCGCTGAGTCAGTTTACCCACCTCTTGAAACTTTTGGGAGGTCTAAGGAAGAAATTCATCATAGATTCCTCAGAACTTTATGTTGCTATTCTTGGCCTTCTCAGTGTTATTACTAATGTCATTGTCTCCTCTTTCATTTTCTATATTAGAAATTAAACTCTATGCCTGGAATATGACAAGTGATTTGTATGTGTTAACTATTCAATTTCACAACTCCATTAGAAAAGTACTATTATTGTAATGGCTGTTGCTCTTCATAGATGAAGAAAGTGAAGTTCAGTGAGATTAACTAATTACAGGTGTCACAGCTGCCATGTGACCATTAGGATTTAAATCCCAAAAGCCCAGTTAAAAAATCTACAAGTATCACACCTGGCTTTGGGTACTCCCTAAGCAATATTATATGCATACTGTTTATGCAAATCATGTAAAGACTCATCGGGACTCCAATGTACTGACTGCAGGACCAACCCATCATGTTGTCATAAATATGATCTCAGACATTAGCTTGCCCAGGCGAATGGAAAAGACAAAGCAAGTCAGCCTCATGTCCCTTGTCTGGATTGTGGCTTTAGTCCTTTCCCGTGGTGCAGGTCTCTGTGTCCTCTTGTGTTCCTGCACAGCTGTTTCCTCCATTGCTCTGGCCATTGTTTCAGTCTCTCTGGCTCAGTCCTTATCCTTCTGTGCACGCTCCACGTGTGTCTGCGGCTTTTTGACCAGCTATATTATCTGACTTTACACAGGGATCAACACCCTTTTACTCTCTGTCATTTCTAGTGTTTTGCCTGGGAAAGATGATCATGTCTATGCTAAGACCATGTTCAGTATCTCCTGGGGCCAGAAGTGCCCAGATATTGACCTCAGTTTCACGATGAGAATTTGGGCAAGAGACAAAGAGATAGACTACAGTAGATTTTAGTCATTGACCCAAGGGGAAACAAACCTACCAACAGGAGGGGGAAGGTCTGAAGAGTGGAGGGGAGATAGAAATCTGGAATGTTCCTATTCCTCACCATTACTACCCTCTGCATCTACAGTCCCTTCATTTCAAAAACAGAGTTGACCTCAATAAATATTTGTAAATGAAGGCTTTCCTACAATATCCTGACTCTTCACAGTTTTCACATTCACTTAGCTTTCCTTCCACTTTTATTGTGTGCTAATTATGTAAAATGTACCAAATATTGAAAATAGACTCTAGACACACAGATGTTTTTCTTTTCTTCTTTCTAGATCACACCCAACACTGCTCAGGGGTTACTCCTGTAACCCTGCACTCAGGAATTACTCCTGGCAGTGCTCAAGGGACCATATGGGATACTGGGAATCGAACCTGGGTCGGCCATGTGTAAGGCAAATGCCCTACCCGCTGTACTATTGCTACAGTCCCTACATACAGATGTCTTGAAGGACTTAATTTCAATAGGGGTGACAGAAATACAGGCTGATATTCAGGCAACAATGGCAGCACAGCAAGGAGATTCAGGCTGATGGAAGGGAAGGGCAGGTGCTTGGGGGAGAAAGAAGAGGCAGGGCATTTCCCCTAGGAGAGTCAGAGATGTTTTCCAAAGCAGATGAGCCAGAGAGCAAGATCTCAAGGGGCCTATAGTTTATTGTTCCTGATATTCCATGGCCAGTATTTTTTCCAAACCAAATATGTTGCCTCTTTCACTGTTTGTCTTCCGAAAATCTTCTGCTCTGTCTTCTAGAGTGAAGCAAGGAGCAAGGAGCACAGAGTTCCTGAGTCAGATACCTCGACTGCTCCTTCTTTCTACCACATTTCTTGCCTTTGTCAGCAGCTCTCAGGTGGATTTAGGAGATTTAGGTTCAGAATCTCACTCTCCCTCACAGAGCTCATGGCATAACTGCTGTAACATGCTCTGAACTCTGTAGCAGTTGCATTACTGCTTAGTGGACATTAATAATCTCTACTTCTTCCTAAATCAAATGACTTTTAGTGCAACTTTAACATGCAATACCCAAGATAGTTCTCAAGGAACTATAAAATGAGGAAGGAGAGTCAAAGAGAAAATACAATGGGAAAGGTGTTTGCCGTCTCCTCCCCTGGTCACTTTCTACATGGCTCTAAAATCAGTACATCTTAATTCAGTTGATCAGTGATAATCATATCTTTGAGGTTCATGTGACATGAATTGTAGAAGGTATTTCCAGGTGACATCAGTGAAGAATGAAGAACTTCACTTATTAAATACATTATAGTTCTTATTTAGCACTGTGGGGCACAGACACTGATGTCACTGCCAAACAGAGAGGAACAAGAGGCTACAAACTCTAAAGTGTTCTGTTGAAAAATAGTATTTGAGCCTGAAAAAACACATACGCTGAAAGATTGATGAAGAGCTGGTCTAGAAATCCCGATAAATACTGCCTATGGATGCATACTTAGAAAAACAGTCTAATATCACTGTTTCAACCAACAATATTGACAATTGCTCTTGCATTTTATTTGTAAACGAGATGCAATTTGTGTTCCTTTTTCTTCTCCTTTTTCATTTTCCTGGGTTGGCCAGCATTGTTTCAAGCACTAAGCAAGCACATATTTACACACACAGACGTACACTGGCACATGCACACTCACACACCTACAGCTTTCCCATCAGGAAGGAATGGCAATGTTCAACCTGGTGAGTTCTGCACGATAAACTCTTCTTCAGCTCGATTAGGTGTGGGACAAGTGTTGACTTTCAATTTATACCTCTGACATGAGTCATTGAGTGTCTTGATTCTTAGTTTATTTGTCCTGTCTACAGTAAAATGGATTGGACATGGAGTTATCCAACCATGATGTGGCGCCTTGATGCTTCCAATATGGGACTGATAAAATCTGAGAGCCCAACTCTATCTTACAGGAATCTATAAATTTAATTTGGTCCATGGCCAGCTTTTCTCCTGCTGGAGTACATGAGGAAACATCTGGGGAAAACACTCAAGTCCATGTAGCCCTGAACATTTACATAATACCTGCCTCCAAACTTCCAGTTGGTCTCAGCTACAGATTAGACACTGTATTCCAACACTGCAGCATCCTTCTACAATATCTTTCATCCGCATGCTTATAGATATTATATAGAATCATGACTCAGGTTTTTAAAGATTTGAGTGAGATTATTGTATTTATTTCTAAACTAAATTTTCTATTCTCCAAACTTCTCCAGAAGCTTCTTTTTTTTTTCAGAGTGATATCCTTAGAAACTTCTTCCTAAAGGTGCAAGCATTCTCTGAACCCCGCCTCCCCCTCACACTCTGCAAAAGTTCTATGTGTTTCTGAGCCTTACCATTTATTTTCAGAAAAATTTCATCAGATACTTTTAGTGGTTCATGGCTTCAAAGGGGTTGTATATTTGTTGTGGAGAGATTTCCTGGATTTTGAAATTTGAACGGCTTTGAGATATTGTTTAATGGAAACTGAGAGAGAAAGAGAGAGAGAGGATCTGGGACTTAGAGAGATTTACTTTTTCCAGGGAAATGCCATTAAAAAGTACATGGGATTCCAGAAGCAGTCATTGATTTTCCTTAAACCATAAGTAAGAGTACCTTCTATGGTCTTCATTTTACCTATGATTTACTTTCAGAGACTTGGTAATGTCTGTTCTTGGGGAGGAAGAATGTTGGATACATTTTAAATGCTGTTTCATAATTCATCCCTTTTTCGTAATTTATATTAGCAACTGATAGGTATTTTATGCCATAGGCCTTTCCTTGAAACCCCTGTTCATAGTATTAAGCTACTCCCACACAGAAATTACGTGTTCTTTCTTTTGGCTCTGAGGAGTCACCACGCCTCAGGCAGTACTCCATTGAGTGTTTCTGCGAATGCCCTTGCACACATGCGTACGTATGCATGCACAAAGGCCATGTGTGTAAAGCAAACTGCAAACACCCATAATAGGGAATCAAGAGAAAAAGACCCAGCTTCCACTTTCCTTTTACACCCCCTTTCTAGAAGTTTGTAAGGTCATTTTCGTTAAAGAGACATCTTCCCAAAGCAGGATGGAACCTTAGCAAATGCAAGTGTTCCTCAGATCTATCTTTTTGTTGTGAACTGTAAGTTTTGTAATATTTACGCATGAAAATTGACTAATCGGTTGTCATCAGAACATGCAATATAAGCACTTCTGGAGGATGGTTTTCAATTGGAGAAGATTTGATGCCGTGACTTGGGAGGAAAGTGAATTCATACAACAATCTCTGCTTCATCATGGACTGTTCCATGGAAGAACAGCTCTCACCCTGTCAGCTGGGAAGATACACCAAAGCACATGTGGCAGAAAACATTTTACCAGCTAAGCAGAGGGAGAACTGGAAAGAAGTGACTCTCCATGCCCCATTCTTATTCTCATGGCATATTTTTGGTGGTTTTTTTTTTTTTTTTTGGGTGATACTGCAGAGTGAGCACAGACTGTATAGGGCTAAATCCTTTGCTCAATACCGTGAGACTATAAAATTCCCCAGAATGGACTCAACGGCAAATAAATAAATAAATAAATAAATAACCATGTGCAGTAATGCATAAGCCCCTTACAAGAAATTTTCTATTAGATTTTTGCAACAATATTGTGAACTCGGTAGTGTTTTATAATTTTCACTTTATTGTTGAGGACAGAGAATATTGGGAGGTTAAGAAGGCTGCTTCTGTAGTGCCTTTGGGGAAGGGCCTCATGGGAACTCCAAGGGGAATGTTAGTGAAAATGATGCTAAACAATTGACACTTGCTGTTTTCCTCCTGGAATACATCTAGACTTTTCAGTTTCCTGTCTGAGGATCATACTGAGAACTTTTGCTTGTGTGGAACATTGAGCCTGAATTTCTGGGGATCCAAAGGATCCTGAATGGTTCTTCATCCCCCCACCCTCATTGGTCACTTGCTTCTCTGACATTCTCCTGTCTGTGGTGGTAAGCCCCTTGGACAAAAGTTCTTTTAGAGCAATCTTGAAATCGCTTTAAGTAATTAGACACCCCTTCATAAAAATGCATTTTATTCCCAACTAATATAAAAAATTCACAACATTTTTCTTGTTCTATTTTGGCAGTCCTATTTCATTGTACTAAGTTCACAGAAATCTTGTTCCATCCCTTCATTTATGGAAGAGGGAAATTGTTCCTGAGCATCTCTTTCCTTCCTTCCTTCCTTCCTTCCTTCCTTCCTTCCTTCCTTCCTTCCTTCCTTTCTTTCTTTCTTTCTCTCTTTCTTTCTTTCTTTCTGGCGTTCTTTCTTTCCTCTTCCTTGGTTATGACTCTCATGCTCATAGTTGACTGCTCACATGTACCTTCATTATCAAGAGACATTCTCTCTGTGAAGATTCCACAGTGCCTAGGTAGAAATAAAGAATTCCTTCATGAATGAGATGTGTTTGCTGGAGCACACAGCTATAAGGACATCTGATCACCATGCAGTCTCTGTCACTCACTAGGCCACACCTTGCATTTGCTCTAATTCCTGATTAATGGGAGGAACAGAAACCAGAGATCTGGGCTCAGCAGGCCCGCCCTGTTAACCTTGAAACTGCCTGGCTGTATTCTTGATTTCCATATAAGAAGCAGGGCTTAAATGGATTTCTCCAAGGGCCAGAGGCCAGTGACCCTGTGGGTGGGGTTGCTTGTGTTGGCTCTGTAGGGAGTGTGTTTGGATTTGGGTCTGATCTTGTACTAGCTGGAGGGCTTGTGCTTAGCTCAGAGGCGCAGGATTCCCAGGTGAGTCTCATCCCCTCTTAGGTGGTGAGAGACTCCTGGCCTTGTAGAAAGATTGGGAATGATGGGAACAACACACAGAGGCTCTGCAAAGGCTGCCTCTCACTGCATAGGATCTATTGTCCAGGCCGTAGTGTGTTACTCTTCTGACTTCTCTGCCCTGGGCCCCTTGATCAGGTCCACTAGCCCCCAGCTGTTCTGCAGGAGATTTTACTTCTCATCCAGGGCCTCTCTGCTCAGGGAGGGCTTGCAGGAATGAGGAGACTAGGACTGTCTGCAAATTCCTGCCAGCTACGTAGTTATATTCCCCCCTTTATTTTTTTCAACTTTCAATTTTTAATTTAACTTAATTATAAGGTTGTTTACAATAATTTATTATATTTAATATTCCAACACCGATCCCACCACCATTACACTCCCACCACCATATTTAGCATGTTTTCCCCCTGACTCCCAAAGCCTGCCCCCAAAGCAGGACCTAAATCATTTATTTTATATTGCTTGTTATGAATAATCTGCTAAAAATGATCTAAAAATTTTCCTTGGAGGAAAATGTGTGAAGATTGTTGTATTTCACCCTGGAGTCATTAAGCCCTTATTTGAGAGATTACTAACATGTTGTTAAAGGTTGAGCCTTGTTTGGTAATATATATATGTGTGTGTGTATATATATATATATATATATACATATATACACACACACACATATATATACCATATATGTATATGATATATGTATGTGTATATATAAATATATATATCAATCTTGGGAAAATAAATATTTTTTTTCCAAGATAGGTTGACTTCTATTTTACACCCCACCAAATGTGGTGTGCTACTTTTTGTACATAAGTGGTGTAGAGTATGAGATGTCCTTACAGCTGTGTGCTCCAGGCATTCTAAAATTTTAAATACATGATACAGCTGAAATTGATTTAATTTTTTAAAAAATGGATGGTGACTTTTGGGACTGGAAGCATCTCTGTGGTGTGTTGCTCTCGTGTCGCTCTCTTCTAAGAGATTTATTTGTGAGTCAGATTTCCCCCTTTAGAACAAAATAAAAATACCAGTGTGAGTCAAATCTTTACTTATTTATTTATTTTGTTTCTTGGGTCACACCCAGCTGTGCTCAGAGCTTACTCCTGTCTCTATGCTCAAGGTATCATAGGTGGTGCTGAGATAAAACCTGTGTTGGCTGTGTGCAAGGCAAGCACCTTATCTGATTTACTATCTCTATAGTCCTGAGTCAAACCTTCTTAGTAGTGAATACTAGAAAACGTGTTTATGACTACAGAAAGTGCAAGCTTAAATGTGATTTAAAAAAAGAAAAAAATGGAATGAAAGAGAACATTCTTTTGATGAACAACCAACATTTCTTTCAATAATCCACAATAGCGATATGCTATAATTTCCTTGATTTTACAATAATATTGGCATCACCATTATCATACCACAACATTTTAGTTACTGAAATAAGTTCATGAATCTGGCTTCCCTACCCCTCTCACCAATGAGTAACTAAATCTGTTTGAATCTTAGGGAAACATAGCCCCAACTAGTAACCAACAGGGCCAGGACTGAATCTCTAGGGTCAGTCTTATTTGTGAATGATTGAATTTGATTCCCTTGTTTTCAGCCTTCCCCTCCCTGTAGGAGTTTATCCCAACAGGACCTCCTCAGAGGAACTTTCAGCAAGGGGGTGGGGGTGTTAGCACTCATCTTTTGCTGGAGATCTGAACATTGCCCCCCACACTGATCTCTCTCTCTCTCATCTGATGTACACAGTCACTGTGCCACTACACTTATCACTTTTCTCTTCCTGCTTTGCAGATACAAAAGAGTCATCAAGGGTGGGGTGTCAAGTCTCCTGCAAGGCCTACTTTCCAGGGGTGCTCAGAGTTTCCCAGGGTAAAACTTCTTGACAAACCTTTCTGGTGCAAAGCCTGGATTCTGCCTTTGTCTATACTATCTGGGGCATGAGTTTCACCCGATGACTTGCTTCCATGAACCAGATATGTTCGTGCTTTCATTTCCAGTTTTAGGTGCTTGCATCAATTCAGTGGGTTTGTTGTATATCTCCTTGGTTTAATTTAGTAAACAATGTGGTGTTTTCACATTTTCTTCCAATAAGTTGTGTGGTATCTGAACCGTTTCCTTAAATGGCTTAGGAAGTAGACGTGGGGAGCACTTTGAAATTCTTTTTGCAACATGTTAAGCCCCTTATCTCAGGCACAGACTCTAGAACACACAAAAGAGGACTATGGGTATGAACAACTCATTTGATTATTTCATGTTAGTGCCACTCTTGCTGATCACTGCTAAACACCATGGGTTGAGGGATGTGTAAGACAATTCCAGTCCATAGGGCATTTGAGGGGCATTTGAGTGTAGTGTATGTGTGTGTGTGTGTGTGTGTGTGTGTGTGTGTGTGTGTGTGATTGTGTGTTTGTGTTTGTAAAAAAAAAAAAAGATGATTCATCTTCCAGGAACACAGAGATGATGTTAGCGAGCTATGAGTTTGGTGTGGTAAACTATAGCTTGAACTTGTAATTGAGGTTTCCTCTCTCATCTTAGATTTGAATTTCTTTGTGCCCTTTCCTATTTGTAACTTTGAGTATTTTCTTATTGAGGGGAGTGAAAGCAGAAAACAGAGAGCTCAGAGCAATTCTATTTGGGCTGATGTATTCACCAGGTGCTCTGCCCAGGCACCTATCCAAAGCTGATGTGCCCATGTTCCCCTGTAGGGAAGGGAGGATGACCCTGGACATCACTCTGCTGCTGGGTCTGCTTGCTCATAGAATATGGGATGCCAGGGATAGGTCCTGGGTGACCATGTGCAAGGCAAAACCCCTGCTTTATTGTCACTCTGACCCCTCTTTTGTTTCTTTATAAGTGCATTTCCTATAACAACTCTCAATAAGCCTTTTTGCATATTTTTTTCACACGTTGTTTCCAAGGAACCTCTAGAGCAACTGGCATATATACACTGGTTGTAAGGAGTGGGGTCAAAGTGGAAAATTGAGAGGGAATGGTGGTTGGAAGAGGAGAAAGAATGGTATGTAAGAAGCATGAGGGAAATGATACCTAGAAGGTATTGAATTGAATGACTGCGCTCCTGCTTTATAAGAGAGAGAGAGAGAGAGAGAGAGAGAGAGAGAGAGAGAGAGAGTGAAAGGCTCTGTGTTCATTGCTGGGGAAAGCCTAGTAACTCATTGGCAGCATTTAAGAAAGTCCTAAGGCTTTATAGTGGAAGACAGGACAGATAGAGAATGGGTCTTTACCCCAAGAGAAACAAAGTTTTAAGGAAGATCAAACTCTCTGCCTTTCAATGTTGGGAAGAGCTAGGAACCCAATGGTGAAGTACCTGGACTTTTAGGAAACTTGCACCCAATACTGTGCTCCCTGAATCTGCCTAAGTGGCCTATTCTTTACCACATGTAGAAGATTCCTTTTTTTTTTTTTTGATGACCTAATGACGACCCAGATGAACCTGGTATTGTATAAGACATTGCTTACTCCCTCAAGATCCAACACATATTTCTTTCTGGAAATAGGAGAAAACAACCTGATTGGGGATGAGTTGAACAGGAAAGAACTCGAGGGAATCAGTGGTGAAAGAGCTCTAAAATGGAGCCAACATAATTCAAAATGATTCAGGATGGATCTGAATTAGATAATAAAAGTAAAAAATCAAAAGTGGGAATTTAGTGTTAGTATACTCTACCTTGGTACAGAATTTTTATCTTGACCATGATCCCTGAAGAAAAGTCTAATACCTTGATAAGAAAGTGAAAGTCTACACATTCAGAAAGACAGCAGGTAGGGCGTTTGCCCTGCACGCGGCCCACTCGGCCAACCCAGTTTGATTCCTCCTCCACTCTCGGGGAGCCCAGCAAGCTACCAAGAGTATCTCACTCACATGGCAGAGCTTGGCAAGCTACCCGTGATGTATTCTATATGCCAAACACAGTAGCAACAAGTCTCAAGATGGAGACGTTACTGGGCCTGCTCGAGCAAATCGATGAACAACAGGAGGACAGTGACAGTGACAGTGAAGTAAAGGCCCAATTACTCAAAGGGATAGACATGTAGAGTGATTATGTCCTCAAGGAGGGTTGAAAGATTTTCTTATTTGCAAAGGAATTAAACAGAGATTGTGGTCGAAGATCATCAAGAAGTTCAGAAATCACCATTGTAGGTGGGAGATGATGAAAAGAGATGAAATCAGAGAACTGTTGGTTCATGGGAGTAGTGGTAGTGACAGGATTTTGGGATACATATGGCATTTAGTATTAAAAGCAGGGTGGTAAAAGTAAAAGGTAAAGGCCCTCCTGTTGATCATCGATTTGCTCGAGCGGGCCCAGTAAGGTCTCCATTAGAGACTTTGTTGTTACTGTGTTTGGCATATCGAATACATCACGGGGAGCTTGCCAGGCCCTGCCGTGCGAGCAAGATACTCTCGGTAGCTTGCCGGGCTCTCCAAGAGGGGCAGAGGAATCGAACTCGGGTCGGCCATGTTGGCTGCGTGCAAGGCAAACACCCTACCGCTGTGCTATCACTCCAGCCCAAAAGCAGGGTGGAGACAGTGGCAATGAGGAAAGTAAGCTCAGTGGAACCCTCGGGGGATGCCTGCCTGTAAACTAGAAGACCTGTGTCAGAAGACAAGACTTCACAAAGTGAATGAAGTACTGTCCAACAGATGTTCCAGCTCTTCTATCAGATGAACTGTGGTGTGTGTGTGTGTGTGTGTGTGTGTGTGTGTGTGTGTATTTTCTAGAATAAATTAATAAGTTTTCTAATTGTGAAAGGAAGCCATTGACTTTTGTTCTTTTCAAACTGGGAAAAGGAGGACTAGATGCAATTAATTTAGACCAAGGACAACCAAAGAAGCTTTTTTCTAGTCCTGCTGCAGGTTCAGGTTAATTTTCCCACTTTTGGTCACCTTGACTATCTGGACTATCTTCACACTGTATCACATTTATCCATTACATTGGCATTTCTCATTAGACCTGATGAAAGAAAAATGATTGGCAGGCTGGAGGTCTTGGAAAGATACACATACAGCAATAGTTATGAGAGAAACCTCTGAAGATGCAGATGATATTCATAAAGATCCAGAAACTTGAAGTTCACTCTGATAGCTTCCCCAAAGTAAGGAATTTTTTCATCTTTTGCCTTCAATATGACAAACACAGTAACAACAAGTCTCAAAATGGAGATGTTACTGGGCCCGCTCAAGCAAATCGATGAGCAATGGGAGGACAGTGCTACAGTGCCTTCCACAATTGAAAAGAAGGGCAATGCACAGTATGATTATGGAGGCAATTTTGGCTTTGAGGCAGCATGTTCTATACTTGTGAAAATTTCTTTAACCATTTATATGGGTGACATAGAAAATTGTCATCTTTGAGAAGGATACAGGGAGAAAAGTACTCAGTAGCAGGCCAGGCAAGGATGTAATACAACCCGGCAATCTAAGGTCATTTACTGGTAGATACGGTAGGAATGGTAGACTTTGATGGCATGTTTGATAGGTGTGATGGTAAAGACATAGGTGACACAGCCACGGGGATAATTGCTATAATTTGATCACTTGACATCCCATTATTTATCAATTTGCTCGAGCGGGCACCAGTAACGTCTCCATTCACCCCTGTTGTGTGCTAGTGTAGCCCAATGGCATCTGCTCGTTCTAGGAACAAAAAGAGCCTCAAACCAATCATTTAGGTTCTTGACTAAGAAGTCTGACCATCTCATAGGTGGGCGGCCACGCAGTTTTTTGATGTCCTGTGGAATCTAGTCAGTAATGGCTCTAGTCCAGCAGTCGTCTCCAAATCTCATTATGTGTACAGCCCATCTGATTTTCAATGCCTTGGCAAATGAGACAGTGTCCCTGATTCTTGACCGACAATGGAGGTTGGGATTCCGGATTCTTTCTCTGATTGGAGTGAAACGTGATACTCCAACTATAGCTTTTTCAATTTCTCTTTGGGAGACCCATATAGCGTTCTCACTCTATTTTCATAGGGTCCATGTTTCTGAGGCATATGTTAGTGCTGGAGTGATAGCACAGCGGGTAGGGTGTTCGCCTTACAAGCGGCCAAGATGGCCGACCCGAGTTCGATTCCTCCGCCCCTTTCGGAGAGCCCGGCAAGCTACCGAGAGTATTCGATATGCCAAACACAGTAACAACAAAGTCTCCGATGGAGACCTTACTGGGCCCGCTCGAGCAAATCGACGATCAATGGGAGGGCCTTTACCTTTTTATGTTAATGCAGGAAGAACAGTGGAATCAAAGAGATGTGCCTGGAGCTGGAGGTTCTTTGTCCTCTAAGCTAATTCTCTGATGCTCTTGAAGGCATTCCAAGCGGCTATCTTCCTCCTGCTCAACTCAGGTGCCAGGTCATTCGTCATGTTGACTTCTTGACCTAGGTACACATAACTGTTGCATTCGGAGATGTTCGTTCCATTGAGAGCAAATGGAACATCAGGAGTGAGACTGTTTCTCATAAAAATTGCCTTTGTGAGATTTAGCTGTAGTCCTTTCCACATTCACAGTCAAAGTTGGCCAGCATTTGTGCCACTTGGCTAATGTTTGGTATTATTAGAACGATGTCATCAGCACAGCAGAGGTGGTGTAGTTGCTGACTGTCTATCTTCACTCCCATTCCTTCCCATTTCAGTCGTCACATGATGTTCTCAAGGGTGGCACTGAAGAGTTTTGGTGAATAGTATCACCCTTCCGAATCCCTCTTTTGATATGGATGACCACTTCTTTGTAGAATGGTAAGATCCTGGTAGTGAATCTTTAATACAGCTCACGGAGGTTCCAGATGTATTGAGTTTGAATGACCTGATTGGCTACAGCTTTGATGACTGCTTCCATCTCAACAGAATCAAAGGCCTTCTTTAAATCAATGAATGTTAGACAGAGCAGCATCTTGAACTCCCGAGAAACCTCAATGAGCTTGGTTATCATGTGGATATGGTCGATGGTGCTAAATCCTTTGCAGAACCCAGCTTGCTTGCGTGATTGTCCTTCATCTAGTGTTCTGCCAATCCTATTCAGGATGACTCGAGTGAACAGCTTGTAGATGACAGACAATAGGCAGATCAGGCGATAGTTGCCACTGTCGTGGATGTCTCCCTTCTTCTACAGTAGTACAGTCCTGCTGGTTTTCCACTGGGACAGGACCTTGCATTCAGACAGGTAGCATGTGAAGAGCTGAGCCAGTGTATTGATGAGTATTGATGGCAGTTTCTTCAGGTGTTCAGGTCTTACCTTGTCTGGGCCGGGTGCTGTTTGTTTCTATACCGATGAAATGGCATGTTGGATTTCTGAAGGGAGAAAATTGGGAACGACAAATCCATCCTGCGGAATTTGGTATGTGGGCAGGTAGATATGGCTATCAAAGAGATCTGAGTAGAATTCATGGATAATCTTCTCCATTGTCCTTCTGGAAGATGTGATAGATCCATCAGGACGTTGATGGGTATTCATCTTGGTCTTGTAGTTGGCGAAGGACAGGTGGGTGTTGCAAATGCTATTTCTGGCTTCTGCCGCATCTACCAGCACTGCTGCTCTTCTCTCTTTGAGGTCTTTCTTGATTGCTTCTCTGCACTGCTTTGCGAGCTCGGACATTCGCTTACGGTTGCCTGAGGATTGCGCCAAGCCACATTGGCAAAATGTTCAAGAGTTTTAAAAGACAGGTTTTTTTTTTTTTTTTTGAGGCTTTCTCTCTCTTGGCGTCCTTCACACAATCATGGAGGTGCTGAACCAGTCAATCGTATTCCTCGTCAATGTTGTCAACAACAGCATCTTCCCATGTTGACGCAATAGTGCCAAAGACCTCCCAGTTGTTGGTAATTCTGGGAGTTCTCTTCATAAACTTTGCAGCCCTTTCTCCCCGCTCTGTGAAGTAGAATTTTGCATGAAGGAGACGGTGGTCCAATCCCATTTGTAATTTTGGAACAACAGCGATGTCAGTCAGGCAAAACTGTCGATTGAATATGATGTCGTCTATTTCTTTGTGGAACCGTCCACTGGAAGACTCCCATGTCCAATGTTTAGATTTGGCCTTTTGGAACTGTGAGTTACCATGGATGGTCTTGGTTGACATGATGAATTCGGTTTCTCACCCTGTTCATTTTATTCTAGGCCATGGGTCCCAATGTGGAGTTCTTCTGGCATTAAAATCACTGACAATTATCTTATAGAAGGTGTGGTCTTTATAGAACTTCTCCAGCTCCAAGTAGAACTTCTCAATTTCTCCATCATTATTGGATGTTGGTGTGCAGACAGCAAAGATAGAAACTGCCAGCAGTGAGCCACATCTATTCAAGTGTAATCGTCTGATTTGGGTTGTTAGGCATTCGAATGAATCAATGCTCATGGCCACGTTCGTGTTGACAAGGACACTGACACCTCTGACGCCTCTTTTGTCGCATGTTCCTAGAAACAGTTCTTCTTCAGTGTCAAAAATGGCATGATGTGATTGATGCCGTCTTGTCTCAGTCAGACCAATGATGTCGTACTTGATCTTTTGTGCTTGTACCATCAGGTCCTTGATGGATGCATCCGATCCCAGCGTATGTGCATTGAAAGTACAGACAGTCATTTTTGTCCTTCTTCATTTTGGCACCCTAGTTTAGCCTTGAGATTTTATCAGCCTTTCCTTCCTCATCCTTCTTACTGCTTCCGTATTGGTGGTTCTTTCAGGGTCAGGGGAATGAGACCCATTGTATTTACTGGTTTTGGCATATCGAATATGCCACGCATAGCTTGCCAGGCTCTGCCGTGTATGTGAGATACTCTTGGTAGCTTGCCAGGCTCTCCGAGAGGGATAAAGGCTTTTAGGGCGGCCTCTAATCACATTTGTAGGTGTTCCCATGGTTCAAACCATATTTGTACCCTATCAAATATGGTGAGGCAATCATGGAAGATGGGTATTAAGTGTCTTATGATGTGTCACGCTGCTGCTTTGCCGCTTGGCCTGGAAAGTGTCCTGAAATGTGGCAGCAGCTGTTTAGTGGAGATAGTGGAGGTAGTGGAGGTCAGCTGGTGAGGTATTTATCTGGTACCGGTAGGGTGGGTCTTCTGTGTGTAATCCCTGGGTCACTGGTGGTTGGTGGAAGCAGACAGGACAGGGTAGGGTGGGGCTCCTTGTTGCTGTCATCAGGATAAAAGGTCAGTAGCAGTAGCAGAGAAATATGCACCATTTGGAAGATTACTCCTGGTAAATTTCTTAGCCTAGATAGAGTGAGAATATCACATCTCCCTTTTTTGATTGCCAAGAAATCCCTGACCTTGTCAGTGGTCAGACCCACTGACATACAAGACTGGATGTTCTCATCATAAGAGGAACAGGGATCTTCAGGACTGGAGATCAGCAGAACAGAAAGAAGAGGGGAGTTGAACAAATCATTTACTGGGATTCTGCATCATAATGCCTGCAGTTCTGGGATTTCTGCCTAAGGTCACAACACTGATTCTCTGAGGGGTGAGGATGTATTGCTTTCTTGCACTGTAGCACTGTCCTCCTGTAGTTCATCGATTTGCTCGAGTAGGACCAGTAATGTCTCCATTGTGAGACTAGTTATTGTGTTTGGCATATCGAATACATCAGGGCTAGCTTGCCAGGCTTTGCCGTGCAGGCAAGATACTCTCGGTAGCTTGGTGGACATTGCTTTCTTGGTAAAGTGAAAATAAGCTGCACCATTCAAGGATGGCTTTGGAACATACCAGGAAGGGAGACTCTTTAGAGGATAGACACCTGTGCCATCCAGCAGGTCATCAACTTTGTAATGAAAGAGAAATGGATTGAAAATATATTAAAAATGTATGCTTGTGACATTCATGGTAAAACTCGTGAACAGTGTTGGATGTTCTAGAAAAGAAAGCATGGGATACTGGAAATAAGGAGGTCTGGGCCAGAGTACATAAAGAGTTGGGAGATCTGTGTATTATAATGGAAGTACCAAGAAAAGTGCACTCACCCAAAGAGGCAGTATGTAAACTAGTAGAATGATAAGCCATTTGCCATCAGTTGCCTGTCATCAGCGACCCCAGGAGAGGTAGAACAGATGCCACAGGGTAAAATGAAGGCTATGCAGGAGTCCATCTGTGCAGGTTTCTATTCCCCAAGGCCACCTAATTACTGCTTCTGATGAGTATCTTCTATGCTAGCAAGAAGACTAGCAACATAAAGCCCCCAATTCTCAAGGGTCCATTTTAGTTAATTTAATAATTTGGATTAGTTTGGCTAGGTAGATTACTTTTCACTACAAAGCCACATTCTTCAAGGCTCCCTCTACAGCCCGCCCAGACTTCCCAGGTTCATAGGGGTCTCCTAAGCATGTGGGGTTTGCTTCTTATGCATAATAGAATTGAAATTCAGAGGAGGAATGAGCTACCCCTGCCCACTGGATTCTTCACTTTGAAAAAATCAGTGGGAATTTTTCATAAAGTCTCTGAAAAAGAGAGCTCACCAGATTTGCTCCCCAGACAAACATGTTTTTATTTTTACTCTTACTTTTCTTGTTTACAATTTCCTGATAGGTTGTGGTTATAATTTCTTGTAGGGTCTAAAGAAGTTTAAATAATTTAAAAATATTTTTATTTTTTCAGCATTTTATATTTCATAGTTTTCCCAGCATTTTAAATTGTTTTTGGTGTTTAGTCTGAATCTTTAGCCTGACATATCATAGAAAACTAGGCTCCTAGTGGTAATTTCTAATGTATCTATATATCTTGTTATATATTGTCTGTATATATTGTTAATGCTAAAATTTCTGATACGTTTACTCTGCCTAAAGAAAAAAATGTGTTTAGCTGATGTGGTGAAAATATTCACATTGCAACTTGCAAGATAGGATTCTCAAGCTTCATCATGTTCACTTTAATTCATTTTATGTCAAAAAAGAGAGGGAGAGAGACTCCAGTATTTATTGGATAGATGCATCTACCAATTTCAACAAATGATTTTCATCATACAGTTGAGACAATATAGTGGAAAATAAATTAAAACTACTTAAGCAACTGTTCTGTGGAACAAATATGTAAGATTTAAATATTTATGATGATAAATCAGATTAAGTTGTTGAACATTTTTTTCTGTCATCAATGATGCAAAAGCTCTCAGGAGTAAGTTATCAAGTTTTTGTAGTGTGTTTTGATTAAATATAAATAAACTAATCACATTTTTGTGGTTGCAAAATAATTCATTAAATGAAGGAGGCCGGGAAAACAGCCTTCTTTTCTAGAAACATATGGTTAGCAATATAGACTTATGAAAATTGTGTCATAGTTCAACATTTGAATTAAATAAAATATCAAAAGGCTAAGAAATAATATCAGACTTATATAGTTAATGATAAAGCTTTGTGTTGATTAAGAAAAAAAGCTATTAAATTAAAAACTCAGTATTTCAAAGTGTCCCCAAAGACGCTTGCATTTATTATGCTCATTAATTCTTTAGCACTGTCCTTCCTGCTGTCAAAGTTCAAAAGAGCAGATTTGTTTCTTTTCTTTTTCACCAAACACAAGGTATGAAATTGAAGATAATTGTATTTCTTTTAAAGCTATGGAATATAAAAGAGTGTTCACCTCTTTTATGTTTGTTTCTTATTATGCCTGTGACTATTTTGCTCTTAAAAATCACTAAGTTGAAAATTGAACTAGAGGGAAGTTGAACAAACAGAAATATAGTGAGTCCTTTCTCTCACAGCTAGTAGGTGCTACTTGGTCAAATGACAACTTCTTACTTCCTTCCAACCTTCCATATTCCTCCCCTTTCCTTCTATGCAAAATGATTTGATGACCTAAATTCCTATGCCCCTGTGCTAGAAAAAGATTTCAGGTAGGGCATCATCTTCTCCTTGTCATCCTAGATCCTTGTGTGGTACACGTATTTTACCTTCTTTACCTTGTTCCCCTGTAAGGCTAGCATTCAAGAATGCCCTGGGTTCAACTCATCAGCACTCCAGCGCTTGGCTTCTATGCAATCAGCTTTTCAGTTTTTCTTAAAAGCTTTCCATTAGTCTTATTTGATGCCCTTCCTCTCCTCTAAGGAGCCTTGCTGTGTCTATAGTCTATACTTTCTGATTTCCCATCCTTTACCAACCCACTTCAATCAAAGTTGGTTTGAAACCCATTCTCTAGTTGGCCAACAAATGCTTTTTAGCAAATCTAGTGGTCATTGCTTCCTTTCTGTGGACAGTATCTCATAGTGATTTTTCTTTGAACGACTACACCTTCCTTTAAATGTTCTCACCATCTGACTTGTAGAACACAGACGTTTCAATTTCTGCTGTCTTCCTGAGATCCTAGTTTCTTTTCCAGACATCTTTATTGATTCTGTATTTATTTTCTACTGGTGCTTTGAAGAATTATCCAAAATTTGGTGGCTTAAAAAACACCTAAGTTTGGGGCTAGAGCAATAGCACAGTGGGTAGGGCATTTGCCTTGCATGTGGCCGATCCGGGTTTGATTCCTAGCATTCCATATGGTCCCCTGAGCACCGCAGGGAGTAATTCCTGAGAGAAGAGCCAGGAGTAAACCCTTTGCATAGCCAGGTGAGACCCACCCCCCCCCAAAAAACAAACCTAAGTTCAACATCCTGAGAGTTTAGTATGGATATGCCTGATCTGAAATCAAGGTGTTGGAAAGCCAATCTGAAGATTCAAAGGGAGAATCATTTCTTTGCTTTTATCAGTTTCTTATAGCAAATCCCTTTCAGAGGTATCAGAGTTGCTTTTTTGGTCCTTTTCAAACACTTTTGATCTTATATATCCCCTTCTGGCTCAAAATCCTCTGTCTCTTATCAAAAGGGACCTTATCAAAATTCTTACAACCATGTCCATATCTGCAAAGTCCTTTTTGACATGTAAGACTATATTCACTGTTTTATTTTGATTTATTTTATATTTTGGGGTAGAATGTAGACAGCTCCAAAAGATTCATAATTTAGCTCCTCTAGTCTTCCACTTCAGAGTACCTCTTCATTTTTTTTTTAGTTTATTTTAATTTAATTTAATTTTATTTTATTTAATTTTCCTAGTTTATTTTATTTTATTTTATTTTACACTGCCGTGTAACTCCAACAACGGCCAGGATCCAGAGATCATCACACTCAGCTCCTGGGAGAGAACAAGGCAGAGTCTCCTACCCTATGCCTGACTGTCTCCACCAGGGCCCAACAGCTGAAGACCACCGAGGCCCAGCCAAGGCCATGCTGGGACCACTCTCCACACACTTGGACGAGCCTCACGCATAAAAGAACTGACAGAGGAACCCAGGTGTGTGGGACCCGGGGCTGAGATCTCCAAGCCTGCACAGTTTGGGACTGGACCTGCCAGTAACTAGACAGCTACACCCACCAACTGCCGTGTAACTCCAACAACGGCCAGGATCCAGAGATCATCACACTCAGCTCCTAGGAGAGAACAAGGCAGAGTCTCCTACCCTATGCCTGACTGTCTCCACCAGGGCCCAACAGCTGAAGACCACCGAGGCCCAGCCAAGGCCATGCTGGGACCACTCTCCACACACTTGGACGAGCCTCACGCATAAAAGAACTGACAGAGGAACCCAGGTGTGTAGGACCCGGGGCTGAGATCTCCAAGCCTGCACAGTTTGGGACTGGACCTGCCAGTAACTAGACAGTTACACCCACCAACTGCCGTGTAACTCCAACAACGGCCAGGATCCAGAGATTATCATACTCAGCTCCCGGAAGCGTGCGGCCGCATTCGCGGCCGCGCGACCTCTTATCATCTCATTCCTAATTTGGTCAAACTGGCAGGCTACCAAATGTAACATGCCCACACGGCAGAGTCTGGCAAACTCCCCGTGGTATACCCAATATGCCAAATACCAGTAACAATGATGGGTCTCATTCTCCTAACCCTGAAAAAAGCCTTGAATATGGCACTTTAAAAAAAAAAATCTCAGGGCTAGGACGAAGAAGACGTTACTGCCACCTGCTCGAGGCAATCGACGAACAACAGGGTGGTCGTGATCGTGATTTTATTTTATTTTATTTATTTTTTTCCCTTTATTTTATTTATTTATTTTTTTACAGTTGTAGATTTACAATTTTTTGTGCTTGGGTTTCAATTATACAATGATCAGATACCCATCCCTCCACCAGTGCCCGTTTTTCACCACCATGGATAATATCCCTCCCACCCCCATCCCCCCATCCCCCCCGTCTCTGTGGCAGGGCAATCCCCTGTGTTCTCTCTCTCCGTTTGGGTGTTGTGGTCTGCAAAAGAGGCATTGAGTGGCAAACATGTTCAGTCCATAGTCTACTTTCGACATGCATCTCCCCTCCTGGGAGGATCCTCCAAACATCCTTTATTTGGTGCTCCCTTCTCTATCTGAACTGCCCTTTCCTCTAGGATACCCGGCTGGCGTCTAAGTTATGGAGTAATCCTCCTGGTGCTGATCTCAGCTATTCTTGGGTATCAATCTCATACTTTGTTACTTTATATCCCCCAGATGAATGCAATCTTTCTATGTCTATCCCTCTCTTTCTGACTCATTTCGCTTAGCATGATACTTTCCATATTGTACCACTTGTATGTAAATTTCATGACTTCATCTTTTCTAACAGCTACATAGTACTCCATTGTGTAGATGTACCAAAGTTTCTTTAACCAGTCATCTGTTCTTGGGCATTCAGGTTTCTTCCAGTTTCTGGCTATTGTAAAGAGTGCTGCAATGAACAAACAAGTGCAGATGTCACTTCGACTATATATTTTTGCCTCTCTGGGATATATTCCCAGGAGTGGTATTGCTGGGTCAAATGGGAGCTCAATTTCTAATTTTTTGAGAATCGTCCATACTGTTGTCCAGAAGGGCTGAACCAGTGGACATTCCCACCAACAGTGAAGGAGTGTCCCTTTCTCGCCACATCCACGCCAGCATTGGTTGCTTTTGTTCTTTTGAATGTGGGCCAGTCTCTGAGGTATGAGATGGTATCTCATTGTGGTTTTGATCTGCACCTCTCTGATGATTAATGATGTAGAGCATTTTCTCATGTGCTTTTTTGCCATTCGGATTTCTTCTTTGAGAAAGTTTCTGTTCATTTCATTGCCCCATTTTTGGATGGGGTTGGATGTTTTCTTCTTGTGGAGTTTAACCAGTATTTTGTATATCCTGGATATCAACCCCTTGTCAGATGTGTATTCGGCGAATATCCTTTCCCATTCTGTAGACTGTCTTTGTATTTTGGTCACTGTTTCTTTGGAGGTGCAGAAGCTTCTTAGTTTAAGATAGTCCCATTTATCTATCTCCGTTTTCACTTGCTTGGCCAGTGGCGTGGCATCTTTGAAGATACCATTAGCTTCAATATCATGGAGGGTTTTGCCAACTTTATCTTCAATGTACCTTATGGTTTCTGGTCTGATGTTGAGGTCTTTAATCCATTTTGATCTTACTTTTGTACATGGTGTTAGGCAGAGTTCTGAGCCTATTTTTTTGCATGTAGCCGTCCAATGATGCCAACACAATTTATTAAAGAGGCTTTCCTTACTCCACTTCGCATTACTTGCACCTTTATCAAAGATTAGATGATCATATGATTGAGGGGAGATGTCAGTGTATTCAACCCTGTTCCATTGGTCTGCAGTTCTGCCTTTGTTCCAGTACCATGCTGTTTTAATTATTACTGCTTTGTAGTACAGTTTGAAGTTCGGGAGGTTGATTCCTCCCATTTTCTTTTTCCCAAGAATTGCTTTAGCTATTCGTGGGGGCTTATTGTTCCATATAAATTTCAGGAGTGTTTGCTCCATTTCTTTGAAGAATGTCATGGGTATCCTTATAGGGATTGCATTGAATTTATACAATGCTTTCGGTAGTATTGCCATTTTGACAATGTTAAGTCTCCCGACCCATGAGCAGGGGATATCTTTCCATTTCCTCATGTCCTCTTTTATTTCCTGAAGTAGCGTTTTGTAGTTTTCTTTGTACAGGTCCTTTACTTCCTTAGTTAAGCTGATTCCTAGGTACTTGATTTTCTGGGGCACAATTGTGAACGGGATTGTTTTTTTCATGTTGCTTTCTTCTCTCTCACTGTTTGCGTATAGGAAAGCCATGGACTTTTGGGTATTGATTTTATAACCTGCAACTTTACTATACGAGTCTATTGTTTCTAGGGGTTTTTTGGTGGAGGTTATTGGGTTCTCTAAGTAGAGTATCATATCATCTGCGAATAGTGAGAGCTTGATTTCTTCCTTTCCTACCTGAATGCCCTTAATATCTTTTTCTTGCCTAATCGCTATTGCAAGTACTTCCAGTACTATATTGAACAGAAGTGGAGAGAGTGGGCATCCCTGTCTCGTCCCTGATCTTAGAGGGAAGGCTCTCAGTTTTTCCCCATTGAGGATGATGCTTGCTGTAGGCTTGTGGTAGATGGCTTTAATTATGTTGAGGAAGGTCCCCTCTATACCCATTTTGGCTAGGGTTTTCATCATAAAGGGGTGCTGGATCTTGTCAAATGCTTTCTCTGCATCTATTGATATGATCATATGCTTTTTATCTTTTCTTTTGTTGATATGATGGATTATGTTGATTGATTTTCGAATGTTAAACCATCCTTGCATCCCTGGGATGAATCCTACTTGGTCATGGTGTATGATCTTTTTGATGAGTAGTTGGATTCTATTTGCTAGTAGTTTGTTGAGGATCTTTGCATCTGTGTTCATCAGGAATATCGGCCTGTAATTCTCTTTCTTTGTGGTATCTCTGTCTGCTTTTGGTATCAGTGTGATATTTGCTTCGTAGAAACTGTTCGGAAGTGTTTTTGATATTTCAATTTCGTGGAAAAGCTTAAAGAGCATTGGGATTAAGTCCTCTTTAAAGATTTGGAAGAATTCACTAGTGAATCCATCCGGGCCAGGACTTTTGTGCTTGGGGAGACTTTTTATTACCATTTCAATTTCCTTGATGGTGATAGGTCTGTTCAGGTATTCCAGGTCTTCTTGGTTCAGCCTTGGGAGTCTGTAGGAGTCTAGGAATTTATCCATTTCCTCGAGGTTTTGATGTTCCATGGCATAAAGCTTCTCAAAGTACTCCCTGAGGATCCTCTGAATTTCTGTGGTTTCTGTTGTAATGACCCCCTTTTCATTTCTGATTCGGTTTATTAGGGTTTTCTCTCTCCCTTTCTTTGTGAGTTTTGCTAGAGGCTTATCGATCTTGTTAATTTTCTCGAAGAACCAGCTTTTGGTTTCATTGATCTTTCGGATTGTTTTTTGGGTTTCCATCTCATTAATCTCTGCTCTGAGTTTTATTATTTCCTTTCTACTGTTTGGGTTGTGCTCCTTTTTTTGGTCCTTCTCCAAGCTCTTAAGCTGTGAGGTTAGCACCTCTTCATTTTTAAAGTACTCCAAGCATCATGCTCCCCTGAAAGATCTCATTCCATTTATGCTCTCCAAGATAGCAAAGATTGGTTTCAAATGACATCTTTATTTTCTTTCTCACTTATATTGAGATGTCATTCTTTGCAATACTGTTAATTTTAATGATAATTTTTGCATATATTGCTCTAACAAGTTGTGGCTCTAATGTCTATCAATATCCTGTTATCCAGACCCAAGAGTGCCTGCTTCCTCCACCAATGCTCCAAAGATTTTTTCCCATTCACCCCTTCCTTCTTCAAGAAAACTCAGATCTGTGGAAAAACTCGAGTTCTATTGCCTTTGGCCATTTGTTGCTCACTTACTGTGTATTGTTGCATCTCACACATGAGAGGTATAATTCTGCACCTTCCCCTTTCTTCTGACTGACAGTACTCATCATGATACACTCCTGTTTTATCCATCATGGAATCACGGTCCTCCCATTGTTCATTGATTTGCTCGAGCGGGCCCAGTAACATCTCCATCATGAGACTTGTTGTTACTGTGTTTGGCATATCGAGTACGTCATGGATAGCTTGCCGAGCTCTCCGAGAGGGGCGGAGGAATATAGCAGAAAATTACATGATTTCATTTTTCCTTACATATGCATTGTATTCCATTGTGCATATATACAAAAACTTATACATCTACTCATCCATAGTTGGACATTTGGTTTGTTTTTATATCTTTATTATTGTATTCAGTATTATAGTAAACATAGGTGAGCAAATATACTTTCAAATTCATGTTTTGGTAATAGATGTCAAGAAGTGGTATAAGTGCATTATATGGGAGTTTTATTCTTATTTTTTTGACAAATCTCCATACTGCATTACACAGGGATTGAATCAGGTGAGATCCCAACCAACAATGAATAAAGGTTTCTTTCTCAACACAACAGCCTCCCCCCAAATCTGACTGTTTTTAGTCTTATGTATTGGATTATCATATATTTTATATTAAATATGTAATATAAAAGCAGCCATTCAACACAGTATTAGATACTTTCTACCCATTTATGCCTCTCAGAGAGCCTGGCAAGCTACTGAAAGTATCCCGTCTGCACAAGCAGAGCCTGGCAAGCTCCCTGTGGCGCATTCGATTTGCCAAATACAGTAATGACAATAGGTCTCATTCCCCTGACCCTGAAAGAGCCTCCAATTGTTGGGAAAAGATGAGTGAGAAGAGGCTGCTAAAATCTCAGGGCTGGTGAGAACAGATGACTGGTTAAAGAAACTTTGGTACATTTACACAATGGAGTACTATGTAGCTGTTAGAAAAGACAAAGTCATGAAATTTACATACAAGTGGTACTACATGGAAAGTATCATGTTAAGCGAAATGAATCAGAAAGAAAGGGATAGACACAGAAAGATTGCATTCATCTGGGGAACATAAAGTAACACAATAGGAGACTAACACCCAAGAATGGCTGAGATTAAAACCAGGAATTTTACTCCATGGCTTGGAGGCCAAACACACATGCTAGGGGAAAAGGGAGCTCAGATAGAGAAGGGAGCACCAAATAAAGGGTGCTGGGAGGATCCTCCCAGGATGGGAGAAGCATGCTGAAAGTAGACTATAGACCAAACATGACTGCCACTCAATGCCTCTTTTGCAAACCACAACATCCAAAAGGAGAAAGAGAACAAAAGGGAATGCCCTGCCACAGAGGCAGGGTGGGATGGGGGGGATGGGGGGTGGGAGGGATAGTGGGATCCGTGGGGTAGGAAATGGACACTGGTGGAGGGATGGGTATTTGATCATTGTATAATCGAAACCCAAGCACAAAAATTTGTAAATCTACAACTGTACCTCATAGTGTCTCACTAATAAAATTTTTTTTAAATAAATAAATAAAATCTAAGGGCTGGGAGGAATAGAGACATTACTGGTGCCTGCTCAAGTAATTTGATGATCAATGGGATGATAGTGATACAGTGATACAATGATATATATATGTATATATATATCTATATATATCAATGTTAATATATCTTGATATATTCCATTCTCACTGGTATTGTTAACGTGCACCTCCCAAATAACAAGTGACAAAGAGCACTTTTTTAATATGCCTACAAATTTCCTATGTCTTTCTCAAATGCCATTTATAAGGTGACATCTTTCAGTTTCCATCTCTCCAGTCCTGACTTCATCTTTAAATACTTGGTACATCTGTTACTATATTCTTTTTCAGCACCTTATATTCTATTATTAAAGAAAAATACAATACTTCTAAATTAAAAATAAAATTGCAGTAGTTTTTGATGGTACTGATTTTTAAATTGATTTTATGCTTCAGTAACTTTATATCTAATAATTTAATATGATCCAGGATTTCTCTATCATCTTGGCTGTTATTTTCCATTCGAATTTATTTTCTTTTTGAAAACCTGTCTTATAATAATATTATCATCAAGATTTTAGTATTTTTAGATTTCTAGATAGTCTTCTCAACACTGTATGAACTCTTTCTATCTTCATGACAACTCTATTAGGTAAACAATATTATTATTTACATTTTCTTGCTTGTATTAGAGAAGCGCTGGAGCGATAGCACAGCGGGTAGGGGGGTTTGCCTTGCACGCAGCCAATATGGCTGACGCGAGTTCGATTCCTCCGCCCCTCTCGGAGAGCCCGGCAAGCTACCGAGAGTATCTCGCCCTCACGGCAGAGCCTGGCAAGCTACCCGTGATGTATTCCATATGCCAAACACAGTAACAACAAGTCTCATGATAGAGACGTTACTGGGCCCGCTCGCGCAAATCAATGAACAACGGGAGGACCGTGACCGTATTAGAGAAAAAATGTTCTGACCCTGTTAAAATAACAAGGAAGACTTTATTTGGGGTATTTCCATAGCTATCAAGATTATGCAACAGAGGAGTAAAATCAGGCTCAATTCTTAATATAACAACAAGTAGGGATTTATATCCATGAGGGAGCAGGGTATGAATAAAAACTAATTGAGAGGCGACCTCAAGTACAGAGAATTTCTAGCTGAAAGGAGTGAAGTTTTCTGGTGTTGGCAGGTTAAGGACATTTTTAATTAAAATTGGGGTGTTAGAAGTTTGAATAGTTATCCAGAGTGTTGCTTACCTGCCAGATTGTACTGGGCAGGGTCTACATAGATTGGGAAGAGACAAAGCAAGTTGAGATAATAAAAGGATTGGAGGAAGCAGATTACATTTGGTCAAGAAAGAGTCCAATAGACAACTGAGGTAGAGAGGGCTAAAACTTACCCAAGATAGACAATTAGCAAGAAGCAGATCAAGACTTGAAGCAGATCAAGAGTTTGACTCGTGGTCAGCACTTTTCACGCCTCTGATGGTGAGCGAGAATGTGAGGACTCTGCCTATTGCTGGAAATGAGGCTTAGTTAGCTTTATAAATGTGACACTGATATTTGTTGAAAGTTTGTACAAATGCTACTATGTCAATGAAATTCTAGTGTATTGCTAAGATTTGTCTTAATCATAAAATAATTTAAAGTTTAAAAAATACATTTTTATATCTATATAGCTAATCTTGTGGGTTTTTTTTAAATTACTTGATGTGATAAAATATACTGATAGATTTTCTGATATTGAACAATCCCTGTAGACTTCAAATAAACCCAACTGGATAATAGTAAAAATAGATATGTTATAAATTATAAATACCTTAGCTTTGATTTTAATACATTGTTATGAGTTTTGTTCCATATTTTGTCACCTTTCATGAAATACTTGAGGAGCTTTTGACCCAGTATTTTTCAGTCTGCAAAACCATCACACCAAGATAGAGCAAGGATTCTAGAGAGTATCTGGAATTTTACATTGGCATATGTTTTGGTGAATCTATTCTGATTTTGCATTTGGTCATTATAAAGTTCAGTGAGGGGGGGGTCAGAGAAATTTGCTTTAATATGAAAAAAGTGCTTGAATAGTTGTGGTATCTGTTGATCATAATAATGCTGGGTTGATGAAAGTACTCTTCATTTGGTTTTCTTAACAGAAATTGTGTAAGACTCCTGGTTGGTAGGTCCTGACCATGTAATTATAATCTAAAGACCCCTTGCTGAGTGTCGCTTGTTGGGGGGTCATCATGGCACAGTGTCAGGAATCCTGCAGTTTGGGAATCTTCATCTGCTGTGGAATCTCCTCTCTGAGCCTCTGAGAGCTGAGTCGAAGGTGTTCATTCATCTTGCAGAGTCCTGAGTTCAAATGACATTACTCACAATGAGTAAAATGTAATCAGTTTAAACTGATCACACTGTGTGTGTCTCTGCTGGTGGGATTCAGAATCTGAGAGTGGATTAGTTTCCAGATTCTAATAGAAGATAAAGGTAATCCTGTTATCTTTCTGCATTTCTTCTTTCCTTCTCTTTCTAAAGCACCTGTGAGGGGCACAGGGTACACTATTCACTGAGCATCTGGGGTTCTGCCTTTAAACTGCCTTACTCAAGCCTGAAATCTGCTGTTCTAACAATGTTACACTCTGACTCAGCAATAGGACTTCTTCTAAAGACAATCAATTGTATTAACTTCTGTGGTCAACTTCTGTTGTTCAAAGAGAAAAAGAGAATTTTCTTTCCAGTTAAAAATAAGGAGGAAGCAGAGTCCAGTAGCAGCTAGTACAGTGAGCATTTCTGTTTCTGCTGAGACTCGAACCCAGGTCTATCAGGTCAGGCTTCTCTCACCTCCCAATCCTTCACTTTTTTAGCCTCTGTTGACAAAATAGTATTCCCAGAAACCTGCTCTGGTGGAGAGGTGCCTGGAATCCAAAGGCTACTTGCTGTTTTATAACTTGCTTTTAATTGTTCTCATTGTGAGTAATGTCATTTAAGTGTTCTGTAATAGGGATGTTTGTCTTGCTCTTTGTGTATGTCATAAGTCATTTCAGAAAGGCAAGTCTTTACAAGTGTGTTAGGAAGCAATTTAAATTTGGAAGTGCTGTTTTTTTTTTTTTCTTTTTAGATTTTGGGGCCACACCTATCAGTGCTCAGGGATTACTCCTGGTTCTGCTCTCAGGGATCATTTCTGGAGGGGCTTATCACTTGATCACTTGATCACTTGACTTCCCGTTAATCGTCGATTTACTCGAGCGAGCGCTGGTAACGTCTCCATTTGTCCCTGTCGCGTGCTAGTGTAGCCCAATGGCGTCTGTTCGCTCTAGGAACATGAAGAGCCTCAAACCGATCGTTCATGATCTTGATGAAGAAGTTTGACCATCTGGTAGGTGGGCCACCACGCGGTCTTTTGACATCCTGTGGAATCCAGTCAGTAACAGCTCTAGTCCAGCGGTCATCTTTAAATCTCATTACGTGACCAGCCCATCTGATTTTTGACACCTTGGCAAACGAGACAGCGTCCCTGATTCTTGATCATCGGACAGAGGTCAGAACTCTGGATTCTGTGTCTCATTTGAGTGAAACGTGATATTCCAAGCATAGCTCTTTCAATTCCTCTTTGAGAGACCGGAATAGTGTTCTCATCCTGTTTGCGTAGGGCCCAGGTCTCTGAGGCGTATGTTAATGCAGGAAGAACAGTGGAATCAAAGAGATGTGCTTGGAGCCGGAGGGGCTGAGGGGGCCTATTTGGGGTTCTGAAGATCTAACTCAGGTCAGCTGGGTACAAGGCACGCATTCTGCCCACTCTACTATAGCTTTGGTCCCGTGAAAGTGCTTTTCAAATGTTTTCTGTTTGCTTTCTGATTTTTGGTCTTGAACTTTTTGAGCTAGATCAGGGTGCCTTTTCAACTGTAAAAGGCACTACTGTGGCTTCTTCTTGAACTGTTTTTTTTTTTTTTTGGTACAAAAGTCAATTCCTGAGTTTAGATGCATTGACTCATTAGTCATTAAGGAATTTACTCCTTGCCACAAAAGAATAATGTAATGCAGGTTTAATTAAAGTGAAAGCTTAAAGTTGATGTTAATTTAATGGTACAGTTAACTTTCAATTATCCTTGCTGCTGAAAAGAGGGGGTGACTTGGATTATCCAAATTAATGAATGGCCTGAGATACATTATACTTTTTCTTAAATCCGATAGGTTTTCTGCTCTAATTTTTGCTACAAGTGGCTAATGTTGATCATAAAAGTAAATTATGGGGAGAGCAGGGTGTTGGAACTCGGAAGAGAGGTCATTGCATACCAACCATGTGTTGTTAGATTTTTGAAAGGTCACAAATACCTTTCAAAGTGATGAGAAATGCATCACTAACTATAATTTATAGATGAGGAAACAGATGTAGAGTTGAAAAACTTGTCCCAGGTCACATACTAGAAGCTAGAAAAATAAGTGATTCTCAGTCCAACCCAAGGACAAAGGGGAAAAATAATCTAAATTCGAATTTCAATGTGTCCTACTTAAGAATTTTTCACAGGAAATAATGGCATGCTCGGAAAAAAACAGCCAAACAGTGGTGGAAAATATTACATTATTTTGAACAACAGATGAATAATCGAGGGTTATGAGTGTACAGACTGGCGCAGGTGAGGGCAAGACTTTTATTACAGGGCCTGTAGAAATTCTGAGAATGATATCTTAAAAGGTCAATGTTTAAGTTGGGGATATAGCTCAGTGATAGAATACTTGTCTGCTTTTGTGAAGCGCTGGGTTCAAATAAGGCTACTAAGAAAATATAAAAACAAAACAATAAAAAAAATCAATGTTTTTGCTACTGGCTATGAAGCTCTCTGTTGTAACAAAATATCCTTCACCCCAAATCTTCTGCCAAGTGTGACAGGCTCAGATATCTGGTGTCAGTAGAGTCAGTGGGTGGGTAGGCGTCAAGGCAGAGAGAGAACTCTTTGGAAGTTAGATGTGGTGAGGGGTGGCCAAAAGCTGTGTGTTAGGCAGGTTCTTCAGAAAGTAGGATGAGTTTGAGATGGCTAGATTGATGAGTGCAGAGAGGGTCTTTGAAGCAATTAACTCTTGTGGTTTTGGAGGCCAAGAAGTCTCAAAGTTGGCTTGCAGTATATAATATCAAAGCCTGGGGGAACCAGTGATATAATGCAGTTTGATTCTAAGGCTGTGGAGCTGATATGCTTGTCCCACTCTGAGGGCAGGAGAAGATGCGCTGAGATGTTCCAGCTCAACCAATATGACAGCAAAAGAAATGGGGAAAAGAGTGAATTCATCCTCACTCCATCCTTTGTTCTACTCGTGACTGCCCCCAGGGGTTGGGTGATACCCTTTCCCTTTAGAGAAGGCAATCTATTTTACTGAGCCCATTGATTGAAATGGTAATTTTACCCAGAGACATCTCTTAGACAAACTCAGAGACAAGATCTAATCTGGATCCCTGTGACCTGTCAAAATGACATGTGAAGTGAATATAAGTCTTTAGGATTTACAAGACCCCTGGGGCTGGGAACTAGCTCAAAAGACTTCATTCCTTGCTTGTGTGAGGTCCTATGTGCTATTTGGGGGACCAAGATTAAGGTCACAATCACTTTCTTTAAGTCTTCAAAGACAAAGTTAGTTCTGTAGACATAGCTCTACATATTATAGACAGCCTGTAAAGAAACTGATTGCCAGTTAATTATCAGATTACTTTTATCCAACAGATTTAAACCTTTGTAAACAGCCTCCCTATGTATTCTAAAACAATACACTCAGCTGTGGTTTCCCCCTAGCCCGGGACCCATCTGGAAGCTTATTAGAAGTGTATAATCTCCAGACCTAATGAATCTCAGTCTTCCAAAACTCCAAAATCCCAAAGATCCCCAGATAATTCACCTGCATGGGAGAGTCTGAGAACACATGATACTTAGGTGAAAGAAGGAGACATCTGAGCTGAAGGTTGATGTGAGCTTTATGGGGGAGAAGTTGAATCAAGATTTTAAAATAATTGCCATCACTTAGAAAACAGATAAACCCATCATCGTGTATCATCTGGGCATTACTGCTTTGGGCACATTTGATCAGGCACAAAGAGAACATGGCACTTGCTGCCAGTACAGCTTCCTGCCAGGCACACGAGCAATATTTACAGTGAGTTTCGAACATAAGCAACTGTGAGAAATTCATTATTCTTTTTTAAGAAACATGCCAGAAATTTTCCTTTTGCCATAAGATCTTCATTTCTCTAAGCAAGAGTCAAGGTTTGATTATCATTGCAAGATGATTATTTATGGCTTATCAGACAATCCTCCAGTGTCCTTGACCTGGGTATTGCCTTTGCTCTATCTCTTGCTGTCCCCTGAATTTATTGATTTCATTAGGAGATAGGAGTGACAAGGATGGGTTATAATGCTTAGGAGAAATGTAAAACCATTAGCAGGTCATTGGGGAAGTCAGAACATGCCCGGTAAGCTTCTTAGGAAACCAATGACAGACAATGATACAGGGATTAGGCAGCTCAGATGTATGCATGTAGATGCATGTGTGCTTAAGGCCATGCACTGGGTCTGCCAGGAGGAACTTGGTATGATAAGTTTTAACACTGAGATGAGAGATATGTGGCTTATTGACAAGTACACTTACTTTCCCTCCTGTCTTTTCTTCCTGGGAGAGAGGTTCCAGTTTAAAGTTGATTCTGTTTGGGGTTAGGGAGGTGGTTCAAAGGACTAGACATGTTTTGCATAGAGGAGCCCTAAGTTTTATCCTGGATATCACAGACCCCACAAGGCAACACTAGAGTAAACTTAGGTGCATGGAGGCCCAGATGCCTAAGTCATGTTTGGGTCCCAGTGATGTGATAGTGGCTCTCAGATTGAAAAGTGATAGTGGGCTTTTGACCCTTGCAGTTCAGAGCTGTAACTCTGCATAAAACATGTAATTAGTTGGCATTTAATTTCCATAGGTGAAAAATGGGTGTTTGCCTTGCACGTGGCCGACCTGGGTTTGATTCCTCTGTCCCTCTCGGAGAGCCCGGCAAGCTATCAAGAGTATACTGCTTGCACGGCAGAGCCTGGCAAGCTCCCCAGGGTGTATTCAATATGCCCAAAACAACAAGACTCACAATGAAGACATTACTGGTACCTGCTTGAGCAAATTGATGAACAATGGGAGGCAGTGCTACAGTGCTATATGTGAAAAATGAGGAGTTTATATAAACTCCAGAAACTATTTTTGACTTTCTGCTACTGTGAATTTGTTGTATGCTCTTAGCTTTATTCTCCTTTAACTCCCATATGCCTTTATTTCTAAAGATCTATACACTTTCCTCCTCCCTAACACTACCATGCACTCACTCCATCCCATCCCCAAGATCTCTCTCCTTCCCTGCACCTTCTGAAATGAGAATCAAAGAGCTGACTTTGCACCTTCGGGTGCTACAAGTCTTTTGTGTGGAAAGAAGAGAAAGCTGGATAGTTTCTTTTTAGTTATTCTTTAAGGGGTATTTTTAGCTCTCCTAAAAGCTCTTCACTTTGAGCCTTAAAAAGCAATAATAACCTCTTCCAAAAATGCAAATGCTCTGCGGAGGGATGAGAGGGTATTTTCAATCATTCCAGAACAATTGTTTTGTCTTCCATTGATGTTCCTGGGGCAAAGGGGAGAAAAAGAGAGTGGGGGGTGGGTGGAGTGGGGAGATTATGGGAACTGGGACAATGAGAGTGAGCCTGTGGCACAGAGGAAAACTTTCCTGGACACCCAGGGTGGAGATGCTATGGGATACCTTTGCTATGGGCTACCATCATAGGCCGTTTTGACATTTGTACCTGTGAACTCTTTGGGATGGGGCTACACACTGTATTTAGAATGCTGAGTCCTAAAATAGGTAATTATTTTTCTTTACTGGCCCCCAGTTTCATAAGGCTTTTGAATTTCCATAGGAGATGTTGGTCATGTTCAGAGTGAGAGAGGTAGTCCTGCTTCAAAGAGGAAATGACTGTGGGAGCAAAGTGGCAGTTCCAATGACTTATTTGTTTCTTTCATATGATAGCCCACACTTTTTAAATTTGTTTTGGGGATATACCCAGTGGTACCAAGGCTTACTCCTGGCTCTGTGTTCAGGAACGGCTGGCCTGAGGACCATAAGGAGTATCAAGGAGGGAACCCAGCTCAACTGTGGGCAGAGCAAGCACCGTGCCTGCTGTACTCTTGAGCCCTAGACTCAGTTTTAAATCATTCTTATTTGAAGTCCATAATGTGTTCTATGCTGTCACTTTCTCCAATATCTCCCTGTATTATTATATTAACAGCATAAAGGAAGGCTCATTGTGAAAAGGGCTAAATCCATGTTCACTTTTAGAAGGCATGATAGTCACTGAGCCACTCACTTGCCCATCTGTCATTTCTCTGACTCCTTATAAAAATATTGTAATCATTTGAACTTACTATCTCTGATGCCCCAGTTTCTAGCTTATAAGAAATCCTACCGTTTGTTCAGTAGTCTGATATGAGACTTTTCATCATTGTCGCTGTCATTGTTCTCCCATTATTCATCGATTTGCTCTAGTGGGCCCAGTAACACCTCCATTGTGAGACTTGTTACTGTATTTGGTATATCAGATATGTCATGGGTAGCTTGCCAGGCTTTGCTGTGTGAGCAAGATACTCTCATAGCTTGCCGGGCTCTCCAAGAGGAATTGGAGGAATTGAACTCGGGTCAGCCTGGTTGGCCATGTGCAAGGCAAATGCCCTACCCCGCTGTGCTAGAGTCCTTTCATATCGGATCTAATACAAAATTTGTTCCATATTCTAAAGAGTTATTTGGCCCAAAACATTGTTAAAAAAATAAGAGTGTGATTGTATTTATGTCAAATTCTTAAACATTTGTGAATGTGAATTCTACATTTACTTAGGTTTTCAGTTATTCTGCAAAAAGTGATTCTATTGACATGACATTCTGGAGATGAAGAATAGCAAGCTCTACACTGTTTATGATTCATCACACTCCCAGGTTGGTGACGATATAAGAATGGGATATTTGCTTCTTTATGCTGTAGTTTCTTTAGGCCAGGAATGGAGTGAGAGGCCAAAGGTTTAGACAATCAGAGCTCAATTAGGAAAAGAACATGGAATTTAAGACTTGCATTGATTTACTTAGAAAAATGCTGGTCCCACTTTGTACAACAGACCATATTAATTACTCTTGGAGCGGAGTAATGTATTTGGTATTAATTTGGTCTTAACTTCTTGTGGGTGGAGCCAGCACTCTTATATCTTGTCCTTTGTCTTCCACTCTGTCCCCTCAGTCAAAGCCCCCTCCGTCCTGCCCCCCCACCAAGTCGGCTGTCAGCTTGGATAAATAGTATTTAATTGTTTTTCTGGGCACTTCTGACTTATTATTTACTCCTCCCTATGAAAGATAGAAATGAATCCTGTCATCTCTTCATATCAAATAAGAGTTAGCCAACTCTCCCTCCATAATTTTGAAGCATAATGGGGAAGATGCTATCATCTCACTTGGTGACACACAAATCATTTATCTCTGTCAGCAGTGTCATCATTAACTGGGGTAACTCTAAGGAAGAAGGAGCCAGAGAACAGGCACAGTCTCATTCAAACTGTGATTCTCTTGTGGTTGTTGAAAGTAGTCTTCCAGGAGTTTCCCGACAGTGCTCTAAACATGGATGCATTCAGGAAGTGAACACTGGCAAGCAGGAAAAAGGGGGAAGGAGGGTAGTTAGCAGAATTAGAGACATGTTAATAAGTTCATGATGAACATATCTTCTGTAGTTCGCTCATTTAAACTTCTCTCACACTTTCTGAGGGAGATAGTGTCAAATTTATTTTGCAGATAAGGAAACTGAAGCTCAGAAATGCTTTAATCTTTTATCTCAATTTATGATGTTGTGTAGTAGTTGCTATGGTATTCTCAGACAAAATTAAAATCTTGTCAGGGAAAAATGTTTTCATTACCATTTTTGCCCACTTCCTTTCATAATAACATTGTACCTGCCAACCTGAAAATCCAAAATATATAGATAATATTTGTATAGATCAATAGGTGATCCATGAAATGATCCTAAATTTAATTGGTGTGTGTGTGTGTGTGTGTGTGTGTGTGTTTGAGTATGTTAATGGTAACTTCCTGGCCAGTTATCTTTATGCAATTCGTTGAAATTTAACCACTTCCTTGGGTCAAGCAAGTGAGCAAGAATGCTTTCTCTCTCTCCTTTTGTCCATCATTATTTTCTCGCCCTGTTAAAGAAGAGACGAAAACATTTCTGGTACGTGTTCAGGCTCACAGAACTTTACTTAATTAAGCAGAACTTGGCTAACATCTGGGGTGAAGACACATTTTCCCCACAGAAAATTGCCTTGTTCATTCTGGATGAGTCATGTCCCTAAGTCTTGGCCCGGGAGTGGATATTCAAGGGAATTGTGTCCCAGCTTCCAACAAGCATGAAATGCTCTTTCTGTAAGTGGAAGAATTTTTGGATGATGCAGAAACACCTGCATTTCTCTAGGGCTTTGGAGGAAGTTATATTTTCCTGCATGTCACAGAGACTTTTAATTTAAACCTTCAGAGTTCCTGCGTATCTGCTGACTCGACTGTAAGACCACAAGGGAGTATTTGATTAGTACCTATGCCTTCTTGTTGATATTATTACTTATGTTGACTTTATTAAGTAACTCCAGTTTTTACTTTAGAATAGGCTATGATTTTCTATTTTGCTATTGATGAACTATTTTACTTTACATCAGCATTCAATCAACTCAAGCAGATGTCTTGTTGGTGTGTGTATCGCTGAATGTTAAACGAGAAAAGATCAGCTTCTTTTACTGTATTTACCATTCTTCTTGAAACCCATAACTGGTTTCGCCAGGTTTTTTGTCATTCCCAAATAGTGTAGATTCCTTTTAGCATAAGAACAAATTAAGCAATAAGCCATTTTCATTAATGCTCTTGGGAACATAGAAATTGCCTTTAGATTTGTGTCTTTGAAATTGTGTATCCCAAGGCATTGGCTATGAAAAATTCACTCTCCCTCTTGGGAAAATCCAGCTTTCCCTTGGGCAGTACAAATAGCAGGATAAAAGCACATGAGTTTTTACTTTTTTTTTTTTTCAGTAAAATGGGCTCAAAGGCCTTTTTTTTTCTTCTCGCCAAAAGGTGACTCTATGATACAGAGCTGAAATGTTTTACTTAGCCTTATAATTTGAGACAACCAACTAAGGATCAAATAAAGCATCTGGCTTGTATAAAAACACACTTACAATACCTTTTTTGTCTTAGACAGTGCACAATTATTTCAGGTAACCTCATGATGAGCTGAGGAAATAATTATCTAAGGAAATAAAGGCACGGAGTGAATAAGAGTAGAGTGAAAGGTTACATAGTTTGTAAGTGACAGACCTGAGATCTAAAGTCACAGATGATCCTACTTTCAGCAGATCTGTCCATTTCAAGAGTTTAAAACTTTATCCGCCTAACTGGACTTTGGACTGTGCCTACACAGACATGGCCAGCCTGTCTGCATGGCACAATGCTCATCTCTGTAATGTACCACCACATGTTGGATGAGTTGCTTGCATGATGACATAAGGGAAATATTCCATTTCCTTTCAACAAATGACCTTTTATTAGTTTGAGAGAGCAGCTTACATACTCATGATTCAGTATCAAAAAGCAGAATTACTTGTTTTTGAGAAGGCTCACCACCCACCTGCATGTTCCCTTCCGCCAAACCCCCTCCCTCAGTATTCAAGACAGCGATATGGAAGGGATAAAACATAAGGCCCTTGTTAATTGCAAATTAATAGTGCCAGGAATATATGCAGATGGCACCTGAAGTCAATTGCTGACGGCATCATATTCTGGATATATTTTTCTTTGCTGCAATGCAACTGTGCACAGGCAGGGTGGTCTTGAATTCTTGTTTAGTTCTGTGTTTCTGAGGATAAAATTCATGTTCTTGGCTCACCACTGTTTTTATCTTACAAATTCAGTGGTTTTGCTTTTATTTACTCATTAATTTTAACCAGTTTCAGGCTTTATTACTTCTCAGGACGCAGGTGTGACTCTGGACAAACATACTGTATATATTAGACTACACTTGCTTAGCTGGTATATATTTTGCTGCATTCATTTGCTCATTTTCAAACGATAAATCGTGACCCTCTAGGGTTATAATGGGTCTGTAGGGAACATTTGTGCTTTGGTTGGCTCTTAGATTAAATTCATCAAATTTTTTTTTTCTTTCTAGGTTGGCATTTCAGGAACATTTTTAAAGGTTGTAGGCCAACTGCCAAAGTCAATTAAATGTAGGCAAACCTCAGGTTTTGTAGGATAGACTGATCTTTAAAGCAAATGGGATGACCTGGATGAAAGAAAATAAGGCACACCCCTGATTTGTTGAACTAGTACAGAAATTGTTTGATATTAATCTTAAGTGTTTTAGGCTTCATCAGTGAATTGCCCCTTTTTCTCCCTCCAGAGAAACTTACAGTGCTCTTGCGAGCACCCCACCCCCTCTGATTTTATCTTTAACCTTTCCTTTGTGATTTACTTCTCATTGTTACAGTCCCCAAGTCAGTCTTGGTTACTTATAAGTCAAAACTTCTGGTGATTCTGGACTTTGTATTTGAAATGAATGACTTGCTTTTCTATTTCCCCTATAACCTCTTTCATATTTTACCATAGAGTATCGTTCTTTACTTAAACACAGAAAGATTATTAATGTTATGTTACTGATATTTGGGAGTTGACTGACTCTGAAATCTATCTACTCCTGGATATCCATCATGATAACTTGACTCAGGTTTCATTGCTGTAGTTCCTAACACCCCACAAAGGGAGGTCCCGATGTGGGACTGGGATGGACTCAGCTACCCTGGTATCGAAATGGAACAATCTAGAAATCATAAAAGCACAGTTTTGATAAAAGCCGTTATGACTTAAAAGACAAGACCCCCATGGGGAAGGACAAGCTGAACCAGCCTGAGGACCTAGTCTGGGATTTACAATAAAAGGCTTGCTTGCCTCGGACCCCAGAGAACTAAGTTTTGGAATTTATATCTCTTACTGTGTTTATCCAAATAACTGCAAGTATTAATAACAAGTAAACTTAATTGTTTAATATGCACTACTAAAGGGAAAGAGAAAAGCAATATAGATGTCCCTGGGAGACAGTGTCTCCTTGGGTTAATGCCCCACCCCCAAGAGAATTGCCTCTGCCGAAAAGCTTTACCTCTGTAAATGATCATTCACACCTACGTGCAGTCCTATACCTTGAACCCCCTCAGATGTTCTATAAGTATGCTAACAGCTCACCACTAAATGGGTCATTTTGACCATTAGTCTGTGGTTTCCTGTCTCTTTCTCTTCTGGGGAGGCCTGGTGAGGCAGCCACTGAAAATGTTGCACACCCACATTTTGAACTCACAGAAGTGTCCTTATAAACTTTCACACTGAACCTACTTATGTTGGCTGCAATAATAACTACTCAGGCAATAAAGTATTACCCAGAATTCTGGTTAAACATTGGATTTAACACTTTAGTAAAAGTGGCAGACCTTAGCAAGGCAACTAGACCCTAAGCCAGTCTAAGTTTTGTAAATATTTCAAAGTCTAGACCAACTTTGTGATTAACACTTTGAGAATAATATTTGGGGTCAGAACAAATGTCTGTCTGGCTTTAATATCTTATGGGGCACAGGAGGTAAGCAATTAAACTATACACTTAAGGTAACTTAATTCTTCAGAGGTGCAGAAGTTCCTGTTCAGTGCTTTGATGCATATTTCAGCCAAAGAATGGGCACCTGATCAGTGGGGATCATTCAAGCATACCCAGGCACTTGAAGGCCAGTCACTCCACGGAAAGTCTCCAATTGTGGTTTTAGAGCCATAGCACTGGCCAAGTGATTACCAGTGGGTTGGAGATCTGAATCCTGGGAAGACTTGGATAGCACTTAGCTGCCCTGAGGGAATCAATCCATACCCACCTCTCAGTATGCTAAAAATGGAGCCCATAATGATCACCCATGGGTACTCATTGCTGGTGCTCCTGTAATTAAAAGTGCTACCAAAATGCTGGAGAGTAGCAGGAGCACACGTTTAAATTCTGGGCTTTTCTCCAGTTGGGTGTCCTCTGATATACCCCATTCTGCATATATATATAGTTTCCTCCAAGTCCCCTTTTCCAATATGTCTCTCATTTGGTTGTGTGGGTGTTTCCCACCCAGCTCTCTCACACAAAACACTGTGTCCTCCCACCTCTCCTAGGGCTGATTATAATATGTGACTCCCATCCCTGGACTGAGACCTATAGGAGGTTTTTGTGGGCAGAGAGCCTTTTGGCCCACTTTGCCTCCTGCCATCTAGATAACCACCAGCCTATATCATGAATAGACACCAGCTTGCCTCTGTGAGTGCTGCTGCTCCCTGGGAGGCATGCTAGAAGAGAAGGGAGATTCCTGGGAGGCAATGAGCTGCATGCAGGATGAAGGGGAGGAAACTAGGCTGCCCATACTTGATACAGCAATGCCTGCTTTGTGGCCTTGTACAACACATTCAAAAGGTTTTCTCTTACTCCTTTGTGGAATGTAAAATAACCTAGTATGAGATGAATACCCATATTATTATGGGTATTAGTAGAACAGTAGACACAAAGGCTAGGAAGATTGCTCTACAGTGGATAGCCTGCCTCATGAGCTGGGGAAGAAAGCAGCTGGAATATAGAAGGGATCACTAAGTTAAAGATGGTTGGAGGGATCGTTCAAGATGGGAGATATATGCTGAAAGTAGATAAAGGATCAAACATGATGGCCTCCCTGTATCTGTATTGTAACCTATAAGGCCCAGAAGTAGAGAGAGAGAGTAAGAAGGAAATTTTCTGCCATAGAGTCAGGGAGTGGGGTGGGTGGGAGGGGATACTGGGGGCATTGGTGGTGGAAAATGTACAGTGATTGAGGGATGGGTGTTCCATCATTGTATGACTGAAGCTTTGTATCTGTGTCTCACGATGATCCCGTTAAAAAAAAAAGGCTTGCTCTTAGCCCTGCACTGCTTTAAGGACGTTGGGGGGTATCTTAGGACTAGTCCCTATGGGAAGGAGGGGGCAGAAGCAGGTTGAGCAAAGAGAAGTTGAACAAAAATGTGGAAGCAGTAGAGGTTTTTATAGGGCCTTGAGGGGAACATTGGAATTTAGAGCTCATTTGAGGTATCTGAGCAATGTCTGGCACCAATTGGATGTGGATACCAGCTTTTGTGGGAAGGAGACATGAATATTGCTTAGGCATGTTTTCTATGACCATACACACTGCGTATAGAAATTGATCTATGCCTTACTCTACTACTCAATAGTCTTTTCTGATGAGTAGAATTCAACCAACATTAACCAATTATTCACTATGTAGAATTATGTCCTGAGGCACTGAAGTTTTTTTTTTATTAGTTAGGAAATATATTTCCTGATATCTAACAAAATGCAGATAGACAGACCTGTGTGTGGGGGAGTGGGGGTTGGGGTGGTGGGTAGCTGAAAAAGGTATATAAAAAGAGGATTGAACATTACTGGCAAAAGGAGACACAGCCAGTTCTAGGGTTTAAATAAAAGTTCCAGAAAATCATATCAATGTGGATGAGGAAACAGATTTTGAGGGTAAGTAATCTTGGTTATTTGAAATTGGCTGTAGAAAGTGAGCAGTATTTAGATAGTATTGGCATAGAGGAGAACCCACCCCCCTCCACCCCGACTTCTCTGGGTTCTTCACAGGATCTGGACAAGTGGCCAAAGTAGCACCAGGCAGGTTAGCAAAAGAAATCATTTAATACCACATACCTGGGGAATTCACCTCTCATAAAATTCTACAGAAGAAAGGTGGGTTGGTATATGTATCCTCTGTTAAGGGATTTTTCCTGTCAAGGAGGGAAAAGGGATCATTTTCTCATGAGAACAGGGGAGACTTCATCATTATCCTCAGAGTAAAAACATGAGTTTTTCCTCTGGAGAGAAAAAAACTTATATATAAACCTATTCCCATATATAAAATTAACTTATAGATCTTAAAAAGAAGGGTCAGTAATTGCTTCTTTGATTCAGTAAAGGGGGAAGGACTGAATCAAGGAGAAGAATTCCTTCCTTGCCTCTAAGGTCTTTACTGTTCTTCACTTGAAATCACCCACATTCTTAAGCAATGGGAATTGTTTCTCTTGATCACACTTCTCTGCATTCTTTTCATGCTGAACAAATGACCCCAGAGTCCACAGAGACTTAGTGACCCCATAACAAGTGACACTTATTGGAATAGCCATTGGTTTCCTCATATCAATGTGACACTGGAGAAGACCTAGTTTGGAAAAAGGATAAGAGCTTTTATGATCGTTCTGGGGACATAGATCCCACAATGGCAAGGGACAATTAAAAAATTCTAAATAGAAAAATTCATTGATTTAAAGAAGACCTTTGATTCTGTTGAGATGGAAGCAGTCATCGAGGCCCTAGCCAAACAGGGCATTCAAACTCAATACATCAGGATCCTCCATGAGCTGTATTATGGATTCACTACCAGGATCTCATCATTCTACAGGGTGGTGATCATTGATGTCAAGAGAGGGTTCAGCAGGGTAATACCATTTCACCAAAACTCTTCAGTGCCACCCTCAAGAACATCATGCGATGACTAGAATGGGAAGGAATGGAAGTGAAGATAGATGGTCAGCAACTACACCACCTCTGCTTGGCTGATGACATCATTCTAACATCATTCTAATAACACCACACATTAGCCAAGTAGCACAAATGCTGGTCGACTTCGACTGTAAGTGTGGAAAGGTCGGACTCCAGCTGAATCTTACGAAGACAATGTTTATGAGAAACAGTCTCGTTCCTGATGTTTCATTCATTCTCAACGGAATGAACAACTCCAAATGCAACAGTTATGTGTGCTTAGGTCGAGAAGTCAACATGACAAATGACCTGGCACCTGAGTTGTGCAGGAGGTAGAGAGGAGCTTGGAACACCTTCAAGAGCTTCGAAGAAATAGCTAAGAGGACAAAGATACTTTGGCTCCAGGCACATCTCTTTGCTTCCACTGTTCTTCCTGCATTAACATATGCCTCAGAGACCTGGGCCCTACGCAAACAGGATAAGAATGCTATTTGGGTCTCCCAAAGAGGAATCAAAAGAGCTATGCTTGAAGTATGACGTCTCACTCAAATGAGAGAAAGAATCTGGAATTCCGACCTCCATCAACAATCAAGAATCAGGGACGCTGTCTCATGTGCTAAGGTGTCGAAAATCAGATGGGCTGGATATGTAATGAGATTTGGAGATGACCGTTGGACTAGAGCTGTTACCGACTGGATTCCACAGGATGTCAAAAGATCATGTAGTCGCCCACCTAAGAGATGGTCAGACTTCTTCATCAAGACCCTGAACAAATGGTTTGAGGCTCTTCGTGTTCTAGAAGGAGCAGAAGCCATTGGGCTACACTAGCACACAACAGGGACAAATGGAGACATTACTGGCACCCTCTTGAGCAAATTGAGTAATGGGATGTCAAGTGATCAAGTGATCAAATAGAAAAATTATGGGGATATCCAGCAGCTTTATTTGAATTCATAATGTAAGAAAGTCGTAGGAGAGGAATGAGGAAATTCATTCTTCTATTCCCTCAATATCTCCAAATTCTAAGTGCAATTCTAATTCTAGGGCCAGCCATGTAGGAGACCCTAAATAAAGACCTGTCAATTTCACTTGAGGAGAGGTCTTTTAATATATTTCTCTCAGACACAGAAAAAGTTGAATGGACTTGAAATTTTGTTTTTCTTTTTTTTATTGCCCTGAGAGACTGTTCTTGAGTTTTCCTTTCTTAGCAGGAAAACAAAGATTTCTATAACATCCTATGCTAAAACTCTTTGTGAATGAAATCTGAAATAAAATGGAAGCTCTACACACACAGAGTAAACATCCTAAGTTTTCTTTCTGACTCTTTAGAAAGATGTGCACATTGGGCCCTTTGTCCCTCAACATTGTGATCTTGGGTGAGGACTTCAAGCTCTAAGGATGGTTTTCCCTGGGTTGTTACATTCAGGATAGGAATATCTGTCACAGATCTGCATTGTGCAGATTAACAAAGAAAATACACACACATCACACACATGCATGAGTGTGTGTGATGTGTGTGTGTGTGTGTGTGTGTATGTGTGTGTAGAAATGCAAGTTAGTATTTGGGATATTATTCCAGTAATACATCTAAGGGGCAGTTTCCTAAATCACATTCTTTCAGAAGACAGAATAACTAACTAAGGGGCATAAAACAGTAAGTTCAGCTTATGGCTGCATTCAGTAAGTGTCCATCTGATTGAAATGACTAAGCCTCAGTGGCTAAACCTCATCTGTTCTTTTGATCATCTATCAGTAAGTGAAGCAATAGTCAGCTGCTTCAACTGCAGGGTGAGCTGCCATTGACCAGATCCAGGCACTCAGAGCAGGATTAATTTATAGTTCTTGTGGCACCAACCACTGGAGCGATGCTGAGTTATGAACCAATTTCTACCTCAGGATGTGCTACCCTGACTTCTGTACCCAAGTGCTACCCACCTTTGTACTATGGGCTTTCAGAGAAAAAAACTGATAGCAGCCATTTTGAAGTTTTTGTACATAATATGAAGCTGGAATCAATCTCCAATGCCATTCACAAAACCCTTTGTAGAACTATAACTAAGGGGTGGCCACATGCCCTTCTCATCATCAAGTTCGGAAAAAATGACCTTGACAATATTTGGCCAATAAATGATTGAGTTCAGACTTGGAAGAAGAGTGGAGTTTGAACAGGAAAAATTGGTAAAACCTTCTAAAAGGAGCTGAAACTGCACAGATGTTAGTATCACTGTATCACTGTCATCCTATTGGTCATCAATTGCCTCAAGCAGGCCCCAGTAATGTCTCCTTCATCCTAGCCCTGAGATTTTAAAAAATGCCACATTCAAGGCTCTTTCAGGGTCAGGAGAATGAGACCCATCATTGTTATTGGTTTTTGGCATATTGAATACGCACGGGGAGTTTGCCAGACTCTGCCGTGTGGGCAGGATACATTTGGTAGCTTGCCAGGTTCTCCAGAGTAAGACCTAGACAATAAGATTTCATGTTAGTGATGGAGTGAATTTGAGGCAGGGAGAAAGAAGGCATAGCATGGCTGGACTGAATCCATAGTCTAGAGAGCAGGAGACAAATAGATGGAGGACCTCACATTCACTTCAAGGCCTTGAAGGATCTCCCAGGCAGCAGAGAGCCAACAGGGTCTCTATGAAGATAAAGAAGGAATATTGGCTTACAAAGCTTTTTCTGTTAGTAACACACTTAATAGTCAAGAGAGGCAAAAGGAGTCTGATGTAGATTCCTGGTCTATATTGTTTTCTGCCATTCCTGGCGTTCCAAAAATATAGAAGATATGCCAAAATTAATTTTTCTTGTAAATTCTATGACCTGTTTTATTCACGAACACCCAAAGGCTCCACCATCTCTATAAGCTGAGATTCCATAAAAATAATTTATTTGTTATTTTCACTTGGGGAACGAAATTCGCCAACATCACCCTAGACCTCCTCTTCTCTTCTCTCCAAGACTGTTTGAACCACAATGACCTTGCTGATTAATGGACTCCCCATTCACAAAGGCTTTGCAGAATACTGGCAGGCCATTTAATCACTTTGTTCTCAGTTTTATCCTTGATAAATCCAAGCTGATAATACCCGCCTCCTATGATTGATATGCCATCAATGAGATCATATTTTGCTTATTTTAAATGGATTTTGAGTTTTATCAGCATTTCAGCTCCATAGCTCTCTACACATGGATAAGCCTCACTGCCCCTCCCCACGTTCCCTCCCCCTCTCCCAGCTTTTAATGTCATTCCCATCAGTAAATTGCAACTCTACCCATTCCTCTGGTGTCCCTTCTACTCTGGTAACTGCTATGTTTTGCACAGATTCTAAGAGTTATTTTTATTGTGATTTGCTAGCATTTGCTTTGGTTATTTATATTTCATGTCCAAAAAAAAAAGCTATCCAGTACTTCTTCCTTCCTTCCTTCCTTCCTTCCTTCCTTCCTTCCTTCCTTCCCTTCCCTTCCTTTTTCCTCCCTTTCTCCCTTACTCTGCTCCTTCCCTTCTTTCTTTGTTTTTTTTTTTTGTCACACCCAGTGATACTCAAAGTTTACTCCCGGTTCTGTGCTCAGAGATAACTAATGGTGGTGCTTGGAGAATCACATGTGATGCCAGGGATCAAACCCAGGTCAGCCACATGCAAGGCCCCTGTTTTTAACTTTCTGACTTAGTTTGTTTAGTGTGGTCATATCAAGCTCCAACCCCATCGTAACAAAAGACAAAGAGCTCAACTTTTTAAAGCCCTGACTGTATACATTGAGCTAAATGTATTTCAACTTCTTTATCAAGTCACCTATGAATGGACATGTAGGATTTTTGCATGTTTTGGATATTGTGATAAATACTGCTTAGTGAATGTAAGTATATGTATAGCTTTTCATATTAGTATTTTCAAAGTCATATTTATTGAGATAGCTTTTTTTTATAATACAGTTAGTGATAGTTTCATGAATACATTATTCCAATGCCACACCCATCACCAAGGTACCCACTTCCTTCCACCAAGATCCCAAAGGCCCCTCCCTCCCTTTCAAACCCTCTCCCTGAAAACTCAATTCTATGAACTAACTCTCCAGTTCTGTGACCATTTGTTGTTTCCTTACTGTGTATTTTTTTTATTGTTCTTAAACATTTTATTTATTTATTGAATCACTGTGAGATACAGTAACAAAGCTTTCATGTTTGCCTTTCAATCACCCAATGATCGAACACCCATCCCTCTACCAGTGCACGTTTTCCACCACCAATGTCCCCAGTATCCCTTCCCCCATTCCACCCCTCCCCCTGCCTCTGTGGCAGAAAATTTCCTCCCATACTCTCTCTCTAATTTTGGGCATTATGGTTTGCAATACAGATATTGAGAGACTATCATGTTTGATGCTTTATCTACTTTCAGAACACATCTCCCATCCTGAATGATCTCTCCAACCATAATTGACTTAATGCTCCTTCCTCTGTTAAAGCCGCCTTCTCCCCCAGCTCATGAGGCAGGTTTCCACCATGGAGTAATATTTCTAGCCCTTGTCTCTACCGTGCTTGGATATCAGTCTCATATTTACTGTGTACCTTTAATGAGATCAATCATTCTATATTTATCCTTTTTCTTCTGACTGACTTCACTCAGGATGGTATTTTCTAGTGCCACCATGTCCCAGGAAATTTTATGATTTTGTTCATTCTTAAAGCTGATGAGTATTCCATTGTTTATTTATACCAATTATTTGGTCATTGTTGGGTTTTTGTTGTTGTTTTTTGGTTTGGGGCTACATCTGAAGGTGTGAGAGCTTCCTTCCAACTTTGTGCTCAGAGATCAGTTCTGGCAGGTTCCAGAGACCATCTGTGGTTCCAGGGATAGAACACAGGTCAGCTACATGCAAGATAAGTGCCCGACTTGTCTCTCTGGCCCTACCACAATTTTTTGATCCATTTATCCATAGCTGTAATTTTGGATTGTTTCCATATCTTGTCTATTGTACTAATCACTGCAATGAGCATAGATATACATATATCCTTTAGAAATAATCATTTCTTTCTAGTAGATTTTGGTAGTTTTAGAAATCTGTATTTCCAATTTAGTTTACACATCTGTGTATAACTCATTTAAAATTCTACTAACAATCTACTTAATTACTTAATCACTTAACTTCTTGTTAGTCGTTGATTTGCTCGAGCGGGCGCCAGTAATGTCTCCATTTGTCCCTGTCGCGTGCTAGTGTAGCCCAGTGGCATCTGTTAGTTCTGGGAACATGAAGAGCCTCAAACCAATCGTTCATGATCTTGATGAAGAAGTCTGACCATCTGGTAGGTGGGTGGCCACGCGGTCTTTTGACATCCCGTGGAATCCAGTCGGTAACAGCTCTAGTCCAGAGGTCGTCTTTAAATCTTATTATGTGACCAGCCCATCTGATTTTTGACACTTGGCAAATGAGACAGCGTCCCTGATTCTTGATCATCGACTGATGTCAGAACTCCGGATTCTTTCTCTCATTTGAGTGAAACGTGATATTCCAAGCATAGCTCTTTCAATTCCTCTTTGGGAGACCGGAATAGCATTCTCATCCTGTTTGAGTAAGGCCCAGGTCTCCTTGTCATATGCTAATGCAGGAAGAACAGTGGAATCAAAGAGATGTGCCCAGAAATGGAGGTTCTTTGTCCTCTTAGCTATTTCTTCGGCATTCTTGAAGGCATTCCAAGCCGCTCTTCCTCCTGCGCCAGGTCATTTGTCATGTTGACCTCTCTACCTAGGTACACATAGCTGTTGCATTCGGAGATGGTCATTCCGTTGAGAGCGAATGGGGCATCAGGAACGAGGCTGTTTCTCATAAACATTGTCTTCGTAAGATTCAGCTGTAGTCCTACCTTTCCACACTCATGGTCAAAGTTGGCCAGCATTTGTGCCGCTTGGCTGATGTTTAGTGTTATTAAAACAATGTCATCAGCAAAGCGGAGGTGGTGTAATTGCCAACCATCTATCTTCACTCCCATTCCTACTCATTCCAGTCGTTGCATGATGTTCTCGAGGGTGGCACTGAAGAGTTTCGGTGAAATGGTATCACCTTGCCGAACCCCTCTCTTGACATCCATGATTACTTCTTTGTAGAATGGTGAGATCCTGGTAGTGAATCCAAAATACAGCTCACGGAGGATCTTGATGTATTGGGCTTGAATGCCCTGATTGGCTAGGGCTTCAATGACCGCTTCCATCTCAACAGAATCAAAGGCCTTCTTTAAATCAATGAACGTTAAACAGAGCGGCATCTTGAACTCCTGAGAAACCTCAATGAGCTTGGTTATCATGTGGATATGGTCGATGGTGCTGAATCCTTTGCGGAACCCGGCTTTCTCGCATGGTTGTCCTTCATCTAGTGTTCTGCCAATCCTATTTAGGATGACTCGAGTGAACAACTTGTAGATGACAGACAATAGGCAGATCGGGCTATAGTTGCCAATGTCATGGATGTCTCCCTTCTTGAACAGTAGTACTGTCCTGCTGGTTTTCCAATGGGACGGAACCTTGCATTCAGACAGGTAGCGAGTGAAGAGCCGATCCAGTGTATTGATGAGTACTGACGGCAGGATCTTCAGGTGTTCAGGTCTGACCTTGTCTGGGCCGGGTGCTGTTTGTTTCTTTACCGATGAAATGGCGTGCCGGATTTCAGAAGGGAGAACGTTGGCAACGACATATCCATCCTGTGGAATTTGGCATGTCGGCAAGTGGACATGGCTATCGAAGAGATTTGAGTAGAAGTCATGGATAATCTTCTCCATTGCCGTTCTGGAGGATGTGATGGATCCATCAGGATGTCGGAGGGCAGTCATCTTGGTCTTATAGTTGGCAAAGGACAGGCGGGCGTTACGAATACTTTTCCTGGCTTCTGCCACATCTACCAGTACTTCTGCTCTTCTCTCTTTGAGGTCTTCCTTGATCGCATCTCTGCACTGCTTTGCGAGCTCGGACGTTAGCTTGCGGTTGCCTGAGGCATGTGCCAAACCACGTTGGTGAATAAGCTCAAGAGTTTTCGAAGACAGGCATTTTTTTGTGGCTATCTGTCTCTTGGTGTTCCTCCCACAATCATGGAGGTGCTGAACCAGTCGATAGTATTCCTCGTCAATGTTGTCAACAATGGCATCTTTCCATGTTGCCGCAATAGTGCCAAGGAGCTCCCAGTTGCTTGTTTTTCTTGGAGTTCTCTTTTTAAACTTTGCAGCTCTTTCTCCCCGCTCTGTGAAGTAGAATTTTGCACGAAGAAGACGGTGGTCCAATCCCATTCGGAATTTTGGGACAACAACGACATCGGTCAGGCAGAACTGTCGATTGAATATGATGTGGTCTATTTCGTTGTGGAATCGTCCACCGGGAGACTCCCATGTCCAACGTTTAGATTCTGCCTTCTGGAACTGTGAGTTACCATGGATGGTCTTGGTCGACATGATGAACTCAGACAGTCTCTCACCCTGTTTGTTCCATTCTAGGCCATGGGTCCCGATGTGAAGTTCTTCAGCTCATCTTCTTGGTCCTATCTTGGCATTAAAATCACCCACAATGATCTTGTAGAAGGTTTGGTCTTCTTTATAGAACTTCTCCAGCTCCATGTAGAACATCTCAATTTCTCTTTCATCATAATGAGATGTTGGTGTGTAGACAACTGCTGGCAGTGAGCCACATCTATTCAAATGTAAACGTTTGATTCGGTTGTTAGGCATTCGAATGAATCAATGCTCATGGCCAAGTTTGTGTTGACAAGGACACTGAGTCCTCTGACACCTCTTTTATCGTATGTTCCGAGGAACAATTTTTCTCCAGTGTCGAAAACGGCTTGGCGAGATTTGTGCCTTCTTATCTCAGTCAGACCAATGATGTCGTACTTGATCATTCGCGCTTGTACCATCAGGTCCTCGATGGATGCATCTGATGTTAGCATACGTGCATTGAAAGTACAGACGATCATTTTTGTCTTCCTTTGTTGTGGCAGCCTAGTTCGGCCTTGAGATTTTATTGGCCTCTCCTTTCTCATCCTTTTCAGTGCTGCCATGTCGGTGAAGCCTTCAGGGTCAGGTGAAGGAGACCAGTTGTAGTTACTGGTTTTGGCATATTGAATACACAATGGATAGCTTGCCAGGCTCTTCCGTGTGGGCGGAATACTCTCGGTAGTTTGCCAGTCTTTCCAAGAGGGAAAGACTAGAAACAATAAATTAATATATTTTTTGTTTGTGGTGAGATACAAAATCAAAAAGTCTTTTGTATTTTTATACACAAACAATGAATTAGAGGAAAGATAAAAAATAACTTTTTCCAATGTCAGAAAAAATGATTAAAACTTGAGAAGCATGGTTTACAAAAGAAATAAGTGATCTATACACTGAAAATTATGAGACATCATTAACAAAATAAGTAAAGTAAGTAAAGGCCCTCCCATTGTTCATCGATTTGCTCGAGCGGGCCCAGTAAAGTCTCCATTGGAGACTATGTTGTTACTGTGTTTGGCATATCGAATATGCCACGGGGAACTTGCCAGGCTCTGCCGTGCGGGCGAGATACTCTTGGTGGCTTGCCGGGCTCTCTGAGAGGGGCGGAAGAATCGAACTCGGCTTGGCCATGTTTGCTGCGTGCAAGGCAAATGCCGTACCGCTGTGCTATATAAAGAAATGGAAAAATATTTTGTCTTCATGGCTTGGAAGAATAAGCATTGTTAAAATGACCATACCATTTAAAGAAAATTTTAAATGCTAATGTAATTCCTATGATAATCTCAAGGGCATTTTTTCATAGGCATAGAACAATTTAAAAAATTAAGGACAAACAAATGATTCCCAAATTCCAAAACCATCTTGTGATAAAAAATAAGAAAAATAAGGTATTGAATACTGTGGCTTTCAGCAATAAAATTAGATGTAAAAAGTGCTGAGAGATTTCTTATGAAGAACAATGTTGCATGAAACAAATGATTTTCTTTCCTTTGAAGATGCTTTTCTGTTATCAGATTCTTTAAATGATTTTGTTTTTGCAAGGGCAATTTAAGGTGATTTGGGATGATCCTCTGAGAGTAGGATGTCTTCAGGTTGCTGTATGTAGCTGAATCTAGGCAAGGAAGCAAGAACCTTTTGTGTGAAGACCATGCTGCAGAGATGAGCAGAATACAGAGCTGGAGAGAAAAATGATGTTTATTTGAATTTGACATTTATTTCAATTTGACTTTTTTTTTCTGGGGAACTGAAATTCTAGTGAAGTATAGTGAACTATCTTATTCCCAAATCACTTTATCCATCTCTGGAAGAACCCTATAACTATTATCACGAATAAGAATGTATGCCTGATAGTTATAGTACATACATTAGGAAAGCACTTTCAGATGTTTGGAATTACTTTCATTTGGATACTTTTAATTGTCCTTTGGGGTTTATTGTTGGGATTATTTAGCTCTTTCTTTTGTGTTTGTTTCAGATTGGGATAGAGGAGGGATACTCTGCTCACAAAGTAGAGCCTGGTTGTCCTGGTTGTTCTGTCTCATATCAATATTATCCACCCTCTTGTCCAGGTTTATAAAAACTTACAAATCAGTAAAATGGAGATGAGGCATATGAATGAAAACAACTGTTATGCAAAACGTACCCATGTACATGTGAGCAAGATGGGAGCTCTACTCCGGTCCTTACTGGAGTCATATGGAGAGAATTAGGTACACTTCAAAACAATCCTATGCAGGAGATACTTGTCTCCTTAGTTTTCAGCTCATATCTGAGAATAGAAATTTACAAAGTGAAAGCAATGTCCCCCTGTTCGTCTTCTGTTGACCAGTCTGAAGGAGAAGTGGTTGGTAAAAGATCACCTGAGAAAGTGACCTCACCCTCACCCCAGATGTTACCAGTAGACTGGGCTTCCTGGAGCTGACAGCTCTCATAACCCATTTCCACCCAACACTCCTGAATAGCTTTCTCCTGCACCCAATGCAGAGAGAGAGAGAGAGAGAGAGAGAGAGAGAGAGAGAGGGAGAGAGAGAGAGAGAGAGAGAGAGAGAGAGAGAGAGATCTGTAAACAGAGGGAAATTAGGCATAGTCATTCCTGAACACAATATAACCACACTCAGAATATGCTATAACTTCCTCAAATCCAATAAAGAATAGTTATATCTTATGGTTTCGATTTAGCTGCTGATAAGGCCTTTCCTTGTATCAGAATTACATAAAATTCAAATAAGCCTAAGAGTACTGCTTATAAATTCTGACAAATAGAGCAAAAAATTCTTGGTGTACATGAAGTTTCACTTTATGTGAAACTTTACTATCTTTCAACAATCAAATTAAATCTGAAAGGGATTTCTTTCACTGTGGATAGTAAAAAAAATGCCATTGAATAAAATAATCTCTCTACCAAATTAATAGATAAAGGTCTGCTCTGCAGATGCAATATCAAGCAGAGGTAAATATTCAATCTCTTATCACAGTAAAGTCATTTTTCCTAAATGAGGAAATAAATGTAGTTTGGAATCCAGGAACCATTCTTTTTCCTCTTGGTGTGGCTTTTAGTTTGAAATCTGAAAACTAAAATTGGAACTGGCACTTGTTTGTAAATGACAACTCTGGTCTCCTTCAGATTACACCACATTTATTAAATTTTTATGAGAATTTACAAAGATGCCCAAGGGATAAAAGTTCTGCTCATGATAGCAGAGAGAACTATGGGTCTATTTCTAAATAGCATATTCAGCATATTAATTGTTGCTTAGATAACAGTCCTATCTCTTCAGGGCCTCTGTTTGGGCTTAACACCAGAGCTGGCAAATTAATACAGTCATTATATGACCAAGAGCTGTATTACTTACCAGTTCATTATTGTTCAAATCAAAATTCATACTTTTCCAGATCTCCCCAGGGTTGAGGACTAGATAGGGAGTTTATCATTCTGCAAATTAATCTCTCCTGGTTCTCTCTCATCTGTGTTAAGAGAAACAGTCAATTGCATGCACAGATTCCCATATTAATAGGTCATATGCTGAAGAGTTTAAGTAGAATGCATTTTCTCTTGTTCTGCTCAGCCATTTTTATTTTTTTCCAATTCTGCTCTCTGCACAGACGTTAGAGTGGAAATCATGACTTCTGGTCTTTCTCCAAATCTTAATTCAGGGTTATGTAAATAATTTAGGTTTATTTTTAACAAACTATGTTTCTTCTAATTTTCACATTAAAGTTACTCAAAAAAATGAATAGAAATATGCATTCTGCTACCAGATCCAAGCAGGTACAGGTCAAAATGATGCTGAATGACACTTTCATATATCTTGTGTTTAAGTGATTGGGAGGGAGGGAGGATGAGAGGAGGAAGGGGGGAGAGGGAGAAAGAGAGAGAAAGAGAGAGAGAGAGAGAGAGAGAGAGAGAGAGAGAGAGAGAGAAGAGTGATGACTGAGGATGTGGCACAGAAAGCCCCCACCTTGCAGCATAAAACCAAGCCTATGATGCTGGCTTCAAACCATATTGCTGAGTGTTACACCTGACTTGTTAATCTTGTTGATCTCTTGTGTTGCGACCAAGAGTGTGACCCCTTGTACCATGCAAAAAAGTTGCAAACACCACAATCAAGTGTTTTCAACTTTTAGCACCAACAAAGAAGAAGAAATAATAACATTAAAAAGATATTTGATCCAGGTTCTATTTCCAGAGTGGGAGTAGGTTCTGTGTTTAGGGGATATTCAAGGTACTTACAGGACAATGAATAACGGCAGCAAAGTGCAAGGTAAGTGCTTGCCCACTGTACTATTTCTTAGACCTTCATTCCAGACCTTTTGCAAAATAGTACATTTTTATTTAAGCATATCTTCCACATTATAGAAGCAACTTTACTTTTATATTCACACTAACTTTTAATGACTTTGGTTAAACACATCTATTTGAAGGAGAAAAGTTGAAAACTGAGTCAAAATCTTTTTTATTTCTCTAGAAATATGAACAGAACTGGAAGGAACTTCTTGATATCCAGGTGGATAGTACTCTATCAACTGCTGAACATCATACTCTTTGCACCTATCCCCCACCACCCAACTTCTTGATAGAATTTGCCAATTCCCTTTGTCAAGAGTGGTGTCTATAGATAGTTTAGAGAAGCCAGAATTCAAAGAATGCAGTCAAATCATAAGTGACACATGCTTCAGACAGAGTATTTTTCCTTGGAATTGCTCAGCAGCCAGAAAAGCAATATAATCATTTCATTCCTATCGCCCAGAGAAAGAGGACCTTAGAAGGTTCCAGAGAAGGTGTTGCTGGCTCAATATGTAGAAACCTATATGCTTTGTGTTTTGGAGACAGAATCCTAACACCTTTCGGAAGCGGACATGTGTGTTTTTTTGTTTGTTTGTTTGTTTTGTTTTGTTTTTCTTTAGCTGTGAACACATAATGCCTGTGTACTTCATTTGATCCACGCTTCTTGTTCTTGAACACCACCTACATTTCAGGAGATGGTATGCTTTATTTTCTTCTGATTGAATTGTCTCATCAGAGTGCTCCTGAAATGGGTCTCTCAATATCGCCTTACTTTCAGAATCCAGGCAACGAACATTTGTTTCTTATTTAGACAATTCAAGGTTTCCTCCATTGCTTTTATAGCAAAACTTCTTATACCAAGCACTGCTATTACATGAGTTTCTTTTCTAGAAAGACAATTGCATGAAGACACTTTCCATGGATGATTTTCCAAAGAATGATATGCTGTCATGGACCATGAGAATGCCATCCCATGGGGGCAAGTTATAATAACTTACATCAGTCTAATTTGAATCATTTTCAAATTTATTCAAATGGAAAAAGCATTCTTTTTAAGATGAAACAAGATTCAATTCGGCAACCCAGCTTGGCGCCAAAGTGCCCAGGCTCCATTTGACAGTTTTCTGTAAATTAAAGTATTTATAACTTCTCTTAGCTCACTGCCCCAAGTTACAAGAAATGAATTCTACTTGGGTTTCTCAATGCTGTGGTCTCATTTTCAGTTTAGAATGGCTGTTGGGCTGAGTGGGGATAATAACATTGCTGAGAAGTTTATACTGATCCAGGCTTCCAGTTCCCACATCAACTCTGGGGCATTGGAGCATGGCCAAACACATTTTTCTACTATGTGTTTTGTTATGAAGAAGTCTCTTTTTCTGAGATCTGCTGTGATGGACGCTATTATTTTTATTTACATGTGGAATGAGAATGTACTGAAATGAAGGTCCAGTGAGATGCATGTGGTATTGGTAAAAATGTAGATCTGGACTAAATTCATTTCTAAATTGAATTGGATGTTTTCTTTATAGACTGGGCTGGAATGTGCTTTATTGAATCACTCATTTTCTAGAAGTGTTTGTTCTCATTTTAGTGGAGATGGAAACAGGGGCCCCACACAGGACCAGAGGCCTATGAATTTTGTAGTGTTCATGCATTTAGAAGGGACAAACAAAACTAGGCAAGAGTGAACCCTTTGTTTTTTGGTGTGGTCACAGTGCCAAAATCAGTTGTCATAGATGGATCAGCCTTTTTTATCTTCTTCTTCTTGAGTAAAGGAGAGACAAAGCAGTTGGATTTGTGCAAATGGACCCATGCAAGAAACTATTTGCCAGCAAAGAGGCTGGTACTTAATTTACCCAAGCATTGAATGGGGGCAACAGTTAGATTTCACCAGGCTACTGTAAGATTCATTGACAAAAGAATTTTGGGTATACCTAGCACATTATGAAGGCTTAGTTTGTGATAATTTCCATAAATTTGAAGCTCTTAATTATCATTATCATTACTGATTAACCTAAACTACTTTCTGGAGCTACAGGTATTTTTAACAAAAAAAACTTTGGAAGTCCTTGTCTCCAAAAGCCTCTTGAGTAGACTTTTTCCATTTGTTCCTTCTGAACTCGGTGACCTGTGGGAACTTATTTGAACTCTGAAATCCTAGTCCCTTTAGTATTAATGGAGATGATCATAAGACCTCCTGACTAGTAGAGTTGTTGAAGCATCAAATAATTTGACAGATCAGGTGCTATATCAATTTAGAACAGCAACAACGGTGACTGAGGTTGTTCTATTGACATTGGAGGTACTTTGTCATTTTCACTTTTTCTGTACCTCTGACTGAGATGCACTTCAAATGCATATTTTGACTGTCTTCTTTGAGGCATGTTCATTTCACCCCGGTTTTTGACCTAGATCAAAAACCTTTTGCCTGAGAGTTTAGGAATTGGAGTGAAAAAACCTTTCCATCTCAAGCAGGCTTTAATTAATTATATGGATCAATTTGCAACACATCTTTCTTAATTTCACAGTGTCAATTGACTTCTTCTGATTCCTCATGATGACTAATGATTCCCCCCAAACTTAATGTGGATATACTTCGTACTGTTGAAATATATCTGGGAATTCAGAATTGGAACCCACATAAGAAAAGCAGAAGAGAGCTGCTTGCAGGGAAGCAATGGGTGTCATTGACTCATACTTGCTACTTATTTGACAAACTATGAGAATGCTCATGGGGCTCTGTTGATATCCTGATTAAATAAACTGCTACAGTTCTTAGAGAGCCCTACTCAGGCTATAAAATAAGTGTTCCATAGATATATGTAGATAGGGATCCCATAATCTAATTAGTGTATTGTTTGTAGGGTTTTTTTTTTTTTAGAAGACATGAGTATCAGGATATATCCAAATCTTTGTCATGAGAGGTTGTTACTTCTGGCTTCACTATCTCCATGTAGTCCATTATTTAGAATAGACAAGGGGTTAGAGAAATAGAAAAGCAGGTAATGTGCTTGCCTTTCACACAGTCAACAAGGGTTTGAGATCTGAGATCTGAGATCTGGCAACTCATATGTTCTATGTTTCCGTGTCCTGTCAGGAGTGATCCTTCATCACAACTAGGTGTGATCCAAAGACACAAACACAAACAGAATTAAAATAAGCCAACAACAAAATAAAAATAAGTGCACTGAAAAATTGGAATCTCTAATCAAGACAGAAGGACTAGATTCTATTTTTAGCTCTATTCTTATCATATAGCTTGGCAGTTCAGCTGACCTTTCTTCCCAATTCCCTAAGGAAGATGCCTGCTGTGCACAGACCCCCACAGGGGTGTTGGGAGGATTTCAGGAGTGAATACAACTATCTTGGGTTATAATATGATGCTGCCAACTACTTTGAGGCCTTGGGATGAAAGATGCTGTGTGAAAGAGCATTGTTATTACATTTTGTTAAAAATATGGATCAAAGGCTGGCTATACAGTAAGTGCTGAATGTTAATTATTGTTATAATATCATAACAAAGCAGATGCCAGAATGCTAGATCCCATGAGAAAACCTATTATAATAAGCCAGTGTGAAATGTACATATTACAAAGATATTTGGCAAGGAGGCACATTTGGTTCTGAAATTTCAATGAACAATTAAAGCAGAATAAAAAATAACTTTTAATGCTATGAAAAATATAAGTTTCTTGACAACTCTTTAAAATAAAAATAAAAAGCTGCCTTTTCTCCATAAAAAAAGGCAGTATTATTGCTCCTCCCTACTCCCGCCCCCCAGCAGAAAATACAGTATGGCATACTTGGATTTAGACAAAAAAAATGCAATGTTCTTCCTTACAATGACCCCTAAAATATTCCTGTCTATATAAAGATAGATTTGGGGGGGAACATTTTCTAAGTTTATAATAAAGTTATGAATAAATTAATTTTTCCTGAGGTTCAGATGAATTCATGCTCAATTTGCTGTTTCTCCTTCCTTCTCCAAATGCATGTTCCACTTGATAACATTAGAGAATTAACTTCTGCAAGTACTCATAAATGCCATCAACTTCTTTCAGTTCAAGCTTTCTATATTTTCAAATTTAAGGATCCTATTACATCATATGCTCTCAGTGGGAGAATGCAGTGTTTGAAAGAGTGTTATACACAACACTTTCTCCAAAAACAAGGTCAAGAGAAAATAGCTCAGGTCCTCTTAATTTATAAATAAGAAAGTGTGTGCAAATTCACCTTATATTTTAATTTTTTAACATGGTGATAAATGTATAGCCGATTCTATAGGGACAATAAAAACATAGGACTTTATCTTATCTTTAGAAAGAAATTGATAAACCAGGACAGCACAGCTCATACAAATTTATTGTAGATGTTACCTTTTTACCAGTTGTTGGTGCTAACGCTAGATAATCATAAATTTTCTTTGGAGCGATAGCACAGCAGTGGGATGTTTGCCTTGTGCACATCCAGCCTGGCCGAGCTGGGTTCGAATCCTCCGCCCCTCTCGGAGAGCCCAGCAAGCTACTGAGAATATCTCGCCCTCACAGCAAAGCCTGGTAAGCTACCCATAAAGTATTTGATATGCCAAATACAGTAACAACAAGTCTCAAAATGGAGACGTTATAGGCCCGCTCGAGCAAAATCAATGAACAAGGGAGGATAGTGTTTTTTTGTTTGTTTGTTTTCTTTGGATCCATCTTTATCTCTGTCTGCCCTGAAATATATCTAGTCATCTGCCTGTCATTAATCCATTCAACACTAACTTCAGTATTTTGAACATTTTACCCTGTTATAGCAGGTAGGGCGTTTGCCTTGCACGATGATGATCCGGGTTCGATTCCTTCGTCCCTCTCAAAGAGCCTGGCAAGCTACTGAGAGTATCCCACCCCCACAGCAGAGCCTGGCAAGCTCTCCGTGGCATAGTCAATATGCCAAAAATAGTAACAAGTCTTACAATGGAGATGTTACTGGTGCCTGCTTGAGCAAATCAATGAACAACGGGAAGACAGTGTTACAGTGCTGCTTTTTAAAAAAATGCATCTATTATTAAAAATAAATGAATACCATATTTTTGGTGTATAGTGACGTGTAACTTCTGCATGAAGAGGAGAAGTTGTAAAGTCCAATGTAATAAGAAGACCTTGTTTGTGATGTGAGTGGAAATGTGGCACTATCTAAGCTTTGTTATTAAAAAAAAAAGTTCAGATGACTTTTAAGACAGCCTAAGGAAAACCACTGCCATATGCCTATGTACATCAAAGGAAACAGACCCATAAACATGCCTGTCTTTGGAAGGAGGTGATCCTGCACTGGGAAATTAGTATTCCAGCTGAGAGAGCTCAGGACTGGGAAAGCCTGGACATCTTGCCTTTCTCAGGACACAGTTGTCGTTTTACCAGTCCCTGGTTGCCAAGATTTCTTGAACATGCTTTGGCAGTAGCTTGTGAAAAGAGAACCGGAGACTGACATGGCAAATCTCAGCCGTGTGGTAAATATTTCAAGGAGGAAGCAAGTATCTGCAGAACAAGTTGAGGGGTGTAAACAAATGAGGTAGAGATGGAGGGAGGATTGGTTAGAGTTTTCTCTTCTAATCTGGCACTTCCTCCACTGGCTTGGAATAATTTATTCTGGGCGTGCTCAAGAAGAATGGCTCAGAGCTATTGAATAGTGATAGTGAAAGCCATTGAAGCGGGTGTATATATGTTTGTTGTTTTGGGGGGGCACACCTGGAAGTGCTCAGAGACTACTTTACACTTTTTGCTCAGGATTACTCCTGAAAGTGCTCAGGGTACCACTCATCCAACCTTTTGAATTTCCATGACTGATAACTCTCTATCTGTGTGTCAGCAACTGGTTTAAAAATTATGGCATTTAAGAAAGATTTTTAAGAGAAAATAATATTGCTCTCAACTTTGCAAAGGTACATATATAAAAGTAAGCAATCCCTTATGTGAAATCTTGCTATATAGCTCTCATATTCATATGGGGATTACCATATGACCTGATACCATATCATCAACATTAATTTTTCCTTTTTTTTTCCCCCCCCTTGATTTGGTTTTGGATCACACTGGTGGTGCTTACAATGTACTCCTCATTCTGCATATAGGGATCACTCCTGCTGAGCTCAGGGGACCATGTGGGCTGCCAGGGACTAAGTCTGTGTCAGTTGCATGCAAGGCAAATGATATACCTGCTGTACAATCACTCTAGCCCCTCACATTTATTTTTTTAGAGTTAAACATACAAATATTTACACTCAGTTGGATCAAGACTTGTAGAATATCCATCTCAAATTAGGTCAGCTTTATCTATCAAGTAAATTTTGATCAACTTTCAGCTCTCAGACTTTTTCTGAATATGAAATTATAAATAATTTGCATGTCCATATTATAGACTGTTGTGCCTTTTCATTTCATTTCTTCTCTAAAAAAATAGCAAATAATGTATAACTGACAGGCACAGGCATAAGAATAATTAGTGTGTTTTTGGTTTATAATCACATCATTTCCTTTCAAATTATAACCATAATCCTATGCTGACAAGATATACTCATTCATGTCATAATCTACTTGAATTACCACTGAAGAAATTTCTAGTAGTGTCTGCTAGAATTTGAAGCCCTGTGAATCAGCTATCTATTTTGTTCACTGATATATCTTAAGCACTTGAAATAGTGTCTGAATATTTATGTTGAAAGTATTTGTCAAAAAAATAAAAAAATATTCACGTTAACAAAAAATGAGGATTGTTAAGGGGATAATTTATGAGTCTGAGTCTTATGATATGACAGTTATCTTACAACCAATATAGTATGTGACAAAATTTTTGTTTCCTGCGATCTTGAAAATTAGATAAAGCAAAATCTAGCTCTTGACCTGTTAATAATCTGGTGGGGAAATCAGTGAATGGGCAGAATTACTGGGTCCTCTAGAGAAGAAATGAGTTAATTCTGTCTGGAAATCAATGGAATGAGTTAATTTTGTCAGGAAATTTAGAGATCAGGAGAGCTATCAAAGGGGAATGACCTTCAGTCTAGTCCTTCCAAGATAAGTTCATTGGGTTAAATCAGTTTTTGTGATGGAGGTCTAGGCAGCATCGTACATCCTCCATATTCACACTTAGAAAATCTTAACCTCAGCACTCAAAATGTGCCTGTAACAGGAGGGAGATTTTTGCAGAAGGAATGAAGTTAAAGTGAGGTCACTAAGGTGGATGGTGGTGTTCTTGTGAAAAGAGGAACTCTGCACACAGGCACAGAGGAAAAAACTGAAAAGACACAAGGAGAAAAGAAGACAGCCATTGGGAAGCCCAGGAGAAAGAGCAAGATTTCTGCCTCACAGATGTTAGAAAGGACCAACTTTGAAACACCTGATCTCAGGCTACTCAGCTCTTGATGTGGTCAGAATAAATTTCTGTTCCTGTAAAAAGGTAAAGGTAAAGGCCCTCCCCTTGTTCGTTTATTTGCTCGAGCGGGCCCAGTAACATGAGACTTGTTGTTACTGTGTTTGGCATATCGAATACATCATGGGGAGCTTGCCAGGCTCTGCCGTGCGGGCGAGATACTCTCGGTAGCCTGCCGGGCTCTCCGAGGGGGGGGAGGAATCGAACTCGGGTTGGCCATGTTGGCTGCGTGCAAGGCAAATGCCCTACCGCTGTGCTATCGCTCCAGCCCGGCTTCTGTTCCTGTAGTCACCAAGATACATTTCCTTTGCTGGATACTCCAGAGAAACTAAAAGAAGGAGGCAGAGCAGCATAGGTTCTCACCCATGAACAAATACAAATCTGGGGTGGTTAGGAAACCATTGCTAATTACCTTGAGGGCATGGATGCTTGTGCTGGCAGACTACAGAGCCAGAGCACACATTAAGGAACATGGTGATGGACCCTGTTTCGAGAACTAAGCTTTGTGTTAAACTCTCCAGGTGAGCATTTAAAATTTTTGATGCAGGAGTCTACAAAGACCAATAAGGTGTGGAATTCTTGTTGGAATTATCTTAATTCTAACAAGACAATAGACTGCAAGGATAAAGAGACACACATTTCCACCAAGATCAGTGAACTAAAAGAATCCACATAGGAGACAGAAGATTTTCTTGAGACCAATATCATTTGAATGAGTCAGGATGCTTCTTTCACGTTTACCAGAGAAAACTAATATGCAGTTGGAGGTGAGGATGATCTGACATGGGAGAGAGGATTCACCAAAGAGTGTCCCTTAGCAGATGGATAAAAACAAGAACATAGTTTTAGGCTGTCTGTCTGCTTGGACCACTGTGGAACACAACCTGAAGGTTCTCCCCAAAACAAAAATAGAAATATCATCACCGTCACTGAAGTCACTGTCCTCCCACTGTTCACTGATTTGCTCAAGCAGGCCCAGTAACGTCTCCATTGGAGACTTTGTTGTTACTCTGTTTGGCATATCGAATACATCACGGGTAGCTTGCCAGGCTCTGCCATGCAGGCAAGATACTCTCGGTAGCTTGCCGGGCTCTCTGAGAGGGGCGGAAGAATCTAACTTGGGTGGGCCATGTTGTCTGCGTGCAAGGCAAACACCCTACCACTGTGCTATCACTCCAGCCCTAACTATATATTTATTTAAGAGAAATAAAATCAAGTTATTGAGAGTTATTCATTGTAGTTATTAATAATAACCAAGACAAAGACACAACCTAAATGTCAAAGTATGAGTGGATATTTGTATCCTAAGAAGGAAGGGAGAAGGAGGGAGAGAGGAGATGCATGCACAAATACATATTATTATTTAATAATAACAAAAAACATAGAAAAGAAGTTATGCCTTTTTTGAAATCATAGATGGATTTTAAGGACATTGGCTAGGTGAAAACAGTTCAATGAAGGTTTTAAAAAAACCTGTGTGATATCATTTATATGCTGAAACTTTTTAAAAATAGTCCAATTCATAGATACAGTGTGGAAAAGTAAACACCAAAGTCTGGGATGGGATGGATATGGAAGATATAGGAAAGGTTGGTACCAGGGTACAGCTTCTAGCTACAGGATGGGCTGATAATCTAAGGAGGAACACAACTGGAGACTCCAGTTGATCACACTGCATTATACAATGGAAATTTGCTAAAAGGGTAGAATTTCAATTTTCTTACCAAAGATAACTATGTGAAGTGATGGAGGTGTTAATGAACTGGATTAGATGGTGAGAAACCTTGCACCGTGTATATGTATAACTAGTCACTAGACTATATGTTTTAAATATCTTGCAATTATGATTCTGTTTTACCATAATAGAGTAGAAAAGAGATTATGAAATGAGCCACTACTCCACGTTACATCCCCATACCAATAGCATCCAGGGTACCCACAGCAAATTAAATTGGAGTTTGTGAGACATAGAGTCTCTCTGAGAGAGAACCTGTACAGAAACAAGCCCCTAAGTCAAGAGGGAGACACAAATAAGGACAATAGAGAAATCTGTAGGCTCTGGTACCTTGTGCTAAAATGCACATTATACACTGTCCGATCCTGAGGTCAGGGTAACATGAAGCTGAGAGTGTTTCATTAGGTATCAAAAGCTCATGCTATTAAAAAAAATTAATTTAATTTTTTCCCCTGCTGCTTTTAGACTGTATCCAGCTGTGCTCAGGTCTTAATCCTAGCTCTGCCCTCAGGGATCTCTCCTGGTGGAACTCAGTGGATCATTTACAGTGCTAGAGATGGAATCCAGATTGACTGTGAGCAAGGCAAGCGATTTATCTACTGTACTATTTCTCTACCCTAAAAGTCTATGTTCTTCCCATTACAAAAATGTCCCTAGTTACTGTGCCAAATTATTTCAACAACCAAGTAAGTCCTTTTTAAAATTTCTTATTTTGAAAGTAGATGTTTCGATCACATCCAGCTGTGCTCAGAGCTTTCTCTTGGCTCTGTACTCCGGGATCCATCCTGGCCGTGTTCACATGAGAATATATGGGGTGTCAGGGATTTTCAACTTGGGTCAGACACATGAAAAGAAAGAGCCTTTTCCCTCTACTATCACTCTGGTTCAGTTAAGTGTTTTTTTTTCTAATAATTAAAACAAAGATAAAAATGATAAACAACCAGCCTCAAGAATTTCATGAACCTCATCTTATGTTTGCCGCATAGTGAGTGTTAACCATATTCAAGACCCACATTGTACCATCTTTGATAGACATTTGCTGTGGATGTTTGAAATTCACCATAGAGATTCAGCAAGGTGAAGACTCCAGGTAAAAATCACTTCTAGGGGGCTGGAGCCATAGCACAACAGGAAGGGTGTTTGCCTTGCATGCAGCTGACCTGGGTTCGATTCCCAGCATCCCATATGGTCCCCCGAGCACCGCCAGGAGTAATTCCTGAGTGCATAAGCCAGGAGTAACTGCTGTGCATTGACGGGTGTGACCCCAAAAAAAGCCAAAAATAAAATCACTTCTAGATAGTGATGGTAGAGTTGAACAGGAAATTGGGGTTGTTGAGTCTGAAGCCCATGCTTTTACTACCACATTCATGATTTTTTTTTTTTAGGGGCTTAAATCTATTTTTTTCCTTTTTGGGTCAAACATGGCCGACCCGAGTTCGATTCCTCTGCCCCTCTCGGAGAGCCCAGCAAGCTACCGAGAGTATTTGATATGCCAAACACAGTAACAACAAAATCTCCAATGGAGACGTTACTGGGCCCGCTTGAGCAAATTGACGATCAACGGGAGGGCCTTTACCTTTACCTTTACCTTGGGTCACACTCAGCAATGCTCAGGGGTTACTCCTGGCTCTGCACTCAGGAATTACTCCTGACGGTGCTTAGGGACCATATGGGATGCTAGAGATTGAACCCAGGTCAGTCCCATGCAAGGCAAATGGCCCTACCTATTGTATTTTCGCTCTGGCCCAGGGGGTTAATCTTCAGGAGGCAATCAGAATTGCTGTTTTGTCAAAATCATAACACCAAATTTTGTTCTGTTTTCTCTCTCTTTCTGGTGCTTGAGCTAAGTAACCTGCATACAACAACCAGGGAGGAGGCCAGAGTTCACAGAGCCAGAAATGAAGAAGTTCAAGGGCCCCAATTAGCCTCCCAATTAATGTTGCTTCTGAACAAATGGTGGAGAATCTTATTTTGTAGATAAGGTAAATGACTCATGCATGGTTATGGGTTAATTGACATTGTGACTCTTCATTAAGAAGAACTGAGCACAACCTTTTTCCCAGAAGAACTCTGCATAGTTATTTGACCCATTGTCACATGTGTCGGGGTTGTCCCAAGTCTCTGGACAATATTTATTCCCCTTTAGTTAGTCTTCAGGGATTTGTCAATTGAAAAAGCTGAGTGAAAACAGCCTCCCCTCCAGTATTTCCAGAGTGTGTTTCCACTTCTCATTACTGGAAGTACGTGTGCTGAGGGGACTTATCCAGAAAAGCAAAAGCCTCAGTGTTTTCCTTGAGTCTGTGGCAGGAATGGGATGCTTATGGGTTTAAGGATTGGTTCTTTAGGAACAATCAGGTTAGCCTTAAGAAATCTGATCTAGTTTTATGATTTTGTTCTGACAGAGACCCTTGAGAATTTTACTGTTTGGTTGTTTTCTTGGGTTTATTTATCTGTCATATCCCTGGACTGTCATTTATGACTCAGGAACCCCCTGGTTGGTGGAAGCTGTCAATTTTGAGAGAAGTAGCTGTGCAGAAAGGCAGGATGCTCAATTTCAGGCAGGCAGAATAGGGGTTGCTGCCGGCCCCAGAAGGGTGAAGCAAGGGAAAGAGAAGAGGCAGGTAGGCAAGTGAAAATCAAGGTGTCACCCCAGAAAAGGTCTGGGCCAATTTTCTAGGCTCAGACTCTGACTAGGACCGCAACTGGGAGAGTTTCTAGAAGACCCTGAGTAAAGTTACCTGTACCTACAGCACTCATCAGGAGATGCTGACACTCACTTAGAGCTAGGCCAGGTAGAGCGACTATTGCTCCCTCAACATTTACTGAGCAGCTGCCATGTATCAGGCTCTGTGCTAGTTGCACAGAATAAATAAATACTGAATAAATATTTATTTATATGAGGAATAAAAACTGAATATTGATTTTATGTTGAGCTAAACCCAAAATCTTGGCAAGAAAGATTCCTGATTCTGGGGCTGGAGCAATAGTACACTGGGTAAGGTGTGTGCTTTGCACATGACTTAGTATTCCATATGGTTCCCTGAGACTGGCAGGATTAACTCCTGAGAACCACTGAGTGTGACCCCAAAACTGTAGCACTGCACTGTCCTCCTGTTGTTCATTGATTTTGCTCGAGCGGGCACAGTAATGTCTCCATTGTGAGACTTGTTGTTACTGTGTTTGGCATATCAAATACATCACGGGTAGCTTGCCAGGCTTTGTCGTGAGGGCAAGACACTCTCAGTAGCTTGCTGGGTTCTCCGAGAGGGGCAGAGGAATCGAACCTGGGTCTTTTGGGATGGCCGTGTGCAAGGCAAATGCCCTACCCATTGTGCTATTGCTCCAGCCCGACCCCAAAACAATAAAAAAAATAATGTCTGATACTGAAGATTGAAACAATGGACTTTAGCTATTGTGTATAGTCCTATGATGAACCTAGAAGCACAAATGTCTTTTCTAGAGGTTTTTGGGACCTTGGGGCATATGCCAAGAATGGGGTATATGCTGGATCACATGGAAGCTCAATTCTTAGTTTTTGTGAGAAGCATTTCATATTATTTTCCAAAAATGTTGAACCAATTGACATTCCCATTACAGTGGATGGGCGTTTCTTCCTTCTGCCCTCAACCTTCCACCACCCCCCCCCATCTACATCAGTTATTTTTGTTCTTTTTTTGTGTCCCAGTTACACTGGTGTGAGATAATATGTCTTTGTTGCTTTAATCTGCATATGAAATAACCTAACAGAGGATCTGTGAAAAAAAAAAACTCACTATCTTCTGTGCTAAAAGTTATTATCACCTGAAGTTAGACTGAAGAAACATTCACAGTTGTATATTATTCTGGGTGTATTTTCTTTTCTTTTTTTAAAAAAAAATTTATTGAATTGCCATGAGATAGTTACAAGCTTTCATGTTTGGGTTACAATCACACAATGATCAAACTCCCATCCCTCCACCAGTGCACATTCCGCACCACCAATATCCCCGGTTTGACCCCTCTCCCCCTTTTCCACCCTCCCCCTGCTTCCATGGCAGACAATATTCCTCATACTCTCTCTCTTGATCTTAAGAAGTTCAGGTGAAGGGATGGCATGTCTCGGTATCTGAAATTCATTTTCTATAGGGATATAACATGTCCAGTGTGCATGAAAATTTTATTTTTGGGTGAAAATTTCCTTTGGATGCTAAATCTTTATACTTCAATCTAAAAAAAAATCAACTATAGAACATAAGTTTTATGGGTGGGAAGGAGTAATAATTCTTTTCTTTCTAATCTCACTATCCAGGATTATAGTAGTTTCACTCAGTAGTTTTAGAACATCTCTTGAAAACAAAACAAAAAAAAGCATATCCTTTGCTTATAATATCCTTTGGTTATAATCACTGCATAGAAGTGGGGAGTTAGTACTGGGCAGATCCAGTAACTGATTCTTTTTGACTTAAATATCAGTCGTGGGGGAGGTTGGTAGGACCTTGCTGATAAATGCTAGAGAAGTGCTTCCTAAATTCTTTCACAGGACAGAGTTTCCACTGAGCAGGGAAGCTGTTCTCGTGGTTTAGCCAGAAGTCAGCTCACAACAGGAACATTTGACATCATGTCCCAGCCTGGTGTGGTTGGGGCCCCAATGCCACTGTTGGCCAGGAAGGTGGGTGGCTGGCAGTGTGGTACCCTCAAGCACATCACTCTTAACCTTTAGAAGTGGCATGGCTGCGAGTTCCTCGTGACAGCCTGTTGGATGGAAGACCTGGACCCAGGAGGATGGTTGATGGTCAGAGGCCAGTCTGTGTGCTACATGGGGCACAATCAACTCCACACTAATTAGGACAGTTAGGTTGTATTTGATGAATGGCCTTTGGCAATAGCCTGTCTGAGTTGTGGTATGGGAATCAGGATCTGGCAGGCGAGTGAGATTCTGAATTCACTGCTTCCTTCAAAACCACTCCAGAGAAGCTTGCGGTGGGCCTGTGTGCTCAGACACTCACCCACGGCTTCTAGAAAGGAAAAGGTTCCGTTTTTCATTTCTTAAACATTTTCATGGTATCTGAGGAATCTCTTTTGCTTAGAGAAAATGTCATTGATAAATCCTAAAGTTAAATGTAGAAAGTCAGAAGAGAGAAAAAAATAATGACTCGATCAGAGCTGTATTTAAAGCCAGAGAAAATGGGCTGGAAAATTCCTAGTAACCAAAACTAACTTTCGTGAAGCCAGAAACTTCCAAACTTAACATATCTAGTAACGCAGTCCTCTGCGGAGTAATTCTTCCTGCATTGCTTTGAATGTAGACCTCCAATAAAATTTAATCTTTGCCATGCCGATAGTCTAGGGCTTCAGTGAGTATCAGTGGAGTGAAGGTCATTTATCTGAGATGTAGAGGTGAGCTGGACAGAAATTTTGTTTTGTTGTTGTTGTTGTTGTTGTTTTGCTTTTCCCTTCAGTTCTGGAAAATTGGTAAATTCGCAATAGAGATGGAAGGAGTGTGGGTATATAAGAGTGAACCCTAACTTAATGTTAACATCTATGAGGGGAGCAGAGGATGGTTTAAAAATAAAAATTATATGTCACTCTGCATTTGCTGAGGCCCCACTATGCTCTGTGAGGACAGGAAGGGCAGGTGTAGGAGTGGGGTGAAAGGCTGTCTTATCTGACCAAGTAGACTATGGAAGGAATGTAGGGGCCACCTTACATGAAGATACAGCCTGAGTGTAGCTAAATGTAACCAGGCTGGATGGAGGGAGAACAAGCGCCTGAGGAAAGGAACACTCAGAGGATGGCCTATGGGTGACTTTTTCTAGATATGCAGTTTCCTCAGTACCTCATCCCTTTTGCCTCCTGCCTTGCTCAATTTTTTCTTTAGCCTTTCCATCACCTTTCTCCCATATGAAACATGGGGGATTTAAACTACTTCTTTATAGTGCTGGAGTCCTGTCATCCCCACCCTTATTGCTGATCTTACTCTTATGCCTCACTGGCATCTTGAATCACATGGGCACGGGCAGTGAATTGGTGGAGGCACCACCTGCTCTGAGCTCTGGCCCTGCCATCCCAATACTTCCTGTGTTTTGTGGCCCTGCTGATAGCTTTATTTGATATATTGGGTAACACAGACACCCAAAGATTCCTACTCTGACCCTCAAACTTGTAATTTGCTTTTGAGCCTTAGATGGTACCTATTTTGAGTTCATGATAAGCAGGATGTAGTGACTATGAAGTTATTACCTGAATTATAAGATTTGTGGGTTTATGTGATGGTAGAATGAAGTGGCTAGTGTGTATGTGGTTGACCTGATGATCTAAAGTTGGCAGACAAGCACTTATCTGGATTCCTGGGAATCTTAGAGGTGAAAGGAAAGAATAATCCTGAGGTCAAGAGTGTTGTGAAGTGGAAGGAACTGAGATGGCAAATCTGGTCAAATATAAGCAGTTGGGGTTCAGAGAGCCATAAAGATGCAGGGTCTAGAATGGCTAGTCTGGGGGAGTGCAGACGGTGAAGTGAGAGATGAGAGGAGAAAAGATATTTCACACAGGCAACAAGTCATGTACCATGTTGGTCTGCTATGTAGACAGTCTACCACCCCAATTTCTCTTAATACTAGCATTCTAGGTTTACAGCCATTTTTGACTTCGTTTGGCTAACGTACCTATGCCTGAGAAGGTCCTGTCCTTTCCATTCAGATGAAGATGATAACCTTTCCTGCATGCTCCTCATCTGATCCCGCGTGTAAATGTTTGCAAAGAGAAATCAGCTTGTTAGTTCAGCAACAGTATTTATACCCACCCATAGAACTACACATGGAAACGGCAAACAAATTTATATGCCATTTTTTGAAAATTTGGCCCTTAAAGGGCATTAGCAAGAATATCATGCCATTAGCACAGATTGTTTTTAAAACACTTGAAAAGATCCAAATTCTGTTGAATTTAGGGGCCAAGTAGATTGCAAATTGTGTCGCGAATTCCAGGATCTTCATGCAGTTTAGCTACAAACTCATTAGAGAACAGCTTAGAAATGACCTGTGACATGCAAGGAAATGGTCTGTCCCTGCCTTTAACTCTATCAATACATGTAGACATTCTGGGGCCACAGAAGATCATACTGTAAGACCCCTCCTAGAAAAGAACAGAATACCTGGTGACTTGGGGTCTTGCAGGGACTACTGACAATTGGGAGGGTCAAGTAGACCTGCCTGGGACTTGACTGCCTGAAGGTGTTTTCTAAGAAACCACCCCAGATTCCTGTTCCTGGAACAGTGCCCAGGGATCTCAGTAGTTTTCCACTTTCCAGAGGAAAAAGAATGAAACCCTTTTCATGCTATCATTTTTACACAGTAACCTCCCATTCCATACACATGTACTCCAGCTACACACACACACACACACACACACACACACACACACACACACACACACTCCAGTTACACCAAGTGTGCTGGGTGCTCCCCAAAACATGTACTTGTACTGTTGATCTTATCTAGTGTGTCCTTGAAAAGTGTGATGATAAGCTTCCGTCTCTTCAGGCTTCTCTCCTGTCACCATCCAACATACCAAGCAGGACAAAACATCATTTTCCTGGGAATTTAAGTAAAAATTGGTGGAACTGATCTTGCAGGCAGCTGGAACAGAGTCTTCTGAAAGCTGGGTTTTATGGTCAATTTCTATGGCTTTACTTGCCTTTCCTGTGACTTGATTTTCAGTCTTTCCTCTGATCCAGAATCTATCTAATAATATGTCCCCCTTTTCTTAATAATATATATCTTCCATATTATTGCATACTATGCATTCTCCATCCCTTTTGGGGAACCTGGCAAGCTACCAAGAGTATCCTGCGCACACGGCAGAGCCTGGCAAGTTCCCTGCGGCATATTAGGTATTCCTAAAATGGTAAAAATAACGGGTCTTATTCCCCTGACCCTGAAATAGCCTCCAATATGCATCGTTGGGAAGTACAAGTAAGGAGAGGCTAAAATCTCAGGGCTGGGTGAATGGAGATGTTACTGGCACCTGCTCGAGCAAATCGATGACCAACGGGATGACAGCGATACAGTAATACATTGATTTAAGTCCTTGTATATTTTACTTTAAAAAACTTATTCACTATTGTAGATGAAGAAACTGAGGCCCAGAAAGGTTGATTAACTCCCGTAGGCAAATACAGTCAGTAGGTGAATGTGTGTGCCATACAAGTCCTTAAAATTCCCACAGTGTTACTCATATCTATAACGTGTGCTCAAAAGTTCCTTAAAATATCCATTCTTCCTCAGCCTTTATCTGGAAGGGTGTCAGCACTAGGTGCCTTTTTTTTTCTTTTTTTTGCTCTTTGGGTTGAAAGATTTGTATGATCTGAAGAGAAACCAGAGTATTTATACGATCGGAAGAGAAACCAGTGTCCAGTGTGCTTTTTGGGTCACACCTAGTGATTGCAAAGGAGTTACTCCTGGCTCATACACTCATAAATTACTCCTGGTGGTGCTCAGGGGACCATGTGGGATGCTGGGAATTGAACCCGGGTCAGTCGAGTGCAAGACAAACGCCCTACCCACTGTACTATCACTCCAGCCCCAAGCACTAGGTGCCTTTGACCTCATGATGCCATTCTTGACTTGGTCATTACAATTTTGGTTGGTTCACTCCTTTGGACTTCATTTGGACATGGTGTGCATTTACCCCTGATTATTGTTTTAGTTCTTCCCTGCCAAGCTCTGATTTATTTATTGATGGAGTTCTTGCTGGTACAAAGGGAATTCAATGAGTATTAGTTGAATGGATGGATGACTTCTCTGCCTGGGATGGATGAATGTAGGGAGAGGGGAGGGAATGAAAGCAAGTGATACCAGTTGACATGGTTTTTGTTGGCCTGCCTGCTTCATCTGCATGTTATAGCACATACACTAGGACAGGGTGTACCAACCTAGAAATCAGAGACTTTGAGAGTCAAATTCTAATAAGATCAAGTAACTTGATTTGAATCACCTCATTCCATTAATTTAAGAAATATGTGTTGGTGATCTTACCATCTTGGTGGTGATATCAGAGCAAAGCCAGGGCAGAGATAGATCTCTGTACCCCTCAAACTTACCACTTATAAGTGGGAGCTGGTCAAAGGTGATCTGGCAGGGGTCATGAGGGAGCAAGGAAAAGCAGAGGAGGGATTTACTTTCTTCTGATTGCTGGCTTCCAAAGACTACTTTGAGGAACAGCAGTCGGGGCAAGTTCAATAGCAAAAAAAATGAGCTGGGGTGAAGGTGCTGCAGACTGAGGAACAGTGTGGATGCTAGGGATGAAAAGGTTAGTGATCAGAATGTGTGAGAGTTTCAGTCTATAGAAAGGAAATACAAGCCAAATTAGCCATAGGAAGAAGATGCTGCAGAGGTTTTATCTTGTTTTCACTTTTCATGTACTTTTTATAGATTAAAAAAAAGGAAAGGATTGCTATTTTTGTGACTGGCTGAATACTCTAATGAGAGATTTAAAATTGTGACTCTGGGCCACAGAGATAGCACAAGGGTGAAGGGATTTACTTTGCATGTGGCCCACTCTGGTTCTCTCAACATGACTAAGAGTGATTTCTGAGCACAGAGCTGTTGGATGTGGTTCAAATAACCCCTAACCCCTCATAAGTAAAATTATGGATCTCAGTCACCAGAATTCTTATTCAATGCATTTTAAATCCAGTAGCTGTAATATATGGAAATGAAGGCAGAAACTGGAATCGTGTAGCATACGTGATTCTTATGTTATGGGTTCTTCATCCTCAATTTATTTATTTGTTTGCTTGATTGGCTATTTGTTTTAGAAACAGACACACCTGTGTGCAGGATTTATTACCTAGCTCTGTGCTTGGGGATCACTTCTGGAGGTGCTTGGGGGTCCATAGATATGCAGTCCTGGAATCAAACAAGGGTTAGATGCTTGCAAGGCAAATTTCTTAACTCCTATCTCTCTGGTTCCATCCAACCCAATTTATAAAGTATTTCCAGAGTTCTTGAGCTTAGGAACACCTACTTTCCTTCCTTCCTCTTTCTTTCTTTTTTCCTTCCTTTTTTTCTTCCTTTCTTCCTTCCTTCCTTCCTTCCTTCCTTCCTTCCTTCCTTCCTTCCTTCCTTCCTTCCTTCTATATCTGCCCTTCCTTCCTTCTATTCTGCCCCTCTCTTTTTGACTTATCTCACTTAGATATTCTCCATGACCATCCACTTATATGCAAATTTTATGACTTCATCTTTCCTAATAGCTGCATAGTATTCCACTGTGTAGATGTACCAAAGTTTCTTTAACCAGTTGTCTGTTCTTGGGCACCGGGTTGTTTCCAGATTCTGGTTACTGAGAAACACATACTTTCTTAACTTACAAAACTATGTGGAGACTGGAGAGATAGTACAACAACTAAAGTGTTTATCTTGCCAAACTTCAATCCCTGCACCCTGTTTGGTCTCCCAAGCACTGCCAAGAGTGACCCCTGAGTGTAGAGCAAGAGATGCACCCTCTTCTCTTCCACATATGGCCCAAATACCAAAATGAAAACAATAGACAAAAGGAGAGGAGAGGAAAGAAAAAGAGAAGAAAGGAAACTGTGCAAAGAAAACTTTTAAAGAATTTGATTAAATCAAGCCTCTGGTGGTGGTCTGATGCTGAGAGGTTGAAACCATGGAGTGATTGATTATGTGAGAAAAGTTTTTTTGCATAAAAAGAACACAGGTGCCTCCTTGGGGTAAGAGACTCTTCTGCTGTAAAATGATTAAGAGCTACCTCATGCCACATCCTATATATGGGGCATATAACTGGTGGACTATTGGACCAGGACTCTGGAGCATTGGCAAGTAGCAGAGTGATAGCCTGGAGTCTATGCCTGACAGGGTTTGTGCTGCGGATGCATTGGGCAGCAAGCTTTGCTGGAGATGATTTCTGGTTTCATTTAGGGATCGAGTGACAGTTTTGTGCAGAGATCTTTAATGTCCAAACCTCCAGTCAAAGTCTGTTCCACATGTCAGTGCTGGGTGAGCATTCCACAGATACAAAGACCCATATAATAATTATTCAAGCAGAGCGTGGGTGAAGAAAGGTAGAGATGAATGGGGTATTGCTTTCACTCATGGAGCTGCCATAACCAATGACTTCAAACCTGCTGGCTTAATAAAGCAGAAGTCTGTGTTCTCATGCATCTAGAGGCCCTAATAAAAAAGGTGTGCTCGCTTTGCCACCACTGGGGCACCCTTTCTCTGTGCTTCCAGCCACTAGGGGTGATCACCAGGCCTTGCTGCCTCTTGGCAGGCAGCCGCTTCACTTTAGTCTCTGCCTGTGCCGTCATAGCCCTTCTCCCTGTGTGCCGACTTAAATTTCCTTCTGCCTTGGGCGGCACTGAATCATGAGGCAGGCTTCCAACCATGAAGCAATATTTTTGGCTCTTGTCTCTACTGTCCTTGGGTATCAATCTCATATGATGTACTGAATCACTACTCCATGTAATGCCTACATTTTACTTTGAATCATCTTCCAAATTCTATTTTTTAATTATTTATTTATTTTTATTAGTGAAACATCCAAATTCTATTTCTAAATAAGGTCTCTTTCATAGGTTACCAAAGATTTGAACTTGAGCTTATCTTTCAGAGGAACAATTTAACCCATCACAGATGGTTAGATGTAAATGTGATACTCTTATTATTATTTTTTTATTCCTTTGCCCTTCTCAAAAGCTTGAAGAGGCAAGGGTGTGGCTCATCAGTAGAGTATATGACTCATATGTATGAGGACTTGGGTTCAATCCCAACCTCTTATATTTTACCTTTGATTTCAGCATCTTGGGTCTGATCCCTCACAACAGTTACACATATCATATATTATTAGACATAATATATTAATTATATATATTATATAAAGAAATGCTTTTGAGTGGGGGAGACTGAATTCTCAAAAGAATTATCAGCACAGCAGCTTGTGAGATTAAGTTTGGGTATTTGATCAAGACATAACAAACAGCTGCCTCCAAATGAACTTGGGTTTGCTCTAGTGAACATGTGTCTTGAGAGGTTAGTGCTTAGCACACTGTTTATCAAATGAATTGCCTAACTTCATCTAGACTGTTGCCAACTCTGTATCACCACGCATATCTAAGTCCAGCTTGTCTAGGACAAGTCCAGTTCTCGAGGCAGAGAGAAATTTAATGCTTTCCGTGTTCCGAAAACTAATTGAAATATCTGTGAAATGCAGGTTCTCAGTCCAAAGAATTGTGGTGCAGAGTCAGAGCCTCATTATTTCCCTGAAGGTTGGAAAACAAGAAGAGACCTGGCTACGCTGTCCCTTTGGCTGTCAGTTGTCATGCTTTGCACACAGGGCACATTCTGCTGTCCACTTGATCATAAACACCTGGTCTTGGATGCCTCCCAGTTTGTTTCCTTTTGAGAGACAGGGATGGCAAATTTAAAATTCAAATTCTTGTGCACACCAGAGGGACTGTAACTAAGAAAATGTTTCAGACCAGAGTGTTTTAAATGAAGGTTAATTTTCTGATAAAATAGGAAATGAAGGAAAAATTATCTCCCTTCACACAAGCATGGTTTAGAATACTATCGCTCAATTAAACGTTTTGATTGTGTAAACAATCAGCGTCATGTCTTGTTAAGCTTCTTTTTTTTTTCAAATTAGGATGCTTTTTTAATGCAGAGATTAGCTGGGGTATTAAGAGTACAACATAAAAAAGATACATCTGAGTGTGAAGGAATATTATAACTTAAAAGTGTTCAAAAGTAAATGAGAACATTTTAAATTCCCACAGCATAATCCATGATATTAAAAAATTGTCCAGCATGGGAGTTAACTGTTAGACTCAGAGGGGGAAAAAGTTATTATTCATAGATTTCCTTCTAAGGCATCATTTATTGTTATTATTTTTTTACTCAATGGAATTTTGCTTTGTGCATAAATAGACATCAAGGTTATTAGTTGGACATATACAAGTTATTTTTCACAAAATGAGAGTTGGGAGTCCAGGATATTTACTAGTATGAGCTGGTTTGGGAGGGGTAGGAAGCAAAGACCTCTTTCAGATTTTCTCATTTGTTGCACGTTAAGCTTGGCACTATACTTTAAAAAAAATAAGTAAATTATTTTTCTAATTTGTTCTCATCTTTGTATTCAGCTCTAAGGGGCTGATTTCTAGAATACAGATCTGGGATAATTTTGTTAGATTCCTGAAGTCCCTTATATCTCTGCCCTTTGCAGGTGCTCAGCCCAGCATCATGTCCAGTCTATGATGTAGAATCTTTTTGCCAGGCACCAGCATCATGCCTTCCGGAGCTAGTTGTTCTCAACCTTCCTATGGTGACCTCCTAGAGATTGCTCCTAGCTCCCAGATTGTCTTCTCTAGGAAGCTTCCCAGAGCCACAGGCTCCAGGATCTCACCAATGTTGAGTCATACTTTCTCAAGAATAAAATTCATAATCTTGTTTCTTAATCTTTGTCTGTCTCTTCCTCAACCTCAAGGCATAAGAGTTATATCTAGGTGGTGTTCACCCCAACATCTCTAATTTATGACACAGTATCTGCCATGATAAACCAATGTTGGTTTGTGTCTCATCTAAGTAAAAATAGGTTATTTCTGGGATCCCTAAGAAGAGGAAAGGATAGTCTTTGAAGATTAGAAGCACCCTTGTGGAATACCAGAAAAAATGTTATTCTAACAATTGGGAGAGATTGACTGAAGCAACTATCTTCAGACTCCAATTTCCAGGTTAACAGTGGGATTGTGCCTGGTGGAGTAGGGTGATATGAGATTCACTTGTGGCCAGAAATTTGGCAGAATTTGCTGTTAAAACTAGGGTCAATAAAATGAATTGTTGAAAGTGATAGCAGAGAGTGCAGTTTATCTCAGGAAAGGGCATTAGGAAGCCCTGTCCTATGTTCCTCACATACAGATTCACATTATGAACCAGATTCAATCCCTTGCATTTTGTAAGGTATTTTTAAGATAATAGCAAATACAAGGACTTACCATTATCATCACATTTACTCATGTCAGTTCTAGAAAAAAGGCCAATCTTTGCCTTCTTATCTGTAAAATAGGGTTCACAAAAACCTCAGGGCATATAAAATACTCACAAAGATTCTCAACAACAAAAAGCACCTCAAAATCCTATCAAAAATGGGGAGAGAAAATGAACATATACTTTCAGAGGAAGACTGATCTGTAGCTAACAGGCACAAGAAAAAAGGCTTAGCATCACTTATTATTAGGGAAATCCAGCTCAAGACAACAAGAAGACACCATCTCACAGCAGTGAAAATGGCAAAACTAATGAGAAAGATTTGTGTTGGCAGGGATGTGCTGACAAAGGCACTTATCCACTCCTGGTTGTCTGTTTTAATCCCTATGGAAAACAGTATGAAGAGTTCTAAGTAAGCTTAGAATTAAACTGCCATCTGACCTAAAAATTCTACTGTTGTGTATCTACCTCTGGACACAAAAACATTCATTCAAAAGGAAATATGCACACCATTATTCATTGCGGCACTTAGTACAGTAGCTAAGATGTGGAATCAGCCTATGTGTTCAATGACAGATAAATAAATTATGAGGATGATGATGAAACACACACACACACACACACACACACACACCACCACCACCACCACCACCACCACCACCATACTGGAATACTATGCAGCTGTAAGGAATGATTAAATCATGCAATTAACTGAAACCTGGATGGAACTGAAAGATATATTGAGTGAAATAAGCCAGACATAAAAGGATAAAAACAAGATGATCTCACCTATCTGAGATGTATAGAATTACCAGACGAGGAAATGCAATGTTTTAAAGGTGGGATGCCTAGATCTCCCTTGACTTGCAGAGTATATGTAGGAGAAGGAGAGAGAGGAAAATACTTTAAGGGGATAGGAAGAAGGTGAGAAAGGGAAGTAATTAGGGTATAGTGATTAGAGGCCTCAGGGGAGTGGTATATCTATATATCAAAATCATACTCAACAACACTGAGATCATGAGATACCATATGAACCATGGCCAAAGATACACTTACAGTTTATTTCATTAGCAATTAAAAAAGAGAGGGTGGAGTCCTCACATTTTGACCTCTATAATATAGACATTCAAGGTCAAAATTTAATAATAACCACAAACTTTAAAATGTGCCTGTCAAGGTGGTAGGATGGAGGAAGGAGGGGGGGGCATGGGAACATTGGGGTGGGGGGGGAGGATGTTGACACGGTTTTTAGGATTGGTGCTAGAACATTATATGTCTAAAACTCAACTATCAATTTTGCAAATCATGGTTTCTTAAATCACTTGTATCACTTGTCATCCCGTGGATCTTTGATTTGCTCGAGCAGGCACCAGTAATGTCTCCATTCATTCGGTCGCATACTAGTGTAACCCAATGGCATCTGCTCGCCTGCTCGAGCAGGCACCAGTAATGTCTCCATTCATCCTTGTCGCATACTAGTGTAACCCAATGGCATCTGCTCGCTCCAGGAACAAGAAGAGCCTCAAACCATTTGTTCAGGGTTTTGACGAGGAAGTCTGACCATCTTGTAGGTGGGCAGCCATGCGCCCTTTTGACATCCTGTGGAATCCAGTCAGTAACAGCTCTAGTACAGCGGTTGTCTTTAAATTGCATTATGTGTCTGGCCCATCTTCGATGCCTTGGCAAACAAGATAGCATCCCTGATTCTTGATTGTCGATGGAGTTCAGAACTCCGAATTTCTTTTCTCACTTGAGTGAAATGTGATCTTCCAAGCATAGCATTTTTGATTCCTCTTTGGGATACCTGAATAGCATTCTTGTCATGTTTTCACAGGGCCCAGGTCTCTGAGGTATATATTAGTGCAGGAAGAATGGTGGACTCGAAAAGATGTGCCCGGAGCTGGAGGTGCTTCGTCCTCTTAACAACTTTTTCGATGCTCTTGAAGGTGTTCCATGCTGCTCTTTTCCTCCTGCGCAGTCCTGGAGGAAATAGCTTCTGCATTAAGAAAAAATGCAGGTATCTTAAATAAAAATATTAAAAATGCCTGTTAAAATGAAACTACAATGATATAATATGTGTGAAAATATCACACAGTGCTTAACACCTAATGAAGGCTGAATAAATACTTTATATAAAATGGAGAAATAGAGACATTGAGATTCAAAGGATTGAAATCATTGATGGAATCATCACTTAGTTAGGGCAGTATAACCACTAGGTTTTAAACCCAGATTTGCTTGCATTACAAAAAACTAGACTTTTCTTGCTCCACTGGACTGTATTCCTAGAAACCCACTGTTAAATGTACAGTAGTGCTTTGACTTTGGTGTTTTGAGCGTTTTTGAACCCTGTAGTTTGTTGTCATGATTTTAGAGAATTCCTAAATCAGTTTTGCATGAACCATGGACTGCCTTTATGTCCTCCGGTCTGCTACCCAGCACCACAAACATTTTCATGGAAATTCAAACTAGATGTTCCTAAATGTTTAGTTTCCAAAGGACATTCCTGGACCCGGCTGTAAAATCCCATAAATTAAATTGAAATCAGTCACATTTATGATGGGGTTGTTAAAAAGCCGTAAGTGTTACAAATTTATGACTTCGTACTCACATTCAGCTGTTCACTGCTTCTGCTTCTAGGTCTCCTATCCTGTGTGGGATAAAATTTATATTTGTGGGTAAGATCATTATAAATCTTTTATGTACCACAAGTGCAATTTTAAATGTTTGCAAGCACAGAGAACTAGACCCATGAGATATCGGCTATATTTCATGCATTATAACTCTTGTATAACTAGCAAAAAAAAATTACCTAAAATCCAAACCCAAACACTGAACTTTGTAACCAGTACCTAAATCTTTGGAAGAGGGAGTACTGCACTATGGAGGTAAACTTCTAATCTATGGCTTAAAATTCTTTTTTTGTTTTCACATTTAAAGAAATAACTCTCATGGATAACCACCTTTCCAAATGTCCCTTACAGAGTTCTGGCTGAGTTTGATGAGAAATGAACAGTTTATCTCTGCAGCAAAATTTCACATCTCTGTTTGCAGGAAACAATAAAAAGCCAGGACAGAGCAGCTGTCCTGGTTGGTTGCTCTTTACTCATGATTATTATTATTATTATTAAATTTTGACCTTGAACTTCTATATTATAGAGGTCAAAATGTGAGGCCTCTATCCTCTCTTTTTTAAATTGCTAATGACATAAAACATAAGTGTATCTTTGGCCAAGGAAAGGCTGAAGGCTTTTCTTTCAAACACACTCGGTGTCTTCATGGGCTTTGTGAGGGTGGTATATGCCTCCTGTCTATCTTGGAGAGAAATTCGAAATTAATCCTACGGGAATGCTATGGCCAAATGGAGAGGGATAAGAGAATGTGATGAAGTATCATTAAAGCAAATAACGAGATAAGACTTTAGTATGTGCAAACATTTTGTGCTGACTTGGTATTTTGAATCACGAGGCTCTCAGTTTTGCTGTGTTGTCAGTAGGAAATGATTCCCAAATTAATCCAGGCAACTGGAAGAACTTAATGAAAACAAGTACATGTCAGAGCCCCTTTCTCAAATCTGTAGCTATGAATCAGAATTTCTGTGGCCACAGCACGCGCTACTGTTTTTAGTGAGATCCCTAGATTAAGCTTCTGGAAAACTAAAACAGTGTGTTTGTTATACTTTTCCTACATCCTTTTGAAAATGTGTTGAACTTACTCTGGGCTTGTGTATTTGTAAGAGAGAATTCCAAGGAGCCAGAGAGGTAATATAGTGGACAGAATGCTTGCCTTGCACACAGCCAAATTATATGTTCCCCTGAGCCTTGCCAGGAGTGATCACTGAATACAACGGGTTGTGGCCTTCCCAACACCACGTACCACTGGAAAAGAAAAGAAAAGAAAAGAAAAAAGAAAACTCTCAGTTACAATTTTGGGCATTCTCACTCACTAGGTAAATAAAGGACTGAAGTCCCCCAAGCTTTCACTACTTGTGAAAGTGGCAGAACTTGAGGGTCCAGAATCAGAACCTGAATTTGGAACTTTGGCTGTCCAGTTCATGTATATTTTCTACCTGAGCAAGGGGGACTGCAGGAAATGCACACAAACCCTGCCAAGGGTTTTTCTTTATCTAATTCAGCAGTATGCTGTGTCTGTCAGATGGCTTGCAACTAACTTGACATAATTGTTTTCACTTTAGATCAGGATTCGTTCATTTTAATGACTTCTTGGTGCAAACGTTGCTAAGATGAAAAGCAACTATTGCTGAAAAATCAGTATGAGCCAGGAAATGAGAGTAGTCATGTCCACTCTGTCCAAGAATTCAGACATTGTGCTGAGCCCAACAGGTGCAGTGGCTATTTTATTTCTTACAGGAAGTGGCTATTTTAGAATGAAATAAAAATGTTATTTTTTCTTTCAATTTGCGTCTTGCTTTTTAAATGACTACCAACTTCCCAGGACATAAAACTTTATAACCTAATGACTTAATAAGCAGAACTATATATTAATAGTTCTGATTACTAAGATTACATATTACATGTACATATGTACATGTAAAATATGTACATTTGGCACAGAGACACTGAAAAATTACTATGACACTAAAAACACTGAATGAGAGACAGTTTAAAAGCCCAGTTGTACTGTGTTCTCAGAGCCACACACTGACTTTTGACTTAGACTTTCCAAATTTTTTAATATTAAAATATTTTGTCTTCTATTTTTTCTTTTAGTATTACTATTCTCACCATTCATTTCAGAATACTTACTTCCAAAACAATTTATTTAAGAAAGCATTTCAGAAGACATCAAGTTTTTGTTACAGCCACGAACGCCTACATTTTTCTTGACATGAGATTGAGTTGAATTATTGGAGTAGGGTGATGTTCCAGACTTGGGGAAGTTCAGACACCCTGAACATTACCTTATTGCAGATCATTCTGACATCACAACCCTGTAACTTTGGTTTATTTCCAGGGACATTGGGGACCCTCCAAAAAGAGTTCATGAAATATAAAGGCTACTTCCAACTCTTCTCAGTCAGTTGGACTGGTGGTTCAATGCTGGGACTTAAGGACGCAGTGCTTTTTGGGCCCTGTGGTTTTGGAGATGACTATAGACACATCTAGTGAAGCTCAGAAGGTCATGTGTTAGCAGAGAGTGAACTGGGGTTGGACACATGCCTATACTCTCCCTTTACTTTCTCCCAGCCTCATTATGCAGGATACTTCCAAATGTCCTAAATTTCATGCTTTCTTTCTGTTCATTCTTCCATTGTCCCAATCCCTGAAATCACTGATCTTTGTACAAAATCTACACAGAATTGCTTTTTCCAAGATGTTTTATAGTTAGAATCAAACAACACATAGCCTATACTCTAACCCCTGCACTCACTTCCCTAGTCTTTTCTCTGGGTTTTATAGACAACAGGATCTTCTAGGAACCCCTTTGAAAATGCATGTGTTTTGGAAGTCTTTCTTGGTAAATATTAGCTATTACTTCAGTCAGAATGTAGGAAGAACTTGTGCTTTACCTGATCCGTAGAAGAAAACAGAAGGCAAGAAACAAAAATGGGAAGAACTTGCAGAGTACCCACGAGTTTTTCCAGAACTGACTGGATGGCTTATGTAAAACAATGGGGAAGCAATCACCAGATACAGTAGTGGGAAACTATGATTCTTTAGCCAATTCAGATTTTTACCAAAATCATAAATTTCATTTTGAAAGAAGAAAAAGCCCAAACTCTCTGTATTTGTGCATTGATTTATATTTCTCTATTTTTGTTTTGTTTTACTTTTGTTGTTGTGTGGCTTTACCTGGAGTTGCTCAGTGCTTATTACTGGGTCTGTGCTCATGGGTCATTGCTCGGGGGACCAGATGCTGGGGATCACACAGGAATGACTGAGGGAAAGTCAAGTACTTTAAGCCTTGCGGTATCTCTGACCTCCATTAGGGTTATGAATATAATTTCACCAGCTTCAGAGGTGAGAGATCTTATTGTCATTACTGTGACTCCACACCTAATTATGCTGGGGGATAGACACCAATACCACTCCTGGCAGTGCTTGGGGGCAATATGGTGTCAGCAATGAAATCTAGGGCCTCACACATGCAAGACGTGGGCTATGCCACTGAAGATACATCCCCTGGACACTTATTCCTATTTTCATCAGAACCTAAGTCTGAGAGTTGAGTTGGCCTTGTGTGAGCTTAGGAAAGAGGGTGGATAGGATTCATAGAAACTCAAGGTTTCTAGTTAACAAGGCAATTTCTTTTCTTATTGACACATTTTAATTTAAAGATTTAAGTTAGTTTGATAATGGGTGCTTCCAATGCCCTAAAAATGCTAGAGCCAGGTTGGCTCATCTTTGCCAAAACCTCTGCTCAGTGGCACAGTTCCCTGACTTCTGGATCAATTCCAGCATTCCTTTAATCCTCATCCCGTTCAGCCCCCAGCACTCTGTCTTTGTTTTTTATCCACTCTCACGCAAGGTGATCATCTGCACAGAACTCAGCTTTCTGCACCACCATTACCCAGGATGTGAAGTCAAACCTTTGTGTACTGTCTCTTTGCAATCTCAGAGGGATTCACTGCTAGCAGTCAGTGAGTCTATCTGGGCATTGTGCATTTCCCCCATTTCATACAAGACCTCTCTCCACTTGCATTCGGACAGGTGTGAGACTCAAATGGGGGCAGGTCTGTTTTATTGGAGGGACACAGTGCATTAAGGAAATGTTTTCACAACAGGAGTGCAGGGAGAACAATAAATCCAGCCTCAGAGAGCGGAAGCACACAGGGTGTCTCCATGTCTCACATGGAATAAATCATTCACGAGGGCTGTGGTAATGTTCTGTCTGAAGGAGGCTTGCACAGCTGGGACACTCAGTACTTTTGATCTAGCTTGGTGATGCCAGGAAATTGCTTTTAATGGACTGAAGGCCACAGTATAGAGAATGAGAAGGGATTGTTATAAAAACAATACAGATCCCTCCGTACCCCACACCTGTTGTTCCTATAGAGTCCAGGAGTCTGAGCTCAATATGGGAAACCTAGGGCGGCTGGCTGGCAGGGAGCCCTGGGGACACATACCTCAGTCTAATCTGCTTGTGGTTAGAGACTGTCCCTAGGAATCCAGGGCACACTAGCCATGTCAAATAACCAAGCTACATGTCCCTGAGTCATCTCCATCATGACAGTCATTTCAGCACAGGAAGTCTTGCACCTGCATGTCTTTGTGAAGAAAATAGCTAGTATGGGGGAAATGTGCAGCGAATCATGTCAGTGGTCAATTAATTAACTTGATGCTCCATGGTCTTATCCAAATCTTTGAGTGCTAAAGTATAGAGATAACTCTAGAAATGATCTTACAATTCCAGCTTTACCTTTTCACCATAAGATTGGATTATTTGTTTCAATATCAGGTCAGAAAGAATAACCATACATGTTCACTGGATTCCACACCTGTCAGATGTGTCTGAAGAGGAGTTTCCTTCCTTCCTCTCAATTTTCCTATTGTGTAACTAAACATCATGGTGGACTTTCCACAGAACTAACAATGCTAGGGGCAGGTGCAGAAGCATAGTACAGGGAAAATAGCTGACTTGGCTGGAGAGAGTATAAATACATATTAGCTTCCTATTTCCACATGACTGTATGTCATCAGGGGCTGACATGTTTTCAGGAAAAAAGCCTTTTCTTAGAATCAAAGTATTGTCATTAAAAAGCCCCACATCATCACGTTGAGTGTATGAATCAGTAGCACAGAGGTGATGTGCTATCATAATCTAAAGAAGTCTACTTCTCAACCGTATTTGATCTTCATATAATTCTTTGACATATAGGAAGTAAGTATCAATAGCATCTCCAGTTATTGAGACAAAAACATGAAATCTTAAGGCATTGTATCTGAAGAAATATGGGTTTGGAGCTAAAGAACAATAAATTAATAAGTGGTAGAGAGGTTAAATTATGTGATTTTGGACTTCAACTAATATATGGTGCTTTAAGTGGTAAGGGTCTCGGAAGAAGAAAGCCAATGCAAGAGTAGTGGGCTTTAGATAAAGGTTAGACTGCTCAGTACACATTTTATCTTGGTGATTAAGTTTTGAGGAGATAATTGTGATAATCTGTTATTATGTGTCTTCTTTGATGATTTAGATTGTTTTGGAGGGGTGGGGCACACGTGGTGGTGCTCAGAGCTTATTTCTGGCTCTGTGCTCAGGGGTCACACCTGGTGAGGTTCAGGTAACTCCATGTGATGTCAGGGATCAAACCCAGGTTGGGTGCATGCAAAGCAAGCCTTTCTCTTCTCCTGCAGGTGTGACTTCGATTTTTGAATAAAGGAGTATTTGATCATTCTCAGCCTCATAATGTACTCTTCTTTAAAAATTGTTTGGCAAATAGCTGACACTCAGGAAATTCTTCAGTCTCTTCCATGCCAGTACTTCCATGAAGTTCACTTTCCTGTCCATGAGCTAGACTATAGACGCAAGATGTAGATGTGATAAAGATTTTCTTGTTGCCAACACTATTTTAGGGTAGTTGAAGAGCTAAGCAAGTCACACTATTGTCATATATTGGGCAGAAATAAAAATGTACATTAAAAGGCACTAGGATGGTGGGCATAAAATTTATATGGGCATAAAATTATTCAATTAGAATAACCAAAATTTTACTATTTTTAGTGTGAAAAATATTTACTATTTCTTACTTTTTAGTATGAAAAATAGACCAATTAGTTTTGTCACTGCTCTCTGGTTTTCATTTCTGTTTATGCTTAATTTTGTGCAGATAAACACCTTAATTTTGTTGGTTATTGCAGGTAAATACCCAAGTCCCTTGGACTTATGCAGTAAGTGTATCCTATCTGTGTAAGGGCCAACTAACTGGGTAATTTTGCTGTTCATCATAGTTCAACATCGTCAGTCAGTAATCTCTGTCCTATCTTTTACATGGTTCTGTGCTGTATCTTTGACATTATGCTTATAAATGAGAAGAGATTTTAAAGCAATATGGTAAATATTTTATTAAAGAGGTAGACATTGGTTAACATAATTTTAGAAGTTGTAGTGTTTTTATTACCCTTCTTTAGAAGTAAATTGTTATACCACATTCGAACAAAATGCCAACAGAGGAAATATAAACAATCATTGATCAGATAAGTTCATGCCATTGACCAGAACTCAATTACAAGTAGACTTTTGATTGCCCATAATTGATTAATGTCTTGCATTTTTTTGTGCCCCAGGAGGAAAGCAAAACATATTTAATGGATAATTAGTTATTTCTGATACTACCTTTAGAAACAAAATCTTGGACCTAGTAATATCTTATGCTCTCTTTTTTTTGTAGGAGTACTGCTATTTATTCAGCCACTGATTAGTTGATTGAATTGTGCATGAACTCCACCTTACTTTTTTTTTTCATTTTTTATAATTTTATTTATTGAATCACCGTGAAAGCAGTTACAAAGCTTTTGGGTCTAAGTCTCGGTCATACAATGAAACACTTGTACCTTCACCAGTGTCCATTCTCCACTACCAAAAACCCCAGTATACCCCCCTCCCACACCCTCCCCCTATCTGTGGGGCAGATGATTTCCACATTACTCTCTCTCTACTTTGATCACATTCAATATTTCGACACCAGACCCACCATTATTATTTGAGATTTTACCCCAACACTCAGATCTGCTGAAAGGCAGCAATAGACAATTTGTGTTCTATTGCTGGTTATGAATAACATATGATGTTGCGTGGCTGCAGTAGGGCCATGTGGTTTTGAAATTCAGAAATTTTAACACTTAAATCTGGAGGGATTTCTGCCAAAAGTCACTGGGTTTCGAGATCTGCTCCTGAGTCTCTGGGATCAAGGCCGTTGAGCAGCTTGATGAGGAGCCAGAGAGGCCGTTCGTGGGTGATGACTTGGGGTCTTGTTGGGGTGGGGAGGACAAGCCTGGCTCCACCCCATCCCGGAAGGCCCAACAAGTTTCGTCACTGCAGGCCCAAGCCTGACTGTCCAATGGCCTCTGGAGGATGATGGCCACCAAGCCGCCAAGAGGGAGCAGGTGGAGGGACAACACCCTTTCCTCCCTGGGGTGGCCAGGCAACAGTAACGTACTGTGGGGTCCAGACACATTTCTGCCAAAAGCCACTGGGTTTTTAAATTTGTTTCTGAGTGTCTGGGATCATGGCCATTAAGCAGCTTGATCAGGAGTCAGAGAGGCCATTCATGACTTGGGGTCTTGTTGGGGTGGGGAGGACAAGCCCGGCTCCAACCCCATCCCATGAGGCCCCATGAAGGATGGCAGCCCAGTTCCCATGAGGCCCTGTGTGTCTCGTCACTGGGGACCCAAATCTGACTATCCAGTGGACTCTGAAGGATGGTGGCCATTGGGCCGCCAGGGGGAACAGGCCAAGGCACGAAACCTATTCCCACCTGGGTTGGCCCAACACCAGTAGCCTACTGCAGGGACCGAACGCATTTCTATCTAAAGCCACTGAGTTTCGAGATTTGTTTCTGAGTCTCTGGGATCATGGCCATTAAGCAGTTCCATCAGGAACCAAAGAGGCCTTGCCTCCAATTATATAGCCTGGCTGGAGGTGGTTTGTGGGTGTGTCTCCCACATACCTAACTTTTGGCCGTTTACTTTCTTGGTAAACTTTGCCCCAAGTTTTTGGGGTCCGGCCAAAGGCACAGCAGCAATTTTGGGGTATCTGGAAGTCTGAAGGTGCTATCAGGCTGCTGATGCATTCGCCTCACAGGTACAGATTGACCTGCTGGCGGCACCATACCCCCATTATGCTCTCTTTTAAATCTAATTAGACTGTGGCAAAATTCTCTGATCCCTGACATTCATGAACTCACAAATTTTTGGTGGACTTATGGTATACAACATCATAAAGATAAAATAATATTGCTAATATCTATGAAAGATGACCAATATCTGAGAGTGAAATTTGACAAGAACAGTTCTATGAAGATTGTTAAATGAGTCCAGACACATCAATGATAAAGTATTTTTATAAGACTAATACAAGCAGTTATAATGGAGTAATGGGGGCCATGAAAAATGAAAAACTGGATGAAATAGGTTAAAGAAACTCTCTTTAGGCTGAAGAATCATTTTCAGATAATAGAAACAAATGAGATGAATCTATATATCTGGGTTTCTAGAACAGATTTTAGATAGAGGGATTTCTTTGTGAGTTAGACCAAAGCTAATTTCTTTTATGTTATTGGGTTGAAAACTTTAACTATATGTATTTGTTAAATGTAATACATATAAGCAATACATATAACATCTGTAGTTAAAATATATATGTACTTAAATACATACTTAAATACTTAAATTCCATGGGACGTCAAAAGATCGCGTGGACGCCCACCTACAAGATGGTCAGACTTCTTCTTCAAGACCCTGAATGATCGGTTTGAGGCTCTGCATGTTCCTAGAACGAACAGATGCTATTGGGCTACGCTAGCACGCAACAGGTATGAATGGAGACATTACTGGCACCCGCTCGAGTAATTCGATGAATAACGAGGGATCAAGTGATCAAGTGATCAAGTGATGGTTAAATATGTTCCTTGCTCAGTTGAGAGTCACTCTCAGTGAGATCAAGGCAATATCAATGTTCAAGGCAATCTCAATGGTTCAAGGCAACCTCAATCAGTGTGAAATCTCAATATGGCTGGAGCACATAGCACAGCAGGTAGGGCGTATGCCCTGTATGTGGCCGACCCAGGTTTGATTCTTCTGTCCCTCTCATAGAGCCTGGAAAGCTACCGAGAGTATCCCGTCCACATGGCAGAGCATGGCAAGCTCCCCATGGCATATTTGATATGTCAAAAACAGTAACAAGTCTCACAATGGAGATGTTACTGGTGCCAAATGGATGAACAAAGGGAGGATAGTGCTTCAGTGCTATGGTTAAATATATATAATTTGTATACATGTACAAATTTTGGCTACATGTATATTTAACGTATATAGTTAAATATATATGTATTAATCACATGTGTTAATATATATGAATTTACTATACATTAAGGTAAAGGTAAAGGCCCTCCCGTTGATCGTCGATTTGCTCGAGCGGGCCCAGTAACGTCTCCATTGGAGACTTTGTTGTTACTGTGTCTGGCATATCGAATACTCTCGGTAGCTTGCCGGGCTCTCCGAGAGGGGCGGAGGAATCGAACTCGGGTCGGCCATGTTGGCCGCGTGTAAGGCGAACGCCCTACCCGCTGTGCTATCGCTCCAGCCATATGTGGTTAATTATATGTAATTTATATGTATATAAATATCTAAATTATATACTGAAAATAAATATTCACCTTTCTTTTGAAAATTCCAGTCTGACAAACTAATTTTCACTCATATTCTGTATACTTGAAATTATTGGTTATATTTTGAATCCATTATTTTTTTCCTGTTTTTATTGAAACACTGTGACTTAGAATACTTTAATGGTGAAGAGTCATGCATACAATGTTCGAACACTACTCTCACTACCAGTGTCAGAATCCACCCACCAATGTCCCAAGTTTCACTCCAAACCAACCCAACCTCACTCTGATGGCAAATTCAGTTCTGTAGGTCAATTCTCAGGGTCTGCTACTATTTGTCTATTTTTATTCCCTCACTATGTTTCTTTATATTCCATATTTGAGAAAAATCATTCTCTATCCGTCCCTCTCCTAACTTTACTCTGCATGACCTCCTCCAGTTTTGCCTATATAGCAATAAATTGCAAGATTTCATCTTTTCTTATGACTGAGTAGTATTCCTTTGTGTATCTATACCTAATTTTTTTTTTTTTATCTAGATACCTATTCTTGGTCACTTAGTTGTTTCTAGGTCTTGGCTATTATGAATAGTGCTGCAATGAACATAGAAATGTAAATATCTTTTCAAAATAGTGTTTCTAGGTCCTTGGGGATAGATGCCAAGAAGTGGAATTCCTGGGTTGTATAGAATTTTTTGAAAAGTCTCCATACTATTTTTCATAGACATTAATATATTATCTCTTAAAATGATTTTTATGCCATATTTGTTTAGGTTTGTTTATTAAAGCATTTAGCTTAACTGAATTAATACTGGTGAATAGTCTTAAGAAAAGAAAGAGTAGTTATTCCTTTGAAGATATCATTTTGAATTAATGAAACCATAATTAGCTGGCATTTCATCCTTTAAGAGAGGTAATGATTGTACTCCTTTGTCCATGTACATTCCACTTGTTCAATGCACTTCATTCTCACTTCATAGAGTCTTTTTAATTTATTCTAGGAGAGGGGAAGGTCTTGTTTTCGTAGCCCCCTTCAATTCTCTGCAACAACTGCATCTTATTTTACCTGTTGACATGAAAGTCTCCTTGCCTTGGGAGCATATAAGTCTCTCATCAGGAGTCATATCTTCTTAAAAGGTAAGATATGATTTAATAAGACATTTCAAATGCTTATCTTTTGTTCTTGTAAACATACATGGTTTCTATAGCTTTTGTTGACTAAATCATGTTAGCATGCTAAGTTTTAGGTAACTCAAATAATGTGAGTTTAGATGGGATGAGTGTTAGAGGTCTCTGAAAGGCAGAAGGGGTGTTCAAAGGTCAAAGATGATTCTGAAATTTCCAATTGTAGCATTATAATGGAATTCTGTTAAATATGTCTTCAGGCTGTTCTCTTTTGCTGACTCTGCCTTTAAGTGGAATAAAGTCAAATAAGTTTCTTCTTTTGTGATGACAAAACAATCATTTTGGGAAAGAAATTTTTCATGAGACTTACTAATTATTGATAAATTTCATAAATAGATCCAAATACAAAATTACAAGTGATAATCATTGTGTCTATTATGGAATAGGTGACTGACTGGTCTGTCACACAGCCTTGAATGAGGAGTCCTTGCTAACTACACCTGCAACGTACTGATTGTACCTGCATTTAGGCATTTATGGGGGCAGTTTTTCTTTCTGTTCAATTGTCTGACCTAAATAGAACCCTTTACAAATATGGCCTATTATCTCATTGTTAGCTTTCTATAATTATATGCAGACTTCAGAAATAGAGGGATAAAATATCATGAGCGATAGCACAGCGGGTAGGGCGTTCGCCTTACAAGCGGCCAACATGGCCGACCCGAGTTCGATTCCTCCGCCCCTCTCGGAGAGCCCGGCAAGCTACTGAGAGTATTCGATATGCCAGACACAGTAACAACAAAGTCTCCAATGGAGACGTTACTGGGCCCGCTCGAGCAAATCGACGATCAACGGGAGGGCCCTTTCCTTTCCTTTTCCTTTACTTGCCATAAACTGATTAATGTCAATAATATAGCCAATATTCCCATACAATTTATTCTAGTAAGAGATTTAAGTTTATTGGAATCAATTAATATCCATAACATAACTTACCACCTCTAGATCAAGTTTTAGGTCCTATAACATATATTTAAAATGGTTCTAATTTCTAAAAACTTTGTATAATTGTGTTGTATTTGCAAGAAATTTCTGAACGTTATTGATGAAGATCTGTGTGTTTATGGAGGAATGCAAGCCCTCTACAAGTATAAAAAAATCTGGTCTATAAGTGAATTATTTAATATTTATATATATTTTCTGATGGTCCCTGATTCCAAGGTATAACTCCTATGATGCAAATATTGTTCTTTACATGAGTCCTGTATTACAACAATGAGATGTTTAGGAGACTTTGCCTGTACTTACTCTTACGTTTTTGATTTTTCGTTCATATTTGCTGTGTGATGGAAGTAGAGATATTCTGTTCAGATATTCATTAAATGTGGACTTATTTTCTACTGTAACTAATGGGTTGACTGACAGCCATCCTTTAGTTGCTACTTTTCTTGTTGACATCCTAAAGACGAAGGCAGGTACTGGGAGAAGGTTCTATCCTTTTCCATTCAATGCATAACTCTCTTAAAGGCTGTTTTTGTCTTGGAATTCCCTATTAGGGATGCTGGGGGTAGTAGTGGGCATTGGTATTAAGAAAAACCTGCCTTTTTCTTATTTTCCTTAATAGAGGTTACAACCCCATAAATCTTTTGTGCTTTCAGTTCCATTTTAGGATATGCTTCCTAGGAAAGCCAATCTATAACCAGCATTGAGTTGAGTTAGGAATAACTTCAAAGATTTTTTTGGAATGAAGATTTTGTTCCAAAATTTTTCTAAGAAACATATTTTTCTACTAGAACTACTTTTATTCTTTTATTAATTTTCTCTTCAACAATTTCAAGTGAAAAGTTATGTAAAATTACTTAGAAAAAAATAACAATGCATTTGTAGGTTTAGAAACTGAATTTGAAAGGATTTCTAATTTACAAACTAATAATTATTCAATATAAAAATAAATTAGTACTGATATATTATTTATAGAGACAACTTTTCCAAATATTTCTAGCTAGAACAAAAGTTTTCTCTAAACAGGTGCTACACATTTTGCAGAAACTTTTTATCTTGGTATTATTATGTCATCAAAACGATTTGGTGTTTGTTTTAAAAATATTTTCAGCTCTTTTCAAACTTTTTGGGAATGTATTTTAATGTTAATTTTTATTACAATGTTGGGTAATATTCTGTGGCCAAAATTTTATACCGTAGCTCTATATTGAAAGCTTCCCTCTTTCTCTTCTATATCCATGAAGCATAATATTTAAAAATATACAATAGTTCTTAGATCTATGAAATCTAAAAAGAAAAAAAAGAAATGCCTGGGAATTATAGTGAATTCCTGAAATTACATTAGTCTACATTTGAATAATATTTTATATATGTACTTTAATAATGAATGACCATAGTAATAAAAAGTGAATAATTCTTACTGTAGTTTACATGCACTAAAAATTTAAAGAGCTTTTTGTAGCAAAAAAAAAATAAGAAAATATCACTGGGAACTGATCTATTGTGACAAGAGTATATCTCTTAGAAACATGTAAAAGTGATTTATTCTTGCTAGGTATAGTTAGAAATAGAAATCAATGAGAAAAGTACCTGAGCACAAAATATGCAAGAAACAAAAATCATTAATAAATTATCCCATAGATTTGATATTTTAAACTGCCACTCTCAAATATCACACTAAAAATATACAAAGCATAACTTGCTCTATTTAATCTTTGTCTTTTTTTCTTAGCAAATATTCAGACATAGAAAATTTTCTTTCATTTTGTGTTAAGCTATTCTAATTATTCTGTGTCCAAATCAAATTTGGGTGTCAGGGAATATGTCACTTATTTTTTTTAAATAATAAAGTATTTTGTATACTTGTTTTGATTGTGTTATTGTGGTTCAAATCATTATTACTTATGATAATTTAATTTTTTCATCAGCCCTTTTTCATATAATATTAACATCTTTTAATTGTGTTTCTTGTATTAACATATTTACAAAGATTGTAGTCTATTAGCAAATACCCAAGTTTACTATGAAATACTGCAGAATATTGTTACATATTATTTGAGTAATGTAATATTTAGATCTCTTAGGATAGCTAGCAGCACCATAGAGAATGATGTGTTAACAGTATCAATTTCAGTGTACGTTTTTCTTCCTAAACTTGCAATTTCTTGGGAATACCATTCAAAGAATTTGAATTGAGTCACGGTCATGGTCACAGTCCCCCCATTGCTCATCGATTTTCTCGAGCAGGCCCAGTAACGTCTCCATCGTGAGACTTGTTGTTACTGTGTTTGGCATATCAAATGCGTCACGGGTAGCTTGCCAGGCTCTGCCATGCGGCCGAGATACTCTCAGTAGCTTGCTGGGCTCTCCGAGAGGGGCAGAGGAATCGAACTCGGGTCAGCCATGTTGGCCGCTTGTAAGGCAAATAACCTACCACTGTGCTATTTGTCTGTGAATAGGTTTATGTTTGTTTGCAATAATGTTTACACCAATTGATTAACCAGACATGTTAATCATACACTTTCAAAATATGGCAGCAGCTATGTAGCATCAATTTAGCCCATTGCTTTTTATGATTGCATTTCCTATTACACGCATGCCCTTCTTCTAGTTTACAGAAATTTCCATCTTAGCCCTGGATGCCACTTCAAGCAACTGTTTTTAAACTTCAACTGCATTTAAACTTGAATCAGTGATTCCACTTAACCGATATTATCTTGTCCATTAAAGGTTTCTTGCAGGAACGTTATGATAATGATTTACATTTCCACAATTTACTTTTATTAGAATATGGGGTTCAGATTTAAAAAAAATATTTCTTGAGAAAAAAGAAGAATAAATTCCTTCATTACATTTTTTTTTTGCCTTTTGGGTCACACCCAGCGATGTTCAGGGGTTACTCCTTGCTCAACAATCAGGAATTATTCCTGAGAGTGCTCAGAGACCATATGGGATGTTGAGGATCCAACCCAGGTTTGCGCGTGCAAGGAAAACGCCCTAGTCTCTGTACTATTTCTCTGGCCTGAGTCATGGAATATTTGAAGAGTTCACTAGAAAGACTATTGGGATCTGCAGGCACAGGAAGGGGCTTCTGTAAATTTCAGATATATTTATGGGCTGGAGCAATAGCACAGCGGTAGGGCGTTTGCCTTACACGCAGCCAACATGGCCGACCCGAGTTCGATTCCTCTGCCCCTCTCGGAGAGCCCGGCAAGCTACTGAGAGTAACTCGCCCACACGGCAGAGCCTGGCAAGCTCCCCGTGATGTATTCGATATGCCAGACACAGTAACAACAAAGTCTCCAATGGAGACGTTACTGGGCCCGCTCGAGCAAATCGATGAACAATGGGAGGGCCTTTACCTTTACCTTATGAACATAGTTATAGGAGTGGCTTTATATTAAGTGGCACTGTATTTGTACTCTTAGCCTCTGAGATGGATTTGTGAAAATTGTAATGAATATCACATCATGGATGCCAAAGCAGTTAGGTGTGAAATTCCTGTCTGTATTTCTTTCTTTCTTTCTTTCTTTCTTTCTTTCTTTCTTTCTTTCTTTCTTTCTTTCTTTCTTTCTTTCTTTCTTTCTTTCCTTCCTTCCTTCCTTCCTTCCTTCCTTCCTTTCTTTCTTTCTTTCTTTCTTTCTTTCTTTCTTTCTTTCTTTCTTTCTTTCTCTCTTTCCTTCTCTGTGTGTGTGTGTGTGTGTGTGTGTGTGTGTGTGTGATGAACAAAATTACAGACTAATTATAAAGCACTGTTCTCGTCCGGGATCTGGATTTTGCAGTCTCTGCCCCCGCGCCTGGGTGTTTCTTCCCAGAGTCCCTTGGAGGGGAGCGGGTTGAGCTTTCCTCCCCGCCCTGACCAGGGCTATGGCAGCCGAAGACCTCCAGGACCAGCCACCACCATGCTGAGACCACTCTCTGCACACATGAAGGTACTGGCAGAGGGACAAAGCCACGCGGGTTCCGGGGCCGAGACCTCCAAGCCTACTTGAATTGGAGTCGAGCATCTTCCACCCAGATCCTCCAAATTCCAGTAGGCGGGGGTCACACCCACCACCTGGCCCCCTGGCGCCGTGTAATCCCATCAGCGGCCAAGACTCAGAGACTATAAAAGCCAGATCCCGGACGAGAACAGTGCAGTCTCTGCCCCCGCGCCTGGGTGTTCCTTCCCGGAGTCCCTTGGAGGGGAGCGGGTTGAGCTTTCCTCCCCGCCCCGACCAGGGCTACGGCAGCCGAAGACCTCCAGGACCAGCCACCACCATGCTGAGACCACTCTCCGCACACATGAAGGTACTGGCAGAGGGACAAAGCCACGCGGGTTCCGGGGCCGAGACCTCCAAGCCTACTCGAATTGGAGTCGAGCATCTTCCACCCAGATCCTCCAAATTCCAGTAGGCGGGGGGTCACACCCACCACCTGGCCCCCTAGCGCCGTGTAATCCCATCAGCGGCCTAGACTCAGAGACTATAAAATCCAGATCCCGGAACCGCGCGGCCACATTTGCGGCCGCGCGACATTTTAACAGAACTTTTTTTTTTATGACATCTTATTGTCTTATTCCTACTTTGGACAAACTTGCAGGCTATCGAATGTAGCCTGCCCACAGGGCAGAGTCTGACAAACTCCCCGTGGCGTACCAAATATGCCAAATACCAGTAACAATGATGGGTCTCATTCTCCTAAATAGCCTTGCATATAATCTCAGGGCTAGGATGAAAGAGACGTTACTGGGGCCTGCTCGAGGCAATCGACGATTAACAGGATGATGAAATGAAAAAAAAATGAAATTATAAAGCATCAAGAGTTTGATTTAGGAAGAAGGCACAGATCTGACACTGATAGTACTAATGAAAGTTGCTGCAAGGAGAGATGCCCTTAGCATCCCTTAATGGAAACCCTTGTAAATACTGTAGTTATAGAGACTTGTCACTTGGTGAGGTAGTCAGGGAGTTAGTAGGGAAGCCTGTGACAATTTGAACTCTTCTAATTATATTCTGCCCACTCCTAGCATTAAGGGACAAGGAAAATAAATATGTGCAAGTCTATATTGAAAATCCTTTCCCAAATTTTGGGCTACCAGATGGAAACACCTTCGTCCCTGAATTTAGTCTTCATTGGTGTTGCTTGTTTGTTTGTGAGACACACCTGGCTGTGTTTAGGGCTTTCTTCTTGCTCCGCACTCAGGGATAACTCCTGGAGGGTTTCAAGAATTACATGGGGGGCCAGAGGATTGAGCCTGGGTCAGCCATTGACAATGCAAGCATACTGTCTCCTGTATTATCTCTCCAGCCCTTGACCTTCTCCTTTCAGCTTCATTTCACACAAAATGGAGTCTGCTAGGGGGTTTATGATGAGTTGGAAAACGTCCACTGACATGGAATCTTTGTTCATTAATAAGAGAAAACTCCACTTTCCAATGATCTCCACTGGCCTTACTATCACTTGAGTATGAATATCAGGCAAAAGGCATGCACCGATAATTTTCTCATGTGCACATGTAATATTTTTATTTTTCAGAAAGATAAGTTTATGAAACAGAATCTTTTAATTGAGGAAAAATTTTGTCTTCATAAGTTGGATGAATGGAGCTGTGAATGAATCTTTTCTTTTATATCAGCTGGATCCTGATGTTTGTCATCATCATGTTGAAGCTGAATGTATGGAAAGTTTATAATAGATAAATGTAATTTTACACCCCGCGATTGCATCCTACTCACATAAATTCATAAAATAAGCATGCATATAGATGAAGGCAGTGCTTAATTTAAAGTGTCTTCTTGGCCTATTAATATGAAGCTATTTGAGTCAATACACTGTAATTATGAGTCACATACATGGGTTGGTAGACTGCATACTAGACAGTTGATTAAATTACCCAAAATATAATAACCTAATTTGCCATATATTTTATTATAGTGATGCAGCATTGGAGGTGATGATATGTTTGTGAACATGTAGAAAGGACATTTTTTGCTTGAAACTGGTAATTTACTGCTCACTCAAATGCCATAAATACTGGTTTGGGACAGGAGGAAATCATGGAATTTATCTCTGATCTAAACTGAGTCGATTTTTAGAAAGAAAGCATTTTTATATCATTGGAAGTTACAGACTAAATGCTTACTTTCATTAGTTTGCTGCAAGTACAATCTTTCTAAAATGATGACCCACCATAGGCCAGTCACAGAACCCTCCATCAGGGTGAAGAAAAGCCAACCCTGGTTCTAATTCCAGGACTTCTTAGTCCCTTGAGACTGAATATGCTCCCTCATCTTTCTGGTATTTGGATATCTCAGTTCAGAAATCTTTTAATTTGCCTTGAACAAACTTTCAGGTTTCTTGGAGGGTAATGGAAACCCCAAACTGTATCACATAGGCTGCTTGAGATGTTACAGAAGAATAACAACAAATCAGCCCAGCTCTACGGGGCTGATTTGGGGTAACCTAAAATGTATACAACTATATCTGTGTATTTTCTTTCTTTTTGGGTCACACCCAGTGATGATCCTGGCTCTGCACTCAGGAATTACTTCTGGAGGTGCTGGGGGACCATATGGGATGCCCGGGATGGAGCCTGGGTCAGCCACATGTAAGGCAAACGCCCTACCTGCTGTACTATCACTCTGGCCCCGATATCTGTGTCTTTCATTGATTATGCATATACATGTATATTTTCTAAACAACTTATAAAATTTTCACCTTATTTTTCCTAGTTTATGGTGCAACTAATAAATAGATATCATGGACACCGTTGGTGGCTTTCTTTCAGTCATGCTGTTTCCTGAGGCAGAAGGGCATTGGCCTGGATTCTTGCCAGAAGATAATATAACTCACCCTTTCCTATTATGCCTCCAGACTGCAGTGCACACCAGAGCAGGGAGCTGACTGTGGATGGACTTTTGATGCTGTCAGTCTCTGGGATCTACAGGAAAGACTCAAAATAGAGCAGCCAATGCTTTTTCTAAAAATCCGTTTGATAGTTAAAGCAGGCAGGCATTGAAGCATATATATGTGCACATGTATGTAAAACTACTATATTTTTACACTTTAGTAGCTTTATACTTTAGTAATTTATGTGCTGTATTTGAAGTAGAATAGTTTGTCTTTAAGTGATCATACTAATTCATTGACTCACTTGGTAAGTATTCACTGAGCACCTACTAAGGGCCAGACTCTGTGCTCAATGATGAGGATAGAATTTCTCTAAAGGAGGCCAGTGCTGCTGTAGTGGGAAAGTTTACTTCAAACTGACTGTGCCTTTTTTTTTAAATTAGTAAACTCTGTATAAAGCAGATTTCCCTGTGTGATGTAGGTGAGTCTCATCCAATCAGTTGAAGTCCTTAAGAGAAAAAGATTGCTTTTCTGAGTGTTAAGAAATGTTATAAATAAAAATATAGATACACAAATCTGTTTACTTATATAAACCTATATTTATAATTTATATGCTATAAATCATATTGAGCACAATGATAACATTTTTTCCACAAATAAGTTATAAGATATCACAAATCTCTCACAAATATAGTGGTGTAGATGAGTAGATAACCCCCTCAATAATTATAAAACAGCAGTGTAATAACAATCACTGTTGTCAGTTAGACATTCATTTTCAGCCAGGTGTGTTCTAAGGACTTTATAAGTATTGACTCATTTAATATAATGAGTTGCATCTGGTTATCCTACTGAGGCCCTTGCACACAGGACCCCTTAAATTCTACTGCCCAATCCCATCCACTTCATCAAAGCTTAGATGGCTTCCAAAAATTAGGGAGAAATAATGATAGCACTTCCTGTCTTACAAATACAGTCTCAAGAGAACTTATGTGGCCAGAGCTAAGTCCTAGAACCGCCGCTCACTATGGTTGCCTTGTCTTCCAACCCCAGGCTGGGGACCCACAGGCATTTCTCACCCGGACTTACTGTAGATATCGAGATTGGAAAAATGGTCATTTTGTCAGTTTCTCAGACACTAAGACCGAGGTGTAAAGGGTATCAAGGAATATCAAGGGTGTTAAGGTATAGTTGAGGGGAAGAAACACTTATTAAAAATTCTCCTTTCCATTTCTGACTTCAGAGGCTGTACCTTCAAAAAAGTGAAGGATTTGTGTTGGGGGAATTCTAATTTTCTTCTCCCTTCTTTATAGTTTCCCTTTGCTTGTAGTTCAGTTTCAATCTATTCTTGAATCTTCTATGCTAAGTCTTTGCTTGATTCTTTCCCCCCCCAGATTGGTTTAACTTTATAGTCATATATCTCAGTAAGAATTAACCTTTGGCACAATCCACATGGTTGGATATGACTTAAGATCTTAGACAATGTGAGATTTTTTTGCTCTTTAGGAATTCTTCAGAGGTTTCATTAGGACTCCTTACACTACACCTTCATCGGCCATACCTTCAAAGAATGAAGGGTCTCTATTGGGGAGTTATAATTTTCTTTTTCCCTTCTTTATAATTTCCCTTTGCTGTAGTTTAGTTTCAATCTATTCTAGAACCTTCCATGCTGAGTCTTTGCTCAATTCTTTTTTTTTTCCTCACTGGGTTAACCATATAGTCATATATATCAGTGAGAATTAACCTTTAGCACAATCCAAGTGGTTGGATATGACTTAAAACCATAAACATTATGGGTTTTCTTAGCTCTTTAGGAAGTCTTCAGAAATTTTATTAGGACTTCTTACAATAAAGCCCAGATCCTGACCTATAGCTTATGTCAACTGTTTCAGTTGATTTGATATGATAAAATGTTTGAAAATGTGGATTAAACTTGGTGATGCCCTAATCATCTGGTAGTGTTTTGAAGGAGGGAGACTGGGGAAGCAGAGGGCCTGATCAAATCTCACAGGTAGAAATTGCTCCAGACCCCTGCTGTGGATGTCCCAGGATTGCTGTACATAACACAATAGGGATTTTACTGGGTGTAATAATGACCCTGTGATTCAGAGGTTCAGCTTGAACACAAATAATTTCCTCAATTCAATTCCCCACCAGGGTGCGTTTCCTGGTGGGAACTTAGAGCTTGTTTGATAACACCTACCTTAATTTGTGTACTTTTTAATTCTAGTCCTGAACATGTGATCTGGGTTCTCAGTATCTCTTTCTGTCTGGGCTATTTAATGGGGCATTTGAATTTCTTTTGCAACAGTGGTAGAAAGGGGCTAACCCCTGGCTGTGGTTAATCTAACTTGGGAATTAGGGTGGGAACAAGAATGGTATGCATGTATATACAGAGCAGTCACTAGTGATGATTCTTGGAAAAATCAGATGGGACTGGCAGAACTATAGGAGAAGCAGAGAAATAAAGGGACCATCAATGGCATGTCACCAAGTCTTTAGACTTCAAGGTTTTCACTTGAATTGGAAGATGACTCTTAACTTGCAAATGAACCTGGGTGTTCTAATGTCAGCCTAAGCATTTATTTGAGATTCTTTGAAAGAAGCCTTGGTGATGGGATCAGAACGGGAATTCCTACCCTGTTCTTCACAGTCCTAGCTTCTGGTATCTCCTTTCTAAAGGTCATCCCTCCTCCCTGTTAGACTTCCAACAAGCCTACTCAATGTGCAGATTCAGCAAATCACTGGGAGTTTCAACCTTAAAAGAACCTGAAAATATGCAGGGGCAGAGTGACAACTCTAAGATTCTTGGCAGTAACTTCCTTTTGGTTGTACATTAACATTCAGAGACTTCTTTAGAATGACTGAGTGATGTTCTTCTATAGAATTTTATGTAATCCTCATAAGTTTCTCTGATAAAGATAGTATTGTTATTATTCCCACTGTTTAGTGAGGTCAATTGGACTATCACTTGCTCTCTCAAGCTCTCTTGTCACTTACTTTGTCCCCATTCATGCATGGGAACCTGAGTTTTGGTAAAGCACTGCTCTTCCCACTCACTCAAGTTGAATCCCCATTTGTTTTTACAACCACCAAACAAGGATACACCCCTTGGCATTGGAATTCATCTCATTGACATTTGATAGTCATTCATTTGTTCATCACATGTGAAGGACCAGGGCAAATGATATGGAAAGGCACAGGTTGTTTACTCTAACGAGTTCGTGGACTCCATGATGAACTTGGGACTTGATTCCAGCTGACAGATAAGGACATTTTTGGGAGGAGGCAGCCTCTGAATATTCCTTGATGTAGTAGTGGTTTGAACAGAGATGAAGGTAGACCAGAGGGTAAACTGGATGGGTCAAGAGGTGGAAGACTGTGAGTGACGCAGAGAATAATGCAGGTAGCTTCCTCACTTGCCTAATTCCTAAGAGAATGATAGTTGCCTATGAACTGCAGGAGAATCCCAAGTATAGAGAGCAGAAGCAAATACAGGGCCCTAAAAATAAATAAACAGACCACGCAGATTCATCTCTTCTTTTCTTCTATCCCTAGCACCCCTATCAGTGCTCATCCTGTTTCAGTTTTAATACTAGAGCTCAGACATTCTACATCAATTCAGCATTCTCTGGACCTCCAGGGAATGAGTGGGACAAGTGGACTCTTTATCCAGCTGAGTTCTTAGCCTCTTCCTGATCAATATTTGGTTAGCTAGGGCATAGAGAAACAAAGAAGTAAGATTTCACACAGCTAGTGTAGGTAGTGACAATGTATAGAAGTAACAAGACTGGATGGCACAATATGTAATTTTGGCACCCGACTAGGAGTGGATCCCAAAATGGATTTAAAGGTAGTGCCAGTACCAAAAGGGTGAGTGATCAAAATCATACCATGCACCATTGCCAGATAGAACCACGAGCAAACTCTGGTTTGTTCATTAAAGAGGAAACTTAGGAGCTTATTGATTGAACTTCATTTCCTACCTTCTGGAATACCTTGGTGCCAAGTGTCCTGCCCATAGCTCCATAAATAGACCTATCCTCACAGTGAGGGCCTGGTGTCTGACTGTTTCTACAGAATCATTATTTCATGTTTCTGGGTGTTTCCAGACTGGAACCTAAACCAGCATCTGAACTGTGTTTATAGTTCTGTGGGAAGGTCTCAGCTGGCTGTGTTTGGCTGTGTTTGCCGTGCTGGGCTGTTGGTCTGAGTGTGATGATGTTAAATATAACATCTGATGATTTCATAAGAGCCTGGAGAAGAGGCAGCCTGTGCCAGCATTGCAGTCTCTGGCACCTCCACTGACCACCGCCCTGTCTGCCCTGCAACATGGCCAGGCGGCCATGTGGCCTGAGCCTCCTCTTTGAGAAGGGAGAGGCTAGCGCATCTCTGGGGGACCTTCCAACTCCAGCATGTTGTGATTCCCATCCCCTCTCCACTGGGCAGACATCCAAACTGTCATTTCTCTTTCATCTTTTAGGTCCGAGTTCTGGGCATCTCTGCATGAATCTTGACACACATGCTGCAAGGCCCTGTGGGGAGGCTTGGGGATCATGATCAGGAGAGTAGGAGTCAGCCAAGTCTTGGCATCCCAGTCCTGGGCAATATCCTGGCACTGTGGCAACTCTCACAGTGCAGGGGCACTTTCCCAGAGATCTCTGCAGCTTAACCTGCACCCCAGATTATTTGTTACCAAGTCTCTGTCTCCTCTTTGAACTTCCAGAATCTCATTGTCCGGAGAGTAAAAAAGTGGTCTATAGGCACCATAGTTCTCCCTGGAAGACTTCTGAACAGGCTCACAGTGTCTGATATAAATAAAAGGACATTTGCCACCAGTCTTAGGTGGGGTAAAAAGAAAAAAAAAACAGGTAAAATATTCAGAATCACTCTGAAAGTGACACTCCTAGCATTTTTTCTTTCTTTTTTTTCATGAGCTATTCACTCATTATTCAAGACCCTGCCTCATTCCTCACTCATTCACTGGCTTGTTCTTAGACACACTTGTCTTGAAACTTTTATGTTGATTTCGGTTTGACTCTATAGTAAGTCTAACTTAAATTCATGGAGAGCCAAGTTTCTCCTAGGATTCACATATCACAGTAGCCGGCCAATAATTTTGTTATGTATCTATCCTTTTTACTACCTTAAAAATAACAACAATAGCAAATAAATTATGGCTGAATTAAAAACCCGAACACTTCCCAGTGATACATAAGTAATGAGCAGTATTAGCTACAGAAAAGAAGCTTAATTTCTAGTGAGGACAATGGCAACTCAGACAAGCTACTGTTTAAGGCAGTGCACTCTTCTTACCCTCTACAGTCTCAATAAGATTTAAATTATTATTGCATGTCCTTCTGAGAGTCACAAATGTGGTAAACTTGTGACTGAGTTGTGAAATAGCTCTCCTACACACCTCACTGTGCTTTTTGTAAAGCTATGTTCCATATCATCTTCATTCTTTATGATGATCTAGTGGGGAGGGCGTTTGCCTTGCACGCAGCCAACATGGCCGACCTGAGTTCGATTCCTCCGCCCCTCTCGGAGAGCCCAGCAAGCTACCGAGAGTATTCAATATGCCAGACACAGTAACAACAAAGTCTCCAATGGAGACGTTACTGGGCCCGCTCGAGCAAATCGATGATCAACGGGAGGGCCTTTATTTAAATGGTTAATGTAACAGATCAAGGTATAGATGCTTTTGATATCTATGAGACCAATAAGCTAACAGATAAATTAGGTAGATATTATTCTCAAGGGAATATGTATACTCATCAGTTGCAAACAAGAGCACATGGGATATTTGTATGTTTGTGCATTGCATAGAATAGTCTTGTTGAACATTTATGTTGTTTCCTAAAGCTAGTGGTATATCATAGCTAAAACATGTAGTGGGAATAGATTTTAACTTCCTACATTTCTTTTTTTGACAATGTAATTTTTTATTTAATATATACACATTTTTATTTTAGTCACCATGATTTATAAAGCTGTTGTTTTTTTTTCTGGCAATCAAGAACTCATGGTTCTGACAATCACTTGTCTTTGAGATATGGACACCACACTTTGTTTCCCAGCTAATCCTGAAAATAATATTTATTTTATTTGCTCATAGAACTCCTTGGGTTTGAGAGAAACTCTCTATAGAATTCATGCTTTGGGAGTGGAAGGGAGTTGGTATTTGAGTGAATGCACACTAGCTAAGTGGTGCACTGCAGAGTTACTAGTCCATTAGATTTGTAACTTTTCCATAATGCTAATTCTAACTGAAAGGCAGGAGAACATGGATGATTGGGGCGCCCCTTTTAGTCAATGAAATACTCCCCCCCATGCATCACAACTTTGGGAGTCAGAGGTCACACACCTGCACAGACTAATGAGATTCATTAACACTGGGAGACTAGGAGATTTGCAAAGGGACATTATTGTGGCTATTCTCTTCCTTGACAAAGAGCTGCTATTGTCACTTTTCCTTCCCTTCCATCCCTGTCTATCATTAAAACAGGGATGTGGGGGAGGGCAGGAGTGCAGAGAGGAACCTTTCTAGTAACAGCTTCCTGAAGCTTAAAGAAGCTTAGCTGCTTCATGAACAAAAATTAAGTTGGCATGTGGCACGTGTCACTTGGCTGAATAACTCTACCTCAAATGCTCAACCCCTATGCCCCTACTGTCACTACCAAGCTCCCGCCCCATGAAATGGCCAGTGTAGGCAGATTCAGACCCCTGAGAGATGCCAAGAACGCTTTGGGAATGTGGTGACTGTTTTGACAGCATGGCCCCTTTAGTAAGAAGAGCTTACCCAGGACTTTGAAAACAGAAAACAGTGATTGCTCCCTGCGGCTCACAGGAGAAGCTGAGGTTCTGGTGTCGTGCCTCTAACTAATGGGTACTGGGAGAGGGCATCTGGACTGATTTTGAGAGTCTGCTTGAGAAGCCATGCTAATCTAGGAACTTTCTTATAATTTTGTGTATGTGGTTCTGATCAGTTTCAAATCATTTCACGTTCAGTGTTGGAGAGAGAGGAGCAAAGTGCAGTTTGGTAGCTGTTACTCATATTTTCTGTTTAAAATACTTTCAGGGTGCTATTGGATTTTGGTCTGCTGCTATTTTTCCCTTTTTGTTCCCTTTTCTGTAATACAAGTATTTTAAAAGTAATTTATGCCTGTGGCAGAAAGTATGGAAATTTCTAGAAAAGTATAAAGTATTTAGAAAAAAAACAACCATGTGTGATTGTATCCATGGCGTGGTCATAATAAAATGTGAGCATTATGACTGATTTGCCTCCAGTAATTTGAAGTGGGAAATTATTGATGTGTGTGTGTGTCAATAATTTTTTTAAAAAAATTTATTATTGAATCACTGTGAGATACAGTTACAAGCTTTCATGTTTAAATTACAGTCATACAATGATCAAACACCCATCCCTCCACCAGTGCACATTCTCCACCATCAATGTCCCCAGTTTCCCCTCCCCCCCTTTTAGTCCTCCCCCTGCCTCCATGGCAGATAATTTCCCCCATACTCTCTCTCTACTTTTGGGCATTATAGTCTGAGGTACAGATACTGAGAGGTTATCATGCTTCATCCTTTATCTACTTTCAGCACACATTTCCCATCCTGAACTATTCCTCCAACCCTCATTGGTGGGTCAGTAATTTTTACTAAAATCTTATCAATGTTATTTCAATCCCATCTTTTGAACTCAGTTCAGTAATATAAAGTGCTCCTTAATTTATAAAAAACAGATTTTGCCAACCTGAGTATTTTTGGTTTAAAATAATCACTTTCTGACCAACATGTTTTATTGAGAGGGACTCAAAAAACCCCACTTTACTGGAAGATTTTATTAGAATATAAAATGTCTAGCTGTTTTATTTTTGTAATTTAATAATTTGTTTTTATAAAATTATAATGGGGGCATTATGCTTCACAAGAGGATTGAAGTCATTGATTTACAGTTTCAGAGCTTCTTCACCTGTCCCTCCACCAGTGTGAGAAGATTTCCATCTTTACCTCACCATTCTTTCCCTCTTCTACTTCTTTAGACTCCTCAGCCTCCAGATCTATTGACCCTGTCTCAGGGTTTGTTACCATTGGGGATTGTATGATCCCATTCTTTGTTTATTTATACTCCACATAGGAAGGAGGTGATCTTTTTGTCTCTAACTTTCTGACTTACTTTCCTTAGCATGACATCTACCAGTTCCATCAATGTTGCAGAAAATCTCAAGATTTCTTTCTTTTTTTTGGCCTTTTTTGGGTCACACCCAGCAATGCTCAGGGGTCACTCCTGGATCTGCACTCAGGAATTACTCCTTTCAGTGCTTGGGGGACCATATAGGATGCCAGTGATCGAACCCAGGTTGGCTACATGCAAGGCAAATGCCCTACCTGGTTGTACTCTCGCTCCAGTCCAACATTTCTTACTTTTATTCATAGTTAAATAGTATCCCATTACACATGATGAAATAATAATATAGTACTATTCAGTATATTACGTATAATGAAAACTGTTAGGAATGCATAATGGATATTTAATTATCCATTCATTTGTTATTGGGTACTAGGGCTGTTTCCAGATCTTGGCTATTACAGGTAGTGGTAAATACAGTTGTCTTAAATCACCCCTTCTCTTCACTCCAGAGAGAGACATTTGTTTCTGTTTACAGTGGAGCAATAGCACAGCGGTAAGGCATTTGTCCTGCACGCTGTCAGCCTGGCAGATCTGAGTTCAATTCCTCCACCCCTCTTGGAGAGCCTGGCAAGCTACCGAGAGTATCTCGCCCGCACGGCAAAGCCTGGCAAGCTACCCATGACGTATTCAATAAGCCAAACACAGTAACAACAAGTCTCAAAATGGAGATGTTACTGGGCCTGCTTGAGCAAAATTGATGAACAGCGAGAGGACAGTGTGATACTGACAGTTATAACATGTTTGATATGCTTATTGTCTTTCTTTTTTACCTTGTGACTGACTGCTCAGTTAGTGTGTGTGTGTGTGTGTGTGTGTGTGTGTGTGTGTGTGTAGGGGAGTGGTGGTGGGGGCACTTGTGGTGCGTGGACCCACATGTCCAGGTTTTCCTGGCCAAAGGTTAACTACCTTGTTCACTCCCATCCTCCGCCCCAAGCTGGGGGATTTAACTGGAAGCTCCAGGCTCTCTGCTATGGGATTCTGGTTTCTTTAGATGCCGTCTTAAAGATGCGGGACCCTTCTAAATTAGCTTGCAGGACATGATCCCCACAGCCAACTGTTACCTTCCCACTCCACCCCCTCCTCCTGGAATCCGCCCATCCTAGAGAGCCAGGGGGCAGGACGGGTGGGAGTGGGGATGCAGGGAGAGGTTGTAATTCTGATTGGGTGCTTTGTGTTTGGGTGGAGGCAGCCTGAGAGACACAGGTCTGTGGGAAGCTGCTCCTTTACCTCGGCCAAGTCCCACAATGAAACTCTAATCTCTCCAGAAATCAGACTACACAGCTGCTCATTGGGGGTTAAGGAGCTGGGAACCAGGGGGACTCTCACTGTCTTCCTAACCCAGGGGATGGCGGAACACCATGTGCTTGCCTGGCCTTTGCGTCCAGGAGGACCCTGGCGTCCTGCCGAGTGTTCGTGGACTCAGCTCGGGTGCAATGAAAAGTGTGGCCTGGCGTGGGCAGAAGAGAGAGCTTAGCGGATGGGGAACTGGCCTGCACAAGGCTGATTCTGGTTTGATCCCCAGCATCCTATAAGACTCAGAGACTATAAAACCCAGCTCCTGGAAGAGAACAGCGCAGAGTCTCCTGTCCCCGTGCCTGGCTGTTCTCGCCAGGGCCCCTTGGAGGGAGCGGGTTGAGTTTCCCTCCCCGCCCCGACCAGGGCTCCCGCACCCAAAGACCTCCAGAACCAGCTACCACCATGCTGAGACCACTCTCCACATGCATGAAGGTACCAGCAGAGGAACAAAGGCATGCGGGTCCCGGGGCTGAGATCTCCAAGCCTGCTAGGATCGGGGCTGAGCATCCTCCACCCAGATCCTCCAAATTCCAGTAGGCAGGGGTCACACCCACCAACTGGCCCCCTGGCGCCGTGTAATCCCATCAACGGCCAAGACTCAGAGACTATAAAACCCAGATCCCGGAACCACACGGCTGCAAATGCGGCCACACGACATATTATTATCTCATTCCGACTTTGGACAAACTGGCTGGCTACCTAATGTAACCTGCCCACACGGCAGAGTCTGGCAAACTCCCCGTGGCGTACCCAATATTCCAAATACCAGTAACAATGATGGGTCTCATTCTCCTAATCCTGAAAGAGCCTTGAATATGGCACTTTTTAAAAAAAATCTAAGGGCTAGGACAAAGGAGATGTTACTGGGGACTGCTCAAGGCAATCGACCAACAACAGGATGGTCGTGATCATGATTGTGATATGCTACTTGTTTCTAGAGAGTAGGTGAATATTATGAAATTAGCTGTTTTTTCATTTCTGAATTTATTTTTGTGCTCATTTGTTTTGATTTTTGTGTTTGTCTTTTGACCACATCTGGTGGCCAGGGACTATCTTGAATATTGGGTTGCTACTGGCAATAGTCTGGGGACTGAGTTGTGGTGGGGATTGAACTGGGGCCTCCTACATAAAAAAACATGCCCCAAACCCAGACAGTTGTGTCTCCATTCTACATTTAATTTTTTATGGGATAAGTGATGTTGCCTATATTCTTTTCTTCAGATGCATTAGACTTCCTGAAGTCCTATCTTCATTTGGATTGCTCAGTGAAATTCTTTCCACTATCATTATCTTTTACTAAACTTTCAAAAATGTTTTTCTCAAAATGAATGCTTTACATTAAATAAAATTCTAAAATGCAGACCAGGCTATATGCATATTGCTCAGTGGGGAGGTCCCCTTGCTTCCGAGCATCTCATAATATTTGACAGTCATTTCTCCTCTTGTCTCACTTACACATTTTGGTTGGAACAGAATGTTTCTAAGCAGGTGTATCCTAACCCAGAATCCTGGGTATAAGGATGCTTTTGTAAAAACAAATGAGCAATGAGTATATTCAGTGCCATACAATTAAATCTCAAAATAGCAACTCTAGATTTTATAAAATTAAAAGATACATGCCCAATTGAAATGATGTGATTCCAAAAACACCTACAGCATAACATTTCTACATTAATCTAAAAAATAAATAAAGATACAATTAAGAGGTGTTGGCAAAGAGAAATAGAAAGTAGTGTGTGTAATTTAGGCAGGAGCTGACTCTCACAGAAAAGAAAATTGACCAAAGAGACGGAAACAGTGAAAGTGACCAAAGAAAAAAATTTTCTCTTATCTAGAAACACCTGCACCATGAATGCCAGGGAATAGGAATGAAAACAAAATAGGCACAGAATTAATCAGCTTTCATCTCTTTATTGAAAAATCACACATATATGGAAATAGCAGCTAGAAGGCTTGTAAATAGCATGATTGCCCATCCTGGCTTTCTCAAGGCAGTTTCTGTTTTCACCTCCAGTATTTGCTCTATTATCAATAGAATTGCATTTTACTCTCCAAGTTGTAGCAGTTCAGGCATTGAATTAGTGGTTTCTGTATGGCAGCAAATTTCAAATGTTTGTGATAATGAAAAATAATGAGTGAAGGCATAGATTTTGTACAAGGATTTTGGAAAGTGAGTTGGAAGTAGCCAAATGAATTTCCAATATGTTTTTGCAATAGCTAAGATGTGCAATGAGATTGGGGAGTGGCTGAATGATGGTTTAAGGAAATCACAAATTAATTTCACTTTTACCACCATCAAAGAGCCAAAAATCTCTGCTGCTGTTCTTATGACACTTCTAGTCCATACTATCATCTCAGTATAACAATACCAGAATGTAGCAAACTCTTGATTATTAGGCAACTTCTTGAAGCAAGGGGTGGGGGAATATTTGCTGAGGTTTCTGTTGAGAGTTCCATCACTTGCATTTGTGTATACCATATGGTATAACCTTGAAGGTTCTCTTACAGCAATCTCTGCTCTCCTGCCCAGTCTAGCAGGTGCCATTCCATTCTGCGCTTTCAAGTTATTTTCTTCTTTTTTACCCTTCTTGTTCTTCCTGCCAGGAAGTCCCTGCATTTCCCTAGTTTTGTCTGCTATTCAGGATCTTTCCTAGCTTCTACTCACTCTACATTTTTATGGTGAAATTCAGCTTCTTTTTCCTCTTGAGAGAATTCAGAACCAGTGTGAAGATTGCCTCTTTTTATATGGGGTGAGTTAAAGAAGTTTTGATAATTCCCATAATGATAAAGTGATTCAATAACATTTAATACCCTCAAGATCTGATTAGTCAGTTGTTTAAGACATCGTAAAGTACAAATTTCTGTGAGATAAGAGAAATATTTAATTGCAGTACAGACAGCAACTGAAAAGAAGCAAGCTATTTACAAACTTGAGTGAGAAAGAACTTATGGCTTGTTTATTTTTACAGGCTAGGCACTTTTTACCTGATTTCTTCTGAGAGTTTATAAGGTTTTTTCATTTTCTTTAAATTAACTGTATTTAATTATTAACAGTATTTAACAGTATGTATTAACTGAAAAGTCCTGTCAAAAATTAGCAGCATTTAACAGTGTGTATTAACTGAAAAGTCCTATAAAAAAAGAATTGTAGAATGGGAAAGAAAAAGGGAGACAAGAGATATTAGTGTTGGGGACTCTTATGAAATAGGATTTGCTCCATGCAATAAGAAATTGAATCATGGTAATTTCTATCGTGTGCTCTGAGAACAATGCAGTGCCATGGTTAAGGAATCTGGGGCCTAGACTGAAATATCTAGGCCCTTTTCTGGTGCTCTGTGGCTTGTAACTTCCAGAAGATTACCTACTACCCTTCCATCTCAGTTTCCCCAATTAATAATATAATTGTTATTAGTTAAAGTGTGATTGTATTTCTGTCTTGCAACTTTGGGAAAATAGATAATAAGTGTTTGCAACTGTGTTTGGCAAATTATAAATGCTCAATGCATGTCGGTTTTCATGGCTTTTATTATAGACTACAAGTTAAGTGGTATCTTTTCAAAAGGCAAACCCAATGACATTCATCCTGGGATAAATGGTGGTGGTTAGTGCTAGACCTATTTTCTTTCCTGGTTTTCTGAAGATTTCAGGATCTGAGTCAGACAAAGGACCTGTGAAATGTCAGAGGCAGACAAATCCATGACTTGGCAGGCTCCTGCCCCACTGAATTCTTCCCTAAGTTATGTTTGACAGTTCCCTCTCTATTAAACACAATGTCCCTGTCTTCATCAAGGACATTGGACCAAGATGTGTGTGTCCACTGTTGATTGGCACTGTGTTAGAACAGGAATCATTGGCATGACAAAACCATTTATCTCACCTCTTCCCCCTTGCATTCTGGCAAAGGAGATGGGGAGATAGAAAAACAAAATAATATGCAATATGTGTATTTTTAAAATTATAAAATTTTCATTAAACTTTTAAATTTCAGATAATTTTAGGTTCACAACACTTACAAAAGTAATACAGGCAGACTCCAGGGGCTCTTGATTTTTCCTGATTGAAAACATCCTACAAATTATAGCACATATTACAATCAGGATATTGACTTTGACTCACCCAAGATCCAGATGTCTTCATGGTCACATGAACCCCTTTGCTGACCTTTCATGGACACACTACTTCCCATAATCCTGAAACTACTCATCTGTTCTCTATTTCTATAATTTTGTAATTTCAAAAATGTTAAGAGGATTGATATAACCTTTTGGACCTTGCGTCTTTTTTCTTCTGAACCTGATTCTCTAGAGATTTTTTTCAGGTTGTGATATGTAGCAGTAATCTCTTTCTTTTTTGTTGCTATTCCATGATCTGGATGTTCACAGTTACCCATTGAAGGACAAGTGGGTTATTTCCAGATTTTGGCCAATAAGATAAAAGCTGCTCTGAACACTCACATACAGGTTTTAAATGAACAAAATTTTTAATATGTCTGGTATTTAATGTCCCAGGAATGCAACTCTTGGGTGTATTATAATTCCATATTTAATTTTTTAAAGTTCCAGACATTTACAGAGTGGTTTTACTGATCCACTCTGTGTTGGGCAGCATATGGTTCATTCAACTTCTCCACATATTCACGAGTATTTGGTACCATCATGTAAAAAAGCTATTTTGATGATTTTGTAGTGATAGTTTATTGTGGTTTTATTTTATATTCCCTTAATAGATAATGATACTAAATATCCTTTCATTTGCTTATTTGCCATCTGTATAGCCTCACCAGTGAAATGTCTGTTCATGCCTTTTGTATATTTTGTAATTGGAGTGTTTGTTTTTCTTACTGTTGAGATTTGAGAGCTGTTTGTATATTCTAGAGATTAGTTCTGTGTTAGATATGTGGTTTGTAAATATTTTCTTGTGTCTGTACCTTGTCTTTTTATGATCATAATGAATCTTTCATGTAGTAAAAATATTTTTTATTGATTATATTCTGTTGCTCTTTATATGGGGGCGGGTATCAGAAAAGGAATCTCTTATGGTGATTTAAGTAGAGTCCTAAATAAGTGAGCCTTGTATACCTGTACATTCTAGGAAGAATAAACAGCAAGATCTTGGACTGAGATCTTGGGACACTCAAGAAGACTCAATACAGGCTGGTAAAAATTCAGTGGTTGAGGGAAGAGTGTCAGAGATGAGATCTGGGAGGTGGTATGTGATTAGAGCATAGATCACCTTAAAGTATATTTGAAATATTTTAACTTTTACTCAGAAACAGCTGGGAAGTCAGGGTGTGACCATAACTGAGATGGATTTTAAAGTGATTACTTTGGCTGCTTTGTGGAAAATAATTGGAGATTCAGAAGAGGAAAGCATTATACAGGAAAACGAATCTAAAATCAATTGCTTTGGGTTAGAGAGTCTCAAATACCTAAGTTTTATAACTTTTATTTTAGTGCAGGGTTTCATACATGTTAATGAAACAATTGGGGTGGCCTTATTACTGGTGATTTATGGATCTTATGAAATCTGGGTTGGTAAATTTAGAAATAGAAATAAAATTTTTAAATTCAAAGTGTTTATGATAACTTTTGTTAGCAATTATACTGTATCTATATACCATTTGACTTTTTCCTAAGAGTTGGCATGTTACTGGCATGTCTTTTCTGAGAGTAAACACAGTTAAAAACTTTTGTTTTCTGCCAATGCTTTTCATCATTTCTATCTTTTCTGAAAGCCCCTGCCTGAAATACAGACTAGCTCCATCTAAAATTGGATTGTGCTGCTTGCAACTTTGGATGTATTTATTGATCAGCTGCCATTGGGAAAGCATGAATTATTACATTGTAATTGGTAATGTCTTTCTTGAATAAGGTACATGTATCAGCGAAGAGTGACAATCAAGACTTTCCCTAAACAACAGGGTAAAGCTCTGGCACACTCAATTCAAACAAGATTTTTTAAAAAATTTACTATTAGCTGGTATGTTTAGAAAGATTCTGAGTCTTATGGTGATCAGGCTCAACATCAATTGGAGGACATTTAAGACAACCATGACTGGCTTCAACTGCACACAACTGTTTGTCTATATTGGAGAGCACAGGGTGGTCACTGCTTTTATTTACTCCCATTAATAAATCAGTTTGCCAACCTTTTTCCTCTCAAGATGTGGTCAACTACCTTTGTTGATTAATGGAGGGGAGCACCTTGCAGATGCAATTGCTATATTTAGTGGTGCTTGAGATGAAATCTGTAGTGACCCAGGTGTAACAAAGACCATATAGATCATCTGATAGACTGTCATTTTTGCCAAACTCAACCCCAGAAAGACCTAGGATTCTCACCTACTCCCCAGAGGATTCATTTCAGTTTTCTCTTCCCCTGATCCTAATGCAGCATTTCTAAGCCACCAAGCAAAGTGTACATTTATCCCTTCTTAATATTACTTCATTGACTTGAGGAAATTATAGGTAATATTCATTGCACGGCTTCAAAATAAATCTACTCTATGTGTCTAACAATCTGAAAGAACACTCTCAGGAAAATCCAGGACAGTTTTAAAGAAAGGCTCTGAAGAGAAAGTGGACTTTGAAGGAACTTTTGAATATTTCTCTTCTGCCCCCTATCTTTTGATCATAACATTTACCACCTGCAATTATGAGGATTAAATGAAACAATGCAAGATTTGCTACTCACTGTATGATGATAGGTCATTGTTATGTTCTAAGGCCACCTCTAGTCTATTACAGATAACATGTTTTGCAGAATATATCGTAGACTGAATAAATTCCGTTGGATGCATCTAGAACCCTCTGACTAATCCGGAGAATGTTTTCTCAGAAATGGTTGTGGTTACATACAGATCTAGATATACACCTATAATCTTGAAACACATTAAATAGTTTAATAATCACATAAGTTGTCAACTATCCATTTATGTATCAGCTCATTTTAAACCAAAAAGTGCAAAGTTTATAGAAATACATAAGATGAATCTCTAACACATTTTTGGGAGGATTTTTTTTAATGCATGCATTTCCTTTTCTTCTTTTTTATTTTACAGTACTATTTATGATAGGGGTTCATGCATACAATGTTCCAACACTATACTGTCCATCAGTGTTTCCCCCGACATCTTCCACCATGGTATAGTTTATGAATTTTTTTCTTTTTAAACCGTTTTTTATTGAAGTACATGAATTTACAATACTATTGAAGGAATGGCTGTTGGAATATTGTATGATCAAAATACAATCATGAACAGCTTTGTAAGGGTCTATCTCACAATGAGTCAATAAAAAATGTTTTTAAAAAAGCATGTTGCCATTATTAGGCCTGATTAAATGAAGTAAAACAAATTTTTAAGCATATAAAAAGAATAAAGAAATAATGAGAGAAAAATAAATGGCCAAAGTCATAGAAACTAGAGATTTCTGTCCAGAATTGAGCTTACATGGGAGATGGAGGGTATCTGGGCAGGCCTTCTGGACACCGATGGAGGAAAGCAGGCTCTTTGATGATGGATATGGTGTTGCAATGAGCTAATATTGTTTAAAGTCAGAAAAAGCCTAAGTAGTTAAACTTAAACTATTTTCCACTTGAAATAGGAATTGAAATTTATGGTTTTTCATGCACTACTTGATATTTACTCAGTAAGTATCAACTGTACATATAGTATTTTAAGCCAATTTATTATATACTGGGTAAAATTGCTCTTATGAAATTTAAAATCAAGTAATTTAGTGGAACACACTTATAATGTACTAGACTTGGGTACAGTCCTAGCCAATATTTATTGTTATTAAATGCCAGGATCTGTTCTAAGGAGTTTAGATGTTCATAACTTCCTCTGAGTTCATGGTAGAGTTAGTACTCAGGAGACTGGCTTCCTATCATTCCTATTTTTTAGCCAATGAAGGCTAAAATACAAGAAAGATCAGTAGAGAGAGGATTCCAAATAGACCATCTCACTCCAAGATTTGGACTTTTAATGACTGCAATTGAAGATGTTAGAACATCATAAAGAAAAGTCCCACTCAACCAACGGGACAATGTTTGCTTTCTGTAAATGGTATCCAGGAACTGGGATCCAAGATCTGACTGTTTCCAGAGACAAGCTACTGGACAGCTCATGAATATGTTCCTGGAAACAAGAAAATGCAGTAGGAACGACTTCTAAATGTTACAAAGGAGGGAGGAAGGGAGTGGGAGTAAGTTACCCAGGGAACAGTAGATTGTGGGGCGACAAGAAAGAAATAAGTGAGAAGCAGTAAGTTCTTTTTCTCATTTCCATAACTGCATCATGGAGGCATATGCTCCAGCAGTTTTTACTCATTCACTTTGCCAAGATCCACCCCTCCACCCACAGCACCAGCCCTTCTCTGCTGCCACACTCACCTGGCCTGTAGCCACACTCACCCTGAAATTAGCATGACCTCCCCTACCCCTCCCTAGAGGTATGTTCCAAGCTGCTTGGGTGATTATTGAAATATCCGCTAAAATTCTGTGCTTATTTTTATTTGATTTTGAGTTCAAGAGGACAAGAACAGTTTTGTTTTATTATTCTTTGTATACCTTAACCCTAGACCTCTATCAAGGGTATCTGTTAGGAATTAAAGTGTGATTCCTTTCACCAAAAGACATGTCATAATCTTAAATCTTGGTACCTTAGAATGAGACCTTATTTAGAAATCAAATATTCATAGGAGGAACCAGGTTAAGATAAAGTCATTAAGATGAATCCTATATTTTTTTTATGGTTTGGGGGCCATACCCAACAATGCTCATAGGTTGCTCCTAGATCTTCCCTTGGGAATATTCCTGGCAGTGCTCCGGGGACCATATGAGATGCAGGGGATTGAACCTGGGTTGGCCAAGTGCAAGGCAAATGCCCTACCTGTTGTAATATCACTTCAACCTATACATTTAACTTTTGTCTCACCCTTGAATAATCCTTCCCCACAATGCTGTGTTAGCCTTCCAATGACTCATAAATTCTTTGCTTCCTGGATGTTTGACTTAAGAGAAGGTAGCAGGGATAGGGGACAAAGAATATGGCAAGAAGGGATAAAAGACATCCATGTCACCTGGGACCATGTGTGACACTAGCTATATGCATAAAACTCAAAATTCACATATTGTTGAACAAGCATTCAAATGTAGGGAAAAGTGTGAGTCAGCCATGCATTTTTGATGATCTTGTCATGCACGGATTGGTACCTGGCAGGTTGCGTTTTCTCTAGGATTTCTGCCACCAACTGTCACTACATACTTTTCAATTTGCACAATCTCATCATTGCCAAGAATGAAGCACCTCCATGCGCCTTGTAATTACAGAACTGTTCCTGTCGCCCCCTCCCTAAATCCCCTGGAGATTAAATTTGCACATTCTGACAAAGTAATTTTTGATTTTGTTTTCTGTAAGGAATCATTGAAGATTTCCCTTATGAGACCTCTATCATAAACAATGAGTTGGCTTCAACTCTGCAAAGTTCTTCCTCCGCTGACAGTTTAATTGTTCTCTCTGCTTCCAGGCTTTTCACCTTTTATGAAATATGATGCTTTCACTACATCTTGTCTAAATGCAGGTATGAAAAAAATCGGGTGGGTTTATGAGCTAAAGAGCTAATGTCTAATTAGAATGTGGTGTTTGCAAATATTCACAGAGCTTCTTTTAAAATGACTAGGAAGTTTTTTGAGTATTCTTAAAAGATTCAATATGGGTGTTCCAGGATGTGGATAAAAGGAAAGGCATGGATTCTTTGGAATGTAGTCTGCATACTCCAGCATCCTACCGGAGACAATTTTATTGTCTCCCCTTTGTCCTACTACATAGATTCATCATCTGGGATGCATAAGGACTAACTTCCTAACAATTTAGCTGTGTTATGGCTCCTTAGAAGCTACATGGTGCTTTCAGGAAAGTATAGATCAGCCTGTACCAAGACAAATCTCCCTCCTGTCCTCTCCATCCAGGCCTTCCTTCCTCCTCTGATATGATTCTGTCTCTTGAATCTTTCCTGGATCCCCTGACTTCTCTTGCTTTTCTCTTTATCATCCCCCTTGTCTAAAACCACATGAAATACATACCATCCTTAAACAAAAGGAAACAAAACAAAATTTTTATATAGCTTCCTTTCCATGGCAGAGCTTTTACTTTAATGCTATTCCCAAGGGCCTGAGAAGTCTAAACATATCTTTTTCTTGTCACCTTTCATTCTCTAAATTTCACTGTGTTGTAACCTCACATAAGAGCTTGAGAAAACCAGGCATTTCCTAAAATGGGAGACTTAGTTCTCATCCCACTTGACCTCAGAATCATTTACTACTAACAGTGAGAAGCCATGTGCTAAGTTCAAACTAGAGATTTGAGAAACAGAGAGAAGGGGCAGATGGATGTTAATGGTTCATTGTGCCCTACTAGACCTTCTCTTCTCCCCACTCCTCAATGTTTACCCTCATCAGAGATTATCTTTGAATTTATACTCTCATTCTTTTCTTGTTCACTTTTTTCCCCACATTTGAACTCTTAGATTACTTTGAGTTTGTGGTCTTTAAAAAGAGTTACAAAGGTGCAGTGTTGTTTATGTGTCAATATTGCACTGGGCACTATATAGTCCTTAGGATTTATTCATAGTTTCTTGGATATTTAAGTAGAAGTGGGATTGCTACTTCATATGGTAATTATCTCTGTTTTTAAATATCTTCTTGAGAAAACTCCATATTTTGCCCATTTTACATTCCAGCAGTGGGCAAGAATTCCTGTTTCTCCAAATCTTCACTAACATTTTTTAATTTCTGGTTTTTGACAGCAGTGATACTAATGGTGGGAATTGATGTCCTGTGTTTGGTGTGTATTACCATAGTGATATGGTGGCTAAAGGGGTAAGGCAATTACTGATGAGCCATTGATGGAGGAACTTGATTATTTAGCTTGGAGAAGAGAGGGTATATCTCTCTCCTACCAACATTATGGCTGCTGTTTTTCAACATCTGCCAAGTTACTATGTTAGAGGAAAAGAGAGTGAATCAGATTTTTACCCAATGTTAAGGATGTACAAATATTTGAAATTGTTCAGGGATGAGATGGTATATGCTGTAGGTGTTGCTCTAACAAAGTTCCCGTGATATACTTCTTAGCTCCTTCACTGCATAGTAGGTCACATAAATGACCTTGCTATTGTTTCGTACCCCTGTTATGAATACTGTGTACCTTTTAGTGAGGTGGCTCTGGGAGTGGGTGTTCCTCTCAGGACAATTAACTGATTGTACATGCAGGTGACTAGATATTATGGATGGCAGAATAATTAGAAAAAGATGTTTTAATTAGATTTTTGCTCCTAAATTCAGTCTAAATGAATGATTATTTAGTCTTTTGCAGTTTTCTAGAATGTTCTGTAAAAAATTATTGATAAACTATATCAGCAGTTGCAAAAATTTTTTCTGTTAAAGTGCAGAGAGTAAAAATTTGAGATGTCTTATTGACCCTGGAATCTCTGCAACTATTTGTTGTAGCATGAGAACAACTATAATCAGTCTACAAATGAATGGATGTGTCTGGGTGTCAATATGACATTATTAAAACAACCAATAAGACAAAATTGTCCCAATGGATCACACAATCCTATAGAAAGAAACCTTCTCTGTGGTTAGCTTGATATGTTGATTGCCATACAGAAAATGGATTTATCAAGTATTTTCTATTAGGTACATAAGCGTTTATTTTTATGATCCCCTAGAGGTAGGGCTGGAGCGATAGCACAGCGGGTAGGGCGTTCGCCTTACAAGCGGCCAACATGGCCGACCCGAGTTCGATTCCTCTGCCCCTCTCGGAGAGCCCGGCAAGCTACCGAGAGTATTCGATATGCCAGACACAGTAACAACAAAGTCTCCAATGGAGACGTTACTGGGCCCGCTCGAGCAAATCGACGATCAACGGGAGGGCCTTTACCTTTACCTTTAGAGGTAGATAAGGTTTGTATGCACATGTTAATTTGTTTAGGTGGCTACTATTGAAATATCAAAATTACTTTTCAGTAAAAATTACTTTTTACCTCTTGTTGCTATAAACAAAAAGTAACAAAAACAACCAACCTACCAGACTTAAAAAAAACCCACTCCAAATCTACCGTAAATTTACTATCAAAACTGGTTATCTTTAATAATAGCATTTTGACTTGTTTTGACCTTCAAAATTCTTAATGTTAAAATAAACAACACTTAATTTGTAAAAATATAATTTTTATTGAGCAGTCAGTAGAAAGCTGGTAGAAGAGGCAACCAGGCATGTGGTGGGGGAGTGGCTCTAGTATTATTAGAATAATACCAAAAGATGGCAACCACTTCATTTTGGCGTCTATTTAATATACAGCTGTTGATATGTGATTAATCATGTCTTGGAAAGCAAAATGCTATTTTCAAGACCTGCAATGGTTTCCATGTGCTGGCAAGAGTGTATGCATGTTGTTGTCTCACCAACCTGTTGGACTTTTCTCTGCTCGGTGACTCAGAGGGAAGCCCTGCGGAAGGACTTAGACCTACCACTTTCACTGTCAATGTTGCAGTGAACTTATCACCTGAGATGGTTGGGTTTGTTTTTTGGACCTAAGAAAATGAAGGAAATAATAATGTAAGTTTGCAAAGTTCTTTAAATTTTCAATATACATATCGCCAACTTGTGGCTTACTACATTTCTATCAGTTGCCACCTTCTACTTGCAAACAGCTGAGTGTCTTCCTCCCAATTCTGGATGAGACATAGAAAGGGCACCAAAACCTTCCTCAAAAGGTCCTAAAGGAAACATGTGTTGCTCTAAACAAAGGAAATGAGCGGGGGTGCTACTTTCAAACTAAGAAATGCAGGATACATCTGCTACAGGAGTTTTAAACTGCTTGAATAAAGTATATCTAACTCGAGTGATTTGCAGGGTAGATTTAACTCAGCACATGAAAAATTTTCAATTCAGATTTGAAACAGGAGAGATTTTTTGAGTCAAACTCATTTTTAAAACTTCATTCTCTATAGTGTTTTGTAATTGAAATTTCTTAGAAGAATTTCACCCCTTATTCTTAAACATTTGAACATATACCATAAGTAGATGAGTTCTACCATTGAAATTTCCATTTCTATTATTTCCACAATGAGAGCCGGTGGTGACATTTGAGGGGATGAAATGTATGGCAAAACATATGGAAGTCTGCTAATTCATCTTAGTATAAGATTTCTTGGGGAAGGCTGCAATGTACTTGTTTTGAAGAATGTTCTGCAGTGTACCCTTTGGAAGCTTTAGCCTTTATTAAATAGATGAATTTATATTCATATTTTCAAATTTATGTTCCCATAATTTTTTTCTAATTTTGTGTGTATATGAATGTAATTTTTTTCAGTCTTATTTGTGAGGATCTCACCCTATTCAGGTAGCTTGGTAAAGGGTAATTGAGCTTTTGTGTTCAATGGTGCTATCAGGGGTTAGAAAAGACTGCCTTAAGAGTCTGAAGCATTAGATGTTCCTATGTAGAATACATTAGTTGGGGAAAAAATCCAACAAGTTCATGGCAACATACATCTTAAATTCCAGGTCTAGTGTGATACATTCTGAAATCTCCCTCTTTCTCCAGATTATGGAATGATCTGCTTTACTCTCCAAGAAAACAATGTGACTGACCAGAGCTCTTTCAACATTTAAATGATTCAGCTCCATAACTAATCTTGAAAAGAAGCCAAGCCACTGAATTATCACAGATAGATTGTTTTCAAGGCTGAAAACTCTGACACCTTCTTGGAACCTTTCACAGCCTAGTAAGAGTACAGCAATGTGATGGGAAAGTTGCGTCTTAGCCCACCAAATTCAGTGAGTGAAAACAATAACGCAAAAAGCTCAGCCAGCACTAATCAGATTAGTAAATTCTCAATAACTCTAGTAGCATAGTGAAATATAACAATTTTCACAAATTGACTTTTATCGACCTATTTTTTTAATATTTCCATTTGCTATTTTGTTGTAAAAAGCAATATAAAGTAAATGTGCTTATGCTTGCTAAGGAGGCAGGTATTGGAGTGGGGGTTGTTGGACATTGGTGGAGGGAAGGTCACACCAGTGGTTGTATTGGTGTTGGAACATTGACTTCCTGAAACAACTATATTGTGAACAAATTTGTAAATCATGGTGTTTAAATAAGAATAAATAAATAAAGTATGTGACTAGACCATAAATTTAAACACTTGTAATTGTGTCATGGAAAGCTAGTCTGCTGGGAAAGACAAAAGTGAAAACATTGAGTTGGCTCCGTCAAATTAGATGTCCAGGGATATCTTCACACTTTTGTATAAAATATAAAGTCACAAGGGGGCTGTTCCAGTTTATTTTAAAATTTTGGAATTTTAGAAATTTTGGCATTTGACCATATAGACATTTCTAAAGCAGTTTGATCTATAGATAATTTACTACCTGACCTGGCCTCATCTAGTTCTGGGTTCCCCTTAAAATACCCTATACTGGGAGAAAACAATTTTTCTTGCCAATCTTATCCTCTAAGATTTATAAAGGTGATTAGTTTTTCTTTCCATGACGACTTTTTTTGAATGAAAAGAATGGATAAAAAAGTGAGATGAGAAAGAGAGGGATGTATAAAAGGTAGGTGGGGCTGAGCAAAGGATAAAAGGATGAAAGAAAGGAAGCAAGGAAGGAAGGAGGGAAGGAAGGGATGAAGGATGAAGAACGGAAGAGGGAAGGGGAAGGAAAAAAGAAGAAAGGAAAGAAGGAAGGAAGGGAGGAGGGAAGAAATTTAAGAAAGAAAGAAGGCAAAGAAGGAAGGATGTTAGAAAGAGTAGAGGAAACTGGAAGAGTGGTAAGGAGTGACAGAAAAGGAAATGGGAAGGAGACTTTTACCATTGAAGAGATGGTAAAAGCATCTGAAGTGCTTTTTTAAGCAAATGATTATAGAAAAGATTCTAAAGGGTAGATATTGATCATTCATCAGCTGCCAGAATTAGTGAAACATTATTTTCATGCTGTGAATACTCTGAGTCATGCCTGTTTCTTAGATGGACTTTAGGCCTCTGAGTAGAGCACGTTCTGAAATTAACTTGAATAACCTAATTTCCACCTTCCCCTAGCTCTCTTCTTACACACTGTGCAAAGGGCAAAACAAAAGTGAGACAAGAAAGATTAACAAGGTCTCTGCCAGCTGTTAGAGAGAAGTCATTGTTTGCCTGCATTTAAGGAGAAAAGGACACTATTTGGCAATGTGGGGTGCCTCTGCATCAGTTGTAGCTAATGATCATCCTGAGAATTGAGCTGTAAGGAGAGTTGCCCATTGACCAGCCCTGACTGCTCTCACTGACAGGTGCTAATGGGCGGGGGCAGGACACAGCTGCCTGAGCAGGAATCCCATTATCCTTTGCTGGGTATTGATTCACCCTGTGGGATGTTTCCTTTCTGGCTGTGTTAATTTCCAGAGTGCACATTTGCCTGGTTCTGGGCACAGAGAGAGAGAGTCAGAGGCGCTCAGGGCAAATGTAATGGGCTCTGCCCTTCAGTCTGCAGCGGTTCTAACTGTGGGGATAGAGACTTCCTCTAATTATAGAGCCTGCTAGGGGACATGATCTGGAAGAATAGCTTTGCCACTAATATAATTGCCTGAGGTGCATAGCAAATTAATCTAATGACACAAGGTGCGTTTCGAAAGTTTTCCCCTTCATCTTTAAGCTTTAGTTCTCAGTTTTAAAACTTAATGTTTTTATACCAAAAATCCAGCAAGTCATTCCAAAAATCACCCAACTGTTAGAAATCGTGGTCATTTACAGTCATCATTTGAGGTTAGTTTTTCAGTCTCTTCTTTGCTTTTTATCAAGCCTTAAATTTTTTTTCAGAAATCATTTAGAGGTGATTTTTGCCTTCTTGGTAAGTTCTGTGATTTGGTAGTTTGGGTTGAAGGGCAATATGCTGGGGAAATGGATCTACTATAGTTGAAGTTATTGAATATAATATTTTAAGTTTTTTTTACCTAGATCAGGACAGTTTAAGTTATTTCACCCAGTTCTTTTCAGCATTAGCCAGTTCATATCATTTAATAGGTTTTTAGCTGAAATAGCCCTCCTTATACTGAGGCAGAAACCTGTTTCTATAAATTTTATGTAGTTTCATATATATTATGCATGTGTCTCTCTTTGTGCGTAGCATCATGAAAGTGACATTTTAGGTAACTTTAAGTACTTGAACATTCAACTTAGTTGACAAATTGTCCCAATCTCATTGGTTCCCATGCATATGTTTTCTTATGACACAAACTGCATGAGTCTAAAGGAACACCAGTCACGTATCACTTTTGTTTCTCAGCCTCCATCTGGCCATCTTTCTATGAACTACTGGATGTGTAGCATTTTGCTCAAGTTTCTGAATTAGTGAAGGCGTTAGACACTTTTAATTCCTTTGCATTCATCTCCCCTGGGGAAGGTGAGAGAAGGAAGGAGGGATCTGGGCTCAGAGCCTTGAAAGAAGGCAGTTCTAGCACCACCAGCTGTGATTTCTGTTCTCTAGAAATAGATTTCTACATCGTCCATTTGCAGTAGTCTTGCCTATCAAGAAAAACCTTCCCTTCACTATTAAGTTCAAAACATGTTTAATTCCATACTTCATGTCTTTATGGAAGAGCTATATGAAAATTAAGTTTAGCATTATGATCCATTTCCTAGATCTGAGAAAGAAGTGGGGAGTGGGAGGTACACTAGACCAATGGTTGGTAAAACAATTTACGTGGATTTGATAAAAAATAATAGTTATAATTTTCTTAGACAAGAGACTAAAATCTTTTTAAAATGCACTGCATTTTTCTGATTATTGAAACCATCATATAGGTTTTGAAGAAAATTAAAAATACAAAAAATGACAGTATCTATAATTCTGCTATTAAAAAATAATGACCATGATTACTGTTAATATAATTTCTGTCTTATTATAAATATTTTATTCTTGCATTGCTTTCTATCACTTGCTGTTTTGTTAAAACGAGTTCCCCAAAGCATTAAAATACCATTATAGATAGAAATATGAATGACTAAGTAGTATTTGGGGCATGTAACGATGGATACTGGGGAGTTGCTTCTCTCTCCAAAGCTGTAGCACAGGGGAGGTAGAAAGACTTCTCAAAAGCAGGCAGAAAACACCGCTGGACGAAAGGTGAGTGCTGTAATAGCCTTTAGGAGATTTGAATGGGCCTATTGGATAAAATGGAAGTTAGAAAGGAGTCAATAAGGAACTTCATTGTGATTGCATCTGTGAAAGAAACAGAGGGTTAATGTGGATTCCACAGGACAGGTAGAAAATACTACCCCACAGATTCTGTTCTTATTAAAGCTTCAGAGAATGAAGCTGAAACCACCTTGCATGAAATTGAAGCTGGTAGGAAAGATCCATTGCAACTACGGTGGAAAGGGATTTGAGAGTACTCAGAAGCCAGGAGCTCAAATTCAAATCTCCAGCTACTAAAGTTCAATCTTTTGCTCCTCCTTAGTATATAGCCTTGCAAATATATAATTCACAAAATGCACACAATTATCAGAAGGTATATGAACATTGTAAATTTACTCCAAAAGCAGCCATAGAATTAGAAAAGAAAAAGCAAGAGCTGGGCCCAGGATTTGGCTCAATGTGCTGAAGTGCATTCTTCGCATGTGTGAGGTCTGGAGTGTGAACCCCAAAACCACATGACCCGGGAACACTGTCTGATAATAGTGTTGGTGACCCCTAGCACTGTGGGGTCCGAGCAGTGCTGCATCACATGGTGCAACTTAGAATCTTTAGATCTGTAACACCATACTGAGAATTACCAGGTTTTATCTCTATTAAAAGAAAAGGGTCATAAAGATAATATACACTAGAAAAGAACTATGTCAAAGCTTAAAGGAATACATATAATAAATAAGTTTCATTTAGTTACTCATTTAAATCAATGAATGAAAATATAATCTTTTTAAAAAAGAGAGAAATGAAAAGTCTAACACCTCAAAATAAAGATCATAAAAGTAAATTAATAAATTATCATGAAAATAATGGTATTTTTATTAAAAGAAGCAACACAAAAACTGAAGGAATAGCACAGCAGATAAGGGCCTTGCATTTTGCTGACTTGATTTGATCCCTACACCCACTATGGTTCCCTCAACCTGCCAGGAGTAATTCCTGAACAAATATTCAGGTATAAACTCTATGCAGTACTAGCTTTTGAGTTCTGAAATGAACTCAAAAGAAGATATATACATATATATGTATATATATGTGTGTGTATGTGTATATGTATATGTATTTATATGTATAACTTTACTATATTTATTATGTACATGGCTACAGTCATTCTGTGACATGGAGATAAGTTTGGGGGTTGGAGGAATGAAGAGTGAGGTAGAGGAAGCATAAAGGCATAGGTGAAGCCTCCAAAGACATAGGTGAAGCATGGAGGCCAGCCACACATGCTAGGGGAAAAGGCAGCTCAGATAGAGAAGGGAGCACCAAATAAAGGGTGCTGGGAGGATCCTCCCAGGATGGGAGAAGCATGCTGAAAGTAGACTATAGACCAAACATGATTGCCACTCAATGCCTCTCTTGCAAACCACAGAACCCAAAGGGGGGGGGGCGGAGAGAGAGAGAGAGAGAGAGAGAGAGAGAGAGAGAGAGAGAGAGAGAGAGAGAGAGAGAGAGAGAGCGCAAAAGGGAATGCCCTGCCACAGAGGCAGGGTGGAATGGGGGATATGGGGGGTGGGAGGGATGCTGGGAACCTGTAGTTGTGGAGAATGGGCACTGGTGGAGGGATGGGTACTTGATCATTGTATAACTGAAATCCAAGCACAAAAATTTGTAAGTCTATAACTGTACCTTGTGGTTTTTCACTAATAAAAAAAACAAGATTTAAGGAAAAAATAAATAAATAAAAACTAAATATACTCTTGAAAAAAATAAAATAAAAATCAGTAGAAATATGAGCAAAAAAGACATAGGTGAAGGGTTAGGATTTGGGTGGTGTGAAGTATTTTAATCTGAAAATAAATAAATAAGTTTGGGATATGGAGGCAAAAATCAGAAAAAATTCACAGATGATTACACACAAAAAAATTACACAAAGTGATGAGAGGTAAGGGATGTCCACATATGATGATTGTGCTTGGAGAGGGAAAAGTTTACAAAAACTCTGTAAATAATGTTTTAAATTTTCATAAATTTAAAAAGAAAGATGCTGCCCTATTCATGGGAAAAGCATACCGTATCTCAATAGAAACACATAAAAACAAACAGATTTTATTAAAATTGATAAAGGTAATTTTAAGACAAACAGGAACAAATCAAGAGGACTATCTCTCCAATCTAAAGGGAAAAATTCAGGATATTCCTACACCTTTTTATACCATTCATTGTGAAGGCTGTAGAACAATGTCCGCAAAGTTCTCAGAGATGAAAGTGATTCATGACTTCTATATGTAGCCCAGCTGCTACTCAGGTATAAGGAGGACAGGTCTGGTCTTTTCAGCATCCAAGAATCAAAGTCTGTAGTACCTAGTAGTCTCTCCAAAACCCAAATCAAAACAAAATAGATATCAGGCTAACAAATCCTAAAACTGTGGAGACGAAGGAGAGGAGGAGCAGAGGAAGAGAGAAAGAGAGGAAGGAGAGGGAAAAGGATGGAATGGAGAAGAAGGGAAGAAAGAAAAAAACTGATAGAATTAAGTCACTGACATGAGACAAAGTTGAATAACTGGAGGGTATGATTATAAAATGTATGTGTTATAAATATAATAATAAACTAAAAATACTTAATTTAAATGGAGAAAGAAGAGAGGGATTATTTGAGGAATATAGATAAACAATAATTCTACTAGAAAACCTGGTGATATACCTGGAAAATGCAAAAGCAATTAAGGTAGGTTTGTAAAATTACTGTCTAGAAAGCTCTAACAACAACAAAAAGATATAAACAAGTAACCATTAGGTAATAATAAAGATTAAAATATACAATGAAGACTTATACTAAATTTAGAAAAACAGTAAATAAAAAAATGAATGAAAACAGAACAGAGAAATGGTAAACTTTACCTTTCTCTACTCATGATATATCAGATGAAAAAATTAAAAATATAGAAAGTCAAAAATAATCATGTAATATAGCAAATTCATTGAGTTTAGCCTTTCTGAAATTGGAAATATTTCAAATATTATCAGATGAGAATGATGTAAAACCCAGATAATGAACAACTAAATTGATATACTATAATTAACCCAATATTCACTGGCTCTTCTGCCTAAAAACATTTAGAAAAACATTAGTCCTATTTGAGTAACAATGTTTTTGCTGCAAATATTCACCTTGTATTCATCTCTGTTAGGCTCCCAAGGATAAGGCTAAGTAAGCTTTAAGAATTCTGAAAATTTCTGTTTTCCTACTGATTTTGTTTATAAATTAACCTGATACTTAGAATGGATATGAAAAACTCAAGGGAAATATTTACATATCCTTATAAAAGGTATGTGCTATTTATCTGCTTACCTGCTAACTAAGGGCGGGGCTTGGTTCTAAACAAGATGAGACACATACATTGACCTATCTTTTTAATTTTAAAATGCTGAAGTGTGATTTATCCTTATTGCATTTAAATGATAACTAATTGAATAAGCCAATGAATAACGTATCCTTGTACTTCAGAAATAGAAAGCATAAACCTACACACAAATAAATCTCAGCAACTTTCGGCAGAAATGGCTCGGGGCTTTGCAATAGACCTTCTCCACTGGGCTGATCCAGATGAGGGCAGGTGTCGTCCCTCCTCCTGCCCTTTAAGAGCTCCAGTGGTCTCCATGTACTAGAAGCCAGCAAGTAGCTCCAGGTATGAGTTGCAGTGATGGCAAATCCCAAGTCTCACGGGTCAGTGGAGGAGTGGGCCTTCCTCCTTCCCTCCACTACCCAGATGGGACTCCAAGATGACGCCACATTGCCCACCGTCTACTGAAGCTCCCATATTGCCATAAACCACAAACACACAAACGAATCTCAGACCCGAGCAACTTGCTGCAGCAATTTCTTCAGACCCTAATTATTAAAATCTTAGAATTCCTAGAACGTGACATTATGTTATATCCATAAAAAACAACACAAAACACATTGTCTGGCATTGCATTTTTGGCAGGTATGAGGGGTGGTAGGACTGGTCTCGAAATATCAAAGGTAACTAAAGTAGAGAAAGAATATTTTGCAAATTGTCTGCCAAACAGGCAGGGGGAGGGGTGGAATGGGGGTAGGGGGATACTGGGGATTTTTTTTTTCTTTTTTTTCCCCTTTATTTTATTTTATTTTTTTTAAAGTTGTAGATTTACAATTTTTTGTGCTTTGGTTTCAATTATACAATGATCAGATACCCATCCCTCCACCAGTGCCCATTTTCCACCACCATGGATAATATCCCTCCCACCCCCATCCCCCCATCCCCCCGTCTCTGTGGCAGGGCAATCCCCTGTGTTCTCTCTCTCCTTTTGGGTGTTGTGGTCTGCAAAAGAGGCATTGAGTGGCAAACATGTTCAGTCCATAGTCTACTTTCGACATGCATCTCCCCTCCTGGGAGGATCCTCCAAACATCCTTTATTTGGTGCTCCCTTCTCTATCTGAATAGCCCTTTCCTCTAGGATACCCGGCTGGCCTCTAAGTTATGGAGTAATCCTCCTGGTGCTGATCTCAGCTATTCTTGGGTATTAATCTCATACTTTGTTACTTTATATCCCCCAGATGAATGCAATCTTTCTATGTCTATCCCTCTCTTTCTGACTCATTTCGCTTAGCATGATACTTTCCATATTGTACCACTTGTATGTAAATTTCATGACTTCATCTTTTCTAAGAGCTACATAGTACTCCATTGTGTAGATGTACCAAAGTTTCTTTAACCAGTCATCTGTTCTTGGGCATTCAGGTTTCTTCCGATACTGGGGATTTTGGTGGTGGAAAACCTGCACTGGTGAAGGGATGCGTGTTTGATGACCGTATGATTGAAGTTCAAACATGAAATTTTTGTTACTTGTACATCACAGTAAATCAATAATAATAAAAAGAAATAAAGAATACTTGAATCACAGAGGAAAAGAAAAAGAAAGAATAAACCTGAAATAGCATAATATTTAGGAAATAATTATTGTAAAGAATTTCATGGCAAAAAATTCAACAGCCTAGCTAAAATAGAAACATTTTTAAAAATACAAGCCATCACACTGAAGTGACAAGAAACATATCTTTGAAATTAATATTTATTTATTTGAATATTTTTGGTCACACCCAGTGGTATTCAGGGCTCAAACCTGGCTCTATATTCAGGGATCACTCTTAGGCTTGGATCCGTATGAGGTGCAAGGGAGCAAACTTGGTTCAGTTTCAAGTAAGGTAAATGCCTTACTTGCTGCCCTATTGCTCTAGCCCCTAAAATCGATATTCTTTAAAAATTCTTTATTCAAAGCCCTGAGTTCAAATTGTAACTGAAATTAAATTTATTTGCTCGATCGTCTATTTGCTCGAGCGGGCCCAGTAACGTCTCCATTGGAGACTTTGTTGTTACTGTGTCTGGCATATCGAATACATCACAGGGAGCTTGCCAGGCTCTGCCGTGCGGGCGAGATACTCTCGGTAGCTTGCCGGGCTCTCCGAGAGGGGCGGAGGAATTGAACTCGGGTCGGCCATGTTGGCCGCGTGTAAGGCGAACGCCCTACCGCTGTGCTATCGCTCCAGCGATATAGTTGAAAAATTTCTCACTAATGAAACTCAAGGTTCATGAATAGGTAAAAGTAAAAACACCTCTACAAAAACACTTATACCACATAATAAAAGAAGAGACATTTCCCAACTAATTTTATGAGACCAGCACTACTATCATTGAAGCATTATTTAAAAAGCTGCACACTTATAACCTTCATGAATACAGACACTGAAAGGACCTCCCAGGCAACTCTCCCAAGTTTTCTTTGAATCAATTATTTCTTCCTAGTTGCATTTACAACTTCCTGATATTTATTATAAACTGCTAATTCACACATATGCTTTTGCCAGAGAATTGCAGGATAATCGCCCAACTCCCACAAGCTCAGGGACCTGATAAACAGGTCTTTGAATCTTTTTATTTGTTTATTTTTGAACCACACCTGGTGGTACTCAGGACTTACTCCTGACCAGCTAGGAGACTCTATGGGATGCTGGATATGGAACCCATATCAGCAATGAAGGCAAGCACCCTACCTGCTATTATAGCTCTGGCTCTACCCAGGTTTTAATCTTTGAAGGCAAAGTCAAATTTGTTCTCTCTTGAAAATTATCTCCTTTACTATATTTCTTTTTTTCCCATTTATTTATTTAAAAATTTTTATTAGTGAGATATCATGAGGTACAGTTGTAGACTTACAAATTTTTGTGCTTGGGTTTCAGTTATACAATGATCAAATACCCATTCCTCCACCAGTGCCCATTTCCTACCACCACAGATCCCAGCATCCCTCCCACCCCCCATCCCCCCATTCCACCCTGCCTCTGTGGCAGGGCATTCCCTTTTGTTCCCTCTCTCTTATTGGGTGTTGTGGTTTGCAAAAGAGGCACAAACACACACACACACAGACATGCACACACACACAAAGGTATGATTAATGAATAAGAGTTTGAGTAGAAAACTTATATGTTATCCTGGCTCTGGCTTATAATTGTTATTATTTTTTAATTTCATCTTTCTTATGTATACAATGGAGTCAAGAATATTACATTTTCACAGGTCTATTTTGAGAATTGTACAAGTTCATTTGAGATGAAATGTGGTGGCACTCAGGAACTGTTCATGGCTTTGTGCTGATGGTTCACTTTTGTACTTAAGAGACCATGTGCCAGGGATTGAGTTGAGATCTACTGCATGCCAGGCAATTGACTTAACCCTTGAATCATTTTTTTTGTCCCAGAACAAATTAATTTTAAAATAATTTACAAAGTGGCTTTGTAAGATTATAGATTAATAGATTATGGGTTTTTAATTTGGAAATTTTCATTGTGGGGGGTTATAAAGGATCTTTAATGAAATAATCATTAATTTATGAGTTCATAAGGAACCACTACAATGTCTCTAATGAAGAGAAATTGTATTAACAAATAGATGCAATAAGAGTTACATAAGGAAAAGAATAAAGTATAATGAGAGGATCTTGGTAAGAATTTTTTATTGTTTTTCTGTTTTTAATTGTATTGATTTCAATGAAAACCCTTTAATCTTATTGAGTTATATTTGCTCTTCATTTTCTAGTTTACTGAGGTGGAAGACGAGATCACTTACCTTATTTAAAACATTGTATGTAGTATGAGTTGAATGCCATAAAGTTTTCTTTAAACTCTGCTTTAGCTATAAATTGCAATCCAGAAGCTTAAAATGTCATTTATTTGTGTTTCATTCAAAGTATTTTGTAAGAACCTTGGGTAATGTATATACTTATTGATTTTCTCTATAGCTTTCTGTTATTTATTATTTTTTTTTGCTTTTTGGGTTATACCTGGCAATACTCAGGGATTATTCTTGGCTCTGCACTCAGGAATCACTTCTGGCAGTACTCAAGGGACCATATGGTATGTTGGGAATTGAACCGGGGTCTTCCACGTGTAAGGCAAATGCCCTACCTGCTGAACTATCGCTCTAGCCCAAGCTTTCTGTTAATTGATTTCAATTTAATTATACATGTTCAGAGAACTTATGTTGTACATTTATTTCTGATTTCTTAAATTGTTGGGATATCTTTTGGCTCATTGTACGATCTGTCTTTTGAGTACTATATGCTCTAAGACAATTTAGTTAATATTTTATTGTGAAATATTTTATATGAGGGAGAGAGCAATAGTACTGTGGGTAGGATGTTTGCCATGCAAGCAACAGACTCAGGGTTGATCCCTGATACCTACAGATCCTTTGATCCCACCGGGAGTGATTCCTGAGAACAGAGCCAGAAGTAAGCCGTAAACACCACCATGTATGGCCAGAGAGTATATATATTTGATTTTTATGATTTTGGCAGTAAAATAATGTAAAATAACATTGATCTTGAGAATGATAATGAATGGTAGAAGAATAAATAAAATCAGAATAAAATGAGTCAACACAACAAAATATCAAAGGAAAGAAAGAATAGAAATGTTTAGTATATGGACAGTCAATAAGTACTAGCACAAAAAGTAATTTTATATAAATAATAATATAATTCTTGTGGTAAGCACCAAGAAAAATCTGGAAAACAGACACTTAGAGAAAATAAGTAAAATAATTGAGAGTATCACTGGAAGAAGCCATTCAAATATAAAGGAAGATGCAAACAAATGGAAAAGAAAAATGAAAACCCTAAAAATATTAAACAGCTAGAAAAAGAATGGTAAACATATTATGATATCAGAGTTATGCTACATAGTGGTATATAACAATAATAATTGCTGATTTTATTTACTTTGCTTATAATTTAGTTGAGCTTGACTTTTCCAAATACAATTTGTATTTGTCTAATTTTTCTCTTCATTTTGTAAGTATATAATTCATGTACTTTGAAAAACACAATTACATTTTTTTCAGAGTATCATTATGATTTCAGACGAGATCAGGCACGTTCAGGGGCTGGAGCGATAGCACAGCCGTAGGGCGTTTGCCTTGCGCACAGCCAGCCCGGCTGAGCCAGGTTCAATTCCTCCACCCCTCTCGGAGAGCCCGGCAAGATGCCGAGAGTATCTCCCCCACGCTAAACACAGTAACAAGAAGTCTCAAAATGGAGATGTTACTGGGACGGCTCGAGCAAAATCATTATGATTTGTTCCTATCTGTTAATGATCCTTGTTTTTAAGTACTACTACTTTTTATGTGAATACTGCTACTCTTTATTTCTTATTATTAAGTTTGCATATATGTTGCTTTATCCCGTCACTTTAAAAGTTCAATATATTTTTTATTTATTTTAATTAGATTATGGTTGAGTCATATTATTTCCTTTTAATTAAATTGAATAGTCTTTGCCTTTAATTGGGGAGCTTTATCTAACTAAGTTATTGTGCAAATGAATATACTTCAGATTAAATCTGTGTTTTGCTCTATGCTATTTATATTTTCATATTTTCTTTACTATTCTTGTTGCTTGCTGTCTACTGTAACTCACTAAATATTCTTATAATTCCATTTTATTCATACTAATCCAATAGTAGAGACAAAATGGAACTTTAAGAAAATTCAAACGTATTATTTTAAATTTCAGATTTTTTCTCTCCTCCATTTTTTAAAATCATGGTCATACTTTCTCTCTCTTCAACACTTGGAATACAATTTTATAGATGTTATTTATTTATTTTTATTTATTTTTATTAGTGAAACACCATGAGGTACAGTTGTAGACTTACAAATGTTCGTGCTTGGGTTTCAGTTACACAATGATCGAGTGCCCATCCCTCCACCAGTGCCTATTCTCCACCACCAATGATCCCAGTAGCCCTCCCACCCCCAACCCCACCCCGCCTCTGGGGTAGGGCATTCCCTTTTGCTCTCTCTTTCCTTTAGGGTGTTGTAGTTTGCAATAGAGATATTGAATAGGCATCGTGTTCAGTCTATAGTCTACTTTTAGCACGCATCTCGCATACCGAGCGAGTCCTCCAAACATCCTTTACATAGTGTTCCCTTCTCTATCTGAGCTGCTTTTTCCCCCAGCATGTGCTACCGGCTTACAAGCCGTGGAGCAGACCTACTGGTACTTATCTCAACTATTCTTGGGTGTTCAACTCCCATTCTGTTACTTTATATTCCCCAGATGAGTGCAGTCTTTCTATGTCTGTCACTCTCTTTCTGGCTCATTTCACTTAGCATATTACTTTCCGTTTAGAACCACTTGTATGTACATTTTATGACTTCATCTTTTCTAACAGCTGCATAGTATTTCATTGTGTAGTTGTATGAAAGTTTATTTAACCAATCATCTGTTCTTGGGCACTCGGGTTTTTTCCAAATATTGGCTATTGCAACACATCATAAAACACTTAATACAAGATTACCACATCATATTTGAATGCGTTGAAATATTGTTTGAAGCATGAAAACTCCTGTACAAGCGATTAGAGGCCGCCCTAAAAGCCTCTATCCCTCTCGGAGAGCATGGCAAGCTACAGAGAGTGTTCCACCTGCATGGCAGAGCTTAGCAAGCTACCTGTGGTGTATTCGATATGCCAAAAACAGTAAATACAATGGATCCCATTCTCCTGACCCTGAAAGATCCACCAATATGGCAGCGTTAAGAAGGATGAGGAAGGAGAGGCTCATAAAATCTCAGAACCGACGTAGGCTGCCAAAACGAAGAAGGACAAAAATGACTGTAGTTTCAATGCACGTATTCTGGCATCGGATGCATCCATTGAGGACCTGATGGCGCAAGCACGAAAGATCAAGTATGACATCATTGGTCTAACCTAGACGAGAAGGAGTCAATCACATCATGCTGTTTTCAACACTGAGGAAAAACTGTTCCTCGGAATATGCGGCAAGAGAGATTTCAGTGGTGTAGGTGTCCTTGTCAACACAAACTTGGCCATAAACATTGATTCATTCGAATGCCTGACAACCCGAGTCAGACTATTACACTTGAATAGATGTGGCTCACTGCTGGCAGTTTCTGTCTTCGTTCTTATTCTTTTGGATGTGTGCCAGTCTCTGTGACTTGAGATAATATCTCATTGTTGTTTTGGTTTGCATCTTCCTGATGATTAGTGGTGTACAGCACTTTTCATGTGCCTTTTGGCCATTATCCTCCCATTGCTCATCAATTTGCATGAGTGGGTCCAGTAACGTCTCCATTGTGAGACTTGTTGTTACTGTGTTTGTCATATTGAATACATCGTTGGTATCTTGCTGGGTTTGCCGTTCAGGTGAGATACTCTCAGTAGCTTGCCAGACTCTCCGAGAGGGGCGGAGGAATTGGCATATGACACAAAAAGAAAAAAAAAAAGGACAAAAAACCTAGAAATTGATTTTCTGTATAACACAGCAATACCACTTCTGGAAATATGTTCTGACCCCACAACACACAGCATGAATACCAATTGCATTTATATTTTCATTATAGCACTACTTACAATAGCCAGAATCTGGAAATATTCTGAGTGGATGAGAAAAGAGAACTGGTTAAAGAAACTGTGGTATATCTACACAATGGAGCACTATGCAGCTGTTAGGCAAACCAAAGTCATGAAATTTGCTTAAAAATAGATATACCTAGAGAGTATAATGATGAGTGAAATGAGTCTCAAGGAAAGATATAGAATGACTTCATTAATTTGTGTGATATTAAAAATAAAACAGTATGAGACTAATATCCCAAACCAGGGCTGGAGCGATAGCACAGCGGGTAGGGCGTTCGCCTTACAAGCGGCCAACATGGCCGACCCGAGTTCGATTCCTCCGCCCCTCTCGGAGAGCCCGGCAAGCTACCGAGAGTATTCGATATGCCAGACACAGTAACAACAAAGTCTCCAATGGAGACGTTACTGGGCCCGCTTGAGCAAATCAACAATCAACGGGAGGGCCTTTACCTTTACCTTTACCTTTAGGGAAAACATGGCCCCATAGGATGGATTGGTAGTTACCACAGGTATGTGTGGTGCAGAGGAAAGTTAGGATAGAGATGGGACAGTATGACAATAATAGTTGGAAATGATCACTGGACAAGAACTGAGTGTTGAAATTAAAAGGATATAAAAGGGATATACATGTAAAAGGATATATAATCTAACTTTTCAGAATCTGTATTGCAAACCATAATGCCCAAAAGGAAAGAGAGAGGGAGAGAAGAAAGAGAGACAGGAAAAAGTAATGTGCCTACCATAGAGGCTGGGGGTAGGTGCAGGAGGGATACTGGGGAAATTGATGGTAATAAACGTACATTGGTGAAGGGATGGGTGTTGATATGATATGACTGAAATCCAATAATGAAAACTTTGTAATTGTGTATCTCACTGTGATTCAATTAAAAAATAATTAATTAATTAAAAAAGAAAGAAAAATGCAAGTTAAGGGACTAGAGTGATAGTACAAGGTACAAGGCATTTGCTTTGCTTTCAGCAGTCTTAGATTCCATCCCCAGTATACCATGTATACCCCGGTATACCCTAAGTCCTGCCAGGAGTGATCCCTGAGTGAAAAACCAGGAGTAAGATCTGAACATCACCAGGTGTGACCCCAAAATAAACAACCATAAAAGCAGTTTTAATTTGGTATTTTATTTTCATTTTATTTATTTTTTTCCAAGTACTCCTTAAATCTGATTTCTATTTAGTTTCTTAGCTAAGCGTTTTTAGTTTGAAATAATTGGTCGCCTCATATATAGTTGTAAAAATAGCAGGAAGTTATTCTAAGTGTTCTATCCCATTTATTCCACAGTATGATATCACAAACATTACATTGCCTTAATACCGAGGATATGAGGAGCTTCATATTACTTTATCCCTTCTCTATGCTCCTGTTTCAAAGGCATTGTTGTTACTACCTGACTTTTGCTCCTCTTCCTGGTAGCATTTGGTTTCCAACATTCGCATGAAGACAGAGGTCACTTACCTCTGAACTTGCCGACCACAGCAACTTAATCACAGGATCTGGCAAACTCTTTCAACATATTAAAAGAGTAAAATTCTGGATTTATTAGAGCAACAGCAATTCACAGGAGAGCCCAGCAGCAATTTTAAATCATTATTTAGGTGTTCCTTCCCCAGCAATGTCTTGTCAAGTCTTGACACTAAAGGATATTCTCTGATTGATTTTTCTTCTTGGGCTCAAGCATTTCACCATGTTTCTCACTTATCTCTTCTCACCTCATCTTTTCTCTTTTCTTCAACCCACTCCCCAAATCTCAGTTTACTGTTCATGTGAAGTTCATTAGCTTCATCACCTTGTTGGACTTTAGGCCTTATCCAGGGACAGCCTGGTTTTTTTCACTCAAATCTTCCAAAGGTATTCTTTCTTAGAAAGATATTTTTTCTCTCTTCAGGTTGGTATATTGAAAATCCCCATGGGGTACCTTTCATATTTTCATAGAAAATAGGTCCTAGAAATATCACTCTGGAAACTCAGGTCTCTGTACTGTGCTGACGTGGGTTCTTTGACTGTTAACAGATGCCTTGAAAACACTTTTGCTAGTTTGCCATTTGTCTTAAAATGTATGTTGTTTTATTCTGCTGTGCAAAAATATTTATATACACAAAACCTGTATTTGCCGTTGAATGTATAATTTTTCCTTTGTGTGTATTTATTATTCAGGCTTATTTAGAAAATAGTTTTCTGCATGAAGTTTATAAAACATCATGTTTTCTTCTGGTGCACTGATTTTTTTGTTTAATTGTATTTTTTAAAAGTCACCAATTGTTTTGGAAACATTTTGAAGTAATGCTTTCCTTTCCTACTTGCCACACAGATTGTTAGACATAATTTATAGGTGTAAGAATACCTATGTTGCATTAAAATACCTTTTTGAACAGACTGGGTATACTCCATTATTATTTAATTCTTGAATTTTTATCTGAGATCAAGTTTAATATTTGTTTTTTATATGAATGCCACTCTGTCCATCCCCTTATATAAATAAATTCAAAGTGGATCAAGGTCTTGAGATATGACCAGAAACTATAAAGAACATTGAGATAAATATAGGCATACTGCTCTACGATTTTGACCTCAGAGCATCTTCAATGACATAAAGTCACTAGCAAAGGCACCAGAATCAAATGTAAACAAATGAGACAACATCAAATTAAACAGTTTCTGCATATCAAAAGAACTACAGGCTAAAACTGAAAAAGACAGCTAAATAAATGGGGAAAATATTCACATTCAACACGTCGGATAAAATGTTCATATCCAGGATATAGAAAGTACTCACAAAGACCAACAGAAACAAATCCCAAAACTCTATAGCCTTAATTTTCACCTTAACATTGATCTCCTTCAAATCATCTGATCGTTGAAAACAAGATGGTCTCCACTCCCTGCCCCCCCCCCCCCCACACCTCTAAAAGTCTTTATTTTATCTCTCTTACTTATCTCTTAGTCATCATTTGGGAACTCAAGTTCCTACACAGGTAATCATTGGATCTAGGCTCTTCATGCATCGGATAAGGAAACTGAAGACTAAAATGAAGCAATTTGTTATGGATAGGCAGTCAACAGTATGTCCAAGATAATGTTTCTAGCAAGTCAAGTAAATGTTTCCTTCAAATGCCTTTTGCCTCTTTCCTTTATTTTCTTTTTTTATATCAACCCATTTTTCTAACCTTAGAGTTTCTCTTTCCCTACCTTAGTAGTCCCCTTTCCTCACCACGATACAGGCAGCAAACCTGGAATGACCTTAGTAAAGCAGAGTCCATGTAAGAGAAGAGGAAATGTATCCTGTGTAGAACTACCATGCTATGGCTTCTTGAACCTTGGGCTAACCAGTAAATAAAATACCCACATAATCATGGCCACCCTGGCGCCTGGGAAGTCTGACTCAGAAGAATCACTGGTGATAAGTTACTTGAAATGGGAGGCCTTTTTGCACTCCTTGTGTAGGAACCCAAGGAGGTCAGATGACTCAGCAGCTGTTATGGGAACTGATGGAGGACTGTGTCAAGTCCAGGCAGCAGTCAACATTGACGGGTGTGAAATGAGCAGGAGTGGTTCCTGGAAGGCAAGTTACAAGGGCTGCATTGGAAGTTGTGGGGTAATAGAGGCCAAGGGAATGAGCATGGGGTGAGTAATGGTGCGCTCTGTGCTCCCCCATGTGCTTCCGTGATAAGGAATGTAAACAGGTGGTGAGCAGAAAGATCTGTGTGTTCTGAGGCCTTGGGTGAATGGCCTGCGGAGTGGAAAACTCACTGACCTGGATTCAAATGCTATAGGTGAGGGATTTCTCTATCTCTGTCCTTCCCTGTAATTTCTCTGCTAGCCGACGCTGGGTGCTGGGCTAGAAAGAATTTTAGGAATCTTCTTCAGTTGAGGTGAGTTTTCTAGGCAGGCCTTGGCAACTTGATTATAAATGTTGTCTGGTACAGGGAAGGAAGGCAACAGGGGCTGAGCAACTTGGAGACACGAGTTTCTCTAAAACTCAAATATTGGACCCAGGAGGGCGTCCAGAAACAACAGAGGAAACTTTTCATGGAAACATGTTTTGCGGAACAAGAGCAATACATAATTTATAGCCTAAGTAACTTACACTTTATGACCAATGTCACCCCATTTTTCTTCTTCTTTTTGTTTTTTTGACCTTATTTTTATTAGCCAGCTGGGGTGGCCTGAGAACCCAAGAGTTACGTGTAATTTCCCATGTTGCCTTGGAGTCAGGGACATGTGGTGTGTATTCCTAAGGCTGAAGCCATGTGGATTAACAGGATTCAAAATATGCTACTTTTGCCCCAAATATGTGCCTGCATCTTTTCAAGCCTGTAGCCTGTCAGGACAGAAAGTGGAGAGAGTTATGGGAAAGTTTGATAGCAGCTGGGAAAAAAGAGAATATCTCTCATAAGCATACACTGGCTGAGATTACCATGGAAATCATGCTAAGTTTGTAATAAAAACAAGGAGCAGGTATTTAGAATGTTCCCACTTTTTAAATGAATTTAAAAATATAAAATCTCAGTAGTTCTATGAGGAAGCATCATGTAAATATTAACAGATGGAGATATGGACTGAAAATAGTAGCTTCTCATAGTAAGTGACTCCCCTACAGAAGAAACTTTAGACTGCTTCCCTTGGAATGGAGGAAGAGGAAATTCACCCTCTTGAGGACAGCTGTCTGTAGCTGATGTACCTTTTTTGTGTGTGGACATGTAACGTTTCATCAACAGTCAGTGATGTGGGAAACAAGTTGCCCATTGGAGTAGGTTCATGGAGCCTGTGGGAAACATTTACTGTTTTTTCTACCTTGCTTCTGCAGAAAAGCCCACAGAGGCAGGTTGTTACCCACTGAATATTTGTCTCCTGCTCTATCCATATATGTCAGCATAATTTTTGCTAAAAATTTATTTTCCTTAAAATTTTGGATTCTTGAACATTATATAAAATATTTGCATATACAATGCTTAGATGCATACAAAATTAATTTATTATACAGTTTAAAATAGGGGGTTATAGGTCTCTCTCTTATGTTCAGGTCACTTTTGTACTGTCCTTATACCATCTAAGCCTCCCATGCAAGTCGACCTAGCTTCTATCTGCACAGTTCTCTGTCCAGTGTAGGTCCCTCTCCCCGGTCCGAGGTGTCTGGCTAGAACCCTGTAAACCTATGTCCCATTGCTAGAGCTTGCTACATTATAGCCCGTCACTCCAGGACCATAGTTTAGGAGTTCCCTGTCCTCTTGGTTTTCCTCATTTCTTTGGCCATGGTGGTGAGACCCTCTTTATTCTACTATCTGTCTGGGCATAGGGTGAGGAAGCAAAAACGAAGTTAGTTAACCTGAGTGCTCCTTTTATCATTTACTTATTTATCATCTTCAGCATTTCTATTCTTTGTTTAATTAGGTATTTCTTTGGTAGGTTATATTTAAAGGGACCTATTAGGTTGACTAGGTTACCTGGTACCTCTTCCTTTCCTCCACTGCCCAAATAATGTTACCATCACTGTAATGCTATTTGGATGTATGACCTGTGAGGGAACGTTGATTTAGGTAGGATCATGAGGGTGAAGCCTCTTGGATGGAATTCATGACCCTATCAGAAAAGTAGGAATGCCAGAGATTTTGAGGAGTAGCTCTAATAAATTTGGTAAATACTAACTTAGATTTTAGATATACCTATGTTGGGTACACTAGGAATTGACTTCTTATTGGCATATTTTAATAAAAAAACAACAAAGTTATCATCCATTATATACTCTAGAGGTAAGTCTCCCAAATAAACTGCATGACTGATGTAGGAAAGCAGACAAGGAAGAACCCAAGACAATGAATTTCCTGGTAAATAATAATATCAATAGCCCTGAACTAGTAAAGAGCCAACTTTGTAGAAAACAGGAACTAAGTCCTGATAAGACTTTCACCTGGCACCAGCCACAGACCCAGACAAGGCTGGACCCCTCCCACAGAAGCTTCAGTAGAAACAACAGTCCATGAAAAGAATTTGAAGAAGACCATCAACCACTCCCAACTCTACCATCCTTGGGAACCATTCTTTTACCTAGGTAGAAGCCCTATGTGGGAGTAGGTTGGAAAAACCCTATAAAAGCACCTTGAACAAAGGAAAGGCACACATATGCTGCCCAAGTCCATGGGCTGCTTGTGCCCACATGGCCAAGCACATGTGGTGCCTGAGCACATGTGTAGCCTACAACTTCCCTCTTGAGATGTGTACTTTTATGCTTGCATATCTAATGCTGGGATGTGTGTATGGCTCTCTCTCTGCCTTTGGAGAAGCCCTCCTTTCCTCTTGAGTGCCTTTCTCTCTCTCACTTTCTCTCCCTTCTTTCCCTTCCTAAAATAAGTAAAATGCAAAATATTTTTTTTAAGTTCACTACTTGTCTACTCCTGTAATTCTTTTCTGTGAGGTAAGACAAGAACTCTGAAACCCTGGGTCCCAGGTGTATGTGTGTGGGTGGATGGGGGGTGGGAGGTGGTAGTATCGGATCTGGAGAAAGTGATTGGCTCTTTCCACCCTGCCTCACATAAGCCACCTGTGGGCCCCACCAACTATATGAATTTTAAAGGAAAACTGCACCTACACTTTTTATATTTTTTGAATAATAGAGTCTAATGCCACAGTATTGGTATTTAGTAAATTATAATGCTCCAATTAAATTTTAGTTGTGTAGAAAATAGTTATGAATTTAATTATGCTGCTTAGCTTCTATCCATCCTCACATTTCATCAAAAACTGACTTGCCACTAAGGAAAATAGTTCCACACTCACCTAAGGAAAGGGACATATTTGATAAAAAGTTTGTGTTGAAAGTCAGGAAAGCAATGAGGGAATCAACAAATTTTCATACTAGCTCAGTCCTCGCAATAACTTCACTCTCACATGAGCCTACCCTGAGTTGTTCTGATGGGTAGAGTCTGTATTTATTGCTTTCTCCTTTCAGTCCTACTGCACAGCTACTCAAAAAGAAGAGCAATGCATGACTCCTCTCTACTTCTACGCAAAAACTTACAGCTAAGTGTTGCTCTCAGATGGGAAAGGGAAAAAAACAGTTGGTTAAGCTCAGTTTTAAGCTCACTGGGAATTCTCAAGACATTTTAGCACCCAGGAAACTCAGAAACCACTAAAACAGGAAGTCTGTGTGTCAGCTTTCAGGGACCCCACTTCCTTTGGTCCTGAGTTAAATAGTTTCCCAGGGAGAACTAAAACAACTTCAGACAAAGAGGTCTTCAAAGTAAGATCAAGAGTAATATGCATTTATTTTTTGCATGACCCAAGGAAGTGATTGCCCAGCAATGGCAAGCTCTTTACTAAACATCTAAAAAGTAAAACGAAAATACTGACTAACCTGTCTCTGTCACTGTCCTCCCGTTTTTCATCGATTTTTCTCGAGTGGGCCCAGTAATGTCTCCATTGTGAGACTTTGTCGTTACTGTGTTTGACATATCGAATATGTCACAAGTAGCTTGACTAGCCTGTACGTAAAAAAAAAAATTAATCCACGGCAGCATGCCTGCCTGGAGGGGAAAGGGTGTTGCTCCCTTTGCCCTTTCCTCTCTGGAAAGAAAGATGGCGGCACGGCCATGACTCCAGAGCACAGAAACCAATCTCTTAATTGTCTGACTTTTAGCAGAAATACTTCCAGGGTTAATAACTAAAATAGCAGAAATCCAAAACTGCGCGGTTGCTATTGCGGCCGCACGACAACATTTAATTCTTAAACCAGCTGTAGAAAGCAAATCATTTCACAACGCTTTTTCAGCATGTCTGATTTTGGGGGGGAGGTAAATAATAATGGTGCATCTTTTATCGAAACAATGAATCTAGTCAAAGTAGATAGAGTGTTAACTAGAACTCATCTGCCTCACAGGAATTGGGAGGGGGGGAGGTGGGGTTTTATTGGGGTTCGTGGTAAAAAATAAGTATTGGTAAAGGGAAATGTGTTTGATATTTTCATGACTGAGACCTAAACCTGAAAGCTTTGTAACTTTTCCCACAGTGATTCAATAAATAAATAAATTATTTAAAAAATAGATGTTGGGCATTAATTAACAAGAATTTCAGAAAAGGATTTAAAGATATTTAAAGACTTAGAAGGCAAGAAAGAGACCAGAAGGGTCTTTGGCTACAAGATAACATTTCTGGAGCTGTCGAGTAAGCCAAATGTCCCCAAATGTCAAACTGGACCAGAATGAGACAGTGATTCTTAAAGAAGTTTCAGGACACTCAGAAAGATCTTACCCTTTTATGTAGAAATCCCTAAAGTCTCTACCTTGAAAAACCATGGGCAATATCCAAACTATAGGAACAATGAAAGTCAGCAGCTAGATAAGGCTTCCTCACAAAAACATCAGTCAGAGAAATAGAGGAAAGGTGGAAGAGTGTTGGGATACTGAAGATTCTGCACTCCCTCAGAAATTATGTATCCATAGCAATAATTTCAATCTAATCAGTAGAATTAATACTCTCTTTCCAATGGCACCTCACTGGTACAACCCACTGAACATCCTTGTGTATTTCTGATTCGACAACAACAAATTTAAAAAGAAATATACTTTTGTAAAGAAAGCTGTATCTATTTCTCTATACTAGATAGAGAAGGAAGATTTTAAATAAAAAGAAAAACTTTATCAATGGAGAGCTCACTTTTGAAATTGACTTAAGTATATAAGTATATTCTTGTTTACTGTGATTTTCCTTTAACTTAATTGGCCTGCGCTCTCCCACTATGTCATCCTTTTGTCTTTATCTGAAGATAATATTTAAGATGGTAGTTTGGACCATCTCAGAGTTTTATCATCTCTCTTGGTTATGTTTCAGGTATACACAAAATTCTGCTTATTTGTCTATTGTGGGGGTCTTACTTAGCCAAGAACTCAGAAGGGTGGAGGTAAATTATTTTTCCACCCCTATAAATTTAAGATCTAATTTGCAAGCAAGGCCTTAAGAAGAGATTGTTTTCTGGATATGTGTGGACTGTTATGTGTGGGCTGAAATGCATGAAAATTGTTTTCTGGATATGTGTGGACTGTTATGTGTGGACTGAAAATAAGAGATTGTTTTCTGGATATGTGTGAACTGTTAAAGAAGGAAAACATGTTAAAAATGTTAAAACTCAGTGGTGGGATTGGTGTTGAAATATTAAATGTAACAAATTATTGTTAACAACTTTATAAAAATAAAATAAAATTTAAAAAATTAAAAAAAATTAGTTGTTTCTCCTGGGAAAACTCAGCTCGGGGCTGGGCAGAGAAGAATTGGATATATAATTTTTAAGACTAAAGCAAACAGCATCTGACACAGAGGAAATGTCCTTGGTATTTGTTTATTTTAAAATTTTATTGTATTATATTCTAGGTAACTTGGTTGCAATAGGGTTAACAGTGTGAAGTTGTGTTTAATGTCATGCTCAAAGATCTATTTGAGTATTGGCCTTGGATAAAATATATACTTTTCTTTTTTATTTATTTAGGTTTTTTGCTTTTTGGGTCACACCCAGTGATGCACAGGGGCTACTCCTGGCTTTGCACTCAGAAATTACTCCTTGCGGTGCTCAGGGGACCATATGGGATTCTGGGAATCAAACCCGGGTCGGCTCCATGCATGGCAAACCCATGTACTATCACTCCAGCCCCAAATATATACTTTTCAATGGGAAACTGACTCTTTTCTGCTTATCTTGTGAACTATCAGTAACAGATTTAAAGTGTTCTGACACATTGCAACGATACAATGAAAGAGACCAGGAACCCTGGAGTTGTGTTCCCACTAGTTATCAATGTGACTTGAGGTATACTCTTTTACTTCCATGTGTCTCAGTATTCTCCTCTGGAACAGGACAAATAATAGTCCTGATCTCAAACTGTTGTTAATAAAGTGAATAAGAATGTAATATATTTAGAAGAGTTTTAGGCAACCAGTAATATTACTGTTTTTGCATTCATTATTATAATATCTAGTACATATTGTTGTCACAGCTTGAGGAATTCTATGTTCCTAAAAGGATATTAGAAACGGTACTATGGAGAAGGGAAGCACACTAGACGAGGAATCCAACTACTATCACTCCTATAGAGTATATGATGACCTCTAGTCTCTGTGTAACCATCATAAACATACACTTTCCAACATCATGATGAAGGTAAAGAGCTGAAGTTCATGTTGTATTATTTGTCCATTGATCTGCAAGTATGTTAAAGCCCGAATGCCCAGCTCCTTGTATCCAGGACTTGATTTATCAGCATTATTGATTTCTCGTAGTGTTTTAGAAGATACACATGGTAAGCATGAAAATGGTTCACGTATATGCTTCTTTCAACAGCTGGCAGATGTTTGAGTTTGGCCTCAAAATTCTATGTGAGCAACTAGATCTAGGGGATGTACATTGTCTCTGAGTAGAAATATTTACCGTCTGGTGCTATCACTGAGCCCACTCTTCCCTACTACAAATACAGGTAATTTAGATGGTATAGGAATAGTACCAGAGTGACCTGAACATGACAGAGGGAACTAGAATCTCCTTTTTAAACTGTATAATGAATTAATTCTGTAGGCATCTAGAGTCGTATATGCAAATATTTTATACAATGTTTAAGAATCCAAAATCTTAGGCAAAATAAAATTTTACCTAAAATTATGCTGACATATATGGATAGAGCAGGGGACAAATATTCAGTGGGTAACAACCTGCCTTTGTGGGTTTTTCTGTAATTGCCATGAAAGTAGAATATTTGGGAATTCTGTTTTATTTTGTTTGGGATCATCCTCATAGTGCTCAGGGCTTACTCCTGGCTCTGCACTCAGGAATCACTCCTGGTGAGCCTCAGAGAGCACAGACTGGTACTATAACTCCCACCCCAATATTTGGGAATTCTGAGTTAGCCACAGGAAGACCACTGTCCTGGACAAGAGCCTAACTTCTGTTAACTAGGCCAATGTCATTGTGTCTTCCTTTCCTTTTAATTTTTTTTATTAACTAAAGCATAAAGGTGTTTATTTTGATTCACATGGATTGTAAACTTAAAGTTTAAGTAAAAACTGAAAACTAGGAATTCATGTACATTTCCTATATGTGCTAACAGGGGACATTCTGGGACTGGAGAGACAGTATAGGAATTCAGGTATTTGCCTTGCATATAACCATCTCAGGCACTACATGGTCTGCAAGATGTCTAGCACCTCTGATCAATGCTTGGGAGGACCCCCTGCATCTTAGATATGTAGGTCTATATATAGGTATATAGGTCCCTTCCTCCCTTTCTTCCTCTTTCCTTCCCTCCCTCCCTCCTTTCTTCCCTCTTTCCCTCCCTTCTTCCCTCCCTCCCTTTACCTTTCTAGTCAGCAGTAAACCCTGAGCCAGGAGTAAGTCCTAAGTACTGCTGGATGTGGCCCCAAAACAGAACAAACAAATTTCTAATGTTTAGGTAGGAAAAATACGAGTTTGGTGGATTAAACGTCAGGTGGATTTTAAACAAATTGATTAATGAATGTCTTAAAACAAATCTCAGAAAAGCTTCTGATAAAATCTTATGTGGTTTTCTCTTCTTTATAACAACTTGACTAATGACAGTAGAAGATATTGAAAACCATGCTTACGAAAAGTTTTTGACCATTAAAAATAAAAATATTTAGAATCAGGAAATTAGTATTCTTGATGCATTTCTAAAATCACCTAGATTAAAGCAAAATTCAATTCTCCATTTATATGCTGCCTTTTTATTTTAACAATCTAACAAAATTTTTATTTTGTTAAATAAAATTTTTTATTTTGTTCAAACAGTTTGCTAAACTTTTACTTATTATATCAAAAGATTCCAGGAGCTGGGTTTTATAGTCTCTGGGTCTTGGGGCGTTGATGGGATTACACGGCGCCGAGGGCAGTTAGTGGGTGTAACGCCTACATACTGGAAGTTGGGGGATCTGGGTGGAGGAGGACCAGTCCCAATCCAAGCAGGCTTGGAGATCTAAGCCCTGGGTCCCGCATATCAGGGTTTCTCTGCTGGTTCCTTCATGCGTGAGACTTGTCCAAAAGTGTGGAGAGTGGTCTTAAGCATGGCTGTGGCTGGAACTGGAGGTCTTCAGCTGTTGGGGCTCTGCTCAGGTGGGGAGGGAAACTCAACCTGTCCTCACTGAGGCCCCTTGTAGGAGGGTGGGTTAAGTTTCCCTCCCCACCCTGAGCAGAGTCTTGGCAGCTGAAGACCTCTGGTTCCAGCCACAGCCAATTTCACTCACTCTCCACACTTTCGGACAAGACTCACGCATGAAGGAATCAGCAGAGGAACCCAGGTATGCGGGACCCAGGGTGTAGATCTCCAAGCCTGCTTGGATTGGGACTGGGCCTCCTCCACTCAGATCCCCCATCTTCCAATATGTAGGCGTTACAACCACCAACTACCCCCAGGGCCATGCAATCCCATCAACGACCAAGACACAGAAACTATAAAACCCAGTTTTTGGAAGCGTGCGGCCACATTTGCGGCCGTGCAACATCTTATTATCAAGTTCTTACTCTGGAGAACCTGGCAGGATACCAAAAGTATCCTGCCCACACAGAAGAGTCTGGCAAACTCCTTGTGGCATATTCAATATGCCAAAAAACAGTAACAATGATGGGTCTCATTCTCCTGACCCTGAAAGAGCCTCAAATGTGGCACTTTCTAAAATCTCAGGACTAGGATGAAGAAGATGTTACTGGTGCCTGCTTGAGGATATCGATGAACAACAAGATGAAAGTGATACAGTGATCAAAAGATTTGCATACACCGAGGTGTCAAATAGTAGAGCAAATATCTAAATACATTGTCAATTATGTCCTTAAAGAACATTGCTTATTATAGGGCATGTCAGAGATAGTTAAATTAAAATAAAAGGAAATTTAAAAATAATATACAGAACAATCTTAATGTGGATTTTGTTTTGGTTTGGTTTTAGGCCACAAGCAGTCATGGTTAGGATTTACACTGTGCTCAGTAATTGCTCCTGGTAGGGCTCAGGGGGAATATATGTGGTACCTGGGATCAAACACAGGAATTACACACACACAGACACACAGACACACACACACACAGACACAGCAAGTGTACCTGTTGTCCTGTCTCTTTGGGCCCCACTGTGGTTTTTCAAGGGAAAAGAAACCCAAAGCACCGAATGTACTTCATCTTTCTTTCTCTTTCTCAATATTTTTTTTACATGAACAGGCATTATTTTTATAATAAAATAATTTTTTAAAAGTAGAGAAGTTTTTATATCATGATTTTAAAGATTAGTGTTGGATATTAAACCTAAGTGTTTTAGGCTTCATCAGTGAATCGCCCCTTTTCCTCCTCCCAGAAAAGCTTACCAGTGCTCTAACAAGCTGCCCTAATTCCTCGAGTTTATCTTTAACCTTATTTTTGTGCTTTACAATTCCTAAGTCAGGTTTGGTTACTTGGGTGACTCTGGTCTTTGTATTTGAAGTGAATTACTTGTTTTTATAATTTCCCTATAGCCTTTTCATATTTTACCATAGAGTAATGTTCTTTGCTTAAACACAGAATGACCATTAATGCTGTGCTCCTAATATTTGGGAGTTGATTGACTCTGGAATATATCTACTTCTGGGCATCCATCATAATTACTTGACTTAGGCTTTGGTTGCCATAGCTCCTAACACCCCAGAAAGGGAAGTTCCACCATGGGACTGGGGTGGACCTGAGGCAAGCAGCAATGCTACCCCTGCATTATAATGGGACAATCTAGAAAACACAAAAGCACAATCTTGATGCAGTTATGAATTAAGAGACAGGACCCCCATGGGGAAGCTAGCCCAGCTGAGGATCTAGTCTGGAATTTACAGTAAAAGGCTTGCTTGCCTTTGGAGCTCAGAGAGCTAAGTTTTGGTATCTATATTTCTTACTATATTTATTCAAATAATTGCAAGTATTAATGAGAAGTAAACTTAATGTGTAATATGCACAACTAAAGGAAAAGAGAAAAGCAATATAGATGTCCCTAGGAGACAATGTCTCCTTGAGTTAACCCCCTGCCTCCCAAGAGAATTGCCTCTGCCAAAAAGCCTTACCTCTAAATACTTAATCACACCTATGTGCAGTCCTATACCTTGAACCGCTCAGATGTTCTATAAGTATCCTAACAGTCCTGCAATTAATGGGCCATTTTTACCATCTATCCGTGAGTCCCTGTCTCTTTGTTTCTCTTGCTGGGGAAGCCAGGGAGGTGACTCTTGGCTACTGAACCCACACATTCATTGCACATCCCCCATTTGTGTACTCACATTTAGGAGGTTTCTTCTTCATCCTACATATAGTTGAAATCTGCAAAAATATGTTTACCTCAGTTGAGACTATCCTGCCAAGATAAAGCAGGAAACTTGGGATATTTGGAATGTTATTGATGCTTCTGTAGGAGTTTTGCTAGTCCTCATTCGTAAGATCAATGTTGAAGTGGTAAAGGAGATTTTCTGGAAAGATACATTATAAAATAAAAGTTTGATCATTGTATAATTGAAACCCAAGCACAAAAATTTGTAAGTCTACAATTTGTATGTACCTCATGTTGTCTCACTAATAAAAATTTAAAAAAATATAAAAAATAAAAAAATAAATGTAATCAAATATTGTGAACTAACTTATAAAATACAAAAATAAAAAAATAAAAAGAGAAGTTCCAAGTCAAATCTCCAAGATGACATCAGTTAAGTATTTTTTTATCCAAGCAAATCTAATGTTTGTTTTTTTAACTTGGAATATCTTCAAATATGAATGTTTTAAAGAAGTACACTTATTTATTTTACTTTAAATTAAATTAGCAAGTATCTGGATCCCAAATGTATTTTTTCATTGATTGATTGACATTATTGTTTTATACTTGCAGCACTGCTATACTATGTACACCAACTTTATTTAGATCAACTTTATTTAGAAAGCAACTTTCGCCTATATAAAATATTTTTTATTAATGTTGCTCTTATTCCACTTGATGCATCTAGTTTATCTTTTACTACACTTAATTGATGTGATAGGGAAAGTGTTTAGGGATTATAAATGATACTTCAAAATGATTTTAGGGTGTGCTTGCTTTATAGAGGGCGGGCTGCATAGCTCATTTTCCTTCTTGATATTTAATTTTTTCTACTTTAAAATGAAAGAAATCTTCATTTATTATATATTCTGTAGACATGATTAAAATTTCCACAAACTGGTCTATGTAGCACTGAAAAATATACATGTGCAAGTTGGAGTAGCTGGCAGGGTGCTTTTGTTCCTTAGGAATTTGGTTGAATTTAAATTTGGAATCTTCTAGCAATCTTATAAATGTTTTTCCCCATTTTCTTTAGTAGTATGCACTGAACAAGATGTACTTTGAATTTTAAAGGTTTTCTCCTGGCATAAGACCCTTTGATATGTTGTTTACAGTGTCCCCTTGAGACTTCTTTCTGGTTTATGATTTGACTGAAAAGAGATCTGATTACTAAAAACAAAGCAAAATAGTTCATTCTAGGCACATAAAGAGCTTTGTTGAAAAGCATATCAGAAAAAGTAGCCAGAATTTAACAAATAATAGTTGCTTTCATTCATTTATGCATTCATTCATTCTTTTGTTTGTTCACCCCGCACATATAATTACTGTGTACCTAGGACACACTAGGCCCTGGATGCCCTAAGTTATTTGTTAGCTCTTGAAACCCAGATATTGTTCTCCACTTTACTTGAGTGTTTGGAGGCGCTGAATTATACTGTTGAACTGTTTGTCACAATATTACTGTTGGTGTATTGTAAAAATTACAGTGTGTACATTGTTCCTTCTCCCTGTACTAATTTCCTTCTTTCCAGCTGATGGTGAATTAGAACAGATGCAGAGAGAACAGGGCAGGATCTCAACCTTCCATAACACAAGCAGGGACAAAGGGAGTGGAGGGTCAGAGTCTGTGGGGACATTTTTGGGATACTTTCTTTCTTGTATTTTGCACTGACTACACTTTCCCAAGAATGAAAAACAAAGCAAAATACCACACGCAGGTCAGGGATTTAAAGCTTGTTTGATTGGGGTCTTTATCTTGGAACCAGGAAAGCAGCCTAGAGGAGATTTGCTAGTTACTCCAAGATGTGCACATTTGTTAATTGTTAGTTAATTTGTGCCAATCTTTAGGGACCAATGTTTGGTGTATAAATAAAATAATAAGTATTTTTAAAAATCACAAGAAAAGATTGGTCATATGCAGCAAAAATGGTGCATAGTTTGTCTATTTGGTTTTTGTTTTCTATCTATGACCTGCACTTTGCCTGGTGAAGGGGTCCTGAGTGACATTCAATACATAATCATACTGACTTTTACTTTTTAACTAATGGTGGGGGCAATAGGAACATATAACACCGACTCATTTATAGAGTCTACTTATACCTAAATATAGGAGAATGTGAAAAAGGAAAACTTTCACAGCAATGGAAGATTCCATTGTGCCCTCTGCACTGTACAAGTCACTGGAATAAAGACTTTTGCAAGCCACTTAGGAAATATATCTCCTTTCTGTTGCATGTAGATTGTTATTTGGAATAATTGGAGAGCTAAATAGTTATAACTTTCCATTTTTTACAAGATACCAATAGTAATCTAGTGAATCCCTGTTCAACCGGTAACAGGGAAATTTACTTTGCGTCTTTATTGCTAAGGAGACTACAGATATACATATGATTTTATTTAAATTGTATTTTCTAAAAAAGGTTCTACTAGCTCAGAAAAATAAGGTAACTTCCAAAAATTTAAGAAACTATAAGAATACTTTTATGCATGCACATTTGCTTTAAAATATTTAATTGCTTAACAATCTGAGAGGACATAGTCACTGCTTATATAGGTTAGGTATATAATAAGTGATTGATACACTGTGTAGATAGGTAAAATTAGAGATATAATATAGGATCGATAAACTTGAACTTTCACGTGTAACAATAGGAAAATTAAATATATATGATATAATCTCAATTTCATGTTTTTGCATAATTTTTCTTATGTTGTCATAAGAATTTTTCTCAGTATTTAAAATACAAATTTTTATGCCTCCTTTTATAATCCTTATGATTGACTGTATAATATTTCATTCTATATCCAAATGGTTTTTTTTAATGTTTCTTATGATATAACAGGCTGTTCTTTCTACCTGAAAAAAAAAACATCTTGCGACTCTAAGGTCTTTGTTAGATCAATCATTTAAAAAAATCTACAGAATTTAGCCAGCAATTATTATCATGTTCACCCACTCTCATCCAAAACTAGAAAGAGTTAACATATGTGCTGTCAGCAAAGCACAAGTGTGGGAAGGAAAGCCGTTCTCTGCACTCACTGTTTTTAAATCACAAATCATACCCATAATGTGGCTGGAAGTGAATGTCAGGCCAAGATAGAACATTTCTATATCTAATGAATACAGTGATAGCATTACGAATAAGAACACTTGGAACAGAGAAAATCAAGTGTGGAGGAAAGAATTCAGTTACACTAAGTTTATCTATGTAGACTATTCAACAAAAACAGTGTTGTCATTTTCTAATTAAATGCAATGCAACTTCTCACTTTGTGAAACATATTTCATTCACACACATTATATAAAATCATACAATTTGAAAGAAAAAAAAACTACTGGAGTTTTTTTTTTTTTGACTTTTAACTCATTGTACAGAAGGAGAAGCATTTTTAATTCTTAATTATTTCTTACTTGATTACACACGTAATGGATGAATTGACCACCATAGCTTTGGTTGGTTTCACCCAGGGCCCGGGCTACTGGGATTAGAAAGACCATTGCTAGACCTCCTGATATAGGAAGTCAAACTGTGATCTTTACTACTTTGGTCAAGAAATGTCATCCCCATTTAAGCTTCTTAGGAGACACATTTAATTTTAGTGCTGTTTTCAGACAGCACTTTTTAAAGCTGTCCCAAGAATATATCTTGGCTACTAGTTTAGTATGTGAAACGGAGGACAGGAACTTTGCTCTATTCTTAAAATGCAACTGTGTACTGGGAATGTTGGTCAGGAGAAGAAATGATAAGGATAGGAAAACAAGTGAGCTTTAATCTCAAGAGTTTCTGGAAGGTTCATACCTGGAATGGAAGAACTGTACGGGTGAGATCACCCTAGGAGTCCCTAAGTGATTAAGTCCCACACTCAGTCTTACAATTGAGAATTAGCAAGATAAAATTGCTTTCGTTGTTTTCACTTGAGAAATAATAAAATATTAGCAACACTAAGGGTAGGGCATGTTGGTGAGAGAAAGAGGCACAGAGAACAGACAGATACACAATTCTTTGGGGGGGAGGGGGCTGAAGCACACCGAGCAGTGCCCAGAGTTTAATCTTCCTGCCTCTGTGCTTCTGGAAATGCCTAGGGGATTATATATAGTGCCAGGGGTTGGACAGGAGTCAGTGACAGGTTAGACGAGTACCTTAACCTCTATGACATATTTCTGGCCTGGAAAATGGTTCTTTCCAGAGAAAGTGGACCAATCAGGTTAAATGGAAAGGCAAATCTGTGTATACTGAAAACTCACGCCTTATGTTTGAAGAACTGTAATGCTTGACCTAGGACAAATTAGTAGAGGCATAGAAATCAGAGAAGGATTCGTGAAAATAATAGATAACTTGAACTGAACTGAGAGTGAGATTAGTGGTATCACACTGTGATAAAGAAGTAGGTAGGAAGATGAGTGACTGTGCTGCAGAAGGAAAGCTTATGAAGAAAGCACAATGGTGCATATTCGCCTTGATGTAGAGAACAAAGATTTATGTAGCTTTGATGTCTAGCAAACTTATTCATTAACAAGGAACAAGTCCAGAAGAACTGAGGGATACAAAAGATTGGTCAGTATCTATTGAGTAGAGCCTTTAGGGAAGTTCCCAGAAGTGGTGGAAAGCTCAGGGGAAAAGGGACCAAAGAGGTCAGGAAAAAGGCAGATTAATGCTTAGGATGTTTGGGGAGTAAGATTTTGTTCACTAAGGTAGAGCGTAGCTAGGCTGGGCCACACATGGAAAAGTGTTTTGTCCTCTTTGTCCTTGACCTTGATGTAACTCTGCAGATGTGATTGGTTGGAAGGGCCTGAAAGTCTGTGACCTATTGTTCAACTCATTCTGAGAAAGTGCCCTGGATATCTCCATAAGCTTGACTCTGTAGAAGCACATGTTAGAAATGAGTCCAGTAAGTTGCAGAAAACAATTTCCTTTCATATTAGGAGGCAATTTTTAGAAAGCATATTTTATAATGTCTCCACTGTACTGATGAATCATTTCAAGTCATTTGTTGGATGCATACAATTATCTTTTTAGAGCTAAATGACAAACAATATGCCAGGAGACCTTATCAATGAGAAGCTTCTAGTTGGGTTGGATTGACTCAGCCTGTCAACTCAGCTGGAAGAAAGTCAGTAAATGTTGACCTAGGACAAACTGGAAGAGGCATAGAAGGCAGAGAAAGCTTCATGAAAATAACATAACTTAAAATGAATTGAGAGTGAGGTTAGTTGTATGACATTATGACACAGAAACAGAAAATTTGTAGATCAACATAAATGGAATGGAACCAATCCAAGGTAGCCTGACTGGGAGGGTGATACAGGGAGGAAATAGATGATTGAGGAGACAGGTAGATGCATTGAACTCTGTTACATTATAGTGATAATCATTAAAGCATCAGTACCTTCAGGATTGGGCAACTATCTTAACCTGAGATGTGTGATCAAGTATGGCAATAGAGAGTGAAATCTGTAGTGATGTTGAGAGTCCAAAGCTGGCCTGCTGACAGCAAATTCTCATTTTATAACAGTTCGAGAAAAAGCAAGATTTTGTGTTGATCTTGATTATAGGACTTTGTTTTTGTTAACCACTTTTTTTCTGGGAAGTAAGATCATTTTAATAACTCAAACTATCTTGGGAAATAAAGTAAAAGTAGTTTAGGGAACTAGACTGATACTCAGCCAGAGGGGGAGAAGAGACGGCTAGTCTGGCCCCAAGGAGGTGATTTATGGCGCTCCCTCAGTGAGCCATGAGTTCTGGCTGCACGGGCTGGGCTCCGTGGAAGGCTGAGAAAGAACAACTAAGTGATATGGAGAAGAAAGAACTGGCTCCAGCCAGGATGGTGATGGAGGGAGGATCCTCTATATCTACAAGTCATCCATATAGAGAAGAAAGGGTCAGTGAGAGGTTGGAAGGGATAATACCCAAGTTCAGTGGGGATTTTTCTCAGCATGCAGTGATGTGGTTCCAGAAAGACAATGTGCAGCCAAGGATATTCACACTCAGTTTTTGAAGTCTTACAATTTCCCATTTCCTAAGCCTGAAATGACAAAACCAGAACAGTTGACAAGAAAACAAAACAAACAAACAAAAAACATAGCATATAAAAAACAAACAAAAAACCCTCAAAGCCCTCCAACTTCCTCTCTCCCCACACTTTCTGTGTTATTATTAACAATAACATTGCTTTCACAGATACAAAGTCTGATATTCATATATCTCCAAGAATTGAGCTGAAGGAAGGAAAATGAGAGTAGAATTTAAGTGAAGAAATATGAAACATCTCTCGCTTAAAAACTAACAAAATATTGTCATGATGATTAAAAATAGAAAACTGAGATTAAAAAAATCTAAAGACTTTACAAATCCAACACAGTTTTTTCTTCTTTTTTTTATTAATTCATCAAAGAAAAACACCCACAGCTTAAATGAGATTTCTGCAATGCTGGGAATGGGGGCAGGGTATAAATAGCTGTAAAGGAGGGAGATATGGATGCAAAGCTTGCTGACAGTAGGGTAAACAAATGAGCATTTGCCTTCCTTCATGACACAAACACTGGGACTCGGCTAGTTTTGCTTTCTAGCTCTGATTCTGTGTGGCTGTGCCACCGAAATTAAGATTTCTCACTTTACATCTCACCAATCTTGATGGGGCCAGAGCTGGTACAACATTACATTCCGTCTAGAATGATTTCACCCTTGAAGCAAAACTGCAACATCCCTTACAGCAACATAGCGTTGTATTCAAGCCTGCCTTTTCTTTCTTTCTTTCTTTCTTTCTTTCTTTCTTTCTTTCTTTCTTTCTTTCTTTCTTTCCTCTTTCTTCCTTTCCTCTCCTTTCTTTTCTTTTTCCTTTGTGTGTGTGTGTAAGCAGAAAAAATAATGTGGTTTGATGCGATGGCCCAACACAATAGGAGCTAATGAATAGAGCGTGTTGCACTCGAGAGACTGCAGTTCAATTACTGGTGGTGCCAATCAAGTCAGAAATATTAACCATGGTAACCGCAGATTTCCAGCTCTATAGAGGCATTGGGGAGGGCAGTTGCTCTTTGGGAATCGTTGGGGTCCTGGGAGGGAGAAGGCCTCAGAGTCACAAAGCACCACTGAGCTGGTGAATACTCCCTACACAAAGATGGCCATTGACGGACTTCTGCTCCAAGAAGTCCTGCTGCGGAGGCCCAGAGCTTGATTCCCTGAAAACTTGCAGGAGTCCATAGGGAAGCTACAATGGCAAAGAAATATGTATTTAGAGGGAACTGAATAGTGCAAGAAGAAAGAAAGTTGTGTGCTGTTGTTTATTCATTACTGCAATGATTTGGATTCATTAGGATTTTAGGGCTGTGAGTTGTGTACTGAGTTAAGTAGACGCTATAGGTTGAACTGCATCTCTGCCAAATTCCTGTACCAGTGTCCTAATCCCCAGTACTTCAAAATGTGACCTCAAGAAATATGGTCATCTTTGAGTAATCAGTTAAGGTGATGTCTTCCTGGAAAAGTAGATGCCTAATTAGTATGACTTGCATGCTATGAAGAAGGGGACTTTGATACAGACATGCACAGAGACAGGAAGTTTTCTGTGAAGATGAACACAGAGACTGGGTGATGTATGTATAGGTCAAGGCATACCACAGGTTGTAAGCAAACCAAAAATTCCTGGGAGAGAGTTATGGAGAGAGATATGGACTCTTCAGAGATTCAGAAGGAATCAACATTGCCATACCTTGATCTTGGATTTTTAGCATCAAAATTGAAGATGATAAATAATCTGTTTTTTTTTAAACTAGTCAGTGTTTCCACGTGTGGCGCTTTGATTTAGCAGTCCTAGCAAATGGATAAAAGCTTCCGTAATGAACCAGGAACTTCAGGAATAGGGCCTAGGTATCAGAGCTAGCTTTGAATATTCACCACCAGGGCTTGAGTGCTCACCACCTGAAATTGTTAGTTTCCAGAACAGCCTAGACTTTTTTTTTTCCTAAGAGAGGGAAGGTGGATGAGTCAGAGAGAGAGAGAGAGAGAGAGAGAGAGAGAGAGAGAGAGAGAGAGACAGAGACAGAGAGCAGAGAGTATGAGAGACTTTGTACTCTCTTAGAAGCAATCAGCAAACAATTATTCCCTCCCTCCCCTACACACACATACACACACACACAAACACACACACAGGTTTATTATTTCTTGAAATTTCTTTTTAGAAAACAAGTATTTTTTTCAGTAAAAAACCATCATGATTTCATAGCTTCCCAGTTTATAATACTCTTTAACATGCACCATCTCTTTTGCTTAATTTTAGGTCCAGATCAAAGCCCTTTTGGGACAGCAAGAGAAACTATCATTAGTTCTATGCTTCCTTAGAAGTTTGACCCACACCTGTGTGAGCTGGTCCTTTAGATTCTAGAAGAGTCTGTGAGGAGGCCCTGGCTTCTGAAAGAATTAGAAAAGTTTGATTTGCCGTCAGAGATTCTTATAATACTTGCATGTCCTTGCAATGTCAAGTCATTGTTGAGTTGGATCTATTTGGCAGATCTTGAAATTTGGCCTTGACCAGATGCTCATGCACTCCCACATTTTTAGGGCCTTCTCTGTTTGTTTCCTTTAGGAAATGCTATTTTCTGGGTACACTTTCACTCCACTTACCTACCCAGGCTCATTTCATGCCTGCGCCCTAACTCCAGCTTTAACAAGAAATGTCGTGAAAACATTGTTGAAATGGCCCTGACATGTGTGCTTTAAGTTCTTGTCACATGCAAGAGACACGATGATCCTTGGTGATGAAGGACCCTATTCTGTATTAGAAGTGCAGGATTCATTTCTAAGAAACTCCTTAGTTGAACTTTTCAGTAACACCTTATGGAGTCGGTGTTATTGTTATTTTCCCACTATTCTTATGGGGAAAATAAGGCTTGAAGAAGGAAAGTAATTTGTAAGGTCACACACTGAGTAATTGACAGAACTTGAATTCCAGCTCAGGACTTCTGTCTCTAAGGTCCATTTTCTTATCCTGTCTGCATTTCAAATAGGAATAACAAACTATTTGTGGTCCTCAGGTCTCCATCTTCTCTCACTCCTCCATGATTCTATCAATCTCCTTTTGTCTCAATGTTCTCATGTGTGAAATGATAATACCTATGTCATAAGGTTGTTGTGAGGATGAAAGGAGACAATTTATAATGCTTTCTTCTCTTTCTTCTTATCACCATTTTTATAATTATGCATGAAAATGTGGTGTATGCCCCCTTCCTGTGTGTATTTATTGTCTCACTAAAGGTTTATTTCCTGAATGAGCTGCTGTGTTATACTCTCTATAAGTTTATTTCATCCTCTAAAAAGGATTTCACAGATTATTTCTTTACCTAATAATTTTATTAAAGATTAACAAATTAATCTTTAATGATTAATAGGTATAATCTCTAGAAATAAGTTTTACATCTAAGAAGCTAACTCATGTGACTGGTTGTTTGTATTTAATAAACACACCATTTCTAGCAATATCTACACATTCATATTTTAAATTACTAATCTAAGACCTTTCACATATAGCATCTTACTGAATTCTTATAATCTCACGAAATGCTTATTTCCACTGTACAGAGGAAAGAACCAAGTTCCAAAACCAATAGGGCTTGTTTAATGCCACTTATTAGCAATGGAATAGAGTCCAACTTTCAATTGTGTCCATTGATTCTTATTTTAATCACCAAAGCTGGTCAGCTGGTCAGTTGTGTGACTATCATAAAGAGTGACATATGATAAAACGAAGAACATCCATGTGTGTGGACTTAATAATTTTCTCTTAACTCAACAATTGGTCAGGCAAATTGAATATGATGTTGTCTATTTTGTTGTGGAACCATCCATGGTGAGACTCCCATGTCCAAGGTTTAGATTCGGCCTTCTGGAACTGTGAGTTACCATGGATGGTCTTGGTTGACATGATGATCTCAGACAGTCTCTCACACTGTTCATTCCATTTGAGGCCATGGGTCCCAATGTGGAGTTCTTCGGCTGATCTTCTTGGTCCTATCTTGGCATTAAAATCACCCACAATGATCTTGTGGAAGGGGTGGTCTTCTTTATAGAACTTCTCCAGCTCCATGTAGAACTTCTCAATTTCTCCTTCATCATAATTGGATGTTGGTGCATAGACAACGAAGATAGAAACTGCCAGCAGTGAGCCACATCTATTCAAATGTAAACATCCGATTGGGTTGTTGTGCATTCGAAAGAATCAATACTCATGGCCAAGTTTGTGTTGACAAGGACACTGACACCTCTGACACCTCTTTTATCGCATGTTCCGAGAAACAATTCTTCTCCAGTGTCGAAAACGGCATGATGAGATTGGTGCCTTCTTGTCTCGGTCAGACCAATGATGTCATACTTGATCTTTTGCGCTTGTACCATCAGGTCCTCGATGGATGCATCTGATGCTAGCGTACATGCATTGAAAGTAGACGATCATTTTTGTCTTCCTTCATTGTGGCAGCCTAGTTCAGCCTTGAGATTTTATCAGCCTCTCCTTTCTCATCCTTCTCAACGCTGCCATATTGGTGACACATTGAGGGTCAGGAATGAGACCCATTGTAATTACTGATTTTGGCATATCAAATACACAATGGATAGCCTGCGAGGCTCTGCCATGCGGGCGGAATACTCTCGGTAGCTTGCCAGGCTCTCCGAGAGGGATAGAGGCTTTTGAGGCTGCCTCTAATCGCCCTTGTAGGTGTTCCCATGGTTCAAACCATATTTAAACCCTATCAAATATGGTATGGCAGTTCTGGAAGATGGGTATTAAGTGTCTTTCTGGTACAGAAAGCTTCCTGGAACATAGTGGAGGCTGGGTAGTGGAGGTAGTGGAGGTGTGCCAGAGATAATTATCTGCTAACGGTAGGGGTAGGGTGCATCTTCTGTGTGCAATCCAATCCCTGGGTCTCTGATGGTTGGTGGAAGCAGACAGGGCAGGGTAGTGTGGGGCTCCTGATTTTAATCCCTTCCTCACCTGTGGTTTGTGGGAGCAAGCAGAGAATCTCTGTCCCTGGGTTGGTTGAGCCTGGAGTCCAAGGTCTCAGAGTTCTGCTTATCTTGTTCTGTGGGGCTTCAGTCCTGCGTGAGTCTCACCCGGACCATAAGGAAAGCGTCCTGGAGCATGGCGGCAGCTGGGTAGTGGAGGTAGTCGAAAACTCTTGAGCTTATTCACCAACGTGGTTTGGCGCATGGCTCAAGCAACCGCAAGTGAATGTCCGAGCTCGCAAAGCAGTGCAGAAATGCGATCAGGAAAGACCTCAAAGAGAGAAGAGCAGAGGTGCTGGTAGATGTGGCAGAAGTCGGGAAAAGTATTTGTAACGTTCGCCTGTCCTTCACCAACTACAAGACCAAGATGACTGCCCTCTGACATCCTGATGGATCTATCACATCTTATAGAAGGGCAATGGACAAGATTATCCATGACTTCTAATCAAATCTCTTTGATAGCCATGTCCACCTGCCGACATACAAAATTCCACAGGATGAATATGTCGTTCCCAATGTTCTCCCTTCCGAAATTCGACACGCCATTTCATCAGTAAAGAAACGAACAGCACCTGGCCCAGACAAGGTCAGACCTGAACACCTGAAGAACCTGCCATCAGTACTCATCAATACGCTGGCTTGGCTCTTCACACGCTACCTGTCTGAATACAAGGTTCTGTCCCAGTGGAAAACCAGCAGGACTGTACTATTGTACAAGAAGGGAGACATCCACAACATTGGCAACTATCGCCCCATCTGCCTATTGTCTGTCATCTACAAGCTATTCACTCAATTCATCCTGAATAGGATTGGCAGAACACTAGATGAAGGACAACCATGAGAGCAAGCCGGGTTCCACAACGGATTCAGCACCATCGACCATATCCACACGATAACCAAGCTCATTGAGGTATCTCGGGAGTTCAAGATGCCGCTCTGTCTAACGTTCATTGATTTAAAGAAGACCTTTGATTCTGTTGAGATGGAAGCGGTCACTGAAGCCCTAGCCAATCAGGGCATTCCACCTCAATATATCAGGATCCTCTGTGATATCTATTATGGATTCACTACCAGGATCTCACCATTCTACAAAGAAGAAATAATTGATGTCAAGAGAGGGGTTCGGCAGAATGATACCATTTCACCAAAACTCTTCAGTGCCACCCTCGAGAACATCATGTGATGACTGGAATGAGAAGGAATGGGAGTGAAGATAGATGGTCGGCAACTACACCACCTCTGCTTTGCTGATGACATTGTTTTAATAACACCAAACATATGCCAAGCGGCACAAATGCTGGCCGACTTTGACCATGAGTGTGGAAAGTTTGGGCTACAGCCTAATCTTACAAAGACAATGTTTATGAGAAACAGTCTCGTTCCTGATGCTCCATTTGCTCTTAATGGAACGACCATCTCTAAATGCAACAGTTATGTGTACCTAGGTCGAGAAGTCAACATGATGAGTGACCTGGCACCTGAGTTGCGCAGTAGGAAGAGAGCGGCTTGGACCGCCTTCAAGAGCATCGAAGATATAGCTAAGAGGATGAAGAACCTCCCGCTCTGGGCACATCTTTTTGATTCCACTGTTCTTCCTTCATTAACATACTCCTCAGAGACTTGGGCCCTATGAAAACAGGATGAGAATGCTATTTGGGTCTTCAAAAGTGGAATTGAAAGAGCTATGCTTGGAGTATCATGTTTCACTCAAATGAGAGTAAGAATCTGGAGTTTCAATCTCCGTTGACGATCAAGAATCAGGGACGCTGTCTCGTTTGCCAAGGTGACAAAAATCAGATGGGCTGGTCATGTAATGAGATTTAGAGATGACTGCTGGACTAGAGCCATTACCAACTGGATTCCATGGGATGTCAAAAGACCACATGGCCGCCCACCTACCAGATGGTCAGACTTCTTCATCAAGATCATGAACGATCACTTTGAAGCTCTTCGTGTTCCTAGAACAAACAGACACCATTGGGCTACACTAGTACATGACAGGGACAAATGGAGATGTCGCCCGCTCGAGCAAATCAATGATAAATGCAAAGTCAAGTGATCATGTGATCAAGTGAACTCAACAATTGATTTACTCACTTCCCTTTGAGCTTTTTCGTTTGTTTGTTTTAACTTTTTGTTCACACCTCGTGATGCACAGTGGTTACTCCTGGATCATGCACTCAGGAATTACTCCTGGCGATGCTTGGGGGACCATATGGGATGCTGGGGATCAAACCCGGATTGGCCACATGCAAGGCACATTCCCTACCTGCTATGCGATCACTCCAGTCCCCGTCCTTTGAGCTTCTTTATGGCTTTCTTAAATTCTTTTATTTTAATTATGTGTTAATATTGCTTTCTTTCCTGTCTTGTACATTATTCTCTTCTTAGTCCAATTGTGGCTCCTTTGTGATAGTTTGGGTGACATGGCATGGCATCATAGGAGCTGAGAACTGGTTTCTTCTTCATCCCTTAAGGCTTATCCCTTTAATTGGTTCTCCTGTGCCAGCTCCTTAAAACAAGATGTTGGAGTTAGAGGAGGAAATGGTTTAGCATGCCTGCTCCTCATAACAAATTTCTTCCTTCATCTATGAAGCAGGAGTCAGAGCCACTAATAGGCATTGACAACTGAGACTGGATAAATTTCAGTGTGCTCATGCTCTGTACAGCATTCTGAGATAGGCTAAACATTGTCTACGGCGGAGGCACATATTTTCCTAAAGTAAATCAGAACCTTTCATTCCTTTCGGAGTTAGAATTGTATCTCTCCAAAGAAAGAGTTATAAGTCTTGAGGCTGCAGGTGGAAGGTAACAAGATCGTGATGGAGACAGTGAAGCTCCGTAAGCTGAAGCTTGCTGAGCTGAAGCAGGCATGTCTTGCTCGTGGATTGGAGACAAGAGAATAAAACAAGATCACACTAACAGAATCCAGGCATACCTTGAAAAGCATGCCGAAGAGGAGGCAAATGAAGATGTACTGGATGATGAAACAGAGGAGGAAGAACCAAAGCCCTTAGAACTGCTTTTAGTTAAAGAGGAAGAACCCTCTGAAAAAAACAGTTGATGTGGCAGCGGAGAAGAAAGTAGTGAAAATTACATTTAAAATACCACAGACTGAGAGAATGCATAAGAAAGGTAAACGATTAATGTAGGTGTGAGTTTGGAGAGTTAGAAAACTGCCCAAGTAACTAGATTTGAGATTTATTCAGTTTCATCAAAAGGACTATCATCTGACTCCAAATCTTTAGTCAACCCAGAGAAGCTAAAGGAGCAAGCACCAAGATTTGCTGGGAATGTCTCTTTAGTCTCCAGAAAGTCTGAAGATGATGAGAAACTGAAAAAGAGGAAGGAGAGATTTGGAATTGTCACAAGTTCTGCTGGAACTGGAACCACAGAAGATGGAGTGGCAAAGAAGAGAAAAAGAGCAGAGTGCTTTGTAATTGCCTGATGAGAAACTTTTGCTTCCTCTTCTCCACTGGTTTCTGGCTCTCTGATTCTTCTTCACCACATATGTATCTAAATGTACCATCATCTTCCTAGGTCTTGTCTTGCAATAGGAAGCAAGTACCCCAGGTATATCTATGAACTTAGGCAGCTATTTGACTTACTACTGTTTCAACTTTCAGTTTGGCGAGGTGTGTGTGTGTGTGTGTGTGTGTGTGTGTGTGTTACTCTTATGTGTGATTTAAATCAATTTGCATTGATTTTATTTTCACTTCAATAAGTATTTATCACAGGCTTGTGACATGCCTTTGAAAGAAATTACACATACTAGGTTGGGATGCTAAGATGATTCCAGAGTGGAATGCTCTGCTCTGCTTGCTTTGCAAAGTCTTTTTTTCTTTTTTCTCTTAGTTGTGCTCAGGAGACCTTCTGGAGATCGAACCCAGGGTTTCAACATACTCAGCACGAACTCCAATCCTTTGAGCGTTTGGTCCTGGGGCTTCTGATGTGTTTTTAAATAGGGCAAATATTTTCAGGATTAAAGGAACTAGAGCATGTGCACTCAGACACTGACACACATTGACACACATGGGATCTATCATAAGGCTCCTAAGAAGAGTTGCTTCTTGTTGGAGGCCTTACAAAGAAAACAGTTAGGGAATATTTATAATGTTTCCAATTAAGAATCTGATGGTTCTTGTGGTCAAATGTTGGGTGATTTGTTGTCAGGCAAAAGCACAGCTTTGAGAATAAATTATACCACTTTGTCCCTCTTAAGAGATGGTGTTCACATTCTTTGGAATAGATATGGATAAGGGATGGAGAGTTCTCCTTTATCATGATAGAGATGGTGATGATATTAAAAGAATAATGAACTTGCAGGCCAAAGACTTATATTCCAACATTTAATCTGCTACTTGTGCAAAGGGGATCTCAAGCAAATCTGAACCCAGTTTCATCATGTTTAACATAGAGTTGATAATATATACTTTATAGATTCCTGGATAGAAGAAATTATTTTTAAAAGATGAGAACTCATTCTGTAAACATTAAAGTGCTCTGTTCACTAAAGGGTTGTTAACAGCTGAGCTCACCAGAATGTGCAAACGTGGAGAGGATAGAAAGCAAAGCAGTGACAGAACAGAACGTTGCCATTGTTGTTCCTTAGGAATGGTCACAACTGAGCAGGTGGAGGAGAGTTTGGGCTGTTGCAGTACAAAGATGGTAGAACAAATAAGACAAATTTTGAGAATTAATGGCAATGACTTATATTCGGTTTGATGCAAGCACCATCATTATCTCCTTCCAGAGTTTTTCCATCACCCCTAATATAAACCTCAATGCCATTTGAAGTCACTTCTCATTCCTCCTTCTCCCCAGGCCCTGACAAATACAAATCTCGTTTTTGTTTCTGTGAATTTGCCTATTCTGGATATTTTCTATAAATTTAATCATGAAATATGTGGACTATATATGTGGACAATATAATCATTTCCAAGCTTATCCTTGTTGTAGTAGGTACAGTCAAGCATTGCTTTACAACTTCCAGTAAGTGATGAATTTGTATGATAATCTCTTAATATGGTCTAGGTATCTAGTAGACTTTACCATCCAGGTTTGTGTAATTACCCTTGATGTCATTTATACAATGAAATGGCCTAAGGACAAATTTCCTTAGAATGGCTCCTATCATTAAGTTATATATGCTTGTCTCTGCACTTCATATCTTTTTATTGTCTAGGTAATATTCCATTGTATGGCTCTCACATTTTGTTATCTATTCATTAAATAATAAGTATTTGTGCCTTTTCTACCTTTGTGCTATTATGAAATAGTACTACCGTGAATATTGTTGTGCAAAATTTTGTTTAGATCTTCTCTGCTCTTACCTTTCACTATTTAATTCTCCATATGTATGGACCCCAAATTATTTTAGACAGAGATCTCACACTTTATAGTAAACCTTCTCACACCCTGTATTAAACCTTTAGAGGCTTTCATTGTCTTGTAGAATAAAATTAGAAACCATTCATTTGATCTACAAGGTCGTGTGTCTTCTTCCTTTAGTCTGTGTGTGTCTCTCATCCTACTTTGTGCACATCAGCCATTTGATACTTTTCTTTAAAAAAAATAATGTAAGAGTACTGCTATTTGGTCAGCCATTGATTAAGCTGATTCAATTGGGCATGAACTCCACTCAATACATTTCTTACCTCCTTGAGTACAGCACACTTCTACAGCTCTGTTAATTTCCACTGCTTTTTCATCTCAGCTTATTATAAAGCTTTTTTAGATTCCTCTTTATCAAGATATCTCAATCGTTCTTCAGATTTCAACTAAAATATTACTTTCCAGAGCAATCTTAATGATGATCAGACTAAGTCCAGACCCATCTTTCGTGTCCTTGCACTTCTCCTTTGAAGCATGCATCACCATTTAAAATACAGTCATTATGGATCCACCCCTTAACCTAAATTGTAAAATATGTGAGAGTAATCCTACACACAGTTGTAAATCCTGGCCTTGGCTCATTTCCTGACAGATTGATCCAGTGTCAAGGCCATCTGAGCCCGGCAATGTGGACACAATGAACAGTTTCTGTCCTCCCTCACCACCACTTAGAACTTCCTGTTTGCACAGTGGAAGGCATAAAAACAGGGAGGCTGCTTTGTCCTGGAAGAATTTTGGGAATGTGCATAATTTCCTGTGAGGTCCATGAAGATGGCAATGTTCTTCATGTTCTGCAACAGCTGAAAGGTGAGAGGTGCAGCCTTTTACATAGAGACTGGAAAATAAAATGACAGTACCTTGTAGGAAAATTACTTTCATCTGATCCATGACTGTTTCATGTTAAGTGGACGAACTACAGCCCGAGCAAAAGTTGAGAGTGTAGGATGGTTGAAATACATTGAAGTCTGGGCCAATGTTCATACATTCACAATGATATCAGAGCCCAGAAGACAAATTCATTTAATCTCCTGCAGAAGACTGAATAAAGTTGGTGCCCTGTGGGAGATTGTTTACAATCTTTTCCTCTTGAAGCAAATGTGGGGCAAGTGGGGTACAAAGAGTCTACCAGAACTTCAACAACAGTAATTACATTGTACAGGTCTTCACTAGAGGAGCTGAAGTCAGCTGGGGTCACACTTTCAGACTGATGTCTCCACTAAACGGGTGGGGTGCTGTAAAGGCACACTCCAGGTGAGTGGCCCAGGGCAAGGTCAGTCACCAAAATCTAGCAAGGAAAGAGCAAGAGAGGCCCCAAAGACAGGTTCTTAGCTAGAAAAATCTTAGACCATTCTTTTGGATGGATTTGAAACCTATGAGACATCTGAGTAATGTGATTGTTTCAGTTAAGGCATTTTATTTTTCTATTAAAGTGATGGTTAATACTCATTGACTATGCCCTTGTCCTTGTACTTCACTATGCCCCTGTCCTTGTACTTCATGACACATGCTGGACTGCATTCTATGCATGCATCATTGCTTGGGGTCCCTAAAGTGACCTCTAAAGTGGGTGTCCTGATGAACTGCCCAATGTAGAAATTAATCCAGAACTTAGGGACGTCAAAGAACTTCTCCAAGGAAATTTAGATAGTAAGTGACCTGAGAGGAAAATAAAACCAAGGATTTTATGTTTCTGGTTTTTCTTTTTCTTTTTTTTTGTTTTGTTTTTAAATACAAAGACTGAGATTTTATTTATTTAGTTATTATTTTTTGCGGGGCACACCCAGCAGTGCTCAGAGAGTACTCCTGGTTCTGGTTTAGGGATTATTCCTGGAAGCATTTAGGGGACTACAAGGGGTTCCAGGGGTTGAATCCAGGTTTGCTGCAAGCAAGACAAGTCCCCTGCCTACTGTACTATCTCTCCAGTCCCAAGCCAGAGTTTTCAGAGACACTATTTTGGAGATTTGGGACAATTTCAGGACCCTTTTAGGATTCAGTTCTATGCAACACAAAGTATTTCTCATGTGAGATTAGCATATTAGCATAGCAGGATGGTTGGATGGTTGCATCTTTTATGGCCTATTTTATGTGCTAATTTGACTGGATTATTGTAACCAGATTATTTATCTAGTGAGTTTTGCTATGAAAATATTTCTAGATGACATGGTATTAATATTTAAGTACGTTTTAATTAAAGAAAATTAACTTCATAATGTGGGTGGGCCTCATACTATCAGTTAAAAATCTAAATAGAAAAGTCTGATATCTCTCCAAGAAAAGGAAATTTTGCCTCTGGCTGGCCTAAGAAATAAACTTATGCTTCACAAGAGAGAAATGGAATTGGTTGAGAAGAAAATGTTAACCAATAGTGGAGGAAATTGAATTCTCTGGTTGAGGGTGTAGTGTTGGAACATTGCATGCATAAAACCTTATCATTGTAAATTGTGGTGCTTCATATAAAAATATATCATATATATGCATACATTTACATATATATACTTGTACATGAATAATATCAGTTCCATTTTCTGCAAAATTGTGTATAAAACAAAAACATGTTTCTCCATTGGGTTATTTGGAAGATGAATTGAGTTATTACACATTAAGCTCACAAATCAGTGCCTATCCAAAGAGGTTAATGTGCTGACAATTATGTCAAATCTAGTACGAAATTTGCAATCTGCACATATACTGTGTGGTGCAGTACAGAGTGAGTCATGGGGCTGAGGAAGCTGTGGACTTTGTTCCCAAAAGAAGGCAGTACAGTGGGAAGGACAAACATGCAGTTATTGTATGCTATGTAATTATGTAATCGACTGTGAGTGTGGAAAGGTCAGACTACAGCTGAATCTCACAAAGACAATGTTTATGAGAAACGGTCTCCTTCCTGATGTTCCATTCGCTCTCAACGGAATGAACATCTCCGAATCCAACAGTTATGTGTACCTTAGTCGAGAAGTCAACATGACAAATGACCTGGCACCTGAGTTGCACAGGAGGAAGAGAGCGGCTTGGAATGCCCTCAAGAGCATCGAAGAAATACCTGAGAGGATAAAGAACCTCTGGCACCAGGTAATTACTTCAATTCCATTGTTCTTCCTGCATTAACATACGCCTCAGAGACATGGCCCTACGAAAACAGGATGAGAACGCTATTAGGGTCTCCCGAAGAGGAATCGAAAGAGCTATGCTTGGAGTATCACACTTCACTCAAATGAGAGAAAGAATCCGGAGTTACGACCTCCATCGACAGTCAAAAATCAGGGACGCTGTCTCATTTGCCAAGGCATCGAAAATCAGATGGGCTGGACATGTAATGAGATTTGAAGATGATGGCTGGACTAGAGCCATTACCAAATGGATTCCATGGGACATCAAAAGATGCGTGGCTGTCAACCTACAAGATGGTCACACTTCTTTGTCAAGACCCTGAATGATAGGTTTGATGTTCTTCGTGTTCCTCGAGTGAGCAGACACCATTGGGCCACACTAGCACTCAATAGGGATGAATGGAGACGTTTACTGGCACCCGCTGGAGCAAATCAATGAGTAACTGGATGTCAAGTGATCAAGTGAAGTGATGCAATTAATATGATTAAGAGATAGTCAAAGAAGGAATCCTAACTGTTTCGATTTGATTTTATAGCTGGGCACCTTGATAAACTGATCAAGGTTAATAATTTTTTAATGATGATATTCCTCACTCCCTGTAAGTTGAGCAATCTTATTTTATTTTATTTTTAAGAAATGTGGACACCATTATTTAAAGAGCAGTAAATAATTGAATTTCAGGAATACAATTTTCCAGCTCCATTCTCAACCTAATGTCCCTAAATTCCCTACTAACCCCATGTACACCCCTTAACACCTTTTGAAAGTTTAAATTTTGTAGTTGGAGTCCCACGCTTGCAGCAGTGTTGGCTCTAGTGGTTTTGATGTATACAGTCACCTCAATGCTACACCACCAATGTGGCTAATACCCCCCATCATGATTTATTGGACCCCCCTCTGCTATTGTTTTCCAACCATCTGGAGTATGCTGTCCTGTACATTATACACCTGGGGGTTCTCCTTGAGGTGAGAGAGCTTTGGAGACACTGCCTCAGAGGTAAAGGACAATGCCAAAAGGGGCACTGGTTTCCCCATAATTTGTGATCACTGCTCCTCTATTATGAGCAGTTCAGCCTGGCTCAGGTTTGTTCCTCTTGCTGCAAGGTTATGTTCATTGAGTTACCTGCCACCCTTCTATCTCACCCATTGCAGTGCTTCCATGGCTCATTCACTCCCAGGGATGCTCACAATTCCCTGTGCTTGTGTTAAACTCCTTTGTGCTGCACTTCCCCTGCACTGTCTCCTAATTTCTCTATCACTGCTCACCTACTCTCTAGCATTTTTTCTCCCCTATATCTAATCTGTGAAATTGGGAATAAAGGTTGTTGATTATTGTTCTGGTGATTGATCTGCAAACTGTTCCTTGGCTATTGACCCCACATGCCGGATAAGCCTGTCACTGTGGGACACTGACTCTGACTTAGACAATGACCCTTATGCTACCTCTACTACATCTCTTCTCACTTTCCCCTTCTATTTCTCTCATTACTTGACATTTTTATTTTTGCAACCTAGGGCAAATGGTTTGCTCATCTTTGATCTGTTCTTTTCGTCTGTCTTATTTTTTCAATAGACCTCCAGATAAGTGAGAACATCTGTTATTTTAACTTTTTCTTTTTATATCACTTATTATGAGATCCTCCATTTTCATCCAAATTAAAGCAAATTGGATTATATAATTTTTAAGGTTGCATAATATTTCATCATGTATACATACCACAATTCATTATCCACTCAACTGTAAAGGACTTTGGATTATTTATAAATGAATGCTATTGTACTAAGTGCTTCAATGACCATATATCATTCAAAAATATGTCTTTTTGAATGCATATTTTCATATTTGGAGGAGGAAGCTAAATGTTAAAAATGGAATCAGAGGTGTGTGGGTAGTTGTGTGGTTGGAAAATTAGGGACGTTGGTGGAAGGATATGTGCACCAGTGAACAATGGTTGTTGGAATATTGTGTGACTGAATCTCAATCATGAACAATTTTGTAACTGTATATCTTACAGTGGCATTAAAATCACCAACAATGATCTGGTAGAAAGTGTGGTCTTCTTTATAGAACATATCTAGCTCCATGTAGAATGTGTCAATTTCTCCTTCATCATAATTGGATGTTGGTGTGTAGACAACGAAGATAGAAACTGCCAGCAGTGAGCCACATCTATTCAAGTGTAATCTTCTGATTCATATTGTTAAGCATTCGAATGAATCAATGCTCATGGCCAAGTTCATGTTGACAAGGACACCAACACCACTGATGCCTCTTTTGTCACCTGTTCCAAGGAACAGTTCTTCTCCAGTGTCGAAAACAGTGTGATATGATTGATGCCTTTTCATCTTGGTCAGACCAATGATGCCGTATTTGACATTTCGCACTTGTACCATCAGGTCCTCAATGGATACATCTGATGCCAGTGTACGTGCATTGAAAGTACAGATGGTCATTTTTGTCTTTCTTCATTTTGGCAGCCTAGTGTGGCTTTGAGATTTTATCAGACTCTACTTCCTCATCCCTCTTTGTGCTGCCGTATTGGTGGCTCTTTCAGCTCAGGGGAATGAGACCCATTGTATTTACTGGTTTTGGCATATTGAATATGCCATGGATAGCTTGCCAGGCTCTGCCTTGCGGGTGGGATATTCTTGTAGCTTGCCAGGCTCTCCAACAGAGATAGAGGCTTTTAGGGTGGCCTCTAATCACCATTGCAGGTGTTCCCATGGTTCAAACCATATTTGAACCCTACCAAATATGTTTCAGCAATCCTGGAAGATAGGTATTAAGCTTCGGGGCCGTGCAGTCTGAAAAGCGTCCTGGAGCATGGTGGCGGATAGGTAGTGTAGGCAGCGGAAGTAGTGGAGGTAGTGGAGGTCTGCCGGTGAGGTATTTATCTGGTACCCATAGGGTGGGTCTTCTGTAATATCCTGGGTCGTGGGCAGTTGGTGGAAGAAGACAAGGCAGAGTAGGGTGGGGCTCCTGGTTTTCAATCTCTTGGTCACCAGAGATTGGTGGGAGCAGGCAGAGGATCTCTGTTCCTGGATCTGTTGAGCCTGGAGTCCAAGGTCACAGGGTTCTGTTTACCTGGTTCTGTGGGGCTTCACTCATGCATGAGTCTAGGCCCAGCATCTGGAAAGCATCCTGGAGCATTTTTATTGCCAAGATAGGACCGAGAAAATCAGTCGAATAACTCCACATCAGGACCCATGGCCTAGAATGTAACGAACAGGGTGAGAGGCTGTCTGAGTTCATCATGTCGACCAAGACCATCCATGTGGTAACTCACAGTTCCAGACGGCCAAATCTAAATGTTGCACATGGGAGTCTCCCAGTGGACGGTTCCACAATGAAACTGACCACATCGTATTCAATTGACAGCTTGTCTGACCGATGTTGCTGTTGTCCCAAAATTCCAAACGGGATCGGACCATCGTCTCCTTCATGCAAAATTCTACTTCACAGAGTGGGGAGAAAGGGCTGCAAAGTTTAAGAAGAGAACTCCAGAATGACCACCAACTGGGAGCAATTTGGCACTATTGCGGCATCATGGGAAGAGGCTGTCCTTGACAACAGGACGAGGAATATTGACGGTAACAAAATTGATTGACTGGTTCAGCACCTTCATGATTGTGTGAGGAACACCAAGACATAGATAACCCTAAAAAATAAAACACCTGTCTTCAAAAACTCTTGAGCTTATTTGTCAACGTGACTTGGCGCAGGCCTCAGGAAACTGCAAGCGAATGTCTGAGCTCGCAAAGCAGTGCAGAGAAGTAATCAAGGAAGACCTCAAAGAGAGAAGAGCAGCAGTACTGGTAGATGCGGCAAGAGCCAGAAAAAGCATTCGCAATACCCGCCTGTTCTTTGCCAACTACAAGATCAAGATGACTGCCCTCCAATGTCCTGATGGATCTATCACATCTATCAGAAGGGCGATGGAGAAGATTATACATGACTTCTCCTCAGATCTCTTCTATAGCCACGTCCACCTGCCCACATACCAAATCCCGCAGGATGAATATGTCATTCCCAACGTTCTCACTTCCAAAATCCGACATGCCATTTCATTGGTAAAGAAGCGAACAGCACCTTGCCCAGACAAGGTTAGACCCGATCACCTGAAGAACCTTCCATCAGTACTCATCAATATGGTGCCTCAGGTCTTCACATGCTACCTGTCTGATTGCAAGGTTCCATCCAATGTAAAACCAGCAGGACTGTACTACTGTACAAGAAGGGAAACATCCATGACATTGCAACTATCACCGGATCTGCCTGTTGTCTGTCGTCTACAAGTTGTTCACTCCTGAATACGATTGGCAGAACACTAGATGAAGGACAACCATGCTAGCAAGCCTGGTTCCGCAAAGGATTCAACATGGTCGGCCATATCCACATGTTAACCAAGCTCAATTGAGGAGTTCAAGATGCTGCTCTGTCTAACGTTCATTGATTTAAAGAAAGCCTTTGATTCTGTTGAGACTGAAGCGATAATCAAAGCCCTAGCCAAACAGGGCATTCAAACTCAATGCATCAGGATCCTCCATGAGGTGTATTACAGATTCACTACCAGGATCTCACCATTCTACAAAGAAGTGATAATCCATGTCAAGAGAGGGGTTCAGCAGAGTTATAACATTTCCCCGAGACTCTTCAGTGCCACGTTCGTCAAGGAATGGGAAGGAATGGGAGTGAAGATAGTTGGTCGGGAACTATACAACCTCCACTTCACTGATGAAATCATTCTAATAACACCAAACATTAGCCAAGTGGCACAAATCCTGGCTGACTTTAATCTGAGTGTGGAAAGGTAAGATTACAGCTGAATCTCAAGAAGACAAGGTTTGTGAGAAATGGTCTCGTTTCTGACATTCCATTCACACTCAACAGAATGAACATCTCTTAATGCAATATTTATGTGTACCTTGGTCAAGAAGTCAACACGATGAATGACCTGGCCCCTGAGTTGCACAGGAGGAAGAGAATGACTTGGAACGTCTTCCTGAGCATTGAAGAAATACCTAAGAGGACGAAGAACCCCGACTCTGGGCATATCTCTTCGATTCCACTGTTATTTTGGCATTAACATATGCCTCAGAGACCTGGGCCCTACGAAAACAGGATGAGAACACTCTTCAGGTCTCCCAAAGACGAATCAAAAAAACTATGCTTGGAGTATCATGCTTCACTCAAATGAGAGAAAGAATCCAGAGTTCCGACCTCTGTCAACATTCAAGAATCAGGGATGCTGTCTCATTTTCCAAGGCATCAAAAATCAGATAGGCAGGACATGTAATTTGATTTGGAGATGACTGCTGAACTAGAGCCATTACCGACTTGATTCCATGGGACGTCAGAAGATCCTGTGGCTCCCCAGATACGACATGGTCAGACTTCTTCTTGAAAACCCTTACTGATTGGTTTGAGTCTCTTGTGTTCCTAGAACGAACAGATGCCACTGGGCTACACTAGCACTTGACAGGGATGAATCAAGACGTTACTGGCGCACGCTCGAGGAAATCGATGAATAACAAGATGTCAAGTGATCACGTGATCTTACAGTGATTCAATTTTTAAAAAGTTTCAAAAAAGTAGAATCACTGAAGTAGAATGGGCTATTTTTACTTTTATTTTAGAAAAATAGTCATACTGCTTTCTATGGGAGATGAATCAGACATTTCCAACAGTGGTGGACAAGAGTTACTTTTCTACCACATTCTCAACAACATGGACTATTTCCATTAAAAAATGCAATTTTTATTAGTGTAGGATTATATCTTATTATCTTCTTAGTTTTAATTTCTCTGACAATAACATTTCTGATTATGAACAACTTTCTTTTTCTGTATTTTGGTCTTTGATCTGTGTTCTTCAGAAAAAATAGATGATTGCCTCCTTTCCAGTGTTTTGATGGGGTTATTTTGTTGCTGTAGTTGCTATTGTTATTCTTTATTAATGATTTATGTAATTTGGATATTAATCCTTTATCTGCTATGTCAGGACTGGAGCAATAGCACAGCAGTAGGGCGTTTGCCTTGCACACAGCCAACATGGCTGACTCGAGTTCGATTCCTCCGCCCCTCTCAGAGAACCCGGCAAGCTACTGAGAGAATCTCACCCGCACGGCAAAGCCTGGCAAGCTCCCGGTGACGTATTCAATATGCCAAACAGTAACAAGAAGTCTCACGATGGAGATGTTAGTTGGTCCACTCGAGCAAATCGATGAACAACGGGAGGACCGTGACCATGACCCTGATCTACTATATCATGTGCAAATATTTTTACCATTCAATAAGGTTTACCATTCAATTTTTTTACCATTCAATAATTAATTTTTTATTTTTATAATTTTATTTGTTGAATCACCGTGAGAGCAGTTACAAAGCTGTTGGGTTTAAGTCTTGGTCATCAATGAAACATCCATACCTTCACTACTGCTCATTCTCCACCACCAAAACCCCCAGTATACCCCCATCCTACATGCTCTCCCTACCTGTGGGTCAGATGATTTCCACATTACTCTCTGTCTACTTTGATTACATTCAATATTTTGACACCAGACCCACCATTATTATTTGGGATTTTACCCCAACACTCAGATCTGCTGAAAAAGCAACAGTAGACAAATTATTTTCTATTGCTGGTTATGAATAACACATGATGTCACATGGCTGCAGTAGTGGGTGCGTGATTTTGAAATTTCAAAATTTTAACACTTAATTCTGGAGGGATTTCTGCCAAAACCTGCTGAGTTCCAAGATTTGTTTCTGAGTGTCTGGGATCATGGCCGTTAAGCAGCTTGATCAGAAGTCATGGACGGCAACTCTGGGTCTCATTGGGATGAGGAGGAAAGGGCCGACTCCACCCCCATCCCGTGAGACCCTGCATGTCTCGTCACTTGTTGCTGCCAGAGGGAACAGGCCAAGGCACAAAACGTATTCCCACCTGGGTTGGCCCAGTGCCAGTAATGTACTGCATGGACCGGGCACATTTCTGCCAAAATCGTTGGATTTCGAGATTTGTTTCGGAGTCTCTGGGATCATGGCCATTAAGCAGTTCGATCAGGAACCAGAGGGGCCATGCCTCCAATTATATGCTGAGCCTAAGGTGGTTTGTGGGTGTGTCTCCCACATACCTAACTTTTGGCCATTTACTTTCTTGGTAAAGTTTGCCCTAAGTTTTTGGGGTCTGGCCAAAGGCACAGCAGCAATTTTGCGGTATCTGGAAGTCTGAAGGCACCATCAGGCTGTGGATGCACTTGCCTCACAGGTACAGATTGACCTGCTGGCAGCCCAATACCCCCTCAATAATTAAATATTTTAAATTTAATCTATAACATTTTGCAATGCAGAAACTTTTTAATTTGATGTAGTCTCATCTGTTTATTTTTATTTCTGTTGTCATTGTCAATTGAGTCATATTGAAGACACTGTTGAGGTCCAAATCCTGGGTCATTCAGTTTATAATTTTCTCAGATATTTTCATGGATACTAGTATAATCTCAAGGTCTTTGATCCATTTTGAATTAGGTTTTATGTAAAGTGTGAGATATGGGACCAGTTTAATTTTTTTTTCATGTGGCTATCCAGTTTTCCCAACACCATTTGTTGGAGAGATTTACTTTATTTCCCTTTGTGTATATGCTTTTAGGGAGGTTCTTCTAGTGTCAAAAGAATACAGATGTTTGAGGTTATGTCAAACTCTCAAATAAAGACTGAATTTTGCAGTGGGAAGTTGATTCTTGATCAACCATAGGATTTCAAAGGCAGAACTACAGAACTACAAATCAAGCTGTCTATAACTCTAGGCCATATGTATGTATCAAACATATATTCCATTTCTGGTAAGATTGTACAGGGATAGGTTAATTTGAAAGTCAGCTCCTGAGCTCCTGACCTTCGGGAACTCAGAATCTGAAGAGGGACATCACCAGAAGATAAATCCATTGTATTGACTTGCTAGAGCAAAAATCGGTGCCAAGGCAGGAGGTGACAATGCACAAGACTAGGAGGAGCCAGGGAAAGCAGTGGCTGTCAGTGCATAAATAATCCTTGGTAAACTCAAGCAGGAAAACTTTCCAGAAAGAGCACAGAACCTGAGCAAGGCCTCGGTGAACATGAGGAAGTGGTAGCAGTTTGGTATGCTGCAGAAAATCAATGTGTCCTGGTCTGGGGGAAAAAAAAGTTGCAACAGATGAGGGAAGTAAGTCCTATCCTACCACAACAAAGTTTCTCCTTAACAAACTCAGTGACAATTATGCGTGATTCATGCTCATTATGATAAAACAGGGGCATAATTGCTAAAAACTGCTTTTACTCTAACCCAAGTCTTTTACTGAATTTTAAGATAATTTTATGGTGCTACTGTGAGAAGAAGTCCCAGTTCTTTGGAGGAAAAAATAGTTTATTCCATGTTTTCTCTTAGAGTTCTCCTAACACTATTCATGGTGTATCACATAAAGCTAAATATTAATATATTTTAATAGAAATCAAATAGGGTTATAGATAGTGCAGAGGGCTAAGGTGCATGCATTGCATATGCCAATCCCAGTTTGATACTTGGTACCACATATGGTCATCTGATCTCTGCCAGAAGTGACCCCTGAGCACAAAACCAGGAGCAGTAAACATTGCCAAGTATGGTCCCAAATTCCCTCCTCTACTCCCTGAAAAAGTTAATGAGTCAGACATTAAACCTTTGTGTTTTGACTTACTCAGTCTAAGCAGTCAGTGTTTGCTTATCATTCACAGAAATATAACTATAGAATATTAGGTCTAAGAGGAACTCAGGACTATTTATTATTTATCACCCATTTCAAGAAAAAATGATAGTAAGAACTTGAGAAGTTGAACAATTTGCCCCAAGTAGCATAGCTTGTCAAATAGAGAGCAGTTTAGTCTTCTGAGTCTATAATGCTGAGTGATGCAAATCCTCCGGAATTGTATATGTCTTAATATATGGTCTCCTCTTATTTTGAAAGTGGTGCTGCCAAGTTAAAAATTGTTGGTTCAGTTCCACTGTGGTTGAGGCAGCTTTCATGTATCTTTGGATGGAGGTCTGCACTCATCATCTATTCACAACCCAGTAAGAAATATGTTGGGAGTGCAGCAGGATCAGTGCAGATTCACCTCCCAAGCATTCAGTGAGTGTTTTCCAGAACTCTGCAAGGAGTTGGGTTTTAAGGTATATGCTGTGATAAATTAGAAATAGAATTTACCTTAATGAAACTCAGCCATTTTGTGAAAATCATAAACAGAAGAAAATGGGCAGAAGAGTGGAATGATCATACAAGGTGATTGATCTAATTGACCCATTTTTGGACTTTTGCCCCCATACTGGTAGGTCAGCGTTTTTCTAACCTCAGCTAGGGTTCAATTTTGTCTATTCACTGCTTAAGTCATAACCCATTTGTACCTTATTTTTGTTAAATATGTTAAAAGGTAAAAAAAGGTAAAGGCCCTCCCATTGTTCGTCGATTTGCTCGAGCGGGCCCAGTAACGTCTCCATTGGAGACTTTGTTGTTACTGTGTTTGGCATATCGAATACGTCATGGCGAGCTTGCCAGGCTCTGCCGTGCGGGCGAGATACTCTCAGTAGCTTGCCGGGCTCTCTGAGAGGGGTGGAGGAATCGAACTCGGGTCAGCCATGTTGGCTGCGTGCAAGGCAAACGCCCTACCACTGTGCTATAAAAATTGTGCTAAAATTTTGTGTTAAAAATCATTTGTGTTAAAAATGAGGTTGGGAGGCCAGACAAAGAATACAGGGAGGGAGGCAATTGTCTGGCATGTGCACAACTTGGTCCAATTATCAGTGTTGCTTATGATGTCTGGGTACCTCAGGACAGAACCAAGAGTAGAACATTAGCATTGGAGGATGTGGACTCCCAAATCCCACAAAATGAATTGAGCTTTCTACTAGGAAAATTAATGGTAAAGAAACAAAAAACTAGGATGCACTATTTACATGCCAACAATTTTGGAATTGAACAGGAGAATCACATTATGGAATGGTCCAGAACTACTCAAGGCACTGAACATCTTCAGAAATAAAAGGAGAACCAGAAAGCACAAATTTGTAGTGTTTGTAATTTGTTGTTCTAGAGCCAAGGGAGACTGTTTGTGGGCTATGCATGATTGTCTATAGAAGATCTGATACATCAGAACAAAATTGGTTCTGGATAGCAAACCTCTTCAGAAGCTGACCTGTAATGATACCTTTTAAACATGCTAAAGGTACAAAACATAGCTTCTTGGTTGTCTGGATTGGGTGTACCTTATTAAGGCCACCCTTAAAGATACATCTCATATGCTCGAGTAAAAGTAAAAAAGTAAAGGCCCTCCCGTTGTTCATCAATTTGCTTGAGCGGGCCCAGTAACGTCTCCATTGGAGATTTTGTTGTTACTGTGTCTGGCATATCGAATATATCATGGGTGGCTTGCCAGGCTCTGCCGTGTGGGCGAGATACTCTCGGTAGCTTGCCGGGCTCTCCGAGAGAGGCGGAGGAATCGAACTTGGGTCGGCCATATGCAATAGGACATATTTTGCATAGAGGAAAAAAGACAAATTAAATCAAGCTCTTGTCTGATTAGAAAGATCCTTTCTAATTATTATGACAAAATCCCTATGAGAAATTCATCAGAACATGGACTGGAATGATAGTATAGTGGGTAAGGTGCTTGTCTTGTGTGCAGCAGATCTGAGTTCAATCTCCAGCACCCCAAAAGGTCCCTTGAGTACAGACAGGAATGATGATCCCTTAGTGTTGAGCCAGGAATAAAACCCAAGCTCCCATTTTCCAAAATAAAATGGAACAAAACTTTAGCAGGATTTGAGCAGACTAATTAAAACTTTAATAGAAATAATCAGAAGCATTAAAAATATCGTCATAAATACCTCCTATAAAGTTAATGCTTTTGAAAACATTATCCATTCAAAAACTGTATCATCAGGCATCAAGTCCTAGTAAATGCACTCTGTGTGTGTGTGTGTGTGTGTGACACCCAACAATGCTCTGGGGTTACTCCTGGCTCTGCACTCAGAAATTACTCCTGGCGGTGCTTGGTGGAACATAAAGGATAGCGGGGATTGAACCCAGGTCGGCCGCGTGCAAGACAAACGCCCTACCTGCTGTACTATCACTCCGGCCTGGTAAATGAACAGTTAACATCTGAGAAGTGAATTTAAAAAAAAAGTGTGGTTTTGGTAAGATCATAAAAAAAAAAGTTTGGCTGATGTCTTTATGTGTAAATATAAATAATTAAGAGACAATAAAGTTGCAGATGTATGAAACCCAGGAACATATTTGTTCAAAAATGGGTTGGAATTAAACTTTATAACTCAGATCACGACGACCATCCTGTTATTCGTCGATTGCCTCGAGCAGGCCCCAGTAACATCTCCTTCGTCCTAGCCCTGAGATTTTTTAAAAAGTGCCATATTCAAGGCTCTTTCAGAGTTAGGAGAATGAGACCCATCATTGTTACTGGTATTTGGCATATTGGGTACGCCACGGGGAGTTTGCCAGACTCTGCCGTGTGGGCAGGCTACATTCGGTAGACTGCCAGTTTGTCCAGAGTAGGAATGAGATATTATTATCTCATTCCTTATTATCTCACGGGTCTGATTCTGGGGATCAAAGTGGGGTCAGAGATGCGCAGGACAAGTGCCTTATCCCCTCTAACACTTCATTTTCTAATCCTAGGAGTTGGACAACTAATTTGTGGAGGCAGAAATGATGTAGCACAAGAACTAAGGCATATGCCTGACATGTGTAAGGACCCGAGTTTGATCCCTCTCACCACATGGCCCCAAGCTCTCTGGAGTTCCACAAGGTGCAGTACTGGCGGCTGCCAGCATCCCAGGGCCTGAGCTGGTGCAAACCAGCAGACACACATCGCTCTGTGAAGGATCTCCAACGACCCCTGGGCATATCAGTGAAATCACCACCGGAGAAACCCTCCATATAAGATTGGTTAAAGGGCTCGATGACGATTTAACACATAGATTCAAAGTGATTATAATCCTCACTATGACTTGGGTTTTTTTTAATTTTAGTGGGGGTTGGGGGTCCATCTGGGAGATGCTCAGGAGTTATAACTCAGATATGTTATCTAATTTTTCATTCACTACAGAGTAGATACTTTTGTCCCCATTTTTAGAAACTGATACTTCAGTTCATTAAGTGGTTGCCATGGGGGATTACTATAAGAAGTATGGGTTTATTGGATGTAACAAATAAATGATGCTGGTAGGTACTGGAGATAATGTTGGCTGTATGGGTGGGGCAGAAATAAATAAGATTTCTCTGTGTCTTCTTCTGATGTTTTCTAAGCTCCTGAAGCTGCTATAAGAAATAAAGCTTTCATCAAAAATAGGTAGAGAAAATGAATGAGTAAGCTGTCCAACATAATCAGTAAACCCATGATAGGACAGATAGAACTTGATTGTTTAAATTCCTATGCAATTCCCTGATTGAAGATAACTCCTATTTTGAGACTGAACTGTTTTATCTATATCGTCTATGTATAATCTGCCTGTCTGAATTTTGGTTACTGAATCACTAGTTGAAGAAATCATTTTCTAGGCCAGTTCTCTAAAAGTCCTGATCACTGTTACCATGCTGCTGGGTTTTAAGTTACTCCTTCCATTACTTTATCCATGCCTCTCTTGTCACAATGGTCCTTAAGTAGACACTTATTTCCTTTCCTTCATCATAATATAATATCCTCAAAGATAGACTGTGTCCTCTTCTACCTTTTCTGCTGTCTTTATAACAGCATAGTATATATAATAATTACCCAAATGTTGCTTACCATAGAATAAATACAAGCATTTAATTGCCCTTAACTGCTAAACAAGGAACATATTCCCATTAACTATTTTGGATGAGGATAATAATAACAAGAAATAATGTAAAATGCTATTATGTTGCTGGTCCACTTCCAAATAAAATATTACTTAATTGAATTATAGAAGCTTCTTATTTCAATACTGTGAAATTTCACTTGTCTCATAAAAATTTTCATATACTTGTGAGCTCTGGAGAAGACAATGATCATCTATGAATAATATAAGGGAAAGAACCAATTCAATTTCCAAGTAGCTGGTTTTCCGTATTTGATTCAGAGAGCTTTCTCTTTTGCTCATTATTTTGAACTCCATGTCTCAAGAAAAACTGTATGCTATGTTTTGAATTAGTGCTTATTGAGTCATATCTGGTGAGACCACTCTGAACATGTTATGGAGTCAAATATATTCCTTTGTATAAGATATAGGGAACAAAGAAAGAAAAACGTCCAATTTCTATTGATTGTAAATGCCTAAGCTTTGGATATTTTATTTTTTAAATATTAATTTTTATTGTAGTTAGATAACATGGTTGCAATAGTGATTACAGATATGGTTTTTATGAACAAAATTAGTGCACCTTTACCACCACAAAGAGCCCAAATTATTATACCAATGTCCTTGTGCCACTTCAAATCACTCTTTTGTAAAAAATTATAGCTTAGGTAGCATGACTGTAGTAGTGTAAACTTTCCTGGCTGTGATGAACAAAGTTATTGAGCCTTTATCAACACCAAAGTACTATTAGAGATTTTCTTAAGGTAAAGATTCCACAAAGGAAAGAACATAGTTGGAGTTATAAATCAGTCAACAGAAAGATAAATGTTTGATAGCAGTGTTCATAAGCCAAGGTCAGGGGAAGATTAAAATAAATATTAGGCATATCAGATAAGAAATGTGCTTCAAAAATAAAAATGAATGCATTTAGTAAGTCAAAGATGAACTTGGTTATCAATATGTTGGAAGACTGAACGTTGTCACTGAAAACAATATATACAATCCCAGGGAGTCTAATGTTTGAACTCCAATTTGAACTCCAATTTTAGAACTGAGTTAAAAATCAACCTCAATAACTTCCTGACTATTCCTTTTGTTCTCCTTTATAAAAAAACAAAACAAAACAAGTCTGTTCTGAATCGAGTTTCAACAAAGTCCTAGTGGAATTTGTCCGAGGCTCTATAAATCGCTAACATTCCATCTTGCCATGTCTCATAAACATATAAAAGGTGTCTGTTGCACAGAGTCAGGTTTTTAATAATTTTTCAACTCCTTAACCTCTGGAGTCTCACTTAACGTCATCCTTTATTGGGAAGCCATCCTCTAATTCTTGGATATTTGAGTCTTTTATGAGAACAAAGAGGTAGTCTTTCTTGCAGAGAATAATTCTACACTGGCAGAGAGCTGTACTAGATGACCTAATAGGTCTTTTCTATCTCTAATTTCTATGATTCTATGAAAATCATCACCCACTATAAGAAACAGATGTTGGCTGGTAGACAATGGCTCTGAGGATCCAGCTTCCACCATCAGCCCCCTTCAGAGTGTAGGTTGCCACCTCTTTCCCTCCCCCCACACTTCTCTATTCCCTGGCAGCTGATGAGATATTTATAGCCTTCTTCCTCAGCCTGCCAATTATAATTATCAATATCTCCACTGATAGAAAGAGGCATCATCAGAGTTGTGCACAGTATGTGATAAGCCAAGTTTGAGTTGAAAATGAGAAGAGTTTCTTCCAATTATGGACAAAAGAGAGGTGCACTAGATGGCAGGGTTGCCCCTGAGGCTGTGTTCATGTGGTCACAAGAGATATATTTAACCTCTCTGAAGGCACCTTTGTGGACCCATAGGTGCAGGTACTCTGAGAAGCAGCTATTGCTTGAATAGACAATGCTGTCTGTACTGTACAGAGTTAGAGAGTTGCTTTAAATATAATAAATAAAAGTGAAATCTTACACAAGGCAGCACAGCTTAGTAATTGCTGTTTTGGAGCTCACGTCTCTGCAGTTATTTAGCTCAGCATTTCATCTCCAGCTGCAGCACAATTTTTGCCAAATATAGATAAATGAAGTTAAAGTTATTGGCAACCACTAGTTCTGTGTCCCTGTTTTGAGTTTATAGATTTCATAGGAATGGCATTACTTTATTTCTGCAGCAGACAATTGTTCTTCTGAAGCGAGAACTTTTTCCATGGTATAGTCTGTATGGCATTTTGACTGAGCCTGGAAATTTATCAGAGAGATATATAGTGACGGCAAGAGTAAGATTTCTGTTGGAGCTATGGATCATTTAAAATTCAGAGAGGGAAAGAAGATAAACTCTCAACCTGACAAACATAAGTTAAGGATGTGCAAACCTTAGTGGAATTTCAATATGGTGTCTGAAGGCCCTCTCTTTTTTTTATGGACTTCTATAGCAGTGAAGATTCCATTCCAATCAGCATTTGGAGTGGGGTGTGTGTGTGTGTCACCTTCAGAAATAAGAATCATCTGAAAATAGTGTTTGATGCTAGCGTTTTCTTTATGGTGGAGCCTGAAGCTACAAAACTTTCTATGAAGGTTGGGTTTAAAGCTCAAAGGGCTGAATTCTAAACTTTGCATTTAGAAACTCTGCATGTGATCACTGGCACATGCTGCTCCCAATCATGATCCCCTACCATGATTGGGAGCAGCATGCTGACAGTAATTCCTGAATGTAAGGAGGTTTGGGTCCCTCAAAAGAAAAAAATTAATTGAAAAAAATGTCCTGTTTAATAACTAAGAATTCTTATTTTAAGAATTAAAAGTGAGTTTTAGTGCTAATGGTCAGTTTTGAGAGTATATAACTAACTCCCTCTTGAGGTGGACAATTCCTTTCTTCTTTCTGAATACCTTTAGAGGAACATAAACTTAATCTTCTGAGATGCATTCACCATTATCTATTACAATTATTGTAGTTTGCTGCTTTTTCAGTTGGTCAGCATTCATGCCATTCATGATGTCCTCTTCATTTTGAACACATGAATTCTCTCAATTAACTGGTTGTGTCTTCATCTTTAAACTTCTTATCACTCCAGTGGCTTTAGTGCCTTCGGGAAAAGTTCTTTCTGTAGCATGTGTAGCTGCAAAACATAACAAGAAGAAATATTTTGAAAGGAGATCATTGTATGAGTTAAAATCAGTTCTACATCCCCCCAAGTAGAAAAATCTCAACAACTTGATCAATAACTGATTGGAACTGTTTTGTTAGGTTCTTAAATTCGTGTTTTTGTTTTTTGTTTTCGGTCATTGTTTTATTTGGTTGGAGGAGTCACACCTGGCAATGCACAGGGGTTCCTCCAGGCTCTGCATTCAGGAATTACCCCTAGGGATGCTCAGGGGACCATATGCGATTCTGGGAATCGAACCTCAGTCAGTCACTTGCAAGGCAAATGCCTTACCTGCTGTGCTATTGCTCCAGCCCCTAAAAACCTCACTACACCCACAGAGGGACTTGAACCCTGGACCCTCAGATTAAAAGTCTGATGTTCTACCAACTGAGCCACTGAGCCCCTAGCACAGTGGGTAGGGCATTTGCCTTGCATGCAGCCGACCCAGGTTTGATTCCTTCGTTCCTCTCAAAGAACCCAGCAAGCTATTGAGAGTATCCCGCCTGCATGGCAGAGCCTGGCAAGTTCTCCGTGGTGTATTTGATATGCCAAAAACAGTAACAACAAGCCTCACAATGGAGACGTTACTGGTGCCTGCTCGAGCAAATCGATGAACAACCGGAGGACAGTGCTATAGTGCAGTTTTTGGTCATTGTTAATATTACTTATACTTACCACAGAGTCTTTTAGCATTTATTACTTCACCTCTCTGCTCACCATATCACAATAGACTCATAATGATTCCTTTTTACTCTTTCCCTCCCTCTACTTCAACTCTTGTTTCCCCTCCATATTTTATTTTACCATTAACAATTTAAGCCTTGGCAAGTGAACTTTTTCAAAGTTTAAAACTTAAATACTCTTCAACATGGAATAAATTACTTACTATTCCAAAATGCATGTTTTCCTGTATAATTTTGGTGATAGGCTGTTAAAAATCACTTCAGGAAATACCTTTATTTTTATTTCCTTCTACCAAATTTCAACACTCTATACAATCTCATCTCTCCTGAGATTCCTGGCTGACTTGCAGTGAGGAGCACAGTCCTACATAGCCTAGTCTAGCCTTATTCTCACACTTAACAGTACTCAGGAGGGAACCACTCCTGGAAGCACTTAATCAACTGGACCAGAGAGTTCAATGATAGCACATGAAGATGTGGAGTTGTTTTGTCCTTGCAGTGTGGGGGATCTCCAGACAAACCTTGACAGTGCCCAGGGTCTCCAGGGCTACACACAGCAATGCTTCTAGGGGATCTTATGATGCCAGGATTCAAAATTGGATCTTGGTGCATGGGCTTACACACTAATACTTGCATATAGCTTCTTATACTGCATATAGTTTCTCTCCTTTGAACTTTTCAATTTCCATCTTTGATTTATTCACTAAACTTTAAGTCCTAGTACACCAGTGATTGAGTCATTGAAAGATTCTTGGACTGAATATTCATTAAATGAATGAATGTTTAAACAACAAAAATGATTTGGTGGGGATAACTTCCAAATAAGGAAAGAGCCTCTGAACAAAGTTCTAGAAAGAGGCAGATGCTTTAGCCGCCATCTTTGGGATAAGGTGCCCGTCTGCTGTCTTCCTGATCCTGCTGGCCCATAAGCCCTATGTTGACACACATCTTTTGGAGATCTTGAGCTGAGTGTGGCTCTGTGCCTTGTGGGTGGGATTCTGGAAAAAAAAAACTGTAAAACATATGTTGTTTGAAAGCACCTTTAAAGTCTCAGCTGTCATTTAAACATATAAAGTGTATTTTCTAGCTTATCCTAGTTGCTGCTGCATCTAAAGGCCTGGGAGCTCCCTTGGTATCTCCAGATGCACCAGATCTGTCTCTGCTCTTTCTTTATTAGAAATATAGATGCCTCTAGTGTCACCTAAGGGTCTCCATCAATAATGGAATGAGGAGAAAATAGGTTTCCACTCTGTCCTGAGTGATTTAATTAGAATATGAGGAAGATTTTTCCTGAAAGAATGGGAAAAGTCTTCTGTTCTTATACCTGTAAGAGGCATGAGGAGAACCATTTTTCTTGACTCTTCTATCCCACCGTAAAAGGGTGACAAGATTTATGTGCATCCTTTCTCTGAAGTGAGTATTTTGTGATTTAGAGGGAATCTGGATGAGTGGCTGCAAAGAAGACTGAATTTTGTGGCAAGACTTGGCTCCAGCCAAGGCTGAAGGACACCCAGCAGTGGTCAGCCCGTGAGTCAGTTTAGGGTCACCCTTGGGAGCAGGTGCTGTTCTCAAGCTATGCTTTTCTTCATCTATTTAGGTCCACAGATACGATGAACATTTTTAAAAATAAGGTAGAATTTTATATAACTCAAAATTAGTCATTTGAAAGTGATGTTTAGTACATTTAAAATATTGTGCAATTGTTGTCTTTACCTAGTTCCGAGACATTCTCATCACCCCCATAATAAAGCACAAACCCATTAAATTGGTAGTCCCCTATCCCCTTGTCAGCCCCTGGCAAGGGCTTTTCTGCTACTGTTGCTTTGGCGTCTTAACACCAGTATTGGAAACAATTTCTTTCAGTCCTACTATCTTATTTGCAAGCATACTTTTAATCCATTTTGTGCCAGGTGCTGTGCTAAGCATTTTGGATATATTTACTTCTTTAATCCTCATAGCTTCACAATGGAAACTGTGACTACTTCTGTTCATGCTTTACATGTGGGGAAACTGAGGCAGTGCATGATTAGGTGATTTGCTCCCTGACACAAAGCGTTTGAGTAACAGCATTAGGACTCAAAGGCTATCTAGACCTTATGCATTTAGCTGTTGATTTTCCAGCATGTTCTGTGCAGACACCTCTTCTGACTCTGCTCATGGCTGTTCTTCTTTCCTCTGCGTCCACAGATTAAGCAGACTGGGAAGAGGGTCTTCTTTTCTCATTACTATATATACCTTTTAATTTTTTTTTCTGCTCATTCTGCTCCCGCTGTCACCCAAGCTCTATGGGCATGGGGTGCCAGAAGAAAGATTCGGTATGCACAACTGGATTGTAATTTTCCACAATTTTCTCAGAAGGACTGAATATATGACCACTATTTTCTGGATCAAAAACATCTTTTGAGCTTCTTATTGATCTCTTTGGACAAACAGTTTAGAGAAGAGTAAAATAACTTTAAAACATTCTTTTAGAAATTGAGTAAAGCCGGAAATTTTGTCGGTGAGAAACAACCAAAATTCAAGGTCAAGTAGTAATGTATTTATTAATACATTTATTTATTTATTTAAATATATTAACCTTGGAGGTAGGGGATACTTATGTGTTATGAAGGTGTGTCCTTACTCTAATGAAAAGAGTAATAACATCAATGGGGATAGTAACCAAGACGTAAGGGATTTTCTGTGATTATTTTCATAATTAGAGAGATGGTATAATTTTTAATTCATTGTAAGTACTAGTTTGTGTGTCTTGTAAACACATGAACCTATTTTTTCATGCTTGGTCAGAGCAGTTATCCTTTTTGCTATTTTTTCAACATTAATAACTTCTATCCACATCAAACAAGGTAGATTTCTGAATCACTTACAAAATCTTTAACAAGCATCACAGTTTTAATAGAGAGATTTGGATTTTGTCCCTGTATTGGATAAGAAGACACACAGAGGGTCAAGATCTTACAGTGTGCCCTGATCTTTGGGAATTAGGTTTGGTATGACTATGGATGTAGATACATATTACTACTGGAAGCCCTGGAAGATAAAGGTGATCATTATGACAGTAGCTCAGGGTTCAAGCAAGCCTAAATAGCAGACATAGTCCTGTGAGCTGGATCAGTAGTTTCCTCTAATCCTCACAATAAATTCATGAATTCAGTGTGGTCATCATGTGTTTTACTGAGGAGGGGGTATAGAGGAGTGCACAGAGCTATTAGCATAGGGTCAGTTTCACCATAGACTCTAGGGTTATTAATCCCATCTCCCTCCTTATAATACAGCTCCCTTCTTTGAAATAAAATTAAAACTGAGGAATATTGTTGGAATATTTGTGGGGTAATCTGGGAGGAGTTCCATGCCTTTCAGCTGTTCCTAAAACATCTATTTGAGGGAATGCCTCATAAGACCTAATATGACACAAGGCCTAATATGACCCTGGAAATAAGGCTCTTTTATGTATTGTTTTTTACCTTAGAGAGAAAATACCATGTCCTATCTTATGATTTTGGGTTTCCTATTTTATTTTTTAATGACAGGAGAGAAAGTAGAATTCTATAATATTTCAAAATTAAAAAGGGTCATATATTCTTAGAACACACATTGTTTTAATAAGATATATGTTGCCTCACCATAGAATTAACTCAATTTAAATACAGAAGGGGGAGCATAGTGTACCTTGACTCTTCAGTGGTTTGAAGTAACGTGGATTATGCAAATTCTTGTCATAGGTTCTATTTGTCTTCCATCTTGCAAACTGGTTTTACTTTCAAATCAGAATTTCTACACCAAAAAGAAAAATTGAAGAAATAGAGAGAAAATAGCACATCAGGTTGGGCATTTGCCTTGCATGCAGATGACCCAGCTGACCCAGGTTCTATTCCTCCACCCCTCTTGGAGAGTCCTGCAACCTACTGAGAGTATCTCGCCCCCACGGCAAAGCCTGGCAAGCTCCGTGTGATGTATTTGATATGCTAAACACAGTAACAAGTGTCACAATGGAGACATTACTGGGCCCGTTCGAGCAAATTGATGAACAACGGGAGGACAGTGACAGTGACAGAGAGAAAAAAAAGGACAGGAAGAGAAAGAGCAGCACCTCTAGGTTACTCGCACCCTAGATCAGTAATCCCTCACATTGTTCCAAGAGAAAAGAAAAGCATCCCTCACAAGGAAGCCTGAAGTACAAGGTGCCACTGGTTATTTCATATATTGTGAATTTCCTTCTTCTGGCTAGTTAGGAGGGTTTGATCTAGGTGAAACCAACTAAAAAGGTGGACTTAGTGCAACATGAAAAAATCTCACTTACAGCTATTGGGTGTGTAGCAAAGGCTGATGAAAAGAATTCCAAGCCCTTGCATGCTTGGAGAAGTGGCAGCCACGACTTTGTCTACCCTGAGTAAGCGGGCAGCCTGCATATTGTGACCAGGGCATGTAGGGTTGAAATATTTTATCATTAAGTAAGTCTTCCAAAGTAAACTAGAGTATACTAGCTGTTTTACAAATGCTAACCATTATTCTCTAAATGTGCCCATCCCTTAACCCCCCCCCCCCCCCCCCCCCCCCACCGCTGCCCCTCCGTTGTGAGATCTTGTGCTGGGTTTCCAGATGAGGTCACTGAATATGTGAAAATACCTATCTGGAAGAAAGGCAATTCAGTGACAGTGTCCAGAAGTGACCTCATGCCTGTTTTATTTCAGAGTCTCATTCCCTCTCCCCTTTCTGTCTCTGGCATCAGAAGTTAGCTGAGATATCTGGTACATATACTGATAAGTGTTTGGTCCAGTGTTAATCTAAGATACAGTACTTTCTGATCAGCATAAAATAGTGATCAAAAAGTACTTTTCTTCTTTGTGAATATTAAATCCTCAAGAGAAATATGGATGTGAATATACAGAGTGAACCCACCGTATATTCTGCCTTTTGTTGGACAAATATATGCAGGAAATTTTCAAAGGGACAAAGAGAGAAAAATCGTTAAGTGAATGAAGATGGAAAAACCTCCTTTACCCAGTGTTGTATCCAGAGGTCCATTTTTAAGGTGTGTACTTGTTCCAATAAACCCTAAATTACCAGGGTAGTTGCCTTATGATTCATGGCCTCACTTTTCATGTTTAAATTTGATCCAGCAGTAAAAGAAAAAGGACAGAATCCCTCTACTCCAGTTCATTCCTCACATTTTACATGAGTGGAAAAATAAAAGGAAAAAGCTGGTTTCAGTCCTGGCTGGTAACTAACTGTCCAAGTCTCCACTAAACTTGGCTGATAATGGTTCCAGCTTTGTTCATGAATAATCAACAGTCACATCTGGATTCGCATATTTACCTAAATGTAGACAAACCCAAATTATCTTGAATCTGCCTGATGTATTTCTATCTGATGCTGTATTTCTTTCCCTAAATATCTCACCCCACCATCTCACGCCTCCACATTTCTCTTTTCTCCAAAGACTTAACAACAAAAATATGTGCTTCTTCCTCCCCGCCACCCCCCACCCCCCCGCAACATTCTTTACCAGAGAGTGTAAGGGTCTGAGAAATCGACCCTCTTTGTCCTTAGTGTGATTTTGAATATGTGTGACGTGCAATATATCAGAACTTCTTAGAACAGGGGTTCCTTCAGAGATGACCTGCCTGAATGTCTTTTTTTTCACATAAAGTCTGAAAAGGATGGTCTCCTCACCAAATAAGGAGCGTATCTGCAGGCCTGCTCACAAGCATCCCCACGCCTTCCTTTCACTCCACCCTGCCCTCCCATTTTTTTTCTTTTATTAGAGAACCCTTGAAACTTATCATGTGCAGCAGATGGGAGTAGAAATGCAACTTGAAGACAGTTATATAAATATATCCTTGATGTCTGTTTTGCTTTTCAATTTGCAACTCGAAGTACAAAGGTACAGCCGTGCGCCAGCAAGGGTTGCCTGTGTCTCTTGATATGCATTCCAGATGTTGGCTAGACTTTGTGGAGCCAGGCTTATGGCACTGGGCTGGGGCTGCGGCTCTCTTACTCCAGGTGTGATGCCTCATGCTGTTCGCCCCCATGTGCTCTCTGGCCCTGTCCAAACACTCTAAACTCCAGGACCAGACACCACCACCCTCCCACCCCCAGCTTTACCTTCGCCAGTTCCTGGATCCCTGGGAGGGGGAGGGGAAGGGAGGGTCATACACAGGGTCATATGTCCTTGCTTATCATCCTTTCCTGTGAAAAAACAAGCACCTTAAAAAAAAAAGGAAAGGTAAATAAATAAAAGCTAGAAAGGGCTAAAAAATGTTCAGGATGTCATGGGTTAATGATGCTTACCAGTCAAGAGTGGCGCCTCACGCATGTCCATGGCTACATTTCCTGAGAGAATGAGGCTATTTGACCCCCATGTCTGGCAAAGTGCTAATGGCGGTTCTCTGTTTGTACTTGCTTGTAAAGGATTTTACACCATAATATGTTAACTTCCTGATTAAACACTGCTAAGCGCAGAAGTGTATCATAAATCTTACAGGCGCCAAGTTCATTTATCTGAGCATTGGTTACTGTCTAGCATGGGTAAACAAATGACAGGGTCATGTATTACGATGTATGGGACCACGGAGGAGCCCTATTAATCACCTGCACCCCCTGTCCCTTCCTTCAGGAGGCACCCTGGCCTGTGAGAAGGAGCCTGCACTCCCTTCAGATCAGGCTTCTCTATTGAAGGATTCTGGCTGAGTCTGTGCAAAGAGTTTCAGCTGAAAGATTAGTGGAAAAAACAAGAATCAGGAATTGCTCTCTCCAACCCTTTTGGATAATCCAGGGCACGATAGAGGAGATTTGAGATGGATTGATTCTGAGGATGCCACACTTCTGTATCATTTATTGTAGATTAGGAAGGACAGACATACTGAAAAGCAAAAGTGCAATGTTAGAAAGAGCCAGATTTCTCTGTGCCTATAAAAGTTGAGAAAGAACTTTATCGGTTTTTATTAGTACAAATGGGCTTGCTCTTCCATGTCAGAGACAAATAATTAACACTGGGATATTTTTCCCTTTACTTTCTGCTTTCTTACAATAGAAATGACCTGCCTTATTGTGCTATTGTACAGTTTTACTATTTTGAGTTGTGCATTGTGTGTGTGTGTGTGTGTGTTTGAAGGGAGACAGAAATCAACAAGCTATGCAAGGATAATAGAAGAAATTGATTTGCTTTCCTGCTTTGGATTTCAAATTTTCATTTCTACACATGAATTGAAGTAAAGGTTACGGCACTGAAATGTTCCAAGCTGCATTCATTCTTCCTTGACCTAGCTATATATCCTTGAAGATTACTTGGCTAAGTTAAATTTTTTTCTATTAAATGAGGAAAATAGAATTATTTTGAGTTTAAGAAAAATTATTCTTTGGGGGTTAGGAGGTGGAGTGCAGACTCCACTGGTGATTCTCAGCAAACTGGACCAGAAGTTCAAAGCAAAGGTCTGAGGATGCAATATTGCTTGAGCCTAGCAGTGCTGGTTTACCTAGGCCACCCTAGTTAGTCCTCCGGAGCCTCTAAGGCTGCGCCAGCTGACTTTTGGGGGAGCATGTGGTGCTGGGGTTTGAACCTGAGTTGGTTTCATGCTAGACATGTACTCTGTATGAGCTATCTCCTCACCCCTAAATAAAATAGTTTCAAAATTAAGTATCTAATAGAATGTTTGACTCCCAAAATGTTTTAGAAAATTTCAGAAAGCACTAAATTTATCTGACAGCTTTAGTTGAGTTGCCTCTAAGGAGAATCTATTCTGTTATGAGATACTTTAACCTATGCTTAGATTTTCATTTTTTTCCAAACAAAGTTTATTATTATTACTAATTGTTATCAGTTTTTCCTTGCCAGGAACCCCAGACCATGGGTGGGTGAAAGCCACCTTAACACATAGACAACACTGGGGATTAAGTTCCTAAGGATGTCTTTAATCCTTGTTGAGTGGCAGCGGGCTTGAGTTCAGAGTTCTGTGTTTGTCTAAAGAGTGCTTTAAGCCACAGAGACATCCTCTGGGTCCTCTACAAACATGTTTCAAGACAGCCTGAAAGGTAGTATATGAGGAAAAGTATATGAGGATGCACACATTCTCAAGTGTGCATCTATCATGGGATGGATGAGAATGAGGTTCGAATCCAGCCTCCAGGTGTAAAGTAAAGGAGAGATCAACCTTGGACACAATTGGCAGAACTTTCCAGTATGATTCCAATGGTGAGCTGAAGAAGAGGCTCCTGGGTGGCATGGGAGGAGAATATAAAAATGATGGGATCTCAGTGATAGGTCAGGCATCACCAGTGTTCTATGTAGGAAGAAAACTTCAGTAAGGACTGAGTGATAGCTCAAAAGGCTCAGTGCATGTCTAGCATGGGAGAGAACCCTAGAACCCTAATCTGGATTCCAGTCCTGGCACCATGTGGTGCCCAACTCTGTCAGAAGTGACCCCAGGCACAGATTCAGGGGTAACCATAGACATTGTCGGGTGTCCCCCAAATAAAAATTAAAAAAAATAGAACAAAAGCTCCAGGAGTCTTCTGAAGATGAAATTACACATACCTGTTGTGCCCTCTTCTTGCACTGGGAAGCCATCACTTTTGTGGCCATACAGGACAGCCCCTTTTGCCCCTGTCATACTTCAGTCTCATGTTAACAAGTCCTGGCCCAATGTGGGGCAAGGCTGGAGCGATAGCACAGTGGGTAGGGCGTTTGCCTTGCATATAGCCGACCCAGGTTTAATTCCCAGCATTCTATATGGTCCCCTGAGCATTGCTAGGGATAATTCCTGAGTACAGAGCCAGGAATGACCCCTGTGCATCGCTGGGTGTGACCCAAAAGCCAATGTGGGGCAACTTCTCTTTTGCTTTCTTCAAGTTATGCTTGCTGCTCCCTTCCTCCAAATCCACTCTCCTCTATTGTCTAGTTGGTCGGATCTTTTATTCACTGTGGTGTTCTTGCTCAAAAACCTTTACAAACATGTTGAAGTTGTAATCTGAGAGGCAATATATGAGGCAAGGGTTCTGCTCAGTATCCTCTAATCTTGGCTAGAATGAACCATTCTTACCCCTGTTTTTCCCAGCCTTTGCACGATGCATTTTATCTTTCAATGTCTCTTTAAAGATGTTTGACAGACAAGGTAGACCAGGGGCCAAATCTACATCTCAGCATCTTTGAAAGCAAAGAGTTGTTTTCAACCACAAAGGGTCTGTTCACAGGTGAGTGAGGCATCTTTCTGCCTTGCTTGTGCAGGTGACACACATATTTCTAGCTGGCCTCACTGGTTCCTTCCCATAGTGCTATAAGAAAGCTGGTGACACCACATTTCAGGTTTTAAAAAAGGAAGTTTAAAAATATTTTACTAATGTGCTCAAGTTCAGAAAAATAGTATTCTGTCAGAACTAGGATTTGAACGCCAGTGTTTCTGATTTGAGACTTATTGATTGGATGCAGAGTTTTCTATGGGGAAAAAACCATCAGTCCTACCTGCAGCAGGACAGCTTCCAGCAGTAAGAAGTACGAACTTGTGGGCAGGGGATCACATATGTGCAACTCACTCTCCCTGAGTACCAGGATTTCTCAAAACTTCATTAGAATCCATCCTGGTCTAGAATGAGTTAGTTTTCAGTTCACGAAACCGGTCTGTGCAACAGGGAGAGCGTGCAAGTGGAAACTGCAGCTGTGACTGGAGAGTGGGGTCTAAGGACCTTCCTCACCAGCATTGCCTTCCACGTGACTGCTCTAACACGGGTACACCATGGACAAGTGCGGGGGACTCAAAGACAGTGCGTGGGGTATTATTGAAAATTTCAAAATTTATATTGCTTAGCTTTGACCTTAGAATTGCCACTAAAATGCTGCTATGAGAACTAACATTACCCAAAGGCAGAAAAGGAAGAGAGTTCCCCTGATCATTAAAACTTCAGTTCACTGTTGCTGGGTGTGGTGTGGGAATTGTGTACATGAGAAACCATGATTGATGACATTGTAAAAGACAGAATTTTAAGTTAAACATATATAGAAATAAAAATTTTAGATGGTTCACTTAATCACTTGACATCCCGTTACTCATCAATTTGCTTGAGCGGGTGCCAGTAACATCTCCATTTGTCCCTGTCAGGTGCTAGTGCAGCCCAATGGTGTCTGCTTGTTCTAGAAACACAAAGAGCCTCAAACCAATCATTCAGGGTCTTGAGGAAGAAGTCTGACCATCTCGCAGGAGGGAAGTCATGTGATCTTTTGATGTCCTGTGGAATCCAGTCAGTAATGGCTCTAGTCCAGCGGTCATCTCCAAATCTCATATGTGTCCAGCCCATCTGATTTTCAACACCTTGGCAAATGAGACAGCATCCCTGATTCTTGACTGTCGACAGAGGTCGGAGCTCCAGATTCTTCCTCTCATTTGAGTGAAGCATGATACTTCAAGCATAGCTCTTTCGATTCCTCTTTGGGGACCCGAATAGAGTTCTCATCCTGTTTTCATAGGGCCCAGGTCTCTGAGGCGTATGTTAATGCAGGAAGAACAGTGGAATCGAAGAGATGTGCCAGAGCCAGAGGTTCTTCATCCTCTTAGCTATTTCTTTGACACTCTTGAAGGCATTCCAAGCTGCTCTATTCCTCCTGTGCAACTTGAGTGCCAGGTCATTCTTCATGTTGACTTTTCGACCTAGGTACATATAACTGCTGCATTTGGAGATGTTCGTTCCATTGAGAGAAAATTGAATGCCAAGAACGAGACCATTTCTCATAAACATTGTCTTCGTGAGATTCAGCTGCAGTTCGACCTTTCCACACTCAAGGTCAAAGTTGGCCAGAATTTGTGCCGCTTGACTAATATTTGGTGTTATTAGAATGATGTCATCAGAGAAGCAGAGATGATGTAGTTGCTGACCATCTATCTTCACTCCCATTCCTTCCCATTCCAGTCGTCACATGACTTTCTCAAGGGTGACACTGAAGAGTTTCGGTGAAATGGTATCATCCTGCAGAACCCCTCTCTTGACATGGATGATCAATTCCTTAAAATGGTGAGATTCTGGTAGTGAATCTGCAATACAGCTCACAGAGGATCCTGATGTATTGAGTTTGAACACTCTGTTTGGCCAGGGCTTCGATGACTACTTCCATATCAACAGAATCAAAGGCCTTCTTTAAATCAATGAATGTTAGACAGAGCAGCATCTTGAAATCCTGAGAAACCTCAATAAGATTGGTTATCATGTGGATATGGTCAATGGTGCTGAATCCTTTGCAGAACCCGGCTTTCTCGTATAGATGTCCTTCATCTAGTGTTCTGCCAATCCTATTCATGATGACTGAAGTGAGCACCTTGTAGACAACAGACAACAAGCAGATCGGGAAATAGTTGCCAATGTCATGGACTCTCCCTTCTTGTACAGTAGTACCGTCCTGCTGGTTTTCTATTGGGACAGAACCTTGCATTCATACAGGTAGCATGTGAAGAGCCAAGCCAGTGTATTGATGAGTACTGATGGCATGTTCTTCAGGTGTTCAGGTCTGACCTTGTCTGGGCCAGGTGTTCTTCCCTTCCTTCATGATGAAATGGCATGTCGGATTTCGGAAGGGAGAGCATTGGTAATGACATATCCATCCTGTGGAATTTGGTATATGGGCAGGTGGACATGGCTAGTGAAGAGATCTGAGTAAAAGTCATGGGTAATCTTCTCCATTGCCCTTCTGAAAGATGTGATAGATCCATCAGGACATCGGAGGGCAGTCATCTTGGTCTTGTAATTGGCAAAGGACAGGCAGGCCTTGCGAATGCTTTTCCTGGCTTCTGCCGTATCTGCCAGCACTTCTGCTCGTCTCTCTTTGAGGTGTTCCTTGATCGCATCTCTGCACTGCTTTGCAAGCTCAGACATTCACTTGCGGTTGCCTGAGGCTTGCTCCAAGCCATGTTGGCAAATGTCCTCTAGAGTTTTAGATGGTTCAAAAGATATCAAATTGGACTTTTGATGGAGCCCCATTTTACTTCCACCATGGCATCTCTTCTGAGTCTATTCTCCAGTCTCTGTTCTACCAAAGAAAGGAGTGTGTGTCAAATACATGATTTCAAATAGTATTTGTCAGCATTTTAAGATTTTATCACATGGTAAGAATTCATTAAAATGTTTCCATTGCTACCCAGAATGAGTCCAAGCACATACATGCACATAGATATCTGTACAAAAAGCATTCATACACTCACACAGAAAGTGTGAGTGAAAGTTTCATGAAACAATGCTTATTTACTCTTGCAACAGACCTAGGATTTCAGTTTTACCACTATTGACTTTGGGGCCGAACTCTTTTGTTTGAACTATCATGGGCACTGAGCGATATTGATCAGTCATCCTGGTCTCCAGTCACTAGGTGCTAGGAGCACTAGACCTCACCTCACCTGTATGAAAAACCAAATGTCTTTAGACATTTTCCTGGTGGTGGTGAGATATGGGGAACAGGTCTATTGAGGTCTAATATTCTAGATGACACTTTCAAGTTTTCTCTGGCAATGTATATTGTGTTCTAGTCATTTAAAAAAAAACATTTATTTGAACCTACTAAATTGAGCTCATTGCACCTCTACCAAGTCTTGTTTTGCTATTTGAAAAGAACTGCTACAGATTTATGAGATTAAAAAGGGATTTATTATTAAAAAAAGACAATGGAAAATAGAAGTTTCCAGAGGCAGAGTGTAGCAGAAATTTTACTATAAATGACAATGTCAATAATAAATATTTGAAAAAATAACAGCACTTAGAACATTTTGTTTAGGGAAGCTTGGAGCTTTAAAAATTTATAGATGTAGACTATTTGGAAGAATTAGTAAATTGTTCAGAGGAATTCTTTTGAACAACTGGGAAGGGATATTCTAGCTGGGAATTATGTATTTCGTTTTTCTGTAACCTTCCTTGAAGAGTTGAAACACAGGTGATTTCAGAATCTAAGAATGTAAAGGGATAACAAGGCTTTTACTGAAGGACTTATTTATAAAAATTCCACCCATTAAAAAACAGCTATTGACTTCTTGAAAAAATAAACCAGATAAATATAACTAGGGAAAACTATAAACAGGAGGTTTGTCTCTGCTGTCAAAGAGAAAGCAGAACAGCACACATTTTTATTAGAGCTTGAAGTTCAAGAACAGACTCAGAAAATGGAAGTCAAAATCATTTAATTTCACTTTATTGGATCAACTGAATGAGTGGGCTCTTCAAGCATGGTTTCATGACTTAGAAATGGTGTGAGCCTAAGCTCTTCCCTTGCTTTTAACTCTTGTGTGGGAAAAGAGAGTTGAAAGAGGATGCAATGGGTGGAAGTTATATACATCAAAATTTGAGTCTAGAGTCTGTTGAGTTTCTTTTGGGGCCTTGGTCAAAATACTTCAACTATGAATATGTCAATAAAAATTGTCTTTAAAATAGGAATGATCATGCTTATGCCAAAGCAGCTGAAGGTTTATAACTGATGGATTAAAAAGGAAACAAGTCTCATAATGTCTGGCAAAGAGTATAGATCCAATAAAGATCAGAAAAATTAAAAAGACTATTTTTATCACCCGCAGCTCTAGTTTTAGAAAGATTTGAACTGGCTTGCTCTTCAAGTTCATTTTTTTTCCTTGAACATGTATCTCTCTTACTTGTCGCTGTGTTTCTTTGCTTGTGCCCTCTTTCAAGCTCATGATGTCTCTTGAACAAATGCTCCTTTCCTTCTCCACCTTCAAATACTTCTAAATTTAATTCAATAAAAACTATCTTGCTTCACTAAATGAAAAATTGTCTAGGAACCTCCAGACTTGCTCTGAGTAGTTGGTGGTTGTGGGTATCTGAATGGGAAAGATGTGTCCCTGGGTTTTTCTTGAGATTTGCTCAGAAACAGCGGCTAGTGAAACAAGTGACACCTCAGGTGAGAAATTTCAGAAACTCAGAAATTTCCCAGAGAAAAGAATTCCCAAAATATCATTGCATGATGTTTGAACAACATTTTACAGAGGCAGTCTTTTGAAAATGTGTCTTGAATGTCCAATAGCTTACCCATGCATCCACTTAAAGGGAAATCAAAAACACTAAATATCACTTTATTGGATCAACTGAATGACAGATAAATGAAATTGGGAAGGAGGAATCTGAATTTGCATCATTTTTAGTTTTGCCTTTGAAAAGTCTTGCTGAGAAAAATGAATATCAATTTGATATCAAATAAATGAATATCAAATAAAATGAGTTTTATTTGATATGAGTTTCCAACAAGAACAACAAAATGTGTTGAAGTCCGAGTGGTAGCTGACCCCCTGTATATGTGGGCTTGCCCAGTAATGTTGCTTAGAAACACTATGTTATCAAAGAGAACCTCACATCAGCTTGGAACAGTTCCCAGACAGCCAGTTAGTAAAGATAATTTGCAATGGAAGAAGTCTAATAAGATTTCCAGTGATTTTTCTTCTCTCATGATTTTTTTCAAATTTAGAATTATTTTAGAAAAAACTGGAAGATGGAGTTGATACTTCCTTGAATCAGATGGAAGGTTAAATGGATAGTACTTACAACCATGTTTAATAAATTATGAAGAAGCAGTATAAAATTCAGTTTATCAAGATGACTATTAAGAGGATATGGAAGTCTGGGAAGGTAATGAAACTTTCTGGTTAAAAATAGATGATTATAAAATTTCTAGCAAGTGTAGACAAGAAAAGAAATATTAAAAAGTGACAAATGTATCCTCTACTTCTGTGTTGACATAGGTCTGTAGGTTGCAAAATATTTATGACCCAAATAGTAGCTAAGTTAGATGACAGGGCTCTCAACACTAGGCAGAATTTTGCTCCTTAAAGTTCACAAAAATGGGTGGGAGAGGGATTACAGGGATTATAGCACTTGCCTCGAACACAGCTAACTCAGATTTGATACCAGGCACTACATATGGTCTCCCAAGTACCATCCGGAGTGATTCCTGAGCATAGGATAAGGAACAAACTGTGAGCACTTATGGGTGTAAGCAAAATGAGAAGTATCTTAGTGAAGATACTTTTACAAAATCTAATCCTAGTGACTACAACAGATGGAAGTGTCTCTATTTATTTATTTATTTATTACGTATATATTTTAGGAGAGCACAGTTTGGGTCACACCATTTGTGCTCAGGACTTACTACTGACTCTGTGCTCCAGGGATTGTATACATGCTAGGATGGAACTGTGATCAGCTGTGTGCAAGGCAAATGCTTTAACTCATGCACTATCTCTCTAGTTTCCCTCTCTTTAATTTTTCATCAAGGTTATAAAAAAGTCAAAACTTAAAAGTCAAAAAAGAAAAAGAGAAAGAAAGAAAGAAAGAAAAGGAAGTCTGAAGTCAGAAAAAGCAGTAACATGGAACCAATATGAGTGATTTGAACTTGAATGTTTAGGAAACCAGAAAGCACAGTGCATCTCAAAATTTTCTCATTAGTTAAACAGTAAAATATTTTTTCCCTAAGGACCTGCTATTAGGAAGCCTGTTTAAAATGTTGATACTCTAAGATTTTGCTCAAGCGGGCCCAGTAACGTCTCCATTGTGACAATTGTTACTGTGTTTGGCATATTATGTCACGGGTAGCTTGCCAGGCTTTGCCGTGTGGTGAGATACTCTCAGTAGCTTGCCAGACTCTCCGAGAGGGATAGAAGAATCGAACTCGGGTTGGCCATGTTGGCTGCTTGCAAGGCAAACGCCCTACCCACTGCACTATCGCTCCAGCCTCACTCTAAGATTACCAAGGATCTATTAGCTAGAGGTTTCCCACCCACTCCTCATTAACCTTTCCAGCACAACCCCCAAAGCCAGAGAACATGATGGATAGACTTTGAGTTCCATGGGTTGATAGGGCTCTCTAAGGGTCCTCCAGTGTGTTGTCTATGAGGAACATCTAAACCAATGCATAAACAGATAAATACAGCCATGGCTGTTCTGATGCAAAGAATATTCTGAAGGAATGGTTGGTAAGGTCAAATATTGTATAAAATTTGTGACCTGCAAAGAGCCTCATAGAATTCCAACTATACATTTCAGCACCAATTTGTTTTAACTCTAAAACCTTCATAAATGAAAATTATCAACTAGTTATAAATGCTCTAGTTGAATTTCCTTCATATGGCTGGAGCGATAACACAGCGGTAGGGCATTTGCCTTGCATGCAGCCAACATGGCCGACCCGAGTTCAATTCCTCCACCCATCTCAGAGAGCCCGGCAAGCTACCGAGAGTATCTCCCCCGCACGGCAGAGCCTGGCAAGCTCCCCGTGACGTATTTGATATGCCAGACACAGTAACAACAAAGTCTCCAATGGAGACGTTACTGGGCCTGCTCGAGCAAATCAATGATCAACGGGAGGGCCTTTACTTTACATATGGTATTAAAGCCTATTATTTTTTATTTTTATTTTCTTTTTCCTTGGAGAGCCTTCCAAATAGTCCTCAGAGACCTGGGATCACTCCTAGAAATCCTCAACTGATTAGGGCAGCATTCTAATGGTAGGGCCCATAGATGCAGTGTTGTTTGGGCCATGTGGTGTGGGGACCATAAGATTCACACTAGCAGTGTTCACAGGCCATCAAAGCTATACCCAGTGATGTTCTGGGGTCTCCACCAGGCTCCTCCATGTGATCCTTGAAAGACCATGTGCTACCAAGGATTGAACAGGCATCGGTCATATGCTAGCCCCGTGCCCTAATTGCTGTACTATATCTTTTATTCCCTGAAATTCATTTCTTACCTATGAACTTACCTTGGTCTTCTCCTCTAACATGAAAAACATATCAGTTTTGTGTTTCCTGTCACAACCTGTTCATCTGAAGTGGAATGATCCGGGCCAAAGAGATAGCTCAATGAGTTTGAGAATATGCCTTGCATGCAGGAGGCTGGGGTTTCATCCCCAGAACCACATGATTTTCCAAGTTGTTAGTGACTCCCCTAAATAGTCCCTAAAATTGTTAATTTTGCCTTCCCCCACAAAAACCTACAAAGTTCTGTTATTAGGTAGAGTGTCTATGAATTGATTGACTATATGTATGTGTGTGTATATATATGGAATATCATGTTTCACTCAAATGAGAGAAAGAATCTGGAGTTCCGACATCCGTCGACGATCAAGAATCAGGGACGCTGTCTCATTTGCCAAGGTGTCAAAAATCAGATGGGCTGGTCATATAATGAGATTTAAAGACGACCACTGGACTAGAGCTGTTACCAACTGGATTCCATGGGATGTCAAAAGACTGCGTGGCTGCCCACCTACCAGATGGTCAGACTTCTTCATCAAGATCATGAATGATCGGTTTGAGGCCCTTCATGTTCCCAGAGCGAACAGATGCCATTGGGCTACACTAGCACGTGACAGGGACAAATAGAGACTTTACTGGCGCCCGCTCGAGCAAATCGACAACTTACAGGAAGTTAAGTGATTTAGTGATATATATATATATGTGTGTGTGTGTGTGTGTGTGTGTGTGTGTGTGTTTGTGTGTGTGTATATATATATATGCACATGTATAGAGTAAATACCTACATCTATATCTATGTCTATTCTACTAGCCACAAACAACTAGCAGACTAGGGTCTCAACTTCTTTGATAATGAAACCAAGGCAAATTGAATTAGTGCACATTGAAATGGCTGTGAAATGTTTGGAGTCCTAAGTCTGAACTGATTTCCTCTTTGGTTTAGTCTTTATGTTTTTAGGTCCATGTTCTTACCTTTAAATTATGAGCAAGGGTGGTGTTTCCCTCTTCATGAGGGAAGGAGAATTTGACCCTAGAAAGGGCAAATTTTCCCAAGGTTTTCAATTCCTGCTTTAATGAGCTCAACTTTTAAAGAGGATTCAGAGCATTAAAGGGTACCAGAGGGAAATGTCGCTACCTGTGTGCACGGACAAGCTCCCACAGTAACCTGAATGCCTTTTAAAGAGAAAAAGTGGGATTATTAAAGCCTGGTTCACTTTTTTCCCTCAGTAAGAAGCAGAAGTCTGCCAATTTGGACTTTAATGGTCTCAGCTGTTTTGGAGCGGTGTAAGTCACATTGTTAGATTCATTTTGCAGCTGGACTAGTGAGCTATATTCATCTAAAACCCAACTTTACCTGGTGGACTCTAGTTTTTCTCCACATGCACTCACTCACATGGGCATACATTTATCTCTGGTCTAATCTCAGCCAAGGAAATCTTTAATCCTAGAGGAAATTGTTAATGCTATTATTCTGGCACTCCGTAACCACTACGGCTTCTCTCTGAGGACTTCTCCAACCAGATGGAAAGGGGGTTTGTATTGGGAGTGTTCTCATGCACACTGAGAAAGTCTTGCATATGCAGCAATTTCAGTTTCTATTTCTGAGAATTTTGTCAGGAGTCTTGACAATCAATGAGAACTGAAAACAATTAGTCACAGTTGTGGATCTCTTTAAGTTCATGATCAGAACAGTTTCCCTGGAAAGTTACATGTGAAGGCAAAGATCAGGGCCCTGCTGCAAGTCCTATTAAGCCTGACAATGGCCTTGTAGCCTGGACCTCAGGAAACATATTGACCTTCCCTTTATTTAATCAAAGGTCCTACTGATTCTCAAATACTGGGTGCTTTGCAGAGCTACTTATGTTCTCTATCTCTGATGATGCAGTTGGTGTTGAAATCATTACAGCTAATCTGAGAAAAATGTTTACAACCACTATAAATGCAGCCAAGCCATGTTACTCTTATTGAGAAAAAAAATTCTGGATTTCCCTGAATTGGGGAATTCTCTTTTATTTCACCCCTTTCCATACTCCCAAGTTAATGTACGCAGATCTAAGAAGCAAGAACTTAGAAAGAAGGAACCAAATCTCATGTGATTGGGAGAAGTGTTGGTGAAACTTCCAGGACTGCAAATCTGTCTAACCAGCTTCTGAAGATCCTTTCATGGAACCCACAGTTTCTTCTGTGTCACTTTCTTGCTGTCCTATGTAATGTGGAAAATTGCTGTTGTGGATAGTGAATCCAATAAACACCTCCAGAGAGGAATAAAGGCAGGAATATAAAGACAGAGCCCTGATCCCAGAAGCCCATGGGTGACTCAGGAGATAGTCTTATACAAAACAGAGCTTATTGAAAAATTGAAGGTACACATATTGAAAACCATAACATCTAAAAGGAGAGAGAGATAGAGTAAAAGAGACTGTGCTTGCCACAGAGATGGAGGGGGGGTTGGCGGGAGGGATACTGGGAATATTGGTGGTAAAGAATGGGCAATGGTGGAGGGATGGGTACTCGATCATTGTATAACTGGAAAGTAATCACAAAAATTTGTAAGTCTGTAACTACCTCAAGGTGATTTATCAAAAATTAAAATAAATAAAAAGAAAAAATGGGGGTACAAAGACTTTTGCCAGTGGAAGATGATGGAGGTTATAAATAGCTCTTGCGATGTGGTAATGGGAACAAAAGAACATAAAGGAGTCCTGAAATATTCCCAGAGGGCTACATACCTTACCTATTACAAAGTCATGGAGACCTGAGCCACTCTGGGGCCTGTTGATTCTGGTAGGGCCTGATACTTTGGGCACTCAGACTCAATGGTCATACTCTAAAATTAGTGTAGCTCCATATTTCAGTCCCCTGTGTAAGTGGAAAGTAGTATAAACCTTACCGATTTAGGGGTAACCCTGAGGGTTTTATGAGTGGACAAAACCCCCAAACTTGCTGTCTAACACAGCAATGAGGAAAGTTGAGAACTGAGGTCCCTGGCTCTTTGTCACTGTGGCTCCTGCCTTCCTCTTCCCTTGAATTTGTTCAGGACTCAGAAACAGTGCAGAAAGGCTGTACTTCTGCTTGTTGTTCTTCTTAATTGTTAATGCTATTAACAATAGCATGTCATTTCGTCTCTGTCAGTTCTGTCCCCTGTTGTGCTGTTTCCAGGTTGGAGAGTATCTCATCAGGAAGATGTTGGCTTGGTTGTGAAAGCAGATATAGAAGCTCAAATCCTGCCTCCCTCATTTTTCAGCCTTTCCACTTCACCCAGGAAGGCCTCAGCCTGAATCTGCAGGTGGCAGTCTTGGGGACAGTTGTGTCATTCCATTTTTTTTGCCCGGCAGGCTTAGCCAGGGGCACACAGATGTCAGTCACTGGCTGTACTCTGAGGGGAAGCAGGGAGATGGGTTTCTGCTATGACTTTTGGAAGCACTGGAATCATGGAAGCAGCCCTCCTGTCACCGTGGAAAGGGAGGTTGGGTGGAAAAACCCTCAGAAAGCCTGCAACTTATGCCTCAACTCTGAAAAGAGGTCCAATGTGACTTGAAAGATGCCCTACTTTGCCCATATGTTATATATGTTATATCCAGAGCAAAGGTCCCTTGAGGGGAAGACATTCATTTCAGAGTCTACACTCTGCTCTATGCCATATTTTGTTGAAGAGAAAATCCCTGAGAGGATTCTCTGAATTAGATGTGACTCCACATTGTACAAGTATCTCCTTACAATATTTGATAACAAGAAAGCCTAAAAGAATGAAAATTAGGTAATATAGGCCTTAGACATTCCACATGTGGAAGGAAGAACACTCCAAACCAATGTTATTCTAAACCTTGGTATGCCTGTGTACCAATAACCAGTCCTGGTGATTGTAGATCACTGCTCTAAATCTTAGGGACTAACAGTCAAAAATTTTGTCTTTTCCTAAATAAGAGTCTGGCCTTGTCCCCTGGCCCCTAACTAGCTACCCACAGCTGCTGAAAATTGATTTATCATTTGATGAGTTAGAGCTGCTGCTTGTAGCATTAGAAAGATATTGCCTTAGAGGCTGTTTAGTTGAGACACAGTAATATTATTTTTTCTTAGGGTACAAAGTTTGAATGGCAGATTTTATCAAGTAGGGATGATTTTGTGGTGTAGGTATTTGGGAGAAGAATAAGGGTATAGGTCATGTGATTACCATCAATAGCACAGAGGGTTGGCATCTGCCTTGCAAGCATATGGTCACAAGTTTAAATCCCCAGTGTCTCATATGTGCAAAGCATGATTCTGGCAGTTTTATTGTCTGAACTTCTCACCCATCTGATATCACTGGCACTGCGAGCAATTTTTAGTAGTACACAGCTAAGTGCAAACAAACACCACAAATAGGAGTGTGACCCTCAGTGAGCACCTCAACTGAAAGATGCGGGAGTATCATGGACAGGAGATGGAACCTCTGATGAGCAATTATATAAGAATTTTAGGGACATACCCAGGAGCACCAAATATATACATCTCAACAAAGATGAGAATCTCCACTCAGCAGGTAGCAAGAACCACAATTCTGAGTACAAAGCTTGGTGAGCACTATGGGTGAGTGTGTGAGCAATGCATAATGCTGCACAATGTTCAGTGAGCACCAGAACTGAAAATGTGTGAGCAGAAGCATGTGTGCATTGGAGCAAGCCCAGGTCTTTAAACCTCCTCCTCATCATCATCATCCTCAATAGCCATAAAGGAAAGAGTGTAAGGAGAGAGAAAAGAAAACAAACACTCAAAGACAACTGTCTTCCTGGCCCACTAAGATGACTGCTTTCTCCTGAAAAGACATTTATGAATTCCTTTGTGGTTCCTACTCTTTTCTGTTTAGACAGGATGTAGCCTTCAGGGGAAGAGCTGAGCCTTTTCTGAAGGAAGGGCAATGCCAGTGTCAACACATGGGAAGAATGCAAGGCTTGCAGTCAAATAATTCTGAGGGGTTCTCTTTGTGACTTCGAATCAATTGATGCGTGCTTCTGAATTGTGGGGGCCTCATTTAAAGTGACTACATTCCATGAGACCCTGTCTTCAGCAGGAATCTTAACCACTTTTGAGAGTGGGGGTGAGGGACAGGACACTCTGACAATGGTGAAGGGAAGTGGTCACATGGGCGGAGGAAGTGGTGTTGAAAGGTGGTAATATGTTGTACAAGAAAACTTATAGATAATAGTGATGTGAACCACACTGTACAAGATTTGTAAATAAAGTGGTTATCATAGAGGTAGGCCAGTGGGTAGGAAGGAAACTGGGGGAAGCTGGTTTAGGGAAGTGGACAGCGGTGAAGGAACAAAGGGATTGGTGTAGAACATTGTATTCCTAAAATACCACCATGAATAACTTTGTAATGCATGGTTGCTAGAAACAAAACAAATATGGAAAAAAACCATAGTACTCCAAACAAGCTATAAAACAACAAAATCATAAAGTGAGTACATTACAAATAATTTCATAGAGTATGGTACCACTTAAGTTTAATGAGGTAATTTCTGCCAAACGTCTTTGACAAAACACATGGCAGGGTGTTATCTGACATCTATTACCATGGTTATCATGTATCTGGGATGAATAAGGCTAAATCGAATATCCAGAATCTGCAAGGAAACATTTTTCTTTCTCCTTTTTTTTTTTCTTTACCAAGAGTCCTGTACTTCCTATTGACCTCTTTCTCCTGGCAGTATGGTTGCTTTTTCAGAACATGACAACTTCCCCTACAATTCCAAGTTGAAGACACTATTTTCACAGACTGCCAGAACCCTCTGAAGGTTCACCGGATCTAACTTGAAAACTCTGAAATTATTAATCCACATTTCATAGATGAATTGTTTGTGAGTATGATTTGTTATCTATATCTTTCCAAAGAAGTGGCTTTAATAAAGAACGAAATAGAAAAGGATTGTCTCTGAGGACTTTTATTATAAATTTGCAATATAGCATCTGTCTGGCTCTCTTTTTTAAAACTCACTTGGGGATTTGAGCACCACCTAAACCTAGCACCTGGTGGTTGAGAAATACCATTTCAGTGATTCACTTACCTACCAGGTTGGGTTTGAAAGTAGCACTAGAAATCTAGTCACCCCTATTTTGCATTGCCAACAACACATTTTCAATTAAAAGCACAACTTTGCAGGTATGAATCATGTGCTTTGTGTAAATTCTGCTATGTGATGATTTATTTTCTTGGCACCAAATAAATTACACACAGTGAACTTGGCCTACTTTATACCACCTTGTCTATGGGCCCAGGGTTCACATAAAGGGAATTGAATAGAATGACAACTAATTTAGTGGGTGATGAGGATCCCATAATTTGGACCCTGTAGGCAAATTACTTTAAAGTTGTGAAAAACCAAAATAGCATTTATGAACTAAAGGATTTTTATAATTCCCAGAGATCCTTTAAGATTTATAAACTCAACTAACATGTACAATCAAAATTTAATCTCCCAAATGAAAGCACTAAAATCCCAAATCATTCTACATTTGAAATCCCAAAAGAGATATTGATTAGACACAGAACTCTTGGTGATCTACTTGCCAAAGTCTGCTTCTGATCTACCTCCAGTCAGAAAATACCATAAATAAGGAATTCAAAGCAAACTATTATTTTAAAATTTACTTGGTACTAATAACCTGCCATAGTCACATTTTAAAACTTGTTTCAATAACAATATTCCTTTAATAAGAAATCATCATACAAGTCTGGTGACAAATCAGCATCTCTAATGACCTGGTGTTATGGGTTGAAAAAAGTCTACTTCCCTTTTATGTATAATAAATACTATTAGATTCAAGATATGCAGCCACATATCTATTAAAAACTTTATAGTCTTCCTATCTCTATATTTGTCCAGGTCCATGAAGATTTAGTATTTTATTCCCTGACACACAGCACAACAAAGTGCAATTATGACATGTAGAACCTAAAGGCAACCTAGAGACCAAGCTGGTTCTCCTCCCTATATACACAAGTCATCTTTGCATTTCAAAAAATAACTGGTTTGTCCATAAGCATCTTGACATTGCTAGAACTTATAAAAAATAAAGAATCTCACATTCTGACCCAAGTGTTTTGAACCCCTGCTCACTGAATTTATTAGTCGCTTCCATAAAACTGGAAAACTATGAGATAAGAGTAATGACAGTTCAATAAACTTCTAATTTGTCTTTCTTAATTCTATGAAAATTCAACTTCCTTTATGTAGTAGAGGTGATTCTCACCAGAAGTAGTGTTAACCAGGTGGCTTGCAAATTATGTCATAAGTCACCTAATTCCAGGCTATCTCACCAATTAATTATGTTGAAGGTGGCTTATGTGAATGGTGGACTATGGGTGATAATCTTAAGAAAAGAGTGTTCCTTTTTCTCTTCTTGACCTGCCTTGACTACCTGGAGAACTGCATGGGATGGCTTGGGATTGGCTGTGAACATCTATGTAGCATAAATGCTAACATCCTACTAACTCTATGAGGAAGCTGTAAAGTTGTGCCCTAAATCCAGTTCGTTTTCAAAGCACAAAAACTAATTCCCATGATCTGAGATCTTTGGGAGCTGTGAACTCAGGCTGGAGGGAGGAATTGCTCTTTGGAAGAAAGGAAATAGCAATTCCAACCTCTGCCAAGGCTTTGCCAGGGATGTTGTTTTCTTTCACCAAAATAATTTAAGTAGACAAAACAGGGAAGTAAAACAGTTTCATTTAGAGAAATTTACTTAGAAAAAAGTGAGGGATGAGGAAGAGAGACACATATCCAAGAGAGAACATAGGGTTCTCCAGAGAGGGAAAGGTGAGAATACACTCATCAAGTTGAAATGTGGTCCAATCCTCATGGAACAGAATGAGTCCCATAGGCCTTTAAAATTGTTTTTGTAGTAGGATTTCTTCCAAACTGTATTGGACTGGAGTACTCTGGAAAGAGAAAAATTAATCAGGAAACTGTAACAGAAAAAATACTTGGACTCTAGATGGTCCTTTAATCTTCTAATCATAACCTTTATTCTCTTGAAGCCTCCCCTTTTCTGAGGGATCCACCTTTCTCTGGGTGGTACCTTCATTTCTGCATCTGGTAGTGGTTCAGTTTTTCCATCTCCAAAGAGCTCAGTATTTGCACTTCAAAGGGATGTTCTCTTCATACCTTTGGGCAGGGTAACTTTTTTTTAGTTTATTATTTCTAGAAAAACTCATTACCATGGACCCCTGCTTATCGGCTTGAAACAATGACGTCTGCTGTGGATTGGATTGTGTAATCCTAATATTAATTTGTGAAACTCTTGTCCCCAGTGTGGTGGTGCTAACTAGTGGTTTTGGTAGAGGAGTGCTGTAGGCAGTTAATATGTTCAGATGTGGTGGATCTATAGTTATGGGAATAATATTCTTATAAGAATAGACACAAGAAAGCGGCCTCTCTAGCATGTGAAGATACAACATGAACAGTTTGCTCTCAAGCTAGCAAGAAGGTCCTGCCAGAGCCTGATCATATTGTCAACTTGATTATAAATTTCCATCTTTCAGAGCTGTGAGAAATCAATGTCTGACGTTTATGCCTCCTGTCTGTGATATTCTGTTTTGGCAGCCTGAGAACAGGACAAAGGGAAAGTGTAAATTTCTTACAATGACATTTAGATTGTTCAGGATTTGGGCACCTGTGCCATGTTCACTAGTTGGTTTCTTATTGTGTGAATGATTTAAACAGTGCTGTTTGTTCAGAAATTGATCCAAAGGTAGAAAGGCAGATAGAGAAGGGAATGATTTCTCTGAGTATCGAACAAGAAATAATTGATTTCATACAGCTTTATGATTTTATGTCATTATTCCAAGGCCATAAGGTACTCAAACATTTGTCAAATATTATTCTAGATATATCTCTATTTTTTAAATTATTTATTTATTTTTCTTTTAAATAAATAGATTTTATTTGGAGGTTCTGGAGAGGAAGAGAGTGATAGAGTAATGTACTCAAGAGAGAACACAGGCTTCTCCAAGGGCAGAGAGAGAGCCCCTACACACATAGCATTAGATAGAAAAGCATGAAAGTACACATCTCAAGAGGGGAGATGTGGGCAACACATGTGCTCAGCCCACATGTGCTTGGCCAAGTGGGCACAAGCAGCACAAGGGCTCAGGCAGCATATGCGCCTATTTTTTTAAATTTTTAAAAAATTCACCGTGAAATACAGTTACAGACTTACAAACTTTCATGCTTGTGTTTCAGTCATACAATGCTCGAGTACCCATCCCTCCACCAGTGCCCTTTCTCTACCACTGCTGATCCCAGCATCCCTCCCAACCCCCCACCTCATCACCCCAACCCACGTCTGTGGCAGGGCATTCCCCTTTTTTCTCTCTCTCATTTTGTGTGTTGTGGTTTGCAATAGAGGTATTGAGTGGCCATCGTGTTCAATCTCTGGTCTACTTTCGGCATGCTTCTCCCATCCCAAGCATGTCCTCCAACCATAATTTACTTGGTGTTCCCTTCTCTATCTGAGCTGCCTTTTCCTCCAGCATGTGAGGCCAGCTTCCCAGTCATGGAGCAAACCTCCTGGTACTTATCTCTACTATTCTTGAGTGTTATTCTCCCATTCTGTTACTTTATATTCCACAGACGATGGCAATCTTTCTATGTCTGTCTCTTTTTTTTTTGACTCATTTCACTTAGCATGATACTTTCCATGTTGATCCACTTATATCCAAAGTTCATGACTTCGTCTTTTATAACAGCTGCATAATATTCCATTGTATAGATATACCAAAGTTTCTTTAACTAGTCATCTGTTCTTGGGCAATTTGGGTTTTTTTCCCCATATTTTGGCTATTGTAAACAGTGCTGCAATGAACATACGAGTGTAGATGTCATTTCGACTATACTTTTTTGCCTCTCTGGGATATATTTCCAGGAGTGATATTGCTGGGTCAAATGGGAGCTCAATATCTAATTTTTTGAGAATCGTCCATAGTGTTTTCCAAAAGTGCTGAATCAGTCTGTATTCCCACAAGCAGTGTAGGAGGGTCCCTTTCTCCCCACATCCATGCCAACACCAGTTGCTTTTGTTCTTTTGGATGTGTGCAAGCCTCTGTGGTGTGAGGTGGTATATCATAGTTGTTTTGATCTGCATCTCCCTGATGATTAGTGATGTAGAGCATTTTTTCATGTGTCATTTTTGCCATTTGTATTTCTTCCTTGAGAAAGTTTCTGTTCATCGTCCCATTTTTCTGATGGGGTTGGATGTTTTCTCTCTAGATATATCTCTAAAAGTAATTCACTATCACTATCACTATCACCCCGTTGTTCATCGATTCACTCGAGTGGGCCCAGTAACGTCTCCATTCGTCCCTGTCACGTGCTAGTGTAGCCTGATGACATACTGGGGGCTCCTTCAGGATCAGGGGAATGAGGACCATTCATTGTTACTGTTTTTGACATATCGAGTATGCCGCGGTCAGCTTGTCAGGCTCTGTGGTGTGGGTAGGATACTCTCGGTAGCTTGCTGGGCTCTCCGAGAGGGATGGCAGCTTTTGGGGCAGCCTCTAATCACCTTTACAGGTATTCCTAGTCAGGCATATAGGCGGGTATGATACTCTCAGTAGACTGCCGGGTTCTCTGAGAGTGCAAACTAGAGAATAAGAGGTCGCTTATTAATTAATAAGAGGAACCTCTTGCCGGTTCCTCGTTCAAGCTTGTGGAGAGTGGTAATTCAGGTAATTCAGGCTAGGTAATTTTTATCTCAGTTGTCATGTGAATCAGTAGACCAAGTTAAGCAGTTTGTTCTACTCACTGTGAATAGGTCTCATCAATCAATCTGAAGTAGACAAATAGACAGTGGGTATGGGCTACCAATGAGTTCTCAGAAAGTAATAAAACGAAGCTGTATTTCAAAGAATGTACTCTGTAATTAGCCCTAAACTAGTCCAAAGCATTCAAATTAGACCCACTTTGTAGACAAGGATAAAACTAACTGGCACAGTGACAATCCAGAGAAAGTTTGTTTCCCTTCTGAGAGAAGCTTCAGCAGAAACAAGAGAGTGTCATAAAACATGAAGGTAGTTCTAAACTCCCATTGACAATATACTAACTACTGACTCTTATTTACATAGGAGAAAATCTGTAAAATCAGCTCTTCTGAGACAGAGTATGTGCCAGTTGTGGGGGTCTGGAGGTTACCTGCTTTTCAACCTAAGATGTTCACTATTGATCTTCTTGCTCCTGGAAAAGGCCTTTCTCTTTTGAATACATTACACTTTCTCTTTCTTTCCCTTTAACCTGGAAATAAAATTGCTTTAGTTCACTATTTGTGTCCTTCTAACATTTTGTGTTTATTTGTTTGATTTTCTGGGTTTGTTTTTATTGTTATTTTTTAATCTGTTTTGGAGTCACACCTGGTAGTGTTTAAAGCTTTCTCTTATCTTTGCATTCAGGAATCCCCCCTGGTGGTGATGCTCAGTGGACCATATCCGGTACTGTGGATCTAATATGAGTCAGCTGTATGTAAATCAAGGACTCTACCTACTGATCTATCTTTCTGATCCCTTCTCCCCAAATTATTTCTGTGAGGGAAAGTGACTTTACTTGTAAACCTGGGAAGAAATTAGATTTTATTTTTCTTTCATGCAAATTGCAATTCCTCATGGCAGCTTGACTTTCATGTCTTCCTGAGAAACCAGGTGTCAGGAATAATTTCCCATGTTGGGCAGAGCAAGTGAGACTCAGGTGCAGTTTGACAACTGCCATGTGGAGCTGGTGAGACATAAACTTTTATCAGTCCCCAAGTCTCTCAGGCACTTCTTCAGGTGACTGAAGTGAGAGAGGAAGGCGATATACTTCCCCCTCAAGGCAGTCACCTCTATTCTCCCTAATTCTCATAAGTCATCTACAAAAAAAATTAACAGTCTCTATTTAATGACAAATAAGAGGGAGCTCCCATTATCAGTTTGAGTTAGGGTGTGAGTCTTTTCTAACCTTTGAATTTAAACCAACCCATTCATTCTTTTGAGTTTCCAACCTCCCAACTGTAAATTTAGAATCATTCCGCCTTTGTAAAAGGATGATCCAGTTCCCAGGAGGAACTGGGTGAGTAGACTAGAAATTCAGTCAGGGCAATGGTTGATGTTATGGAAGGCAGCTATGCTCACCACTATATTATCAACACCTCTGAATGGCAGAAATTATGGGTATAGTCCTTTTGGTGCAACCCCCTTCCCCCCCCCCCCCCCCACACACACACTGCCTTACATGTGGCCCAACATCCCGTTGTTCATCAATTTGCTCCAGCGGGCACAGTAACGCCGTAGTAATGTCTCCATTTGTCCTAGCCCTGAGATTTTAGCAGCCTCTCCTTTCTCGTCCTTCACAACAGTGTGGCACTGGAGGCTCTTTCAGGGTCAGGGGAATGAGACCCATCATTGTTACTGTTTTTGGCATATCAAATACACCATGGGAGCTTGCCAGGCTCTGCCTTGTGGGCAGGATTATCTTGGTAGCTTTGAGAGGGAGAACTAGATAATAAGAGGATCTTTGTTTTATAGTCTGCAATCTAAGAGGTGGAAATTAAGCTCTGATCGAATGGGGGTTAGTCATAGACAAACTGAAGCTATACAGTCAACTTACTCGTTGTTCCTGCTTAGATGATAATGGTGGTCAGAATGCCAGGTTCACCTTACCAGATGGACCTGGCTCTCTCTCTTCCACAGTTTCTTCAAGGATCTAATGAGACTCATGGGAGGCAGCAATATGGTGCCAGGGCCTGTGTCTCTACCACAGAATGACAGCTGCAGCATGTTCATGGGGATGTTATTACTATATCTTTCTTTATTTTATCCCTGAGTGAAAGGTGGTGGCAGTACCATCTAAAAATTGAATTGCTGAAATATTTGACTTGGCATCAGTAATTCCTTGAACAAATTTTCATTAGCTTTACAATTTTTTTCTTTTTTAAATTTAAATTATACTGAAATGTTGTTAAGTGAAAAATCTGAAAGGGATAAGACCAGGTTTTCTGGGCTTTAAGTGTGCATAACTTTTCAGGTTTCATTTTTTAAAAGAGTAAAAATTATAGGCTCAAAATTCAAGTGAATATTTACTTGGAATAAGAAGAGAAAAAATAGAAACTAAAAATTTACATAATGCTATGAAACAGTATTTTTTAAAATTTTTATTAGTGAAACACAATGAGGTACAGTTGTAGATTTACAAACTTTTGTTCTTGGGTTTCGATTATACACCAGTGCCCATTTTCCACCACCATGGGTCCCAGTACCCCTCCCACACCCATCTCCCCAACCCCCCATCCCACCCTGCCTCTGTGGCAGGGCATTCCCTTTGAAACAGTATATTTTCATTAATTGACACATCTGTAAAATACTTTCCTACATTTTTGATTGCATACCTTCTGAAATTTTTCTTCATTGTACAGTAACAACCTTATATACATTATCAGAGTTTATTAAAATATATTTAATTATTTTAGTTGTAATGCATAAAATATGAAACTTCAACACAAATTAAAACTTTTCATGACTAAAGACTAGAAATATTTTCATAGACAACCTCCAATTGTATATATTTCAGTTGTTATTTCTACTCCATAACCTGTACGTTTAAAGCACCAGATATTATTAGATACATATATATTGTCATATGACATGTGACCCTGGATTTTATTTTGTTTACTTACTTTATTTTATTTTTATAAACTAGTTCACGATATTTGGTTACATTTAATATTTGAACACCAATCCCACCACCATTACACGTCCCCACCACCATATTTTGAATGTTTCCTTCCTGAACCCCACCCCTGCCTCAAAGCAGAACTGAAATAATTTATTTTGTATTACTTGTTAAAAATAAACTGCTGAAAATGCTCCCAAAAACTTTCCTTAGAGGAGAGTGTGTGAAGATTGTTGTATTTCACCCAGGGGCCATTAGCCCTTCTATAAAAGATTACTAATATGTTGTTAAGCGTTAAGCCTTTGAGCTTATATATAAATATATGCATATATATTTTTTTATCAAATGTGGTACACTACTCTTAGAGTATGAATGGTGTGAGGTATGAAATGTCCAGGAATAGGTTTACTTGTGGGTGAGGATTGGCCAGAGTGTGTGGAGACTGGCTGTTAACATGGCAGCAGTTGAGTTCTGGAGGGTTTCAGCTGCTAGGGCTGAGTGCTTTAGGGTGGAGAGGGGCCTCACCAGTCCCTCTCCAGGGTGCCCTGAATGAAAGAGACTGTCACAGGTCCCGGTGACATGGCTATGGCATGCTGCTTTATGCTCTCTACCAAGAGAGGACCATGAGTTGCTGGGTCATGGCCATTGATGAGATTATCTGGTGCCAGCCAGAGGTGCCTTGTGGGCATGACTGCCAAGTTGCTGGAAACAGGTGGACATGGGTGACACTGAATTTTAATGCCACAATGTTAAAAAGTTGGCATAGTGGCAGAGAGCAAGAATACTTCTTTCTGTAAGTCATACATATGGTTGGATAGACACTATAAATTGCAACCTACAAAAGGGATGGAAGCATAAGATATTTGCACAATAACCTTAATGAATTTGTTCTCATTTAACTTCTTATCTATGATATTAAAAATACACACTTTCAATAAAATGAAAGAAATAGAGTGGAAGAGATGGTAATTGAAAGACATAGAAAGCAGTTTCAAATGATTGCAATAAATATTTTTGGTAATCTTTAAAAACGTTAGTTAAAACCTTGTATATTCATTATGAGATCCCTTCCCCAGGACTTTGAAAGTAACCTATGAGGGCAGAGGTCTTATGAGTTTAGCTTTAGCTATCAAAAAATAATAATATTTGGACAGAAATGTTACACAATTCCCAAAACTTACTGGAGAAATATCAGGAAAATAAATTTAAAAATACAGAATTATTAAACTTCTGGAAGATAGCACCAGTGTAAACTTATATAACCTTGAGATACGATACCAAATGAAAAAACTCTCTGAAATAAATAATTTATAAAATTATAAAGCAAAAATTTTCAGCAAATACATTATCGAGAGAAATAGAAGTTAAACCACAGATTGGGAGAAAATATTTTTAAAAGAAAATCTGATAAATGACTATTATCCAAAAATATACAAAGACCCATTAAAACTAAACAATAAGAAAACAAACAACCCAATTAAAAATGGATCAGAGACTTTAACAGACATCTCACCAAAGAATGCATACAGATGGCAAATAAGCATATGAAAAGATGCTAAACATCATATGTCATCAGGAAATGCAAAATAAAATAACAATGAGATATTACTACACAATTACTATACAATGACTAAAATCTGGAACACTAACAGCACCAAATGTTGGCAAGGATGTGGAGCAACAGGAACTCTTATTCATTGCTGATGGTAGTTCAAAATGACACAGCCACTTGTAATATATTTTGGTGGTTTCTGAGAAAACATATTTTTACCATATGACCCAGAACTTTATTCTTTTCAGCGTGAGGGCGTTGAAATTTCAGTTCACACAGAAACCTGCGCAGTTGTAGAGAAGGATGGTTAGAGCAGGGTTTTCTTCGGACATTAGTTTCTTTACACCAGGAAGTATTAGAGGGAATGATTGCTCAATAAAATTAATGCCTAATGACTCTCAATTGGAAGAATATCTGTGAACTTTGAGTCAGTACTGAAGATGCAGGTAGCCAAATTATGGCATCTCTCATAGTTGTACCTATGTCAGAAGACGATGGTTTAATTTCTTTGTGTTTCTATGTTGAAGGTGCAGACAAGATGAAGTGCATTTCTGTTAAGTCACTGTTGCAGTGCGAAGTTGAAGATGAAAATCCATGGTAATTAAAAATGTAATCTGTGTAAGAAATAAATTATTTCTGAATGGGATCCATTAAGAAGTTTGAACTTGATTAATTTTTGGCCCAGATAAGCATTTACCTCTAGCAATTACATGCTACTATTACAGTGATTATTTTATAAAAGCCAATAAACACTATCAGAAGTTAATATTTGCTCCTGAGGAATGTTTGCCAAGAGCCAGAATACTTTTCTGAGGCAAGAAGATTTTGCCTGTTAGATTTGTATACAAAGTTGAAAATACAAAAAAAATATCCTTTTAGCATCATTTAAAAAAAATGCTGCTCAATTAATTTTACCAAGTAAAGATGAAACATGATTGAGAAACAGGCAAAAGTAGGAATTTTTCATCATCAGCTAAATTCTGTCCATCTTTAATTATAGCCAACAAACTCTGCCTCTGAAGTGGCCTTTACTTAAATCTATTCTCTTTTTGCATGTCAGATATAATAATAATGGCTTGAAAATTTGCTAATTTAAGTACTAGATGGAGATTGTGCCAGATTGGCTTATTGGTTTGATGTACAAGTGTCAAAATTTACATTGAGACCTTTGGCTAATGTTCTCAACACAAAAGGAACACATGATGTACATGGCTAAGCATCAAGTATAATATCTTGCTTGTGATCATAGTAGGCATATGTGTCTATGTCTGTATTTTAAAATATGTCTCAGTTGTGCCTTCTTGTAATTAGGTCACCCCTAATCAAATATCTTATTTAATAAACAAATTAGCTCTAGCGGGCCCAGTAACGTCTCCATTGGAGACTTTGTTGTTACTGTGTCTGGCATATCAAATACTCTCGGTAGCTTGCCGGGCTCTCCGAGAGAGGGGCGGAGGAATCTAACTCGGGTCGGCCATGTTGGCCGCGTGTAAGGCAAATGCCCTACCGCTGTGCTATCACTCCAGCCGCGATAGCACAGCTGGTAGGGCGTTCGCCTTACACGCGGCCAACATGGCTGACCCGAGTTCGATTCCTCCGCCCCTCTCGGAGAGCCCCGCTAGCTACCGAGAGTATTCGATATGCCAGACACAGTAACAACAAAGTCTCCAATGGAGACGTTACTTGGCCCGCTCGAGCAAATTGACGATCAACGGGAGGGCCTTTACCTTTACCTTTTTTTTAATAAACAAATATATTATTTTTAGTGTCAAAATACAGTATTCTTAAATTCATAATAATTAATTATTATTTATTAATTTTATAGATTAATTAATTTTATATCAAAAGAGTAACATGACATAATGCAGAATTCTAGGTTTGCCAGAATTTTCTCTATTCATTTATAGGTATCTTGGTCAATAGCTGAAAAGTATGTGAAGCAGAAGAAACAAAATGGGTAAACAGCTTCATATTTAGATCCATGTTCTTTCTGCAGACATAACTGACACCTGAATGGCTTCCCCATTCATTGAAAATACTGGGTAATAATTCCTGTTGGCTATAAGTCAGAAGTTATATACAAATTTATTTGTCCTTTATAAAATTTGTCATGTACCTAAAATTATTTTCTCTGGTAAAAATCTATAAGATATTTTTATACATTAGGTTATAGGCATATATTTATACTGAGAAAGCATGCAGAGAAGGATATTTTGTTAAGTACTGAAGTGTGTGTGTGTGTGTGTCCTTATTCTGTGGTGTTTATTTAAGAATGCCTTTTTAGGTGTATGGCTTAATTTATTTGCTTATAAAATATGGGTGTTTAATGTTGCAATATAGTTTAGGTGAAAGCTGTTAAGATAACAGGAAGTAATTTGGATTTTAAGGCAAATCACTTCATTCTACTTCTATTTACTAAATAGAAATATGAGACCTTGAGTGGATTATATGAGTAAATGCATTGAAAGTGCTTAGAATTGTTAGAATTACTTGCTATCAAGGATATAAGCTACCTGGAGGACTGGAGAAGCAGGTAGTTAGAGTTTTGCCCTCCCAAAGAAATTAGGAGGCAAACATCAATGATGTAGATGTGCTGACAACTTAAGAAAAGAAATATAGACATCAACGGTGAATGCTAATTTTAATGAGTTATTGTTTGTCAACACTATAAGTTAGAGAGAAGACCTTTTATAATGACATTGATTCATTAATAAATAGAAAAATTGAAAAAAATTCAGGAGAGTAAACTTGGTAATTTTCATCAATTTGGGCTTTGAAGCTAAGTGTCATACATGATTTTTATATTGATAGAAAGCAGTCATTAAGAAAACATTTCTCTTGCTGCCTTGAATTACAGGCTTTGGAAAATAAATAAACAACTATTTTTAGGCATATGTGTATATGTTATGGTAGAATATATTAATTTTTCTATTTGCGAGTTGACTACCCCTTGATTGATTCATAGTTAAGAATTACATGTAGATAAAATGATTGATAGTTTAATAGGGGGGATGTTACTGGGTATATAATAATGTTAATATAATGTAAACCAATGAAATTAAAATTATTAAACTTAAAAATATTTTTATTCCTATTAAACTATTTCCTTGTTTACTTTTTAAATACATTTTTATTTGTGCCATGTGCCTGGTACTATGTTACAGACAAGACATATAGTGTATAATAAGTTCAACATGCTTCTGCTACAGAACTAGAAATCTAGTGTGAAAGAAAAACATTAAGACATTAGTAGTCCATTATTGTTAATTAATTAAATTTATTTGAACTTGCTTGAAGTTATTATTACTTAATGAAAACCATTTGACTTACAAAGGAGTATAAGGTTCCAGGAGAGTTAAGCCAGAATATCAAATGTAATTTGGTGTGCAAAGGACATAGCTCCATAAGTGAAATAAGCCAGAAGGAGAAAGACAAATATCATATAATCTAACTAATCTATGAATTACAGAGAAGTCAAGATTAGGGAACAAACAGATGGTACTGAACAATGATAAATTCTGGCCACTGGAATACAAAACCAATTAAAAAATAGCAGTGTGGGTGTAGGATAACACTGTTTTGTCCTTCCTGCATAGCCTCAGTTAGTTTAGGTTTATTGGGTTGCTCCCATCACAGTGCTCCCATTCCTCTGTGTTTATTTGTAACTTTCTTGATGCTCTGTTGACTTATAAATACTGCTTTTCTCTTCTCCCTAAGTCCTTTGCATAGTTTATTCAGAGCAATGTCCTTTTTGTATGGACACAAGAAGACATGCTTTTGTAATGTGACTCTTAGTAATATTTCCCTCCTGGGCATCTGTTCTTTCACCTAAGCCTAAACTACCTTTACTTTCCTAGCGACCCCAAAAGCAGGGGCCTGACGAGAACTGGATGGAACCAGGCCAAGTGGTAAGCTATGTCCTACCCTGGCATCGAGATGGGCTTGGTCAAGGCGCCATAATACTTAACTATAAGTTAAGAGATTGGTCATGGATAATTGCAGTCATGATCCAAAAATAATAACTAGATATGGACCTGCTAGGGTTAGGAATGATTAATCTGGCCTGAGCCCTGTAGTCTGAGTCTGTGGCAAGATGTTCCCAAGACAGCTGCCCTACAAGTCTCAATGTTATCTTACTGTGTTCATACAAAAACAGCTAGTATTGATATGTTGATAGTTATTTGACTGAGGAAAAGAGAAAAGCACCTTAGGAGGTATTTTGTCTGGGGCAGTCAGGCCTATTAGGTGGGCCCTCAGGAAGGGCTTTCTTATGTTGATTTTGCTACCTGACTAGGTGCAGTGTCAGCTCAGAGTGCAGGGAATTGGAGAGGCAAGAGACCTGGAGAGAGAGAAAGCAGAGCAGCATGATGGACCGAGGAGAGGCTAGCAGGGGGGACAGAGAGAGAAGAATGTAGAAGAAGAATACAGGACCAAGCACGTGGAGAGAGAGAGAGAGAGAGAGAGAGAGAGAGAGAGAGAGAGAGAGAGAGAGAGAGAGAGAGAGAGAGAGCCCAGGCTGCGAGATGGAGCAGAGAAATGAGCCGGAGAGACAGAAGGAGACAAACAGGAATGAGAGGCAGTGTGAGACCAGAATGGGAGGCTTAGAGAGACTGGGGCAGGCATGTGGTGAGAATGGAATAAATGGCAAATGATCAATCAACCAGCACTGCCCGGGCTGCCCTGGCTGCGGGAGTATCCTGGGCCCACCCTGAACATGGGCTGCTAGGGGCAGAGCCTTTGGGGCCTCCCCCTGGCCGCCCTCAAAGTTTTTTACATGTGGGGAATTTGGGGAAAGAAAACCAGACTAAAAAATGTTAGGGTGCGGATCGAAATCTCCCTTTAACGACAAAGAGACTCCAGAGACTGCAAACAGCAAGCATGGTTTATTTATTTATTTTTTTTTATTTTTTTATTTTTTATAATTTATTTATTTATTGAATCACTGTGGGAAAAGTTACAGAGCTTTCGGGTTTAGGTCTCAGTCATGTAGATACCAAACACATTTCCCTTTACCAATACTCATTTTTAACCCCGAACCCCAATAGACCCCCACCTCCCACCCCTCCCAATTCTTTGTGAGGCAGATGAGTTCTAGTTAATACTCTATCTACTTTGACTAGATAGATTATTTCGATAGAAGATGCACAATTATTGTTTAGAGTTTACGACCCACACCCCCCCCCAATCAGACATGCTGAAACAGCGTTGTGAAATGATTAAGCATGGTTTATTTTAAGACCGGCTAGCCAGGGTCCAACCACCTACACAGACACGCAGGTCCAGCAGGTTGGGTAAAGACCCCGAGCTTCTTCAAAGGAGATCTTATATAGGCCCTCCTCGGCTGTTACAGCAGAGCCCCCGCATTTTATAGCCAATAGATTTGTAATAACCCATAGTTTCCTGACCAATCCATTTTAAAGTACATCACTCCTTAGCCTATAGTTTAAAGATCAGCATTTGCGCCAGTGCTTAGGAACGTCCTGGTTTTTTAGGGCAGTTCTCAGTCTTGTGACATGGGTCTCGTGAGAGACGTCTGGTTATCTGGTCTGACCCCTCCACCCCTTCTCGTGACTTGCAACTCGGGGCACCTGTATCTGAATTCCTTGCTCAGGGACATAAAAAAAAACAATTATTTTGCAATGTGGGTTCCTGTTAAGCTAAGCTAGATTAATTCTGGTGGTCCATTTTGGGCTTGTCCCTCACATTCCTCCCTTTCTCTGCTTCATACTGAGGAATCTTCCTCAGTGGGCTGTAAAATTTGATACTGTTGTTTTAGTACCAGTAAGTGGACAGTGTTAATTTGGTTCCTAACAAAGCTCACAAAGCGGTTGAGGACCCAGGGACCAACGGTCACCAAGAGCAAGAGGATGACAACTAGTCCGCCTGGAAGCAGGATGGCGGTGGCCTGAGTGGGCCGGCGAGGCATGGGAGTGGCCGCAGCAAAGCCGGCTCTCCAGAAGTGTTGGCGGCATTGTCGGACAGCAGCTCCTGGCCACTCACCGTCTGCTGGGGGACTATGGGTGCACAGCTGCCGGGCCCAGCCAGTCTATGGTGTGCAGACTGGCCCCACTCGGCAGCCTGCTTCCTCACTGCCTCTGGCTCCTGGAGCGTGGGCTACTGATGCGTGCACCTTTGCACGATCTGCCAACCACTCTTCTGCTTGGGACTCAGCCAGCAGAGACGAGCACGAGACCCTGCCCCCCCCACCCCCGACCACCTGTGCGGGGTGAAGCTTGAGCTGGACTGCGCCTCAACCAGGACTTCCATTAGGAGGTGTTCCTGGGGAAGGACAAGGATGAATTTGAGGAGGACGCTGAGCCAGGCAAGAGCAGCAGGAGCTGATAGTCATCTTCTCCAAGGTGGACACTAACACTGACAGGAAGGTAGCTAGCCAAGGAGACTGGTTAAACCAGGACTCGTAGCAGGACACTGACAGGAAGGTAGCTAGCCAAAGAGACTGGTTAAACCAGCTTTCCAGGGCCTCTCTTTCTCTTCGGCGCTGCTCAAGGCCCTCCCAGACTTTGCCGTGGATTTACAGACCACCCCTCTGTGATTGACATAGAGAAGCAGCATTTTTCTCCTAACACCACACATAAATACCCATTGTTCATTGCCTTGGGAGTCTCAGGGGCAGAAAAGTACAGTTATTTTGCAATGTGGGTTCCTGTTAAGCTAAGCTAGATTAATTCTGGTTGTCCGTTTTGGGCCCGTCCCTCAACAAAAACATATATGTGCAGTGGTGGAGGTTCATGGTCACTTTGGTGGTGATGGGGTGAAGAGATATTCTTATATTAATGTCATAATTGTATTGACTTTTATCACTTTTATTAATTTTATTGATCACAATTTATTGGGACTAGAAAATTTAAAGCTATTATAACTGCCTAAACTATAGTAAGTAGCAATAATTAGAAACGTATCACTTAAAATGAGTTCTGAAAGAGTTAAAAAGAAAAGTATGACAAAGAGGGAAAATGTATACAAATAATCTGGGGTGGGAATAATCTTGGGTATTTCAAAAAACAAAATAATGCCAGTATAAAGAAATGTAAAAAGGAAGAGAAAATCATTAACCATAGGGACTTTTGGTGCCCATTCCTAAATCAATATTTGATCAGCTATAGAATCCAAATGGACACCGGTATTGCAAATACACACATACACACAGAGAGAAAGAGAGAGAGACAGACAGACAGAGATCAGAGAGAGAGAAAGGGAGAGAGAGAGAATACCAACTATCATCACCACTGTTTAATACAGTATTAAAAGTGATGGTGAATTCTAATAGACAAGAAAAAACAACAAAAGAAAAAAAGGCATTTGGTTTTTGGTACTATAATAGACCTATATAAGAGAAATTTAAGGTTATTCAAATTAACAAGGCAAAGTACAAAATTCATTTACTGATAATCACTAACTGGAAAATAAAAATAATAAAAGATTAACACTGTGTTCACTCAAAAAGCCTGATAAGATTATTAATTTAAATAAAAGTTTGGTTATAAATAGGAGAGGCTAGAACATTGCCTGAATAAGTTGAAGACCATTATATGAAAGAAATCAGACATTTTTACCCAGTGAATTTAAAAGTGCAAGTCGGCACTTGAAAAGCTATTTTGTCATTGTCAAATAAAAACGATTTTCTCCTTGTCATTGTAACCATGCCACATCTCCACAAAGTCATGGAGGACCATGGAACTAGGCTTGCACTCATTTTCTAAATATATCTAAGAATTTGTCTTTGAAAGTCATCAGCTTCCAATTGAGGTTAGTAAGAAACTGGATTACTTGATCACTTGATATCCCATTACTCATCAATTTGCTCAAGTGGGTGCCAGTAACATCTCCATTTGTCTCTGTCATATGCTAGTATAGCCCAGTGGTGTATGCTCACTACAGGAACATGAAGAGCGTCAAACCATTTGTTGAGGGTCTTGACAATAGGTAGGTGGCCACGCATTCTTTTGACATCACTTAGAATCCAATCAGTAACAGCTCTAATCTAGCAGTCATCTTCAAATCATGTTAGGTGTCCAGCCTATCTGATTTTCGATGCCTTGGCAAACGAGACAGCATCCCTGACTCTCAATCGTTGATGGAGGTTGGAACTTTTCTCACTTGACTGAAGCATGACACTCCAAGCATAGCTCTTTCAATTCCTCTTTGGGTGACCCAAAGAGCATTCTCATGCTGTTTTCGTAGGGCCCAGGTCTCTGAGGCATATGTTAGTGCAGAGAGAATGGTGGAGTCTAAGAGATGTGCCCGGAGCCATAGGTTCTTTGTCTTCTTAGCTATTTCTTCAACACCCTTAAAGGCATTCCACGCTGCTCTCTTCTTCCTGCACAGCTCAAGTACCAGGTCATTGGTCAGGTTGTGTTCTAGACCTAGGTACACATAACTGCTGCATTTGGAGATGTTCATTCCATTGAGAGCAAACAGAACGTCAGGAACTAGTCCATTTTTCATAAACATTGTCTTTGTGAGATTCACCTGCAGTCTGATCTTTCCACACTCAGGGTGGAAGTTGGCCAGCATTCGTGCCGCTTGGCTAATGTTTGGTGTTATAAGAATGATGTCATCAATGAAGTAGAGGTGGTGTAGTTGCCGACCTTCTATCTCCACTCGCATTCCTTCCCACTCCAGTCATCATATGATGTTCTTGAGCGTGGCACTGAAAAGTTTTGGTGAAATGGTATTACCCTGCCGAACCCCTCTCTTTAGTCAATGATCACTTCCTTGAAAAATGGTGAGATCCTGGTGGTGAATCCATAATACAGCTCACGGAGGATCCTGATGTACTGAGATTGAACACCATTTTTGGCTAGGGCTTTGATGACCACTTCAGTCTTAACAGAATCAAAGGCCTTTAAATCAATGAACGTTAGATAGAGCAGCATCTTGAACTCTCTAGAAACCTCAATGAACTTGGTCACCGTGTGGATGGTCAATCGTGCTGAATCCTTTTTGGAACCCAGCTTGCTTTCATGGTTGTCCATCGAGTGTTCTGCCAATCCTATTCAGGATGACTCGAGTGAACAGCTTGTAGACAATGGACAATAGGCAGATCAAGCGATAGTTGCCAATGTCATGGATGTCTCCCTTCTTGTACAGTAGAAAGGTCCTGCTGGTTTTTCATTGGAACGGAACCTTGCATTGAGACAGAAAGTGTGTGAAGAGCCGAGTCAGTGTATTGATGAGTACTGGTGGCAGATTCTTCAGGTGTTTAGGTCTGACCTTGTCAGGGCCAGGTACTGTACACTTCTTTACCAAAGAAATGACGAGTCGGATTTCAGAAGGGAGAATGTTGGGAATGACATATCCATCCTATGGAATTTGGTATGTGGGCAGTTGGCCTCTGCTATTGAAGAGACCCAAGTAGAAGTCATGAACAATCTTCTCCTTGCCCTTTTGGAAGATGTGATAGATCCAACAGGATGTCGGAGAGCAGTCATCTTGGTCTTGTAGTAGGCGAAGGACATGCGGGTATTGCAAATACTTTTCCCGGTTTCTGCTGCATCGGCCAGCACTGCTGCACTTCTCTCTTCTCTGCACTTCTCCCTTTATTGCTTTTCTGCACTGCTTTGTGAGCTCAGATATTAGCTTGTGGTTGCCTGAGACTCTCACCAAGCCACATTGGCTAATGAGTTCAAGAGTTTCTCAAGACAAGTGTCTTTTTTTTTTTTTTTCCCCCTTTATTTTATTTTATTTTTTTTAAAGTTGTAGATTTACAATTTTTTGTGCTTTGGTTTCAATTATACAATGATCAGATACCCATCCCTCCACCAGTGCCCATTTTCCACCACCATGGATAATATCCCTCCCACCCCCATCCCCCCATCCCCCCGTCTCTGTGGCAGGGCAATCCCCTGTGTTCTCTCTCTCCTTTTGGGTGTTGTGGTCTGCAAAAGAGGCATTGAGTGGCAAACATGTTCAGTCCATAGTCTACTTTCGACATGCATCTCCCCTCCTGGGAGGATCCTCCAAACATCCTTTATTTGGTGCTCCCTTCTCTATCTGAATAGCCCTTTCCTCTAGGATACCCGGCTGGCCTCTAAGTTATGGAGTAATCCTCCTGGTGCTGATCTCAGCTATTCTTGGGTATTAATCTCATACTTTGTTACTTTATATCCCCCAGATGAATGCAATCTTTCTATGTCTATCCCTCTCTTTCTGACTCATTTCGCTTAGCATGATACTTTCCATATTGTACCACTTGTATGTAAATTTCATGACTTCATCTTTTCTAAGAGCTACATAGTACTCCATTGTGTAGATGTACCAAAGTTTCTTTAACCAGTCATCTGTTCTTGGGCATTCAGGTTTCTTCCAGTTTCTGGCTATTGTAAAGAGGGCTGCAATGAACAAACAAGTGCAGATGTCACTTCGACTATACATTTTTGCCTCTCTGGGATATATTCCCAGGAGTGGTATTGCTGGGTCAAATGGGAGCTCAATTTCTAATTTTTTGAGAATCGTCCATACTGTTTTCCAGAAGGGCTGAACCAGTGGACATTCCCACCAACAGTGAAGGAGTGTCCCTTTCTCGCCACATCCACGCCAGCATCGGTTGCTTTTGTTCTTTTGAATTTGGGCCAGTCTCTGAGGTGTGAGATGGTATCTCATTGTGGTTTTGATCTGCATCTCCCTGATGATTAATGATGTAGAGCATTTTCTCATGTGCTTTTTTGCCATTCGGATTTCTTCTTTGAGAAAGTTTCTGTTCATTTCATTGCCCCATTTTTGGATGGGGTTGGATGTTTTCTTCTTGTGGAGTTTAACCAGTATTTTGTATATCCTGGATATCAACCCCTTGTCAGATGTGTATTCGGTGAATATCCTTTCCCATTCTGTAGACTGTCTTTGTATTTTGGTCACTGTTTCTTTGGAGGTGCAGAAGCTTCTTAGTTTAAGATAGTCCCATTTATCTATCTCTGTTTTCACTTGCTCGGCCAGTGGCGTGGCATCTTTGAAGATACCATTAGCTTCAATGTCATGGAGGGTTTTGCCAACTTTATCTTCAATGTACCTTATGGTTTCTGGTCTGATGTTGAGGTCTTTAATCCATTTTGATCTTACTTTTGTACATGGTGTTAGGCAGAGTTCTGAGCCTATTTTTTTGCATGTAGCCGTCCAGTGATGCCAACACAATTTATTAAAGAGGCTTTCCTTACTCCACTTCACATTACTTGCACCTTTATCAAAGATTAGATGAGCATATGATTGAGGAGAGATGTCAGTGTATTCAACCCTGTTCCATTGGTCTGCAGTTCTGCCTTTGTTCCAGTACCATGCTGTTTTAATTATTACTGCTTTGTAGTACAGTTTGAAGTTCGGGAGGTTGATTCCTCCCATTTTCTTTTTCCCAAGAATTGCTTTAGCTATTCGTGGGGGCTTATTGTTCCATATAAATTTCAAGAGTGTTTGCTCCATTTCTTTGAAGAATGTCATGGGTATCCTTATAGGGATTGCATTGAATTTATACAATGCTTTCGGTAGTATTGCCATTTTGACAATGTTAAGTCTCCCGACCCATGAGCAGGGGATATCTTTCCATTTCCTCATGTCCTCTTTTATTTCCTGAAGTAGCGTTTTGTAGTTTTCTTTGTACAGGTCCTTTACTTCCTTAGTTAAGCTGATTCCTAGGTACTTGATTTTCTGGGGCACAATTGTGAATGGGATTGTTTTTTTCATGTTGCTTTCTTCTCTCTCACTGTTTGCGTATAGGAAAGCCATGGACTTTTGGGTATTGATTTTATAACCTGCAACTTTACTATACGAGTCTATTGTTTCTAAGAGTTTTTTGGTGGAAGTTATTGGGTTCTCTAAGTAGAGTATCATATCATCTGCAAATAGTGAGAGCTTGATTTCTTCCTTTCCTACCTGAATGCCCTTAATATCTTTTTCCTGCCTAATCGCTATTGCAAGTACTTCCAGTACTATATTGAACAGCAGTGGAGAGAGTGGGCATCCCTGTCTCGTCCCTGATCTTAGAGGGAAGGCTCTCAGTTTTTCCCCATTGAGGATGATGCTTGCTGTAGGCTTGTGGTAGATGGCTTTAATTATGTTGAGGAAGGTCCCCTCTATACCCATTTTGGCTAGGGTTTTCATCATAAAGGGGTGCTGGATCTTATCAAATGCTTTCTCTGCATCTATTGATATGATCATATGCTTTTTATCTTTTCTTTTGTTGATATGGTGGATTATGTTGATTGATTTCCGAATGTTGAACCATCCTTGCATCCCTGGGATGAATCCTACTTGGTCATGGTGTATGATCTTTTTGATGAGTAGCTGGATTCTATTTGCTAGTAGTTTGTTGAGGATCTTTGCATCTGTGTTCATCAGGGATATCGGCCTGTAATTCTCTTTCTTTGTGGTATCTCTGTCTGCTTTTGGTATCAGTGTGATATTTGCTTCGTAGAAACTGTTTGGAAGTGTTTTTGATATTTCAATTTCGTGGAAAAGCTTAAAGAGTATTGGGAGTAAGTCCTCTTTAAAGATTTGGAAGAATTCACTAGTGAATCCATCCGGGCCAGGACTTTTGTGCTTGGGGAGACTTTTTATTACCATTTCAATTTCCTTGATGGTGATAGGTCTGTTCAGGTATTCCAGGTCTTCTTGGTTCAGCCTTGGGAGTCTGTAGGAGTCTAGGAATTTATCCATTTCCTCGAGGTTTTGATGTTCCGTGGCATAAAGCTTCTCAAAGTACTCCCTGAGGATCCTCTGAATTTCTGTGGTTTCTGTTGTAATGACCCCCTTTTCATTTCTGATTCGGTTTATTAGGGTTTTCTCTCTCCCTTTCTTTGTGAGTTTTGCTAGAGGCTTATCGATCTTGTTAATTTTCTCAAAGAACCAGCTCTTGGTTTCATTGATCTTTCGGATTGTTTTTTGGGTTTCCATCTCGTTAATCTCTGCTCTGAGTTTTATTATTTCCTTTCTCCTGTTCGGGTTGTGCTCCTTTTTTTGGTCCTTCTCCAAGCTCTTAAGCTGTGAGGTTAGGTTACTTATGTGTGCTCGCTCCTCCTTCCTGAGGAATGCTTGTAGAGCTATAAACTTTCCTCTTAACACAGCCTTTGCTGTGTCCCATAAGTTTTGGTAACTCGTGTTCTCATTTTCATTCGTTTCTAGGAATCTTTTGATTTCCTCTTTGATTTCCTGTCTAATCCACTCGTTGTTCAATAGTGCACTGTTTAATTTCCAGGTGTTTGATTTAGTTTTCTGTTTTTGTGTGTGATTTACTTCTAATTTCAGCGCATTATGGTCTGAGAAGATTGTTGATACAATCTCTACCTTCTTAATTTTATGGAGGCATGTTTTGTGGCTCAGCATGTGGTCTATCTTGGAGAATGTTCCATGTACGCTTGAGAAGAATGTGTATTCAGCTTTTTGTGGATGAAGTGTCCTGTATATATCTACTAAGTCCCTTTCTTCCATTGTTTCCCTCAAATGAAGTATGTCCTTGCTAAGCTTGAGTCTGGTTGATCTATCAAGAGGTGACAAAGCAGTGTTGAAGTCTCCCACTAGTATTGTGTTGCTATTGATGTCTTTTTCCAAATCTATGAGTAGTTGTTTTAAGTACTTTGCTGGTCTCTCATTAGGTGCATATACATTTATTATTGTAAGTTCTTCCTGTTGTACAGATCCTCTGATCAATAAGTAATGGCCTTCACTGTCTCTTATGACCTTCCTCACTCTGAAATCAATGTGGTCTGATATAAGGATGGCTACCCCAGCTTTTTTATGGGAGCTGTTTGCCTGTAGGATTGTTTTCCAGCCTTTGACTCTGAGTCTGTGTTTGCTTTGACTATTGAGATGCGTTTCTTGCAGGCAGCAGAATGTTGGGTCCAATTTTCTAATCCATCCTGCCACTCTATGTCTTTTAATTGGTGCGTTTAGCCCATTGACATTGAGAGAGATTATTGTTATGGGATTTTGTCCCATTGTTATGTTAAAATTGGGTATATTTGAGGGGCCTTTCTTGCCTTAAAGTAGCCCATTTAGTTGTTCTTGTAACCATGGTTTTGAGTCTATGAAGTTCCTGAGCTGTTGTTTGTCTGTGAAACTGTGTGTTGTTCCTTCTATTATGAATGAGAGTCTTGCTGGGAAAAGTATTTTGGGGGAGGCATTTATTTCATTGAGTTTTTTTACTATGTCCCACCACTGTTTTCGGGCCATGAGGGTTTCATCAGAAAAATCAGCTGTGAATTTTAAGGATGCTCCTTTGTAAGAGATTTCTTTCTTGGATCTTGCTGCTTTCAGAATTTTGTCTCTGTCTAAGGTTTTGGTCATTTTGATCAGAATGTGTCTTGGGGTATTTTTATTCGGATTTCTTCTAGCTGGTACCCTTCGGGCCTCCTGAATGTGGTCACAAGTTTTCTTCAGCTCTGGAAATGTTGTAGCAATGATGTGTTTGACAGTTTGTTCTTCATCGAGGTTTTCTTCCTGTCCCTCTGGGACTCCAATAATTCTTATGTTACCCCTCTTGGCTTCATCACGATCTTCTCTTGCCATCTGTTCCCGAATTGTGAGTCTCTTTTCCGTTTTCTGCTCTTTTCGGGAGAGTCTCTGAACTTCATCTTCGAGCTCACTGATTCTGTTCTCAGCCGCTGTTACTCTGCTGCTGAGGCCGTCCACTGAGCTTTTCAATTCGCCTACGAGATTTTTCAGGTCTGACATTTCTGATTGCATTTTCCTCATTTCTGCCTTCAGATCCTCTTGTCTTCTATTGGCATTGCTTTCCATTGTTTCTTTTAATTCCCTAAGCATCCTAAGTAGCTCCCTTCTGAATTCCTTGTCAGAGAGGTTGTCTAACACTACAGTACTGTTGGTGTCATCTGGGCTAGACTCTTCAATATGAATGTTTGGTGGGCTTTTGCGTTGCTTTACCATTGTGAGAGGTGTGGTTTAGTCCTTCACGTTCAGTGTTACTATTCTGCTTGATATGCAGTGTGAGTTAAGATAGGCTTATGAGTTATTGGCAACTGTATTTCTAGTGGCTGAGCTAAAATAGAGAAGTTTCCATCTAAGAAGTTAGCTTATGGTTCCTATGGCATATGTAGTGGGAAAATATTTCGCGGCCGCGTTAGCGGCCGCGGCACCGGAAAGAGTCCCTGGCACTGGGCGAGGAGTTGAGAATGTCTCCTGTTTGGAATTGGAGCCGTTCAGCTTTGTTGCCCAGAGCTGGGCCTCTGTGCCCGTCCCACGCGGCTCAGGGGTTGAAAACCGGCTGTCTCGGGGCTGTTTCTAGCTGCGCGTGCCCAGAGAGGAACCCAGGCCCTTGGGGGCGGCTGTACCTGTTGGAATTGGAGCCGTTCAGCTTTGTTGCCCAGAGCTGGGCCTCTGTGCCCGTCCCACGCGGCTCAGGGGTTGAAAACCGGCTGTCTCGGGGCTGTTTCTAGCTGCGCGTGCCCAGAGAGGAACCCAGGCCCTTGGGGGCGGCTGTACCTGTTGGAATTGGAGCTGTTCAGCTTTGTTGCCCAGAGCTGGGCCTCTGTGCCCGTCCCACGCGGCTCAGGGGTTGAAAACCGGCTGTCTCGGGGCTGTTTCTAGCTGCGCGTGCCCAGAGAGGAACCCAGGCCCTTGGGGGCGGGCTGTACCTGTTGGAATTAGAGCCGTTCAGCTTTGTTGCCCAGAGCTGGGCCTCTGTGCCCGTCCCACGCGGCTCAGGGGTTGAAAACCGGCTGTCTCGGGGCTGTTTCTAGCTGCGCGTGCCCAGAGAGGAACCCAGGCCCTTGGGGGCGGGCTGTACCTGTTGGAATTGGAGCCGTTCAGCTTTGTTGCCCAGAGCTGGGCCTCTGTGCCCGTCCCACGCGGCTCAGGGGTTGAAAACCGGCTGTCTCGGGGCTGTTTCTAGCTGCGCGTGCCCAGAGAGGAACCCAGGCCCTTGGGGGCGGGCTGTACCTGTTGGAATTGGAGCCGTTCAGCTTTGTTGCCCAGAGCTGGGCCTCTGTGCCCGTCCCACGCGGCTCAGGGGTTGAAAACCGGCTGTCTCGGGGCTGTTTCTAGCTGCGCGTGCCCAGCGAGGAACCCAGGCCCTTGGGGGCGGCTGTACCTGTTGGAATTGGAGCCGTTCAGCTTTGTTGCCCAGAGCTGGGCCTCTGTGCCCGTCCCACGCGGCTCAGGGGTTGAAAACCGGCTGTCTCGGGGCTGTTTCTAGCTGCGCGTGCCCAGAGAGGAACCCAGGCCCTTGGGGGCGGCTGTACCTGTTGGAATTGGAGCCGTTCAGCTTTGTTGCCCAGAGCTGGGCCTCTGTGCCCGTCCCACGCGGCTCAGGGGTTGAAAACCGGCTGTCTCGGGGCTGTTTCTAGCTGCGCGTGCCCAGAGAGGAACCCAGGCCCTTGGGGGCGGCTGTACCTGTTGGAATTGGAGCCGTTCAGCTTTGTTGCCCAGAGCTGGGCCTCTGTGCCCGTCCCACGCGGCTCAGGGGTTGAAAACCGGCTGTCTCGGGGCTGTTTCTAGCTGCGCGTGCCCAGAGAGGAACCCAGGCCCTTGGGGGCGGCTGTACCTGTTGGAATTGGAGCTGTTCAGCTTTGTTGCCCAGAGCTGGGCCTCTGTGCCCGTCCCACGCGGCTCAGGGGTTGAAAACCGGCTGTCTCGGGGCTGTTTCTAGCTGCGCGTGCCCAGAGAGGAACCCAGGCCCTTGGGGGCGGGCTGTACCTGTTGGAATTAGAGCCGTTCAGCTTTGTTGCCCAGAGCTGGGCCTCTGTGCCCGTCCCACGCGGCGCAGGGGTTGAAAACCGGCTGTCTCGGGGCTGTTTCTAGCTGCGCGTGCCCAGAGAGGAACCCAGGCCCTTGGGGGCGGCTGTACCTGTTGGAATTGGAGCCGTTCAGCTTTGTTGCCCAGAGCTGGGCCTCTGTGCCCGTCCCACGCGGCTCAGGGGTTGAAAACCGGCTGTCTCGGGGCTGTTTCTAGCTGCGCGTGCCCAGAGAGGAACCCAGGCCCTTGGGGGCGGCTGTACCTGTTGGAATTGGAGCCGTTCAACTTTGTTGCCCAGAGCTGGGCCTCTGTGCCCGTCCCACGCGGCTCAGGGGTTGAAAACCGGCTGTCTCGGGGCTGTTTCTAGCTGCGCGTGCCCAGAGAGGAACCCAGGCCCTTGGGGGCGGCTGTACCTGTTGGAATTGGAGCTGTTCAGCTTTGTTGCCCAGAGCTGGGCCTCTGTGCCCGTCCCACGCGGCTCAGGGGTTGAAAACCGGCTGTCTCGGGGCTGTTTCTAGCTGCGCGTGCCCAGAGAGGAACCCAGGCCCTTGGGGGCGGGCTGTACCTGTTGGAATTAGAGCCGTTCAGCTTTGTTGCCCAGAGCTGGGCCTCTGTGCCCGTCCCACGCGGCTCAGGGGTTGAAAACCGGCTGTCTCGGGGCTGTTTCTAGCTGCGCGTGCCCAGAGAGGAACCCAGGCCCTTGGGGGCGGGCTGTACCTGTTGGAATTGGAGCCGTTCAGCTTTGTTGCCCAGAGCTGGGCCTCTGTGCCCGTCCCACGCGGCTCAGGGGTTGAAAACCGGCTGTCTCGGGGCTGTTTCTAGCTGCGCGTGCCCAGAGAGGAACCCAGGCCCTTGGGGGCGGGCTGTACCTGTTGGAATTGGAGCCGTTCAGCTTTGTTGCCCAGAGCTGGGCCTCTGTGCCCGTCCCACGCGGCTCAGGGGTTGAAAACCGGCTGTCTCGGGGCTGTTTCTAGCTGCGCGTGCCCAGCGAGGAACCCAGGCCCTTGGGGGCGGCTGTACCTGTTGGAATTGGAGCCGTTCAGCTTTGTTGCCCAGAGCTGGGCCTCTGTGCCCGTCCCACGCGGCTCAGGGGTTGAAAACCGGCTGTCTCGGGGCTGTTTCTAGCTGCGCGTGCCCAGAGAGGAACCCAGGCCCTTGGGGGCGGCTGTACCTGTTGGAATTGGAGCCGTTCAGCTTTGTTGCCCAGAGCTGGGCCTCTGTGCCCGTCCCACGCGGCTCAGGGGTTGAAAACCGGCTGTCTCGGGGCTGTTTCTAGCTGCGCGTGCCCAGAGAGGAACCCAGGCCCTTGGGGGCGGCTGTACCTGTTGGAATTGGAGCTGTTCAGCTTTGTTGCCCAGAGCTGGGCCTCTGTGCCCGTCCCACGCGGCTCAGGGGTTGAAAACCGGCTGTCTCGGGGCTGTTTCTAGCTGCGCGTGCCCAGAGAGGAACCCAGGCCCTTGGGGGCGGCTGTACCTGTTGGAATTGGAGCTGTTCAGCTTTGTTGCCCAGAGCTGGGCCTCTGTGCCCGTCCCACGCGGCTCAGGGGTTGAAAACCGGCTGTCTCGGGGCTGTTTCTAGCTGCGCGTGCCCAGAGAGGAACCCAGGCCCTTGGGGGCGGGCTGTACCTGTTGGAATTAGAGCCGTTCAGCTTTGTTGCCCAGAGCTGGGCCTCTGTGCCCGTCCCACGCGGCTCAGGGGTTGAAAACCGGCTGTCTCGGGGCTGTTTCTAGCTGCGCGTGCCCAGAGAGGAACCCAGGCCCTTGGGGGCGGGCTGTACCTGTTGGAATTGGAGCCGTTCAGCTTTGTTGCCCAGAGCTGGGCCTCTGTGCCCGTCCCACGCGGCTCAGGGGTTGAAAACCGGCTGTCTCGGGGCTGTTTCTAGCTGCGCGTGCCCAGAGAGGAACCCAGGCCCTTGGGGGCGGGCTGTACCTGTTGGAATTGGAGCCGTTCAGCTTTGTTGCCCAGAGCTGGGCCTCTGTGCCCGTCCCACGCGGCTCAGGGGTTGAAAACCGGCTGTCTCGGGGCTGTTTCTAGCTGCGCGTGCCCAGCGAGGAACCCAGGCCCTTGGGGGCGGCTGTACCTGTTGGAATTGGAGCCGTTCAGCTTTGTTGCCCAGAGCTGGGCCTCTGTGCCCGTCCCACGCGGCTCAGGGGTTGAAAACCGGCTGTCTCGGGGCTGTTTCTAGCTGCGCGTGCCCAGAGAGGAACCCAGGCCCTTGGGGGCGGGCTGTACCTGTTGGAATTGGAGCCGTTCAGCTTTGTTGCCCAGAGCTGGGCCTCTGTGCCCGTCCCACGCGGCTCAGGGGTTGAAAACCGGCTGTCTCGGGGCTGTTTCTAGCTGCGCGTGCCCAGAGAGGAACCCAGGCCCTTGGGGGCGGGCTGTAACTGTTGGAATTGGAGCCGTTCAGCTTTGTTGCCCAGAGCTGGGCCTCTGTGCCCGTCCCACGCGGCTCAGGGGTTGAAAACCGGCTGTCTCGGGGCTGTTTCTAGCTGCGCGTGCCCAGAGAGGAACCCAGGCCCTTGGGGGCGGCTGTACCTGTTGGAATTGGAGCCGTTCAGCTTTGTTGCCCAGAGCTGGGCCTCTGTGCCCGTCCCACGCGGCTCAGGGGTTGAAAACCGGCTGTCTCGGGGCTGTTTCTAGCTGCGCGTGCCCAGAGAGGAACCCAGGCCCTTGGGGGCGGGCTGTACCTGTTGGAATTGGAGCCGTTCAGCTTTGTTGCCCAGAGCTGGGCCTCTGTGCCCGTCCCACGCGGCTCAGGGGTTGAAAACCGGCTGTCTCGGGGCTGTTTCTAGCTGCGCGTGCCCAGAGAGGAACCCAGGCCCTTGGGGGCGGGCTGTACCTGTTGGAATTGGAGCCGTTCAGCTTTGTTGCCCAGAGCTGGGCCTCTGTGCCCGTCCCACGCGGCTCAGGGGTTGAAAACCGGCTGTCTCGGGTCTGTATCTTGCTGCGCGTGCCCAGAGAGGAACCCAGGCCCTTGGGGGCGGGCTGTACCTGTTGGAATTGGAGCCGTTCAGCTTTGTTGCCCAGAGCTGGGCCTCTGTGCCCGTCCCACGCGGCTCAGGGGTTGAAAACCGGCTGTCTCGGGGCTGTTTCTAGCTGCGCGTGCCCAGAGAGGAACCCAGGCCCTTGGGGGCGGGCTGTACCTGTTGGAATTGGAGCCGTTCAGCTTTGTTGCCCAGAGCTGGGCCTCTGTGCCCGTCCCACGCGGCTCAGGGGTTGAAAACCGGCTGTCTCGGGGCTGTTTCTAGCTGCGCGTGCCCAGAGAGGAACCCAGGCCCTTGGGGGCGGGCTGTACCTGTTGGAATTGGAGCCGTTCAGCTTTGTTGCCCAGAGCTGGGCCTCTGTGCCCGTCCCACGCGGCTCAGGGGTTGAAAACCGGCTGTCTCGGGGCTGTTTCTAGCTGCGCGTGCCCAGAGAGGAACCCAGGCCCTTGGGGGCGGGCTGTACCTGTTGGAATTGGAGCCGTTCAGCTTTGTTGCCCAGAGCTGGGCCTCTGTGCCCGTCCCACGCGGCTCAGGGGTTGAAAACCGGCTGTCTCGGGGCTGTTTCTAGCTGCGCGTGCCCAGAGAGGAACCCAGGCCCTTGGGGGCGGGCTGTACCTGTTGGAATTGGAGCCGTTCAGCTTTGTTGCCCAGAGCTGGGCCTCTGTGCCCGTCCCACGCGGCTCAGGGGTTGAAAACCGGCTGTCTCGGGGCTGTATCTAGCTGCGCGTGCCCAGAGAGGAACCCAGGCCCTTGGGGGCGGGCTGTACCTGTTGGAATTGGAGCCGTTCAGCTTTGTTGCCCAGAGCTGGGCCTCTGTGCCCGTCCCACGCGGCTCAGGGGTTGAAAACCGGCTGTCTCGGGGCTGTTTCTAGCTGCGCGTGCCCAGAGAGGAACCCAGGCCCTTGGGGGCGGGCTGTACCTGTTGGAATTGGAGCCGTTCAGCTTTGTTGCCCAGAGCTGGGCCTCTGTGCCCGTCCCACGCGGCTCAGCGGTTGAAAACCGGCTGTCTCGGGGCTGTTTCTAGCTGCGCGTGCCCAGAGAGGAACCCAGGCCCTTGGGGGCGGGCTGTACCTGTTGGAATTGGAGCCGTTCAGCTTTGTTGCCCAGAGCTGGGCCTCTGTGCCCGTCCCACGCGGCTCAGGGGTTGAAAACCGGCTGTCTCGGGGCTGTTTCTAGCTGCGCGTGCCCAGAGAGGAACCCAGGCCCTTGGGGGCGGGCTGTACCTGTTGGAATTGGAGCCGTTCAGCTTTGTTGCCCAGAGCTGGGCCTCTGTGCCCGTCCCACGCGGCTCAGTGGTTGAAAACCGGCTGTCTCGGGGCTGTTTCTAGCTGCGCGTGCCCAGAGAGGAACCCAGGCCCTTGGGGGCGGCTGTACCTGTTGGAATTGGAGCCGTTCAGCTTTGTTGCCCAGAGCTGGGCCTCTGTGCCCGTCCCACGCGGCTCAGGGGTTGAAAACCGGCTGTCTCGGGGCTGTTTCTAGCTGCGCGTGCCCAGAGAGGAACCCAGGCCCTTGGGGGCGGGCTGTACCTGTTGGAATTGGAGCCGTTCAGCTTTGTTGCCCAGAGCTGGGCCTCTGTGCCCGTCCCACGCGGCTCAGGGGTTGAAAACCGGCTGTCTCGGGGCTGTTTCTAGCTGCGCGTGCCCAGAGAGGAACCCAGGCCCTTGGGGGCGGGCTGTACCTGTTGGAATTGGAGCCGTTCAGCTTTGTTGCCCAGAGCTGGGCCTCTGTGCCCGTCCCACGCGGCTCAGGGGTTGAAAACCGGCTGTCTCGGGGCTGTATCTAGCTGCGCGTGCCCAGAGAGGAACCCAGGCCCTTGGGGGCGGGCTGTACCTGTTGGAATTGGAGCCGTTCAGCTTTGTTGCCCAGAGCTGGGCCTCTGTGCCCGTCCCACGCGGCTCAGGGGTTGAAAACCGGCTGTCTCGGGGCTGTTTCTAGCTGTGCGTGCCCAGAGAGGAACCCAGGCCCTTGGGGGCGGGCTGTACCTGTTGGAATTGGAGCCGTTCAGCTTTGTTGCCCAGAGCTGGGCCTCTGTGCCCGTCCCACGCGGCTCAGGGGTTGAAAACCGGCTGTCTCGGGGCTGTTTCTAGCTGCGCGTGCCCAGAGAGGAACCCAGGCCCTTGGGGGCGGGCTGTACCTGTTGGAATTGGAGCCGTTCAGCTTTGTTGCCCAGAGCTGGGCCTCTGTGCCCGTCCCACGCGGCTCAGGGGTTGAAAACCGGCTGTCTCGGGGCTGTTTCTAGCTGCGCGTGCCCAGAGAGGAACCCAGGCCCTTGGGGGCGGCTGTACCTGTTGGAATTGGAGCCGTTCCAACAAGTGTCTTTTTATGGCTTTATCTCTCTCAGTATTCCTTGCACAGTCATGGAGGTGATGAACCACTTGATTGTATTCCTCAACGACAATGATGTCATCAATGATAGTATCTTCCCATTTTGCTGCAATAGTGCCAAAGAGCTCCCAGTTGGTGGTCGTCCTGGGAGATCTCTTAAACTTTGCAGCCTGTTCTCCCCACTCCTTGAAGTAGAATTAAAATATCGTCCTGTGACTGTAGCATAAAGATAGAAATATTTAAAAAAAATTTTTTTGGCATTTTGCGCCAAACTCGGCAATGCACAGTGGTTACTTCTGGCTCATGCACTCAGGAATTACTCCTGGCCGTGCTTGGGGTACCATATGGGATGCTGGGAATCAAACCTGGTTCGGCCATGTGCAAGGCAAATGCCCAACCCTCTGTGCTATTGCTCCAGCCCTCTTAATTTTTTAATTCCTCAAAATGCTGCTTGTTCTGTGATACTTCTCCAAAATGTGGTACTCTTGTTTCTTTATTGGCATAATTGTGAACATCAATTTAATGAAACAATGCAGAAAGCACACTGTGTTTAGATTTCAAATGCAGGTTGTTTGTCTTTGTTTAAGTTTGTATATGATTTATTGAGTACAAAATATGGGGAAAAAACCCAAGTACTTTATATGTACTTGTATGTTTGCTCAATTATATTTATAGAAAACAATTTTCTTTATTTTTATGACCTGGCTACATATTTCTATGATTTTATGTGTATAAATCTAACATCTTTTTTTCTCCATAAGAATCACATGAGCAACCAATATTTTTTGGTAGTAATGCATATCCATTATACAGTACCAGAATTAAAAGCAACATTGACATCCTGAAATTACACCTGATTTTGAATAGAGGTTGCTACTGTCTGAAGCACATTTTAGCTGTATGGATGTTCCTATTGAGATAGGCACAAGAAGAGAGACTGAATGTCAGCACAGCCTGGGACAAGGGACTCCTTGCACTGTCCTTAAACAGTTTTGGCATCTGAGCCTGACCATTCTCCTCACAGATTCATTGTTGTCCTGTATACTTTCAGTCTCTCCTCTGGAGGAAAATTCAAGGGAGAATCAACAGAGTCCTTTGTCATGATGAGGCTAGTACCTGTCTTCCCATTTTAGTATTTTTAAACTTGGGGGACATGCCTGATGTGGTTAGAGCTCACTCTTGGATCTGTGCTCAGAGATCACTTCTGGCAGTGTTCAGGGGACCATATGTGATTCCAGAGATTGAATCAAGCATGAACACATGCAAAACAAGTGCCTTACCTCCTCTGTTATCTCTCCAGCCCCCTACATCTACTTCTTAATATACACAATGTGGCACAAGGTTTTAGATCTGGAGGCAGAAACAAACCTCCGTTTTAATGAAGGTGTTGGCATATTGCAGGTGTGACAAAGGTGCTTATGCCTAGAGTGACACAATCATGAGAAATCTGCAAATAATATACTCCAGAGGCATTAATGTGGGATATGTGATATTTCTTGTTAAGGTATGAGGTAGAGATAAATATTGTTGTAAGGGAACCACAGAGGTAAGCAGTAGGGGAAGAAGAGAGTCAGATCACTCCCTTTTTTGTTTTGTTTTGTTGTTTTGTTTTGTTTTGGGGCCACACCCAGCTGTGCTCAGGGCTGACTCTTGAGTCTGCCCTCAGGGATCACTCCTGGTGGGGCTCAGGGGATCCTGTGAGGTGATTAAACCCAGGTTGGCCACATGCAAGGCAAGCTCCTTACTCACTGCTCTCTCTCCAACCTCAATCACTCTAATAACTGATAAAGGATGTGGTGTAATTATTGAACAGCTTTGCAGAGTTGGAAGAGCAAAGGAGATGCTGTTTATGAAAGTGAAAGTGTTTTGAAACTTTCATCAATGTGAACAAAATCTATTATTAATCCATGTAATCAAGAACAGGGGAGATTTCAGGAGGAGAGAAACAGGAGTTGGTAAACAGGTTCTGGTTTTTGCTTATTCCTATGTGCCCTGGCAGACAGAGCAAACCTGCTACTTCCTCACCTATGTCTACCTTATCTATGTTGAAATCATACTAAATAAAAGAGAATAAAGAGTTGATAGTAGGAAATATGTGCACAGAGAGAGCTAGTGAAAGACTGGGTACATTGAACCTGTGTTTTGGAGCTTGGTCTGTTCCCACTTGCTTAGATGAAAAATGAACAATAAGTAAGGAAATTGGAGTTTCACATAAATATTTTTACTGAACAGAAATTAAGAAATAATCCCAAGGTGAGACTTTTCCTTAAGGGAAAGTTCTAGGTGAAAATGTTCTCTGAGAAATGATAAAGTTTAAATAAAATATTCCTCCTCCCCCTTTACCCCTCTCCCCAATCACCCCACCCCCACCACCACCACATACAAACACACCTACCCAACAACACACACTTAGGAATACTCAAATGATGGAAAGACCAGAAGTGGACATTAGCATTTTGCATATATACATGGCACACAATAATTCCAGAAGTCTTGACACAGCTGGGGAATGAGTATATGTGAAACATTATAATCTGAGCTTGGTTCTGGCTAGTAACTACAGAAGCAGGAAACTCTTCATACTGGCTTTAAGTCTCCTCAGTTAGAAGTATGCAAGTTGATGATGATGGTTCTCTAAAATAAAATCCTGTGATACTGGGAGGGATAAGAAGGTTGTCTCCTTTATTTAGATGGATTTATTCATTTTACATTTTAAAAAAAATTAGAGTTCAGAGTGCAGCTGGAACAGATGCTTTCCTTTTTATAGATATTTTATTCTGAGAATATAATTTTAGGTACAGTTACATAATTTGTGTAGTATTTAGAAATGGACATTACTATCAGCTTAGTGGATAATTTGTATTTTTCTAATTATTTGATTTTTTGGATATATTTTTAATTTTAAGACAAAATTTGAAAATTTCTCTAGTGCACTGGATATTTCCCATTTGGAACACTTACCCCGAATTTCTAATACAGTAAGATGTAACTTAGAAAAATTGTTTAGAGTCAGAGACCTCTATAGAAACACATCTCTTCAATAGCCTTTTCCCTGAAAATAGGACAATGAAAATATTTGGAAAACATCTTTTTACATTTCTTCTTTTCTATGGTTTTCTAATTTTGCGTTTTGTTAGTAGTTTTACTAAATTGCAGTTCACATGTTATACAGTTCATACATTTTTCTGTGTGTGGTCTAATAGTGTAGTGTATTTGAAGAATTATAAAATTATTGTCCAATATAGCATTTGAATATTTTTATAAGTTCAAGAAAGAAACAGATCATGTAACTGTCACTCACCAAATTACTTCAGGTTTGTCTTCTGTTCTAGGCTACTACTAGTCTACGTTTTGTGTCTATTGATTTGCATATTCTGAGTATTTCAAATAAATGAATCAGATACTGTGATCTTTTGTGACTGTTTTCACTCACTTAGAATTCTATTTTTAGCTTCATTTATTTTAGTATTAATTAGTACTTCATTCTTTTTATGGCTAAATATTATTTCAGTGTATGGAATGCTCCATTTTGCTTATTCACTCATTATTTGATGCAGTGGTAAATTCGGTCATCCCTACCATTCATATACTACTGGGTATGTTGCTATGAATGTTTGTGGGCAATTTATTTTTTGGACATATTTTAATTTCTTGTGGGTTTATACCTAGGAATAGAATTTCTAAGTCAATATATCTACTTCCTTTTTCTAAAGTGCTAACACTCTCTCAAAAGAACTGTTTTCTAAAATGGGATACACCATATTATATCTGTACCAGGGGTACATAAATATTCTTATTTATTCACATTTTTACTAACACTTGTATTGTCTTTTTCAAGTGAAATGTGAATCGAGGTTTTGAATTATATTATACTGATTACTAATAAGGTTTTATATTTGGTTTTATATTTATCTGAACTTTAAGCTGTTTTATCCTTGTTTATTGGTGGGAAATATATTATAGTCCTATTTGTCTTCTACTCTCTCAGATAAGATAAGGGCAATTTAAAAATAATTTCAAATCTAGAGATTGTGAAAACCATAGCACCATATGCTCAAATGACACATGTTTCTCTGAGTGTATTTAAAAGAGTAATATATAATTGTATGGGAAAAAATTGTATTATAAAAATCTAGTACATAATACAATCCAACTTTCACCTTTAAGATCCTGGAGCTGGAGCGATAGCACAGCGGGTAGGGCGTTCGCCTTACAAGCGGCCAACATGGCCGACCCGAGTTCGATTCCTCCACCCCTCTCGGAGAGCCCAGCAAGCTACCGAGAGTATTCGATATGCCAGACACAGTAACAACAAAGTCTCCAATAGACGTTACTGGGCCCGCTCGAGCAAATCAACGATCAACGGGAGGGCCTTTACCTTTACCTATTTATATACTTAAAACCATTGGTTCTTATTATATTGTCTCCAAATAGATATACATTAAATAATTTTCTCTATGTGTTTTGCTTCACTTTGTAATTTTTTTTGTCTGAAGATATAGCTCCCAGAGCAGGATGATATCATCCCTGATATTATTTTCACATTGTAAGCCATTGAACCATTCTTGTGTCATGAGCACTGTACATGAGTATTCAATTAGCACACCATGATTATTTTATTTAAAAACCTTGAGCTTTGTTTACCTGCAGAATTAGGTATTTTCATCCTTGGGGTTCCTCAAAATACATAGCACAGTGGTAGGGCATTTACCTTGCGTGCAGCCAGCCCGGCTGGGCCAGGTTCAATTCCTCCAACCATCTCAGAGAGCCCGGCAAGTTACCGAGAGTATCTCGCCCACACAACAAAGCCTGGCAAGCTCCCCGTGGCGTATTCAATATGCCAAACACAGTAACAACAAGTCTCAAAATGGAGATGTTACTGGGCCCGCTTGAGCAAATCAATGAACAATGGGAGGACAGTGCTACAGGGCTACAGAACTGGATATTTATATACATGTATGTTTTGTTTGGTTATCTTTGACTTATCATCTTTAGAAATCTCAGAATTTTTTAAAATCCTGACCTATGTTCTTTTAATGTATGGCTACCTCCTATTTACTGTTCTTGGGTGATTCCTAAGTCTGAAAGCTTTGTAACGCCCATTAATTTTATTTAAAAAATTCTGGTAGCAAGCAGATTCAGTATACACCTAGTAGCCTTAGTTTTAATAAGAGCAGGTATTAGTGATTTAGGGTTTAAATGAAGCATTAAAATCATTTTTGTGAAACTGGCAACTGTTTAGATAGAATGTGTTACTCACTGTTTGATAAGCAGACACCTCAGAGCAACCAAAACCGTTTTTTTTTTTCTGAATTAAATCTGTGGGTTTTCTATATCATCACAAACCAAAATGCATAATAAAATGCAAATTCCTTGGCCTCACTGGAGACCTACCAATTCATTCATGGAGAAGTGTTTTAACAGATGGTTCACCTGACCATTGTGTTTGAAATAAATAAAGTAGTTAGACTGAAATTAGCAGGGATAATGGAAGTGACCCGGGACAAGCATTCTCCCTCTGTTTTAGTGTGATGAGTTGTGGCATTATTATTGGTGGGTGAAGCGATGCTTGGGGTCAGGAGGGTTTATATACTTTATAAAAACAATGACACCCACCTTCACCCTGAGCCAGAGAACATCTTTGTTCCTCCCAGAGGTGCCGGCATCCATTTCAGCATGATTGTCATCCGAATTCCTGCTCTTTGGGCAGCATGGCTGCACTGCATGGGCTCACGATGAGGCTGATCTCATCTTGGGGTGGCAACACCCCCAGGCTCGGCAGACTTTGAGCCTCTCACCACAGTGGGACTGACTCACAGTTCTTTCTACACGCCCTGCAGGAATTCACACCAGGGTAGACGTGTGGGTTTGGCGACATGCTAGAGAAGAGTCTCCTGAAACACATATTTACTGAATCACAACTCTTTCGACTCTCACACTATATTTACCCGTCTAACATGGCTGCCAGGTACCACCTATTATCGTGTCTCTGACTCTACTGGGATTTAAAGATCACTATTTTTAAAGTTAGTTGTGAATGTCACACCTCTATTCTCCTGAGAAGATTCTAATTATCTGTTTGTTAGACATCCCTCTGTTCTCTGCAACTTTATTCAACATTACGAACTCTTTATTTTAGGAGTTAGAGCAAATACTTGCTCAGAATGTCTGTAACAAATCTTACTGTCTAGATTCTTCTTCTGAAAAATGCAGGAATATCTGGTGGACATTCTAGACCTTGCCATCAATCGACCTCTTCTCTCCTACTCCCCGATTATTTGTTACTTGGTTGTCATATGTTCATGTCTTTTTAATCGATCTCATAGTTTTAAAAAAATTCATCTTCATAAAGCTAATGTCTCTTATTTTCTATTTACTTTTGTCTAGAATATTAAGTAAGAAAAAAATCTTTGAAAAACTAAGATTTTTGTTTGTTTTGTTTTGGGGCCACACTTGGCTATGCTCAGAACTTATTCCTGGCTCTACTCTCAGGAGTCACTCCTGATGGTGCCCTGGGGACAATACGGGATGCGGAGTTTGAACTCCGGACGGCTGCAGGCAAGGCAAGCACATTATTCACTGTATTTTTTCTCTAGCCCTGAAAAACAAAGTATTTTTATGATTGTACAAACACACATGTAACAGAGAAATGCAAGAAAAACCTATTGTAATTATGTTACCCAAATACTTATACGTTTGATTTTGCTTAATTAAATCTTCCTTGGTGCATCCTTTTTTCTTTTTTCTTCTCTCTCTCTCTCTCTCTCTCTCTCTCTCTCTCTTTCTTTCTTTCTTTTTTTTTCAGGGCACTGATTATTTGGCCACACCTGGTCATACTCAGGGTGGAAGCACTGGTTCTGTGCTCAGGGATCACTCCTAGTAGACTCGGAAACCATGTGTTGTCAGAGATTTGAATGGAATCTGTGGTATGCAACACAGCATTGTAACCCTATACTGTCTCTCAGTAAGCTTCTCTGAGCTTCTTTTTCCTTATCTGTCAAGACAATTTTATTTATTTATGATTTTATTGATTTTGTTTTGGGGACCATGCTAATCTGACCCCAAAAACAAAATCAGTAAAATTATAAATAAATAAAATTGTCTTTTGGGGTAAGGGATGATTAGAGATCGCCCCCAAAGCCTCCATCCGCCCCCCCCCCCCCAAACACACACTCCCCAGAGCCAGGCAGGCTACTGAGGGTATCCAGCTCAAATGGCAGAGCCTGGCAAGCTCCCGTGAGATACCAAACAGTAGCATAAATGTGTCTCATTTCCCTAACCCTGAAGGAGTCTCCAGCTGAGCTGGGAAAAATGAGAGGGTTTGTACTAAGCAGAAGGCATGTCCCGACAGCGTGGTGGCGCTATGCGAGATCCACTGCTACCAGAAGTCCACTGAGCTTCTTATCCACAAGCTGCTGTTCCAGCGGCTGGTTTGCGAGGTAACGCAGGACTTCAGGACCCATCTGTGCTCCTAGAGCTAGGCCGTCATGGCGCTACAGGAGGCATACAAGGTCTACCTGGTAGGGCTCTTCGAAGATACCAACTTTTGCACCATCCACACCAAGCGCATCACCATTATGCCCAAGGACAACCAGCTTGCGTGCCTCATCCACAGAGAGAGGGCTTGAAGTTTATGTTGTTAAAACCTCAAGGCTGGGATAAATGGAGATGCTACTGACGCCCGCTTGAGAAAAATCAATGATTAACGAGGTAGCAGTGACAGTGTTTATCGGGTCTGATGTGGTGGCTTACTCTTGACTCTGTGCTGAGAGATCACTCCTAATGGGGCTCAAGGGACCATATGGCATGTTGGGGATTAAACCCATGTTGGTCACATACAAGGCAAACATTCTACTTGCTGGTCCACAAAACAACTTTATAATAAATAAAATTTCTTTTTAATTTAATGTATTAAGGAAACAGGATGAGTAATCCTCATGGAAGTAGAATACATATGTAGACATTATTCAATAAGTGTCTATTTTCCATTTCTTCCTTATCAACAGCTGTCTATTTCTCCTCTCTTCTGAAGTATAGATTTATATGTGTCATAAGCAAACTGGTCTTATATTGCTGTTTCCAAAGTGTAGTTTCGGGTAACCACAAAAGTACTAAGAGTAATAATACAATTTGAGAATGGTAGACAGTTGATTTGGAGAGATTTGGCACTCCCTATCTTAATGTAGGGGGTTTAGGAGAAGAAAAAGAGACAGTTAATCAAATGTGTATATTTAACTGGTCAGTGGGTGATAGTGAGGTTGTTCACAGAATCAGTACTTAAAGAAAAGAAGGTTGTCAAAGTGAGTGTGTAGAATTACAGCTAGTCTTTTGAATCTATGTAATTTTAGCCTTGAGAATTATTTTAGAGCTGAGAATTTTAGTGTGATATCTAAAGTTTAAAGAAGCCTGTTACTGAGGCAGGCAGGTAGATAGAGAAGGACCACCATGTCAGTGGAATTCCTAAGGAGAATAAAACCAATAGCCCCAAGGCCACATAAAGCCCAATTTGCAGGCAAAGGATCTGATGGCTTCACCTGACACCCACAGAGAACCAGAGAAAGCTCCTTTAAGAGAAGCATCAGCAGGAACAAAAGTCCCAGGAAAGGAATTTCAAAGAAGGGTAACTGGTTCTAACTCTACCCCCTTGACAATCACCCTAGCAATAGACTCTTACCTAGGTAGAAGTCCCACATGAGCCAGTTTTGGAAAAACACTATAAAAGCCAACTTGAACAAAGAAAGTTTATGCATATGCTTGCTGCCTGAGCCCATGTGCTGCTTATGTCCATGTGGCTGAGCACATGTGGTGTCCAAGCACATATGTTGCTTTCATCCCTTCTCTTGAGATGTGTACTGGGGCTTTCTCCATCTTTGGAGAAGTACACATTCTTTCTTGAGTGAGTTGCTCTCCCTCCCTTTCTCTCCCTCCTTCTTTTCCTCAAAACCTTGAAATGAAATCTGTTTTTATTTCACTGCTCATATATTCCTGAAATTCTTTTCTGTGAGAAGAACAAAGACCTGGAAAGCCTGGGTAAGACCTCGGAGTGACTTTCCTCTCCTGAAAAGAGTGATTTCTCACTCCAGCCTGAGTCCACAGTTACCCCAAGAAATCCAGTAGTAGGATTAACTCCCATGCAGAGAAGGTCAATTGGGCATCATGTGTGGCTTGACTGCCACCCAGTTGGACTACAGGATAGACTTTATCATTCTTAGCCTTTCCAGCAGGATGAAGGAGATGTTACTGGGGCCTTCTCGAGGCAATCGACGAATAACAGGATGATTTGTGATTTTGTGATTTGTGATTTGTGAGCCTTTCCAATTGATCACAGAGTATTCTCGGTGGATTGAGAGAAAGTGGCCATCACTCTTCTCTCTGCCTCACATCAGTCAACCATGGAGGCCCACTAACTTCACTAGTACAGGTTTGAACAACTCAGCTGTTTTACTAAGACAATACAAACTCTATACTTTATACTATTTTCATTGCTAAAGAATAAAAGAAGTTAATCTTTCTTATAGGAGGCAGCCATTTTGCAGCACCTTTTCCACACTAGAACAATTAGAACAACACAAGAACATATTCATAAAGTACTGAACTATAGGTTACACACCTAATCATACTGAGAGTTTCAACGAAGAGGAAAATAGAAGAGCAGCTGAAAGAAATTGGCATGACTTTCTGAGAAGTCACAGTTTGAGCTGGATTTGGAGATGTGTGAGTTATAAATCCATTTTTTTAACACTGTTTGCTCTGAATCTTATATCTTCGCAAGAAATTGGGGACTCTTTATCAGCAGATCTTTCTTCATTGTTTAGTTATTTACCTGATTTTCAGTTGTTGTTACTGCCCACAGGTTAGGAGATGTTTGCAGAGCCTGGAATGATGAGGTTGTGGTCTCATAAAAGTCTTGTTGATATTTATATTTTCTCCTATTTACAGCAACACTATGACTCAGTTGTGAGTTGTATATCAATAAGTAGCAAAATAGCATGCCTTAATAGTCATTTTAGAAATGCTTTAATTTTCTTTTGGGGGGTTACATATGTATAGAAGCCTACTAAGCTTAGAAAATAAATTATATACAGTTACTTAACCTAAAATAGGGCCAACATTAAAGGATATATTATAGATTCATGACAAAATATTAAGTCAGCACATTTTTTTTCTTTTTTCTTTTTGGGTCACACTCCGCATTGCACAGGGGTTACTCCTGGCTCATGCACTCAGGAATTACTTCTGGCGGTGCTCGGGGTACCATGTGGGATGCTGGGAATTAAATCTGGGTCAGCCACATGCAAGGCAAATGCCCTACCCACTGTGCTATTGCTCCATTTCCAGCACATGTGTTTTTGGAGTGGATTGCCAATGTAACAACCTCAGTGGGGTACAATATTGGTACGATATTGATATTGATATTGATATTGGTACGATAAGTTTGCCTGAAAGAGTTAAGATGAAGACAAGCTTCCCTGTCACATGGAGTTAAGTTCTCCATTCCTTATTCTGTCACTTATGAACCTCCACACTTGCAAAACATGCTTCTTCTAATGTCTTCTTCTTCAATGCTATCCCCCACAAACCTCTTAACCATATCACGTACCAGGGACACATCATTTTTTGAACTGGGCATCTTCCTGTCCTAGGTTTCAGTTCATACTTTACTTCCTTCTCAGTGTTGTTCTACTATCAGTGATATCTGGAGCCAGATGGCATTTCTATTCTTTTCGAGGCAGTAGATGTTTGCATTCAATAATACTGAGTTAGAATTCCTAAGAGACTAAATATAGGATAACATTGGTTGATCATTTCTTTGTGGCTACAGGGAGCTTAGGTTTATTGGGTAATCCATTCACAATACTCCTGGGTCACTCACATTTCTATGTGTTTTTCTTTAATTTTTCTGGGCTCTCTTCCCCAACTAGTTAATCACACATTTCCCCTAAGCAGTGACTTGTTAAGTCAAATTACTCAGAAATCTCTGGATTGGTGTTTGTAAGTGAAATATTGCTTTTCTCCTTCCCTTATGTCCTTTTGCTTAATTTACTTTAAAGCAACATCCTTTCTTTGTATAGACACAGGAAGACAGTTAATGCTATGCTTTTGTAAATTGGGAGTTAATTGACTCCAAATAATATTCAATCCTCGGCATCTGTTTAACTGACTTAAGCCTCAGCTGGTCTTAGTTCTTAGCACTCCAAGGCAGAGTCCTGACAAACAGGAAACAGGCCAGGCCAAGCACCATAATACTTATCTATAAGTTAAGAGCGTGGTCATGGACAAATTCTGTCATGATCCAAAGAGCAACAACTGAATTAGGAACCTTCTAGGGTAAGGAAAAACTAATCTGGCCTGATCATTATAGTCTGGTATCTTTAGTGAGATGTATCTAGGAGAGCCACCCTATAAGCTCAATGTATTTCTTACTCTGTTCATACAAAATGACTAGAAAGATTATTTGGAAGTAGGTAAATCTAAAATGGTTGTTGGATTAAGGAAAGGAGAAGCACATCCCTAGCTGGTACTTCAACCTTGAGCACATCTCCTGGCTGCAGGAGATCTTTGTCTTATCTTAAAAGAGCTTCCTCCCCCCCCCCCCCCAACTCATGAAGGAAGGACTTTCACATGTTTATTGTGCTACCTGACCTAGGCGTAATTGCTACCCCTAGTGCTTGAAAGTAGAGGGCTAGACCAAGACTGGAGAGACTAGCATGGGGGACTGAAGGAGATGGGAATGAGGTGCAGTGTGAGACTGGAATGGGGCATTTAGTGAGACTGGAACAGGCATATGCAGGAAATGGAATAAATGGTAACTGTTCACCAACCAGCCTGGTGACCCTGTTCTCTCATCCATGTATCTGTTGGTGGCTACAACAGCTAGGGTGGGGAAGTGGATCATGGCCACCTAAAGCACTTGTCAGCAGAATTTGCTAACATAAAACACCAAGGACCAAAGTCCATGTTAGAACATTCTGTGATTCAAACTCCCAAATAAATATTTTTCTGATCCTTCAGCTGGTGTAGGAGATCATTCATTAAAGCTTAGCTCAGAAGACATCTCCGTGAGGCTTCCCTCATGCTGACCCCTTTAATTCCATGTAATAGTTTTGACTTTCATTGTTTCTGTAGACTGGAATTATTATTATACTAATAAATACCAGAGTCTGAGATTTGTTCATCTCTGAACTCTCCATCAGGGGTCCTTGACCCAAGGAGTAAATGTGTTCTCTAGAACAGAGAAGGAAAAAATGACATTGGAAAATTTTGTGTAAAGGTAAATAACCAGATATGAAATTTTTCATTCTGAAGAGATTCAGAATGAACAATTATGTGAATGTTTGTCAACTATAGTGACTGTTATCAAATATAGTACTATATTTCCCATTTCTACATGTAGTGAAGAGTGTAGTGATTGAAAGTTCTGTCACTGTTAGCTTTACCAATGTAGCATAAGAGAAAGGACATGACATTTTTTCAGCTGTTACAAGTTTGTGGTAGGGAGTAATGTGGGTAGAACAGAAAAATGTAACATGGTCTATCAACAGTGTGTTCTCTCTAGAGCTCTGATTCCTCAGCAACAGAATGGAGAAGACAGGGACTGGTTCTTTGTGGTGATTTCTATTAACTAGGATGAGGTCATAAAATCTTCCCAACACATAGTTGGCACTAAATCAGTGTTTGTTCTCACCCACCATGCACATTTGAGTTGATGAAAATAGTTTGACTGCCAACATTTCCACAGTATCATTCTTTTTTTGTTTGTTTTGTTTTGTTTTGTTATGGTGGGAGCAGGCAGAGGATCTCTGTTCCCAGGTCCCATAGAACCTGTAGTCCAAGGTCACAAATTCAACTTACCTGGTTCTGAGGGGCTTCACTCGTGTGTGAGTCTTGGCCCGAGTGTCCGGAAAGCAGCCTGGAGCATGGTGGCAGCTGGGTAGTGGAGGTAGTGGAGGTAGTGGAGGTCTGTTGATGAGATCCTCTGCCTGCTCCCACCAATCTCCAGTGACCCAGGGATTACACCCAGAAGCCCACCCTACCTGTACCAGATAAATACCTCATCTACAGACCTTGCAAAGCAGCTGTGCGACACATCATAAGACACTTAATACCCATCTTCCAAGACTACTGCACCATATTTGATGGGTTCAAATATGGTTTGAACCATGGGAACACCTGCAAGGCCGATTAGAGGCCACCCTAAAAGCCTAGATCCCTCTTGGAGAGCCTGGCAAGTTATTGAGAGTATCTCACCTGCACGGCAGAGCCTGGCAAACTATCCGTGGCATATTCAATATGCCAAAACCAGAAAATACAATAAGTCTCATTCCCCTGACCCTGAAAGAGCGACCAATACGGCAGTGTTAAGAAGGATGGGGAAAGAGAGGCTGATAAAATCTCAAGGCCCAACTAGGCTGCCAAAATGAAGAAGGACAAACATGACTGTCTGAGGGCTGGAGTGATAACACAGCGGGTAGGGTGTTTGCCTTGCACGCTGCTGACCCAGGTTCAATTCCCAGCATCCCATATGGTCCCCCGGGCACCGCCAGGAGTCATTCTTGAGTGCAGAGACAGGAATAACCCCTGAGCATCGCCGGGTGTGACCCAAAAAGCAAAAAAAAAAATGACTGTCCTTTCATTGCACGTACACCGGCGTCAGATGCATCCATCAAGGACTTGATGGAGCAAGCACAAAATATCAATACGACATCATTGGTCTGACAGAGATAAGAAGGCATCAATCACATCACAACATTCTAGACACTGTAGAAGAACTGTTCCTTGGAACATGTGACAAAAGAAACTTCAGTGGTGTTGGTGTCCTTGTCAACATGAACTTGGCCATGAGCATTGATTCATTACAATGCCTAACAACCTGAATTGGACAATTACACTTGGCTCACTGCCGGAAGTTTCTATCTTTGTTGTCTATGCACCAACATCCAATTATGATGAAAGAGAAATTGAGAAGTTCTACATGGAGCTGGAGAAGATTTATAAAGAAGACCACACCTTCTACAAGATCATTGTGGGTGATTTTAATGCCAAGATAGGACTGAGAAGATCAGCTGAAGAACTCCACATTGGGACCCATGGCCTCAAATGGAATGAACAGGGTGAGAGACTGTCTGAGTTCATCATGTCAAACAAGACCATTTATGATAACTCAAATTTCCAGAAGGCCAAATCTAAATGTTGCACATGGGAGTCTCCCAGTGGACAGTTCCACGATGAAACTGACCACATCAAATTTAATCGACGATTTGCCTGACAGATGTCGCTGTTGTCCCAAAATTCCAAATGGGATTGGACCACCATCTCCTTCATGCAACATTCTACTTCACGAAGTGGAGAGAAAGGGCTGCAAAGTTTAGGAAGAGAACTCCCAGAAATACCACCAACTGGGAGCTCTTTGGCACTATTGTGGCAACATGGAAAGATGCCATCTTTCACAACATTGACGAGGAATACAATAGATTCGTTCAGCACCTCCATGATTGTGCGAGGAATGCCGAGAGAGAAACAGTCACAAAACGACGCCTGTCTTAGAAAACTCTTGAGCTCATTCACCAATGTGGCTTGGCACAAACCTCAGGCAACTGAAGGCAAACGTCCCAGCTCTCAAAGCAGTGCAGAGAAGCAATAAAGGAAGACCTCAAAGAAAGAAGAGCAGCAGTGCTGGCAAATGTGGAAGAAGCCCGGAAAAGCATTCGCAATGCCCTCCTGTCCTTCATTAACGACAAGACCAAGATAACTCTCTTCCAAAGTCCTGATGGATCTATCATCTCTTCCAGAAGGGCAATGGAGAAGATTATCCATGACTTTTACTTGGATCTCTTCGCTAGCCATGTCCACCTGCCCAGATACCAAATTCCACAGGATGGATATGTCGTTCCCAATGTTCTCCCTTACAAAATGTGACACGCCATTTCAACAGTAAAGAAGTGAACAGCACCTGGCCCAGACAAGGTCAGACCCGAACACCTAAAGAATCTGCCATCAGTACTCATCAATACACTGACTCAGCTCTTCTCACACTACCTGCCTGAATGCAAGCTTCTGTCCCAATGGAAAACCAGCAGTATTGTACTACTGTACAAGAAGGGAGACATCCACAACATTGGCAACTATCGCCCGATCTGTCTGTTATCTATCATCTACAACCTGTTCACTCGAGTCATCCTGAAAGGATTAGCAGAATACTAGATGAAGGACAATCATGCAAGCAAGCTGACTCAGAAAAGGATTCAGCACAAATGACCATATTCACAAGATAACCAAGCTCATTGAGGTTTCTCGGGAGTTCAAAATGCTGCTCTGTCTAACATTTATTGATTTAAAGAAGGTCTTTGATTCTGTTGAGACTGAAGTGATCATCGAAGCCCTAGCCTAACAGGGCGTTTAAACTCAATATCAGGATCCTCCATGAGGTGTAATACGGATTTACCACCAGGAACTCAGCATTCTTCAAGTAAGTGATGATCCATGAGAGAGAGGGGTTCGTCAGGGTGATATCATTTCACCGAAACTCTTCAGTGCCACCCTCGAGAATGTCATGCGATGACTGGAATGGGAAGGAATGGGAGTAAAGATAGACAGTTGGCAACTACACCACCTCCGCTTCACTGATGACATTATTCTAATAACACCAAACATTAGTCAAGCGGTACAAATGCTGGGCTGACTTTGACCTTGGGTGTGAAAATGTCTGACTACAGATGAATCTCACGAAGACAATGTTTATGAGAAACAGTCTCGTTCCTGACATTCCATTCGCTCTCAACAGAATGAACATCTCCGAATGCAACAGCTATGTGTACCTAGGTCGAGAAGACAACATGACAAATGACCCGGCACATGGTTTGTGCAGGAGTAAGAGAGCAGCCTGGAATGCCTTCAAAAATGTCAAAGAAATAGCTAAGTGGATGAAGATCCTCCGGCTCCAGGCACATCTCTTCGATTCCACTGTTCTTCCTGCATTAACATACGACTCAGAGAACTGGGCCCTACGAAAACAGGATAAGAACATTATTAGGGTCTCCCAAAGATGAATCGAAAGAGCTATGCTTGGATTATCATTCTTCACTAAAGTGAGAAAAAGAATCCAGAGTTCTGACCTTCGTCAATGAACAAGAATCAGGGACACTGTCTCTTTTGCCAATGTGTTGACAATCAGATGGGCTAGACATGTAATGTGATTTGGAGATGACCGCTGGACTTGAGCCTTTACAGACTGGATTCCATGGGATGTCAAAAGATTGCATGACTGCCCACCTATGAGATGATCAAACTTCTTTGTCAAGACCCTGAAAGATTTGTTTGAGGTTCTTCATTTTCCTGGAGCGAGCAGATGCCATTGGGCTACACTAGCACTCGACTGGGATGAATGGAGACATAACTGGAGCCCGCTACAGCAAATCGATGAGTAACTGGTTGTCAATCAATGAAGTGATCAATTCTTGTTTTGGAGGACCATACCTGTCAGAGCCCAGGCTTATTTCTGGCCCTATGCTCAATAATCAATCCTGGAAGAACTCAGAGGAACCATATGCGGACCCTCAAACCCAGATTTGCCATGTGAAAGACAAGTACCCACTGTACTATCTCTCCAAACTCACACAATATCATTCTTAAGTTTAGACAAGAATAGCTTAACATATCAAGTGAAATGTTCTAGGTCCTGGACTATTTCTTTGTATGCATCAGTGTAATTAGTCCTTAGGACAATTTGACAAATGCTATCATCATGTGTTTGTCATGGCGGTAGGAAAGCTGAGGCTCACAGACATTAGCATACTTGCTTAAGAACTAGCTTAAATCTTAGCCTGCACAACAGTACAAAAATTCATTCCTACCTCACACCATAACTCCTACTCTCAATCCACTTTCCCTTGGAGATAATAGTAAGTTAAATGAAGATTTCAGAAGCGTCATCTCTCAGATACTGGAGTTATGAATGAGAAGTGAAGACATGCGTGAGATAAAGAAGGCTGTTTTCTCTCTTCAGATGAAGAGCTGGCATGACACCAATAATCAGAGGCTTCTACTGAAATAAATAATTTGAAATATATAGTAAATAGAATTCCTGGTGTCCCCGGCCATTGGGCAGCAGCTGGCCTCGGACCACCTGGTCAGCCTGGCCAAGGGACCGACTCCTTGTGAGGTTCTGCTTCTAACTCTGGACACTGCTCCGAGCCCCTTGCTCCTTACGGCTGACCAGAGCATCTCTGGGTCAACAGTTCTGCTCAGTTTCTGCTGGCACTGCTGTGAGTGTCTGCCAAGAGACCCTGGAAGGTGACTGTCACTGCAGAGCTCACCCATGCCTGGCCTGTCCAGTGCCTTCCGGCTGCTGCTCCATGAAGGTGCCCTCCCCTCGTCCAGGTGCTGGCTGGGTTTTGGCCAGGGCAAATCCAGGCTGGTGATTTTGCTGAGAATGAAAAGGCCATTCCAGGCCCCTGCAGACATGCATCTCCCCCCGATTCCTACCCCAGCCCCTGCACTCGGGGTATCCCAGGACATGGTCACATTCACACCCTGCCCAGCCCTTTGTCGTTCCCTGGAGAATGCAGGGCAGAAAAGTTCCAACTGCTCTTCCCTGCTTCCCCGCTGGTCTCTGTCCTCCACCCAGAGGTCACCAAGAGGTACCCCCTGAGAACGGCGGAAGTTGCAGTGGGTCGGGATGTTGGTGTTGGAGCTGGAGCCAGTGACCAAACACGGGGCCCAAAGTCGCTTCAGTGCTCTTCGCACTTGAGGTCTGCAGGTCGGTGTGGATCTGGACTGGGACCCAGGGCTAAGTGCGAGTGTCTCCCGTCGTCTCCGCGCTCAATTGCAGATCTCCTGAGATGACACTTTTGGGTTGTTTCACTCTGTCCTTGGCTGTGTTTGCCTCTGGATAATGCCTGGCCTGGACATTCAGAACAGATTCAGGTACGTCTCTGAAACACTTGTTCCTGAGTGGTGAGCAGCCCCGTAGCCAGCGGTGCCAAGCCATGTCGAGGAAAGTTTAGGGGTTTACTGTTATGAAAATTATTGTTTTCGTCCACACTTGGACTAGAGCGACAGCACAGTGGGTAGGGTTTTTGCCTTGCATGTAGTCGACCCAGGTTCGAATCCTCCATCCCTCTTGGAGAGCCCGGCAAGCTACCAAGAGTATCCTGCCAGCACAGCAGAGCTTGGCAAGCTCCCCTTGACATATTAGATATGCTAAACACAGTAACAACAAGTCTCACAATGGAGACATTACTGGTGCCCACTCGAGCAAATCGATGAACAAGAGGAGGACAGTGCTACAGTGCAGTGCAGTAAATAGAATATGCCACTAAGATTCTTCACCAGGACAAAGCACCTTGTTCTGTCAAGTGGAGCTTATCATGCAGATAGTTATTAGATTCAGGTTGTATATTGGACCTTGAATACAACCACAGCTCATGTAACTGACTCGTCTATCTTATTAAATGAATAAAATAATCTATGGATTGTGATTATAAATTGTATAAGACAGAATGTGCCAGCTTGCATTAAATGCCTTGTCTGAGGTCAAAAGAGGAGTGACAGAAAAAGTAATAGCTAAAGACATTAAAGCAGAATTTTCACAATATTTTGTATTTATGAATGTAGTCTAACCCTAGACATATTCTGAAGACATGGCAATGTTACAAAATAAGAATGAAAGTATGTGGATGTGTCAATATCCCACAATTCAATCCCTTTTCACCCCAACTTCAACCATAAAAGAATATTAAGGGTCAATTTATTTTTTGATTTCTGAAATTCTGAAAGAAGAAAACATGATGATGGGGATCCTTCATTCTAGGAACACTGGCTTGGCAAAGTAAGAACTGGACTCACAAGGGGTTTATAGCTTAAGAAGATAGGCGAAACAGAGAGAAAGGGAAGAGAAGGCAGCTCTCCGAAGGGGGGCAGAGGAATTGAACCTGGGTTGACCGGGTAGGCCGTGTGCAAGGCAAATGCCCAACCCGCTGTGCTATTGAGGGATGGAGCGGTAAAGTATGATAGAATAATTACAGACAGTACATTGGGGAGAAGGAAATGAAAGAAGTCAAATATCAAAATGATGGTGGCTGGGGCTGGAGTGATAGCACAGAGGGTAGGGCATTTGCCTTGCATGCAGCCAACCCAGGTTCAATTCTCAGCATCCCATGTGGTCCCCCGAGCACTGCTAGGAGTAATTCCTGAGAGCAGAGCCAGGAGTAACCCCTGTGCATCATCGGGTATGACCCCAAAAGAAAAAAAAATGATGATGGCTGACTGCTTTAGTTTAAGTGCTGTGGTTTGGGGTTATTTTGAGATTTAAAGAAAGAGGGACAGGGCTGGAGCAATAGCACAGCAGGTAGGGCATTTGCCTTGCATGCAGCCAACCCGGGTTCGATTTCCAGCATCCCATATGGTCCCCTGAGCACTGCCAGGAGTAATTCCTGAGTGCAGAGCCAGGAATAACCAGTGTGCATAGCCGGGTGTGACCCCCCCTCCAAAAAAAAGAAAGAGGGAAAGAATAACAACTCTGATAAAAATACATACAGAAAAGAGAAATAAATTATCCAGATTGGGTGTTTTAAAATATGGGTTATTTCCTCATATTGGATATTATGACTAATGGTTCTATAATGGTTGCAAATAAAATTGTTAAAAATATTTTAATTTTACTCAGGAGGACTCCCAAGCAGTGCTCAGGGGTATTGAAGGCCACTGCTAATGTTCTAAACTGTGAAAATTGTGCATTGCATGCCAGAATAACACACAATCAGCATAATAATCACACCTAGAAGGTCATAAATATGACAATAAGTTTATGTATATGTATAAAGAACTGTAGACATCAGTATTGTAGGAGAAGTATGGTGAATGTGCTTAGGAATTTTGAATATAACAAATAGCATCCCATGTCATAAATATCTTCTTAAAGAAGATACCTATTTAAGGATGCAAGGGAGACTGGGTAAATCATAGTGTCTCACTCACATGTTCAGTGTCAGTGTAAAAATAATATATTTTTAAACATTTAGTTAATATCTACATAATAATCAGTAAGTATTTGCTATTTCTATTATGCACATAGTATTATTAAAATTATTGTTATATTGCTATCAAACTGTTCATCTTGTATGACAGATGTATAAAGTATGGTCACTGTCACCGTCACTGTCCTTTCATTGTTCATTGATTTGCTTGAGTGGGCCCAGTAATGTCTCCATTGTGAACTTATTACTGTGTTTGGCATATCGAATATGTCACGGGTAGCTTGCCAGTCTTTCCCATGCAGGCGAGATACTCTCGGTAGCTTGCCCAGCTCTCCGAAGGGGGGCAGAGGAATTGAACCTGGGTTGACCGGGTAGGCCGTGTGCAAGGCAAATGCCCAGCCCGCTGTGCTATTGAGGGATGGAGCGGTAAAGTATGATAGAATAATTAGTTTTTCTAGTCTTTCTTGAATCCCCAAATAGGTATCTTCTTCAGCTATATATAATATCATATGAGTCACTGTTATCTTCAAAATTTCTAACACTTCTATAGGTCGTAACTTGGGGTCACTGGTGAAATATGTGGGCAAACACTGGTGGTAGAATTGGAACAGTGTGTACCTGAGATATTATTGTCAACAACATTGTAAATAATGGTGAATAAATAAAAAAGATTTATAAAAAGAAAAATATACTATACTACCAAGTTATTGAGAGATACATACCAAAGAAAATATTATTCACCTGGTTCATATTGATACAATAATTCCAAAACTCAACTTAAGTTTTGGATATCTTTTTTATATAGATGTACAATATCCTTGTGCAAAAATATTTGGAGCAGTATTGGTTGAAAGAGAATAAATGCTAAAGATAATATAAATGTTTACCAACTAGAAATTGTATGAACGAATAAATGTTATAAAATACTCAAAGCAAAATGTAGCCATATACAACAATCTATAATAATAAAGCATTATAGTGAAAAATGCATTCCTAAAAACTATAGTAAATATATTTTTTGGGTTTAAGTTAAAATTAATCGAAAAATATTACACTTTAAAAAACAAAGCAATGAATTTATTGTAATTTCTTCAAAATGCAAAGAGTCAATCTCATCCTGGATAGACAATGTTAGTGTCACTTGGAATCATTTGAAGGATGCTATTGCTCATTCTTCTCCTCAAAAGGTTCTGGATAAATTGGTCTAAGATAGGCTTTGGGCACAGGACATCCTTCTTTTAATTTAATTTAGGCACCATGATTTTTGAAACTACTGAGACAGAGTTTCAGACATTAATGTTGCATTTCCAAACCCACCACCAATGTCAACATCCCTCCTTCAGTGATTCAAGTTTCCCTCCTTGGCCCCACTCTATCTTCTTGAAATCATTTTTTAAAATTTACTTATTATAATTTGCATCACATGCCAACAAACTTTTTAAAAGGCACAGATATAAATTTTAAGGAGTGTCTAAAGAAGAAAGTGAGAGTGCGTTGGGAGTAGTTTTGGCTACTCCTGGCTAAAGAGATGTTTGGTATAGAAGTAACAACTTCCATAGAAATAAATTGTTGCCCTGGTATATGATCATTTTTGGCAGATGTGTCTATTGTTCTTTAATATAAAATTAAAAGTATTAATAACATAAAACATGTGGGTTAACTACGTTATAAGTCAATCCTACCCTTTTTGAAAAAAAAACAATTTTTCTGTTAAAAAGAGAAAATTTCAGTGAGACTAATAGCCAACATTTTTTTGGAACAGACACAGAGGTTAAGGATTTTTATTTGTGACTAGCTTTTATTGCAATAGTTTTTGTGATATGACTTGAGTAAAAGATTAGTTGAGTGATAATGCTGCTAAAATATTGTAACATCAACATAGAGGGGCTTTTTCAAGCAAAATATTCAGAACTATGGAAAGCGCAGGGAGAGACGTTTATCACTTTGACAGAAAATGTTAAAACACATTTTTATCTATTACTACTATAAGTCTTTCTATATGTATTACTGAAATATAGCTGTAAATATCTCAGAATTCCACTAAGACTCATTTTTGTTATATGATACCATACCGTCTGAGGTTGCAGGGGAAAAAAAACCTAGAGTGCTCCCCTGATTTCAACATAGGCAGCCTCAAATATCAGTCAGAAGTGCCCAAAACTGTGAATATGAAGAAGTTGGTTTGGAGTGATTTTTAGCAATGAGTTTGGTGTGAGAATTATTAAATGAGGATTAAATAATACAATGGGAGAAGTGATGCTTCAGAAGGGTTTGGAATTCTATTGAAATGTACATCTTGCAAACTGAGACATGCAAGTTACCAAAAGGCAGTTTCCTGAATGAACTATTTTTAAGAAGAGCAATAATAAGCCAGATTTTTATACTTACTGAATTTGCATTGCTATGGAGAGTAAAGGGTTAAAGCGAGTCTGTGTCTAGAGATTCAGAGTATAAGTGGTAAAGAAAAGGTAATGGAAAACACAACTTTCTCTCAGTCACACAGAGATGATGGATGAAACTTCAGGAGTAATGCAAACGCCAAGAGAGAGAGGGAAAGAAAAACATTGTTTTGTCACTCTGGTATGCCAGAAAAATACGGTGGTAAATCAATGGCAACAATAAAATTTTACTTAAAATTAAATAAATATTTTAATAATAAAGCCATGTATATATAAATATCTATATATGAGTAGTATTATGGGCATATGTTAGTGAATAGACATGTGTGTGTCCCATGTTTTTTAAAGCTGATGCCAGTGTCCAACATCAGTTACAGGATATGAGATGGATCTTTTATCAAAAATAGCACTGTATGAGATATGCAAAGCTTTCTGTGCCAAAGTTCAACATCAAAAAAGCAATGGTTATTTTTATGAATCAAAGTGTTTGGGTTGCATGACTTGTGGATAGCTAAGCCCATTTTCACAAAGATAAACTAAACACTGGCAAATAAAGGCTTTAAACTATACAGTAGGGTAAGAGTTACTGAAGCACACATGAGCAAAGATTGGCATTCCTGGGAAACATCGAGGACAAATTCTAAGTGGAACATGAATTTGTTTTTATGTTGTGATTAGAGTTTTATGTTTCTTTAAATCTGGCAGCTACTACTATAGTACCATCACATAATTTCTACTATCTACTAATTTAATCTGTCACACTCTGTGCTTCCATACATTGGTGCTTATATTTAGAATCTGTTTCTCTCTCTCTCTCTTTCTCTCTCTCTCTGTCTCTCTCCCTTTCCTTTCTCTCTCTCTAAATTATCAGGCAGATTTCATACCCTACTAAACCAGAGAATATGTGTGCGCTTTTTGTAACCCTGTTGTTATAGAAAATATACACGCACACACACACACACATTTTAAGAACCCACCCTGAAAAATATGGCCTTTGCTTTAAAAAATAGGAGAAGAAGACAGTTTACACTGCTGTGTAGCAAAGACCATATTTTCTCGTATTTAGGAACAAAGACATGTCAGGCTTTATTGAGCACATCACTAACTATATAACTAGCGTTAAACACTCTATTTGCAACTGTTGCTGTGTATTTTGTGTGTGATTATCACCCCTAGATCTGCATCCTATAAAAAGATATTTCTGTTTGCTTAATTATAAAGCTCTTTATGAACAGGCTCATCTGTAAATAGCTTGGTGCAGCTGAAATAGAAATATAATTATAATGAAGGCAGATGTTTGTGAGATACTGGCTCATGAAACTTGTTCAGAATCTACAAAGGAGAAACGTGGTGAGCGTGTATGTTTACTGGTGGGCCCAAGCCGGGAGCAAGGAGTATTTGCTTCTGGACTTATTTTGGAGTCCTCTTATTTACTTTCAACTCTTGCTTTCCTGAATCTCTGTAATTTGAAAAAGGAGTGGCTTACTTCTCTTTATTACTGAGCTTCAGGGGAAGAAAAAAGTGTTAGAGAACAGCTTGAGGCAAAGTCAGAAAGAAAAAAATTGCTAAGTTGGGTGTGGGGAAAAGAAGCACGTTTTAGCCTGTGTTTCCACCATTCACACAACTTGGGTGGAGTTTTAAAAGGCTTAAGATCTGGGGTGAAATATTCCAGTGACATCTTTGCAGTGATTAGCATTTGTTTCTTATTAATGCAAAATTTTTAGAAGATACACAAAATAAACCTAATGTGTGCATAGGAGGTGATCAGAAGTGTTGATTTCACAAACTGGTTAACCAGTCTCCATTTTGGAAAGTAGATCTACTAATAAATGACTCTGATGTGCTGACACACAGATATTTGTACAGAGACTGAAGTTCATATGAGGTTTTAAAAGTAAAAAAAAGAATTCTTCCGACTAAATAATTATTTCCCATCTGATTCTCAAAGGTTTCATGTAAGCTTTTTTGATTCAGACCAAATTATTTCTAATTTTTATCAACAAATATGTTGATAAAATTACTGTATTGAAACAGTCCAGTTTGTCTAAATCATTCTTATTTTGGATCTTTTAATTACTTTAAACATATTAGAATATAATATTTGAGTTGTTAAATTGAATAAATTGAATTATCAACAATAAGAATAACAATAGGTTAATGTCCCCACAGTAATTCAACTGTGAGAACGTTTTTGTGATTTCACCTTTCAGCCCTTTATAGAAATGTGTTGGTATTTTAGTTTATGTTGGAAAATTAGTAGTAAGAATACTTATAATTTTTAAATGCAAATAAACATGTATTATTTTCTATATGTGATAAAATATGTGTTCCTCTGAGATACTATGAATTGTGCTGGATCTATTGAATTGTTTGTGCTTGTGCATAAGGATTTTTTTATATTGTGAATCATATTGTGAACAATTTCCCTTACTATTCTATTCTGAATTACATTTCTCTCTCTATATATATAATACATACATCTATATCTGTATAGGTTTCATTATGTATTTAACTTGAGAGTAAGTATGCATGTTTCTGTCTGTGTATTCCCTGTATCTTTATACTTCTGCATTCCAACACACATCTTCTACTGATTTTTTTTATTTACTCAGTACACTGGTGAATGGAATCTGTAATAATACATTCAAACATTCATTTTAAGGAAATATTTCTCAATGTATGACCGATTTCTTGGAAAAAAATCTTATTAAGTTAAATTCTGGTGCATATTTTGTTTGGCAAATATTATTTCCAATGCATACACTTCAAAGTATTCAATATCAGTGTATCAATTGCTCAGAAAATCTGCTGGGGAGTTGTGTGTGTGTGTGTGTGTGTATGTGTGTGTGTGCCCCAAGATCAAGGGGATAACAAGCAAGAAACTCACTAGAAAAACAAAGCAACAATGTATTGAGAATTCCTTATAAATCTAAATATTATTTTTATTTCCCTCATTTTCAGTCTATAAATTGAGACTCAGAGATAATAGGCACTGTCTAGTTTAAGCAGTGAGAGACGATCATTGGGAAATAGTACTTCTATAGATAAAAGTTGGAATATTTAGAATAGATTTTTAAAATTCTAGGTGTTTTTTAGATTATATATATGTATATACACACACATATATTTCTATTTTTTCCCTGAAAGAAAATATATGTGTGCCCTTTTCACCATATGTTTGCTGGTACAGAAAAGTGCCATCTACAAATCCTCAGTATACTGATGTGATAAAACATGATATATCGTCTTGCCAGTCAGTTAGGTGGAACCTATTTTCAATGTGTTAAACATTTGTATTGGTTCTGTGAATATACATTTAGTCATTTTCATATTCTTATTAAAATTATATTTTGATATTTAATATTGATGAATAAATGCTCTTAACATATTAAAAATATTGACCCTTCAATACTGTGAGTACAGTTATAATTTCTTCACTTTATTATCAACTTCCAAAGTAGATATCATGCTATTTTGTTGCATCATCAAAAACTCAGTAATGGCTTTGCTCTGTTTTCTATTGTTTAATGCTTAGAAAGTTCATTTCTGTAGAAAACAGTCATATACATTTTTCTTTTTCATGTGTTTTCTTTGCTATGTATTTAACCATCTCTAAAGGTTGGTGTAGGGTATAAGAGATATTCAATTGTTTTTAAATACTAGTCCCATGGGATAAGACTCCTCATTGGTTTGTGCAGCTTTCCAGAGAAAACGAAGAACGTGCATTTTATGTTTGGGGCTTGGGTCTGTTTTATTCCACTCCATGTCTCTCTTGATTTCCTTGTCAGTGCTCATGCTATTCCTACATTGCCTTCTGGATTTAGATTTAAAACAGACAATACTCCATCCCACTCATGGTTTCTTTTAAAATATATTAGGTTATCATCTCATAGTTTTCGAAACACATTCTGAAATTATTATATTAATACAGAAAAAAATATCACCTGGCATTTTTATTTAAATTAAGCATTTTTATAACTAGGGTGAGGGAGGGTATTTTGGAATAAGATGGGTAACATAAGAACAATGTTGGAGAGTAATGAACACTTTGGTGATTATGTTATGCAGTAACTTTGTGTATCATTATTGGAGATATAAACACTACTGTAACTGTACTCCCAAAACTTTAACAAATAATCTTTAAATGAATTTAAAAATCAGAAGAAAACGTTACTGACACTTTCAGTAAAGATTTATTGAAGTCTAAGGAATCTTTAAGAGATCAAACACAGGTTGAGAAACTGGATTGTTCTGTTTATTGATTATAAATTATTTGTGTACAGAGGAAAAACACAATGACTTGCCTTCCCACATCTCCTTTTAAGCTGCATAAATTTAGCATGAATCATTTTCATCAAATTTGGAGGTCTTAAGAAACAAAAGTTACTTCCTAAGTCATGGAATGTGAAATAGCTGCAGTAGCTGGATATATGGAATTTTTCTCTTTAATTATTATTCATGCATTGTGATTTATAATGCTATTATAAGTCACATATTATTATAAAACATAAGTTCAAACATGTGATGTTTCAACTCCACACTCAGAGTGTCAGTGACCCTTTACCAGTAAATAAATGGGTAGTAAGAGACCTAAGATCTATTGACTTAAATTCTCCAAGTGAAGAACCCCATCAAATTTAGATTTCAAAACAAAAAAAGGACTCTATGCTTTCATTATTATTTCAACATCATCATCATTATCATCACAGTTATAATTATTTTTGTTAATAAGCAAACCCCATCATATTTCTCAGGCTCTGTGCTCAGACCATTCCTGGCTGTGCTCAGAGATCTTCTGGCCCTGTTCCATACTCCTGGCTTGTGCTCAGAGATTATTCCTGGCAATGCACTTGGGACTGTGTGGGGTGCAGGGGTTCAAACTGAGATAGCTGTATCCAAGGCATACACCTTGTTCCCTATATTATCTCTCTGGCCCTGAATTAAATGCTTCAATTATTGCACTTACGGCTTCTTCCTTCATGCCCTCCTTCTGCCTCCTTTTTTTAAAATTTTATTGAATCATAGTGATACACAGTTACAAAACTTTCATGTTTGAGTTTTAGTCATACAATGATCAAACACCCATCCCTCCACCAGTGCATATTCCCTACTACCAATGTCCCTGGTATACCACCCCATTTCCCACGCTCCCCCTGCCTCCATGGCAGGCAATATTCCCCATGCTCTCTCTCTACTTTGGGGCATTATGGTTTGCAATACAGACACTGAGAGAACATCATTTTTGGTCCTTTATCTCCTTTCTGCACATATCTCCCCTCCCCACTGGTTCCTCAAGCCATCATTGTCTTAGAGATCCCTTCTCTATTCCAGCTGCCTTCTCCCCTTTACTCATTAGGCAGGCTTCCAGCTATGGAGCAATCTACCTTATTTTAAAATTTTCTCATTAATAGGTTTTACTGAAGCCTGCCTCAGTCAGGGTATCAGTCCTGCACTCACCAGTGTAGCTGCTCTGACACTATATATAAGCAACTTGGAATGAGAAAGTTCTCTTGGGTCATGGAGACAAAGACTCTCTCCCTTGCTCTTTGAATGGGGTCACCTGGAGTTGGGACTTCTCTGTATGCCCACAGATCCTCCTAAGTCTCTCCAGAGATCTTCAACTTGCTGTTTCAGGGCTGTTTTATATGCATAAACCATTAAGAACTCTAGAGAGCTTCTGTTTACTATGTCAACTACAATTTACTGGTTTAGAAATTAAAAATTAGAGACATTCATAAAGCAGAAGAAGATACATACACACTTCCCAGGCATTCTATAAGGAAGTGATATTACCCTTAAAAAAGAAGATTCTCCTTTATAGGCCTGAGGGAAGATGCAGTCATGGTGTGAAAACCCTGTGTAAAAGCCAGAATTCAGAGACCCTGAGATCTCAGAGAGTTTCAGATAAAGACTGGAAGTCTACAATAAAAATTTGAGAACAGATGACTGGTTAAAGAAACTTTGGTACATCTACACAATGGAGTACTATGTAGCTCTTAGAAAAGATGAAGTCATGAAATTGACATACAAGTGGTACAATATGGAAAGTATCATGCTAAGCGAAATGAGTCAGAAAGAGAGGGATAGACATAGAAAGATTGCATTCATCTGGGGGATATAAAGTAACAAAGTATGAGATTAATACCCAAGAATAGCTGAGATCAGCACCAGGAGGATTACTCCATAACTTAGAGGCCAGCCGGGTATCCTAGAGGAAAGGGCAGTTCAGATAGAGAAGGGAGCACCAAATAAAGGATGTTTGGAGGATCCTCCCAGGAGGGGAGATGTATGTTGAAAGTAGACTATGGACTGAATATGTTTGCCACTCAATGCCTCTTTTGCAGACCACAACACCCAAAAGGAGAGAGAGAACACAGGAGATTGCCCTGCCACAGAGACAGGGGGGATGGGGGGATGGGGGTGGGAGGGATATTATCCATGGTGGTGGAAAATGGGCACTGGTGGAGGGATGGGTATCTGATCATTGTATAATTGAAACCAAAGCACAAAAAATTGTAAATCTACAACTTTAAAAAAAATAAAATAAAATAAAGGGGAAAAAAAATTTGGGACTAAGTTGTTTCACATAAAAAAAGAATGAATATAGGGATGTGGCTCAATAGTAGAAGACTTCCCTTGCATGTGTGTTCTATCCCAAGTACAATGGAAAAGAGTCTGAATGTAAATATGATGAATATATTCATATATGAATATATGATTAATATAATATATAAGGGATATCATCTGTAAACAAGTAATAATGAAGGATTCCTTCTTATGAAAAGACAATGTGTGGCTATTATGGGAATATACCTCATTTGAAAGAAATCCAGTGGAAGAATTTAGAATCAAATGGATCACTTATTATTCTTTGACATACATTTTGAATAACCTCAACTAATTTCCAAGAAAGCTAACAAATGAATGGAACTTGAACAATTTAATTTGTGCTGAATTTTGTGGGGGGTGCATCTTTTTATATGAAGGGACATGTGCCACAAGTAAATTTTTGATGAAGGGCTCAGAACATGACATAAAAAAAGTCACATAGAATTTTAAAATATTTGGAAGCAAAGAGGTAAAAACAATTCATTTAATCTTGCCACTCAGAAGTGAAGGGGATTATGATGAGTGCTTTCATTTATTACTAATGTCTGAACATAGTAATTATGTAGTCTGAACCCAAAAGAGATGAAATCATTTTTCCCTCTGTCACACTGCTATATACATTTTGCTGTAGATTGCTATAGATTTTTTAACATTCTCTAAGTTTTGATTGTGATCATCAAACTTGTACATTTTTATATTATGTATCCTTTGTTCTGCCAATGAAATGGAAGGAATTTTGTCAGTTTTAATCAAATCCGTTTGTGTAGGATAAGGTTAACATTACATGACAAAAAAGTCGTGATGTCACTAATTAATCTCTACCCAGGTCATGGATTTCAGACATTCGAGAAGCTACCCATTCCGTAGCATCTTCAATAGTTCTAATTACGTTGAGAATGATCAAGTCTTTTGCCCCCTTGTTTTTAGTTTAATGACCATGTGGTGGAGTGATAGCACAGTAGGGTGCTTGCCTTACACGCAGTTGACCCAGGCTGATCCCGTTCGATACCTTAGCCCCTGGCAGAGCTACCTGGTAGCCTGGGAAGCTACCGAGAGTATCGGGTCTGCACGGCAAAGCCTGGCAAGCTAACCATGATGTATTCAATATGCCAAAATCAGTAAACAAGTCTCACAATGGAGACATTACTTGTGCCCGCTAGAGCAAATGGATGAACAATGAGAGAACAATGCTACGGTGCTACAGACCATAAGATACACAGTTATAAAGTTATTCAGACTGGATTTCAGTCATACAATGTTCCAATACCTGACCATTCACCAGTGCACATTTCCCAACACTAACGTCTCCAATTTCCCTCCCAGGACCCCTCCCAGAAAACCTATCTCTATTGCAGGGACCTCTCTCTCTCTCTCTCTCTCTCTCTCTCTCTCTTTCTCTCTTCTGTCTCTCCTCTCTCCCCTTTAGGGCATTATGATTTGCAGTACTGGTACTGAAAGCTTATTATGCATGTCCCTTTATCATTTCCAGCACTCAGTTCTTGTCCAGACTGATCATTTCCAACTATCATTGTCATTGTCATAGTCATACAGCTAAGAATTGGGGAAACAATATCTCCTATCTAACTCCATCTGATGAAACCAACTTTCTTCCTATCATACCTAATGCTTTCTATTCCTGAGTAGTTAGTAGATTGATTGTCTTGGACTACAAAAATAATGTAAAAATTGTCCAGTCATAGCTACCAGTTATGTAAAAAGTGAAAGGAGGTTTTTATTTGATAGGGATGTGACAATTATCTGTTTTCTATTTGGGTAAATAGGCAATGAAGTGTTGCAATCTTAGGTAAAAAGTATTAAAATGTATAACACCTAGTTAAGCATTTAAGTTGACATCTAATAAATTCAAATCACTTTTCACAAAAAAAGTGTGACATATTTTTAACATTAGTAAGTCTTGTATGAGAGGCAACCTTCTGGCATTTTTAAACTGTAGTGAGACATGAGAAAAGAAAAATTCTGCTTATTTTCTAAAACACAACAAATCATGTGCTATGAGAATGTCAGATGTACATGTGTGCATGTGTGCAATTTGGCAATAACAGCATATCAAGACACAAAGACACAGATGTATAGGTGCTAGAATCTATCTCTGAGTTTTTTTTTTTTTTTTTAGGGAAACTTGCTTTAAGCCTAGTGTTATTGGAGTTACTCTAGGTGTTGTCATGTAGTGCAGGACATTGATTTTAATGTCTCAGGTGTGCAGGACATGTGATCTACCACTTTTAGTTATCTCCCTGGAACCCTGATTCTGTCTTTAAACTGTCTTTAAACTCCTTTAGTGATCCAAAGATACACACCTCAAGCCTCAAGAGAGACCCTTTAGTCCATGAGAGTATCAGATACTGGACAGGCACACCTGTAGGTCAAGACAGTTGAACATGGGATGGGAGATCTAGTACAGCAGGTAAAACACTTGGTTTGTACACAGCTAACACAGTTCAATCGCTGGCATTGTGTATGGTCTCTTGATCACTGCTAGGAGTGATCCATGAATGAAAAGTCAGAAGTAAGTGCCAAGCACAGCTGAGTGTGGCCCAAAACCAAAACCAAAACCAAAAAGACAGCCCTAACTGCCACTATGAGATATAGATTCAGTTCAATGGTCTATAAAGTGTGTTTGCAGCTACCTGGTGGCTATTTTGAAGGAAATAAAGATCATTTGATAGTGAAAATTAAGAGCATGTCTTCACCTCAGAGGTTAAGTATTATTGGTTAAGTTTGGATAAATTGAAGTTATGTATTTTTGTGTTATTTCCCTAATATGTCTCTAACAGAGTAAGTCAATGTGTCAAAATAATTTTCTATTAAAATGTAGTTTATTTATTATTCATACATCTTTATCTCTAAAAATGGTTATCTCACATTTATCTTTTATTTATACTCTTCAGCCTCTGGGTGTTTTGTGTGAAATGAAAACAATTGATATTAAATTTCCCTCCTATTTGCCCCAATTTGACAAAATTGATCATTTTTACAGTGTGGTTTATAGGTTGAAATGCATTTATCCACAGGGATTTTGTTCCTTTTTCATTCCTCTCCTATTCTTTCTTCAAAAATCTTATAAGTTGTAATCTAAAAACAAACACACAAAAAACAAAAAAAAACTCAAAACACTATTTGTCTATTTATTTATTTATTTAGGGTTTGAAGACCATACTCACTGTACCTGGCTTGGTACTCAGTGGATACGCTCAGGAGATCATGTGCAATGTTGGGGATCAAACAGAAGTCAGTTTCACCTTGCAATGCATTTGCCTTAACTGCTGTACTCTTTCTGGACCCTAATATCAATGTTTAAACATATTCAATACTAACATTATTATACTGGAGGGAGGAGCTCTCCAGATGATGATCAGGGGAGCAATTTGTGCCAGCGATCATGCAAAAGGCTTAAATTTGCTTGACTCTTGGAGCTATCATCATTCTAACATTGTTCAAGTGTTTGTGACTATATAAGTGGCATAGAAAGAATATAAGAATAAATTGGGTTTCAAAAGCATTAAACAGACAATATAAATGGATCTCATCTTTTGATGAAGCTATCATATATATAGGAACATCTGTATGTGTACGTGTATATATATACACACCTTCATGTAGATGAGATGTGGGGATTATCTTCGAATATCATTTACTATTTTAAATTTCAGTGTTTTGACAAATTATTCTTTCTGAAGATTTTACATTAGTGACTGAAAATGACTAACTAATATTAAATTGGTGGTTTTATTTTTAAAATAATTTTATTGTGAAATGATCTTAAACACAGAGAAAAATAGAAAATAGAGGACAGATACTTCTTTTCCTCTAAGATATTTAAGAACAGGTTCTGACCTAATTTTCACTCACACCCAGGTACTTCAGCATGTTTTTATTTCCTACAAACAAGAACATCTTCCGGCAATCCCACAATGCACCTATGAAAATTATGTAATTAGGGGTCAGAGAGAGATGTTGCTTTGCACAACTGAGCCCAGTTAAATTCCTGACACTGCAAATTGTCTTCCCCTGAACACTGCTGGGTGAGGTCCCAAAACTGAAAATAAATAAATAAAAATTAGGAAATTAGTATTCCTACATATCTAATTATCACACCTGTTTCATGTTTTACTACTTGCTCCAACAATGTCCAAGGGGACCAACCAGTTAAAAACCATGAGTGAATTTTGCTATCATTAACCCAGTCCTCACTAGGTATAAAATAGTTCAAATCTAAGGCATCTTTTAATTTCATGAGTTCAAACTAGAGTCTTTTCTCAACTTGTGCCCTTCATACTTAACAATTAAGGGCTGATTAGATGTCAAATGTTCCTTGATATTGGCTTGTCTCTCATTTCTTTATGTTTAGGTTGGTTGGATATATAACTCTGACAGATGCATCACAGAAATTTTTCTCTCCTCTTGTTACACCCCATCAAGGATACATGACTTTATTTTGCTTAGTGAGTTTTATGGAGAGATAGTTTGGGAGTATTTGTCTGTTATCTGAAGGTTTGTGTACCTTCAAATTGCATTTGTGGAAACTTAAGTCACAATATAATGATATTTAGAAATGATCACTCTGGGAGGTGATTAGATCATGAGGGCAGAGCCATCAAAAATAAATTCATGACTCTAAAAATTCTCATGGATTATAACTAGAGATGTATTACAGGAAATAAAGCACTTGGATCGCATATGGGTGACCCAAGTTAGAATTTCTGGAGGTAAGTATGATCACAGGAGCACTGTTAGGAGAGATCCCTGAGAACAGCACAAGAAGTAAGCTCAGGGAACTAATGACCAGGGAACTAATCATACCAATATAAATGCAATGAGTATTTTTACAGGGATTAAAATGAATTTGAATAGAGCTCTGGGTAAAATAGTCATTGTGACAATACTAATCCCTTGGAGCCATGTATAGGAAATGTATTTCTACCTCCTTATATCTCCTTTAATTTCCTTTAGAAGTGACTTATAGCTCTCTTAATTTTGGAGGGGGGAGGTTATAAGTGTTTCTTTAGTTAATCTGATTCTTGGGTACTTTAGTTTTTGAGGAACAACTGTGAATGGACTATTAAAAAAATCTTATTTTTACTTCATTATTTGCATATAGAAATTCATGAATTTCTGAGTGTTGATTCTGTAATCTACCACTGTACTGTACACATTTCTTGTATCTAAAAGTTTTTTTTTAAATAGACTTTTTAGAGTTTTCTAAATATAGTATTATGCCACTTGCAAATGATAGTTTCTTTTCTTCTCTCAATCTTAATCTAGTATGTTTTTCTCGGAAAAACATAGTCTTTGTAGCAACCCTTTTCCTCTGGAATAGCCAAAACTATCCTAGGAACAAAGAATTTGGGAGGCTTCTACTTCCCAAACTTTAAATTATATCAGAAAGCTATTAAGATCAAGATAATGTGGTAATAGAATAAATACAGATTTTCAGACCAATGGAACAAGATCAAAATCCCAGAGACAGATCCTCAGGTATATGGTCAGCTAATCTTTGACATAAGAGCTAAGAGCATAATGTGCAATAAAAAAAAGCCTCATCAACAAGTGGTGTTAGGAAATTTTTATTTATACGTTAAACTAAAAGTTTCCTATTTCACATCATGCCCTAAAGTAAATTCAAAATCTATTAAATACCTCATATAAGACCTGAATCCATAAATTATCTTGAGGAAAACATTGGCAGAATCATTCATAACAGCATCTAGAGGCACTGTCAACAACTTAATACTACTGGTCAAACAAACAGAAATAAAAATAAACAATGGGAACTACATCAATTGAGAAATTTTTGCATTGTGAAAGAAATGATAACCAGAAAAAAAAATTATATGCCACAGAATTGGGGAAAATTGTTGCTCATCATTCATCTGACAAAGGGTCAAGATATAGGTAGCACTTATAAAATAACAGGGCCAGAGCAATAGTACAGCTGGCATCAGTCTTGCACGCAGTCAACGAAGGTTTCATCCCTTGTGCTCCATATGGTCCCATGAGTACTACCAGAAGTAATCCCAGAGTTCAGAGTGAGAAGTAAGCCCTGAGCATCACTGGGTGTGGTCCTCCAAAACAAAAACAGTCACAATAGCAACAAAACATTTTTAAAAAGAGCATCTTTTCTTGAAACAGCTTGGCTCTTCTTCAAACAGCTTACTAATCTTTACAACTTAAAATCAGTCATTAACAGACACATCCTTAAAGAAGATATACAGATGGCCAGTAAGGATAAGAAAAATGCTCTGCATCACTTATCCTTGGAGAAATGAAAATAAAAATTAGACATCACCTCACAGCATGAGATAGCATGTTTAAAATGTGAACAAAAATAACCAGCACTTGCACAGATGTAGGGAAAATAAAACCTTCATCCACCTTTGGTGGAAATGATGACTGTTTCAACCTCTGGAAAACAATATGGACACGTCTCAAAATTCTAATAATTGAACTTCCGTTGACTCAGCAGTTCCACTTCTGAAAGTCTACCCGAGGGCTGCAAAACATTATTTTAAAAAGATGTTTTCTCTCTTATGTTCATGGGAGCACTATTCATAACAATCAAGAATTGGAAACAATCCAGATGCCCATGAACATATTATTGGGTAAATTAATTTCAATAATATATGTGAATAGTAGTAAAGTGATAGGAAAAATGAAGACTCATGCAATTTGTTGTTATATGGATGTAACTGGAGGACATTGTGCTAAGTGAAGTTAGTCAGAGGAGAGGGACAGATACAGAATGATCTCTTTCATATGTAGGATATGATGAAACAGCGTGGGCATAACAAAAAAGTCAAAGGCACAATAACTGGAGAACTGTTCTACAGAACTGAATTTACCTATAGTAGTGGTTGGGTTCATTAGGAGGGTGATCGTGAGACATATTGTAGGGAAGGAGGTATGCTGATGAAAAGTATGGCACTGGCTTATTGTATACAGGAAACCTTATTACTAATAGCATTGCAAATCATGATGCTCCAAATTTTAAAATAGTTTTTAAAAAATAATGGATGGATTATATGTCCTTGTAAAAGAAACATCTGGCATTTCTTTTATAAGAAATGTCTTTTTGAACACATAAATGCCGAAGGGGTAAAGGGAAAGACTACGATATCTAAGAGGGTTTTCACCTGATCCTGATCTTGAACCAAACTTCAGAATAGTGAAAAATAAGTTTGAAAGTTTGAATTGTTTATTATCACCTCATATGTGGTATTTTGTTATATTAACCTTAATGTAATATATATATATATCTATACATATATATATACACATATATATCCATTGTGGTGTCATGTTTTATTCAATGGGTCAGAATTTATTGCTATCATTACTATGTTCATCACTGTCATCATTATCACTGCCATCCCTTTGTTCATCGATTTGCTCAAGCAGGCGCCAATAACGTCTCTATTTGTCCCAGTCTGGAGATTTTAGCAGCCTCTCCTTACTCCTCTTTCCCAGTGCTGCCATATTGGAGGATCTTTCAGGGTCAAGGGAATGAGACCCGTTATTGTTACTGTTTTTGGCATACTGAGTACACCACAGGTACCTCGTCAGGCTCTACTGTCAGGCGGGATACTCTCAGTAGCTTGCACTCCTTCGCTCTCTTCCGGGAACTTTGTTTTATAGTCTCTGGATCTTGGCCATTGGTGAGATTAGGTGGTACCTGGGAGAGTTTGTGGGTGTGACTGCCAAGCTACTGGAAAACTGGGGGTCTGGGTGGAGGAGGTCCCGTCCCAATCCGAGCAGGCTTGGAGATCTCAGCCACAGATTCCACATACTTGCATTCCTCTGCTGGTTCATTCATGTGTGAATCTCGTTCTAGCATGTAGAGAGTGACCTCGAGCATGCCTGTGTCCGGGTTCTGGAGGTTTTTGGCTGCTGGAGTTCTGCTTGGGGCAGGGAGAGAGACTCAACCCACCCCCTTCCAAGAGGCCCTTGTGAAGACAGCCTCACGTGGGGGGCAGAAAATTCTGCCAAATCACACCTAAAATACCTGGCACTGTGCTCGGGGCTCACTTCTGGAGGTGTTCAGAGAACAAAAAGTGGTGCTGGGATCAAACCAGGGTCAGCCACATGTAAAGCAATTGCCTTATTCCCTACATTATCTATCAGTCCCCTTTGAAGATTTTATCTGTGGTAGAACAGCTTGCAAGCATTTCTTATTTCATCATGTGCATATTCACTGGCCCTGCCCTTCACTGTCCAGGTCGAAACATATGGGCCTGCCAGCTGATCCAGCTCCATCTCACAAGACTGACACACTCCCGGTCACTGCCACCGTCCACCAGGCCCCGGGGGAAGCTGGAGTGGAGTCCACCGTTATGTCTAATAATGTCTAATAATAGACATTACAACAATAGAACTTAAATATTAGAACTCAGATGAAATATTACAATGAAGACAAAATATTACAACTCAGATTTTACATGAAAATCCAAGCTGGTCACTGGATCCCTGACATTCTTAAACCAAATCCTTTACTTTTAAAAGAGGCTCCAGTCTTATCTTCTACATTCTCTATCCCAGACTAGAATTAGTCATTTCTCTTAGGAGACCTGCTTCTTTATAGATGAAAATTGTACTTAAAATATAAAATAAGGCCAGAGAGACAGTACAGCAGGTAAAGTGCTGTCTTGCAAGTGAGGGAGGAGAGATTTGGCTTTTCTTCAAACAGCTTACTAATCTTTAGAATTTAAAATCAGCCATTAAACTGCTGTGCTTTTGTAAGTGTGTGTGTGTGTATGTGTGTGTGTGTGTGTGTGTGTGTGAGAGAGAGAGAGAGAGAGAGAGAATTAAAAAGAAAGAGAATTAAAAGGGAATGTACAGGAGATTAAAACAGAACATAAGAATGAAATTGTGTCCACTCTTTAATGACTAATGATATTTGGTGAGTTGTATTTTCAGATACCGAAAATGGACTTTGCAGTTTATATTGCCAAACATAGTTATTGTTTTAACCTCTTTGACTACACTTTTTATATATCATCTTTGTCTATCAATTCTAGATTATCTAAATTTGTTGGAAATTCATATTGAGAGTCAGATCTTTGTCATTTGTGACAGATGCCAGGAAAACATTCCACATATGGCAGCTGAAAATAAATGTGAGCCATATATAGTTCAATTTCCTTATGTTTACAAATTAATTTTAATCTTTTGAATCCCCTTTCTCTCTGTCCCTGACCTAATCTTGTTGTCCATGCTTTACCAAGCTATAACTTTCTTTGTATTTTAACATTATTTAGTTTCCAAAATGCATCAAGAGCAAAGTATGTGGAATCTCATTCCTAACTTGATTTTTTTTTCTTGTTGGTATCCTTCAGATTGTTGAATACAGGTGTCTGTTGGTCAGTTTTTCTGCAAGCACATGTTTGTATGTAGTATGTATGCTACTTTTCTTAGACATTAAGTATATAGAATGAATTTTATGGAGCTCACTATAACTTATAATAACAGCCTATTATTATTACTTCTTTTGCTTTGAATTTGAGTCAAAAAGTGAGGGAGTTCTAACCCTGGATCCAACTAGGAAGCTCGCTTTCAGGGAGAGTTGAATGTCTTTTTAAAGCATCACTGATGATTAGAGAAGGTACAAAAGTGAAGTGTAGTCTTGCATGTAGCTGACCCAAGTACTATTCAAGGCACCACATATGGTCCCCTAAGCACCACCAGGAGTGATGCATGAGCATAGAAGCATAGAGCCACTTGTATGTCTAAGCACAGCTGATTGTAGCCCAAAACCAAAATAAAGAGGGGACAAAACAAAGTACTCTACCAAGGAATAGAATAGTTTCATTTCAGCAATAACTCTCTCCTGAAATACAGACACACAATTACAATCTTCCAGTTCTGCATAAAGGAGATAGAGAATATATGTGGTATGGATGAGGAATTTAATGTGTGCTGTGAAGAATCTCAGGCATTCATAGTTACAATTCTCTTTATAACATTAGCAGGTTTTGCTTTATAAAACCAGAATTAAATTAATGCTAGGAGTTTAACAGAAGGATAAAGAAATAAAAGACTTGGCAAAATTACTCTTGTCTCTTTCCCAGGGTTTTGAGATTGATAGTGGAACACAATTTCTCTGACTCTATAATGTACATGAGACTTTTTGTATAGATCAACTTATTAAGATTCAGTATAGGCTAACCTGCCAGTTTCTAGTTTGCAATGTGGCATTAGTCATTCTCTAGTTCAGGTAAATTTTTATTAAAAATTGACCATCTATTGGGCAATGCTATAAATAATCAGAAAATTTAGATGTTGTCCTATTCTTTTAGAACGTCAATCTAGCAGGAGAGCTGGCCTACAAGTAGATAACTAATGACAAATGTGATATTTTAGTGATAAAAGCAACATAAAGAGCATAATTACAGAATTCTGGAAGTCCCTCTAAACCTTAGATTTGAGAGACACATATCATTGGGAAATGATTTTTAAGCTAAGACGTGAAGGGGCCTTGGGATAATCACTAGGTGAAAGGAAGAAAAAGTAAGAGAATCAACTAGAGTAGCCAACATACCATCTTTAGCTAAAAAAAATAGTAAAACCTTTGGAGTGGATACAATAAGGATGGAGTTGTGGTGAGATAAGACTAGGGAGCTCAGAGGCCAGTACATGTGGAACCTTTTAAACATGTTGGCTTCATTGTAGGGACAATAACGAAGGGAGAGCTATAATGAAAAAGTAGTTATTTTTGGCAGCATTTTGAATGGTCTGTGTGGGCTTGCTAAAGCATCCATATTCAAGCGCTTACCACAGATGGTTGCGACTGGGCCAAGGCAAGGAGGTGAGGGTACCCACATGATTTGGAGAGAAAGTTATGTGGTGAAATCAATTGCATGCCATTGAGTATGAGGTTGAGGGAGAAGGAGACAAGATGCAAAGAAAGATCACTTCTAGGTTTCTGATTGAATGATTCTGGTTGAATTCTGCCAAAGGACAGAGAGTAATGCTTTAATGATGTGGGAAGCACTATGATACAGTCAGGTTTACTAAGAAAAGAAAACAAGTTTGAAACTGGCAGGCAGCTGCCTTTCTGAACTCTGAAGGGAGACCCAAGTTGTAGTTTTCATGCAAGGAGCCACTTGATCATATTTGTTATTTAATGCCAAAGATTGCCTTGAGCAGGCCCCAGTAACGTCTCTTTCATCCTAGCCCTGAGATTATATTCAAGGCTCTTTAGGAGAATGAGACCCATCATTGTTACTGGTATTTGGCATATTGGGTACGCCACGGGGATTTTGCCAGACTCTGCCCTGTGGGCAGGCTACATTTGATAGCCTGCAAGTTTGTCCAAAGTAGGAATGAGATAATAAGATGTCATAAAAAGATGTCCTGATAAGATGTCGCGCGGCCACGCGGTTCCGGGAGCTGGATTTTATAGTCTCTGAGTCTTGGCCGTTGATGGGATTACACGGCGCCAGGGGGCCAGGTGGTGGGTGTGACCCCCAAAGATATGAAGGATATCACTGAAGGAAAAACACTCAGGTATTCTGAGAAGGGGAGAGTTTTACATGATGCTGAGAGTTTAGATTTCATAAGTATTTAAAAAAATGTCCATGAGGATGCATGGATTTGATATGAAGTCTGAATTGCAGCCAGATTGAAGTGACCTAGCATGTGGTGACTGTCCTAGAATTCAGAGATCATCTCAGCATTCAATCTCCCTTTAATGGTGGGGAAGCAGGTCTAGTTATGGAGAGATATATGTTCATTATACAGCTTATCACCCAGGAGACCCTATTTAATTGGACAGGAATCCACAAAAATGACCATGAACCTATCCAGAAAGCCCTGAATATACCAATTTCTTTTGAGATCCAGTGGGAGGATCTAAAGGTGTCCCAAATAAGTGGATGTTTAAGGTATCTCATAAATTCTCTAGGTCACCATCAGCTAAGGAGATGGACTTTGAGAAGGTGCAGCTACCTTGACATTGCAGCTCAGAAACAGCAGGAGAGGGAGAGATTCCATTCTTATGTGCTGTGAGTTCTTCCTTTTTTAATACCCCTGACAGCCTATCCTTCCACAGTAAACAGAGTGAGACTCTGTGGGGTGTTTTTGGAGATTAAAAAAAAAAAAGGAGCCAAGGAGAGAATTGCATTCTCAATCACAACCTTATTACACGGGTAAGAGAAAGTAGGGAAAAATGTTAACAAAGAGAGGCAGATAGGAAGAAGGAGAAACAGTAGGAAAACATTGTGTTTGGGTGAAGAGAACTATTATGAAGTTAAAATCAAGGCTGAGAGGATGGGGGAAAGAAGTGGGTGGAAATCTGGGTGTCAGTCTCCAAGCCTGCCTTCTGAAGGGTGGGTCTATTTGCCTTCTTTCCATGGTCATCCTGAACCCAGAGATTCAAAAAGAAAGTGGAATTTCCAGCCACAATGAGTGGCTCTATTGTCCACTCACCCTCTAGAGGCTATATGTCTCTTCATTACATCTACTAAATGTTACTTGTTACATATACCATTATAGGGTAACCTATATCAATCACATCACAAATCATTAATATTCATCCCCAGCTCATAAATTTGGAACATGTGCCCAATGAGAGGATCCATGTTAGAGAAAATTTAGGAAAATTTGTCCTCGATATCACGAGGATTCCTAAGTTTTCATCTATACCCAAAGATGCTTGGTCTGGCAAACACATGATTCTTACAGGCTTAGACTATGATTTCTCTTTCTGTTACCTCCCTGACTAATGGTTCCCCATTCCCCTCCTTTGCTCTTGGTTTCCTTCTCCCAACTGAATCTTACAGTTCTTCTCTGGGCACATAGTCCGAACTTTTCTTGGGCTGATGCTGGAAGCCAGTGAGTAGTGCTGGGTTCCTATCATGCCTACCAGATTCTAAAGTTCACTCAATAGTCCTCCTGGAAAATGTTCTTCAGGTTTGACCAATCTCTGTCAACCTCTGTCTTAACACAGCTATTGTCTCCCTTCTCTAAACTTGGATTGCCATGAGGCCCATGCTGTGGATGCATCTGCAGACATCCCAGACCTGCCTATCAATCTAATATCTCCCTGGAAGGAACTAATGACAAATGAAGCCTCTGACTAATGACTCAATAGCCTGACCTTGAGCAAGCATCTCCCAAAGGGAGATGATTGGTTGATGCGCACATCCCTGAGGATCAACACTTTGGGCCCTCTCAACTGCACAGATACCCATGAATTCTTTTTACTTAGACTTAGGGTTATTTATGATTTTTAGTGTGACTGCATATTAAAATCACCAAAAAGACTTTTTGCTGTTTATTTTAGAACCACACCCAGCTGTGCTCAGGGCCTACTCCTGGTTCTGAACTCAGGGATCACTCCTGGTGCGGTCAAGGGACCATATGGGATACTAGAGATCAAACCTAGATTGGCCTCATGTGAAGTAAATGCCCGTTTCACTATGGTGTCTCTCTGTCTCCTAGAATCACCTTACAGTCTTACGTCTAGGCTAGACCTAATATCACAAATAAAATCTCAAAAGAGAAAACCAAAAAGTGACCCTCTACTCTTATACGCATGTAAATTGTAAAGCTGTCCAGGTATTCAGGTATTCTGGTAGCACCAAGATGGAGAACCACTGTCACTGTCACTGTCACTGTCCTCCCGTTGTTTTTTTTTTTTTTTTTTTTTTTGCTCGAGTGGGCCCAGTAACGACTCCATTGGAGACTTTGTTGTTACTGTGTTTGGCATATCGAATACATCATGAGTAGCTTGCCAGGCTCTGCCATTCGGGCGAGATACTCTCCGTAGCTTTCCAGGTTCTCAGAGAGGGGCGGAGGAATCGAACTCGGGTTGCCATGTTGGCTGCGTGCAAGGCAAACACACTACAGCTGTGCTATCGCTCCAGCCTGGAGAACCACTAGAAATTAAAAAACAAACAAACAAACAAACAAAAAAACCCAAGAACTTATATAGAATAATACACCTGAAATCCTTTTTTGGCCACCACCCAAATTTCTTCTTAGTGTTGCTCCTTTTTTCCTCTTTATCCCTTTATCATGTATTTATTTCCTTCCATATTACATTTCTTTAAAAATATTGTCTTGAAAAATGTCCACTTTGAACATTTTTTTTCATAAATTTATTAAAAGGATTGCATTGGCTGCTTTCTAAGTAACTGCCAATGTGTAAGTCAATGGGTGCTAATGGTTTGTAAACAAAACACAATGTCATCTCACTTCCAAGAATAGGGGGAAGGGGATGGGGGCAGGAGAGGGGAGAGAGGGAAAGAGAGAGGGAGAGAGAGGGAGGGGGAGAGAGAGAGAGAGAGAGAGAGAGAGAGAGAGAGAGAGAGAGAGAGAGAGAGAGAGAAAGAATCTTTGATTCCACAGAGTTCATGGTTTTTATGGTCAAGGGGGAAAAAGATTCATCAAGTAAATACACACCAAAAAACCCTGGTATTTTAAATTTATTTCAATCTGTGAACTATAAGAATAGCTCTATGTTGAATGTTTGTTTTCTACTAAATTTGTAATTTGGAACCTAACCCCTCCCCCAAACTCTTGTAGTCTTCCCATTCTTCTAACCTGGTTTACCAGATTTTTGATTTTTCCATTGACTATATTTCCCCTCTGACCCTGACACAGATAGACTCTACATATGCTCCTCTGCTGGTAGCCTAGTTTGGATTGACCATTGTCTTTAGTCTCAGAGCTGAAATCTCAGAAATTATTGATCATCCTCTTTTTCTAAAAACTGGCTCTCTTATTTTCTGAGCTTACAATATTATTCTTTTGTACCCTTTCTCAAGATTAGAATCTTCTTCTATTTGGTTCCTTTTCCCAGATGCAATGGTGTTTGGTTTCCTGGATTTCTGGTTAACTAGGCTTACTGTTGTTTTTCTAGTGGTGATGCCTTTTATTCTGTAATGGAGCTGGAGTGGCGAGTGGAAGAAATAGATGAACTTGTGCCTCTCTTTCTGATATTTCCTCCCATCAAATGCCCTCAGGGTTTGCTAGGCTCTGGCCCACCCCTCAGCACTCCAATGAGCACTTGGTGAGATTAATGGAGAGAAAGTAAGATTGAGACATCCAGGGTTTCTCAGTGAAAATATTTGCTGACTTGCTCTTTCTGGTTTATTTGGTCTCAGCATCTCCTCTAAGACGTATTACTTACACCCATCTTCCTTTTCATTCCTGTCTTTCCTGAAATTTTAGTTAGGTCAATTATACTGAAATCTCAGATCTCTAATACATTCAAAGAAATGTCATGATCTTGCATGTTATTTGCAAATTTTCTTTGTATTACAGAAGCAAGCAATGGCATTTTTATTACATCATACATGATAGTCATGAGTGATTTCATTCTTTGAATCAGCTATAGAAATTGATAGTTATGCCTTGATGTTTTATATTAAAAAATTCAACCCAGTCATTTATTTCTTCTCATCTTTACTTAGCAGTTTGGATCATTCACATTTAATGTAATCACTTATATAATTCAATTACAAATGGAGAAATCATGGTTACTATATTATGTATTGCATAATAATAAGACAAAGCTTGAAGTCTAAGGTTCTCGGCTAATTATTTTATTTTGTCTTTTCTTGGTTTTAGACTATCACTTTACTTTGTGAACCTCAATTGATTTCATTTTAAACACATTTTGTGATACCAGAAACAATGAATTCCTGTGGGGACTATAATATAAATGTAGCCAATTTTACCTTAAAACTTTTTTGTAATAGCAAAGCCAATGTAGCCAAGATTACCTTAAAACACACATACTTTTATTATATGATGGAGAAGAAAATTGTGGTCAAATTGTGACAGGAATGCTTAGTAGGTCTGCAGTTTTTTTTGTCTAAATATGTATTGATGATGACAAAAGTGATCTGCGTTTAACATTCTTCACCTCCTTGATATAATTCTTTCACAATACTTGTCATTTTTTCTTTATTTGTTTGCTTATGTTCTTCCTGTCAGACTTAGTCCTCATTAAGAGCAGGAAATAGTTTATTTATCTCTGTACGTCTGTGTCTTGCAGAGTGTCTGGCATACATATATATGTTCAATATGTGTTTGCGAAATTGAGTCACATTTTGAAAATACAGCTTTAGAGCTCTCCCTAGCTATCCTAGAAAAAACCTGGATTAAGTATTTATGAATTTGACCAACCTCATAGGCTCTAATTCCAGGACCTTGATAATGGCTGTTGTCAACATTGTCTGAACCCCCTGTACACACAATCGCCCATGGTGAGTCAACTGACATCTTGAGTGGTGAAAATTTCTTCTGAAGGACATGCAAAAATTGGCTGTCTGGCCTCTCTCAGCCACACACAAATATGTTGCCACATTTTGCGACTTTGTATGACTAGATTCCAAGCTTTAATAATTGTTGCATTTCTATGTGTCTTCTCAAAATTCCTCGGACATTACTACCACATCACAACAGATGTGGTGAGAATTAAGTGGGATTTGAAAACTTTCAGAGAAGCCTTGTCTCTGTTCCTATATGAAACTTCAGTAGAGTGTCTGTGATTTCATGGAACATACCTGGGTTGAGTTCCACATTTCTTTTGCTTCTGAGAGCAGAAACAGTATGGTATTTATGTGTAAGGATACTCATCTTAGATGTTAAAGTAATTTCTCTTCCTAGCTCTATGTTAAATACGCTCTAAGTTCATCTCATCTTCCTTGTTTCCTCTTAATTTTTGCCACTAATTGATACCTGAAATGACAGTTCTCTTATTTTTTGTCTCTTGGTTCTGTTCTCACAGATTATAATCTCCTCTATAGATCCTAAAGTGTTCTCATAGCCTAGAAAGCCAATAAATTCTATAAAGATGTTCATTAGTAAACATATGATAACTCCTATAGTTTGAAGATATGTCACTTGAATATCAGGTAATAATATATGTTCATAAAGCCAAGATTCAATGATGTCACATATCCATTCCTTGAGAGAATCAAGTTGCCTTGGTTATTCCCAAGGTTTAGTGGTGAATAGTCTTTGACAATTGACTTCAGATCTTAGAGTAAGTATATAGCCTTATAATAAAGGCAATATGGTACAGGTCTTGATCAGAACCCCTTTTACAGTTGATATTTTATTCTCTGATTATTAGCTCCCCAGAATAAGGAAAATCTCAGACATTTCCAGTGAACCGATGACTAGCCAGCACTAAACTAACTGAAGATACAGATTTGTTCAGAATGTAGGCGTTTGGTTCTATTGTTCTCTTGGGATAGTTTAGACTAATGTCTCATTCTTATTTATTGCATTTCTGTCATAGAACAGGACTGTGGATTTCAGCAAAGGTATTAGGTTATATGTAAAATCTCCTGTCTACTGTGATAGTTAAGAACTAAGAAAGCATAGCTGTGTTTTGTTATCACTTCTCCCTCCTGTGATAGTTGGTAATCAGACAATTATTACTAAATGAGGGATGAATGAATGAGTTGTAAAAGGGGTCAAGATCTTCTTGTCAATGGAAGACACAATACATACAATAATTTAGTAATGGAGGGTAGATGTCTTGCCTAACTATGATATACTACGATTAACTCAGTAATGATAGCAGAGCAAAGTGGTAGGCCATTTGCCTTGCACGCAACCAGCCCATCAGACACGGGTTCGATTCCTCTGCCCCTCTTGGAAAGCCCGCGAGCTACCCAGAGTATCTCGCTCACACGGCAAAGCCTGGCAAACTACCCATGACGTATTCGATATCCCAAACACAGTAACAACAAGTCTCAAAATGGAGATGTTACTGGGCCCGCTCAAGCAAATTGATGATACAAGGGGAGGACAGTGCAGTGCTACAGTGCTACTCATTAATTGTTTAAAATTTCTGTCCAAGTATCTGCACAGCTAGGCCAGGGGGAAAGGTTGGCCCATTAATCATCATTTGTCATGACCATAGACTCTTGGGACCAAAACATTTACACTCAGAGTCACAAAGAGAATTAGTCTTTCTTCCTCTCCATCAAGGGCATTCGTCCTTTCCCCAGTCTTCTTCAAAGAAGCTCTGCCAACTCTCTCACCTGTCTGCCACTTTGTTCTAAGACATCTACTCAATAATGTCTTGTATTTGCTGTTTCCAGGAAGCTTTGTGATTTTCCCAGAATCCATGCCATGAATCTCTCCTCCCTGAATTTGAGGTATCATTGAGTATAATGAGGTATTTTTATTTTCTTCTTCCTTTTACTTTTTTAATAATGTCAGAAATATCTGTCTTGGCTTATACTGCTTCATGAAGAAGATAGAAATGATTGATTTGTGGTTTTTAGCTGCACACAACATGAGAGTGGGCTTTTCTGGGGTCCTGTCCTTCTCCTACTTTTCATACTTATTAGCCATATTTATTGATGTAGCCCATAATCCAGGTACTATGTAAAAGCTTTTACTGCTGTTTTCTGATTGAATCTCTTCACCATATTCTTATGAAAATTGGCATTACCATTTCTACTTTAAGAAAAAAATTGAAAAGCAGGCTTAGGGAGAGTAAATCCTGTAGAGTAGGAAAATCATAAATATCTCAAGGACACAAAGACAAAGATAGTAGTGTATTGTATAGTGTAGGTAGTAGTGTATTGTATATGGTCCCCCAAGTACCACCAGGAGTAACTCCTGAATGTACTAGGAGTAACACCTGAGTAACACCAGGAGTAATACCTCAGGAATAACTCCTGAGTAACACCAGGAGTAATACCTGTCCATGGTCGGGTGTGACCACCCCCCACAAAAGAAAAAAAAATCCCCAGACTTCTAAAGGATTACCCAATGCATTTGCAATACAATAAACTACACAATGCATATGCAATTCACTATACAAGTAGACAGGAAGGACCTGAAAACAGAGTATGGACCTCCACAGACCTGACAATCAATACAGAAAATGAAAGCTTTGCAATATTATGACAATCTCATTTCCTTTAATACTAACCCCCAAAGGCCAACTCAACACAGGCATCCTGCTATCATGGACAGTCTTTAATATAAGGACTGAGGATATCTGCCACTTTACAGGTGTCTGGGCAGGGCTGGAAGTACTCACCCTTGTATCAGCTGCTATTGTCCTAGGTGGTCATTGGAATGGGTGGCAGACAGAGGATATAGGGAGATCTGGGCTGGGAGTCCAAGTCCGCTCACTCCAAGGACTGCTGCTGTCCTAGGCTGTTGTTGGCACCACTTTTTCTTAAGTTTTTGCTTATTCAGTACATTGTGTTCTCACTTAACTATTCTGGAAATTTGTTTTATACAAACGACATATAATAAACCAACTTTACAATAGATTAATTAATATCAACGAAAGATAAATTCTTGTAACAAATTTCTGGTCATAAAAACATCCCCAGGGCCAGAGCGATAGTACAGTGTATAGGGCGTTTGCCTTGCACGCGGCCAACCTGGGTTCAATCCTTGGCATCCCCTATGGTCTCCCAAGTACCACCAGGAGTAACTCCTGGGTGTACCAGGAGTAACACCTCAGGAGTAACTCCTGAGTAACACCAAGAGTAACACCTGTTCATTGTTGGGTGTGACCCCCCAAAAAAGAAAAAAAACATCAAAACATCGCCAGACTTCTAAAGGATTACCCAATTCATTTGCAATACACTAAACTACACGATGCATATGCAATACACTATACAATCACTTAGCTATTTCTTTTTATTTATTTATTTATTTTATTTTTTTATGATTGAGATTCTTTGATTTACAATACTGTTTTTTTTTTTTTATTGAATCGCCATGAGAACAGTCACAAAGCCTTTCAGTTCAAGTCTTGGTCGATCATACAATGATCATACACCCATCCCTTCAGCAGTGCACATTTTCCACTACCAAGAACCCCAGTATATCCCGACCCCCTGCCTGTGTGGCAGATTTCCACTTTTCTCTCTCTCTCTCTGTCTCTCTCTCTCTCTCTCTCTCTCTCTCTTTGTTGATCACATTCAATATTACGACAAAAGACCCAACATTGTTATTTGGAATTTTCCCCAACATTCAAACCTGCCACAAAGACATCATTACATAATTTGTTTTCTGTTGCTGACTATGAAGAGCATATGATATTGTGTGGCCACAATAGTGGCCCTGCGGATTTGGATTTCTGATATTTTAGTAATTAATCTAGAAGGATTATTGCCAGAAGTGTCTGGGTTCCGAGAGTGGTATGTGTGCTCTGGGTTCATGGTCCGTCAGAGGACGGAGGAGGTATTTGAGGGTGGCAACCCGGAGCATTGTCACGGCAGGGATCAGGGCTGATTCCACTTCACGTCCCATGAAGCTCCACATGCCTCATCAATGAAGTCTCATACATGGCTGTTCATTAGGCTCTAAAAGAGGCAGGCCACCATGCTGCCACTGCAAAGGGGGGCAGGCAGAGGGACAGACACCCTTCCCCTCCCAGGGTGGCATAGCATCATAGTTAATTATTCCATGCCTTTGGAATATATTCCATGCCTTTGGAGTTCATGTTGTGCTGGGGTTCAAAATTCAGAGCCTTGTACATGCCAGGCATATAACCTACCACTTTAATGCTACTAACACCAGCAGATAAACTTTCAAATTAAAAAAATGTATGAAGAAACTTCATCTTATATTTTCTGGTTTTGAATGCTTACCAGACTGGAAGTTTACTTTATTGAGCCACTACATATTTTTCTGGAGAAAACGTTTCAGAAGAATGGTGACTTCAAATTTCTAAAACATTGTCTTTCTGACTAAGAGAGATGTTTCTTTATTATCTACCCTACTTGATCTCTATCAATTGCCAGACTAACTACAAGTCAGAACTACTGAAATTAAGTACAATATTCTTCAAGAAAATAAAGGAAAGAAGCATTTTCTCCTATAATGATTTGGCCAAGGACTCTTCCACAATGCCAAGTCTTCTCAAGAGAATTATGAAGAGAAAAAATTAGTATGAGATGAATTGCAAGTTGGGGTATTAGTAACTTACCTTTATTTTTGGGAGGTGTTTCAGAAGAACAGTAAAGAATATTCAAAAGAATGGTTCTCATCATTATTTCTTTCTGAATTGAATCAAAGGTTCCACCTTTGACAATTTCTGTTTTTTCTGTGTGTGATAATCCCTGACTATATTTGATCTGTCATTGGTAGAAGTAATCCATGCAATTTTTATTCCTGAGATGCAACCTTAACTCATATTTTATTACCTGACCCAGGGATCCTTTCAACTTCAGTGTGCTAGTCTCCTTGAAACTCCTTAGTTCCCTTAATCATAAAATTTTAATTTATTTTTTGAGGCTAAATAAAAAATCATCAAAAGAACCTAATATGTACTTTTAGATCTCTTGTGGAAAGGTTAATATGATGTTTTGTTTCTGAGGTCATAAAATTCTATAGATATAGCTCAGTATTTAATAAAAATTTGGCAGAAATTTGAAAACTTATTTCTTGATGTGCTCCCAAAACTGCTAATTAAATTCTACAACCATATCAGAAGAAGGCAGTCACACTAAAGTTGAAGTTTAGGCTGAGTTGAAAATAGTTGACAGATAAATCTTCATGAAAATCTCTGTACGTGCTGTTTCTTTTCTACCAATAATACTCCATGATGAATATTCTTCAATGAATCTTGAAAAGTGAACCTTACAGAGGGTGAAGACTGAATATCAGGCCACAGTAGCTATTAATTTCCAAATTTATAGTCTTTCCTTTAAACTGCACTCTGCTGCCTGATTAAAAGTTAGCTTACCTCTCAGCTTAATACCTGTTCCATAGAAGTCTCCAAAATTTGTTTATTGACTGGATAGTAATTATAGAGTGCTACATGCATATTGATAACCACATTTCCAAAAGTAAAGCCAGGAATTATGAATGCAAAGCATAGTCTGTTGAACTATATATCTGTCTCCCAATAATAGCATTTTTTTGGTTTGATTTTCAGACCACATCCAGCTATTCTCAGGATTATTCCTGGCTGTGCACTCGAGGATCACTCCTGGTGGAGTTCAGGAGACCATGTTTGGTGCTGGGAACTGAACCTGGGTTGACTTTATGCAAGGCAAGTACCCTACCTCTATACTGCTTCCCCCCAAAGTATTTTATATTAACTAACAGTAAACAAGAATGACAGTAGAAAGTTTTATTAAATAATTATTCATTTTATTCTTTGCTTTGCATTTGAAAAAACTTTTTTTACAAACTTACATTCTATGAGAAGACCATTCTATATTAACGAATATTGCTTATCACTGCAGAGAATAGAAAATAAAATATGGAGCAAGAATAAAACCACTAACCAGTTTGGCAAATACTTGTGACGTCAGCAATGATGAACTCGACAGGTCACAAGCAATAATTTGAGAGTGTCTTATCTTTACTCAGTGTTATAAACTTGTTAAATTATCAGGACACTTAAACCTTCTGTTACAATAACCTCCTGGATTCAATATATTTATAAATAGTATAAAATATTTCAGTTTCCAAAACTTTGGAAAGTAGAATATTTGCCACAGAATGTATTTCACTTAATCTAAAGTTTTGGAACTCTTTGGAATATGAGAAAACATTAATAAATCGTAGAATTTCAAAACCAAGATGAAATAATGCCTTGCCTTTCTGGGACCTCGATCTCTGACCTAAAGCACTTTTTAAGGGATCTTTCAGTTGAATTGTGGGTCAAGCAGTTGAGGAAACCTTGAGTCATCTATGTTATAAATACCAAGTAGTATGCTCGACTGTGTACTAGTCCCCACACTTAAAACTCCAAGAAAATTTAGGAGAAATATTTCAGCAGAAAATTTTCAAAAGAAAAATATATATAGCTTTATGTAAATGTAGATTTGTTGGTGCTTGTATGAATCAATCACCTCTTTATTCATCTTTTTTTTCCCCAAAGGACATTGGGCTAAGGAAGTTTGATTGGTCTGCTTTCAGTAACTCTGCTTTAAAACTCAAGCTGCCTTTGAGATTAGTACCAGGAATTTTGCTCCATGGCTTGGAAGCCAACCACACACATGCTAGGGAAAAAGGGAGCTCAGATAGAGAAGGGAGCACCAAATAAAGGGTGTTGGGAGGATCCTCCCAGGATGGGAGAAGCATGCTGAAAGTAGACTATAGACCAAACATGATTGTCACTCAATGCCTCTTTTGCAAACCACAATACCCAAAAGGAGAGAGAGAACAAAAGGGAATGCCCTGCCACAGAGGCAAGGTGGGATGGGGGGAATGGGGGGGGTGGAAGGGATACTGGGACCCGTGGTGGTGGAAAATGGGCACTGGTGGAAGGATAGGTATTTGATCATTGTATAATTGAAACCCAAGTACGAAAATATGTAAGTCTACAACTGTACCTCATGGTGTCTCACTAATAAAAATTCTGTCACTGTCACTGTTCTCCCGTTTTTCATCGATTTGCTCAAGTGGGCCCAGTAACATCTCCATTGGAGACTTTGTTGTTACTGTGTTTGGCATATCGGATACATCACAGGTAGCTTGCCAGGCTCTGCCCTGTGGGCGAGATACTCTCAGTAGCTTGCTGGACTCTCCGAGAGGGGCGGAGGAATCAAACTCGGGTCGGCCATGTTGGCTGCGTGCAAGGCAAACGCCCTACCGCTGTGCTCAATAAAAATTAAAAAAAACCCAAAAAACAAAATTCAAGCTGCCTTCAGTCTCTACAATGAAGCACAGGCCCTATGAGTACGGAGTAGGGCTGGTGGACTTGTTTCCTTGATTGTCACTCATCAGAGTCTCAGACTCAGTTGATTATGGATGGATCCTCTTCCTTCAAATAGTGAGAATAGTTCTTTACTTCCCTTGGAATAGAATGGTTTCTATGACTTGCATACCTCCTCTCTCAGAACCTCTCTACTGCTTCTATTTCAAGCCTTCGATTTTACTTTTATTCTTTGCTGCTACATCAACTTGGTGATGGTTACAGACTCAGATGAAAGAAAACACTGATCTGGATCCTGACTCATAGGAAACTCCAATGCCCTCCTCTTCTTTTGTAACCCTCCCTATAGGGTAAGGGACAAAGGGACTGGACTATTGAATCCCTTTCTTTCTCCACATGCTAGATAATGTGCTGAACCTTTGACCCTGGGATTCCCTGACTGTGCAGCCTATTTGAAGAATCCATTGACCTGACTTGAGTGCACACCACTGTCCAGCTGAAGTGACCTCTCTCCCTCAGCATAGGATAACAGCAGCAGGGACTGAAGCTTATGCAGTTAGATTGGATAGCCTACCCATGTGGTCATGAGAGATGAGAGCTAGCCTGGTTGAGGGTGGGGGTGAGAAAATAAAAGAATCATACACTGTCAATTTAGTATTCACAAATATTAGGGTTTGGCTAGGGTTGAAGACCCTCTGAAACAAACTTCTTACCAGGTTACAACTTCAAGTCTGTATTGTCTGGTTGTTTAGAGAGATCTGTCTTTATGAAGTCCTCACATTCCTAGACAGACCTGAGGATAACAAGCTAGAAGATGAGAAAATTTGAGTTTCTGCTTTTTCATAGTCTGCCTTTGGGCAGGGATTTCCATGGGTGGGGCAGAGCCAGAATGATGGAAGATTCACAAACTTCAGCTCTTTTGTGTGAAGTTGTGTGTGCATGTGTGTGTGTATGGGGGGGGGGGAAGGCGGTGAGTGTCAGTATGAAACATGCCATCATCAGTGTTCACACTGATAACTGTGAGGAGTCCCTATATATATTTATCTTTATAGTGCTATTTGCCCAATATCGGTGAAGTATTATCCTCATCCCTAAGCCCTTCGTGGCATTTTTACTCCTCAGCTACCCTCACCATGCTGTTTTCTCTAAGATACCACAAAATCTGTGCTCCCAGGGAGTCTGAGATTTGGATATATATCCCTTCCACTGACCTAAACCCCTGCTAGGTAGGACTGATTGAGTTGGTTACTTCAGAAGGAGGCGAAAGCAATAGTATAGCAGCAAGGGTGTTTGTCTTGCACACTTCTGACCAGTATTTGGTTCCCTGTACACCATATGATTTCTTGAGCCCCACTGGAAGCAATCTCTAAGCTCAGAGTGAGGAATAAGCCCTCAGCACCACCAGGTGTGGCCAAAAAGCAAAATGAAGCAACAAAAGAGTTATTTCAAAAGGAGCCAAGGCTGACCAACACTGTGTCATAAGAGAGGGAGGACAGGGGCTGTGACTGCAGTGAACACTCACTGGGCTTTAAGACTTTAGGGAATTTTTGTTCAATTTATCATCACAGTGACTCTTTGTTCTGTCACAAAGAATTATGTATAGATGTAAACCTCCTCTGTCCTTGTTCTGGTACTGTCCATCCCGCTAGAAAGCATTGTCCCTCTCTGACATGACTGCATCTTTAGGAAAGATGAAGTGAGTAGTTTCATGGCATCACTTTGGATAAATGCTATTTGTGAGTGCACTTTGGGCTGCCTGAGGGAAAGATAATTGTACATGTCCACTCCCTCCAGTTCATGCTCCACCCTCAACCACAGCACCATTTCCATGCTGTAATCATACTGTGGTTATCAGGACACAGGGTTGATGCCTGAACTTCTTTTAGAAATTCTCAGAGGCTAGTTTTCATGGGCAAGGACTCTTCAAACCTGTGGTTCCTGCCCAGTCACACTTCTCCCTCACCCTGAGGTTTGAGCAGCTTCTTTTTTTGTGTGTGAATCCTGCTTTTCCTCATCTTTTGAATTCAGTACAGTAGAGCCCGGCAAGCTACCGAGGGTATCCCGCCTGCACAGCAAAGCCTGGCAAGCTACCTGTAATGTATTTGATATGCCAAACATAGTAACAACAAGTCTCACAACAGAGATTTTACTGGGCCTGCTCGAGCAAATTGATGAACAACGGGAGGACCTGACAGTAACAGTGACAGTAGAAGCTCAAAATCTTCTCTTCATTTTTTTCAGTTGCCAATTCCCAAACCAACTCTTTTCCTCATTTGAATAATAAAGTCCTTGTAACCTCTACTTAAGTCTCAGTCAGCCTTCAGTACTTCATTTGCAAACAGTATTCCAATTGCAGGGTGGCATTCTAGCCATAAAACCCTAATCTCAATTCCAGCTCATTTTCAGGGTGGCATGCCCAAGAGGCATAAACTTCAAATCATCAATCTTTGCATTTGGTTAAGAGCTAAGGGATGATCTTAATAGGTTGTTCTATTTTTATACACAGGGAAACTGGTTTCAAAGACCTTGAGATAATCATTCCAAAAGTTCTCACATTTTAGTTGTCCATAATACTGTTGTTTCTTGCATCCAATGTTCTTACACAAATCCTACCATCACTGTGACATTTCCTCCACTATTGTCCGCAGTTTTGCTCATAACTTCTAAGCCTGTCCCTTTAACAGGTACAAAATAATTTTATATTGCTTGTTACAGTGGAATGACACGTGGAATTATAAAAATAAGTAGTTCAGTAAAAGAAAATTTGTGCAGATTGTTATATCTTGCAATAGTGTTATTCAAGTCATTGTCTCAGGAGTTACTGAGCTGTTTGTTCCTAACTGAGTCTTCTGTGATAATTGTTTTTTACTTACCCAGCTTAGCTGTCATCTATGATACTTTTCCATCTAATTTGTTGTATTCCTACTGGGTTTTCAGTATTGTGGAATTTAGACGTATCCAGGATCTGTAGAACTGGGACAATTCTTTGGGTTGGTATCTCTTCCAAAATTAATTGTGAAGCTGAGTCATTTATATGCCTGAGACTGTGGGGTGTGGGTGATGCTTCTAAACCTTCCAGAATAATTGAGGAAGGGTTAAAGGAAGCACCTCCAGGCCCCACTCAAGAAAGCCCCAGAGTTTTCAGTCCAAAGACCAGTGTACCTGGGAGTTTCATTGGTTTGACATCTCTTCTGAGAATGGTCTTGACACCATAATCACAGTCTTAAAAGTCTTTTAGAGAGAATCTTGCCCACACGGCAGAGCCTGGCAAGCTCCCTGTGACGTATTCGATATGCCAAACACAGTAACAACAAAGTCTCCAATGGAGACGTTACTGGGCCCGCTCGAGCAAATTGATGATCAATGGGAGGGCCTTTACCTTTACCTTATATGGATAAAACTGTAAAATTCAGCCAGAGAAACAGTTAACAGGTAATTATGGCAATTTATGCTATAAGAAAGTTGGACGTCATGTTCAAACCGGTTTCATGTTAAGCAAAACAAAGAGGCAAAGTCTATACCTGGACATTCATATTGTCTATAAAACCTAGGCTATTTGTTAAGATTGGCTGTCTTTCACCTTATGCTTTACTTTCTTTTGTAGGAAGACATAAGTATTCTGTGCCCTCTTAGAATGGTTTCTTTTCACTCATCCCCTTCAAAGTTGATTTGCTATTCCGTGGCTTCCTTCCAAAAAAAAAAAAAACAAGGAAGACCACTATTCTGCAACTCATGGTCTGCAACTTTTCTTTAGTAAAATGCCTCCTGAGTTCTCCTTGCCGCCTTTTCCTTGCCTCTGCCCAGGATTGCCTTTATTCCTTAGAGGAATTGCCACTAGTTGTTGCAGTTTATCTATACATACTCCACAGTGAGTGGAGCTGGTAACAGGGGCAAGGAGCTCTCATTGCCCAAGTGATTGTGCTGCCATTCTACTTCTGGCAACTCCACAGGAAAATCAAGGTGGGAATTGGATCTCTGATCATATCATATCTGCTTCCTACCACTATCCAACAAGTCCTTCTATCCTGGGGAGACTTGTCCGGCTGTCTGTCACCACAATGCCAAGGATTGCTTTAGGGATCAGGTGAGAAAGGTAGCACAAGGGCAGAAGGTGCAGCATATCCTGCTTTCTGCAGACATCATGTGCTTCTTCCAATTTTTAGCATATCATCCATTTTTATTGCCTTTAAACTTCTTTGCTGGTTTGATCATCCATCTACACATTTTTTGCCTTTCCCTATCAATTATGTGTAATAACATAAATTTTCAGACAGTACAACAGGAGACAGTGACTATGTAAGAAATTCGTGACTGAGTTAAGTTTCCTGGCACCAGTGTTCTGGCTGCAAGAATGAATGAGGCCTTTGGGGGTAAATTGAGTTCCATTATCCACTAATAATGAGATGCCACTGTTTCTCCTCTAACCACTTCAACTTTGAACTCCTTTTCCTCTTGGGCTTCTTGCAGATTGACAATCAGTTTCTGGCTTCTGAGTGTTCCTATTAACACGTTTAGCCAGCAAACACCATATGATCATCCAATAATAGCACAGCATTTGTATAATGCTTTACAACACTGACTAATTGATTCTCCGGAGGAAAGGATTACTTCTGAGATCAGGGATTTCCACGTTCTGCTTTGTTTTCAGGTCTCTGCTGTGGTCACCAAAGCTGCTGGACTGAGTGAGAAGACTTCACAGCTTGAACATGACAACTCTAAAGCTCTGCCGCCTGTGTGTGTGTGTGTGTGTGTGTGTGTGTGTGTGTGAGAGAGAGAGAGAGAGAGAGAGACAGAGAGACAGAGAGACAGAGAGAGACAGAGAGAGACAGAGAGAGACAGAGAGAGAGAGAATTTTCCAAAGCTTGTCAAGGGATGTGTTAGACAGAGATGATTTTGCAAAATAATGGAAGTGACAGTGACGAGACAAAGGAATACAGTAAAACAAGCTCAGAACTGGGGTATGTATAGATATTAGTCCCTGTTCAGCAACTAGCATATTGGGTGACCTCAGGGAGTTTGCTTCACCTCTCTGGGCCTATTTCCTCTAACTATAAAAGAATGTCATTGAATTAAGTGATCAGTTATGCACCTCTAACGCTATGCATTTGAGAAGCTGTATGCTTCCTGACAAAGACTTTTCCTGAAGAAGCGTCACATTTTGCCTAGTTTGCAAACCTCAGGATTCTCTCTCATCTTTGATTCTTTGTGGCTCCTCCGCCTCACATTCCTTTACAGCCAGTTACAAAAGCTGAAAGGGCAAAAACAAAGATAATGAAACACAATGCAAAGAGCGAATCAGTCACTAAATCCCTCACTCCATACACAGAAAATTATCGCCAGCTGTTGCCCAATTAAATGCAGCAATCTAGCAATGCTCCAGCGGTTCAAAGGAGAATACACACACTGCATGCCCAGCCAAACCACTTCCATGAAAACCCAGAGGATTTGAACATAAAAACACATTTTTCCATAAGCTAAGTTTGTGTTTTTGTTAGAAACATTCCAACTTAGAGACTTGGTGAGCAAGCAATGAGCCCTGCTAGCAATTTTTGCTCTGGGTTTTTAGGCACACTGTGCCTTCAACGTGAAGTAGGAAGTGTGAAAGGATCCTTTTATCAAATGCATCAAGACTATCTTAAGTGTTATTGGTGTTCTGCACAATGAGGAAGCAAATGCAGCATTATCATTGGTGCATACATCTTTTGCATTAATTCATGAATATTTAGTGGACATTTCCCTGCAGATGATTCAATGTCGGACTTTTACGAAATGTCCCAGCACCAAAATCATTAAGACTTGTTTCTTGCCATGAAGAATCTAGTTCGGTTCATTTGACAGTGAGGAAACAAAATTTTTCTAGGGTTTTGAATTAAAGGTATGCATAACTAGCTCCGAATTTTTTTCCACTTTAACAGTTATGAAGCTTTTATTTTATCTCTTTGATTAGGAAGATTTTGCACATTGTGGGGTGCTGTATAGGAGGACTTTCTCTACCCCCAAATCATAAAAAAAATTTCAAATGAAAATAAAACTTTTTGTCATTTGACAATTTTTCCTTTCACATTTAGATTTACAATAAACTCGGATTCGATGTTATGAAGTGTGTATAAATCCCATGCAATATTTTTTTCTTATATGAATATTCTGTCCAAGCTCAGGGCTATAATGAATACAGACCATGAGAATGGCAATCGCAACCTTTGGAAACCATTCCTTGGGAATATTTTCATAATTTTATAAGCCTTAGGACTTCTAAAGTGTTTGATTAATTCTTATTACTATATTAAACATGTTTTTTTGGTTGAACTTTATCAAATTTGGTTTTATAATTCCATTAAGATTGTAACTTTTCTCTTGATCTTTAAATTGGTAAATTATATTGTTAAAATTTCCAAAGCTAAGACTATATTGAGGTCAAAATATTAAATAAGCTTGGTGGCAATTTATCAATTCATATGCATATCAAACATATATATCTGTATAGGACTATAGCACTGTCCTCCCACTGCTCATTGATTTGCTTGAGAGGGCCCAGTAATGTCTCCATTGTGAGACTTGTTGTTACTGTGTTTGGCATATCGAATATGTCACAGGTAGCTTGTCAGCTTGCCAGGCTTTTCCATGTGAGCAAGATACTCTCTACTGAGATGGGCTTATAAATATGCTTTTTTAATGACCTAAGTGTAGGATAATATTGGTTTGTCCTTTCTGCCTTGCCACAGGGAGTTTAGGTTTATTGGGTTACTCCCATCACAGTGCTCTGATTCCTGTGTGTTTATTTGTAAGTTCCTTGAGCTCTGCTTTCCTAACCAGTCAATCACCTTTATCTCCTAATTAGACTCTGTTAACTCATAGATACTGCTTTTCTCTTCTCCTTAGGTCTTTGCATAGTTAATTCAGAGCAATGTTCTTTTTGTATAGACACAGGAAGACAGTTTTTGTAACTTGGGAGTTAATTGACTCCAAATAATATTAACTCCTGGGCATCAGTTCTCTTAACTTAAGCCTCAGTTGCCCTTACTTCCTAGCACCCCAAAAGCAGGGTTTCAACTAGGAACTGGATGGACCCAGGACAAGCTCTGAGCTACCCTGGAATCAAAATGGATCAGGCCAAAGTGCCATAATATTTAACTACAAGTTAAGAGCATGGTCATGGACAAATTCTGTCATGATACAAAAAGTCATGGTCAAGGTCCTCCCATTATTCATCGATTCGCTCGAGCGGGCCCAGTAACATCTCCATTGTGAGACTTGTTGTTACTGTGTTTGGCATGTCAAATATGTCACGGGAAGCTTGTCAGGCTTTGCTGTGCGGGCAAGATACTCTTGGTATCTTGCCTGACTCTCCAAGAGGGGCAGAGGAATCGAACTCGGCTCGGCTGGGCCCACTGCGTGCAAGGCAAACGCCCTATCTCAGTGCTATCGCTCCTAGATTAGGACCCTGCTAGTGTTAGGAAAGATTAATCTGTCCTGAGCACTGTAGTTTTAGATCTATCGCAAGATGTCTACAGGAGAGCCACCCTACAAGTTTAATGTATCTCTTACTGTGTCCTTACAAAATAACCAATTATTTGCTCGAGTGGGCCCAGTAATGTCTCCATTGGAGACTTTGTTGTTACTGTGTTTGGCATATCCAATATGTCACGGGGAGCTTGCCAGGCTCTGCCATGCGGGCGAGATACTCTCGGTAGCTTGCCGGGATCTCCGAGAGGGGCGGAGGAATCGAACTCGGGTCGGCCATGTTGGCTGCGTGCAAGGCAAACACCCTACCGTTGTGCTATCGCTCCAACCAATTATTAAGAAGTAGAATTAAGATGTTAATTGAGTATTGGACTAAGGAGAGGAGAAACACCCCTAAGTAGTATTTTGCCCTTGAGTGGAACAAGGGCTTTCATATGTTGATTTTGCTACTGTGCAGGGTGTGGTGGCTACCCCTCAATGCAGGGAGTTGGAGAGTGACCAGAGAGAGACCAGGCTGCTAGATGGAGTGCAGAGAGATGCGTGGGAGAAACAGAAGAAGACAGGAATGAAAGGCAACGTGAGACTTGAATGAGGAGCTTAGTGAGACTGGAACAGGTGCTATGGAGAGAATGTTATAAATAGCAAGCGATCACCAACCAGCTTGGCCCTCATTTCTTCCTTTGTCCATCCTGGTGGGGAAGAGGCCAGAGACCACTAAACACAGGCAAGGAGAGAGCGAGCCGGGGCTTCCCAAGCCACCAGGAGTTTACACACCTACGTTTTGGTTTTAAAATTTTCATAGATTCTTATGTTTGTGAAGAGTATCATTTTTTCACTTAAACTCTGAAATATTACATATTTTCTTCTTTTTTGTTTTTTCCATTTCTAGACATTTTGCTTTAGATGTGATTTTTACTAGCTGGATCTATCAGAATTTTGTTTTCTTATTTAGACTAGTATGGTTTGAGTGTCTCCTACCCTGTGCCTGACTGTCTCCACTAGGGCCCAACAGCTGAAGACCTCCGGGGCCCAGCCAAGGCCATGCTGGGACCACTCTCCACACACTTGGATGAGCCTCACGCATAAAAGAACTGGCAGAAGAACCCAGGTGTATGGGACCCGGGGCTGAGATCTCCAAGCCTGCATGGTTTGGGACTGGACCTGCCAGTAACTAGACAGTTACACCCACCAACTGCCATGTAACTCCAACAACAGCCAAGATCCAGAGATTATCACACTCAGCTCCCAGGAGAGAACAAGGCAGAGTCTCCTACCCTGTGCCTGACTGTCTCCACCAGGGCCCAACAGCTGAAGACCTCCGGGGCCCAGCCAAGGCCATGCTGGGACCACTCTCCACACACTTGGATGAGCCTCACGCATAAAAGAACTGGCAGAGGAACCCAGGTGTGTGGGACCCGGGGTTGAGATCTCCAAGCCTGCACGGTTTGGAACTGGACCTGCCAGTAACTAGACAGTTACACCCACCAAGTGCCGTGTAACTCCAACAACGGCCAGGATCCAGAGATTATTACACTCAGCTCCTGGGAGAGAACAAGACAGAGTCTCCTGCCCTGTGCCTGACTGTCTCCACCAGGGCCCAACAGCTGAAGACCTCCGGGGCCCAGCCAAGGCCATGCTGGGACCACTCTCCACACACTTGGATGAGCCTCACGCATAAAAGAACTGACAGAGGAACCCAGGTGTGTGGGACCCGGGGCTGAGATCTCCAAGCCTGCACTGTTTGGGACTGGACCTGCCAGTAACTAGACAGTTACACCCACCAACTGCCGTGTAACTCCAACAACAGCCAGGATCCAGAGATTATCACACTCAGCTCCCGGAAGCTTATCATCTTATCATCTCATTCCTACTTTGGACAAACTGGCAGGCTACCAAATGTAACCTGCCCACACGGCAGAGTCTGGCAAACTCCCCGTGGTATACCCAATATGCCAAATACCAGTAACAATGATGGGTCTCATTCTCCTAACCCTGAAAAAGCCTTGAATATGGCACTTTTAAAAAAAATCTCAGGGCTAGGACAAAGAAGACGTTACTGGCACCTGCTCGAGGCAATCGACGAACAACAGGGTGGTCGTGATCGTGATCGTGATGGTTTGAGTTTTAGCAGGGCCCTAAATTCATTTATTAACATGAAGTTACATGAAATTTCTGACATATTTTAATGTCAATGGGCCGGGTGCTGTTTGTTTCTTTACCAACGAAATGGCGTGTCAGATTTCGGAAGGGAGAACGTTGGGAACGACATATCCATCCTGTGGAATTTGGTATGTCGGCAAGTGGACATGGCTATCGAAGAGATTTGAGTAGAAGTCATGGATAATCTTCTCCATTGCCGTTCTGGAGGATGTGATGGATCCATCAGGACGTCGGAGGGCAGTCATCTTGGTCTTGTAGTTGGCGAAGGACAGGCGGGCGTAACGAATACTTTTCCCAGCTTCTGCCGCATCTACCAGTACTTCTGCTCTTCTCTCTTTGAGGTCTTCCTTGATCGCATCTCTGCACTGCTTTGCGAGCTCGGACGTTAGCTTGCGGTTGCCTGAGGCATGCGCCAAACCACGCTGGCGAATTAGCTCAAGAGTTTTCGAAGACAGGCATTTTTTTGTGGCTATCTCTCTCTTGGCGTTCCTCGCACATTCATGGAGGTGCTGAACCAGTCGATTGTATTCCTCGTCAATGTTGTCAACAATGGCATCTTCCCATGTTGCTGCAATAGTGCCAAAGAGTTCCCAGTTGGTGGTCGTTCTGGGAGTTCTCTTTTTGAACTTTGCAGCCCTTTTCCCCCGCTCTGTGAAGTAGAATTTTGCACGAAGGAGACGGTGGTCCGATCCCGTTCGAAATTTTGGGACAACAGCGACATCGGTCAGGCAAAACCATCGATTGAATATGATGTGGTCTATTTCGTTGTGGAATCGTCCACTGGGAGACTCCCATGTCCAACGTTTAGATTCTGCCTTCTGGAACTGTGAGTTACCATGGATAGTCTTGGTCGACATGATGAACTCAGACAGTCTCTCACCCTGTTCGTTCCATTCTAGGCCATGGGTCCCGATGTGAAGTTCTTCAGCTGATCTTCTCGGTCCTATCTTGGCATTAAAATCACCCATAATGATCTTGTAGAACGTGTGGTCTTCTTTATAGAACTTCTCCAGCTCCATGTAGAACTTCTCGATTTCTCTTTCATCATAATGAGATGTTGGTGCGTAGACAACGAAGATAGAAACTGCAGGCAGTGAGTCACATCTATTCAAATGTAAATGTCCGATTCGGGTTTTTAGGCATTTGAATGAATCAATGCTCTTGGCCAAGTTTGGTCAGACCTGAACACCTGAAGGACCTGCCATCAGTACTCATAAATACACTGGCTCGGCTCTTCACTCGCTACCTGTCTGAATGCATGGTTCTGTCCCAATGGAAAACCAGCAGGACCATACTACTGTTCAAGAAGGGAGACATCCATGACATTGGCAACTATCGCCCGATCTGCCTATTGATTGTCATCTACAAGTTGTTCACTCGAGTCATCCTAAATAGGATTGGCAGAACACTAGATGAAGGACAACCATGCAAGCAAGCCCGGTTCCGCAAAGGATTCAGCACCATCGACCATATCCACACAATAACCAAACTCATTGAGGTTTCTCAGGAGTTCAAGATGCCGCTCTGTTTAACGTTCATTGATTTAAAGAAGGCCTTTGATTCTGTTGAGACAGAAGTGGTCATTGAAGCCCTAGCCAATCAGGGCATTCAAGCCCAATACATCAAGATCCTCCGTGAGCTGTATTGCGGATTCACTACCAGGACCTCACCATTCTACAAAGAAGTGATCGTTGATGTCAGGAGAGGGGTTCGGCAGGGTGATACCATTTCACCGAAACTCTTCAGTGCCACTCTCAAGAACATCATGCGACGACTGGAATGGGAAGGAATGAGAGTGAAGATAGATGGTCGGCAATTACACCACCTCCGCTTTGCTGATGACATTGTTTTAATAACACCAAACATCAGCCAAGCGGCACAGATGCTGGCCAACTTTGACCATGAGTGTGGAAAGGTAGGACTACAGCTGAATCTTACGAAGACATTGTTCATGAGAAACAGCCTCGTTCCTGATGCCCCTATCGCTCTCAATGGAACGACCATCTCCGAATGCAACAGCTATGTGTACCTAGGTCGAGAAGTCAACATGACAAATGACCAGGCACCCCAGCTGTGCAGGAGGAAGAGAGCGGCTTGGAACGCCTTCAAGAACGTCAAAGAAATAGCTAAGAGGACGAAGAACCTCTGGCTCTGGGCACATCTCTTTGATTCCACTGTTCTTCCTGCATTAACATATGCCTCAGAGACCTGGGCCCTACACAAACAGGATGAGAATGCTATTCAGTTCTCCCAAAGAAGAATAGAAAGAGCTATGCCTGGAATATCAAGTTTCACTCAAATGAGATAAAAAATCCGGAGTTCCGACATCCGTCGACGATCAAGAATCAGGGACGCTGTCTCATTTGCCAAGGTGTCAAAAATCAGATGGGCTGGTCACGTAATGTGATTTAAAGACGACCGCTGGACTAGAGCTGTTACTGACTGGATTCCACGGGATGTCAAAAGACCACATGGCTGCCCACCTACCAGATGGTCAGACTTCTTCGCGAAGATCATGAACGATCGGTTTGAGGCTCTTCATGATCCCAGAGCGAACAGATGCCATTGGGCTACACTAGCACGCGACAGGGACAAATGAGGACATTACTGGCGCCTGCTCGAGCAAATCAACGACTAACGGGAAGTTAAGTGAAGTTAAGTGAAGTATGGTCTATTTATTTATTTTCCTTTTATTTACAGCAAGCATCAAATGGCTGCCATGATTATTGATTATAGTAATACTTAGTTTATCACGGTCACAGTCACGGTCCTCCCGTTGTTCATCGATTTGCTCGAGAGGGCCCAGTAACATCTCCATTTTGAGACTTGTTGTTACTGTGTTTGGCATATCGAATACATTGTGGGTAGCTTGCCAGGAGTGGAGCCTGCGGCTTACTTTGACTCAACACGGGAAATCTCACCCGGCCCGGACACAGACAGGATTGACAGATTGATAGCTCTTTCTCGATTCCGTGGGTGGTGGTACATGGCCGTTCTTAGTGGGTGGAGCGATTTGTCTGATTAATTTCGATAACTTAGTTTATCAGTAGTAATAAATGTTTTTGTCCTCCTTCGTACAGTACAATAGACCCTACCTTTTGTACTGTCTCAATTCCCTTGGAAATTATTGGTTAGCATAATTCCCGTCCTTGGAAATGACTTCTTAATCATTCCAGTAGCCTCCTGTGTTTCAGGAATTGATGTTACTCTTACTTTGCCACCCATTGCAAAAATAGTGTCAGTTTTCCTTCAAATGCACTGTCATATAGATCTGGATATCTGGGGACCATATTTTATTATTACAAGAAGCACAACTGTAACATCATTTTTATAGTAACTATAGCTTATAGAGAAAAGTCACTGTTGAAATTTTATATGTAACTGATGTCCCCCTGAACCCTGGGATTTCCTTCTCTCATTGGCAAACAGTCCAAGTTCTCTATATTCAATTGGGTGATATTATACTAAATCCTGATAAAATTCAGTGGCTTCCATACTATTTATGAAAGTTCTATTATCTATAAATACTAAACCTTCCATCTTTGCCAGAGATACAGGCCATCGACTTCTTCTAATACAAGTCATTGTTTTCTCTCAGGTCTCAAGTGCCAACATGATATTCTATAGATTATTAGAACTATTTCCCTGGACTTTTTCAGATGTCAATTCTTTGATCATAACGAGATCCCATCTTTAAACTTCCTATATGTTTCACCCTCATCTTGACTCAACAGATCCAGGATCTACTATCATGTATTAGTCTTGCAAAGCTGTGCTGGTGAGTTCCTGTGGGCCATTGGAAACAAATCTCTTCCAATTCTCAGCAACTTCAATACTTGCACAATCATTGGATTTGGGGGCTCAACACTAGTAACTGACCTTGATTAGGAGTGTTTTAAGGTAGGATTAGGACAGAAGCAGTTTATTGAAGTGGAGGTAATTTAATTTCATCAGGAAGGAGAAGGGTGTCTCTTCAGAAGGTTTAAATGAATAAAGAAATTTGAAGTTATTAAACGTGATTATCTAGATGCTTGCTCCTAGACTCAAGTCCTTTATTTCCAAGCAGGTATAAGACCTTGTGAAGTTGAGAATTCACCCATTTCTATCTTTCTGCCACAGCTTACCTTAATATTTGAATCTACCACAATTCTACTCCATTGTTTATTTATTTATTTATTTATGAAACTACCAGTGACAGGAGTACTAGTGACACCAGTATTGGTGTCACTAGTACTATTGTTATAGCTCTTGAATGTTAGTTTTGCTAGGCTCCTCAAATTTATTTCTTTGATCCCAAGCAATAGTGTTTTCATACAAATGGCCAGCAGGCTATCTGGTTCCAGAATCCCATTTTAATGTCAAATTCCTAACTATTAGGTGCTATAAATCATATTTCTGGGAAAGGAGACTCAGACATAAATGTGACACTATGAAGTTGATTCATGTGTAGAAATAAATATCTGAGCAGAAGTAAAATAACTGAAACAGAAAAAAAATCGAAGATTTTACTGAAACACAGTCAACACAAAGGTCTTAGTTAATCTCTCTGGTTTCTCTGAAATATGTAAGAGTAGAAGCAAGGGTGTTGGTCCTACACAGGCCCTGAATCAATATTCACCAGGTACAGACTGTCCCTAGGAAAGGAAGAATGATCTTCTGTATGGATATAAAGTCAGTTTCTAGAGAGTAACAAAGTTATAAGCAGTTGGCACAGTTTATCTCAGAAGGAAACATCTGAATTATCTGCTGCTTGTACCTGACCTTCCTACTGTGAGGAATTTTGGACCATTTTTTGCCATTTTAAATCAAGGAAATTAATACTGTGAAATTTTGGAGAAAGACCAGTAAGACTGCCTATTTTAATGAAATGGAAAAAAGATAAGTTACATGTATTAGAAAACATCGTGTCTCAGAGATTTTTCTAGAGACATGTTCACCAAGTAGGGTAAGACTGTCTTTTAAAAAAAATATTTGGAGCCACAGCCTATGGTACTCAGGCCTTATTTCTGGCTCCGTGCTTAGGGTTCACTACTGGTAAGGCTCCAGGGAACTTATGAGTTACTAGGGATCTAACCCAAGTCAGCCATATGCAAGGCAAGTTCCCTACGCACTTTACTATGGCTCCAGCCCCAAGTTAAGACTTTCAATAAGAAAAGTGTTGATTTTTCTCCTTCATGTATGTATTAACTCTCTGTTCTTGTGATGATTTTACAGAAAAGAATGATCATAAAATTTTGATGGCAAGAAACCACCAAACTCATTTCCAAGAATATTGTTCAAGTGTAAGATTTTAATGTGGGATATGAAAAATTAGGGAAACTCATAAAAACAAAATTGAATCTGTTTCGAAAGAAATAGCTGAGGATAGGCAATGGAGAAAAGTGAGTATTTTAAGGAGTGATCAGAGTCCTAGAGCAGGAAGTCTGTAAAGGGCAGAGAGAATCAATAACTTATATTAGATGCTGAATTGTGTCCTCCCTCAAATCTTTGTGGAAGTACAAATCCCCACTGCAACTACATTTGGAGAAGGAGACATTAGTGAAATGTTTATGATTAAGTGGGGTCATAAAGATGGGACTCTAATTGGATAATACTTATGTCCTGATGAGAAGAGGAGGAGGTACTATGGATCAGCCAAACGTTGAAAAGACTTGGGGTGAAGAAAAATATCCATTAACCAAAGGGAGAGGCCTCACCAGAACTCAAATGAAAAAGAGGTGTGTGTGTGTGTGTGTGTGTGTGTGTGTGTGTGTGTGTGTGTGTGTGAATCATGTGTGTATGTGTTTGTATGTGCATGTGTGTAATGGTTGGTTGTTTTCATAACTTGGCTCTAGCAAATAATGCTACAGTGAATTTTGGTGTACAGAGCTAACTTTAAGATAGTGATTGAATTCCCTTCTGATAACACTTTAAACTAGAATTGCTTTATCAGGTGCTAGTTACTCTTCTACTTTTTCAAGGAATTACCATATTGTTTCCCATAGAGGACTCACCAATTCAGTTCTATTGAGAGTCCACAAAAGTTCCCATTTCTCTGTATCTCCACTAACATGTTGCTCTTTTATTTTTGACAGTTGTCCTTCTCAAAGGCATGAGGTGACTTCTCCTTCTGGTTTGGATAAGCATTTCCCACATGATTAGTGACACTGAGTACCACTAATTAGGCATGTGTGCATTTTCTCCAGAAAAAAATGTCTATTTTAGTCCTTACCCTTTTTAAACAAAGTTTGTGTGTTGTCTTTAACACAACCATTCTTTCTTGCCTGATTCTTCTTAGTGAGACTTTATTTTTTTAGTAGGTGATGGGCTGTCGCCTGAAGACATGCTTATTTATAGAATATACCTGTTAAGAGTGGTCTTTAATCAAAAGATACATATTTAATGTAGACATTTTATTTCTGCCTCAAGGAAGACCAACAAGAAGATTTTGTGCTGATTCCATTAAGTTGTCCTTGCAAAAGTTTTCATGCCCTATGATGCTTAAAATAATTATAATTAAACCTGACATTTCTTAATTGCTTTATAATTATCAAAGTGCTTCCAAAGTCCTTATAACTCATTAAGTTCCACTTTCATATAAAAGGAAATTATCTCATTGGGGGTGTCTGCTGTCCTGGTAGGAATCACAGTCTGAGTAAATTGGACATCACCCCAAGGAGACTGTGTTTCAGAAAAGTAAAGAGGAAAAGAATGAATGTATGACAAAGACTTTTAGTATAGCATGAAGCACTTTCAGTTAACTTAAGATATTTAGTTTAAACATTTCTAATCTAAATAATGAGGCTCTATGGAGTTTTTGAGTTTTGGCCATTGTGTGCAGAATGGCTTTGAACTCTAACTCTGGATTCAAAACTTAGTTTAGACTGTTTAATTTTATTTGGGGGGGGGCTTCCCAAATAAGTCTAAGAGGAGCCTTGTGATAATCCCAGAGAGCATATTGATTATTTAGGCCAGATAGTTCAATGTATAGGTCAGTGATATGATGATGTTCAGGCCTAATAATGCTGGAGAGCGCCAGGTCCAAAGTGGAGGTATTCGGGAACCTTAGAGGTTATCCCAAGTGGTATCAGTGGGGACCATGGGTGCTAGGGATAGAACTCAGAGCCTTGTGTATCAAGACCTAAGATTTTATCTTAGAGCTATCTCCTCATAGGCTGTTTATAATAAGCATTTTCTCTCTAGGAAATGGATTCAACATTTGGCATCACAAGCAGTTGTGATGGCAGGTAGGTAAGATACATACTATAAGGGTGTCCTGTTGTGAAAGTGCAGGAGAATTATCATGGAATTTAATTGGACAAATCACTTAGTGGAATGATGGTTAAAACTAAGATTCCTGTCACTACATCCTTCCAAATCAAACTTCTATGATGGACTGCACAGGGACTGTGAAAACTCTCTTATTGTAGCCAGTGGGGACTGGGAGGAGACTTTGAATTGAAGTATGCTAATTAAGGGTGAAGTGATGAGCAAGACATCCCATCACTGACAATAGCCTTGTCCTTATTCCCATAAAAGGAAAGACCAAAAGGACACATTTCATTAGTAAATCTAAGAGAAATGTTGGGGTGTGAGGCTTGAAGATGTTGCAGAGTGAGGAGCTGAACAGAATAAACTCAATGATACCAACATGTGCCAAAACAGACTCCAGTGCTGACACTTAGTGACATTACCCCTTCATCCCAATACCAAAAATCCCCACCATAATTAACATACTTATTAACGTGCAACACAAATTATGCCGTGATTTTACTCTAGAAATGTACCAAAGAAGGAAGATGCAGTTTCTATATGAGACCTAGGTGAGGTGGGGGAGGGGTAATCTTACTGCTCTCTGTGCTAACAGCTGATACCCCTGCAAGTGAGAATAAGCAGCTTTCCTCTGTCTCTCTTCATGCTCAGCATAAATATAAAGTCTTATTTGGACAATATTCTTCTGTGTTCTTTATTTCTTTGGGGACTCCACCCAATTTGGCTCAGAGTTTACTCCTCACTTTGTGCTCAGGGATCACTTCTGGTAGGGTTCAGGGAACCATATGTGGTTCAGGAGATTAACCTGAGTTAGCTAAATGCAAGACAAGTGCCTTACTCCCTATAGTATCTCTCCAATCCCTCTTCTGGGTTCTTTTCCTTCCAAGTTTGTATGTGATAATCAGACACACCACTTAATTTGTAACGATTATGGATACACAAGAGTGGCTCAGTCCCTAGAAAATATCATTGATGGAAAAGGAAAGGAAACAGATCAGAAAAAAATGTTTTGGTAGAGTTGTAGGGTAGAAAGAAATGGTGTTGCCCCAAAAGGAGAGAGAGAACAAAAGGTAATGCCCTGCCACAGAGGCAGGGTGGGAAGGGGGGGATGGGGGGGATATTATCCATGGTGGTGGAAAATGGGCACTGGTGGAGGGATGGGTATTTGATCATTGTATGACCGAAACCCAAGCACAAAGATTTGTAAATCTACAACTGTACCCCATGGTGCTTCACTAAAAAAAAAAATTTAAAAAGAAAAAAAGAAAAAAAAAGAAAACACACACACACACACACACACACAAAGAGAAATGGTGTTGCAAGGTAATTTTCCTCTGGATCTTCTAGGTCTCTTGTGACATTTCCAGAGGCTTTGTATTATCTCCAACAATCATTCTTAATTACAGCCTTTCCTGGTAGCCTGTGCATCCTTATTCAGTGCCAGGGATGCGCTGAGTCAGCAGGAAGTGATCTCATCAACTCTGTGGGAAGTTCTCACACTGTAGTGGAGAGAACAGAATCCAAATAAATTAGGTAGGAAAAAAAAGTCCTCTGGAAATGATCACTCTGGATAAAAACTGCATGCTGAAAGAAAAAGAAACAAACATGATAACCTCTCAATATCTGTATTATGATATCCAAAAGGCGGGGGGGGGGGGGGTGGCAGAAAGAGGGAAGTGAAAATGAGAGATAGAGAGACAGAGACAGAAGCAGAGAGATAGAGACAGAGACAGAGAGAGACAAGGAAAGTTTGTGTCATAGAGACAGGCTACGGGGTTGGGAGGAGTAGCAGGAGGGAAATATTGGTGGTGGGAAACATATACTGGTGAAGGGATGGGTGCTGGAACACTATATGACTGAAACTTGAACAGGAACAGCTTTTTAACTGTGGATCTCTTTGTTATTCAATAAAGAACAAAAAGAAAGAAAGAAAAAATAGAGAGAAGAAGAAAGTCCTCATCAGCAACAGTGGAGTGAAAAAACTTCAGGAGTAATTACAGTGGAATTCTGTTGAACCTTAAATGTAAAATGCTCTTAATTTTGTTTTAGGAGGCAACTTGATATAAAACAAAACAAATAGGCTATCAAAGCAAAGTCTGTTTTTTGGGGTCACATTTTCAGATTGTGACCTAAGTTATATGATTATATAATTCCCTCTCAAAATAAATAGTTTAAAACAAAATTCTTATTTTCTTCAATAGATACAAGTAGGAATTTCCCTTAATAAAATCAGTAGCTTCTGGATCAGAATTTGATTCGGATGTTAAAAAAATCTTTCTCTTGGCTTCTTGTTTCCAAGGGGATTTTTTCCCCCAGAAATACACACTTCTTGGACGGTATATCTCTAATTTTGGAGACCATATGTTCTAGGTATTCTGGGAGACATCAGTCTTCAAAAACTGCGCCCATTGTTCCCACAGGCATGAAAATGCTTGAGAACTTTAGGAGTGACATTATTTCTTAGGAAACACTTTCTGTGTTCCAGGGATTTACAGGCAGTGTATCAATTCATCAGTTAATGTTTCATGGTAACTCTTTATGACTGTCATAATCTTACCTATTTGGAAAGCTGTTCAATCTTACTGTTTCAATTTAGAAAATTTCAGCCTTTGCAGGCTATTTGGTTGAATGATCTATTCAACACTTTGCAACCGGCACACAAGAGTTCTGTGGATCCTAAGTCTGGTAGTGACCTGCCTGAGAGAAGACTGATGGTCTTCCATTCAGCTTCCAATTTAATGTTCTCCTATGATTAGCAGAGATTTAGGGTGTTCCCCCAAGTTCCTACATTCCTGTATGGTACCCTTCTCCAATATGTCATCAGACTCTGTGAACAGTGTGGAATTCATTCCTGTGTCAATTGACTTTTTGTTCCCACGAAGAGTTTATCCAGGTGGGTCTGACTTTATGGGCCCATCCTTTTAAAGGACCTTACATCACTATCCTGAAGACAGGGATGAAACACTGTGACAATCCTAAATCCAGGTATCTTGGCCTGGATAGGGCTGTACTTCTATGAGCCACACACTGCTTTTACATCAAGATGACAGTTTTTAAGAAAGCGAACCTCAAGGCTCCATATGAGGCTACAGATGATTATCCTTTGATTTTTGTCCTCTGACAGCTAGCACAGGGAAACTGTATTAAGGTGTTAAATCTATGCCACAATGCACAAAGAAAATGAATATTCCACCCTACCCCCAACCTTCTTAAATCATCTTTTTCTCTACTTCCAATGTTTTTGGATCATCTTATATCTTAGAATGTGTTCTGGAATTGTAGCCGCACTCATCAGGGGCATTACATTAGCTTCCTACACTTGATAAGCTTATGTTATGGGTAGGGAGACAAACATTAATCAAACATCAGTGTGATATATGTAAAACTCTATCAGCACCAACTGAGGAGATGCTCCTTATCACTGTGGGAAGAGAACAGTCCCCCAGATTGCAGGAGAGTACAGGAAAAATATTGCATGAGGCAGGAGAAGCAGTGTGAAGAGTCATTAACTGCTTATCTCAGCTGAAGGAAGTGCAAGGAAGGGCATTGCAGGCAGAGGGAATAGTAAGAACCAAGCCCATTTGAAGACAAAATTCCCAGATGCCCTGTGGGTACCAAGGTTCTATGTTTGCATGGAGACAGAATCAGGGAAGAAGGGCAGGACTGTATCTAGAAAGCCTCCAAGCTGATCAGGATATAAAACTCTTTTTGAGTTTTATAAGAGTAATGAAAAGCCCAAATGACTAGGTATACAAAGTGAAGGGAGACAGGTGAGGGATGGAAGATAATATAAAAAAAATGTTTAAGACAGCTGTAGGAGAACGAGGACAGACTGAGAGTGATGAGATGGAGAGAAAAGGTAGACACGGGTAGATGAGGGCAAGAAGCAGATTAGAGGATTTGGAAACTGACTGAGAATTCTTTAGTGGTCCCATTGCTTCTGGTCTTGGTGATGGAGAAAAGGGACATGGGACAGGGGGTACTGTAAAGGAAGGTGAGGATCTGACTCAGATTTCCTGGGACAAGCTTCTGGGGTATAGTCAGGTGGAATTTTTGCCATATATACAGCTAAAAGCATCATTGTGAATATTTAATCCTTAGTAGAGGAAGTTAAAATTGTGAGAATGAATCATCACTGAGGATGAGAAAGTAGAAAAAGGCCAAAGATAGGACCTAGGGAGACCTACTTTTTCTTACCTGTTTAGGTGATTCAAATATTCTGTTTCACAAATAAAATATGGGAAGCATACATTCTATTTTTTTAGTATACAAATAATGAGAAACATAATTTGTAGTATAATATGAAATATAGATTATATTTCTTTAATGCAAAATAGTAATATTTAGGAGCTGGAGTGATAGCACAGCAGGTGGGGCACTTGCCTTGCACACAGCCGACCCGGGATCGATTCCTCCGCCCCTCTTGGAGAGCCCGGCAAGCTACCGAGAGTATCCCGCCAGCACGGCAGAGCCTGGCAAGCTCCCCGTGGAGTATTCAATATGCCAAAAACAGTAACAGCAAGTCTCACAATGGAGATGTTACTAGTGCCCACTCGAGCAAATCCATGAACAATGAGGGGACTGTGCTCCAGTGCAGTAATATTTGAATAAGTGAATTTTAAGAAGCTGGAATATGATATATTCAGTTTCATTTTTTGTTGAAGTCATAATAATACAAAGACTCAGAAACATTAAGTTAGTTTCTTTAATCTAAGTTTAAGTCTGACTGTTAGCCTGTCATCATCCACTGATCTATGACTACAAGGAATTTATTAAATATTATTTTCTAAAACTTATTTTGAGATAAACATCTATGTACTGTGAATTCTTCATTCTAATAAATATAAGGCTCTCTTTAATTTTGATATAAAATGAATATAAAGACACCTTTAACTATGGAATTATTGAATGTTATGAGACAGTTTAAGTTTTAGAAATAAAGTAGGATGCTAAATCTAGTCTAGATATGGAGTGATCAGAAGCATATGATCACCTTATTTCACTCCAATTCTTTCCTGTTATTTACTGGTTTTTCCATCTTGAATTGGTCAAGACAGGTTCAAATTCAGGCTCTGACCCAGATCATCTCTGTAATCCTATGAACACTATTTTTATTTTATTATTATTTTATAAAATATTGTGTGTTTCAGGCTTCTGTAAAGATCATAGGGAATCAAGTGATCAGTCCTGGAAAAACCCTATTGATAAATGGAAAGTTCCTTCTTAGTTGTAGCTTTTAAACTAAAGAGACTGATTTAAGCTTCAGTTTTAGTTCTACCTTTCCCTTCAAATATTATATTCTTCATAAATAAAGAACAATTTAAAAGAAATTATAAAATTACCTAAAAACCTCCTGGAATGCTGTGGATTGAGTGAGCATTTATAAAACTGTTAGCATTTCATTCATTTTCAGCTGCTATCTTTGACAGATGGAGGGCTGTAATTTCACAAGGAAGTGAAACCTTACCTCCTATAGGTGTCAATGTATTTTAAGAAAAGAGATATTACAACTCTTCCATTATTGAAGAAAAAAAAAACTAAGTTCTTTCCTTCCAGTTTCCTGAGACAGATGTAAAAAGTCACATGTAAAATTCTCTGTATGTTATCACTGGGGCCAGCTATCAAAAAGTGGCACCTTGGAGACAGCTGTAAACATTGGAGCTAAGGAAAACTGAAGGGCTGAACTTTTTTTTGTCATTGAGGGCTATTCTGATACTATAAAACAAAACAAAATAAAACTGTAACATTCAGGTTTCTGAAAGTAAATTGGTTCCTCATTGCCCGGCCCTGTGAGTTTTTTTTAAACATTCTATTTTTTTTCTCAGCTTTCAATCTCTCTAAAGGTTAAAAAAAGCAGAAAATTAATTGCTTATGTCCTCTCTATGCAATGCACTTAGATCATTTGAAATGTCAATTTAAATAGACTTCAGGTCATCTTGCAATTACATCAACATAGCAAGAAAAATATAAGCTTATATATGTATCTACAGACAAAAAGCATCTGAAAGTACATTCAAAGGGTGTATATATGCACATGTGTATGAACAAGTGTGAGTGTGTGTGTGTGTGCATGTACATTCCCATGTGTGCTTGTGTGTTTACCTCCCCCAAGGAGCAGCAGTGCCCAGTATTTACTCTGTTCCTATTTTTGTCCTTTGTCATCACTGCTGTAACAGAGCCCACTATCATCTGGTAGGAATATTTACCCGCTGGATCTGACTTGGCCTGGTAACAGTGAGCGAACATCTGGAGTCTAGACTTGGTGGCTCTGTGGGCAGGCTCCTATCCCAGGCCTCCACTGGCCCCAGGGCTCCATCAGCCTGGCGCCCTGCTCTGTTGACATAGGTGGTGGGCCTCATCTGTTTCAGCTGCCTTTCTCCCTTGGATTCTCCCCAGCCTCCATCTCTGGCCATGTACTTTGGAGGATCACCAAAGGACCCCTCCCCTGCTCCCTTCAGTGACCTCCCCACCGATTGGAAAGCAGAGAGTTTTTGACTGAGGCATTTGACACCAGCAGTGAGAAACCCGAGAACTAGTAGTTCTGCTTCTTAGAGTTGATGGGCTATCTTGAGTTACACAGAAGAGCTTTAACAAATGTCTTTAGCGTAGGATAGAGATAATCTGATGGGATTAAAAAAAAGAGTCCAGAATTGCAATGAATGATTTGGTGGACTGGAAGTTGTCCACCAGATACAAGGTATGGCATTGATGTTCTCTGAGATCCAAATTTATTATCTGTACTTTTCAGGGAAGAGTGACAATCTTATAAAATTATTGGTAGGTAAGGAAAATGCTCCCCTCAGAATCTGCTTCAAAATCCCCTCTTTGTCACTTGTAACATGAAGTGTAAAGTGGCTCTTTGTCCCCAGGCGAGAAAAATGATTTTGATAGTTGCTGTCCTTTGTCATCAAGTATTTGTAGAAGTGAGTAATGAAGAAAGAAACATTGACATCAATCTATGAAATGCTGGTAAACTTGCAGTAATGATTTTTAGATTTAAGGTAACAAAGGAAAGAAAATCAGTGCAGTATTTACCATGTGAAATCCTCCCTTCCTCCATTCTTCCCTTCCTTCCTTCCTTCCTTCCTTCCTTCCTTCCTTCCTTCCTTCCTTCCTTCCTTCCTCCCTCCCTCCCTTCCTTCCTCCCTTCCTTCCTTCTTCCCTTCCTCCATAACTTTTATAGACTTGGACTAGTATTTTATCAGAGTTTAAGACATGCTTGAAGCATCATATTTGCCATTGGAGAGATTCTTAATACATGTACAAGTGCATTGATTCGTCTACTTTTAAAATAGCAATTTTAAAAGTAGACAAGGAATTTATTCATGTATTGTCTAATTAATTATATTTGAAATAAAATGACACTTAAGTACATTTTCTATAAGAAATAATTACTTAGATGTCTCTCCAATAGAGAAAAGCAAGTCTTTGAAAAATTGTAAGTTTCTTTTGGAAAATTTATTCTACTATATCGAGGTCAGCAAACCACGGACTGCATCCACAAGACAGAAACAGTATATTGTCTGCCAAGCCTGAAATATTTACTTGCTGGCTCTTTGCATAGAACATTTGCCAATGCCTATAATTTTACAAATAAAAGGATTTTTAAAAGTGTGGTCTTCTGTTTTAAAAATAGTGATATATATCTGTCAATACAGTTTTATCATGATGTGAATCTCTTCATCAGGTTACCCTTTAATATTCTCATTAACTATTTCATGCGTTAGTGTGATGTCGATTAACAAAACAGCACAGTCTGTGTATTGACTGCCATTCTGGAAGCAGAAAGCTAAGAAGAGGACATGAGTTGATTTGGTTGTGAGTAAGCCGGTGGTTCCAGAACTGAAGGTGCTACTTCCTCATTATGCCTTCATAAGGTAAGAGAAAAAGCTCTGGAGTCTCTTCCTCTTTTTATAAAGATACTAACCCCCTTATAAGGGCTATATGCTTATGACTCTATCTCAAACCAGTTGCTCCCCAATGGGTGCAACTACAACTGAGGATTAAAGATCCAAAGTATGAGTAAAAATATTATCTTCATAATTCCTACACTATGTATTTATTAGGTGATCTCAATATGAAATTCAACTTCATTCCATAACACTTCATTTACATCAGCCTTATATGTCAGACACATGATTAAGCTACTTAAAGCCTCTATGAGAATAGAAACAAGGGAAAATAATTTTTCCTGACATCACCGAATATTTTCTCTTTGAAGTATACTGGCATAACTTGTATTATTTTTTACAGATTATTGTACACATTATTATACAATGCAGTTATAGTGGTTTGACAAACTGATGATTTCTGGCAAGTGTGCATCTACTGAGTCTTAATTGGCAACATTTTTCCCAGTAGCCATTGTTCATATTGTGTTTCTGTGTCATACTCAATTAATGAATGTACTTGCATTTTATAAACACAGTGCTCTTTTACACTTTGTAGACTATTATATAGTATAAACATAATTTAATATGCACTTTGAAACCAACATTTTATGAGACTTTATTTCAATATTCACTTTATTGCAGTGCTCTGGATCCAAATATGCAATATTTCCAGTATGTTTCTGTATTGAACAGAGGCCGCAGGTATTCAAGGGGATGAAAGAAGCATGAATCAAACCTGTCAAATATATGAAGCTCTGTGTTTGTTGCAGGAAACTCAGCTGTTTATGGTTAAGAGACTGAGTGAATGTGGTCAGTCTAGAGACAGAGACACAATATGTTTTCTAAGGCCTGTCTCTGGGAAAATACTGGTGTGTTTATGCTTTCATGGTCTCACTTGTGAAGTGGGAATAATGATAATATTCACCTTGCAATGTTGTTGTGAAGATGAAATAAAAATATTAGTGGTAAATGCAAAGAGAAATCATGTCAGTGGCAGCTGCCCTTGTCATGACCTTGTCACATAATATTCCAGCGTGCTTCTCACACACAAATCCAGCCCAACATGATGCTTTCCATATGGTTTGACTGTTGGTCAAGGCCCCACACCAGGAGGTCTTCTGCACTTCCTATTCTGTTTCACAATTCTGTGTAATGTAAGTTTTTTTAAAAGAACTATATAATCTTAAGCATCTAGAAGAGCAAATTGTATACCTGTACATTTAAATTTCACTATAAATGTACATTTGAGGCCTTAAAGAAACATTTGGAAACTTTAACAGAAAAAAATTATGTTTGGTTTGAGCCGAATTTGCCTTTCATGTGCAGGAATCAAGTAGGTAGACCAAGTATAATGTTGAAATTTTTAACTATTTGAGAGTTAAATATAGTTAAAAAATAGTTTGACTATGATCATTCAAGAGCTAACATATCTCTTGTTATGCTTTAATGCCATTGTCTGTTATCCAGCGGGTATATGTGGACTTTTAAAAATTGTGTTTCAACCAAATTCTATCAGACTTATTAAACACACTGTTCATTGGTTTTCTTTTAATTGATTTATTTTTATGTAAATGAAAATTTTAGTGTAAGTAAAGAAAAATTACTTCTTGTTTTTTAGTATTGAGTTTTCTAATGTATAAGTCAAAGTTTGTCATCATGCATGACTGATCTATTAAGGAGTAGCTGGAATTGTTTGATAATTGTGTGTATTAATGTGTGTTGCTTATATACATAAATGTGTGTATGTATAAGTATTTTTTGCATACATGAGTGTGTATCTGTGCATGCCTATACTTATATACATGAACTGTGTGTGTATGTATTTGTGTACATGCATAAGCCACTGTCATATAGCATATATCATCATATATGCTGAGACTTAAACTTGAAAAAAAATTGAATAATTTGAATGACTCCACTGAAGATTTGCTGACTCAAGGGTTGGGAAGAAGGTGGAAATCTTATTTCTACTGGTGATGACAATCCCAGCATTCCCTGATTATGTTCCTGACTGTAGATGGAAGTCTTGCTGGGCTAGCCACAGGAACTGATTTTGAATCATGAGTTTCTCTCCCCAGTTGCTTAGTTTCTTCTGAGCTTGATGGACAGGAGCCAGCAACCTATGGAGATGCTGGCTCACACCATGCTTATATGTGACAAGCCTGTTTGGCACATGAAGTGGGAATATCTTCATTGTCACCAGCAGCAGTAGCAATAGCAGATTCTTCTTTCCTGCTGCACACCCATCCCTGCACTAGGATGCCTTCCACTGAGCCAAAAACCACAGTATTCTTCTACTTACTAGCCCAAAAGAAGGTTTAGTGGGATTGGGGCTTTTAGATAAGAGTTTACCAAGTACCAGTGTTTTGGAGATGAAAGATTGTGGACTCTGCAAAGGGCCTTGATCCACACAAATTGCATTACCTTTGGTAGAGCAAAAATATAAATGACTTCCCCAGACTTTTGTTCGGAACTCTTTCTACCACAACATGCATCCTGATTTTCCAAAGAGATAAATAAAATGTCACATATTTAGTTATATGTTATCTGTTGGGGAAATTTACATGGTGCCGATCTATAATATACATGCACAAAAATATGTCAATTAGAAAATAAATGAAATTCCAATGATCTAAAAGAAATATCAAGAGTTAGGGAGATTTCCACTTTATCATTTTGTAAGAAAAATATAACAGGGCTGGAGAGATGGTACATCAGGGAGGGTACTTGCTTTGCACGTGGGTGATTCAGGTTTCATCCCAGCATACTACATGGCCCCCCAAGTACTGCCAGGAGTAATTCTTGAGCTTATAACTAAGAGTAAGCCTGGGAAGAGCTTGTTATGGACCAAATATTAAAAAAGAAAAAAGTCTTTGTATGTTACACCTCAAATAATTTCAGCACAGTGTTAAATTAATTCTAGACATAAAGGTCATGTCAAGACTGCATGCATACTGTTTCTTCCTGTTTCAGTACTCTGTCCAATCTGCTTTGATGATGATATTAGTAGTAACAAAGAAAAGAGGAAAGGAAATGGCAACCTCAAAGGAGGTCATTTAAAGGGAGAAGATTAAATACGCCTAGGTTAGGTACTTAGAGGTCATAAAGCTGGGTTCAAATCTGACCTTTGTCAATTTACTAACTGTTCGTAAGTAAAGTAAGTAAGTAAAGGCCCTCCCGACTGTTCGTAAGTCACTTATATTTTAGAATTTTCTCATCTGTACAAAGTAACTGATTCTCCAAGGTAATTTATGTCAAAAATGCTCATATTTTAATTAACTTCAGTAGATGCTGAGTTATTTTAAGGCTCTTCTAATCTTGAAATATGTCTTATACCATCTTTGAAGATCTATGTGTTATGAATGAACGTTTATAGAAAAATTCAAGCTGTACAGAGAGAATGAATACACAATACTGGTGAACATAGTTAGGCTGTCTGGGTTACAGTTCAACCTTTCTGGAGTAAACTTTCTGTGCCCATTTCTAATCCCTGAATTAAGAATAAAAAGCATCAGAGAACTAATAAAATAACTAAATAAACTAATGAGTGTAAGCAACTATCACCACTTCTAGCTTATGATGAGTACCAAGCATTTTAATATCTCTCATTATTGCAGATTTTTTCCACCTTGAATATGTTCAGTTTCCTGTTATTAAACAAGTTGTGATAGAACTGAGACAAATACTGGTGATATTTTTGCTATCTCAGGGATTCTCACGTTGAGACTTGATTTTGGCCCATGGGCTATGAGAATAGCCACACTGGGAGCATTGAAGAATGTTCTACTATCTGAAAATGAAGTTAGATGATCTGAAGGATATTGTGTTACTCTCTCCTTCTCCAGAAGATCTTTCTGTGAGCACCTTGCTAGAAGCAATAACAGCTGTGAGGAAACAGTCAAAACCTCATTGGGGTGAAAGGAAGAAAAAAAATGGTTCTTGTGTGCAGAACCCTGGGACCAACTTCAGAGCCAGTTCTATCTGGTGTAATTCTCCCTGCCCCCCTCCACACCCCCTTAAATGTCTTAGTAGATCACAGTTGTTCAGTTACTTTGCAATACATACTTCAAAGTAGCTCTACTTGTAGTAAACTTTTCTTTTAATATAATGAGACATAGCAAAGAGGAAAGAAATACTGAATGATCTGTCCTATATACTCTAGCATATAGTATACTAAGAATAGTTACTGTGAACAGCATTGGAATTAGCTCTGTGCTTTCTAGAAGCTAGAGATAAAAGTTTGAATAAAACCAAATATTTTATTTCATATAAGAGGAAAGAAGAAAATGACTCATCTGAGTAGAAAAAAATCTGTAGCACTGTAGCCCTGTCCTCCTGTTGTTCATCGATTTGCTCCAGCAGGTACCAGTAATGTCACCATTTTGAGACTTGTTGTTACTGTGTTTGGCATATAGAATACGTTATGGGTAGCTTGTCAGGCTTTGCCATGTGGGCGAGATACTCTCAGTAGCTTGCCTGGCTCTCTGAGAGGGGTGGAGGAATCAAACTCGGCTCAGCCAGGCTGGCCATGTGCAAGGCAAACTCCCTATCACTGTCATTTGGGTAATAATTTGGAAAATCTATTTCTCACATTGACTAGCATAGAGGTTGAAAGCAAATGGAATAATGGACTTATTTTTGAAAAATTTAAATATATTAATTTCCAATTTCAAAGTGATTTGTGTGTGTGTGTCGGGGGAGCTGGGGGCATTGTGGAGCTCCCAGGGTTTAGGATCACCTCTGATATTTAACTAACCAGGACACATGGTTTGGTGTGCTGTTATTCAGCCTCCTCGGTTATGGGGGTTACCAGAACCACCTCTGAGTGGTACCTAAGGATTATCAGGGCCATACCTGACAGTGCTAGAGGACTACGTGGAGGCAAAGACCATACTTGGGTTCTTGTACATTCAATCAAGAACCCTCTAAAATATTCCCCTGGCTGAAATGCTTCCTATAAGCAATCTTTGACTTAGAAACAAAATAAGAATGTCATAGTAAAGTGAAGTCACTGCTGGGTTTTGTGTTTTACCTCTCCTTTTCAGGCTATGATTATAACCCCTCTCTGTTTTTTTGTTTGTTTGTTTGTTTTGTTTTGTTTTGTTTTTTTAAATACACTTTATTCTCTCTTGACTCTTGACAATGGTGTTTAAATACTTTCAGTATCAGTGAATAAAAAAGGCTAGGACTGGGGTGATAGCACAGTGGGTAGAGCATTTGTCTTGCACACAGCTGACCTGGACAACCGGGGTTCGATTCTCTAGGAGAGCCAGGCAAGCTACGGAGAGTATCTTCCCCACACAGGAAAACCTGGCAAGCTACCCATGACGTATTTGATATGCCAAACACAGTAACAACAAGTCTCACAATTAAGATGTTACTGGGCCCACTCAAGCAAATTGATGAACAACGGAAGGACAATGCTACTAGAGGAATAAGGATATCCTAAATAGAGCTACATAGGTTCATGTCAGCAAGTGTAGACAAGTTTGCTTCTCACTGCTGACAGTACTTGTGAATCTTCTGTGTAGACCAGGTGGAGGGAGGCACGGGTGGTGTCGAACTAATTGTGGGTTGGTTATTAACAGGGATACATCATATGTCTTAGAAATCACAAAATGTCCTAAAAGGAAATGTTGGCAGGAAATCCCTATTGATTATTAATGACCAGTTGCTTCGGCAGTGAATGTTTGGCTTATTTACACTTATATGTTCTTTTCAAATAATTATTCCATCTCCTAATTTAGTCCAGTATTTTACCCCAAGGAGACTACAGTGTCCATTCCTCCTAAATCAGATGGAAATGATCAAAAAGGCAGAATATTTTCAATCTTCAATTCTCCTAGCACATCATGCAAAAATCATTTACATTTTATCCCAGAATAGCTGAACATTTACAGAGAGCTCAGAAGACAGAAAAACATTGTCATTTGCAAAATAGGTCCAGGACACAATGCCAGAAAGAAAACTGAGGCAAGAGGCCTTTGAGTAATGAGGCCTCTATGTGGGAGAACCTGGATAAGCTCAGAGCATGAGGGCTGTCAGGATGTTGGTGAATCTAGAAGGGAATAAAAAGCCTCTGCAGAATTCTGAATTAGGAACTGCTTCAGAAGATTCAGCCAGATGAAAGAGTCGATGAAGTGGATGTTTGCAAGCCTGGAGCAGACAGATGGTCAGCAGCTCAAAAGGCAGCATGCTCTGAAATCTGCCTGGGCCAGAAAGAAGCCAAGGTCTTCTGTGAATAGAATCAAGTGCCCAGGCAGCCACATCCGGCAGTTCTCAGGTGAATTCTGTAAAGGGTCACACTTTCCAGTCACCAGGCTTGTCCAAGAAAGTCAATCTGACATAGAATCACTTTCAACATAGTTGAATAGGGGCCAAAACAATTCTTGCTGTTCTTTATTCAGTTGCTGTTAGCCCTTAACTGCTTTCAGAAACAAAATATGATTAAGTATGAATTGAAAAGCTGATAAGAGGTAATCTTGGACAAACTTTGACCAGTAAAATGTAGATATAGTAGAAGACTTGAGAATACCTCTCAGATGCTACTTGAATGTGATATTGTGTGTATATAAATTGAAATTTCTGCTAATGAATTATACATATAGTAGAAACAAAGATTTTGCTAGTAGAGTTTGAATTCTTTTACTGATGGGATAGAAAATTGACCCTTGTTTTTATTGGTGGGAATGTTGTCTGATTAAGCCTCTAAGGAAAACAATAAGGAGACATATCCAAATTGCAAAAACAGAACTCCTAGAGATCCAGAGATTCCACTTCTTTGTTCTATCCCCAACCATTAATTTCTAAAAATATGTTCATACTATATTCATTGAAAGTTTTAGTGTTTAATGAACAGGATACGAAAACAACCCAAATACACAATGACAGATTAATGGATAAAGAGGCCAGAGTATATAAATATGAAGTATTACATAGCAATAATATACATAAAAATCTTACAATTTGGTGTAACTTTAATGAAACCGAAGGGTATCATTATTTATTTATTTATTTATTTATTTATCCACTGTGGGAAAAGTTACAAAGCTTTCAGGTTTAAGTCTCGGTCATGCAATCATCAAACACATTTCCCTTCACCAGTACTTATTTTTCACCACCAAGAACCCCAATATACCCCACTCCCAACCCTCCCAATGCCTGTGAGGCAGATGAATTCTAGTTAACACTATCTACTTTGATTATATTCATTGTTTCAACAAAAGATGCACCATTATTTATTTATTTATTTATTTGTCCCTTATTTGTTTTTAGTTTTTTTTCTATCTTTATTTATTTATTTATTTTTATTAGTGAAACACCATGAGGTGTTTATAGACTTACAAATTATAGACTTACAAATCTTTGTGCTTGGGTTTTAGTTATACAATGATCAAATACCCTTCCCTCCACCAGTGCCCATTTTCCATCACCACGGGTCCCAGTATCCCTCCCACCCCCCATTCCCTCCCCCATCCCACCCTGCCTCTGTGGCAGGGCATTCCCTTTTGTTCTCTCTCTTCTTTCGGGTTCTGTGGTCTGCAAGAGAGGCATTGAGTGGCAATCATGTTTGGTCTATAGTCTACTTTCAGCATGCTTTTCCCATTCTGGAAGGATCCTCCCAACACTCTTTATTTGGTGCTCCATTCTCTATCTGAGCTTCCCTTTCCCCCAGAACGTGTGGCTAGCCTCCAAGTCATGGATCAAAATTCCTGGTACTAATCTCAGCCACTTTTGGATGTTAGTCTCCTATTTTGTTACTTTATGTTCCCCAGATGAATGCAATCTTTCTGTGTCTATCCCGCTCTTTCTGACTCATTTCGCTTAACATGATACGTTCTATGTAGTACCACTTGTATGTAAATTTCATGACTTCATCTTTTCTAACAGTTACATAGTACTCCACTGTGTAAATGTACCAAAGTTTACACTGAAGGGTATCATTTTAAGTGGAATAAATAAGAGAGAGAAGGAAAAACACTAGATGATGTCACTCATCTTAGTATATGAAGATATAAAACATGGTAATAGATAATATAGAATTATCATAAGGTTTTGGCCTTTGATTTAGAATTGGGAAGTGTGGGGGTGATTAATAGAAAGGTAGAGGTAATTTGGTATGAAATAAGGACAGCAGTGGTAGAGGACTTTGCCCCCTTTGGTGGTGAATATACAAGATCTTTTGTATAATAAAGCTATAAAGGTTTACACTGCTTTAATCTGATACCTAAACTACAATAAGTGACAAAAAAAACTCACCAAATAATCCCATATCTGTAAAGGAATAGGTAAAGATGAATAAAAAGTAAGTATTATATGATTCTCTTCTTTGCACTGCTTTGCGAGTTCAGACAGTTTCCAAAGACAGGCATCCTTTTGTGGCTTTCGCTCTCTCAGCATTCTTCGCACAATCATAGAGGTTCTGAAACAGTGATCATATTCCTCATTGATGTCACCAATGACAGCATCTTTCCATGTTGCCGCAATAATGCCAAAGAGCTCCCAGTTGGTGGTAATTCTGGGAGTTCTTTTCTTAAACTTTGAAGTCCTTTCTCCCCACTTCGTGAAGTAGAATTTTGCATGAAGTAGATGGTGGTGAGATCCCATTTGAAATTTTTTTTTATTTTTATTTTTATTTATTTCTTTATTGAATCACCGTGGGAAAGGTTACAAAGCTTTCAGGTTTAGGTCTCAGTCATGCAAATATCAAACACATTTCCCTTTACCAATACTTATTTTTTACCATGAAGAACCCCAATAAAACCCCACCCCCACCCCTCCCAGTCCCTGTGGGGCAGATGAATTCTAGTTAACACTCTATCTGCTTTGATTAGATTCATTGTTTCAATAAAAGATTCACCACTATTATTTAGAGTTTACCGCCCCCCCCAAAAAATCAGACATGCTGAAAAAGCATTGTGAAGTGATTTGCTTTCTACAGCTGGGTTCAAGAATTAAATGTTGGTTTTGGATTTCTGCTATTTTACTTATTGACCCTGGAGGTATTTCTACTGAAAGTCAGATAGTTAAGAAATTGGTTTCTGTGCTCTGGAGTTGTGGCCGTGCTGGAGAGCCGCTAGTGGGGGGCAACTGGTGGCCTCGGTAGGGCGTGAAGGGCGGACCGAAACACCCCCCTTCCCATGAGGTTTTAGTCACCCCCACTCCCCCGGCTCATACCTGCTGTCCACAAGGCTCCCATGTGGCCGCCATCTTTCTTTCCAGAGAGGAGAAGGCGACTGGGGCAACACCCTTTCCCCTCCGGACAGACCTGATGGCCTGGATTAACGCATAGTCCGTTCACTTTTCTGCTCCAAGCTGCCGGGTTCTGCATTAAGTCCTTGTGCTTCTGGGGCCGTGGCCGTGCTGGAGAGCCGCTCGCGGGGGGCAACTGGTGACCTTGGTAGGGCGTGAAGGATGGACTGGAACACCCCCTTTCCCATGAGGTTTTAGTCGCCCCCACACCCCCGGCTCATACCTGCTGTCCACAAGGCCCCCATGCGGCCGCCATCCTTCTTTCCAGAGAAGAGAGGGCGAATGGAGCAACACCCTTTCCCCTCCGGACAGACATGATGGCCTGGATTAACACATAGCCCGTTCACTTTTCTGCTCCAAGCTGCTGGGTTATGCATTAAGTACTTGTGTTTCTGGGGCTGTGGCCATGCTCCAAACTTAACTCTGATTTTCAGGGAGAAAGGTTGGGTGGTTTACATCCCATGGATCACTTTGTATATAGAGAGACGTCGCACGTTTTGACGAAAAGTCCTAGTTCCCACATACTCGAGCTGTGCTTGTAGAGGCTTCTGGTCACCGGGGTTCCATCTGGGGGAGGCGGGATGTGGTACCTACCCCATCTGGGACTTCGCGATGATCTCGGCTCTTTTTGGAACCTGTTTTTTTTTTTCCTTCGGGATCTGTGGATCCCGCCCTCCATGTTGTCCTTCTCTTTGGCTGAATGCTGTAAAGATGGCGCTGGGGGGGCAGGCTGTGGGCGTGACTTCCGGAATCTGAGGTTACCTGGGAGTTGTAGTCCCGGCAGATTTGAGGAAAAGTCCTAGTTCCCGCATACTCGAGCTATGCTTGTAGAGGCTTCTGGTCACCGGGGTTCCATCTGGGGGAGGCGGGATGCGGTACCTACCCCATCTGGGACTTCGCGATGATCTCGGCTCTTTTTGGAACCTGTTTTTTTTTTTCCTTCGGGATCTGTGGATCCCACCCTCCATGTTGTCCTTCTCTTCAGCTGAATGCTCCCTTTGAACTTTTTGGACAACAGCAACATCAGTTAGGCAAAACTGTTGATTGAATTTAATGTGGTCAATTTTGTTGTGGAAATGTCCACCAGGAGACTTCCATGTCCAACGTTTAGATTTGGCTTTCTGGAACTGTAAGTTACCATGGGTGGTCTTGGTTGACATGATGAACTTAGAAGTCTCTCACTCATTTCGTTCTCTTCCACGCCATGGGTCCTGATGTGGAGTTCTTCAGGTGACCTTCTTGGTCTTATCTTGGCATTAAAATCACCAACAATGATCTTGTAGAAGGTGTCATCTTCTTTATAGAAAGTCTCCAGATCCGTGTAGAATTTCTCAATTTCTTCTTCATCGTAGGTGGATATTGGTGCATACATGACAGAGATAGAAACTGCCAGCAATGAGCCACATTTATTGAAACAAAAGCGTCCAATTCAGGTCGTTAGGCATTTGAATCAATCAATACTCATGGCCACGTTTGTGCTGACCAGGACACCAACACCACTGATGCCTCTTTTATCACATGTTCTGAGAAACAATTCTTTGCCAGTATCAAAAGTGGTGTGATTTGATTGATGCCTTCTCATCTTGGTCAGACCAATGATGTCATACTTGATGTTTTGCACTTGCACTATCAGGTCCTCAATGGATGCATCCGCTGCCAGCATATGTGCATTGAAAGTATAGACAGTCATTTTAGTCCTTCTTTGTTTTGGCATCCTAGTTCAGACCTGAGATTTTATCAACCTCGCCTTGCTCATCCTTCTTAATGCTGCTGTATTGGGGGCTATTTCAGGGTCGGGGGAATGAAACCCATTGTTACTATTTTTGGCATACTAAATACGCCAGGGTAGCTTGCCAGATAAAGGAAGAACTCAAAGAGAGAAGAACAGCACTGTTGACCAATGCGGCAGAATCTGGGGAAAGTGTTCACTAAGCCCACCTGTCCTTCGCCAACTACAAGACCAAGGTGACGGCCCTCTGACATACTGATGGATCTATCCAATCTTCCAGAAGGCAATGGAGAAGATTTTCCATGATGTCTAATCGTATCTCTTCGATAGCCACGTCTACCTTCCCACATAGCAAATTCTGCAGGATGGATATGTCGTTCCCAACATTCTCTCTTGCGAAATCTGACACTTCATTTTGTTGGTAAAGAAGCAAACAGCACCTGGTCCAGACAAGGTCAGACCCGAACACCTGAAGAATCTGCTGCCAGTGCTCATCAATACACTGGCTTGGCTCTTAACACACTCCCTGTCTGAATGCAAGGTTCCATCCCAATGGAAAACCAGCAGAACTGTTCTGTTGTACAAGAAGGGAGACATCCACGACATCCGCAACTATCGCCCAATCTGCTTGTTTTCCATCATCTACAAGGTGTTCACTTGAGTCATCCTGAATAGGATTGGCAGAACACTAGATAAAGGACAACCATGCGAGCAAACCGGGTTCTGAAAAGGATTTGGCATGATCGACCATATCCACACAGTAACCAAGTTCATTGAAGTTTCTCAAGGGTTCAAGATGCTGCTCTGTCTAACGTTCATAGATTTAAACAAGGCCTTTTATTCTGTTGGGACTGAAGCAGTCACTGAAGCCCTAGTCAAACAGAGTGTTCAAACTTAGTACATCAAGATACTTGGTGACCTGTATTATGAATTCACTACCAGGATCTCACCATTCTACAAGGAAGTGATCATTGATGTTAAGGTTTGGCAGGGCAATGCCATTTCACCGAAACTCCAAGTGCCACCCTCGAGAACGTCATGCAAGGACTGGAATGGGAAGGAATGGGAGTGAAGATAGATGGTGGGCAACTACACCACCTTTGTTTCGCTGATGACATCATTCTAATAACACCAAACATTAGCCTAGTGGCATGAATGCTGGCCGACTTTGACCATGAGTCTGGAAAGGTTGGATTACAGCTTAATTTCACAAAGACAATGTTCATGAAAAACAGACTAGTTCCTGACACCCCATTTGCTCTCAATGGAATGAACATCTCCAAATGTAACAGTTATGTGTATCTATGGGCTGGAGCAATAGCACATAGGTACGGTGTTTGCCTTACAAGTGGCCAACATGGCCGACCCGAGTTCGATTCCTCCGCCCCTCTCTGAGAGCCCGGCAAGCTACTGAGAGTATCTCGCCGGCAGGGCAGAGCCTGGCAAGATTCCCTTGATGTATTCGATATGCCAAACACAGTAACAACAATTCTCATGATAGAGACATTACTGGGCCTGCTCGAGCAAATCGATGAACAACGGGAGGACCATAATCATGACCATGTTTATCTATGTCGAAACTCAACATGACAAACCTCCTGGCACCAGAGCTGTGCAGGAGGAAGAGAGAGACATAGAATGCCTTCAAGAGCATTGCAGATTGCCTCAGAAACCTGAGCCCTATGAAAACAGAATGAGAACGCTATTCAGGTCTCCCCAAAAATTGAAAGAGCTATGCTTGGAGTATCATGCTTCACTCAAGTGAGAGAAGGAATAAGGAGTTCTGACCTCCCTCAATGATAGAGAATCAGGGATGCTTTCTTGTTTGCTAAGGAGTTGAAAATCAGATGGGCTGTACACATAATGCAATTTGAAGATGACAACTGGACTAGAACCGTTACCAACTGGATTCCACGGGACATCAGAAAAATGTGTGGCTGCCCACTTATGAGATGGTCAGACTTCTTTGTCAAGACTCTGAATGAACGGTTTCAGGCTCTTTGTGCTCCTGGAACAAGCAGACACCATTGGGTACACTAGCATGCAACAGGGACAAATGGAGATGTTACTGACACCCGCTAAATCTAATCAATGAGTAACAGGATATCAAGTGATCAAGTGATTATTTGAGTCTCACTTTTCCATTACTTCTGAGTAATTATTTTCAACAATTTTATATCTGTGGACCAACATCTGTCCACAGAGTGGTGGTTGAGAACTCTTATTAGTTGAGCAGAAATAGCTCTTACATGGATCAATAAGAAATTTCTCTGGACTCTCAAAGTCAACAAAGGGTTTTAGCTGAAAATTACTATTCTAAAAGATTAAAAATATTAGTTGATATGTTGTAATTTATAATCAATCACGATCACGACCACCCTGTTGTTCGTCAATTGCCTCGAGCAGGTGCCAGTAACGTCTTCTTCGTCCTAGCCCTGGTAAAGGTAAAAGGTAAAGGCCCTCCCGTTGATCGTCGATTTGCTCGAGCGGGCCCAGTAACGTCTCCATTGGAGACTTTGTTGTTACTGTGTCTGGCATATCGAATACTCTCGGTAGCTTGCCGGGCTCTCCGAGAGGGGTGGAGGAATCGAACTCGGGTCGGTCATGTTGGCCGCGTGCAAGGCAGACACCCTACCCGCTGTGCTATCGACCTAGCCCTGAGATTTTTTTTTTTTAAAGTGCCATATTCAAGGCTTTTTCAGGGTTAGGAGAATGAGACCCATCATTGTTACTGGTATTTGGCATATTGGGTATACCACGGGGAGTTTGCCAGACTCTGCCGTGTGGGGTAATTTATAATATAAATAAGAAATATAATTTGATAAACAAACTATAAGTAGCATACAAATTACTTGCAGAAATGGAGTGAACAGTCAGAGATAGTATATCAGGTAAGCTTCTTGCCTTGCGTGCAACTGACCTAAGTTCAATTCCTGGCACTGCATATGGTCTCCAGAGCACCACCAGCAATGATTCTTTAGTGCAGAGCCAGAAGTAAACTTTGAACACCTCTGGGCACAAAAACAAAAACAAAACAAATGTAAGAAATGAGGTAAGTCTCCTACAACTTTTCCACTAGAATTTTTAAAATAATTCAAGCATTAATTGGGTGAACTTATTTTTGATTGTGAAAATTAATTAAAACTGCATCTTGGTTATTATCATGTATTAGTCAATGTTTTTCTTAATTTTAAGTGTATAAAAAATTTATTTCATAGAATTTCTGCTATCAAAGTCTTAGCTGCATGACAGAAAGTGGATTTTGTAAGTAAAAATTTTATTCTGTAGCATGTTATTCCTGCTCAGGATCTGAAAATGAATAAAGTTATAAAGAGTTAAGCAAAAAATCTTCGAAAGAGAAGTAATAGAAAAGATCTGTTTGCAATTACTTTATTCAGTTAAAGAGAACTTTCCTTAGCAACTAAATACAAAACATCCCAATTTTATGTAATCTACAGATTTTACTGCAGTCCACAAAAACTGCAATCAATTTTTAAAAACCTGATTACTGAGTAGATATGCAGAGCACAAACTGGTAATACGGGACATATGGTTTGGCCATGTTGATGTCTGAACTCTTTTTGTAATTTTGCATTTGAAACCCTATCAGGTATTTTTAAGGCAGAAATAGAGTGTAATTAACTTGCTGTGGCTCTTTTGAGTTGCAATTAGAATTGAATCAGATAAGCATGTTTGTTGGATGACAAGAAAAAAGGAGAATTTGCATATTAGAGTTCTTTGGTCAAAGCCCCAGGAAAGAAAATTGCAAAGAAATGCAGTGTGTATGGGGGAATGTGTGGGCACCAACGATCCAACAGACTTCTTTGGTGATAGGGGCACATTTTAGAAGAAGAGAACACTAGAAATCATAGTTAAGGCTATTGTAGACATCAAGATTTTTTTCTTAGAGCAATTTTATGTTCATTGCAAGATTTGGAGAAAAAACCAGAAATTTCTTATATATAGTTGCCCACACATATGCTCAACTAGAGGGCTGTAGAGATGGTACAGCTAATAGGAATGAATGATGGTTTATAGACTCATGTGGCATAACATTCCCATTTCTACCCTTTATGCATGCACTTTATATGAGAAGAAATGGATTTGAATATTAATATTCAAATATTCTCAGGGTCTATAGTAAATATTTTAGCTGGAAAATTACCTTTGGACATTAAGTAGCAAACTGAAACATGTTCATGGTAAAATGTTCAAATAGTATAAAGAGTTAAAGTCAAATGCTTAAGTATCTTCTAGATTATTCTGGAAGCATGAAAACAGCTCAGTATACAGATGAGGGAGTCCAGGGCATCTGATACTATGAGTTAGTTTATGTTCTGCTGCCAAGTCTATACTGAAACTCCTATCTTTAGTCTTTAGCTTTCTTTATACATGTCTGAATAAAGGTTGTAAATTTATTTATTTATTTATTTATGCACTTATTTATTTGAGACGGTTTGCGCCATGGCAGCTATGCTCAAGACTTACTTCTAGTTCCATGCTCAGGTATCACTTCTGCTTGGAGAAGAAGACATCTGTCATGCCAGGGATGAAACTAGGGTCAGCCACATGAAAAGCAAGCACCATACTCCCTCTCTGGCCTCAAGTTTACTCACTTAGTGAGAATTTGGGCTGGAGCGATAACACAGCAAGTAGGGCTTTTGCCTTGCATGCGGCTGACCAGGCTGATCCAGGTTTGATTCCTCCGCCCCTATTGGAGAGCCTTGCAAGCTACCAAGAGCATCTTGCCCACACAGAACTACCCTGACAAACTACCCATGAGATATTCGATATGCCAAGAACAGTAACAAGTCTCACAATGGAGAAGTTACTGGGCCCGCTAGAGCAAATCGATGAACAACGGGAGGACAGTGACAGTGACAGATTTCTACAAGTGTTACCCTACTTTTAAGTTTTTCTGCCCTCATGGCAAATTTATGTACCAAATACCAAATGGATTTGAATATTAATATTCAAATATTCTCAGGGTCTATAGTACATATTTTAGCTGGAAAATTACCAAGGTATTTTTATCTAGATGTTATGATTGGTATTTACATTGCCTCTATTAGAAAATTGGAGCGATAGCACAGCAGGTAGGGTGTCTGCCTTGCACGCAGCCAACATGGCCTACCCGAGTTCGATTCCTCTGCCCCTCTCGGAGAGCCCGGCAAGCTACCGAGAGTATTCGATATGCCAGACACAGTAACAACAAAGTCTCCAATGGAGATGTTACTGGGCCCGCTCGAGCAAATCAATGATCAACGGGAGGGCCTTTACTTTACTTTACTTTACTATTAGAAAATTGAAACTTATCAAGATCAGCTGGAAAGGGAAGTTGCTTTTTCCCAAACTCATGTACTACTGTAGAACTGGGATCTTAAGCTCAATCCTTTTCTCTCAGAGCATAGGCCTGGTATATGATAAATAATTAATGTTAAGAGACTTGATAAATTATTCCTTGTAAGTGCAATATTTGAATGTTATTTCAGTTCTTATATATTTTTATTAGAAATTATTTATTAATTGAATTATATGAATACTACCTTGACCATCATTTATCTAGTCCAGGAAGGAGAGAAAAAAATGGTTGCTGACTTTAGGCCTTTGCCTTGGCTTTGCTGTTTTCCAGATGGGAAGAAGATAGGATTTATGAAAGGCGCACTTTGCATGCAGGGGCAAACATTAATGATTTCCGAATGTTGTTCCTTAAAAATAAGATGCACTTATGATATTGGAGCATTCTTACAAGGATCATTTTGGAAAGGGAGGGAAAGATTCCAGAAGGTAAAACATATTCTTTTCAAATCTTCTGGCATTGGAAAGTTGGCTTCATTTTTTGTACTTATGTAGAGGTCAGAAATCTAGGAAGTCTCCCTCCCACCTTGCGTCTTCCAACCCCCTCAAACTCCCTTACCAACCTGCTCATTCCAAATGTGCAATCAACATGTGCCAAGGCAAATATAAGCTTTGGATTAGCATTTGAACTGGTGGACAGTCCTTTGGCCAGTGTTGATAAGGTTATACAGCTGTGTCTCCCAGCACAACGGGCACCGTGATGAATTAGGCCATGAGTTGGTATTTAGACAAATTGGGCAATATTTTCTAAACTTTCTGTGCCATATGTCCACACAAGAATAGGATAATGAGTGCAGAGGCAGTTGACTTCCGCAAAAATAACATTTCCAAACCAGAGAACTGCAAATGCACAAAAGGCAAAAAAAAAAAAATACCCCCTCCCCCAGTCACTTCAATTATAATAAGAATAGCCATTATTGCCATTATTGTCATTATTATAGGAATTCCTCATTTGTTTTGCATTACTAGAAACAAGGGAGTCCTTGTAAAATACATCCTTAGATAAATTAGGCTTTCCATTCTAAATATCAATGATGGTTTTTATGTGTAGCTTATTCTCTTCTTTGTCTGCCAACTTTTTGGGGGAAGCTAATGGGATTTACTGACTAAACTGGTGTAAACAGCATCCAAATTCATGTCTACCTGGAATTTGAAAGCATTGCTTCTTTTATCTAGTCTTCCATAATGAAATATCACAGTGGAGGTGATTACAGTAGACATTTATTTTCCTAAAATTCTGGAGACTAAATCAAAGTACCAGCCTAAATAATTTTTACTGAGAACTCTTCTTGACTTTGCTGAATGGTCTTTCCTTGCTGTGTCTTATATGGTGGAGGAAAAAAGTTGCTCCAGTTATCTCTTTTATTTTTCCTACAAGGTCAATTGTGCTATTTGATAAGAAACCCACTCTCTTATGATTTTATTTTAAATCTCCTTTGCTTCCTGAAGAACCTCTCTCCAGAGGGAGTCACATAGGCAGCACTGACTTCAGCTTTGAAATTTGGAAAGATGCATTTCAGAGATAGTATACAGTACATCCATATACAATGACTGTATTTAGAGTCCTAATGTAGTGACAGGTAAGAAGTGAAAACAGAGATAGCCAAGGAAGAGAATGGCACACGAAATGATTTAAGAACAAAGAGATGCTCCTACAAGCCAGGGATCATCAGTGACGATAATCATCTTAGTGATGAGAGCGACCTCCAGATGATAGAGAAGAGAACGGAGTCTCTCTCCACACTCCCAGGAGGAAACCAAGCTCATGCATACCTTCATTTCAGAGTTAAGTTTTCAGAGCCATGAGAGAATGAATCTCTGTGTTTTTTTTTTTTTTGAGGGGTGGGTTGGAGGATGTTTTCCAAATGGTTCTCAGGATGCCAGGGGTATTTGTTGGCAATTCTTGGTCAACTAAGCTGGCAGTTCAATGTGAAACCCTAGGATGTGGGGCTTCTCAGTCCCTTGATGTTAGGAATTACCCGGGCCAGCCCAAGCAGTGCCTGGTTGACTCCCGGGATGCACCTATCTGTGCTTGGGAAAGCATAGGTTATTGAGATTAAATGGAGATTGGTTGAATGACAGGTATGCCTTGAACCCTAAACTAAATCCAGCCCCAGATTTCTATGATAAAATTTTAAATCCCTAATTGGAAGTGATTTTCTGTGGCAGCCCAGAGGATTCACATATTTGACTATTATCCCCAGACTATTAAACCCGAGATGGTCAGCACTGAGATCCTCAGATGGTGTAACATGGCAGTGTCTATGTTATCTCATAGCACATACTGACCACTGGCTTCGTGAATGAACACAAAAGCTCTTAATTTTCAGTTTTCATCCTCTCCACTGTTGCAGGCATGGAACACTGATCATTAAGCCTAGGATTGAATGGTTAGAGTAAATGAATAAATCTCCTTTGTTTCAAACAGACTCTGTTTGTTCTCTAACTTCCCCACTGAGGCATCAAGGTAAAAATTCGACAGCCTGACTCCACTTCCTGTCAATGATCATGAATGAACACTTACTCATTGATTTCTCCTTGTTGATGATGCTGATAGAACAGAAACACTCTGTTCTTGCCTTATTGATTAGAAAAGGAATGGCAAGGCCATCTGCTGATTGTAACAAAGGCCCCGCACTGCAGTGTCTTGTCAGAATACTCTTGTTACAGTACAAGCTTCAAACAAGTGGCCTAGGACTACTACTGGATCCTTTAAAACTCTCCCAAACACTATCCTGCCAAACCTACCTCAGGACTGTTTTGGCTGTGGACCAGAATTATGAACCTGACTCTTGATTATATGCTCTCTTCCTCATATTACAATCTGCTTATGTATCAGTCAACTGTGAAAAGATATGGGGTCCTCATTGGTAAATGCTCTAAGTCCTGACTTGTAGTCCACAGATCAGAGATTGGTGACATTTTACCTTTTAATCAATAATATCCTATTTACTTTTTAAAAAATTCTATTTAGTTTTAAGTCCTTTAAAGTTTACAGCACATTATTTCATGATACCATTAGATTCCCATGATATTCTTAAGAGGAAGAAAAAAAATATATTTTATCACATTTTATTTATTAAAAAACTGAGGAAAGAAGGGAAGAAGGAAGAAATGAAGGAAGAAAGAAAGGAAAAATAAAAGGGAGGGGAGGAGTTAACGAGAGAGGAAGAAAGATAATTTTTGACTAAACAACTTAAAGATTGGAAGAGGGTATGAGAGATGATACTTGTAAGAAAGTAAGGGCTAAAGTCAAAAGGGCATTCTATCTTTGTGAGTTTATAAGTATTCTAAAAGCAATGAAAGATCATTGAAGGGTTTTCTGCAGGGAGTAACTTGGTCAGATACATCTTTTTCTGTTTGTTTGCTTGTTTTTGTTTTTTTGAGTCACACCCAGCACTGCTCAGGGGTCACTCCTAGCTCTGCACTCAGAATTAATTAATTAATTAATCCTGGCGATGCTTGGGGGACCATATGGGATTGAACCAGGGTCAGCCACGTGCAAGACAAATGCTCTACCCACTGTACTATCACTCCAGTCCCAGTCAGATACATCTTTGAAGGCTGTCTCTCACTGCTATGTGGAATGTGGTATTAGACTGCAGCAAGTACAGAGATCAGATAGTGGTCTACACTTGACTTCAAGTGAAATAAATTGAGTCTCTAGCCCCAGAAGTGACACTGGAATGAAGTGTGAAGCGTGCAAAGGAAGAATATAGATAAGACTGGTGTTTCATTAAAAGTGGGATGATGAAGTTGTAGCAATATTATAGCAGATAGGGCAATTGCCTTGCATGCAGATGATCCAGACTTAATCCCTGGCACTCCATATGGTCCTCTTTGATAAGGGTGTTATTTCAATGTAAGCAAGGATAATGGGGCTGAAGCAACATTTATAGCAGGTAGGGCACTTGCCTTGCATGCAGATGATCTGGATTTAATACAAAACAACTTTTATGGTCCTCTCAGCCCACTAGGAGTGATTCCTGAGGACAGACCCAGGGAAAAGCCCTGAGTAGTATCAGGTGTGGTCCCAAAACAACAATACTACCAAAATTGCAATGAAAGATACATAACCATAAAGGAGATCTCATTTTTCTGGCTCAATACAGAAACAATTTCAATAGATTATATTTAGTGGCCACAACAGTAAATAAAGAGGAATTAATGTTAAAGGGCTGGAGCGATAGCACAGCAGGTAGGGCGTTTGCCTTGCATGCAGCCAGCATGGCCGACCAGAGTTCGATTCCTCCGCCCCTCTCGGAGAGCCCAGCAAGCTACCGAGAGTATTCAATATGCCAGACACAGTAACAACAAAGTCTCCAATGGAGACGTTACTGGGCCCGGTCGAGCAAATCGATGATCAACGGGAGGGCCTTTACTTTACTTACTTTTACTAATGTTAAAGTGACTATTACACATAGGTATTAATTCATGATTATGATCACGATTATCCTGTTGTCCGTCGATTGTCTCGAGCAGGCACCAGTAACGTCTCCTTCTTCCTTGCCCTAAGATTTTAAAAGAGCCATTTAAATGCTCTTTTAGGGTTAGGAGAATGAGACCCATCATTGTTACTGGTATTTGGCATATTGAGTACGACACGGGAAGTTTGCCAGACTCTGCCATGTGGACAGGATACTTTTGGTAGCCTTCCAGGTTCTCCAAAGGAAAAATGAGATAATAAGATGTTGCATGGCCACAAATGTGGCTGCATGCTTCCAGGAGCTGGGTTTTATAGTGTCTGCATCTTGGCCGTTGATGGGACCAACCTGGCGCTGGAGGCAGCTTGTGGGTGTGATGCCTACCTATTGGAAGATGGGGGTCTGGGTGGAGAAGGCCCAATCACAATCTGAGTAGGCTTAGAGATCTCAGTCCTGGGACCTGCATGCCTGGGTTCCTCTGCCAGTTCTTTCATGGATGAGGCTTGTCCAGACGTGTGGAGAGTGGTCCCAGCATGGCTGTGGCTGGCTCCGGAGGTATTAATTGAACAGGGAATTTTAATTTGACTAATATTGCTCAATTACATGTCTGCACTGTTCTCATTCACAGAATTACTCCTGGTAGTGTAATTGCTACTGATTTGATGAGAATGATTTTGTTGGGAATTTGATTTAAAATTTTCACCAAAGTTATTTAAAGAAACAACATGGAATTACTTGTTCACATATTATTTATTGTATGCACATATTATTTATTATTTGACATGCAGAGGGTTGATTTGAATGTTGTATAAACTAAGAAACATATTGAAGACAGACAAGATTTTAGACAGTAATTTCTGGGGTAACCAGAGAGGTAGTACAGTTGGAAAGGATTTTGCCATGTATTCAGCTACTCAGCACTCCATATGGCCTCTCAAGCCCTGCCACTAGTGATCCCTGAGCACAGATTCAGGAGTGAGCCCTGGAAACATCCAGGCGAGGGCCCCAAAAATAAAAATAATAAAAATAATTAATAGAGAAAAGAACAGTCTTTCTGAGGAGGGTTTTCACTATTTAAACATACCTTTAATATTATGAAGACATTCACTGGGAAATACTTTTGAAGTAAAGCACTTTCTCATTAGCTTGCTAGAGGGCAGTGTGGCGGAGTCAGGTAAGAAAGACAATAGAGTCTGAAGGGTTAATGTTCATCTTGAGTTTCCTTTCATCATGATGTAATCTTGCATATATCACACCTTTCTCTGAATCTCAATTCCTATATCTATATGTTAGAAATAATAATATTGGCATTAAATATTTTTAAGTGGGATTCATACATAAGAGCCCGCTCAAAAGTCTAATCGATCTTAACTTTTTTGTTTGGTTTGTTTGTTTTTGTTCCATACCCAACAATGTTCAAGGGGTTAGTTACTCCTTGCTCTGCATTGAGGAATTATTATTGAAGGTGCTTGGGGGACCATAATGGATACCAGAGATCAAACCCCCGTAGGCTGCATAAAAGTCAAAAGAGCTACCCCCCGTACCACTGCTCCGGCCCTAATCAATATTTAACTCCTAATATGACTATTTTCCTACACTTTTCAACGCCAGTAGCATCTCCATTTTAAGGCAGTGACGTCTTATGTATCACTTATAGAATGCTTTCTAATGTTCACACACAAACAAGCCAAAAAAAAAAAAAAAGAAAAACCTCTCTTCCTCAGGGGTAGAAAATTCTCTAATCTCAGCCCAAGAAATAGGTTTATTTTGGAAAGTTCCTTCAAAAATCCACCAGGCTATTGTTTCTGAGGTTGGAGTTTGATTTGGCTTGCATTATGGCAATACAAAATAAATACTGTAAATAAATAACAAAGATACCCTTTAATTTTGGGGATGAGGAATTGAAGTACATTCCGTGCTGAATTTGTAAACAACCAGCCAATTTTCTGATAGAATTACTGAAGAGCAGACTCCTCTGACTGCTCCCTGTGTGAAAGACAGTCCCATAGTGGTGTCTGGCTGATTAGTGGTTAAAGAATGAGTCTTTCGAGTTTTCCAGTATCTTAAGGCATTAAAAGCATTTTTGGAATAAAATAAAATCACCCTCATCATAGCATCACTGGTTGATGAAGCCACAAGGTCTTTTGTAATGTTTAAATACAGGCCACTCGATGATGGAGCTGACCATGCTCTGGCCACCACTTTGCAGAGGGTTCCCTTGACAGGCTCTCTCACAGAGAACCTCAGAGAGGTGTTGTCTGCCTGTACGAAGTCGAAGTAGGTTTCATTGCATTTTCAGGCAGATCAAAACCACTCTCACAGCTAATCTTTCAGGTAGTTTATTTGAAATGGTTACCAAGTCAAAGTTAAGAGAAGAAGGGCACTTATTAAAAGTAAGTGCTTTGCCTGTCTCCCTGAGATGGGATTTCAAGACTAGATATGAATGGCCCTCACTTTGATTGCGAGAGCAGTAATTTTCTTCCTAGATTATAGTAAATTGTAAATAGACCAGGATGTTATTTAGTTACTGACTTCTATGCTGCCTCCCACTTAGGAAAAAAAAAAGAACAAAGGGAAGATGGGAGAGAAAGAGAACAAAATGCAGAAATGAGAACATGGACTGATAATCTACACTAGCACACTGAGGAGGGAAAAAACCTAAACCAGAGAGAAGAGAGAGAGAGAGAGAGAGAGAGAGAGAGAGAGAGAGAGAGAGAGAGAGAGAGTAAACCTAATATTAAGAGTGCTGCATTTATCTTTTTTTTTCTGGTAAGCCGTTTACTTTCCTTTCTGAATTCCAGACCCGTCTCCCAGGATTCTCAGACTCATCTGTCCTTCTGGGAGAAATGGGTGACCTTTCAGGACCAGGGTAAGATTAAGGAGCAGAAGCAGCACAGAGGGTTGAGGATGCTGCAGCTGGTTTAGTAATTTTTCCTACTAACCTTTAGGTAGACAATAGAAAGGATGGGAGACCAAGCCGGTCCCAACACATGGAAATGAGGTACTTTTAGACCCCATTGCTTCCATTTGTTGCTCTTGGGGCTGCTTATAGTGAGACACAGTGTAAGAGCACAAAGCGTCACAGAAAGCTGCAAGATTGAGACTGTGGGTGGGAGGTCCCAGCTGTGTCCCTGAGGAGCCTCAGGGCAAGGCTTTGGGTAGCAAACAATCTGACTGATGGACATCTGGATGAGGTCCAGACCAAGGTAGCAAGGCAGAGTGGACTTCCTTGGCCTAGAGGCTCTGTAATCACCAGCCTCTGTGTGAAGCTGGTCTCTAAAAGAAACGTGAAAGGGGGAGAGCATTGTATGGAAGGAAACATCTTGTTTACAAATGTCAGGCAGTAATTAGCATATTTTAAAGAGAGGAGCCACTACTGCTGGCTTTTGTTAGTTGAAAACCTCAGCGCTTTCTTGTGGCTCTGCTTTAAGAGCCTGGGTAGACATGGAGACTCGGAACCCAGTTCATAAATAGTTGATTTCATATTTTAAAATCCTGCACTAAAACTGTCACCCCCTCTCGTGGATCACAGATGGTGAAGAACTAATTTGTTACTGTTTGATAACTGCTTTTATGTATCAAAGCTCTTATTTACTGCTCTGTGGGGGAAATGACAGACTAAAAGCGATTGTGTGTTTTCTTTCCGTTTTCCTTTAACCAGGAGGCTTCTTGTTTCCCCCTTTAACATGGTTCTTGTTTGAAATATAAAATTGTGAATCTTCTGCATATGTTGGCTTTATTGAATCCATTTTGGGGGGGGGGATTTGAAGAACGCCTCTCATCGCAAAGTCCAGGAGCCCGCTGTCATGTATGTAATAACATACAGGCCAGCCTCTGTCTTTCTCTTAAATCACAAAAGTGTTTCTAATTAGATATGCAAATTGGGTACTTTTAGACCCCATTGCTTCCATTTGTTGCTCTTTTCTCTTGAAAACTGTCAGGAAAATGTTTGCAAGTGCATAGACCATGAGGTGAATCTGTAGGATCTGCTCCTAATATCCAGGCAAACCTCTTTCTCTAACTATACTTCTTTCATTCATTGGTTTGTTTATTCCCTCAGTGAATTGTTATCTGTATTTGATTTAGCTTTTCATTTAATCCACTACTTGATTTTTTACCTTTCTTCGTAGTATCATCTGGCTGTATCCAAGCTTGTTATGTACAGGGAAGCACCATCAGTAGATGCTCCTCACCAGTCCTACCCTTGACCTTGAGGAATCCTGGGAAAAACATAAAATTGCTATTAAAAAAACCAACAACAAACTAGTTCATGTTAAAAAAATGACAGACTTTCAAATTTTCAAATGGCTGAAAAAATATCTTCTTGCTGTAATAAACTGCATTGATTTTACATAATTTGTCGGCACATGACATCCATTTGTTGACCTATAACGTTGCTTCTCTCATACAACGGTTCAGAGTGAAGTAGTTTTGATAGGAACTGTGATCCACAAAGCCGAAATTTTATTACGTAGCTTTTTACAGACAAAGGTTTCAAATTCCCAAGCTATCTCATTCCTTGATTTTTTTTGATATCACAGGAAAATACTTTGATCCTATACCTGGTTTATACAAATCAGACTCAGATATGACCCTCTTGTAAATTGTGTGTGTGTGTGTGTGTGTGTGTGTGTACATGCACATGCACACATAGGTTAAGATAGAGGGGTTGTGGGTGCCAGATGTGGTGTTGGTTTGGTAGGATAAAATCCGTAGAAGATGCTTTATGAAAATCAAGAAAGTAGAGGTTTGATAGTAGGAGATAGTTCTTGAACTCAAATTCACCAATCTACCATCTTTTCCACCCAAATACTTAGAAAATAAATTTTGAGCATCATAGCTGAAATAACTGTATCCAGATGCCAACTTCCCATTCATTGTTAGAGTCTCTGCTCTTATTGTTCAGATGTAAACTTAATGAAGCAACGATGAGAAGAAATCAAATGAGAAGAAGTGTCATAAAACACTTCTGTGTCAGGGGTCCTCAGCTTGCTCGGAGTGGTAGTCAAGGTATATTATTCTAGAAATTAAAATGGAAACACAATTTAAAGTAATGTTACATTGACAGAGGTAAATAGCTAATTGAATTCAAAGGATATTTAAACTTTATAGTCATGAAAATTTTACTGTTTCAAAGCCTGTGCTAGATATTTTTCCCTCTTTATATAAGAAAAAAATTAATATGGTACCATTCAATACAGTTACCACAGAGAAAAAATTAATATATAAAAGATAGCTTACTCACTGTGGTCCCTGTGTACTCAGAAACTAGTTATTTCATTAGACAGATCTATCTTCTGCCTCAGTACTTTTCTATTTTCTTCTCTGATGTGTACACTGATATCACCAATAATAACTACTAATTATTTGATATTTTCTATCATCTGTAACTTTATTTGGGTAAATATCATAGTTTCTGAAGCTAAATTCTTGGTATTTCACACTTTCATGGACCTCAATTTTTGCCTTCATATCTTCTTAAATAAGAACATTACTCTATGCAACTCCCAGAATAGCCTAAGGAAGAAAATGAGGAGAAAGAAGAGAAGGAATAGGAAGAAGAAGAGAATGATGGTGATGAGGAGGATAAAATGAAGGAGGATGAAGAAGAACAAGAACTAGAAGGAAGAGGGGGAAGAGGAAGAGGAGGTAGAGGAGGAGGAAGAAGAAGAGGAATGAAAAGAGAAGAAAGGAGAGGAATATTACATTCTCTGACTAGTCTAAATAATTGAGCTAATCATGATGGAGAGAAGGTAAGGTGAGGGTGGAGGTGTTTTAGAGAAAAATCCTGAAATATTGGTGAAGGGAAACAGACACTCAGATGAAGTGTGTGAAATTAAGTGTTGTGTGCATGGACTTGTATCATTATAGTACTTAAACTCACTGTGGTTAAACTTAAATTTATAGAAAGAAAACCTTAAGAATCAGCACTGAGAGGCCAGAGTAATATTACAATAGTACAGCAGGTAGAGTGCTTGCTTTGCAGACAACAAACTTGAGTTTGTTTTCCTGGCATCTCAGATAGTCCCCCAACCCACCAGAAGTGATCCCTGAGCACAGAGCCAGGAGTAAGTCCTGAGCAATGCTGGTTGTGATCCAACAACAAACAAAAAGAATCAATACTGCTATAAGTAAGTAACACAAAGTAAAATAATTAAATTAAAATCAAATGAGTTTGGTAAGGAGGTGGGTAGGGCATTGGAGGGGAACTTGGAATGGCTGGAGGGATTCTGGAACTGGTGATGGCATAGTGTAAGAAGAGCACTGTGGCTGAAATTTATTGTTAATGGTATTGTAACTCATGCTGGTAAATTAAGTTTGAAGAAAAAAGAAAAATGTAGATGCTAAAGGCACTTCTAGTATAATATTAGAAGGAAATAACAAAATAGTTACTGAACACAAGAGAAAATGTAATCCTTGTCATAAAGTACTAAAATAGCTTAAATATTAATATTAGAGCTGAATATATAACATACATGAAGGGAAACCTAGGCAGAACTTTCCTTGATACTTTTTTAAGTATCATTATAAATGATGATAGTTCAGGGGCCGGAGAATTAGTACAGGCATTAAGGTGTTTACCTTGCATGCAGCTGACCCAGGTTTGATCCATCACTGTATATGAACCTCTAAGTACTACCAAGTGTGAAACCAGAGCACAGAGCCAGCCAGAAGCCGTGGGCACTGCCGGATGTGGCCCACAAACAACAAATATTTGATTGGGGAAAGAAACAGAGCACTACTCAATGTTTCCAGTTACATTTTGCTTAATACTATTTTTATGTAATATTCCCCATGCTGGCTTCTAAGATTTCTGAAAGAAAAACCACTGACTTTTTCTAATCTAAAAATTACTGAATTCTCTGTATGCAGGAGAGAGCTATTATGCATGTGAAGTAGAGTTTCTGAATGGGTGCACTTCTTCAACTGTGTTCTTTCTCTTTCCATGCACTAGGTACTTTGTATGGTGCTATCTACATTAGACCTCATGCATTTCTCCCAGAAAAAGTATATTAGAGATAAAGAAAATAGGAAAACTTTCAAGAATTTGGCACAACTCTATTTTATAAAACCCGTTTTTAATTGATTCTAAATCTCTCATGACTATTTTACAGATAAGGAAATTATAACGCATCATGATTCAAATCAATTCCCACTGAGAAAGAAAAATGCCATAGAAAATATTTTATTCTATACACAAAAAGGTTTTCTCAGCATGTTTTATCAACATAATCATCGTCACATTATCATCATTAAGGCATGAAAGAAGAGCACACAATGGAGAGGCTCCCCTTCCCTTCCTAGTTACTTTGGGAGTAGATGGTAAATGGAATTATAAGATGTGCTTTATTCTGCTTCAGTGTTTTCTTTCTTAAATAAATGCAAGGTGCAAGTGTTAGAAAGAGTAGTAGAGCAGATCTAATTCATTCTACTGTCTGCCACCTCCTCGAGTGTGAGGACACTTAGTCATAAAGCCCTTAGTTGATTTATATGCACAAATTTAATTTCTTCATGCAGCATTCCCAGGGACCCCTTTCTGTCTCCCTTATTTTAGGAAAATCTCTTTGATTTTTTTGTGTATTTGAGGACAAAATACTTGTCATCAACCTGGACATGTCAGAATTTGGAATTATCCTGTTAAATGTGAGTTGTGTATTATTTAAACTACCCAATACACATGAACACCTATTTGCATATGTTCTTTTATGTATGTCTAGATATTTGGAGCTGAGGCAGTAGAAAGTAAAGTGAAATCAAAGCAATGGATTTTACAAGTCTTTCTTACTCTTTGGAAAATGTTTGTGCTTATAAATAGTAGGATATAGGCTTTTTGCTGTGAGCCAGCACACTGTGGGGGACCATGCTGGAAGACTATGCAGTTCTCAGCTTAACGTTTCCTATCACTCTGCTCACGTGAAGTTCAGAAGGATTCCATAATATTAAAAACCCATTTACAAAATAAATAGGAGCAGATAGCAGGAATCCAGTTTGCTATTCAGTGTCCTTAGCCCTCCTTAGAATAGAAAGTGATGACGATAATGATGACACTAATGATAATTAAAACAAAAGGAGCTTAGAAAGCATTTTTTATTTGGCAAAGCTCTTTCATGGGTATTCTTCTCATAAAATCTACACAACTTCCTAACTTAGGGTCACTACCTCACTATGCAGATGAAGCAGAGTTACAGAGGACTTGTGGGAATTTCCACAAATAATACATTAAGTGATAGAGCCAGGAAAAATGGAAATTATTGCCTCCTATGGAATAGACAGACTTTCTCTGTCACCAAAAATCTTTCCACATCTGTTCTCTAATTCCAAAAACCACAGTAATGTGAAACAATGTCTATAAAAGAAATATCCAATGAAAAATTAAAATATTGACTTAAGCTCACATTGAGGTGAAAATTGGGTGACTGCTCACTTGCCTGGGAGAGTCCCAGTTTACACCCGTATCCTTGCATAACTGTTAATTGTTCCTCACTTACACTATCAAAAGTGTCTCATTTGGAAAATAAATCATGTATCATGGACAATAAATTTTATGTGGATCAATCATATGTTCATTCAAGGTATAAAGGACTATGCTGACTTAGTTGGGTTAATGTGAGTAAGAGATTGAGACTTGAGTCACCATTTCCTCGGTTCTTAGAAAGGTGGGTTCTAAAGTTGGATTCAAGAACAAGACATATGCTATAAACACACTGAGATAGTGAGGAAGGTTCTGCTAATTTTAAAATTTACTTTTGTTAATGTTTTAATCTTTACTGAGGCAAATTACAAATATAATTGCAAGGATTTGTTGTGAAATTTTAATTGTAAATATTATAACTTAATTTTCATTGTGAAATGTCTGGTTACTTAATACCTTTTTAGCTGTCACTTTAATCACTTCACATATTTATCTTTTTATCATTTTTTTCTTCTTGAGGATAATAAAATTCTACTCTCAGCAAATTTTAATTATACGATATGCTAGTATCAACTGTAGTCTTCATGTGGTATTTATATCATCTAGCCTTATTCATCCCAAAGCTAAAAGTTTATACCCAGCCACAAAACTTTTTCTTTAACCCTCATTCCCAAGACTCTACACATCATCTTTCTATCTCTGTTTCTATGATTTTTCTGATTGTGTTTAGAGTTCATATGTAAATGGTGTTACACACTATTTGCCTTTCTCTATCTCCTTAATTTCACTTAGAATTAAGTCTTTAATTTCCATATTTATTTCTAATGATAGACAGCATTTCCTTTTTTTTTCTTTGTTGTTGCTGAATTTTCTATAGCATACCCATTCAAGTTGAGGTTACCATGATATAATGGGTCACATAATATACCCAATGAGTTCTGATCTAGATCTTCCTCTTATAACTCCTGTGAGCATCCAGGTGGTCGTGCAGTTATATGATCCCTGTTAAGTAAGTGCCCATTTGTACAAAGACAGCCCTTCTTCAACTATTTTCACATTTGCTTATTTATAGTGTGTGAAAAACATCTTCTTTGTGCCATGATCTCCTTATTCATTCTCATGACATCTCCTAGATTCCACTGAAACCCCCTTATTTAGCATCACTTTTTGGAGTTTGCCAGACACCCTGGGGCTCATCCAGCCAAAAATCTTAAGATTCTATCCCAGTTTCTGGGCTCCTGGACCCCAGACTTATGGGGGGTGTATAGTACGTTTGTGGGTGCTGAGCTCACTTTATCACTTTTGGAGCAGCTGGTCTACCCTGAAAATCTGGGTGCAGGAGTTGATGCAACCAAATGAAAAGACCAGCTATGGGGTGGGTAGGAAGATGGGAGCAGAAATCAAACATTCTTTGTTGGAGCCTGCACATTCCTGCCATCCCATTACAACTGTCCCTTTGCTCTCTAGCAGTGTTCGGATTCACATAGCTCTCTTAAGGGTCAGGATCAGCTTAATGGTTTTCATGATCCCTCAGTGCTTTGTGCTCTCCCTGCTCTCGTGTGCAGTGCAGTCATGAACTGTCTTAGAACTCCCCCCAACCCCTGTGCTCTGTTTCAGAACTATCCTAGAGACAGACCTCTCTCCAGTGGGAGTGGTCTTGGCAGCTGGATCCTCTGCTAGTTGTAGCTCTGTTGCTCTCTTCTTTCTGTTCTTATTCTCTGAGGATTGCATGCAACAAAAATTTCCTCCAGCTTGCCTTCCCTTCCTTGCAATCTGAGCTCATTTCAGTGGACAGCAGCTATCATAACAGTAGCTGGCCTCTAACTTGCCTTAGCATCTCTGAGTAGCTTGCTATCGGTTTCATAAAAGCAATAGAGGTGGGACCTCAATTTCTTTCTGGTGCTGGAACTTCCCACCTTCCCTGGGTTCTTGAGGCTTATCTCTGAAGTGAGCAGATTCTAAAGGCAATATCCTTTTAGGGGGCAGTCTTTTCATTTCTGAAGCAGTGAGGAGCTGCAGTATAACAACATCCCTTCTAACCTTACTTGCTCGCTCTTCTATTCCTAGATCTCACAATATTATGAGAGAGTGACAAAGTCAGTACAATGCAAAGTACTCGTCCCCTACAAGCGCCCAATCAATCATGCATTCAAGTGCTCAAAAACTTGCTGTTTTGCCTAAGTCCCATTTACAGGGTGATTGTCTTCCAATCTTCCCTATCAGTGCTCTTTTACCCAAATCCAAGGTCTCTCATTCCCAACCTGGACTCCTAAAACATGCTAGCAGGCATGCAGAAACTTTAAGGCTGAAAATCAAACAGTGAGACCAAACAGTTAGTGAGAAGAAAAGCCTATTAATTTTACCAAAAGTCTTACATAGACTTACTCAGCAGTTCTCATCCTGAGAGAGTTCTCTCCTCTGGCCACTGCAGCCAGACCCAGGTACCCTGCTATCTCTGGGAAGCGTCACGCGGGAAACTACTGAGGTCTGAATCTCTGAATTATTGTCCATTGCATTCATACCCTGGTCTCACTGTCAAGAACTACATAACATCTTAAGAGCTTTGAGCATGCAATTCATGTGTATGTCTGTGTGTGTGTATGTGCAAATATTCAAAAGTGAGTCTCTGTTTGTGTGTGTGTGTGTGTGTGTGTGTGTTTGACTTGGGAACAGAACAGATAGAACAGTTTCTAAAGCCATTCTTCTATCCTTATGCTTTATTTTTTCCTAAAGTGACAGCATAATTTGTACCTCTGAATTTCTCATGTTGAGATTCCTTTATATATTCCTTCTTGTACATTCTTCTTATGAAGTTCTTGTATATATAATTCTCAAAAAATAAAAAGTAAATATTGCCTATCTAAAGTACACTAGGTTTGTGCAGTTGCAATGCGTGCATATTTTAAATATTTTGAATTATTGAACAGGATTTGTGTATGTTCCTGATTATGTTTATTCTGTTCTAACATGGGAAACAGATGTGGATATTAAGGAGTGTGTATGTGTCCTCAAAAACTAAAATAGTGTGAAAAACATTAAAAATGGTCAAAAATTGTTCTTACAATGCGTGCACACACACACACACCACACACAAATTCAGGTCTGCCCTTTTCTCAGGTATCTTATATTTTGATTTAGAAACTATATTGTTTTAACATCTTCAGTCATTGTTCCCTGACAAGCCTTAGCATAGGGTATCACTGGGGCCTCTAGGTTTTCTGAACCCAGAAGAGGCTCTTTCTAGTGAAGATTTTTATGATTTTCATTGCATTGGTTTCCACTTATGTGGAGGATTTAGAATATGACAGGCCAAGCATTATTTGCCAGCATTTTAAACATTATATACAAATAAGTTTTGAATTCCTGCTGGGAAACAGGAAAAAGGTCATTTAAGCAACTTAAATATTATTAACTTCCTTGGAAAAAAAGAAGGAAAAAAAACTGAAGCTATAATGGCATCCACATCCAACTGGATAAATGTGTTGAAGTTTTGTTCCATGTTAGAAATATATCTACAGATGCCCCATGGTAAAATTAGGTAGGCTTATGGCACTTAGAAAATTGAAATCTAGAAACACATGGAATGAGTAAGATGATATTTCCAGCAATCAATGCATTCCATAAAATGATTGAAGAGAACTCTCTCTATACAAAAATTTCAGTCTTAAGACTCTTGTTCTGTGTTTCTTGCCCCCAATTATACAAAGGCCAAATCACATTATGGAAAGCTATAATAGATCACCAAATTCTTGAGTTAGTTATGTTAATGTGCTTTGATATAATGTGAGTAGGACTTGGGGATCTTTTTCTTATACTAAAAATTCTGACTATAAAATTATTTGGCTGATGTGTTCAGTTTTCCCATTCCTAGAAAAGAAACTGAGAAATGAGAGTACCGAATATTCAGATTACTGGTCATAAATCCTGGAGTATCTAAAGACTCATGGGACATGAATTTCATATTTGTTTATTGCCAATTCAGCAAATAAGCCGAGGGTAGAAAACAATGGATCTTAGTGACTGGATATGGTCCCTGGGCCCCCTTTATGTCTCATAGAGGTAGGACGCAGCGATGGTGGTCTCAGAATAGTCACACAGATTCTCAATGAAGCCAGGCTGTCTGAGGTACTGAGACAGAAAATGTACCTTTTCAGCACACCAGTAGACACACTATCTTGTATCATAATTTCATACAGAGAACAATTATTGTATTTAAGCTTTTGGTGCAGGACTCACAAAGGTAGTACTCTGAAACAGAATACGGTGCTGTTCTGTGTATGAGAAATTCTTTCCTTCTCAAGAATTAAAGGACCTTCAAGAATAAAAGTCAACATTTAGGTACAACCCAATATGTTCCTTCTCTTCACTGATACATAACCAACTCTTCTGGGCAAACTAGAAAAAAATAGTGTGAATAGAACAATTTTCCCTCTATGTGAAACTCAATGTATGGATGGTATATGAAAGAGAATCAACTTAACCCATTATATACTTGAGCACTAACAAAATAATACATTTCTAAGGGAGTTTATGGTTTAAGAAATCTTTCCATCTGTGTCAACAGAACAAGAAATATTCTTTCATGCACGTGCCACTGAACAATCTGTTCTTTTAATTTGGCCAAATGTTGTCTAGGCTCTTTTGGGAGCTTCATTCCCTGGGACGTTTGTTTCCATGTTTTATTTTTATACTAGAGTATTTCGTAAAATTAATAGGGTTACTAATCCATCTTTTGTAATTCATGCTAATATAATTATGCCCGAGCATCTAAGAAAAGGGATACCTTAGAGTAATCTAGTATGAGTGAAATTATGTAAAGTTTGATAATAGGCAAATTAGAATTTTAAGTGTTTTTCAGTCAGTGCTCAATTTGCACCCTTGAGCTTTCAGTTGACTAGGTGATTTTTGTAACTCCATAAGACAGGCATTGACTTATAGCTTATCTGTTAGACCTGCAAACAATTTCCTTCTTGTGGAAAATAATAAACCTCAAATTATGGTATATGACCTTATAGAATACACTTAGTTATGAACCTCAATTTTCAATCATTCCCTTTTTTAAAATTGCCCATAAATATCCAGCTACTCAGAATCATTTAGATAGTACTAATATCTTAATGGCTTCCTATTTCATTAATGAGCTTACTAAACTTTTGACTTGATTTTTATTTCTGTGAGTTACGTTGCCTTTAACCTTTTGTAAATTAGGCTGTAACACTAGGAAATAACATGGATAAGAGAATTTACTTAATTATCGTGTTTTATTATCTGAATAGCATTACATTTCATCCTGATTCCCTATCCATGGAACTTTCCTGCGGATTTAGTAACATCTATTTTTTCCAAGAAAAATATTCAACTATTTCACCCATGTCAGTGCCACCTGGATGGAGAAAAGACTCCAAAGAACATAGAAAGCAGGGGTAAAAGGAAGTTCAATGGTTATTTCCTCCTGTATACAAGACACAGAAACTTTCATTAGAATCAGGTGCTGCTAATCAACTTGAGAAACTGTCATTTACGTGTGTGTCAGCTTAGCCTAAGGCCTTCCCAAAGCTGTCCTTCATTTAAACATATTAGATTAGTAATCTGCTAAAATGATTTGTGTTTTTTGCCTTCACTTAGTGTAATTCTTATCTGGGACAGTTTTGCCATTGAATACTTTTGTCTTACTATCTAGCGACTGTTTTGTGCTTGCATCCTGTCTGTTCACATCAAAACCCTGATTTGTATCAGAAAACCACAGGCTTTTTAAAACAATTTTATTTAATTTTTTAAAAGTTGTTCACAATAATTTATCACATTTAATACGCCAACACAAATCGCACCACCATTACAACTTCCCACCACCATATTTCAAATGTTTCTACCCTGACCCCCTAAAGCCTGTCCTCCAAAGCAGAACCTAATAATTTATTTTATATCACTGATTATGATTAATCTGTTAAAAATAATCCAAAAAAGTTTCTTTAGAGGAAAGTGTGTGAAGATAGTTATATTGCACCCCGGAGTCATTAAGCCCTTGTATAAGAGATTATAACATGTTGTTAAAGATTGAGCCTTGTGTGTGAATATATATTTATATATATTGCTTTTTGGGTCACACCTGGCGATGCATAGAGATTACTCCTGACTCTGCACTCAGAAATTACCCTTGGCGGTGCTCAGGGGATCATATGGGATGCTGGGAATCAAACCAGCATTGGTCGCATGCAAGGCAAATGCCCTACCTGCTGTTCTATTGCACCAGCTGCAGAATGATAGCACGTGGCTGACCTGAGTTTGATTCCTCTGTCCCTCTCGGAGAGCCTGGCAAGCTACCGAGAGTATCCCACATAAATGGCAGAGTCTGGCAAGCTCCCCGTGGCGTATTTGATATGCCAAAAACAGTAACAACAAGCCTCACAATGGAGATGTTACTGGTGCCCTCTCGAGCAAATTGATGAGCAATGGGAGGACAGTGGACAGTGGATCACGTGATGACTTGACATCCTGTTACTCATCAATTTGCTTGAGCAGGTGCCAGTAGTGTGTCCATTCGGCCCTGTCGTGTGCTAGTGTACCCAATGATGTCTGCTTCCTCTAGGAACACAAAAAGCCTCAAACCGTTTGTTCAGGGTCTTGACTAAGTCTGACCATCTCGTAGGTGGACGGCCACATGTTCTTTTGACATCTCATGGAATCCAGTCAGTAACAGCTCTAGTCCAACAGTCGTGTTCAAATTTCATTACGTATCCGGCCCATCTGATTTTTGACTTCTTGGCAAACAAAACAGCATCCCTGATCCTTGATTATTGATGGAGGTCTGAACTCCATATTTCTTCTCTCACTTCAGTGAATCGTGATACTCCACTCATAGCTCTTTCGATTCCTCTTTGGGAGACCTGAATAGTGTTCTCATCCTGTTTTCATAGGGCCCAGGTCTGTGAGGCATATGTAAGTGCAGGAAGAACGATGGAGTCTAAGAGATGTGCCTGGAGCCAGAGGGTCTTCATTCTCTTAGCTATTTCTGCAACGCTTTTGAAGGCATTCCTCGCTGCTCTCTTCCTCTTGTGCAGCTCAGGTGCCAGGTCATTTGTCATGTTGCTTTCTTGACCTAGGTATACATAACTGCTGCACTCGAAGATGTTCATTCTATTGATAGCTAATGGAACATCAGGAACAAGACCATTTCTCATAAACATTGTCTTCGTGAGATTCAGCTATAGTCTGACCTTTCCACACTCACGGTTGAAGTCGGCCAGCATTTGTGCCGCTTTGCTAATGTTTGTTGTTATTAAAATGATGTCATCAGCGAAGCATAGGTGGTGTAGTTGCCAACCGTCTATCTTCACTCTCATTTCTTCCCATTCCAGTTGTCGCATGATGTTTTTGAGTGTGGCACTGAAGAGTTTCAGTGAAATGGTATCACCCTGCAGAACCCCCTCTCTTGACATGCATGATCACTTCCTTGTAGAATCGTGAGATCCTGGTGGTGAATCTGTAATGCAGTGGATAGTTATATATATCCCCTTGAGATTGGTTGCTTTCTACTTTACACCCCAAGATTGGTTGTCTTTTACTTTACACCCCATCAAATTGTTATGCTACTTTTTGTACGTCAGTGGTATAGAGTGTGAGATGTCAGTCTAGGAATTCTAAAATTTTAAATACACCGATACAGCTGAGGTTAATTTTTTCTTAACTGAACAGTGACTTTGGGGTCTGGAGGAATCTTTGCAGTGTGTTTTTCTCATGTTTCTCTCTTCCAAGAAATTTCTGGATCACCCACTATGAGCTTATATGGCACCCTAGGCACTTGTGGGCATAACTGCTAGGCTACCAGAAACACAAGGAGACTGGGAAGGTTGCTCATCCCTGACTCCGAAAGCACAGGCTTTGAAAATAACATTTTTGTATGATTTTTCCTAAAAATTTGCTCTTCTAAATTCATAATCATCTATAAAATATGTTTCGTTTTCTCTATGCATCTTCAGCGGTTTATAATTTCTTTGCAGGACATCTTACTTCACTAAATTGGCCAAACATACTATAATCCTTTTTATTTTTATGTTTTTGATAATTTTCCTCTTCTTTTCCAAGTTTTGAAACTTTTTCCAAGTTTTCCCATTTTTAAAGCAAAATCACCCATTTATATGAATTTTTAAGGTATAATCAATGTTCCTACTAGTCCAGAGACCTACATTTTGGACCTTCATCCTATAAGAGATGGGGAAAGAAAGTAGATGGTCTTAGCAACAGAAGAATAATCCTGAGGAAAGAACAAATTTTGAGGGAAATGGGATGTTAAGCTCTGGTACAAGTCAAAGTATTCATAAGAGAAATCACAGTATTTAGTGATAGCTTTGTAAGATTTGGAAAAACTTGCTTCTGTCCTTCAGAAAGGAGGGAAAAACTTTTTTCTCATTTTGGTTTTCAGTTATCTGAAAGTGTTAGCATCTTCCTTCTTCAGTCAATCCCATTTGGCTCTGAATTACAAAGAGGAAGCTCCTTCCAAAGATCTTGTTAGATAATCTAGAGTTTTAGACCCTTGAGTTTGAATTACTAGCTGGACTTCCGCTCCTGATGTGAGCGTGTGAGAATATTTCGCATGTTTAACATGCATGCCTACTCCATTCCATGTGACCTTGTCTGCAGTGGCTAGACATAAAGGCTTAGCTACTGTTTCATAACTTGGACTTTTAAAGAGCTCAGAAGATTTTGAAAACTACACACCTAATGTTGCCTTCGGGTACACTATTTATCATTCTGTGTGGAACATGAGTTGCTCAAGAAAATGTCCAAGCATCTTATGTTTTATGTTCAGTCAGAATGAACCAATTTAATGTGCTTATCAACCAACCCAGATGTAACTACATATACTGTTGTACCATATAAAGTCAAAGTATTTTACTTTCTAAACCTGAATGTAGGAAGTAAAGTTGCTCGAAACTAGGATAGTTAGTCTGATACAAATGGTTGACTAAATGAACTGAGGCATTTTTCTTAGATATACGTAGTTATATTTTAGAGTCCAATAGATAAACAATCAGATTTACTTGATTTGACCTACAAAAGACTAACATGCTTAGAAATATATATTGTAACAAGTATTATTTCAAAGAGAATTTAGAGAGTAAACATTTTCAAAAACTTAATTAGTAGAAAGATAACTGAGTAGGGAGCTGGAGATTTCAGACTCCAAACCTAAGTTGTGATGTGAGTAAAATCTACAATCTTTCAAGACCCCAGTTTAATATATAAGGGGAACAGTTAAACTGTACACTTTCTAGAGCTTCTCACACTCTACCTTTAATTATTGTGTATTTCCACGAGTAGTTTTTTTTTTGGAGAAAGAAAAAATAGGGACCTTGTATGTCTTCCTCCTCATTTCTCACCCAAGTCTAAGGAATTATTATAGTTTTGCTTTCAATATACATTATCCAGGCAGCAGCATTGATATGAGCTTCTCCCAAACATTCTTGCTCCTTATTACCAAGTTATTTGTCATAATGGTCATAACAGTCACCTCTCTCTCTCTCTCTCTCTCTCTCTCTCTCTCTCTCTCTCTTTCTCTGTCTCTCTTTCTCTCCCATTTCTCGTTTCTGAACATCATTCTTCTCTTTCAGGAGAATCAGTTTTAGCCTTGAAGGGACATAGAACCTACTTCCTATTCAGAAACTTCAAACATTAAATACTCTGACGAATTCCCTAGAAGCTTAGGCGCAGACCTAGGATCTGACATTAGGCAAACTTGTCATGGTAAAAACCCTCAATTGTGCTGAGTCCACAAAGAGATTCCAATTTATTACAGTGCTGACTGCAGTCCCTCACCCTCCGCCCCCATGATTGCTGGGAAATGACTAAATAAAGCATCTATTTGATCTTCAAATAAGATGCAAGATGCAGAGAGCACTACTAGACAGCAGCAATAGGATTGTACCCAGAACATATCCTACAGTTTGATTTGAGGATGTTACTCTTGGTGATCTGCTTCTGTCTATTGAACAAGGTCTTTCAGTGATTTAAGTTTATTTACAATATTTTAACACATTTATTTTATGCTTAACTCAGTCAGACTTAGTTTATTGGATGTGTTACTTAGTAATATGACATATGCTTAGAACTGGATTTTAAAAATTATGGGTTTTTTGTATAATATCTCTTTTGATAGCCTAAAGCTACTTAAATCATACAATAAGCTAGTATTTAATTTTTTGCTGTCTCAAGTTATTTTTGATTGTTCAACGACATATATGATGTTATATCTACTTCTATAGCCCTAGAACTTAATATTCTTTTTCTATATGAACTTGAAGAAAACATATTCTATCACAAAATATTTTGTGTTTCCAGGAACTGCCTATCACATTAAAGAAAATTTAAAGAAACTTTAGAGTGATTCTAAAATAGGAATAAATATGTCAAACAGGTGAGTCTGGAAAGGATAGGGATAAAAATGAATGTGAAAACACAGAATGGGATACCAGGCCAACACAATTAATATTGTTCTTGAGGGCTATCTCAAAGTATATACACTTTCCTAAAAATCTAATAGCATAATTATCCTATTAGTAGTAAAATAATAATAGTAGACCTCACCAGTCCTTGTTACTAAAGACAAGTAGGTAAGAGCATTTCCACATATTGGAATAGCTCCCAAGGGTACAAATATTAGCTATAACCTCAATAAGTTCATTGACTGTGCTAATGTACCCAGTGACAGAATCTATCCATATAGAAAATGAGGGGACCAGCCACAAAGTAAAATCTGATTTCTAGTCTTGTTCAGTTAATGTGAGTCACAAAACGATATAGACTCTATGCTGCTGATGATAAAGTTTCTAAACAGGGTTCATAGAAGATGAAAGATAAATGATGGCTCATTACAGAACATCCCATATAGTAGATAATGAGCTTACTTTTGTAGGCAATAGTTGGTCAATTGCAAGCTTTCTCTGTAATGTGAGCTTTGGTACTTGACCTGGATAGAAAAGTAGGATTTCTGGAAAGTTCCAGCATATGCAAAGAATAGAGCCAGATAGAAAACTATTGTTTAAGGATATGCATGTATCAAATGCTGTGCAAGAAAGTAGCTTTCAGGTCATAAACTGTAATGAAAGCAAATTAGAACAATAACGTTCTTGCAAGAGATTGTGATGATTATGGGTTTATCAAGATGATGAAGGCCTGGACTCAGCATTTCATGGCATCTTTGTCTATGAAAGAGAACTATTTCAGAAATACACATTGTTTCACAATAGATTCATACATAAGATTCCAGGAGAAGGCCTGATCTTCAAGCCCTTCATCTTCCTTGAACACATTATCTCTCCTGCTTTTCTCTTTGCTTGCTTTTCACACTCTGGAGAAACCCCTATTCTCTCTTGAACTTCCCCCCGCCCCCATCCTCTTTCCTGATGTCTTTTCAAGTAAATTTCATTCAATAAAATCTTTTTCATTTCACCAAAAATTTCTTGAGCACTGTCTTCCCATTGTTCATCGATTTGCTTGAGTGGGCCCAGAAACGTCTCCATTGTGAGACTTGTTGTTACTGTGTTTGGCATATCAAATACATCACGGGTAGCTTGCTAAGCTTTGCCGTGTGGGTGAGATACTCTCGGTAGCTTGCCAGGCTCTCTGAGAGGGGCGGAGGAATTGAACCAAGGTCAGCCGGGTCAGCCGAATGCAAGGCAAATGTCCTACTGCTGTGCTATCGCTCCATCCTTAGCGCAGTCGGCAGCGCGTCAATCTCACAAAAAATCACTGTATCACTGTCCTCCCGTTGTTCATATATATATATTATATAATATTATATCTAATATATAATTATATATAATATATACATATATATTATATATTATATATATCATATATAATATATAAAAGTAAATAATTAGAGATAAAAATGATATATATAAAAATAAATAATTAGAGATAAAAATGATTATGGAAGAAGGAAATTGGAATCGGAGGAAATCAAAACTGATAACTTCTCCCTGCCTACGATCAGGGTTGTTAGGATGTTGAATGGAGCTGTAGCTGTTACTTATATCTCACAGTTTCAACCTAACCTCTTACTTACTTCCTGTTTTTTTTTTTAGACTTAGTTCGAAAGCCCCTGTGCATGTCATAGCACTCGTACTTCTGCTCCAGGCTCTGTAGCTCTGTCGGCTAGTTCTGACTGAGGCCTTCAAGATTCTGGTAATTTTCCATCTCTCTAAAATTGGATGAAATTGACTAATGCTGTGTCTTTACCTCATTTCCCATTCTGCAAACAATTTTAATATCATGGATCCTTTACTAAATAGTTCTTATGTTTTTCTGGACACTTCACTAATAGGCCAGTGATTCCAATAGTTTTTAGAAGGAAGTGTTAGGGTCCATGATCAGAGGAATGAGACAGAGTTTCAAAATGTGAGCAAAGAAATTCTTTATTCGTGCCAAGTAGGTATTGGTCGACCAGGGTGCCCTGCAACAGAGGGCGATCTCGTTGGTTTGTGAGCATTCTTTTTTATCCCATTACATGGATTTGGACCTTTGTGCCTTGGATTGGCTCCTTCCCAGGACCCTAGGGTCATGTTTTCTATTGATCAGTCTATTCATCCTCATGTAATTCACATCTGTCCTTAAAGGTAAAGGTAAAGGCCCTCCCGTTGATCATCGATTTGCTCGAGTGGACCCACTAACGTCTCCATTGGAGACTTTGTTGTTACTGTGTTTGGCATATCAAATACATCACGGGGAGCTTGCCAGGCTCTGCCGTGCGGGCGAGATACTCTGGGCAGCTTGCCGGGCTCTCTGAGAGGGGCGGAGGAATCGAACTCGGGTCGGCTATGTTGGCTGCATGCAAGGCAAATGCCCTACCCCTGTGCTATCGCTACAGCCCTTAGGTAGCCCAATTCTACTTCTCTTTCCTCTTAGGCTTCATCCTATTGCCCGGCCATTTATGATCCTGCTACCATTACTTCTGCTATGTTTTTTTCTCAGACATTATGCCTATGATTGTATTAGCATGTTTTCCTCAGAACCTACGCCTGAGATTGTGTTAGCTAAGTTAAAGATATACCTGGGCAACCTGTTTGCTAGCCAGTTTTGTGCTGAGCCAGTACTTTTGTTAGCATAAGCAGAACTGATCTCAATCACAAAGGCAGGGCTAAGTTTAACCACAGGATCCCTATTGTTAGTTTGATCAAGATTTAACTCCATCTTCTCACGTTGGCTGTGTGCAAGGCAAACGCCCTACAGTTGGAGTGATAGCACAGTGGTAGGGCTTTTGCCTTGCACACAGCCAGCCCGGCCAAACGGGGTATGATTCCTCCGTCCCTCTCGGAGAGCCTGGCAAGCTACCGAGAGTATTCAATATGCCAAACACAATAACAAGAAGTCTCACAATGGAGATGTTACTGGGCCCCCTTGAGCAAATCGATGAACAACGGGAGGACAGACAGACAGTCAGACAGGAAGTTAAGGGTTACTTCTGAGACCACTGTGGACTTAATCTTCTCGTGAGATTTAACTCCATCACCCCTTTCCCTCCGGCTCCGGGCACATCTCTTTGATTCCACTGTTCTTCCTGCATTAACATATGCCTCAGAGACCTGGGCCCTACGCAAACAAGATGAGAACGCTATTCAGGTCTCCCAAAGAAGAATAGAAAGAGCTATGCTTGGAATATCACGTTTCACTCAAATGAGAGAAAGAATCCGGAGTTCTGACATCCGTCGACGATCAAGAATCAGGGACGCTGTCTCATTTGCCAAGGTGTCGAAAATCAGATGGGCTGGTCACGTAATGAGATTTAAAGACGACCGTTGGACTAGAGCTGTTACCGATTGGATTCCACGGGATGTCAAAAGACCGCGTGGCCGCCCACCTTCCAGATGGTCAGACTTCTTCGTCAAGATCATGAACGATCGGTTTGAGGCCCTTCATGTTCCCGGAGCGAACAGATGCCATTGGGCTACACTAGCACGCGACAGGGACAAATGGAGACATTACTGGCGCCCGCTCGAGCAAATCGACGACTAACGGGAAGTTAAGTGATTTTAAGTGACCCCTTTCAAAAGAGAGGCCAAAGAGATGGCTTAATATGTCGTCTTTTGAATTTCTCACTTATTTCAACCACCAACCTGCTTAAGAGGCAGGTGCGCATCATCTTAGACTCAAGTGTCCAGGTTTTGAAGCTATAAGGGTCACAGCTACACTAGAAACCATGTCCCCCCACTGTGCTTCCCTTTGTAAGGTGGGCCAAGGAGTGTTGCAGAACCGACTTCAAGGAGTTGCAAGGTTGTGGGTTTTGAAGATAAAGTAGTTAGGCCCGCACGGGTAGTTTATATCGGGCAGGGAGGAGAGAGAAAGTCACTTTCTCCCTATTTGCCTTTGCTACCCCAGGACTGGCTGGGAAGGCTAGGACTGATAAAATCTGCCCCCTCCAAGGCATGGCATAGACCTTGAGTTCTGCCAGCCCCAGGAAGTGGCCATCAAGCAACACCTGACATGCACTTGGTCTGTCTTCTCAGCATGGGAGGTAATCCCTACCATCCAATCTCTCAGGGGGCTATGGACTCAGTTGGAGAGAGTAATTGCTCTTTGCAGTTAAGGAAATTCAGTCTTAGGCATTATCCGGGATTTCCAGGTACTTTGTTCTATCTTGCACAAAAGAATTTCAGGAGGAGACAAGCAGTGAAGTAAAATAGATTTTATTTGCAGGGTTTTAGGAAGGGGAAGGAGGGAGAGCAAAGAAGAGAAAGTAATGTGCTCAAGAGAGAACACGGGCTTCTCCAAAGATGGAAAGAGACCCACGACACACCTCAAGAGGGGAAATGTGGGTGACATATGTGCTTGGGCACTACATGTGCTCAAGCAGCACATGGGCTTGGGCAGCATATATGTGCACTTCCTTTGCGGTAAGGTGGCTTTTAGAGAGATTTTCCCAAAGTGCCTCATGTGGGGCTTTCTAGCTAGAAAAGAATTCTTGACTAGGGTGGTTGCCTAGGGATAGTGTTGGGAGTGGCTAATGGTCCTTTTGAAAATTTCTTTCCTAGTCTTTGTTTCTGCTGGATCTTCTCTCAGAAGGGGATTAAGCCATGGATCTCTTGGCACCAGAAAGGTCTTATCAGGCCTTAATTCCTATGCTCACAGGTAAGTTTTTTTATTGCAGTTTCACGGCTATTGGTTTCATTATTTCCCAGGAATTCCATTGCCATTGGGTCCTTCCCTATCTGCTTGCTTGCCTGCCTACATCAAAGAGAGCCTATAAATGTGTTTTGAAGCAGTCTTTCTCATATTTTTCTAGGCATTAGAATTTTTAATACAAAAATTAATTTAATTTAATTTTTTTATACTTTTAGAAGCTCTATTATTTACTTTATTTTCAGTGTGCATTATCTAAAGAACTACTTTTGGGGAAATACATAAAACAAGAGAAGATCGAGGCTGGAGAAATAGCACAGGGTGGAGCGTTTGCCTTGCACGCGGGCGATCTGGGTTCGATTCCCAGCATCCCATATGGTCCCCTGAGCACCGCCAGGAGTGACTCCTGGGTGTAGAGATAGGAGTAACCCCTGTGCATGGCCAGGTGTGACCCAAATAGCAAAAAAAAAAAAAGAGAGAGAGAGAGAAGACAGTTTCAAGAGAGCCCCCTCCCCCGAAGTTTAAATCTTTTGGTTTTAATTAGAGATTTTTTAAAAAGTGAATCACAGTGAGACACACAGTTACAAAATTGTTCATGACTGGGTTTCAGTCATATCATGTTCTAACACCCTTCCCTTCACCAGTGCATATTTCCCACCACTAATATCCCCAGGTCCCCCTCCCCCCTCCCCCCTGCCTGCCTCTATGGCAGGTACTTCTTTCCTTCTCTCTCTCTCTCTTTCTCTCTCTCTTTGTCTTTCTCTCTCTCTCTCTCTTTCTCTCTCTCTCTCCCTTGCTTTTTGGCCTTATGGTTTGCAATACAGATACTGAAAGGTTATCAGATATATACCTTGACCTGCTTTCAATTCTCAGTTCCTGTCTAAAATGATCATTTCTGATATTATTGTCATACTGTTCCCTTCTCTATCCTAACTGCCCTTTAACCACCCCCCCCATTCACCCCTCCCCCCCCACACACTTATGGCAAGCTCCTAACCATTGACCAGTCCTCCTGTGGGCATTAGAATTTTAACAATTATCTTGGCACTTCTATATTCTGGACCAAGTAAACTTGAAGTTTTTTGAAGAAAGGACCAAGGACCTAATATTTTTTACGACTTCCTACCCCAAACAATTCTGTTAGATTCAGGCTTTGAGGATCAGGATAATATGCAATAATTTTCAAATCTTGATATGGCCCAAAGTCACCTGGAACTGCAGTTAAAATGTAGCTTCTGATTCTGCAGGTCTGCTATGTGACCTGACTGTCTGAATTTCTTACAATTTCCTAGGCGATGCTGATTCATCTGTCCCCCAATCGTGCATTATGTAGTGAGATCTCAGAAAGAGGTAATGTCCTTTATTCCAGAAATAGCACTAGAGATACTGACCTGGATTCCTCAGAGGATTCTTTCTGGTCCTGATTCCATCTTTTTTCAACATTGCTTTTCTATCCAACATTCTACGGCCTGGGCTTATTGCTGCTCAGTTGAGATGGTGGCATTTGAAAGAGCATTTTTGTCCAATTGGTCCTCAGGGTCTAGGTTTTACCCTGCTGTTAGGTAAAGTAAGACATACCTAGAAAGGAGAAGTAAATTTATGGGCAGGCTCTTCAATTGAGAGTTAACAGAATCAAATTAGAAGAGGAATGTTTTAATCAGAAAGCAGGGAAGGATATTTTGCTGGTGGTGTTTCATTAGACCATGCAATGATTTTTCCTGGGCAGTAACAACCACTTGTTTCATCTGAAATGTTGACTTAGATGCAAGGCAGGAGGTGCTGGCAGAGGGATGGATGAGGTGATTCAAGAGGTTTCTTTATTGCTCCACCTTCTCCAACCAAGTGAAATTTAAACAGTTTCTTCCCCCATCTTAAATAAACCAATGGAATTGTGTGTGAGTGTGAGTGTGTGTGTGTGTGTGTGTGTGTGTATGTGTGTGTGTCCCTACAGAACAGGTTAGAAATATGCCAATTGGGTTTTCCTGATCTCTGATGGATAGGGTTTTTGTAATCATTTGTAAAAGTATATGCATGGGGAGAGACATGAAAAAAGGAAGGTGGGTCTAGGGAGCAACAACCTCTAGGAAGCAACAGCCTAGGAAGTAAGCCACTTTCTAGGCCTTCTACTCTGATGTTGAACTGTGAGGCAGAGAAGGGAGGGTTATAGAATCAGGGAGGGTAATGCAATAGTTTCTTCATCTTCTTTTATATCACTTTGCAAAATGATGCTACCATATGTGCTGTTATATTTAAACAGCAGATGCAGAGTGGAAAATGCAGAAGTGTGGGACCATTTACAAACAGGTTTTCCAGGGAAAACTGACTTCTTTGCAAGCTTTGGAATTTATCACATCTATTTAGTTCCTAATTACAGGAGTCTATATAGCAAGGAGCAGTGAGCAGTTCTCTCCCTAAGTTCTCTTTCTTTCTTTCTCCTTCTTTCATCTCTGTCTGACTGGCTAATGGATAAGTACAAAGATAAGAAACAGGCATATGTAGAATTGCTTTTCACATCAGTATAAGTCTGAGATTTCTTCAGTGGTATGATCAAATGCAAACTCTCATTGGAATGTTGCCATTTTTGAAAATATGGGAGCAAAGGTCTCTCATGATACTGGAGAGATGCTGAGGTCCACAGCAGCCTTTATATTCTCCCTAATAAGGTGAAACATGTAAGACAAAGATTAGATATAACAAAAAGAAAACTTTTCTGCCTAACTTTGTTGTATGTATTTAATTAGAAAGGCCAACATGCTATAGAAAGAGTAAAGGAATGACTGCTCTGGGTTCCAGGAAATTTTCTTTTCTATAACTTTTAACTGTGACATTTATTGCCTGCACCTCAAATTGACTGAGTCTCCAATTCTTGTTCTTCTTAAACTTTTTCCACTTGTGAAAACTTTTTACCTGAGAAATTAAACATGGTCTAGCAATGCCAAAAATGTCTTAGGTTTATTACATGTATAATGTGTAATTAGTTATTCTCTCATTGCATGTTCAGAAACCTTGCAATGTTGCCAATTTTTTTTCTCAGCTCCTAAATTCAGTTTTAAAACAGTATGTGGAGTCCCCCAATGTTTAGAAGCTAGGTTCTATATGATGGAAGCTATTCTACCTGTATTGCAAGAGTTCAGAGTGGTAGTATTTGTAATGAAATTTTTTAGAATTATTACTAGTGGTTACATAAATATTATTTCAGTCACTAAATTACTAGAATTATACCACAAATTAATTTTATATTTTATGTTTTAAATCTATTAATTATCATCACCCAATAAGTAAAGAAAGAGTTTAGTATAAGATGCTACTTATGAAATAGAGCAAGGAAAGCTTCTACAAGAAATGGTAATGGAAAAAATAGATAATGAACATGTGAAAATTTGTAACTGGATCTGTTGACACTGTACACACAAGTCAATTCAACATAGGATCAAACACCTAGATATTATACTTGAAGCAGTAAAATACACTGACGAAAATATAGACAGGACACTCCAGAATCTAGACATTAAATGAGACCTCAATGACTCAATTACAGCCGCAAAGACTTAATATTATCTCTCCAACCCCAAGTACAACTATTTTGAATAGATAAAACCAAAGGATTTTAAATAGAAAAACCAAACTACTTTTATTTTCTCTCAGTTAATTCATCAGTACTGCAAACTTTGCCTGGAGCAATAGCACAGAGGGTAGGGCTTTTGCCTTGCACGCAGATAACCCAGGAATCTGGGTTCAATTCCTCCACCCCTCTCGGACAGCCCAGCAAGCTACTGAGAGTATATTGACTGCACAGCAAAGCCTGGCAAGCTCCCAATGATGTATTTGATATGCCAAAAACAGCAACTAGTCTCACAATGGAGATTACTGGTGCCCGCTCGAGCAAATCGATAAACAATGGGAGGACAGTGCTACTGCAAACTATTGGTGTAGTAGCAAGTGCCAAATAAAATGTGTTTACTCAAATTATATATAAATTCAATTATTGCATCCTACCTTAATTTCTGGGACTGGAACTCTGTGCCAGGCTGTTTTCACTCGAGGCACTCCAGAGGGAGGTGGGTGAGAGCCCTTCCCACCTCAAGGGACCCAGTCCCAGCAGCCGACCTCCACTACCTAACCACCATCATGCTCCAGGCCACTTTCCACACGCTTAGGCCAAGCTTCATGCATTAGTGAACATATTCCTGGACTGCACGACCACTTTCTCGGCTGCACAACACATCATAAGACACTCCTTACCCATTTTCCATAATTATCATACCATAATTGATAGAGGACTTGGACTTGGGCCAATTGATAGAGAAATACCTATATATGCATTTATATATACATATATAAATACCCAGCAAACTACCAAGAGTATCCCGCCTGCACAGTAGAGCCAGGCAAGCCAGCTGTGGTGTAAACGATATGCCAAAAGCAGTATAATGGGTCTCATTCCCCTGACCTAAAAGAGCAACAGGAGGACAGTTGCTAAAAGAGCCTCCAATATGTTGGGAAAAAGATGAGTAAGGAGAGACTGCTAAAATCTCAGGGTTGGGACGAATGGAGACTTTACTGGCCCCCGCTCTAGTAAATTGAAGAACAACGGAATGACAGTGATACAGTGACAGTGATACAGTGATACCTCAATTTCTATTTACTAAATCATTTTTGTCCATCAAGAAGACTCATTTTCATCTCAGTACTAAGAACGGTGTTAAGAAAGAATTTCTGTAAATTATAGTATTTTGCTCTTAATAATAATATGTTATTTTGTTTTAATAACAAAGTATAAATCAATATTAAAATGTCTCTGGATTTAAAGCTGCTTCATCTTGACAAATATTATTATTCATAATAATAAATATTATATGATAAAGGATTGCATTTTCATAACAAACATTTCTTATTTTCATATAAACTTTTTTCCACTGATATTTAATTTTATAACATTTTAAGTAGCATATATTTTTATTACAGTTAAATAAGCTTATAACAGTGTTCAACTTTGTGGTATTGGTGTACAAAATCAGTGCCTAATAGTGCCACCAAAGTGCCATATCCCTCTGTCCCTAAGTCACATTCAGTGCAACTGTCTATCACTGTCTATCATGGTATTTCATTTCTCAAATGAAGAAAAATTTTCTTAAGCATTCCAAGAGCCTTATATCATTTGGACTTCTTTTTAGGAGGGTTAGGTATTACTGTGTTTGTTTCATATAGTATAGGCAGTTAAAATATTCCAACACTAGTGTAGAACCAAAACTTGAAATTCGTTTGTACTAGATTTTGTGGGTTTTGATTCAGAGTCCCAGGCTCCTGCATAACTTCTAGGCATCAGAAACATAGTTTCAAGAGCTGGAGACCAATTTGGATTTCTACAATTCAAATATTTAGAGGATTCCTGTGCCTGTTCCAACAGGGTGCTTCTACTTACCTGCAAACATGTGCATTTTCAGCATTTTCCTGAGTCATTCATCTTACTGGCTCCTCCTAAACAGTGAATTTCTTTAGGTTTTGATAACACCTCTGGCACTCAGTCCCCTGCTCTGCACCCTAACTGTCTGCCCTCATGTGGCCACTCCCAGCCTTGCTGGCATTTAAAGCTCTGTTGACCTTCTCTGGGAGAAATTCATCCTCTCCACTTCAGTCTACACAAGCCCTGTCCACCTCTGAACACCTTGTTATATGACCGGGTACACAGGACTTGTGAAATTCCACCTGAAGAACATGTCTACTTTCTTTTCTTTGACTGTGAAATGTGTTTATTTTCAGTTTGAGGGAAGAAAGGGAAGATTGCAAATTTAGACAACGAAACTCAAAGATTCCCCTGAGAAAAATATAGATTAACATGAGCCTAAACTTTTCATCCCAAAATGCAGTTATTAAATTGATACACTCAAGTGAGTGCTATAACCTAAGTCAGTCCTGGGATGCTCCGAGGAAAATCTGGAAAAGAAACTTCTGAGACTCCTTAAAAGAAGTGCCGCCAATCAACAAGAGGAACAGCCAGTGACCAAATTTCACTGAAAATCTTCCACCCAAAAACAAACTGCAGACTTCTATAAGGAGGAAGGTGCTTAAGCCTACCCAGTAGCAATGCTGGAGGGAACTCTTACTGGATTCAGTGTAGCAAGTTCATAAAGAGGGAACTTCTTGGGAAGTGAATTCTACTTCCCAGTGAATCTAGTTAAATTCTTGGGTGTGTGTTTAAAAAATGTGTGGGCATGCTGCGTGCGTTCAGTTGAAGCCAACAGAAGTGTATAGGAGAGAATAGGGCGTACATGCTGGTTAGTGATCAGTCATTATTTATTCCAATCTCCATCCCCATTCCATACTCATGTGCCTCTCATTCCAGTCTCATACTCCCCATCCAGTTTCACTCTCCCTCATTCCCATCTCCCAGTGTTAGTTAAGAGCCCATCCTCCAAGATGGAGGTAGCAATTAAGTATAGGTGAGGTAGCACAATTAACATATGTAAAGCCCTTCCTTCCAGAGAAGCTTCTAGAAGCATTCTGCTAGGAGATCTGCCTATTACTTTCCCCTTTCCTTAACCAGTAATCATTTAGATAGTTATCCTTTTTTTTATTTTATTCAAATGATTCTTATTTCTTTTTTTTTAATTTTTATTAGTGAAACACCATGAGGTACAGTTGTAGACTTACAATTTTTTGTGCTTGGGTTTCAGTTATTAAATTTACCTCTTAAAAATCTTTCTCCAGACTCCTCACCAGGCTGTTTTCACTGGGTGGGTGGGGGGGGTAACCACCCCAGAGAGGGGAAGGAGAGAGCCCTCCTCACTCCATGGGACCCAGCCCTGGCAGCCAACCTCCCACAACCGCCATCATGCTCCAGGTCATTTTGGGGACCTCAAGACTGCTTCCTGTCCATATGTCTCATCATAAGACACTTACCCATTTTTCCATAATTACCACACCATGTTTGATAGAGTTCATACAGTAGGCAACAAATATATATATATATATATATATATATATATATATATATATATCGGAGAGCCCAGCAAGTTACTGAGAGTATCCCGCCCGCATGGGCAGAGCCTGGCAAGCAACCCATGTGCCAAAACCAGTAACTATAATAGGTCTCATTCCCCTGACCCTGAAAAAGCCTCCAATCATTGAGAAATATGAGTAAGGAGAGGCTGCTAAAATCTTGGGGGGGGGGCATATAGAGATGTTATTGGCACCTGCTCGAGTAAACTGACAAACAACAGGGTGACAGTGATACAGTCAATAATCTTTCTAGTCATTTTGTATGGACAGAGTAAGAGATTAAGCTTAAAGGGTGGTTTTCCTCAGGACATTTCAAATATATTCCAGACTACAGTCCTCAGGCCAGATTAGTCTTTTCTAACTCTAGCAGAGTTCTTATGCAGTTACTTCTTTTGGGGTTATGACAGAGGTTGTCCATCACCGCACTCTTAACTTTTTATAAATTTTATGGTGCTTGGCCTTTCCCTTTTCTATGCTAGGGTAGTTTACAGCTTACCCTGGAACCACTCAAGTCCTTTCATTGGGACCTCCTTTTAGGGTGCTAGGAACTAAGGGAAATTGAGGCTTAAGTCAAGTAAATATGACAGATACCAGGAATAAATATTATTCAGAGTTAATTAACTCTCAAGTAACAGGAGCATAGCATCAACTGTCTTCCTGTGCCTATAAAAAAAGGACATTGCTCTAGAGTAAGCTTCAAAGGACACAAAGGAAAGAGAAAATAAATATTTCACTTACAAATACAAAATCCAAATATCTCTGAAGAATTTGGCTTTTCAAATCACAGGTTCTGAATAAGAGAAATGAGCTATAGGGGAAGCAGAACACAAAGACGTTAAAGGTGAAAGGGAGTACTTTGGGAGCATTGTGATGGGTGATTACTCAGTAAACCTAAGCACTTATGGCAAAGGAGAAAGGACAGACTGATATTTTTCAACACTTGGGTGTATCTTAGATTAAGAGTCTGGGGTCCATTTGCATTCACGAGGGGCTTGGAAGTGCTAGCTTGGGAGGTGCAGTGACTCCTTCAGTCTTAAGAGGCATTTAGATAATCAAGTCAGGAAGAGTTAGCACCTCCAGCATGACCTTAGCACTGCAAACACCAGGAGACTTTAAGGATTTCTGTAAAGAGTGCCTGTGACCTTGGGAATCACGCCACTTCATGGGAGCATTAAAAATAGACATGGCCTACTTTACACCATGGTTCTGAACAAGTAAGACAGGTAGTTTATTCTTATTTTGTTAATGAGTTTTTAAAGTTTCTGTGGGAACAGGGGAACAGCCAAACAACTACCCATAGGAAGCCAGGGAGGCCAGAAAGTGTAGGAACAAAGTAATTATTTCATTCCTATAACTAGTTTCTAGAATTTATGAGACACAAATTCAAATTTTTCTCCATAATCTGCTCATTGAGTTTCTTTTTCGAGCATCTGGATAAAACCCATCAAATAGAGTGCATGACATGCCACTCAGGAGACCAGATCAGTTTCAATGTTATCATATAGTGTTAATAAAATTGTTCCGTATCAGAAAAACTGGCCTAATTTTAATTTAAAAAATTTTTGCGTATAGAATGTCATCAACAGAGAAACCCCGTAGGGGATTTGTGCTAAATATATCTTGATTTATTTTGAATTAAGAAGGTATAGGTAGCTATATGATATAGTTTTTAATAAATGCATAAATGTATATAACATTTTGTATATTCTTTATTCACAGAATTCTGAACATGAATATTAATCATTGTCAAGTATTCTTTCAGAAATAATATCTTAGTGAAAATTTTAGGTCTTTGTTTTAAAATACCTAGTTCTTTGGATATACAGAGTCTTTCAACCTGCAACACAGTATAAAGGAGTTAACAACCAATATTTAATGATAAAAGTGAAACCTACAAGAACAAAGAGATTTGGCCAAGGTTCATTGCTAGTGTAGCATAAGTAGATGTGAAACCAGGTCTCATTCTGTGAGTTCTTTCTTTTCTCTTTTTTTCCCCTATTAGACCACATTAAAAATAAAACATTTGGGGGCAGGAGCCACAGTTCATTAGATAGGGCTCTTGCCTTGCATGAGGCTGACTCAGGTACGGTCCCCAGCATTCCATATGGTGCTCTGAGCACACTAGGAATGATTTCTGAGTGCAGAGCCAGGAATATCCACTGAGCACCACCAGGTGTGGTTTGTCACCCTCACCACCATTTTTCCTAATAATAGAGTATTATCTGGTGTACAATGCTTCCATATTTCCCTAGACTTTATTAAATCCATGTTCTTCTTTTCTTCCTTTTGTTACATCCTGTGATGCTCAGGATCTACTCCTGAGAATGCTCAGGAAGTACTCCTAACAGTGACTAGGAACCATTTAGTACTAGGATAGGACCCGAAGTCTTCAGCATGTAAAATATATAATAAAAGTGAAACCTACAAGAACAAAGTTATTTCAAGTCTAAAGTTAGATTTTGTGTCCCCTCTTTTTTTTTCTTGAAAATAACTTTCTTATATCATCCCAAGCCTCCAATAGTGACTCAGATGGCTACTTTTAGGAAGTTGATAGTCTTTTAGAATTATCAAATGTTTAAGGAGGGGGAGCAATAGCACAGCGGGTAGGGTGTTTGCCTTGCACGCAGCCAACATGGCCAACTTGAGTTCGATTCCTCTGCCCCTCTCGGAGAGCCTGGCAAGCTACCGAGAGTATCTCGCCCACACGGCAGAGCCTGGCAAGCTACCCGTGACGTACTCAATATGCCAAACACAGTAGCAACAAGTCTCATGATAGAGACATTACTGGGCCCGCTCAATCAAATCGATGAACAACTGGAAGACCATGACACCATGACACTGTGAAGGAGTTGGTGTTTAGGGGATGAGTTCTTTCTGGCTTTAGGAAAAACACAGAGAAGTTTCTTACGTCCTACAAGAAAATAACATTAAGACCTGGAAGCACTTGTCCACAATTCATAATCCTTAGGACAGCCTATATTCACCTGTGGAAAGACTGTGTAATTGATACTTTACATGTCTTTATTATGCGCTAGTGCTCAAAGTACATTAGCTTAGTGAGAGAAGTATAATTATCACACTCAAGACAATTTTTAAAGTCCTACCACGTGCCAGGCTTTGAGAGGTTTTCAGCAACTGTGCTAAACCCAGAGGATATTATTTTCTTTTTACTTCACAGTGATTTTATAAACTAGTTCTCATTTTAAGGGTAAGAAAACTGAGACTTAGTGAGGATAAGGAATGTGTCCTTGAATCATGTAGCTCATGACTGGTAAAGATGGTAAATAAGCAGTCTTCTCTCTCTCTCTCTCTCTTCTCTTATTCAATGCTTCTTTATTCAATACAACGAGGGTTAGGGTTGGATCATTTTTTTTTATTGAGAGAGGTGGGTTAGAAGAATTGTGATGGGACTTCCTCTTGCATTAGACTGTTTGACAACATTCTTGATTTCTGCTTGTTAGATGTCAGTGGTACCTTGCCATCCTTTCTAGTTGAGAAAACCTAGACATCTTCAAATATTACTAGATTTTTCTTAGGGTAAAAATTGTGCTCAAGTTGAAAACTACTGGTTTAACTATCAGCTCTAACTGCTGTAAAGTGGTTCATCTTCTGAAAAACTTAATTTGGTTCAATAAATGCAATTTGGTGAAAAACTCCTTTCTTCCAATATGGGGCTGAATTTGATTTGAGACATTTCTTTAGAGAGCAGAGAACATTAGAAGGCACATACTTGTCTGTTAACTTCCCATTTCCACAAATACAAGCAGTTCTCCATGTGAACCATCTTATTCAAGTTCTCAGAGAAAACACTTCAATTTTCCTTTCTCTCCTCCAGTAACATGCTGGTCAAAATGTGAATATTTTTATTAACACTCAGAACATCTGAACATTTTATCCTTTTTCTTTTGTTTCATTTGATTTTAGGCCTTTGACTGACAATACCGTTAATGGTGGGTGCTTACTTCTGCTTCCAAGTTAGCATGAAGGGGACAAAAGTTTACATGATTTGAGAAAGCAATTCCTTGAAATTAAATGGCAATTTCTTCTCCTTAGTTATCCTGAAGGAACAAATGATCTCTAGGCAATGATCTCTGTCAAAATTGGCTATTAAAGAGGTCTTAAGGAAAAGTGAATATTACGACCAGAAACAGCAAATTTATTGCTACGTGGGTCGGTCTGAGAGTCCATGTTCTGCATTCAAACATAGCTGCAAAACAGCTGTGAGAGAAAATTGGTCATTTACCAGTGCTTAATGACTAATGCCCTGCCCAATCTGAATTAGCAAGATTTATGACAGAATTGCTTTGTTCAGCTGAACTCTCTGTTGTTCTCAAAAGAAATCATAAAGGCCCAATGTGAGTGAGTGATAATGTCTGTGCCTGATGGCTGAGGACAGAGATTTGTTCTACACCTCAGAAGAATCTGAAAACCTGTTCACTCTGGCTCTGTGTTAAGACTGAGACATATAACTCAAGAGCTGACTTGGCCAGTGAATCTTGAGAATACCCTTAGATAGTCCTGGTTGAAATTCTAAATTTCATTTTAACTCCAGAAATTGTTTCAAGGCACAGTAATTGGCTTCTCTTTTCTGTCCTTATTACAGTTGACCTCTTCTTACCCGTAAGGAGTATTTAGGAGAGGATGATATAAATTAAGATATAATTTTCTAAAGAAGTAAGAGTTTAGATATTGCTTGCCTAGTTTTTCACTTAGAGAAGTTTAGAGCAATACAATGCTCTTATCTTGGTTTTCTTATCCATAAAACATAAAATTAGATTAATCTTAGTCACATTGACTTAAATACTGTTACTGATAGAGTTCCTTGCAGACAATGTCCCAACAAAATACCCTCTACCAGAGTGAATGCTTCTCTCCATTATTGTCTCTAGGTCCCTTCATCATGTTTCCCATCCTTGTCCTTCTGTTATAGTAAGTTCACTTTTCAGGTTCTGAGGTCTTTGACCATTTTGTTATTCCCTAATTATTGAGCAAGTTTCTGTTCATATCTTTCTCCCATTTATTAATGAATTTAGTTGTTGGCTTTTACAATTGCTTTTATATATTTGAGTAGTAACCTTTTGTCAGATTAGTGATGAGAAAATATTTTCGTCCGGTCTGTGAGGTATCTGTTTTCTGTTTCTTTTGTGGAGTATAGGCTTCTTAATCTGATATAGTCCTATTTTCTTATTTTTGCTTCTGTTTTCTTGGCCAATGCCACTGAATCATTGAAGGTGCTTAACCAGTATTATTTTATATAACATTGGATGTCCTTGTCATAGAAATTAGGCCAGAAAAATATTATGGTCATTTGGATTGGATGAGAAACAGCCAAAACTATCACTATTTTCAGATTACATGATTCTATGCTTAGAAATCTCTAAGTAGCCAAGCTCAGTTTTAGGCTCTAAATCCACAGTGTTACTACTTATTGTACTTGAAGATTAATGAGTAGGGGTAGAAATGAAGTATAGGGACTGTAGAGATAATACAGCAGGAAAGACACTTATATTGCACAGCTGGCCGACCTTGGTTTAGTTCTTGGCACCCTCTCTGGTTCCCTGAGCACTGCCAAAATTAATCTCTGAGCAGACAGGAGTAAGTCCCAAGCAGTACTGGATGTGGCCCATAAACAAAAAGAAATGCAAACAAAAATAGCATCAGTTTTAATACTTATTTTATAATATTTGTTAAAATTATCCAAGAATCTATGAGAGTATTTATTCCACATTTGTTTTCAACTCACTATGTTGAATATGGAACCTCCATCGCCATCAACTTGTCCCCCTAGGTTGAGCTTTCTAATAGTGTTTTGTACTTTTTGCAATGTCCTTCCATGTCTTTATAAGACACAATTAATTGTGTTTAACCATATATAGTCCACACACCTTTAACCACATAATAAATGCTTGAGAGCTTCTTTGTCATGTAGATAAACATGATAATTCCCCCATTTCTTTTACTGAAATTAACTTTTTCACTTGACAAAAAATATTTTTATATTTTGCCATGTTGTCAAAGGCATCTCCAAGACAAAGAAAACGAGACCATCATAACCTGAGGTGTTGGCCACATGTTGCTGTTTGTGAGGGTAAAATTATATTGTCAGTCCACACTGCAAGTTCAGTAACTCTGAGAATAATCTCCTGGGAGCAGACAACACCCACCATGCAAATGTCTGCTATAGTGCCATTAATAAACACACAGTTGTTTCCTTTCTATGCCACATACCCCCAAGCCAGGTGGCAAGCTCATGACAGGCATTCTTTTCTCCTGGAATTCTTTGGTCTCCAGCCGTGGGAGGTGAGTCACTGGGGGAACCCACACCTGTCAGAAAGTAGTAGTTGTCATTGATTAGATCATCCCTCCAGGCTGGCTGGAGCCATAAGTACATCTAGGGGAGGAATGGACGAAGTCTTCACAAAACAGATGTTGCTGCTGGAAGCAAGGAAACCTCATTCTCTGCCTAGTATTGCTGGAGCCCAGCTGGGCACCAGAGCCAGATTCAGTCATATGTGCCCTGGGCTCCAGCCCCTCACAGGTAGCCAGACATGCAGAGGCCAACAGATGAAAGGCTGTTATCCAGATGTCCCCTGCTGAGGGTTAGACAGCCTGTCCAGAAATGTCATGTTTGGCAGCTGCTGAAATCCTTCGCCTACTGCTACTGGCTCATAGCTCCTACAGGGCAGAGAAGATGCGTACATTAAGATCTTTTAAAGAGACAATGTTAAAGTAAATTTTGGCTTCGCTCAACCTAGTGCTAAGCTAACAATGTGGTCTGATTTCTTTGCAGCTCATGAATTGAATTTTTAATGCATTAATTGTCATAGTACATAGTAAATCTGTGAAGTGTACATCTTATCATCTTATTCGCCCCAGTGAGGACAGCCAGGCGCAGAGACAGGAGACTGCACTGTTCTCTTCTGGGAGCAGGGTTTTATAGTCTCTGAGTTTTGGCCGTGTACAGAGTCTCCTGCCTCCGCGCCTGGCTGTCCTCAATGGGGCCCCTTGGAGGAAGGTGGGTTGAATTTCCCTCCCCACCCCGAGTAGAGCCCCAGCAGATGAAGACCTCCGGTTCCAACCACAGCCAGGCTTAAGACCACACTCAAGCAAGTGCCTTGTTCACTGTACTATTGCTCAGGCCCTTAAAAAACATATTTTCTAAAAACCTCCCAAACTCCTTCTTAGTTAAGAAGCTTCACAAATTAAATTTTCAAAATCCTATGGTAAATCTTGGGGTATTAAGGCCTCATTAATCTTTTGGGCACCAGAACTTAACCTGGGAGCTCTGTGGAAGGATGAAGGTCAAACCTTTCAAGGTGAGGCCACGTTTGAGGGGAAGAAATTTAAACACACACACACACACACACACACACACACACACACACACATACACACACACACACACACTTCCAGCCAACTGGCAGGATCAGGGTTAGCTATAAAGATTACACTACAGGTCTCAGAGTCTGATCTTCACTCCTCCTGGCTTGGCTCCCTATGAACCATCCCGCTGGCTCCCTGAGGTGATACTTCCAGCTATGGGATGCCTATTAATAAAGAGTCGAAATAGAAATGTATCTGCATTCTTTACAGGCATGGGCACACCCTTCTCCCTCAGAGCACCTGTATACTCTACTACTAGGCACACACAAGAAAGAAAAATAGTCATGATAATCCTAGGTAAAGGTAAAGGTAAAGGCCCTCCCGTTGATCGTCGATTTGCTCGAGCGGGCCCAGTAATGTCTCCATTGGAGACTTTGTTGTTACTGTGTTTGGCATATCGAATACTCTCGGTAGCTTGCCGGGCTCTCCGAGAGGGGCAGAGGAATCAAACTCGGGTCGGCCATGTTGGCCACTTGTAAGGCGAACGCCCTACCGCTGTGCTATCGCTCCAGCCCATGATAATCCTGAAACACAGAATTTGCAAAATATGGTTTGTCTCCTGCCCAGTCTAACTTCCATGTATTGATAGGTGCTATTACAAAGTTGTACGATTACATTCATACTGTGATCCTTCGATGTGACATTATGAACATGCTTACCTTAGATGAAGCAATAACTGTGGACTCCTAGAGGCCATATCTGAGTCCCTCCATGTGTCCTATATTAGATCCAGGATAAGATTTTGGTTCCCACTGATTTTAAGCTTTTGTACCAGCCCCATGTACCCCTAACATATTGACTAAAAACCCATAGAGAAACAGAGTGATAGTAGACCTGATAATACATTGCTTGCAGGATGCAAACTGACCCAGCTCTCAATCGCTAGCACTGCATATGGTTCACTGAGCCCTGCTAGCAGTAATTTCTGAGCACAGATCCAGGAGCACCCCCTCCCCAAATCACCAAAAAAAAAAATCCAAAGAAGATTTCACAGAGCAATCAGAGTAATAAGTTTGAGGTTGAGAGAATTTGATTTTCTATTTCAATAAAAATCTGAGGTAGGAGAACGCTGGTATGCTTCCTCTCTCTTCTGCAGCAAAAAGAAAACAATTTTCACCAGAACCATTCATTCTATACCTCTGATCTATGGAGAAATATGATACCACAGCAGTCAAATTAAAAAGACAATAAATGTTCACACACCCTCCATGACTGACTCCAAAATTTCTACAAGTGCCCTGTATTTATAGCCAGAAAGAGGGAGACAGAGAACAGCAGCTGCTCGCTGTTATTTCGAAGAACTTCAGGCTTCCGACCAAAATAGTCTCTGAACTTTTGAAACTCTCATTCTAATAGTCTCGAGGAGGAGTGAACCAATATCCTAGAATTTGAGATGATATTTTTAGTCTTGAAATGAATTGTGCACTCTCTTCCCTCCCTTGCTCACGTTCCCTCATGCTGCAGGCTGAGCTGTGTTGTTTTACTCAGGGAGTATCTCCTGTGTCCTGAGCACTGTAAAACTTGGATCAGGACTCAATTCAAAATGAAAAAGGAGGAAGAAAAGAAAACCTCAAGATATACATTAAAAAAGTTCTACGGAATCAAGACATAGTTAAAATATGTTCATCAAATTAAAAAAAAATAAATAGGAAAGTATATTTCTAAGCTTAATAAAAATGCTTATTAAAATAGATTTGCAGATGCTGTGGCCCATATGCATTGCCTATCTGTGTTCCCTATATGAATATATTAAGCTCAAAATGTTATATGCCATATGCACATATTCTTTTCTTTATTAAAGGCAGTACTAGGGATAGAATTAGGACGAATCACAGACAACTGAGTCCGTTGATTACTATCTTCAACTAGAAATGTTGGCATCATATTTTATTCTTCCCTATTCTCAACTGTCGTATGCAGCTTGTCAGCAGACCTGTTTGTTCTGCTTTTAAAACACACTTAAAATCTCCCCTCATGGCTATAGCTCTCCTATTATCTTATAAGTTCAAGGTCATTTTCCTACCTGAATTTCCGAAACAGTGAGGTCATCTAACTCATCACCTCTCCTCTACTCCTGAATATTTTTAGACACTATCCCAAACCAATAAACCTGATGGGTATAAGTGCTTTTTTACCCCTGTACTACTGATTTATGCCAAGATTCTGTAATTATTTTTTGAGATTGTCCTCACACCCTTCTTCTACATCAGTTGCTGTGGGACTGTTAATTGAGGGTCCCCTTTCATTTTTTGCTGAGGGTGCAATTATGATTTTTATTGCAAAATCAGATGTTGACTCTAGAACTAGATCTGAACAAGAAGAACAAGAAGCTAGGCATTCATTGACGTAGATGCTTCATTCTTTCTTGCTATTTAGGTGTCCATGCTTCTTGGGTCTGAGCCTTTCTGAGAGCTGCTTGTTCAGAAATTTTACTATTTTGGATTTCTTCATTTTATTTTGACAACATTTATTATTATTATTTTTTGTTTGGAGCCCCAAAGCTCTAGCTAATATAATCTTTCAGAATGTAGTGAAGAAGCTTACTTCTTTAGAACTTTAATGGCGTCCCATTAAGCTTAAAATACAATGCAAATAGTCACTGTCACTGTCATCCCGTTGTTCATCAACTTCCTCGAGCAGGCACCAGTAACGTCTTCATTCATCTTAGCCCTGAGATTTTAGCAAGTGCCACGTTGGAAGATCTTTCAGGGTCAGGGAAATGAGATCCCTCATTGTTACTGGTTTTTGGCATATCGAATATGCCATGGAGAGTTTGCCAGACTCTGCCGTGTGGGCAGAATACTCTCGGTAGCCTGCCAGGTTCTCTGAGAGCGAGAACTAGACAATAAGAGGCTGCAAAACCATGAATGTGGCTGTGCACTTCCGGAAGCGTGGTTTTATAGTCACTGGATCTTGGTCGTTGATGAGATTACACGGCACCAGGGGCAGTTGGTGGGTGTAATGCCTAGCTACTGGAAGGTGGGAGATCTGGGTGGAAGAGACCCAGTCCCAATCTGAGTAGACTTGGAGATCTAAGCCCCGGGTCCTGCACACTTGGGCTTCTCTGCTGGTTCCTTCATGTGTGATCATCTTTAGTCTTAGATCAATTAAAATGATAATTGATTCTGAAGATATTATCATAGATATAGAGAAATCATGGTTTACTAGTTACCTAGGCATCCATTAGCCCTCTACTTTGACATATAAAATTAAAAATCACAAAAAGTTCCCTTTCCCCTTTATTTAATATGCAATACAGACTTTAAAAAATTTCTTACTTACATGCTAGGACAAGAGCCCAGCAATTTGCATGTAAATGTGTGTAAGGTAGAACATATTTTCTGAGGCTCTGAGGGAACTTATGTATTTTTCTTCTATCAAACTCATTGGGTGTCAAATGGTTCCCAAACTCTAAATTCCTAGCAAGTTTACCCTAATATCAAATTACTTGTTTAGTTTGTGTCACATCTTTGAGAATTCTATGTGAATATTTTTAATTACATGGAAAATTATGTTTGTGACAGAGTGATTATGGAGGAATTAGTTCAATATGGCACCATTTGGGAGTATAAAATAGGCATGGCAGAGATCTTGTTGCAGACCATCAAATATTTGTCCCTCAGAGTGAAAGGGCATTGTGAAATTCTCCCACACTTATAATCCCTAGTTTTCCTTTCTCAGATACATCATTTACATAAAATTCTAAGAAGACTTTAGAAGAACCAGGGCTGGGAGCAAAGTGGGCCATGTCTCACTCGTTTTGCTTCTGCCAAATAATCTGTAAATTATAGTCCATTGCTGTTTTTTCATTAATTGCACATATTCTTTTTCACTTGGCTGAAAATTCCATCACTTTGGCCAAAAATGTGTACTTCTGCAACAACACAAAGTAAGCACTTTGAAAGGACAAGCAGTACAGAGAGAGTAGGTAATTATAACAAGAAAACTGAATGCAAGAGGAGAATAAAGCCCACAAGAGTGAAATGAGAGAAAACGATAAAATAAAATGAAGTCACCTTGCAGTATGTGAAGTAGCCAGAACGATGTGAGTGTTAAAAGCCGAATGTGCTCACTCCTTTTTATTCCTTCTTCTTATTTAATGCTTCTGTATCTTAGAGATAGCATTTCAGTATTCCTGGTCTCCACGACCAAATGCAATGGAATACAAGTTCTTCAACTTTTTCCATATGTAACCCTAGTTACTGGAGAATTTTTTATGCAATCCCAGGTTTACAGAAACATATAAAATGAGTAGAAATATACACTAAATACTTGCTGATAGCACTGTCCTCCCATTGCTCATCTATTTGCTTGAGCGGGCCCAGTAGCGTCTCCATTGTGAGATTTGTTGTTACTTTAGCATATCGAATACGTCATGGGGAGCTTGCCAGGCTTTGCTGCAGGTGAGATACTCTCAGTAGCTTGCCGGGCTCTCCGAGAGGAGCAGAAGAATCGTACTCAGATCGGCCAAGTCGGCTAAGTGCAGGGCAAACACCCTACCTGCTGTGCTATCGCTCCAGATCTGGCTGCGACATCTTTCACCCCATTGATCTCCACGGTTGATTCAGCTGATCTGACTGGCTAGGTGGGTGTCCCCTTCCTCCCTCACTGCTCCATGTGCGTCCCTCTAGAGGCTGTGTGCTTGGTTGAAGAGGATGGCCTTCCCCAAATATTGATGAACGGGTCTTCAGTCGAGGGTATATGAGCAACTGCACTCCCCTGTAGAACCTCCAAACTTGCTGATAATAAATCAAAAATATTTTGTTACATGACTCCTTAGAGGTTTAAGGACCTAGGTAATACAAACAACTTTAATTGAGAAATGCAGCATACAATCTGCCTTGCTATCTCTGGGAGCATACAGAGGTGCCACTTACTACATTCCTTGTACAGGAAGATATCACTCTGCTGTGGATGCTCTCAATTGTACACTACATTAGCCATAATGAGTTATTCTTTGTTTTCAGAAGAGAAACAGAGTTTGAAACCTGGGTGGGGTTTCCCCAAAATTCACTGTGCAACTTGACAGATTCAGACATTTAGCCAAAATGTGACTCCAAAGCTGAGCTGAGTTAAAGTCTGATTTCTGAATGCAGCTATCTCCCTTTACTGAAATCTCCAGAGGAAGTTCTGAAACACATAGGAAAAATGCTCAGTGCATTCTTCCCAAGAAAATTTCAGATTTATATGTTTGAAGTCAATTAAGTTCTTAATCGGGGTGTGTTACGGGGGAGGGGGGGTAGGGAAAATTGAGATAAGAGGCATGATGAACTATTTTTATCTTGATTGTCTTGCATTTCTACAAATTTACAAACTCCATATTGAAGGGGAAGACTTCACGATTTGTAAATTTATTATGATCATATAACTAGGAATAAATATCTTATGATTAGTCCTTCTTAAGACACAAAACAGGGCTGGAGCGATAGCACAGCGGTAGGGCATTTGCCTTGCATGCAGCCAACATGGCCGACCTGAGTTTGATTCCTCTGCCCCTCTCAGAGAGCCCGGCAAGCTACCGAGAGTATCTCGCCCACACGGCAGAGCCTGGCAAGCCACTCATGATGTATTCGATATGCCAAACACAGTAACAACAAAATCTCCAATGAAGACGTTACTGGGCCCACTAGAACAAATCGATGAACAACGGGAGGGCCTTTACCTTTTTACCTAAGACACAAAACAGTCAGTCACTGGTCACATTTTTCTCAAAATCTGAGTAGAGTTTTCATGATAGATGGAATTATGAACTTTTCAGTATCTTGTTTCTTTTTAATTCTGGACACCTTTTCAAACTCAGTAGTATTGAAAAAAGTTATTAAATTATTAAAATCAAAGAAATCACTTAATCTTAAATCACTTAACTTCCCGTTAGTCGTCGATTTGCTCAAGTGGGCGCCAGTAACATCTCCATTTGTCCCTGTCGCGTGCTAGTGTAGCCCAATGTCATCTGTTTGCTCCGGGAACATGAATGGCCTCAAACAGATCATTCATGATCTTGACGAAGAAGTCTGACCATCTGGTAGGTGGGCAGCCACGCGGTCTTTTGACATCCCGTGGAATCCAGTCGGTAACAGCTCTAGTCCAGCGGTCGTCTTTAAATCTCATTACATGACCAGCCCATCTGATTTTTGACACCTTGGCAAATGAGACAGCGTCCCTGATTCTTGAAAAAAAAATCAAAGAAATAATTCAATTTATAATATGTCTATCCAAGTAAAAGCCTATCCTAGTATCCTAAGTCTAACCCTTTCTTTAATTTAAAAAAATATGAGTTGCTTAGTAGAATGGAAATGTTTTGTAGGACATTACTTCCCCCATATTTAATCACATAATTATATATGTATTTTAATGAAAAACTAATTTGCAATTTCTAAACAATCAATTTCCTGCTGGGTAAGGGTTTGGGGAATTGTTGAGCAGTTTTCCTTGATATAGTACACTTTTCCCAGTTTGTCTCAGAACTCTTTTCAGAGCTCTTACAATAAAAAGAGAGAAAATAAATTAGGAATAGCTACTCTTTATAAGAGTAAGAGAAATATTGATGGTATTTGAACTTTTCAATTTTTTTTAATCTTTATTGCCACATAAAGTCAAAAGTTTATGGGGAAAAAAAGTCTTCACACAGTATGCAAACATTCTGGGAAAGTTAATGCAGTATGGATTTAAAATTTTTTTGAGACAATACTGTTTTTATTAACATTTGTTTCTTTAACTGTGCTAAGGTCTTTCCTTCCTCAAAGTTCTGTCAAATATTACAGGTTTGAGTTTGAAGAGAAAAACAGAGCTACTGAAAATATTCTAAGAATAAAGGTGATTTAACATGGCACTAGGACTTACGTAAATATTAGAAGATCAGAAAAAGAATTAGGAGTAGGACATCTGGATGAGGAGTACAGAAACCAAGACCCCAGCTTGGAATTTTGAAGGTGATAGTACCCAAAGGCAAATGCAGTGATTGTCAAAAGTGCCAAAGGAAGCTTCTGTTTACTACTTAGTTCTGCAACCTCTGGCTAATGTCTCAAGCATCCTGTCAAAATTCTCTGTGAATCCCACTCTCTTCCTAGGTCTGGTGCAACCATTTCCAGAGACTGTAGAAATAATTCTGCTTTTGCTTTCAAATTGAGTGGGTTTCTGTTTCTGGCAAACTCTATCCAAACCTTACGTGGAAAGCGATGGGTGGAAGAGAGGATCTTTTCCAGTCTCATCCTCATTAAAGAGTGATATAATATGGGTGGAACATTGTTCTAGACTATTGACCCTCCAAACTTCTGGAATATTCTCCCTCTCTTTTCCTTCAGTTCTCATTGCACTGGTCACTACTTTGTGATTTTCCCCTTTATCATCCAAGATAGAGACTCTCTATCCTAGTTAATTTCTCACCGAATTTTAATTTTTCATCCCCTCAGCTCACTGTTACTGATTTAAACACAGTTCATTTATTTTTCCCCCATCATTCTACCAGTGCACCTATTACACTTTTCCCGCCCTTTCTATATATGTATTTATATGGATATGATAATTGCAGCTTTCTGTTCTGATTTCTTTTTTCTGGTTTTGTTTTTGTATGTTTTACATTACAACTGGAGCTATAGCGGGTAGGGTGTTTGCCTTGTACACGGCCTTCCAGGCTGACCTGGGTTTGATTCCTCCACCCCTCTCAGAGAGTCAGGCAAGCTACCAAGAGTATCTCACCTGCACGGCAAAGCCTGGCAAACTACCCATGACGTATTAGATATGCCAAACACAGTAACAACAAGTCTCACAATGGAGACATTACTGGGCCCACTTGAGCAAATTGATGAGCAACAGGACAACAATGCTACAGTGCAGTGCAGACCTTATTAAAATTTCTGAGTATAAAATTGCAAATTTTATTGTTGCTTGCCTATCTCTATATTGGAGTGCTAGTTCTTCAGGAGGAGGGCAGGTACTAGATCTGCTTTTTTTCTTCCGCATGTCTAACTCTTAGCACAAAACTCATAAAAAAATGTTTCTCTCATTCATGGCTTTAATTTTTATGAAATATTATGTGACTACTACTTAGCATTTGCAAGGTATATGTGTATCAATATAAAATTAATTAGGTGAGAAAAACTACTAAACGTGAATTATTTGCAATGCAGTTTTCTAGATAGCAAGGGAGGTGCCATGCAGATGTGGTTCATGGCCAGCTTTTAAATAGTCTTGAACACTTTGATTCCAACATAGCCAACATCTGCCTCCTCCCCCTAAAATCTTTTATTTGTTTCTTACTTAAGTTTGATAGATGCTCTAGGTCACATGGAAAAATATGAACTCTTGCATTTATATAGTTTATGCAATGGTACAGAGTAGAAGGGCTTATATTAGCTTCTAGGTTTGGAAACAGGATATATGAGCTGAGACATTTGGAATCGGTCTCTGTACGCAGAATTTCTGACCAACACAAATACTATTGCCCAGGACATGAGGCAGACGGTGGGGGATGAGGTGTGGGGCGGGAAGGTTATAAAAAGCAGCTCCATGGCGCCAGCTTGCTGGGTCCCAAAGTTACGTGCTACAACTTCAAACTTAGTTTCAGTAAAGTTTAGTTGGTACCTGGGGAGAATGTAAATGTGCGAATCTTTGGTTTTGAATAACATAGAAATACTGTAACTTCAAGTTCTTTATTCTTTCTTCCAATAAGACAGGGAGATTAAATAAAATCATTCTCATTCAAACGTAGTATCACAGCATCTACCCACCAGGTTAGATGTCTATCTAGTTAAGAGGGGATTTTAATTAAAGAACATAAAATTTAAATGGTTTGGAAAATGTCAACATGGTTTCCTATTTTGAGCCCAACACAGATGATAGAACAAGAGGGTATAAATGAAAATTAAAGAAAAACAAATTCAGAACAGATGTCAGGAAGTGTTTCGTATTTTTTTTTCCACGCAGAGAATCATAAATGTGTGGAATAGCTTACCAGGCAAGATATTAAGGCAAAGAAAGGGAGGTAATTAAATAAACAATTAGATTGCAAGTAGATTACAAAAAGAATGAGATGTGGTGAACCAAATGGTCTAACTCCTCTCCAGCATTTGGATGTTTTTGGACAAAATAGAATCTTTGGACATTCCTCAAGCCTTAAATGTCTAGACCATGCAAAGAGAGCTTGTAGATATTCCAATGCCTGCATTTCTATGCTTCAAATGTGAGCTTGTTGAGTGTCATCTTGAAGATTTTCATGTTGGAATTCTTCCATTCAAACACATGTGCTTCAGGAGAAACACGAAGTGTGAAAACATTAAGTTCCAAGTAACAAGAGACATGGCAACTGATAATAGACTCTAAAATGATGGATTGATAAGACCACAAACTGTAATACAGCCTATATTTTATCATCAGACTTAATTTTTCTGTTTTGTGCAGTTATACTTGTGATTGTTCATGTTGAAATAAATAATATTTTGACAAATTCTTCATTATGGAAAATGACTTACTGCAGGGTTAATAAATGGGCTCATCCTATGTTTAATAATGCTTTGTGTCTCATAGTATCTTTTTTCAGGAAATCCAAAAATTGTCATATTCAGTTTTCATCAATAAAATATAAAAATCAGTAAATTAGTTTTCTACCTCTACTGTTTGTGCTTTGATCACATAAATGCAGATTAGCAGACTAGTTTATAAACACCAATTTCTGAAAAATCTTTGTGGTATTCCCCATGGATTTATTTCGGGGAAAACTAAAAGAATTGAGAATAATTAAAACTAAATTTTTATTCAAGAAGAAAAAGATTATTTTTTGACATTAATCTGAACCTGTAATTATTCATTGCCAAATAGAACCCTGCATTAAGTACTTTTAATTATTCTTAACCCCTCTTTTAGTTTTCCCCAACTGTGAATGAGAAATCCTAGTGCTCCAGATATTTGTCAACTTTCAATGTTTGCCAGTATTCCAGATATTGACAAGTCTAGTAGTGTGTGGTAGTAGATAACTTTAATTTACTTTTATGATAATAGATGATGTAAAGCATATTTTCATAGACAGTATGTCTTCCTTGGTGAGTTATGTTTTAATGTGTCGGAAAATAGTCCTGTATTATATTTATTTTTTGAAAATCTTTGTTTCATCACCTCTCTTATTTTTTTTATGCTGTCATAAAAATTTTCTTTTCTTTTTTTGGATCACATCTGGTGGTGCTCATGGTTTACTCCATCTCTGTGCTCAGAGATCATCGTTTTGGTGCTAGGGGAGCCATATGAGATCAGAAATAAATCCAGAAGCACCCTAACTACTGTAGTATCTTTAAGGCCGATCATTATTTTGTTTTGGCACCACACCTGGTGAGTCTCAGGGATTACTCCTGGCTCTGTACTCAGGAATGACTCCTGGTAATGCTCAGGGGACCATATGGGATGCTATAGATGGAACCTTCCTCAGCCACATGCAAGACAAGTGTCTTTCCCACCATTTTATCTCTCCAGCCTCTTTAGACCTATCATTTTTAATTTTAATGACATCCATTGATTATTTTGTTGATTGTATACTTGGTGTATTAAGAAGTCACCATAATGACAAAGGAATTAATCTTACATTAATTTTGATGAGTTTTATGACTTTTCATTTTGTATATGTGGCCCATTTTGAGTTGATTTAGTTGACTTTTTTTTTTTTTGCTTTTTGGGTCACACCCAGTGATGCTCAGGGGTTATTTCTGGCTCTGTATTCAGGAATTACTCCTGATGTTACTTGGGGGACCATATGGGGTGCTGGGGATCGAACCCAGGTTGGCTGTGGGCAAGGCAAATGCCCTACCCGCTGTGCCATCGCTCCGAACCCCAGTTGACAGTTTTGAATACTGTTACATCTATGACTGGACTTTTGTTTTAGTTTGGGAAACATCCCAGGCAGTGTCATAGCTTAATCCTGTCTCTGTGCTCAGAGATCATGCCTAGGAGGTATGTGTGTTTGGGAATGGGGGGGGGGGCTCAGAGACATATATGGGGTGTCAGAGATGGAAACTAGTCTACCAAGTGCAAGACAAATACTGTACCTACTGAACTGTCTCACCAATTATGAATGGACTTTTTTTTTAAAATAAGGGTGTCCGGCTGTTTGATAACCTTTAGCTGGAAAGAGTATGTATTCCCAATTGGGTTTTCTACACTGTTCTATTAATTATTTTTGTCTCTCCTCTCACCAATGCAGTAATCCTAGCATAGAAATTTTAAAGTATGTCTTGTAACCAGTAGCATTAGTCATTCAACTTTTTCTTATTCTTCAAGATTTAAATGGATATTCTGAGTCTTTTGTTTCATATAAGCTTTAAAATAAGTTCCTTAACAGCAACAGAATAAGTTGTTTGGACTTTGTTAAGATTTATTTAAATCTCTATGAAAAGTTGAAAAACACCTTTATATGTTGACAATGTTGAATATTTCAATCAATGAAGATGAACTATCTCTAAATTTACTTTTATTCCCTTTATTTTGTTTGTCATAATTTTAAAGGTTTTCTTAACATGGTTTTTGTAAATATGTTTAATTTTTAATTTGATATGTTTAATTATTTTGGGGGGAGTGTATCTTATTTTATTAATTCAATTTTTATTAGGACACCATGATTTATTAATGGTTGAGTTTCGGGCATAAAATGTTTCAACATCAATCTCACATCAGTGTCAACTTCCCTCCACAAATGTCCCCAGGTTCATGCCACAATCCCAACCCAAGCCTCTCTTTTTGAAAATCACTTTAAAGGTTTGTTGGAGTTTAGATCTAATGACTTAAGTTTTGATCCACTACTCTACATCACCAGTGTTGCCCAGGTCTCCGACCTCTGCTCCTGTTACTTTCCATTTGTCTCTTTTACTTCTCCTTTTTATTTTTTCCTTCCTGTCCTCATTGCTATGACCTAGCTGTGTTTTTAATTTGCCATTCCACTTTATAGGGTGATTTTCAGTAACTCTTGCAGGGCTGGTTGTGTTTGAACAAATTTCACTGGTTCTTGTTTGTCTGAATATGTTTTCATCCCTCCTTCAAATATAAATGACAACTTCACAGAGTAATGAACACTCAGTTCAAAGTTCTTTTATTTGTGCTTTAAATATGTCATCTCAATCTTTTCCTCCTTGTATGATTTAATATGAGTGATCTTTTGTGACTCTTATGTTATATTCCTTGTGTTTGGAGTTATTTTTCTCTCCTCATATATTAATTTGTCCCTCTCTTTGTTTTTTGCCATTTTGAATACAATTTTTCAGTGTAATCCTATTTGAGTCTATTATTTGGCACACTTTGGATTTCTCGAATCTGTGCAGAAATCTTCCTCCAGAAATTGGGTAAGTTCTGAGTATTTTTTCCCATCAATTGTTATTTTTCTTTCTTATTCTTTCTCTCCTTCTGCTATTTCTATAATTCAGAGATTATTCCTCTTGTTATCCATTAAATGTATTTTATTCTCTGCCATTCTTTTACTTTTCTTTTGACACTTCATTATTGCTGCTGACTTGTATTTGGTCCTCGGATTTGTTGACATGACTCTGCATGCGGAGCTCTGGTTCTAACTTTTGGCTATCTTATTTAGCTCCTTAATTTCCATTTGTGTGCATTCCTTCATATTCTGAATGAATACTTTGAGTTTAACAATCTTCCAATGATTGCTTACTTTCTATTTGTATTATATATTTTTAAATTCCTCTAACTCATTGATGACATATAGTAAATAGTTTGAATTTTATATAATAAACATAGTACTATGGTAGCACTGTAGCACTATCCTCTCATTGCTCATCGATTTGCTTGAGCGAACACCAGTAATATCTCCATTGTAAGACTTGTTGTTACTGTTTTTGGCATATTGAACACACCACTGGGACCATGTCAGGCTTTGCCATGCAGGCAGCATTCTCTCGGTAGATTACCAGGCTCTCTGAGAGGGTTGGAGGAATTGAACCCGGGTTGACGGCGGGCAAGGCAAATGACCTACCCACTGTGTTATTGCTGCAGCCCAGTCCTATGGTAAAATTTCTTATATCATTGCCTATCAGATTCATATTTTTGGGTTTTTTAAGCTTTTCAACAATTCTTTGTTGTTACTATGGGTTAGCTAGCATGGTTACCATAGTTCCAATGTTTATGTTATGATATTGATGTACAGATTATTGTATCTCATCATCTTCAAAGTGCCCACGAGGCTCTATTATTGTCCCCATGTCACCTCTAGTTCACCCTTCATTTATCTTCTAGACATCCCCCACTGCTTGGTAATTTGCTTTTTTAATTAAAGGAAAGATTTTATCATTGTATTATACAGTTAGTTTCCTTATTTTGTCTCTCTCTATATCACAGGTAAGTGATATAATTGAGAACTTGCCCTTCTCTGACTTAGTCATTTAGCATTACCTCCTCCAGGTACAGTTGCTTTGTATAAAAATGTGAACTTTATTCCTGCCTTTTTGAGAAGTCTCTATGCTATTTGCCACAGAGGCTGAACAAGAAAAACAGGTAATAGGGATTTATTTTTCATGAAAACTGGCTGCTTCCAGTATATATTATACATAATAGGTATCCTATAACTATTATATAAACATATAAAAGCATGCATATACATATATAAAAGCATATATATATATGCCTTTCTCACTGGTATGGTAAGAATCTCACTTTGCTGTGTAATTTTGATCATTTTGATCTGTAATTTCATGATAAAATATGACAAAAATTTTTATATGCTTACTAGTAGTCTATCACTGTATCACTGTCATCCCATTATTTATCAGTTTGCTCGAGCGGGCACCAGTAACATCTCCATTCCTCCTAGCCCTGAGATTTTAGCAGCTGCTCCTTACTTGTCCTTCCCAACAGTGCGGCATTGGAGGCTCTTTCAGAATCAGGGCAATGAGACACATCATTGTTATTGTTTTTGGCATATTGAATACGCCACAGAGCTTGCCAAGCTCTGCTGTTGTGGGTAAGATACTCTCGGTAGCTTGTCAGGTTCTCTGAGAAAAAGAACTAGACTACAAAGGGTTGCACAGCTGCATATGCGGCCTCATGCTTCTAGGAGCTTTGTTTTATAGTCTCTGGATCTGGACTAAAGTTATCACATAGATTACTAGTCCAGATCTATAGACTAGTAATCTATGTGATACCTATTTTCAAATGGGTGAACTTTGGTTAACTAATGTTAGACTTTATCCTGAGGCTGGAGCGATAGCATAGTGAGTAGGGCATTTATCTTGCACACAGCGAACATGGTCAGCCCGAGTTTGATTCGTCCGCCCCTCTCGGAAAACCCCGGCAAGCTACCGAGAGTATCTTGCCTGCACGGCAAAGCCTGGCAAGCTACCCGTGACATATTTGGTATGCCAACCACAGTAACAATTTTCACAATGGAGATGTTACTAAGCCCATTTGAGAAAATCAATGAACAACAGGAGGACAGTGACAGTGATAGACTTTATCCTGAGGTGTATATGCAGCAAATTCTTAAAGTATGGCACTGAGATCCGTAACTCATCCTTCCTTCCTTCTTTGACAAAGTTGTCTATTATAGAATATGTTATAGTTGGTGAAGATATAGGATGGACAGCACTTCTTCCTAACCAACGGCTTGTTTAGTAATTTCTGTTAACATAAAAACGGCAATGCCATCCAGGCATAATGGGACTGTGGTTTCACCTCATTTACAACAAGAACATAATGTAAATTTTATCTTTTTTATGTTATAGAAGAGCTGTAGTATTTGGTATCATCTGACTTAATGGATTTAAGCTTGAGGACAATAATCAGTCCACTGATGTTGGAGATGAACTTGGGTTCTTGATATACTGCTAGAAGAAAAAAATAAACCTAAATTTCTTCTAGTTTTCAGGACTTCTTATATAACTGACATGCACATAGTTATTGCAAATATTCATATATATGTACCCTGAATCTTCCAACATTTATAATAACTAAGATAGACAGTATGATGATTGTCACTACTATTATCACCATTGTTCTACTGAAATCCAGATGTACTGCCTTCTTAGGAATAAGTCATTAAGATGAGTGCTTGCACAAGGTAGAGTGAGAGTTGAGGTAAGGTGACTTTACCATGGCCTATAAGAGAAATAGGGATATCATTTACTGAGGGTAATTTTTTTAAAGACCGCAATTTAAATTATTTTAACATCTTGGGGCCAGGGCTATATTACAGTAAGTAGGGCTCTTGCCTTGCACATGCCTGGACTGGGTTTGATCCCCAGTACTCTATATGATCCCCTGAGACTGCTGGTCACCCTAAGGAGTGATCCCTGAACACAAAGCCAGAAGTCAGCCCTGACCAAAGTGCATATGGCTCAAAAAGACACACAAAATATTTTAGTGCTTAAAATATTTATGGGCTGGAGTGATAGCACAGCGGTAGGGCATTTGCCTTACAAGCAGCCAACATGGCCGACCCGAGTTCGATTCCTCCGCCTCTCTCGGAGAGCCCGGCAAGCTATCGAGAGTATCTCGCTCGCAGGGCAGAGCCTGGCAAGCTCCCCATGACTATTTGATATGCCAAATACAGTAACAACAAGTCTCACAATGGAGATGTTACTGGGCCCGCTCAAGCAAAATATTTATAGGTATTCAGTATTCAGACTCCAAGTGCACAACCACTGTCAGCATCCTTGCACTTCTTGAGCGAAAATTCTTCACTTTACACATCTTGCCTCACTAGGGAACTCTTTAAAAGTCCCATGCTGTTGTGTTTTAATGTACATATTTTTATCATCTTTTAGCTTCCAAAATGTCTAAGATTCTGGATAAATACACTTATGCTATTGCCAGTTCACCTCTTCATTCCTTCCCTTACCTCCATTTCTCCTTTCTTTGTGTCCTCATTTCTATAATCCAGGGACAAGAGTTCATCAGCATTTGATATCTTTCATTCCTTTGTCTTGTCACTCTATATACCACAGATAAGTGCCAGCATTTTCTACTTGAGCTCCTCTAATGGAAGGGATAATTTTTAAGAGGGTGATCTTACTTTTCTGAGTTGAAAAACTACATCCAGAATTTGACTTTGAATTATTTTTTATATAGGAAACCTAATTAGTAGAGACCAGACTAGAACTGGCCGTGGTAGACTGCAGATGGAGATGATTCTATAGATCACTCTCCTTGTTGACAGTGGGAAACACCCAATCCCAAGCAATCTGAGTAAGAGGAGAGTAAACGACCTGTGGTGGTCTTTAGCTTTAGAGGTTAAACTAAATAGTCGCCTGTTTCTTAAACTTAGAAATATTTTTCTCCTGTGCCCAGGTTGGTATGCCATATGCCCTTGAACCCTCAGTGCAGTTATTTTGTAGGAATCTTTAAAGAATTCTTTTGGATACCACACACAGTACAAATACAAGAAACTTACCTTTTGTTTCCATCCCACCACTTCAAGCTTCACAATTGTGGCAGCTCCTGGTTTCACAGACTTTAACACAACTCTGAACTCTCCAGGAAAACAAAGGCACACAAAAGAAAAGTGTGTAAGATAGAAACTGATACTCTGGTATACTATATATATATATATATTTATATATATGTACACATGTATATATATTTACATGTGTATATATATATATATGGGTAATTAACTTTATCCAGAATTTTTATTTGTCAGGTAAGGACCAGCTAGGGAAGGAAAAATCTAAGTAAGATAAAGGAAATGGCTCCGTCCTGTTTATACCTTCCAAGGATCACAGACATTTCTCAGAGATTGCATTTTTTAATTTTGAGTTGATTTTGAGGGGAATGTTTTAAACATTGATTCTCACGTTATCATTCTCCTAATGCAGGCTGCCAGGATGCTCCATTCAGCTGTCGCAATCTGCTCATCTCTGTTTTATAAAGGGAAAGTATTCTCAAATGAAATGCTCTCTCTTTCTCTCTCACTATCTTTTTGCACCAATATATTTCACAAAGGAATAAAGGTGTCACATTTCAGGATATTTTTTATATTTTAAAAAACTATGGACATTTTTCTAAAACATTTTTAGATGATCAAATGAGAGGTGTTTTTATACTTATTTTATACAACTATAAAAATAACGTCTAAATTTCTCTTCATGTAAACATCTAATAACTTACTTAAATGTAGAGAATACTATGTGAATACAATAGGTACTATGTTCAACACTGAGATCAGAGATCTGAGGAAAAGTTTGCCCCCTGTTTTCACAAGGCATGTGGTCAAGATGAGAAACTTTCTTTGTATATTGCTCTAAGAAAACTAGTTCAGTGAAAGAGAAATAAAAAAGAGCAATAACATGCTAATATTTACTTTGAATTATTTCCGAAATTTAGCAAGACTGAGCAAAAAGTGACACAGAAAGAGATTTGAACATAGACAACAATCACTTGTTAGTCATTTGTTCATAGTCACATATTTAATTTCTTACAATACAAATATCGTAGGGCGTTTGCCTTGCATGTGGCCTACCTGCCCGGCCTGATTTCGATTCCTTCGCCCCTCTTGAAGAGTCCAGCAAGCTACCGAAAGTATCTCACCTGCATAGCAAAACCTGGAAAACTACCTGTGATGTATTCGATATGCCAAACACAGTAACAAGTTTCACAATGGAGACGGTACTGGGCCCACTTGAGCAAATAATATGGCCACATTATATTTTGCAGAGGACAAGAATGATGTCACTTAGGCAGTTGCCACAGTAGGTGACAATAAATGTTAGTGATATTTGTTCATCTCAACATTAGGAAAAACTTGAAAATTTTTATGATTTTCCCCCTGTTTGTATTACATATTTTTTGTTGATTTTATTATTTACTATTATTTTTATTTACTATTTACTATTATTTTTTTAGTGCTGCCAAATAGATAAATACCTTCAAAACATTGCAAAAAGATATGGGGTGGCAGGAAATTTATATTTGTAATACTTAAACAATTCAATGAGATAAGAATCTTTGCCAGTGTGAGTTTATATAATTAAAAGACGTTCATGATACATTACATTTTTCTACCTTTACTTTTTATTTATCTGGTTTATGACAGAGTATATACATAGGATTTTTAGTACCCATGGAGATTCTTCATTGCTTTATTTGTACTTTTGACACATTCACATGCTTTATTTATTCAACAAATGTTTAATTAGTACCGAATAGAACTTTACTAGTTTATATGTATTTTGACCTGTGATCCATGGGAGACAAATCTCTCAGTGTCCTTTATATTCAAAAGGGAGCTTCCAGATCTATTTAGGTTTAAATAATACAAAGATTTTCATGGCAGTCTTATTCCTTTAGTTCAAATTGCCTTAACAAAGAGAAATAAGCAGATGGAGAACAGGACAGCACCAGGTGCTAACTATTCCAAAGACAGAACAAATATATGGGTTTTCCCTGGACTAAAAAAATGCTGAAGAACGTAGCTAGGCTAAGATGCTGGGAGATATTAAGATCAAGATAGCACCTGGCATTCTGAGCATTCGGTGCAAGCCTAGGAGAGTAAGAGTGAGTAGGAGAGATCTGGGAGTGAGGTGAGATTTCAGTTGACTCTCGGGAATATAAAAGTTCCTCTCTCATAGTGATTGTGAGAAATTAACATAGGACATCCAAAAAAAAAATCCCAGCAGTTGGGCATCCATCACTTGAAGGTTCTTGGTAATTACACATAACAAAATCAATCAAATTAGGTAATACTCTTTTGAGCTCTATTTTCCTCACTTTCACGTGGAGGAGCAGAAACAAGATCATAGGTGAAAATTATGCAAAGACTGCATTTGTTTCTACATTTGAAAGACCATCAGTTAGGGTGAGGTCAGCCTATCCATTGCAGAGGGCTGAAGTGGGTGAGGTTAGAAACACACAGAATAAAAGAATAAACTTATGTAACTAAAAATGAATTTTAACCTCCACATAAGATGACCATAATAAAAACACATCATCGTTACAGTGAAGATAAAGGGGTTAATTCAAAGCTTTATAAGGCAGGAATTATTTTTAGAAAGTCAAATTCCTTGATTACTGTACATTGAGACCTTCCCCAAACTCAGATTCTTTTTCATCAGAGGCCCAGTCACATAACCACAAGAACTTAGAAAATGAACCTGACTATACACTGCAAAAATTTTCACTCCAAAATCAGCTTACGTGTTCACTTAAAATCTTTGACTCTACTGTCATCATTTTTACAAAGATAAACAGAATTGAGTTATTTTCCTCATTCTTGAATTGCCCATGAATTGACCTTATACGATTAATCAGGGCTGCAGAGAGATACTTACCAATGAAGGGATAAAGGAAACAGCTCCCACTGAGTCCCCAGTACATCCCAGTTATATCACTCATGAAATCTTAAATACACACTAATGCTATTCTGAAGATACATCTGATGTTATAGTACAGGATTTCTGAATCTAATTGATTTATCACAATAAGCATGAAATATATGTATTATACTTATTGTTTACAAGTCAAGAATATGGCAGGGAAAGGACAGAAGTCATAATGGTTCATTCTGAAAGAAAGAATGTTAAAAACACTTTTTTGTAACCAACTGAGTTTTTTGATATATTAAGGAGTTTAGGAGACAACAACTGCATACTTGTATTTTAGGTTCTAAAAACAAAGCAATATTTAGGCTACTTGTCATTTATCAAAATTGGGTCACACATGGTTCTGTTCATTGCTTCCTCTGACTCTGTTCTCAAAAATCATTTCTGGATCATTTTCCTCTGGCTCTGTTCTCAGAAATCATTTCTGGATCATTTTGGTGCCTGGAGTAAAACCAGGGTTGGCCACAGGCAAGGCAAGTGCCTTCACCCCAATAAATTTCTTTAAAAAAATAAATGATATATGATAACAAAATAAGAAATAAAGAACTAATGAATATTGTGGTATTTAATAATTAATATGTTTGCAATGAATAAACACATACTCCGTACTTTGCACTTCTAATTCTTATCAGTCTTCTTCACATAGGTAAGATCTTCAGAATAAGACTCTAAAACTTAGTGTCCTTGGATAACTTTCCTGATATCATGCAGCTAGTTGGGTATAAAGGCTGGATTCCATTCCAACTGTAGTTGGTTTCAAAGTGAATGTTCTTAACTGCTGAGACGTACCATGATTCACATAGGGGGAAGCTTGGGGGCAAGACTTCTTTGAATAAATCTCTAAATGATGTCTTGTCATTTTAAAAAACAGTGTGATCTTAATTGCAAACATTTATCAGATGCTTACTACTGTCATAGTTCCATCATTCTTACAGTCCATTTCCTTAATGAGAAAACCTATCTAAATGCCTGTCAATGGAGAGAATTTTGGCTGCTGGCTATCAGACTTGTAGTTATCTCCATTGGTGATAATTGCAAAATAAGAGGAAGGTGGTATTATCACCAGGGAAGACAAATTATGTTAACAGACAAAAGGTTGGTTTTTGCACTGTAGTCTGCAAAGGTTAGAAAAGAGTAAAGATAAGTTCTGAGGATCTGAAATAACAACATTGCATTGCTATGTTACCCCAAAAGTAAGGGAAGCTAGAAGTAACCAATGAGATTTTATGGTATCTGCTATAACATGAATTTCCGTGGCAAAATTGAGAAAATATAAAGATGAATAAATATAAAGACTCATTTTTTAAATCACAAAATTTCACAGAATTGTTTACTAGAAATCATGGCATAACTTAGGAGCCAAAAGAAAATAATTTTTAGACATAAGGTAGTAAATTTATTGAGTGTATTAATGGAGGACATGATTAAAGCAAAATAAGTGGTAACAAATGTGTTTACAATTTCTAACCAGATAAGTTGAATAACAAGCTTTTTGTTGAAAGAAAGAAGGAAAGTAAGAAAGTAAGAAAGAGAGAGAGAGAAAGAAAGAAAGAAAGAAAGAAAGAAAGAAAGAAAGAAAGAAAGAAAGAGAGAAAGAGAGAAAGAAAGATGGAAGGAAGGAAGGAAGGAAGGAAGGAAGGAAGGAAGGAAGGAAGGAAGGAAGGAAAGAAGGAAGGGAGGGAGGGAGGGAGGGAGGGAGGGAGGGAGGGAGGAAGAGATGGAAGAAGGGAGAGAGGGAGGAAGGAAGAGATGGAAGAAGGGAGAGAGGGAGGAAGGAAGGGAGGGCGGAAAGGATGAAAGGGAAAAAATCCTTAAAACTATCTGATGGAGGAGGAACAATGATAAAAAGAAAATTATTTTTCAATGCCATGATTATTCATTTAAGAAGCATGACATTAAAACTTATTGCTTTGTAGTAAGAGCCTTTGCTCTTTTGTTTAATTTTACTCACGTAAAGTATACTCAGCTTACATTTTTTCATTTTAAATAATAAATGGCGGGTTGGAGCGATAGCACAGCGGGTAGGGCGTTCGCCTTACAAGCGGCCAACATGGCTGACCCGAGTTCGATTCCTCCGCCCCTCTCGGAGAGCCCAGCAAGCTACCGAGAGTATTCGATATGCCAGACACAGTAACAACAAAGTCTCCAATGGAGACGTTACTGGGCCCGCTCGAGCAAATCGACGATCAACGGGAGGGCCTTTACCTTTACCTTTACCACCATTTATCTTCAGAAGTATTTTTATCTTGCTCTGTCCCTATTAAACATTAGCTTCCTAATCTTCCACCCCTAGTCCCAGGTAATGATCATTCTACATCCTTTCTGTATAAATTGGAATACTGAGGATATTTTGTGTAAGTGAGATCATGCAATATTGATCTCTTTGTATCGAGCTTAGTTTATTTTCCATAAAGTTTTCCAGGTCTATCAGTTATAACACATTTTATTTTTCCATTCCTCTTTAACACAAAGCAGTAATCTATTGTATGTATATGACTCTTTCTATTTATTAATTCATGGACATTTTTCTATATTATGATTATTGTGAACAGTGTTGCTGCTGTGAGTGTATCACTACAGTTATGTTTTTGATAATTATGTTTTTGCCACTTTCAATTCTTTTGCATATACAGCTGGATCATATGATAATTCAACTTAAATGTTTAATTAATGCCATTCTATTTTCCAAAGTGTCAAAACATCTTATATTTCCACCAGCAAATCACCATATTTGCTTCTTTTGAGTGTAAAATATTTAAGAATTTGAAAAATTTTGCTTACCTTCCTATTCATGATTTTCTCATATGGACTCAGTTGTAACTCTTAAACTATGGATTCCCTGGACATGTGGCAGAGTCAGGAGGGAATTTTGGTACAATTTCTTTGACAGGATAGAAGTATTCTAATATCACAGCACCTATAATTTTTCAAAACATGTTTTAATCTGCTATTTTGTAGTACAGTAAAATAAATATTGTTGTTACCATTAATTTAAAATATTATAGTAAGTTATCTGAGGTTAACTGAATTGTGTGACTTGTGATACATAGTGTGAGGAGAACAGGGTGTGAAATTTAACAGATATAATGCTAACTCTGCCACTCTGAATTTAGACAAAGACAGTAACATTTTACTAAGGTAAGTATGATATGTGGTTGGGGTCCAAAGTTGAATCAGCTTGAGATATATAACAGAATGCCCAATCCTTTATGACTTGGATCCTGTCTACTTGTTTTATGCCGTAATTTATATTTGCTTATTAAGTTATGGGTATATTTTAGTGAAACAATTGTTTATCCCTCCTTGAAAACAAAAGCCAACTGCTAGCACAGATGATGAAAATGAAGAAAAAGCAAGACAAGCTAAGACGCTTAGGATTTTTCGCCAGAATATAAAAATGAGTGAATTAAAGAGAGAAAAGAATTCAGCAGTGGCTCTGATCTGAGGAATGAACAAGTTCACCAATCTTTCCCTACAGAAATGAGAAAAAGACATTTGTGAAAGTGTTGTAAATGATCCAGCCAGTAAAAAAATTGCTCATCAAGTGAGAGATAAGACTTAAGTGAAAACTGAAAAGGGGGTTAATGTGTAGAGTGAGAATATGCACAGGAAACACAAGACTTATGATGGAAATGGGACTCGGCAGAAAGCCCAGATCCTGTACAAACATTTCCACGAAGCAACAGATGGAGAAGGCTCTAGTGTGGCTCCTCAACCAACCTTTGCTGTGAGTAAATTTGATGGGAAGGTTTAAAGAAGCACTTTTTTTCATCCTTGGATTATATGAATTAAGTAGGAGAAATTGCATCAGGATATAGTTTGGTTGAATAGTGATTTTTTCCCTCCTACATCAAACTTATCCAAAAAGGGAAGTATATATAGAATAGAACAAGATTCTACTCCTTTGTTCAAACCCCTATGGGAAGAAAAATGTCTTCATGAACATGGAAATCGATCAGGAATTCGAATCCTAAACCAATCTTTGGACTTTCAGAGTGTGGTAACTCTATGGTTGACCTAAGTTGACGTTTTCATTCCTCAGACACTAAAAATTCTAGAAATCAAAGATGAGAATTTTCTAGGTCACATACTCTCAATGTAGAAAGATTCATGTTGGGATCATGGCATTTGTTTTTGTTTAAGACAACCGCTTTATAAAATGGATTTGATTTCTAAGGGCTTTCATATTCTTACTTCATGGGATTAAGAAACAAACAAAAAATATCACATTGGTGATTGAATTGTGCTTCAAACACAAATCAACTTGAGCCCAAAGTCTAAATAAATGAGCTCGGACAGACCCATTTATTCCTCCAAATTTGTTGGCAGATAAGTATGCTGCTCCTCTTTCATTCCCTATATCCGTCCCTTTCTTTACTGTTGGGTATGGTAGGGAGTTAGGAAAATAGTATATCCATCTAGGGACATTGTATATAATAGAGAAAAATCCAATAATGTGATGAGCTCCATTTTGATTTTATATGTTTGAAAGATATTTTTCTATCAATACTGTTCACAATTTAATTACAATAATTAACATAGTTTTCCAATATTATTTTTGCATTTGATTATATGCCTAAAAATCTTGCAGCTTGTTTACCTATATGCCTTTTGTCTTAGACTTCATTTAAAATGAGAAGTAAATATCATTTTTATATATAGCTTTCCACTTGCTTTGTGAACTATTTTCATAATACCCCAATTTAGCCACATATATCCTCTGCTGTGCTCAGATTTTCTCCAATTAGGGCAAGAGTGGGACAGAAATCAGGAGACAACATCAGTTCCCTGGCCCTAGCAAGCGATGTTTCCAAGTGCTAGGAAAATAAATATATTTTTCTTCATAAAAACAATGTAGATAATTTGTAGTCATATTTGGCTACTCAAAGCTTTGCAGGCAAAATGGAACAAAACAAAATCCTTTTTGGCTACTCTACCTCAGAGGAGGGAAAAAGAAAATGAATTGCTGACCAGAAGCCAATTTTATCTTGACTGCTCAAAAAAAAAAGGAAAAAAAAGAAAGAATTTTTTTTAAAGACCACATGGCACAATTAAATAGCAGAGTAGATCAGTTCACTGCTTCTCAATTTAGAGTCTGGGTGTGGGCTGAAGTGCATTGATGCTTGATACACTGCAAGGGAGGAGTAAGGATTACACCAATTCAGCATACTCTCTATACCTAGACTGCAGGTGTGAGTACCTGAAACCTCTGACATAAATCAGAATCCTGAATACAAAGAAATGACTGTGTCTAATTCACACATATATAGGAAACTCTGAACATGTTAATTGCTGACTAGATCGATTATTTTAGTGAAGGTTTAAGAGACTTTCATAAGTGCAAAACAGTCAATCACATACTTGTGACACCTACCTAAATAATTAATCTACTAGGAAATATGGTCATTGAAATATTTTTAGGTTTGTTTAGCGTTTGTAAAAGTATGATGTATTTACCATGGGAAATCACAGACAATTTTAGTTAAAACTATTGCAGAAGAGTACGCAGAAACTAGAAATGGGCTGGGATGTAGAATGTGTGCAGGAGGAAAGTTAAGCAGAAGGAAACATGGGACTGGACAAAAAGCTGGAAAGATGAGAGAAGGAACTTAAATGTGCACATGTGAGCACCCACACACACAAATTGGGGTTATAGGTGACCTAAGGAGAGTGATTGGCTCCTTGAAGCTAGCACTTTGAGCCAGGAGTGCCATGCATTCTTTTCTTACTTGCATATTCTTTATTTTTTAATTTTTTTAAATTTAAATTTAAATTTTTTTTGCTTTTTGGGTCACACCTGGCGATGCACAGGGGTTACTCCTGGCTCTGCACTCAGGAGTTACTCCTGGTGGTGCTCAGGGGACCATGTGGGATGCTGGGAATTGAACCCAGGTCGGCCACGTGCAAGGCAAATGCCCTACCCGCTGTGCTATCTCTCCAGCCCCAGGTTCCTTAGTTTTATAATAGGAAAACCTTCCTGAGATTAAGGGGACATGAAGGGGATATTATCATTAGATATTCTGGGAAAATTGGGTTATAATGCAGCCTCATAAGTTAGGAGCAAGTGGATAGATTCAGATTGTAACATTTTAAGGTTTATACTTTTATGCTGATAATTGAAGTACACTATAATCTCTGAGTTTTGCCACTCTAGGCAGGATATACTATACTACCTTCATGAATTTCAAAGTCTGTGGTGAGGATTCACGTCATGTAGGCTATTGAGAACACTAAGAGAGAGACAGTTTAACATGGTAACTCAGATCTTGTAAGTAATAGCTATATTAATTAGAATTGTTCATCAAAAATGCCCAGATACTGAGGTTAAGTCAAAAGAAATCCATCCATTCAAATACATGAAACATTATTGGTCAATCTGGTTATAAACTCAAATGAAGTAGCTGAGAACCATTTGAACATTATGAAAAGATCATTGAAATCATTAAGATAAAATATTCACAAGCATTTTTTTTTCAAGTGGAAGGATAATAGTTTTTTGGGCTCCAAGGGCAAACAAGACTTTTACCATAAATCCCACACTAATTCCTCAGGACAGTTCAGTTCGTCCTCCCCATGGGGTCCTCTCTCTTAAGTAATAATGGCTTACATCGAGACTGTGCTTTTATGTTTTCTAGACTGTCCCATTTCAGTGCTGGCAGAGCTTTTCTACTTGCCCCAGATTCATCCAAGTCCCATGGTGGGATCACATTCTGGGGATGTTAAGCACTACAAAACCAAAGCCTGAGTAAAGTAACTATGATGATTGCCCGGGAATAGATGTATTTCAGAGTGAATCAACTCCCAAATAGAAGGAGCACAGCATTAACTATCTCTCTATCTTTAAACAAAGAACATTGCCCTAGAGTAAAATATGAAAAGATTATTGGAGAAATAGAAAGGTCAGTAATTCACTACAAATACAAAGTCCAGAGTTAGCAGAAGATTGGATTTATAAGCAACCACATCTGATTTGGGGAATTGTAACAATGAGAGGTAAAACACAAAGGAAAACTTAAAAATAAACTCAAGGGATTAGGGCTGCTCATAAAAGTATTATAAGCTTTTCTTGGTGGGAGGAAAAGGGGCAATTCACTAATGAAGCCTAAAGCACTTGGGGTTAATATCCAACATGTATATGCAGTTGATTTAATAGAAAGTTGTGCTTTGGAGTTGAATAGATAGTATAGTAGATAAGATGCTTGTCTTGCATGCAGTCAACCTGGGTTCCATCCCAGGCATTCAATATAGTTCCACAAGCCCCCCAGGAGTGATCTGGATTCCTAAGCATCCTATAACAATCCTTCGGGAAATGTAATAATCCCTAAACACAGAGCCAGGAATAATCCCTAGAACAGGGAAGAGAAGCCCCAAAACAAAATAAAGAAAGAAAAAGTTATTCATATTTTGTTTCAATGATGTTTAGCAAATTCAAGAATAAATTTATACTTTTTGAAATAGTATCTTTATATATACACAGATAACACATATGCTTTCTGTTGTACTTTTTTATATAAAGGGATTTCATTTAACACTGTCAGACACGTGCATTTTTCATTTTGCATACTATATTTGAGATATTATTTCAGTAAACATCTCAATACTTTACTTTTAAATGCAAACATACGTTTTTATTATAGTTCAATGTATGTATTTTAATGCTTTTTAAATGTACAGCATTTCCAATTTGGACTATTTCAAATAATGATACTGTGAATAATATACATGTTTTTGCAATGAGCAGTTCCTTATGAGTGTTTCTAAAGGCAGACTTGCTGAGTCAACAATTCTTAAGTTGATAGATATAATTAAATTGTGCTCAAAATGCTTTACAATTTACAGCATCTAACACTGCATGAATAATCTGATCTTTCTCTGTCTTTTTGCATTTTATTCTGTGGACGTTTGGTCATTTTAAGAAATGAGAATACTATCTTCTTAATTTGAATTTATGGATATAAGAAGAAAGGTCTCAGTATTCCTATTATCCATTTCTTCATATTTAATATATCTTTCTATATCCTCTTACTATTTTAAATTTACTATATGTTTATATGGATGCAGAATCTCTTACCCCTTCTCCAGGCTGTCTTCACCAGGGCCCCTCAAAGGGGGCCAGATTGAGTATCCCTCCCCACCCCAAGCAGAAACCGGCAACTGAAAACCTCCAGAATTCAGCCCCAGCCATTCTCAAGGCCACTCTCCACACGTTCAGATGAGTCTCAGGCATGAACGAACTGGCAGAGAAACCCAGGTATGCGAGACCTAGGGCTGAGATCTCCGAACCTGCTCTGAACGGGACTGGGCCTCCTCCCCCAAATGCCCCCGTTTTCCAGCAGTTTGGCAGGCACACCCCCAAACTGTCCTCAGCACCATGTAATCCCATCAACAGCCAAGATCCAGAGACTATAAAACAAAACTCCCGGAAGCGACCTCTTATAGTCTAGCCCACTGATGTACCTACAGCAGCACACATGTGTTTGATTTTAACATACTTGCTTATATTCTCTTATGTACATTTTCCATCCCTCTTGGAGAGCCCGGCAATCTACCAAGAGTATCCCTCCTGCATGGCAGAGCCTGGCAAGCTCCACGTGGCATATTCAATATGCCCAAAACAGTAAAAATAATGGGTCTCATTCCTCTGACCCTGAAAGAGCCTACAATAGAACACCGGCTGCTAAAATCTCAAGACTGGGATTAATGGAGACCCACTCGAGCAAATTGATGAGCAAAGGGATGACAGTGATACAGTGATCAGTGATATGTTTACATATTCCTTATATATATTTGGGATGGAACTATAGCACAGTGGGTAGGGCGTTTGCCTTGCACACAGCTGACCCGATTTTGATTCCTTTGCCCCTCTCAGAGAGCCCGTCAAGCTACTGAGAGTATCCTGCCTGCATGGCAAAGCCTGGCAAGCTACTCGTGACATATGCCCAAAACAGTAACAAGTAACTGTAGCAGTAACAGTAACAGTAACAAGTCTCACAATGGAGATGTAACTGGTGACTGCTCAAGCAAATCGATGAACAATGGGAAGACAGTGCCGGAGAGTGCCGCTGGAATAAACAGAAACTGAAGCAGGCAGGTAAAGGAAGGGGTGATTGGGGAGTCCTGGCAATGAGATCTTGAGAAGTAATAAACCAAGATGGGATTTGAAGAAGTTACCTAAAGTAGCTAAAAGTATTGAACCCACATTGTGGACAAGGACCTGGGGTTTGATAAGACTCTGATGCCAGAGCTTTGTCAGGAGAAACTTGGATCCCTGCAGGAGAGGAGAAACTTCAGCAGAGACAAAATGCTGTAATAAGGACGTGAAAGTAGACCAGCAAAAGTTCCAAGTTCTTCTCTATGACAGTACCACAGCAATAGTAGCAGACGCTTACGTAGGTACAAAGCCCCAAATGGAAACAACTTTGGAGTGAAACTAAGAAAACAACTCCGCAAAGGCAAGCAACGTGTCTCCTCAATCTGGGACTTGGGGCAGGGCCCACATCTTTACTGAAATATATATTCTCAGTTCTCTCTCTCTCTCTCTCTCTCTCTCTCTCTCTCTCTCTCTCTCTCTCTCTGTCTCTCTCTCTGTCTCTCTGTATCTCATAATTTCTAAATAAAATTTCTTTTCTTAAAAAAGCAATTTTTAGTAAATCTGCCACTACCTAGCTGCTGCCATGCTCCAGGATGCTTTCCGGACCCTCAAGACGAGACTCATGAACGAGTGAAGCCCCACAGAACCAGGTAAGCAGAACTCTGAGATCTTGGACTCCAGGCTCAACGAACCCAGGAAAGAGATCCTCTGCCTGCTCCCACCAATCTCTGGCAACCAAGAAATTAAAACCAGGAGCCCCACCCTACCCTGCTGTCTGCTTCCACCAACCACCAGCAACCCAGGGATTACACACAGAGGACCCACCCTACTGGTACCAGGTAAACACCTCACCAGCAGACCTCCACTACCTCCACTATCCAGCTGCTGCCACTCCCCAGGTCACTTTCCGGTCACATCATAAGACACTTAATATCCATCTTCCAGGATTGCCGAACCATATTTGATAGAATGTCAACTTCCTTTCATCAGTGCCCTTCTTTTTCCTCCACCTCCAACGTATCTCCTTGAAGGTATATTCTCAAGTTTGGATATTGCCACATCTACGAGCTCTGCGGTGTGACAAGGTCGGCGCATGATAGAAGGACATTCAAGGAATGCTTCTTTGTGGAATTAGACAATGACATCTCCTCCCCTCCTCCACCCCGATTCCCGAAAGCGGTATGTTTATAATGTGTGCATTGTGCTTGATATGTATGTTTAATCTCAGGAGATCTAGGAGACACAGTGACTAGAGACTCGCGCATCAGGAGATATTCAGGTGGGTCAGTAAGGAAATTTATGGATGGCTTACAGAAACGTGAACTAACAGATAGAAAGGGACCAGATATCCTGATAGCCCTAACTGACCTAAGAAAAGTACCTAGGATTTGGAATGGAAAGAGTTAATGAAATAATGATCAGATAAGATGAAAGTATTACTACTCTGATGCAGTTCATGAGCTGCTTTGAACCTTGTTTTGAACCTTGCATATTATACTTGTGCAGTTTGTAATTTTTTTTTTTTTTTGCGGGGGGTCATTCCCAACGATGCTCAGGGGTTACTCCTGGCTCTGTACTCAGGAATTACTCCTGGCGGTGCTCAGGGGACCATATGGGATGCTGGGGTTTGAACCCGGGTTGACCTCCTGCAAGACAAACAGCCCTACCCGCTGTGCTATATCTCCAGCCCCACGTATTTTTAAAATACTGTACCACGACAACTGTCGGGGCCAAGTTCAGGATGATGATTAAGTAAGATAGAGGCCATGGCTTGGAGGCCAGCCATACACTCTAGTGGTACAAGCAGCTCAGATAAAGAAGGAAGCACCAATAAAGGCTGTTGGGAAGTTCTGCCCCGGATGGGAGATGCATGCTGAAAGTTGCCTATAAACTGAACATAATTGCCACTCAATTCCTCTTTTGAAAAACACAGCACCCAATAGGAGAGAGAGAGAACAAAAGGGAGTTCCTTGCCACAGAGGCAGGGTGGGATGGGAGGATGGGGGGTGGGAGGGATACTTGGATTAGTGGTGGTGGAGAATGAGCACTGGTGGAGGGATGGGTACTCGATCATTGTATAACTGAAACCCAAGCACAAAAAGTTGTAAGTCTACAACTGTACCTCATGGTGTTTCACTAATAAAATTAAAAAAAAAATCCTCCCCCCACCAAAAAAAGTGAGATAGAAGGCTTCTTACCTAATTTCTTGCTGTAATGAAGTCATAAGTTATATGGCTATCAAGAAAATGAGCATACAAATATAGACACAAAGTTTCAATAGAGCAGAGAGAGACGTCCGTACCTACTTTAACATCTGAGAAAGAGTGTTCGTGTTTTTCCTCTGGCTCCATCAGTCCACCTTCAGGGGCCTGGAACCTTTGCTGCAGATAGCTAGCAGCAGGATACTATAGTTTGAACCTGCTATTTTCAGCTTTATTTGTTCTATGGTTCAGATCCTGGGGGTACATGCCCAAAGTAGAATTTCTGCATCATAATGTAACTCTGTTTTCTGAGACATCTCCATTATTTTTCTAACAGGGATTGAACCAGACCACAGTCCTATCAGCAGTGAATGAGCATTGCTTTTCCTCTACATCCTATCCAGCAAAGATTATTCAATGTTTTAAATATGTTTAAATATATTTATACATTCTCACTGGTGTGAAATGTTATCTCATAGTTATCTTGATTTGAATTTCCTTGACGATAAGAGATGATGAGCACTTCTCACTTGCCATCTATCTTCTTCAAAGAAATATTTATTTCCTCTCCTATTTTGGTAACATTTTTAAGAGGATTTACGTTGTTGTTGTTCATCTTTGTGAGTCCTTTATCTATCTTGGATATTAGACCTTTCCCTGATGTGTTAAGGTAAAGGTAAAGGCCCTCCCGTTGATCGTCGATTTGCTCGAGCAGGCCCAGTAACGTCTCCTTTGGAGACTTTGTTGTTACTGTGTTTGGCATATCAAATACTCTCGGTAGCTTGCCGGGCTCTCTGAGAGGGGCGGAAGAATCAAACTCAGGTCGGCCATGTTGGCCGCTTGTAAGGCGAACGCCCTACCGCTGTGCTATCACTCTAGCATATATATATATATATATATATATATATATATATATATATGCATATATATCACGGTCCTCCCATTGTTCATCGATTTGCTTGAGTGAGCCCAGTAATGTCTCCATTGTGACACTTGTTACTGTGTTTGGTATATCAAATACGTCACAGGGAGCTTGCCAGGCTTTGCCATGTGGGAGAGATATTCTCGATAGCTTGCCGGGCTCTCTGAGAGGGGCAGAGGAATCGAACTCAGGTCGACCATATTGGCTGCATGCAAGGCACACACCCTACCGCTGTGCTATCACTCCAGCCTATATCTATCTATCTATCTATCTATCTATCTATATATATATATATATATTTGCTCGAACGGGCCCAGTAACATCTCCATTGGAGACTTTGTTGTTACTGTGTTTGGCATATCGTATACTTCACGGGGAGCTTGCCAGGCTCTGCCGTGTGGGCAAGATACTCTCGGTAGCTTGCCAGGCTCTCCGAGAAGCGTGGAGGAATCGAACTCGGGTCAGCCATGTTGGCTGAGTGCAAGGCAAACACCCTACCTCTGTGCTATCGCTCCAGCCCCTATATATAATTTTATTTATTGGATCACTGTGAGAGCAGTTACGAAGCTTTTGGGTTTAAGTCTCGGTCATACAATGAAACACCCGTGCCTTCACCAGTGCCCATTCTCCACCCCCAAAAACCACTGTCTACCCCCATCCCACACCCTCCCTCTACCAGTGGGGCAGATGATTTCCACATTATTCTCTCTCTACTTTAATTACTTTCAATATTTTGACACCAGACCCACCATTATTATTTGGGATTTTACCCCAACACTCAGATCTGCTTAAAACGCAACCGTAGACAATTTGTTTTCTATTGCTGTTATGAATAGCACATGATATCTTGTGGCTGCAGTAGTGGGCGCACAATTTTGAAATTCTGAAATTTTAACAATTAAATCTCGAGGGATTTCTGTCAAAACCTGCTGGGTTCCAAGATTTTTTCCTGAATCTCTTGGATCATTGCCATTAAGCAACTTGATCAGGAGTCAGAAATGCCGTTCGTGGGTGGGAACTTGGGGTCTCGTTGGGACAGGGAGGAAAGGGCCGGCTCCACCCCCATCCCATGAGGCCCCACTTGTGTCATCACTGAGGGTCCAATCCTGACTGTTGAATGGCCTGTGGAGGATGGTGGCCACCAAGCCTCCTAGGGAGAGCAGGCAGAGGGACAGCACCCTTTCCCTTCTTGAATGGCCTGGCGACAGTAATCTACTGCAGGGTCTGGACGATTTCTGCCAAAAGCCGCTGGGTTCTGAGATTTCTTTCTTAGTCTCTGGGATCATGGTCATTAAGCAGCTTGATCAGGAGCCAGAGAGGCCATTTGTGAGCGGTGACTCAGGGTCTCGTTGGGGTGGGGAGAAAAGGATCGACTTCACCCCCATCCTGTGAGACCCTGTGTGTTTCATCACTGAGGGCCCAAACCTGACTGTCCAATGGCCTCTGGTGGATGGCGGCCACCAAGCCACCAAGGGGGAGCAGGATATCCCCCTTCCCCCCTAGGGTGGCCCAACAACAGTAACCTACTGTGGGATCTGGACACATTTTTTCCAAAAGCCACTGGGTATCAAGATTTCTGAGTCTTTGCAATCTTGGCCGTTATGCATTAAGCAGCTTGATCAGGGGCCAGTGAGGCTGTTCGTGGGCACCACCTCAGGGTCTTGTTGGGACGGAGAGGAAAGGGCCAGCTTCACCCCATCCCATGAGGCCCCTCATGTCTCGTCACTGCAGGCCCAAACCTGACTGTCCAGTGGCCTCTTGAAGATAGTGGCCACTGGGCCATCAGGGGGAACAGGCCAAGGCATGAAATTTATTCCCACTTGTGGTGGCCCAGTGCCAGTAACCTACGGCAGGGACAGGACAGCACCTTCTTCCAAATGGTGTTGGGTTCCGAAATTTGTTTCTGAGTCTCTGGGATCATGGCCATTAAACAGCTTGATCAGGAGCCAGAGAGGCTGTTCGTGGATGTCGACTCGGTCCATTGGGATGGGGGGAATGGGGGCCGCCAAGGGGGAGCAGGTGGAGGGACAGCATCCTTTCCCCCCAAGAATGGCCCGGCAACAGTAACCTACTGTTACTGGATGCATCTCTGCCAAAAGCCACTGGGTTTTGAGATTTATTTCTGAGTCTCTGGGATCATGGCTATTAAGCAACTTGATCAGGAGCCAGAGAGACCATTCGTGGGCAGTGACTTGGGGTCTCATTGGGACAGGGAGGAAAGGGCCAGCTCCACCCCATTCCATGAGGCCCCATGTGTCTCGTCACTGCAGGCCCAAGCCTGACTGCCTCTGGAGGATGGCGGCCACCAGGCTACGGGGGGAACAGGCCAAGGCACAAAATCTATTACCACGGGGGGTGGCCCACCACTGGTAACCTACTGTAGGGACTGAACACATTTCTGCTAAAAGCCTTTGGGTTTTGAGATTTGTTTCTGAGTCTTTGGGATCATGGCCATTAAGCAGTTCGATCAGGAACAAGAGAGGCCTTGCCTCCAATTATATAGCTGAGCCGGAGGTGGTTTGTGGGTGTGTCTCCCAAATACCTAACTTTTGGCCATTTACTTTCTTGCTAAACTTTGCCCCAAGTATTTGGGGTCTGGCCAAAGGCAGAGCAGAAATTTTGGGATATCTGGAGTTCTAAAGGAGCCATCAGACTGCTGATGCACTCATCTCACAGGTACAGATTGATGTGTTGTTGGCACCATACCCTCTCCATATATATTTTTAATCTTTGTAAATTTTGTCTCTTTTTATTGCCTTATTGCACTGGTTAGCAAGGCTACTAGGAACCACACTAATTTTTGATAGTGTAGGTGAAAATATTCTCCATAATAATGGCATCCTTAAAGATGTTTATAATGATTTGTTTTAAGGAGTTTAGAATATTCTTTTTTTATTAACATTCATGCCATTTTATGAAAAGCTGTGAATAATCCATCTTTTCAAAACTTAATCAATTTGTCTTTAATTTTTTTCATCTTATAAAAAATATACTCAACATATGAGATGTTATAGTGGGGATTCAATTAATGAAGATGCAATTGAGATGATGAATACCTTATACTATTAGTGTCATTTTTTTTGAATAATCAAGCAGGCTTGGTATTTGAACTTAAGCAAATGAAGAGTTCAATATTTGAACTCTTATTATTGAACAAACATGTTCAATATTTCTTCTATTCATATTCTTTTGATTCTCTCCCAGTTTAATTTTTTAAAAGAAAAAGTGATATAAATATTGGTTACTCCCATATGACTTTTTGTATCCCACATATGAAAGAGATCATTCTGTGTCTATCCCTTTCCTTTTGACTAACTTCATTCAGCGTGGAATTCTTCAGAGCCATTTGCATAGTAGCAGATTACATGATTTCATCGTTTCTTATAGTCAAGTAGTGTTCTATTGTATATGTGTACCAGAGTTTCTTATCTAGTCGTTCTTTCTCGGGCACCTGGGTTGTTTCCAGGTTTGGGTTATTGTGAATAGTGCTGGATTGAACATAGCAATGAAAATGTCTTTTTTGAATAGCGTTTTTGGACTCCTTCAGTAGATGCCAAGAAATGAAATTGCTGGGTCATATAGAAGTGCAATTTCTAGGTTTTTTTTTTTTTGAGAAGTGTCGTTATTGTTTTCCCAAAAGGCTAGACTAGTTGACATTTCCACTAGCAGTGAATGAAAATCTCTTTCCCCACATCCATACAGACACTTGTTTTACTGTGTTTGTGTGTGTGTGTGTTTGTGATGTGTGCCAGTGAATATATTTTTGCCTCTTCATTCCTACCTAGATTTCAACTTACAATAGACTAAAGCTTTAACAGCTTGCGTCATTTTAAGTGACTCCAAAATTTACTCAGATACCAAGCTTGTTATGACAACAGGGGCTGGAGCAATAGCACAGCAGGTAGGGCATTTGCCTTGCACCCAGCCAACATGGCCGACCCAAGTTTGATTCCTCCGCCCCTCTCGGAGAGCCCGGCAAGCTGTTAAGAGTATCTTGCCTGCATGGCAAAGCCTGACAAGCTACCCATGCCGTATTCAATATGCCAAACACAGTAACAAGTCTCACAATGGAGACATTACTGGGCCCGCTCAAGCAAATTGATGAACAATGGGAGGACCGTGACGGTGTTATGACAACAGGTGAATTTATCAAAATTAAATTGAAACAAAATCAGCCTTTACAAGTTAGCATGTTAGCCTTTTCTTACTGTGTTACAATCCATATTCTCTCCAAAGCACATATCTGTCTCTCTCTACCCTCAAACTTAAGTACATATTTTAAAATAAAATTATTTTACTTGACATAAAAATAAGTTAACATTTCAGTGATATGGGGAGTGGATGAAATAGAGAGAAATCATAGGAAGGGCTTTGATATCATATTAAAGGTTTTGGTACTTATTTTAAGTATAATTTAAAATCATTAGCTATATTTCAACACAAACATGAGATGCTGTTTCAATGATTCAAATGCTCTCTGAGTATTGGATACAGAATAATTAAATAAATGTAGTTAGATAAACTGATAGGCTATGAGAACAGTCCAAATTTATAGAGTGGGTCTAAGGTGATTTTAGTAATTACTGATGTATATGCATCTTTGCTATTTATTTGGAACCGATAAAATTATATGATTTTTATACCTGGAGTATAAAGAATATAAAATAATTTAAAATTACTCCTAAATTGTTATTTTGAAAGATTGGATTGATAATGGTACCATTTTTCACCACATAGAGGATTAGTGAAGGAATAGATTTGGTGACAATATAAGGTAGAGATTAGGAGCTCTAGATTGTTAATGTTCTTTTAAGACCTATTAAGCACTCAAGTGTATAGTGTATGTCAAGTGTGCAATTATATTCATAAATATGGAGTTCAGGGGACAAGTCAGGTCTGGGATATAATTTTCAGTTATCAAAGAAGATGATATTAATTACTAGACATGCACTGCACTCCTTAAGGATAATCAAAATTGCTCTTGAAATTTTCCTTGAATGATGTGATACTTGAGACTGACATAGCACATCTTACTAAATCCAGTACAGTCACATTTTCATATATCACTTATATAGTAGTATTTATGATTTTTGGTGAGGTTCCTAGATTTATAGTATGCCATGACTTAGTCACCATTCCAGAGGGGAAAATGACATTAAATCACTATTTATATCCATTATAAATGTGTGGAGTAAGGTTGATACATGCAAGACTGAACTAGGATTAGTCTATGTGATCAAATAGAATATGAAAGAACTGATGATATACCACTCCTGAGACTAGATTATGAAAGGTACCAGCTTCCATCTGGAATTTTCTCTGGATAACCAACCATATAAGGCAATCTTGTATAATATCTTGCTTTGGAGGAGCCAACTATTCACCTTTAATTTAGTTCTCAGATGTCTGCTCTCCATGAACAAATTCATATGAAATGAAGTTAAATTCCCAAGCAAGAATAAAAGAGAAACATAATCCAATAAACATCTAAGTGAGTCATTTTAGAAGTATATCTTCCAGACATTTTGGAAGTGGATCTTCCAGTACTTTTAAAATTTTGGGTAATGCATATACATCCAAAAACTTAAATGCAGAAACCTCATGAAAAAATAACCCAACTCAATAACTGCCACATTTCTGTCCTTTATATACTATGGAAGATGATAAACAATGTGGAAGTTCACCAATCTTTGGGACAATATGACACACTGCAATACATAATTACTATAAACAGTATGTCATAGACTGAAGTACTTTCTAAATTATCTCTAGCCTGACTTTGGCTTAGTTTATCTTATTATGCTATCTTTCTCTTCATTTTGCCACATTCCTCTTTGCATTTTACAATGCATTAATCTTTTGAAATATAAAATAGTAAGCAGTTTGTTTCTCTTCAGCTTTAAGATACAGAGAGCCAGCAAATCACCATTTCCTTAACTTTGCGAAGTGCCTCAATTTATTTCACTTTTATGAAAAAAAAAAGAATAATAAAATATGTTTGTCTTTAAAATAAAAGATTGAATGAAATCTTCAAAAATATGTAATTTCTGAAAATTGACCACTTGATTCCCAGTGAAAGCCTAGCCTATACCAGTTGGAAAAGAAATAAAAGCCTATTCAATACATCTTGCTCATTTCTTCCTTGAAGGAGTCACTAGAGTCCATAATAAGAAAACAAATTATCAACACTTATTCAATAATGAGTGAGACCGTGAATAAGAATTCAGGTTTCCTAATACCAGCACTTCCCTTCCAGTAGTGATCTCTCTGCAGAGGCTTATTACTAATGACAATAAGTCACCATGTATGTTTTTTAGGGTTGCTAAATTTCATAACTTATTCACTTTTCACAGTAAACTTCTTGATCACTTGATCACTTGACTTCCCATTAATCATCGATTTGCTCCAGTGGGCGCCAGTAACGCCTCCAGTTGTCTCTGTCGCGTGCTAGTGTAGCCCAATGGAGGCTTTTCGCTCTAGGAACATGAAGAGCCTCAAACCGATCGTTCATGATCTTGATGAAGAAGTCTGACCATCTGGTAGGTGGGTGGCTACGAGGTGTTTTGACATCCCGTGGAATCTAGTCGGTAACAGCTCTAGTCCAGCGGTCGTCTTTAAATCTCATTACGTGACCAGCCCATCTGATTTTTGACACCTTGGCAAATGAGACAGCGTCCCTGATTCTTGATCGTCGACGGATGTCCGAACTCCGGATTCTTTTTCTCATTTGAGTGAAATGTGATATTACAAGCATAGCTCTTTCAATTCCTCTTTGGGAGACCTGAATAGCATTCTCATCCTGTTTACGTAGGGCCCAGGACTCTGAGGCATATGTTAATGCAGGAAGAACAGGGGAATCAAAGAGATGCACCCAAAGCCGGACGTTCTTCATCCTCTTAGCTATTCCTTCGATGCTCTTGAAGGCGTTCCAAGTCACTCTCTTCCTCCTGTGCAGCTCGGGTGCCAGGTCATTTGTCATGTTGACTTCTCGACCTACGTACACATAGCTGTTGCATTCGGAGATGGTCATTCCATTGAGAGCAAATGGGGCATCAGGAACAAGGCTGTTTCTCATAAACATTGTCTTCGTAAGATTCAGCTGTAGTCTGACCTTTCCATACTCACGGTCGAAGTTGGCCAGCATTTGTGCCGCTTGGCTGATGTTTGGTGTTATTAAAACAATGTCATCAGCAAAGCGGAGGTGGTGTAGTTGCCGACCATCAATCTTCACTCCCATTCCTTCCCATTCCAGTCGTTGCATGATGTTCTCAAGGGTGGCACTGAAGAGTTTCAGTGAAATGGTATCACCCTGCCGAACCCCTCTCTTGACATCAATGATTACTTCTTTGTAGAATGGTGAGATCCTGGTAGTGAATCCACAATACAACTCACGGAGGATCTTGATGTATTGAGCTTGAATGCTCTGATTGGCTAGGGCTTCAATGACCCCTTCCATCTCAACAGAATCAAGGGCCTTCTTGAAATCAATGAACGTTAGACAGAGCGGCATCTTGACCTCCCGAGAAACCTCAGTGAGCTTGGTTATCGTGTGGATATGGTCGATGGTGCTGAATCCTTTGCGGAACCCGGCTCGCTCACATGGTTGTTCTTCATCTAGTGTTCTGCCAATCCTATGTAGGATGACTCGAGTGAACAACTTGTATATGACAGACAATAGGCAGATAGGGCAGATTGAGTAAACTTCTTAAGTATTATAATTTCCATTTGGAAGATGAGAGAGAGAAAGAGAGAGAGAGAAAGAGAGTGAGAGAGAAAGAGAGAGTGCTTGCCAGTGTTTTCAGTCTTAGTAATGGATGTGTTAAATATTTGATTATAGGCAGTCTGATTCCTAACACTGTCTTTGTATATTTATTTGACAGAAGATGGCCTCTTTAATGGTGCTCAGCAATGGCTCAGCACTCAGGTATTGCTCCTATGGTGCTTGGAAGAACATATGGTGTGCCACGGATCAAACCTGGCTTGGCCATGTGCAAAGCCTGTGCCCAACCCTCTGTGCTATCACTGTGGCTTATTCTACTTACGTTATTGATCATATATATTTTTGAAAACTTTGGTTTTTGCCCTCCACATTAAAATGCTGCAATAATTTATATACTGTATTTTAAAATTCTCTTCAGTGATAAAGTATTACGAGTCTAAGTGCAATCTCACTTTCCTCATTAATACTACTACATTATTTAAATTAAGACTGCCAAATTTGTCTCAAAAATTTTTCACTTGTAATGAGACATTTGTATACTTCTTTATTGTACAAAGTATAGTAAATGATGTAGAAATGCTATTAACATCTCTTTGAAAATAATATTAAACTTCTTTTAAGAAATGGCAATAGCTTCTGTAGTTTGGCTCTCTTGATTATTCTATCCTAAAGTTTGGAGAAATACTTGTGAAGTCAGATTAAAGTCAATTATAAATAACCTCTCAGACTAGTTCCTAAGCCAAATTCCAAAATACAGCTTCATTAATACATCTCCATATTTACTTATAATTCTGTGCTCACCCCTCAAATGTATTTTGGAGAGATAGTGCTAATTATAGTATGTCGTTAATGGCCTTAAAAGAGGCTGAAATGAAACAAGTAAACTTGCTTTACTTTAAATTAAGGTCCTATGGGTTCTAAGGCTAGTCTATCAATTCACCAGCCATCTGTCCAGAGTGTTCATTTTGTTTTTATCTTCAGCAGCTTCATTTCTCATTAGGTATGAATTTGAAAATTACTTTTTAATATTTTCTGAAAAACCATCCAGCTTATAGTCTCAAATCAGGATTAATTCATATTTGCCTGAACAATAGAAGTTATTGGAAATATAAGTAACTGATTTATCTATATACACACCTAAAGGATGAAGCCCTCTCCTTTTCAAGAGGACTTGCTATTATTCTCTGATACCTAATTGCTGAATTCGGCTCCCAGTGACTGAGATACCGATGCTCTGATTTTGAGTTTCAAAGAAAGTTCTACCGAAACTTATAGTATTGAAAGATTGTTTACTTGAAATATACAGTAAACAGAGACTGGTTCACACAGTGTGAGACAGTAGAGAAAGAAGGATGAGAGTGATAAGGCTCCTTTGTACCCAAAGACCTTACTGACTGATACCATTGCTTGACATTCTAATCATACCTTGTAGGTCTTTCCACAGAAACTTATCCCAGCTTCATTGATCACACATACAGTGTTGAATGATCCTTTCACTATGTCATTTTGCAAGCCCGGAGAATGAGTGAATGAAAATAATTTAAGCCCAAGAAATGATTTGTCAACATTGCATGAAATCAGTCAGATGGATGTACTCTACATACCAGTAGTATGTTGAATACTGCTGGCCCTATAGAAATCACTTCAAGGCACAAAAGGAATGTCATGTACTGACACAAGGGGAACTTATATCAGAAGGGTAATGAAAACCAATAGGGGGATAAAACAGAAAAGGAACTGAGGTCTTTATCTGGAAAAGAGGGAGAAGAAATCAATCAGACTCAAAAGTTGCCCTGAATAATACTCACTATTCAAAATTTCATGAAATAATGAGTAATAACAAGACTTTGGGGGTTGGAATGAAAGTACAAAAAAAGTAGAACTCGGCCCCGCCGGCCGGAGGACAGCGCGGACCCCAGGCCCCAGCACGCGCGTCCAGCTCCAGACCGGCGTGCACAGCAGCCCACCGCCCCCCCCCCCCCATCCAGGTGGGTTGGAGGACCCCAGCGGAGCCCCACCCCTGACCCCAGACGCGCCGCCCACCCGCTGAGCGAGCCCCGCCAGAGGACAGCGCGGATCCCAGGATCCTGGGAGGGAGTGGCCTGGGACTGGCTAGGGGCATGGCCTCTAAGAAGGGGGCGTGGCCTCCTAAAAGTGTGCGTGGCCTGCATCCGGGCGGCCAGCCGCTTACGCGGCCACAGGTATATCACTCACTCCAAGCAAGTTGGACCTTCAGCCTTTCATTCTTTTCATCAACTTGTTACCTAATACCAACCAAAATTCCTCACCTCTTCTACAATTCAACAAAATCCCACTCGCCTACTCCATTTCCAACAAAAGTTCTGTTTGAAAATAGCTATACAAGCTCAGTAGTAAATAGCAACTCCTCCAAAAGTTTCACTCAATGTCAGTTATAAAACAAAGAATAACGCCTGATTGAGAAGAAGGTCAGACTCAGAAAGGCAGAAGAGGCGCATCTAGCAGCAACAAAGCTGACGGGCTCCTGGCAGTCTCTCCTCACTCAACCAGAACAGTAGCAGCGAGTGTGAAGGACCAAACTACACTGGTCACAATGGTAAAGCAACGCAAAAGCCCACCAAACTTTCTTATTCACGAGGCTAGCCCAGAAGACACCAACAGTACTATAGCGTTAGACAATCTCTCTGACAAGGAATTCAGAATGGAGCTACTCAGGATGCTTAGGGAACTAAAAGAAACAATGGAAACCAATGCCAATAAAAGACAAGAGGATATGAAGGCAGAAATGAGGAAAATGCAATCGGAAATGTCAGACCTGAAAAACCTGGTAGCCGAATTGAAAACCACAGTGGAAGGCCTCAGCAGCAGAGTAACAGCGGCTGAGAACAGAATCAGTGACCTCAAAGATCAAGTTCAGACTCATGTCAGAAAAGAGCAGAAAATGGAAAAGAGACTCACAGTTCGAGAACAGATGGCAAGAGAAGATCGTGATGAAGCCAAGAAGGGTAACATAAGAATTATTGGAGTCCCAGAGGGACGGGAAGAAAACCTTGATGAAGAAGAAACTGTCAAAGAAATCACTGCTACAACGTTTCCAAAGCTGAAGAAAACTTGTGACCACATCCAGGAGGCCCGAAGGGTACTGGCTAGAAGAAATCCGAATAAAAATACCCCAAGACACATCCTGATCAAAATGACCAAAACTTTAGAAAGAGACAAAATTCTGAAAGCAGCAACATCGAAGAAAGAAATCTCTTACAAAGGAGCATCCTTAAAATTCGCAGCTGATTTTTCTGATGAAACCCTTATGGCCCGAAATCAGTGTTGGGACATAATGAAAAAACTCAATAAAATAAATGCTTCTCCAAAAATACTTTACCCAGCGAGACTCTCATTCATAATAGAAGGAACAACACACAGTTTCACAGACAAACAACAGCTCAGGAACTTCATAGACTCAAAACCATGGTTACAAGTACAACTAAATGGGCTAATTTAAGGCAAGACAGGCCTCTCAAATACACCAAATTTCAACGGAACAATGGGACAAAATCCCATAACAATAATCTCTCTCAATGTCAATGGGCTAAACGCACCAATTAAAAGACATAGAGTGGCAGGATGGATTAGAAAATTGAACCCAACATTCTGCTGCCTGCAAGAAACACATCTCAATAGTCAAAGCAAACACAGACTCAGAGTCAAAGGCTGGAAAACAATCCTACAGGCAAACAGCTCCCAGAAAAAAGCTGGGGTAGCTATCCTAATATCAGACCACATCGATTTCAGAGTGAAGAAGGTCATAAGAGACAGTGAAGGCCATTTCCTATTGGCCAAAGGTTCTGTACAACAGGAAGAACTTACAATAATAAATGTATATGCACCTAATGAGAGACCAGCAAAGTACTTAAAAAAATTACTCATAGATTTGGAAAAAGACATCGATAGCAACGCAATACTAGTGGGAGACTTCAACACCGCTTTGTCACCTCTTGCTAGATCAAGCAGACTGAAATTTAGCAAGGACATACTTCATCTGAGGGAAACAATGGAAGAAAGGGACTTAGTAGATATATACAGGACACTACATCCACAAAAAGCTGAATACACATTCTTCTCAAGCGTACATGGAACGTTCTCCAAGATAGACCACATGCTGAGCCACAAAACATGCCTCCATAAAATTAAGAAGATAGAGATTATATCAACAATCTTCTCAGACCATAATGCGCTGAAATTAGAAGTAAATCACACACAAAAACAGAAAACTAAATTAAACACCTGGAAATGAAACAGTGCTCTATGGAACAACGAGTGGCTTAGACAGGAAATTAAAGAGGAAATCAAAAGATTCCTAGAAATGAATGAAAATGAGGACATGAGTTACCAAAACTTATGGGACACAGCAAAAGCTGTGTTAAGAGGAAAGTTTATAGCTCTACAAGCATTCCTCAGAAAGGAGGAGCGAGCCCACATAAATAAACAAACCTCACAGCTTAAGAACTTGGAGAAGGACCAACAAAAGGAGCACAACCCTAACAGGAGGAAGGAAATAATAAAACTCAGAGTAGAGATTAACAAGATGGAAACCCAGAAAACAATCCGAAAGATCAATGAAACCAAGAGCTGGTTCTTCGAGAAAATTAACAAAATCGATAAGCCCCTAGCAAAACTCACAAAGAAAGGGAGAGAGAAAACCCTAATAAACCGAATCAGAAATGAAAAGGGGATCATTACAACAGAAACTACAGAAATTCAAAGGATCCTCAGGGAGTACTTTGAGAAGCTTTATGCCACGGAGCATCAAAACCTCGAGGAAATGGATAAATTCCTAGACTCCTACAGACTACCAAGGCTGAACCAAGAAGACCTGGAATACCTGAACAGACCTATCACCATCAAGGAAATTGAAATGGTAATAAAAAGTCTCCCCAAGCACAAAAGCTCTGGCCCGGATGGATTCACCAGTGAATTCTTCCAAATCTTTAAAGAAGACTTGCTCCCAATCCTCTTTAAGCTTTTCCATGAAATTGAAATATCAAATACACTTCCGAACAGTTTCTATGAAGCAAATATCACACTGATACCAAAAGCAGACAGAGATAACACAAAGAAAGAGAACTACAGGCCGATATCCCTGATGAACACAGATGCAAAGATCCTCAACAAACTACTAGCAAATAGAATCCAACTACTCATCAAAAAGATCATACACCATGACCAAGTAGGATTCATCCCAGGGATGCAAGGATGGTTTAACATTCGGAAATCAATCAACATAATCCATCATATCAACAAAAGAAAAGATAAAAAGCATATGATCATATCAATAGATGCAGAGAAAGCATTTGACAAGATCCAGCACCCCTTTATGATGAAAACCCTAGCCAAAATGGGTATAGAGGGGACTTTCCTCAGCATAGTTAAAGCCATCTTCCATAAGCCTACAGCAAGCATCATCCTCAATGGGGAAAAACTGAGAGCCTTCCCTCTAAGATCAGGGACGAGACAAGTATGCCCACTCTCTCCACTGCTGTTCAATATAGTACTGGAAGTACTTGCAATAGCAATTAGGCAAGAAAAAGATATTAAGGGCATTCAGGTAGGAAAGGAAGAAATCAAGCTCTCACTATTCGCAGATGATATGATACTATACTTAGAGAACCCAATAACCTCCACCAAAAAACTCCTAGAAACAATAGACTTGTATAGTAAAGTTGCAGGCTATAAAATAAATACCCAAAAGTCCATGGCTTTCTTATACGCAAACAGTGAGAGAGAGGAAAGCTATATGAAAAAATCAATCCCGTTCACAATTGTGCCCCAGAAAATCAAGTACCTAGGAATCAGCTTAACTAAGGAAGTAAAGGACCTGTACAAAGAAAACTACAAAACGCTACTTCAGGAAATAAAAGAGGACATGAGGAAATGGAAAGACATCCCCTGCTCATGGGTCCGGAGACTTAACATTGTCAAAATGGCAATACTCCCCAAAGCACTGTACAAATTCAATGCAATTCCTATAAGGATACCCATGACATTCTTCAAAGAAATGGAGCAAACACTCCTGAAATTTATATGGAACAATAAAACCCCACGAATAGCTAAAGCAATTCTTGGGAAAAAGAAAATGGGAGGAATCAAACTCCCTAACTTCAAACTTTACTACAAAGCGGTAATAATCAAAACAGCATGGTCCTGGAACAAAGGCAGAACTGCAGACCAATGGAACAGGGTTGAATACACTCACATCTCCCCTCAATCATATGATCATCTAATCTTTGATAAAGGTGCAAGAAATGTGAAGTGGAGTAAGGAAAGCCTCTTTAACAAATTGTGCTGGCATCACTGGACAGCTACATGCAAAACAATGGGCTCAGAACTCTGGCTAACACCATGTACAAAGGTAAGATCAAAATGGATTAAAGACCTCAACATCAGACCAGAAACCATAAGATACATTGAAGACAAAGTTGGCAAAACCCTCCATGACATTGAGGCTAATGGTATTTTCAAAGATGCCACGCCACTGGCTGAGCAAGTGAAAACAGAGATAGATAAATGGGACTATCTTAAACTAAGAAGCTTCTGTACCTCCAAAGAAACAGTGACCAAAATACAAAGACAATCTACAGAATGGGAAAGAATATTTGCTGAATACACATCTGACAAGGGATTGATATCAAGGATATACCAAATACTGGTTGAACTCCACAAGAAGAAAACATCCAACCCCATCAAAAAATGGGGCAATGAAATGAACAGAAACTTTCTCAAAGAAGAAATCCGAATGGCAAAAAAGCACATGAGAAAATGCTCTACATCATTAATCATCAGGGAGATGCAGATCAAAACCACAATGAGATACCATCTCACACCTCAGAGACTGGCCCACATTCAAAAGAACAAAAGCAACCGTTGCTGGCGTGGATGTGGCGAGAAAGGGACACTCCTTCACTGTTGGTGGGAATGTCCACTGGTTCAGTCCTTTTGGAAAACAGTATGGACGTTCCTCAAAAAATTAGAAATTGAGCTCCCATTTGACCCAGCGATACCACTCCTGGGAATATATCCCAGAGAGGCAAAAATGTGTAGCCGAAGTGACATCTGCACTTGTTTGTTCATTGCAGCACTCTTTACAGTAGCCAGAGACTGGAAGAGACCTGAGTGCCCAAGAACAGATGACTGGTTAAAGAAACTTTGGTACATCTACACAATGGAGTACTATGTAGCTCTTAGAAAAGATGAAGTCATGAACTTTACATTCAAGTGGTACAATATGGAAAGTATCATGCTAAGCGAAATGAGTCAGAAAGAGAGGGATAGACATAGAAAGATTGCATTCATCTGGGGGATATCACGATCATCACGATCACGACCACCCTGTTGTTCGTCAATTGCCTCGAGCAGGTGCCAGTAACGTCTTCTTCGTCCTAGCCCTGAGATTTTTTTTTTTAAAGTGCCATATTCAAGGCTTTTTCAGGGTTAGGAGAATGAGACCCATCATTGTTACTGGTATTTGGCATATTGGGTATACCACGGGGAGTTTGCCAGACTCTGCCGTGTGGGCATGTTACATTTGGTAGCCTGCCAGTTTGACCGAATTAGGAATGAGATGATAAGATGTCGCGCGGCCGCAAATGCGGGAGCTGAGTGTGATGATCTCTGGATCCTGGCTGTTGTTGGAGTTACACGGCAGTTGGTGGGTGTAACTGTCTAGTTACTGGCAGGTCCAGTCCCAAACTGTACAGGCTTGGAGATCTCAGCCCCGGGTCCCACACACCTGGGTTCCTCTGTCAGTTCTTTTATGCGTGAGGCTCATCCAAGTGTGTGGAGAGTGCTCTCAGCATGGCCTTGGCTGGGCCTCGGTGGTCTTCAGCTGTTGGGCCCTGGTGGAGACAGTCAGGCATAGGGTAGGAGACTCTGTCTTGTTCTCTCCCAGGAGCTGAGTGTGATGATCTCTGGATCCTGGCCGTTGTTGGAGTTACACGGCAGTTGGTGGGTGTAACTGTCTAGTTACTGGCAGGTCCAGTCCCAAACTGGGGGATATAAAGTAACAAAATATGAGATTAATACCCAAGAATAGCTGAGATCAACACCAGAGAATTACTCCATAACTTAGAGGCCAGCCGGATATTCTAGGGGAAAGGACAATTCAGATAGAAAGGAGAACACCAAGTGGAGGGTGTTTGGAGGATCCTCCCAGGAGGGGAGATGCAGGTTGAAAGTAGACTGGACTGAACATGTTCGCCACTCAATGCCTCTTTTGCTGATCACAACACCCAAAAGGAGAGAGAGAACAAAAGGGAATGCCCTGCCACAGTGGCAGGGGGGGATGGGGGGATGGGGGGATGGGGGGGAGGGATATTATCCTGGTGGTGGAAAATGGGCACTGGTGGAGGGATCGGTATTTGATCGTGGTATGACCGAGATCCAAGCACAAAAATTTGTAAATCTACAACTGTACCTCATGGTGTTTCACTAATAAAAAAAAAAAGTAGAACTCTTGCCTTGCACACAGCTGACCTGGTTTCCATTCCTAGCATCATGTATGTTCTTGTAACCCCATAAATGATCCCTGAGTACAGGGCCTAGAGTAAGCCCTGAAAACTGCAGGTGCAGCCAAAAAAAAAGCCAAAATCAATACTTTTTTAAAAAGAATAATCCTATTTTACTTAATAAACAGGTAAGGTATTGTCTCTCAAATGTCTATCTTTAAAATTTTCTGCTTATTTGTAAAGTTAAAAACTTTTGCTCTTCTTATGCTGGCCTATCCCTATAAAGGAATAGATTTCCATTTGAGTATATATATCTTGACAGTCTTACATTTTATGCTCTTGTGTTAATTGTAATAAATATATTTAACCAAAATACTCCTTCTTATTTTTTTTTATATTTGATCACATCTTCCTTAAAATCAGAGACAGCAAGTTGTATATCATTGATTCTCAGTAGTGCTACTTGACAGAGAATAAAATATTTTGTCTGCTGGTAAATTGAGTCCCCAAAGAACTAGATAAAGTTATTCTAACTAAAATTTGAGTCAATTTAATAAATTTATTAATTAAATTGAATTATCATGAGGTTAATTTTAGTTTGAGTCAATTTTAAACCTGCCTAAAAACCTGACAGACTTTCCAAGAAAAAGTTTAATGTCCAGAAGAATTTTCTGGGATTACTGTTATGAAGATAAACTATTTTCTACATTGTTCAGGGAACGGATAAGTGGAGAAAAAGGCAGCGATGGAGCAAGGGAGAAGAAAGCTCTTACAGAGCTTTCAGAAACCAGAGGGTGCTGTGTTTCTCTCAAGAGCAACGAACTAACAAGACAAGACAAAATAAACAAAATAAATAAACCCCAAGTCTAGAATGACAGATTCTGTTATGAAAACTATATGTAGGTTACAACCAGGGACCTTGGAATGATGGTTACTCACACTGTAATGATATCATGAGACAGACAAGGCAATAGTGTGAGATCAACTAAGTTGGACAGATTGGTACCAATTAGTAGTCAATAATTGGAAAATAAAACACTAGGAAAGAATCAAAGAGAGCAAATATAATTACTTTCAAAGTAAAAGAACCGACTTCTTTACAATGCAATTTTTTTTTTCAAGAATTAGAACTAGACTATGGTCAAACCAATCGTATAAAGAGGGGGAGTTTTCCTTACATGTTGTAACCCAAGTTTGATCCCCAGAATCCCAAATGATCTCCTGAGCAACATCAGTTAATTTAGTAAACTGCATCGTGAACAAACTGAGGAGAAAGCTAGTGAAGAAATGGCTTCATGCTTTCTGTCACCCAGGGGTCATGCCCATAAGCCACTTCCTGCCAGAGCCAGATAATCTCCTTATCAACCACTGTTCAGATTACACGGTTTTTCTCTCTGAAGGGAGCAACATGATATAGCCATTCCACCAGACTGTGGGCCAGGCTATTTCACTCGGGACGTCCCAGAGCGGGCGGGTGAGAGCCCTCCCCACCCCAAGGAACCCAGTCCTGGCAGCTGAAAACCTCCACAACCCAACTGCCGCCATGCTTAAGGCTGTTCCCCACACTCTCAGGTTGAGCCTCAAGTATGAGTGAACTTATTCCTGAGCCTTGCAGCTGCAAATGCACATCATAAAATGGTTTTCCATAACAGACAATACAAAGTAAATTATTTTGGTTGTGCTTTGGGACAGGGCTTGAGGTTTGGGATGGAAATATCCCAAATTTGGTGGTGGGAAGGTGTACTTGTGGTGGGATTGGTGTTTGAATATTAACTGTAATTAAATATTGTGAACCACCTTATAACCTAAAAAAAATTAAAAAAGAAAAAATATTGTCTTCACCTTTTCTTTTATCCCCTTCCTGAGTAATGATGCCCACCAGCCCTGTGTTCACCTTAGGATAAAGTGTATCCACAGCAAAGGTGGCCTTTCACTCGTAAATTTACCACCATTGATGTTTTGAATACGTGATTTTGTAAGTTTTTCAAATATTTATGAGTGACAAAGCACTGTAAGAATTAATGAATGCAGTAATTACATAAAAGCACAAATTAAATTAATTATAATTCCATCAGTCTAGAGAAAAAAGTACTCTTATTTAGACAACACCTTTGTGGGTAGGGGGTGCCTTTCAAGAAGTTCTCACAGGGGTTGGGGTGCCACATGTGTGACTCTCAAGCAGGGGGGCCAGCAATTCAATCTAAGCACTGGGGAATGCTCCATTACTCAGGCTCTGCAGTGTCTGAGATTACTGAGTCACCTGTACTGTACAAGACCTTTAGGGTCCTCCACAGCTGTATCTAGTGGTGCTTGAGATATCATGTGGTGCCAGGGATTGAACATGGGTGGGTCATATATGAGGATGCGCCTTGACCATTGTATTATAGCTCCAGTCCCTAGAAATTATTTTTGAAGCATGGGACATTGTCTTATCTATCTTTTAAAACAGATTTCAGCAGCACTCTTTACACTAGCCAGAATCTGGAAAAAACCTGAGTACCCGAGAACAGATGACTGGTTAAAGAAACTTTGGTACATCTACACAATGGAGTACTATGTAGCTGTTAGAAAAGATGAAGTCATAAAACTTACATACAAGTGGTACTACATGGAAAGTATCATGTTAAGCGAAATGAGTCAGAAAGAGAGGGATAGACATAGAAAGATTGCATTCATTTGTGGAACATAAAGTAACAAAATAGGAGACTAACACCCAAGAGTGGCCGAGATTAGAACCAGGAGTTTTGTTCCATGGCTTGGAGGCCAGTCACACATTCTAGGGGAAAGGGAGCTCAGATAGAGAAAGGAGCATCAAATAAAGGGTGTTGGTATCATCTTCCCAGGATGGGAGAAGCATGCTGAAAGTAGACTATAGACCAAACGTGATTGCCACTCAATGCATCTTTTGCAAACCACAACACCCAAAAGGAGAGAAAGAACAGAAGGGAATACCCTGCCACAGAGACAGGATGGGATGGGGGATGGGGGTACTGGGACCCGTGGTGGTGGAAAATGGTCACTGGTGGAGGATGGGTGTTTAATCACTGTACAATTGAAACCCAAGCACAAAAAATTTGTAAATCTATAACTGTACCTCATGGTGTTTCACTAACAAAAATTTTAACAAAATGTAAATGATGGAGAATGGGCACTGGTGGAGGGATGGGTACTCAATCATTGTATAACTGAAACCCAAGCACAAAACTCTGTAAGTCTACAACTGTACCTCATGGTGTTTCACTAATAAAAATTTAAAAAAATAAATAAAACAGATTTCAATTGATATTATGCTTTTATGCAATTTCAAAATCCAATAACCATTTTTACATAAAACTCTTTGTATTTTTTTGAATTCATTAGAAAAAAATGGACATTTGGCAAGAAACAGAGAATTGATCTTGGCAATCAGTTTTCTCAAAGATAGATTTCAGGAAGCTTGGAGGGTTGTGAGCAATTTAGTGACACTGGGGTCCAGTCATCTTGTATATTGATGCCATAAACTTTGACAGTATTGTAACTATCTTATAGCTAATTGATTTTTTAAGTGGGAGAGCACACCATGCAGTGCTCAGGGGTTACTTCTGGCTCTGCACTTAAGAATCATTCTTGGTGGTCTTGAGGGGACTACATGTGATGCTGTGGATTGAATTCAAGTTGGCTAAGAACAAGACAGTACACTGCCTACTATCCTATATCCTGTTCAATATTAATCTTTTCTTATCCCACATTTTATGTCTTGGTACTAGAAAATGATTCAGTGCCCTGTGTATTAACCAGCTTTCAGTACCACCTGCTAAAAACTGTGTGAGATGGTTGAGATACTGAGCATTGATGGATGAGTCTCGAACATTGGGGGGTTTTCTATGCCACCAGCTGGCCTCAACACCAGACAGGAATTCAAGAAGAGCCATTGGATAATCTATTGGGTTGGATAGTTTGTCACCTAGAAAACTATGAGAATTCCTATATTTTACTTTGTACACTTTTCTTTCTCCCTTTGTTACAGTTTCCATCTTATGATAGGAGTTTCTAGAAACAGATTCCTCTCACTCTTCCTCAATATTGATATGAAATGTTTTTTTTTTCCATCCTGACTTGATAGTGATTCAAAAAGACTTCTTCAAGAAAAAAAAGTGCCTTGTTCTTTCCAGGCAAGATGGTAGAATAAATTAAAGACACACAGCATTTATACTTCCAAAATGGGGTGTGAATAACATGGGGAAAAAAGGGATTTTTCAGCATTTCTACCTAAATGACTGTTATCAGTTTCTTTGCTGTTAGTGTGGTGTCTTGGAAACAGCCTGTATGTTAAAAATATCCAAACCTTGGTTCAAACCTCAGCACTAGCTCCAGTTCCAGCTGTGACTCCAAAGAAGTGAATTACCCTCTTTAAGCCTCAGTTTTCTCATCTACGAGGTGAGGATAATAGTTCTTATTTCCCGGGTGGATGTGAGAACTGAATGAGGGAATGTGTAGGAGAACTTAGTGGAGAACTTATCACTGAGAGATGCTTAATCGCCTCCAGTTGTTCTTTCTTCTCCTCCATCTACCACCAAGATTTTAGGCAAGTTGGTTCAGTCTCATTCACATATGTTTCTTTAGAACCTCTAAATTCTCTGTACTTTCCTCTAAGCAACAGAAAATGCTTCAGGTGAAGCAGCACATTTATATTCAAATTATTTCTCCCACTGGTTTCTGCTTGACCCTAGTTGTCCTGTAATTACTCAGAGTTGAAAGGGGACCAGACTCCTGTCCATCTTGAGGATCTTGATAATGACTTCATTTAGAGAAAGAAGGTGACCAGAAAATGTGAGAGAAAAGGGAACTTGTAATAAGGGAAATGTGAAATCTACATCTAAAACTGAAGGCAGGGCCAGTTGAGTACATCATCCTAAATGATTATATAAAGACTTCCACAGGTTTTCATTGATATAACTTTAGGGCCTTGAATCATCAATCCACTGAACTCTAGAAACATACTAAGTGCAGTGGACAAGGCACTTATCTTGCACATGGTCAATTCCCAGCAATCCGTATGGTCCCCTGAGTACCCAATAGTGATTCCCGAGTACAAAGCAAGGAGGAACCCTTGAGCATCATTGTGTGTGACCCCAAAACAACAAAACCTAGTTTTAAAAGATCTGGGTTTAGGACTCTATGGCTGATTTGAATCTTAAGATTTTATCATATTTTGAGAAAGGAGAATAAATGTGTGTGGATGGATAAGTTCTAGAGTGGGAAACCTAGGTTTAGTTTATGTTGTTGTTGTTGTTTCTGGGCCACAGCTGGAGGTGTTCAGGGATCGCTCCTGGTGATGCTCATGGGTTTATCAGAACGGTGCTTTGAGGTACTGGGGACTGAATCTGGGTTTGCCACGTACAAGACAAGTGCCCTACATGCTGCTTTATTCGTCCGGCCCAAAAGATTCCTAGGTTTACACTATGCTTCCAGTTCTGAGGCTTGCTGATGGGATGGATTGTGTCAGATGTTTGGCTACTGTGGGTCTTAGAGTCCTTACCTTTCTATGACAAATACTTATACCTTGGAGCCCATGCATCTCTTCTAGCCCTGATGGACTGTGAAACTACAGACGTGATGTCCTTGTCGTTTCACCAGGGTTGGCATTGGTATTCCTATCCCAATATGGATCTAGCTTTCATATTAGGAAATTTTGCCTTTTTCTTATTTGCATCTCATTGTGCAGCAAAGCATGTATCATTGGTTAATTAATGCTGCAGGCACTCTGCTAAACGACTGTTTAGCCTAGAGTGGAATAAAACGCTACAATGACTAGTACAGTATCATTATGTAACTGAAAATTAAAAATCTGATAATTTGATTGGAAGTCTCAGGTGAGTTTTTTGTATAAAAATGTTAACCTCAAGTAGCTATAAGCAGGTAAATGTTTTATTCATCCCACTGATACGAAATAAATGCTTATGATATAAATTATGTATAATTAATACTCCTGGGATAAAAAAATGTATGCTAATAGGTTGTCAGTTAATTAAGAAAGGAATAGGAGGTAAACAAAGGTGATTATAATTTATCCTGGGACCATAAACAGAAATCGTGCCTTAAATAATCTCTGTAAAAAAATACATTATACAGCAAAACCTTCGTTTTCATCCAGAGCAGCCGCATTATATTATTTTTCAGCAACTGTTCAGTGGAGATTTTAAATGAGGAAACAGCTTGTGATAGCCAGCCGGGCATGGCCCACTCAGCCACCAGGACGGAACTGAGATGGTCATTATGACCGGTCTTAGTTTCTTTAGGAACATTTTCTAAAATATATCTCTTCCTTCCTTCTTTTTTTGAAACCAGGGCCTAGGAAAATAAATACTCAAAATAGTTAAAGACTTGGAAAAGTACAAATACAGTAAATGGCAGTTTTGTGTCTTCTTATTTAATCCTCTAAATAAATAAATGAGACGGAATAACAAATACACTTGTTCCTACCAGAAATGGAGAAGAGGTTTGGTGAGTGCTGCAGGTTTAAGAGAGGGCCATGAAATTAGTTTGCAAGTGACAGAAATTTGATATATTTTTCCATTGAACAGACAAACTTTTTTTTTCCATAAATTGCAACCAGAGTCATTGAAGGAGATGGGAAGGCTTCAAACATTCAGAGAAGACAGATGCTATAAAGATCAGGGGACTTAACATCCCAGATAGCAGACACAACCATGAACATGAGGCAAAGTCTCTGGAGGCATATTAACAGAGGGCCTGGGGTGGACACTTGGGCACAAATTCCTCTGAAGTTGGAGGCCAGAATTAAATGTCAGAGAAAAGAGAAGAACATGAATCAAACTAGATTTGTGGCAAAATTACAAGTATCCAGGTAGTCACTGAAAGGAATGAGAAGAACTATGGACTAGAGAAAGATCCCTCCTAAAGGTGTGAATTCCTTCCTTCCACGGTTTTCCCTGCTTGTGTTGAACACTGACTTGAACACTGGCTTCCCTTCTATCACATGGAAGGAAAGGAAGGCTTTGGAAGAGAATCCTTCATTTTGTATTCCATATGCTCCCAGAGGTGACTGTTTAGAATGTTCATTTTGCCAAATCCATGCCTGTTGCTGCATCTGGTAAGAAGTTTAAGGTCTTGGTTTTCTGTTTTGTTTTGGGCATTTTATTCCCAAGTGAGAAAATACGATTAGATCCTATTCAAGGTGAAATTTCCAATTTAGGCTGGCTAATAAGAAGGGAAGGCAGCTCCACAAATAGAGACTTTGAATAGTACTCACCAGCTCTGCAGATTATTCTTATTTTCATCTGGTATATAGATCATTTTTATTCTGACTGACAAGAGAAATTCTGGGAGTCACATAGGATGGGAATACCTGATTTTTTGGGTTAAATGACTTTGAGATATTTAGTTAAAGAAATCTCAGGGAAACACAAAGCAGGGTTAGAAATCCTATAAAAAAAAACTTGTCTTTGCTGATTCTGACAGAGCAAAGGACTTCCCAACAACTAGCATGTCACTTTAAAAGCACTATTAGTTTCAGCGAATTTGTATTTACAAGCACATACACATTTTTAAAATGCACTATGTAAAATAATAAATATAACAACAGTCTGCATTTATAATTCTAAATATGCTGTGGAATAGAAAATGCATCGTAAGTGGAATCAGATGGTTAGTGGAGTATAACTTTTCAAAATTAACAATTTTCAACTTCCCAATCTGTGAAATGGGTAAACTAATGTCACCTTAATAGTGTAAGATTAAAAGGAGCTCAGTAACTTCTCTAACACATTTTCGATCTCCTAGTGAAAATACTGCTCTGGAGTCAGAGAGATAGGACAGTCTGCAGGGCGCTGGTTTTATACATGGCTATTCTGGGTTCAATCATTTACATTCTATATGGGGCCGCTGAGCACCGCCAGAGATGATCCCTGAGCACCAAGTCAGGAGTAATCCCTGAACACCATGCCAGGTTTTATAATAGAAACTATTTTCATTGTAATAGAAACAATTTATTCATTGTCTTTTTTCATCATTATTGTTACTATTACTTTATAATCATCTTCATAATCATGATGCTAAAACTTATTTTCTCTGAACTTTGAATTAAGAGTTAGATGAAAAAATTAATAATTAAAACCATAAAAGCCTTTGGGCAAAGGCACTTGGGAATGTAAAGAATGTTCTACTTCCCCTTATCTTGTTCTTTCCATGAAGCTATTACAAAGAATATAGGACTAAGGCAAAACTCTTAATTAGAAATAGTGCTTGAAATGCATACTACAGATCTATAGTATGCACAGATCTGCCTACATCAGAGGACAGGGTCAAAACAAAAGACTGGCACTCACCATTCTGCAATATGTCCTGTCTAAATATAGATCCCTGTTCTTCTCTATAAGAAGTTAAGAGTTATCCCTGAGCACAAAACCAGGAGACCAGGAGTAAGTTCTGAGCACTGCTGGGTTTGGCCCCAAACCAAAAACATTATATAAAATAAAAATAACTCTTCTCATAGGAATATTTTAACACAAGGAAATAAGACCTAACAAAACATGTGGGAGTAGTTGGGAAACAAATGACAGCAAAAACATTGTTAAAGTTCTCAGCTTGCAATCCTAAAACAGGTGGCGTGCAGAAAGGAGTTTGCCTGGAAGCTTCAGAGAAATCCGTGTTCACTTTCTATCCAGGTGTCTTTTACCTATGAGTTCACCTATAGTTCTACTAAATTAAATTGCTGATGTGGAAAATCCTTCATTTTATTTCTGTTTCACCATCAGAAATCCATTAGGATGAGAAAAGGGATAGCAAAGAAATAAAGGTCCTTTCCTTGCTCATGGCAAGCAAAGCATCATCATAGCCTTAGTATAGAGCCAGGAGTAGGCCTTGAGCATCGCTAGACATCACTCAAATCACCTAACCACCACCAACACTCCCTCTAAAATAAAAGAAACCCACACGGAACAAGGAAAGAAATTCTAGAAAAAGCAATTCTAGAATTTTTCTCTGAAGAAGCAGTGAATGCAAGAGAAGCTTATGAGAATGAGGTTCAACTGGAATTAGACTTCAGCATAATCTCTTTACATGTTTGAGCCTCATATGAAGACATCATATGAACACATTAATCTTAAAACTTCAGTTAGGTGGTCTCCAAGGGCCTCATGGTTCTAATTGTTGTAAGTGTTGAGTATTAGGAAAACCTCGATCCCGTTTTATTTGTTAACTCAAATGGAGTACTAGGCCAAGAGTATAAAAGTAAAAAGAAGGGAAACCGCTTTCAGTGGAAGTAGTTCAAAGACCAACTAAACCGGGAAGGAGGAGGCTTGTAGACAGATGGATACAGTACAGCAAAATAATGATACAGAATGTAAATCTACAATGTGCAAGAGTCCAGTAAAGGAGCAGCTAGATCAGTCTGCTGGGTGGTTCCTGCAGTGATCCTCGTAGACTGCATTGAATGATGCCTGAGGGAGAAGTGCAGAAATTGTGAGAGAACACCAGGTGCACCCAGGGATGGCATATATTACCTGAGAAAAATGTAAACTCATGCTTTGTTTCTTTTTATCTTGAATTCTTTGAGGAAAACCACAGGTGCCTTCGAGGAAACAGATGGAAGTTGTAATCTGTTTTGTGTAACAAAGGCATCAGACAGAGTGTGTGTGTGTGTGTGTGTGTGTGTGTGTGGGTGTGTGTGTGTGTGTGTGTGTGTTGCATGGCTTTGGGAAACTTCCTCTTTGTGCTATGATCTCTGGCTCAGTAAAAGCTCCAGGATTCTTCATGCCTCTTATAGTGCAGGCCTTCTAGTCTTCCTGAGTTTGCTCTCTGCGCTTCACTGTAGTTGCAAAATGCACGTGTCACGTAGGCTTATTAGACAGATTTCTGTGGCAGAAATCTGTGACATCTACATTGGTTTTATCTTCTTTATAGGTTTCTCCAGAATCCTTGAAAAAAAGTGGGGTGGAGGGATGGCAGAAAGGGGAAGAATAAACTCAGGGTGGGTGTCAGTCAATCACAGCATATTTCAATGAGTTCACATGGATTGCAAAGTGTTGGATCACGAGGAGGCTGGCAAAAGGGCCTGCTCCTCATGAGGTCTGGTTAATATTAGGAATTATTGCCTCAAACGCTGCAGGTGTGGATCGATCTCTTTCAGTCCCAGTAAATGGGGCTGCAACTGCCTTTGTCAGCCTCAAAGCCACACAGTGCTCATGCCCCAGGGCAGACAATGATGTGGGGGAGTTGCTGATTTTAGGATAGAAAATTACAATGCTTATATAGTAAACAGCACCTGGAAGTTTACTAATGATTTTTACAATTAACAGCAGCAGTGTGGTCTGATTATTCATGCGCGTTTTCTATGAAAGAAAAGAAAGGAAGCAGATGTTGAAAAAAGTCACATGGCTCAAATTGTATTGGGAGGGGGTAAGTGATGGTGAGAGAGGGATGGAAGGATAGGAGCAGAAGGAAGGACAGAATGAGGTAGAGATCATTTTTATTTTTTATTTTTTTTAGACCCTATTATGCCAATCACTCTCTACAAATGTGGAAATTAACCTTCAGATAACTTTAATTGAACATGACTAATCTCACCCCATGCATATTTTAAAACATATATATTTCATGGTGGTTTTTCAATTATTTTTATGTGCACTAAACATTAAGTGAAAACATATATGATTGGACAGATTTCTACTTTCATATTGAGCAATGGCCTTCTCTGACATGCATAGAAAGGACTAAATTTTTCTAAATCCCACCATAATGGGTCCTGGACAATTTCACAGAATTCCAATTTTCAACCAGAATACTATACAAATTATAGATAAAATGTCAATGACTGATTCCATCACTGATCAGTTAATTTTTGAAAGGGGATAGCTGTGCTACACCCTGCTGTGTTCAAGCCTTACTCTAAGCTCATGTACTCAAGGCTCACTCTTGATAGAGCTGTCCTCCGGTTGTTCATCAATTTGCTCGAGCGGGCCCAGAAACGTCTCCATTTTTTTGAGACTTGTTTGTTACTGTGTTTGGCGTATTGAATACATCACGGATAGCTTGCCAGGCTCTGGCAAGGCTCAAGGTCAGGCTCTGCCATGCAGGCGAGATACTCTCCATAGCTTGCTGGGCTCTCCAAGAGGGGTGGAGGAATTGAACCCAGCCTGGCCAGGCTGGCTGCACGCAAGGGAAACGCCTTAGCGCTGTGCTATTGCTCCAGCCCCTAGAGACCATACATGGTACCTGGGAATCAAACCTGGTCCCCCACCCCCAAGCAAGGCAAGCACCTTATCCAGCATCTTACCTATTGTACTATCTCTACAGCCTAACTGCTTAATTTTCTTCAGTCTGTTACTTCTGTCCTTCTCTTTCATTTTTCTGTCTTTATGTCTGTCTCTTTCTTTCTTTCTTTCTTTCTTTCTTTCTTTCTTTCTTTCTTTCTTTCTTTCTTTCTTTCCTTCCTTCCTTCCTTCCTTCCCCTCCCTCCCTCCCTCCCTCCCTCCCTCCCTCCCTCCCTCTCTTCCTTCCTTCCTTCCTTCCTTCCTTCCTTCCTTCCTTCCTTCCTTCCTTCCTTCCTTCCTTCTTTTTAGTTTTTCTTTTTTACCTCTTTCTTCTCTTTCTTTACCTCTCTCTCCATTTCTTTCTTTCTCACTTTCTTCTTTTCTTCTATCCCTTACCAGGGTTAGAACTTGTGTTCTTAGGTAAGCAAAATGTCATCTGATAAATGTTAATTGACAAAATTAACCACATCCTGTTTCCTAATCTATTATTACATCTACTTAGTGGCAAAATGATGACACTGCAATATTAATGCACTGAAAAATTAAATATTCTCTCAAAATACACGTACAACAAACAATCTTTATTTCTTATATTTTATACTGGTTCTTGTCTATATGAAAACTTTTTGCATTATTATAATCATTAAAATGCAATTTTAATTAAAAACAGTAGAAAATATTTCTTATTTCCACATAGGTTTCAAATTTAAAATGGTTTTAGTAGTCACATTTAGTAGAAAATGTGTTTTAATAGACCATATCTCATTAGCATGTAATTCTTCACTCCTAGTCTTTATTTTTAGTATTGAAATTAAGGGAAAATATGAAGCAATGTGCTGGAGCTGGAATCCATCTTGACAAAAACCATTGCATTTTTAACATTTAAAAGTTGTCAATTATTGAAGAGGAATTTTCTATTCTTTTAGGCAAGCATTATTATAAAGAATGTCTTTGTATAGTTTTGTTTTTCTGTTTCACTTTTGTTAAATTGTACATTAGGAAAGATTCAAAATGAAGTGGTCATCTGATTACAGTAGAACAGAAGCCATTAAAATGCCCAGAATTTTGTCATTCTATTGCAAAGGAATAGTCCCAGGAGTCCATCTATGCCAAATTAAGTGCAGAATGAGCAATTTCAGAATGCCTCATAGATATTGGAATGATAACATATATATTATATATAAGTACCAAATATATATGGAATGCTGTCATACATATGCATATATACATATATACATATATATGATTTATATGTTTATATATCTAAGAGAAAGAACAAGGGAGAATTTTTCTATATAGAAAATAGTATCACAAGGCAATGTTTACTTATTTAATCTGAATAATTTTGACCTGTGACCAAAGAAATATATTTTAAAATATTGGTCAAATTTTATTTTATATATTCTTTCACATTTTTGTATGTGTTCACTATTGAAGCTCAACTTTTTATTTAAAAAATCAGCAGGTAAAATTCTCCACAAGAACAGGAATAGTGATACAATTATATATTTCAGTTTTCAGTTTTGATACACTAAGTGGAGCACACACAGAATTTTTTCTAATGATATAAACTCCAATGTCCTTTGGCTCTCAACATAAATAAAAATGGACACAAGGTGAAGGAGAGATTCAGGTTTCATTATTGTCATATCTAAAACTATAAGATAACAGATACAGGACATTGGTTTCACAGGCTCAGTGGAGAGATGTGTTTTAATAGGGCCATATTTCATTAGCGTGTAAATTCTTTGCCCCTAGTCTTTATGTTTAGTATTAAAATTATGGGAAAAGATGAAGCAATGTAGTGGTGCTAGAATCCAACTTGACACAGGTTAGTTCAAATCTCTTCCATCTGTGGAGGAGTACAGTCTTTTTCCTTTCTGTGAGACATGCTACTGAAGGTTGCATAGCTTAGTCTTTCCTTTAAAGATAATGGGGGGGGGGGGTATGGAGTTTGGAATCAGAGCATAATATTGTAGGGTCTGAACACAGTATCTTTTATTTGTTCTTTATTTGTTTGCTTTGGCCATATTTTGCAGTGGGAGCTATTCTCAACTCTGTTATTTAAAAACACTGGAAAATATTTCTTATTTCCACATATGCTTCAAATTTACAATGGCCACTCAGGGGTCACTTCTGCTGGTTCACAGGGGACCACATGGAGTAGGGTACAAATAATTAATTCTTAGTTTCTACATTTTGAGAACATCATGGCTCAATTTTCAAACTGTCTTCTCTCAACTTGGAACTTTTAAAGATTTCAGTTTTAAAATTCTAAATTAGATTAGTCCTAAATATTTTACCAATCAGTTTTCATATTTTATTATTTAACTTCTCAGTACTTCATATAGAATACAAACCAAATAGAAAATTTCTTACTTTTTTGTGTGTTTGTTTGTTTGTTTGTTTGTTTGTTTTGGGGGGTGGGTTGTAGGAGAACACCCGGCACCACTCAGGGGCTTACAACTCGATCTGTACTCAGAAATCACCTGATGAAACTTGGGGGATCATATGGGGTACTGAGGATCAAACGTGGGTTGGCCATGTGCAAGGCAAATACCTTACCTGCTTCCAGACACATACATGAGATTTCTAATGAACAGAAGAAAATGGAGTGATTGGCATTTAAATAGGCATTCAACTTGAACTCTGAGCACTTGAAAGGAATATAAGTTAGTTATATGCTTTTGTCTTTTTGCTTATGGGGAATCTTTTCTCACCATGTATGGATCCTTTTTTTGTCATCTCACTGTTCATACAGCCTTTGGAAGACTATAGCAGTCTTCCACCATATCTGTGTATCCACACAAAGGGAAAATCATGTGTGGTAAATAAAAACATTCAGAGCTTGCCTAATGTAAGAAGTGCAGCACAGAAGCAATGCCATAGAGACGAATATCAAGTCACAGTCATTAGTCTTTCTTTTGGACAAGATGGATAACATTAGAATGGTTCCTACCTTAATTATACATTTTTGATATTATTGCAAAGAAAGTTAAGTGGAAATTTAATTAACAAAAAAGGGAAATAATATTCTTTGTATTTTTATTATTATTATTTGTCCAATATTCCTTTATTTGGGTCAGTTTACAATCATCTATGAACTTAAAATTTCTTCCCATTGATTGCGAATGATAGAAATTTAAAATACTGTGTAGAAATAACAGCACAGAGCCCCACACATATGATTCTCAGACACTAATTTTTCTCTTTCCATTTTTTAATAACCAGATGGGGAATGTAAATAATTTCTTCCACATTATAAAGTTAGTAAAGTTTGGGGAAAAATAAGCCCCTATTAGTCCAAAAATAAGCTCTAATTAGTTACACGTGTGAATGTACCAGGTTATTGTCTCACATGCATGGAGAAATCTTTGTCTATGGCCATTCAGATGAACTAAAGTCTTTGAGTTCACAATCACAGAATTTTATCCCCAACAAAATTCCAAGTTTATACAGCTATAAGGATGAGATTTCAAACTTTGGCATCCACTCTTTCAGGGCCTGCTACTCACTTGAGATGAAATTTGAAGAGTTTTGAGACATTTTCTTTTTGGCAAAAAAATCCTTTCTCATTTTCATTATCCTTCAACCCCGTAGATTATAAATCTAAGCAGCTCCTGTTGAGAAACATGTCAACTTTTCCTGGCAGGCTTCCAAATCTGGCATTCATTTTGCACTGTTACTTATACATAAAATTCCATGTATTCACCATATTATCTGGAACTAGGGGGCCAGATTGGAACAATATCATGACAGAAATGTTCTACTTGATTCATACTGGCCTGCTATTCTTTGCTCCAGTCTTACAAACTAAAAATTGTTTACTCTAGAACTGGCAACCAAATAATTTGTTCTCATTTCTCAGGTTGACAAGACAATGGAAAGACACAACAAGGGATATGAGGATTGGCTGGGGGAACGAGAGCCCGAGTCTGCACATCAAACATATTTCAAACACAGCTGTCTATTCCCAAGGTACCACCACTCTGCCAGATAAAATCTCCCTGCTGTCTGAAAATGATTACTCTATCATATTTTCATATTAAAAAGTGCTTTTTCTATCAACAGAGCAACTGTATGTTATCCAAGAGGGGAAGGCTGGCTCATTCTCTAGACACTAAAGCCCCATTGTACATAGCAATAGAGTGGACTTTGGATCCATAGAATATCTGACATGCCCTCATTGCACACTTCCCTCAGTGCATTTTCAAGAAATATTCAGTATAGGTATGTTGTCCTAAGGATCAAGACTACTATTTGTATCATTCTAATTTGAGAGTTTTTAACTAGACATTTTGAGGTTCTAGAAAAGATAGTTTATTAGATGAGTATCTGATTTTTGAGAGGCTGTGGATATTATATGAAATTTGACATGTATCAGAACTTTATACAGTATACTATAAAAACTAATGACAAATCCTTGGGGGACCATATATGTATATATGTTTGAATATTTGCATATTTATTAGCATAAGGCTGGAGGGATAGTAAAGCAGGTAGGGTGTTTGTCTTGCACATGACCCACCCAGGCTGAATTCCTTCGTCCCTCTCAGAGAGCCTGGCAAGCTACCGAGAGTATCGTACCTGCAATGCAGAGCCCAGCAAGCTCTCCATGGAGTATTTGATATGCCAAAAACAGTAACACCAAGTCTCACAATGGAGACATTATTGGTGCATGCTTGAGCAAATTGATGAACAGAAGGATTCCTACCTGCTGCGCTATAGCTACAGCCCACTCCTAATTCTACACTCAGGAATTACTCTTAGAGGATCAAAACCCTTTAGCTTTCTTAGTAAACTTCCTACAGAAGAATAGATACAGCTGAAGAAAAAAATAAGTGATTTAAATGGTCAGTGTAATTAATTTTCAGAAGTCATTTAAACATTATGAGGATAGAAGAAAAGGTTAGGATGTATATGAGATGGAATGGACACATTAATTAGAAGATCCAAAAGAAAGAGAAATATAAATATATGAATAGAAACATTATCATTATTATTATATATTTATTCTTTTAATTTTATAGCAATTATTTTCTTTCTTATCATTATTGCATCTACTTGCTCTACATTCTACCTTATACAACTCAAAATTATTACTTCTTTATATTCCATATTCTCTCTACTTCATTATATTTCCAATAAAATATTTTCTCATTTATGATGAAAACCCTCGCCAAAATGGGGATAGAGGGGACTTTCCTCAATATAGTTAAAGCCATCTACTACAAGCCTACAGCAAGCATCATCCTCAATGGGGAAATACTGAGAGCCTTCCCCCTAAGACCAGGGACGAGACAAGGATGCCCATTCTCTCCACTACTGTTCAATATAGTACCGGAAGTACTTGCAATAGCAATTAGGCAAGAAAAAGATAATAAGGGAATCCAGGTAGGAAAGGAAGAAATCAAGCTCTCACTATTTGCAGATGATATAATACTATACGTAGAGAACCCTAAAACCTCTACCAAGAAACTCCTGGAAACAATAGACTTGTAAAGTAAAGTTGCAGGCTATAAAATAAATACCCAAAAGTCCATGACTTTCCTATACGCAAACAGTGAAAGAGAAGACAGTGACATGAAGAAAACAATTCCATTCACAATTGTGCCCCAGAAAATCAAGTACCTAGGAATCAGCTCAACTAAGGAAGTAAAGGAACTGTACAAAGAAAACTACAAAACACTACTTCAGGAAATAAAAGAGGACACCAGGAAATGGAAAAATATCCCCTGTTCATGGCTCAGGAGAATTAACATTGTCAAAATGGCAATACTCCCCAAAGCACTGTACAAATTCAATGTGATCCCTACTAGGATACCCATGACATTCTTCAAAAAAATGGAGCAAACACTCCTGAAATTAATATGGAACAATAAGCCCCCATGAATAGCTAAAGCAATTCTTGGGAAAAAGAAAATGGAAGGAATCAACCTCAATCTCTACTACAATCTAACTTCAATCTCTACTACAAAGCAGTAATAATTAAAACAACATGGTACTGGAACAAAGGCAGAGCTGTAGACCAATGAAACAGGGTTGAATATACTGACATCTCCCCCCAACCATACGAGCATCTAATCTTCGATAAGGAGGCAAGAAAAGAGAAGTGGAGCAGGGAAAGCCTCTTTAACAAATTGTGCTGGCAAAACTGGATGGCAACATCCAACCCCATCAAAAAATGGGGAGATGAAATGAATAGAAACTTTCATGAAGAAGAAATCCAAATGGCTAAACGGCACATGAGAAAATGCTCTACATCATTAATCATCAGGGAGATGCAGATCAAAACCACAATGAGATATCATTTCACACCACAGAGTCTGGCCCACATCCAAAAGAACAAAAGCAACCAGTGCTGGCACGGATGTGGCAAGAAAGGAACCCTCCTTCACTGCTGGTGGCAATGCTGACTGGTTCAGCCCTTTTGGAAAACAGTATGGACAATTCTCAAAAAATTAGAAATTGAGCTTCCATTGGACCCAGCAATACCACTCCTGGGAATATATCCCAGAGAGGCAAAAATGCATAGTCGAAGTAACATCTGCAATTGTTTGTTCATTGCAGCACTCTTTACAATAGCCAGAATCTGGAAAAAACCTGAGATCCTGAGAACAGATGACTGGTTAAAGAAACTTTGGTACATCTACACAATGGAGCTGTTAGAAAAGATGTAGTCATGAAATTTACATACAAGTGGTACTACATAGAAAGTATCATGTTAAGCGAAATGAGTCAGAAAGAGAGGGATAGACATAGAAAGATTGAATTCATTTGGGGAACATAAAGTAACAAAATAGGAGACTAACATCCAAGAGTGGCCAATTTAGTACTGGAAGTTTTGCTCCATGTCTTGGAGGCCGGCCGCACAAGCTAGGGGATAAGGCAGCTCAGATAGAGAAGGGAGTACCAAATAAAGGGTGTTGGGAGGATCCTCCCAGGATGGGAGAAGCATGCTGAAAGTAGACTATAGACCAAACATGATTGCCACTCAATGCCTCTCTTGCAGACCACAGAACCCAAAAGGAGAGAGAGAACAAAGGGAATACTCTGCCACACAGGCAGAGTGGGGTGGGGATTTGGGGGTGGGAGGGATACTGGGACCCGTGGTGGTGGAAAATGGGCACTGGTGGAGTGCTGGGTACTTGATCATTGTATAATTGAAACCCAAGCACAAAAATTTGTAAGTCCACAATTGTACTTCATGGTGTTTCACTAAGAAAAATAAAATAAATAAATAAATAAATAAATATATTACAAAATATATATATGTTTTGTCATAAAAACATTTGCATAAAATTAGTATTCTTTTGTTTATATAAAAGAATGTATCTTAATAATATAGAATAATATGCTATATGGATATCAATGAATCGTCATTCAAAATGAATTTCATGTTCATAAAGTTGTCAACACAGTATTTATTATTTCCATTGACACATAGGAGAAATAAACAGAAGAAAATAATTACACTCTCATTTGATAACAAATTTCTCAGTCCACCCATTGAAAATACTAATATTTGAAATAAACCTCTGACAAAATAAATTAAAGACCTCACAAATTAAAGAGAAGATAAAAATAGACAATATATGTCTTTATAGACAATGAAGACAATATACTGTGAAAGTGGTAAATGCTAATTGAAAAAATTGATAGTATTATCATATAATTAGTGCTTAAAAGATAATTGATGAATTTATTATGTAATACAGTTTTGAAAAAGTTGCCAAATGGTTAATAGTTGATAAATTGATAATATTAATAAAGAGAAGTCAGACACTACATATGTAGATGTGTATATATGCATATACATGTGTAATTTCACTAGCATTTGTATAGTTATATTTGTGCATTGATTCACATACATGGATTATTATTTTATAATCAAAATATAGATAAAAGCTGATGAAATATTTAATATTTTCTGTTAGTGACTATGTTATTTTAAAGTTTTAGGAAATAGGCTATGACTAATGGAATATTTCCTTCAGAATAAAAAAGTGAGTGTAGTTTTCCCAAGCTATTTTCTCAGTTTTCTGTTAGCTTGATGTTATAAAGAACAAATATATAATAACGAGATACAATAATAGTACAATGGGTAGGGTGTTTGCCTCTCATGTGACTTTCAGGAGTGACTCCTGGGCACTGAGTCAGTAGTAAATCCTGAATACCACTGGGAATGAAACCCAAATAAAAAGCAATAGCAGATAATAATAAAGTAATATACGTCTGAAGAATTCAAGAAAGTCTGGATCAGAGTCAGGAAATCTAGATTTGTCACAAAATCAAAAATAAAAGTAAGCCATAGGATACCTTACAAGCAAGTGATATATACCAAAAGTATAATATAAATTTTAATGTCAGTCCACAATTAAGGAATAAAATAATCTAAAGAATTATAGATGCATGGTAACACTTGAAATTGCCAAATACTGTGCAGAGACATCTGATATTACAGTCAATGGAGAAATGAGTTATATTCTCTTTTAGTGGATGATAATAAAAATGTTCAATGTATAAGTGAATGTTCCATTATTACAGTATGAATATTAGTTAAATAAAGTCAATTTCTTAAGAAAATGTGTACATATAGGTGCACATATAGATACACGTATAGATAAGGGAAGAGTCATAATTATTGCTTCAAGATCAAGTGATAATATTAATTTTCTCTGTGATAAACTGCTTCTATTTGATAAATTTTCTGACTATTGAGGAATGAAAGTTGCAAGCCTATTTTGCCATTTACTGTCCTCTGGCCACTGGTTTATAATTATATTGACCTTTGATTTTCCTTTAAATACAAAGAGAAAAGAAATAGGGAAAGTTATAATATCATAAAGATTACAGTTTTTAATGAAATTTAATCATTTTCTTAAATTAAATGTTTTCCATTATGACTCAAGCCTCTGCCTAGTTTTCAGAGTTCTGAAAGAATAGATTCTTTCTGATCTTTCCTTTAGCAATGGTTTTGAATCTTTTATATAGGAGAGAATTTTCCAAACTCCAGACTATCACTTTTGTTAACATCAACTCTATCTGAATTAATTTTAAAGATATTTAGTTTATTTCAAATAAGTATACCAATAAAATGTTATTATAATTTTATTGGAAGTTCTTTTTCCAAACTGATTCAAATATAACTAAAGCCAAGCACATAAATTTGTGAGTCTACAACTGTACGTCATGGTTCTATGAATAATTTTTAAATTATTATTAAAATAATGGGCTGGAGCGATAGCACAGCGGTAGGGCGTTTGCCTTACAAGCGGCCAAGATGGCTGACCCGAGTTCGATTCCTCTGCCCCTCTTGGAGAGCCCAGCAAGCTACAGAGAGTATCTCGCCTGCACAGCAGAGCCTGGCAAGCTCCCTGTGATGTATTCGATATGCCAAACACAGTAACAACAAATCTCATGATGGAGACGTTACTGGGCCCACTCAAGCAAATCGATGAACAATGGGAGGACCATGACTGTGACCGTGATTGTGATTAAAATAATATAATTACATAATAATTTTATAATAACTAATAAAAATTTTAAAATTATATGGAATTATTGAAAGATGCTAAAAAAGATATAAGAAATAGTAATAGTCTTTGCAGGTAAAACTTATTTGAAAATAATTACAATAGAAACAGTATTTTGTAGCATAAATTGACAAATAAAGACCAGAAATATTCCCCAAACACCAACAAACTACCAGACGCTAGTGGTGACAACGTAAGTCTACAGGATCAAGATAGATAGTCAATATGGAAAATCTGGCTCAATAAATTCAAAGAACAAAATTGGAATACTAACTCAAGACTCTTAAAGTCAAAGGATAACATCATTCTGACCTTGAATCTGGAAGTATGCATTAATATTTCAGAAACACTAATCATAAAGGTAAAATAAGCAGATATTCTAGTCAAATTTAAATCTTTATATTTAACCAAACATACAAATTAGAAGAGAAGATAATAAAATACACACTTATAAAATATTAAATTTGGTGAAGATTTACTAGCTAAACTATTGGAATTGATGCAAATTTTCTATAAAATGAAAATCCAGTTCTATAAAGGTATCTAAGAATATGATAAGTAAAATAACAGGGTTTGAAGTTCAAGAGATTAATAGAGGCATAAATAAAGTTGAATTCACTGACAATAAAAGTATTGCCAATTTTCTAAATAAATAAGAAATTAAAACATTGCTCTGGCATTTTATTTTAAGCATATTAAATATAGTAATATTTATTTACATTTTTTAAATTACAGAACTATGATTTACAAAGTTATTGATAGCTGAGTATTGTACATATAATATTTCAACACTAATCCCACCAACAGTGTCCCTCCACCAACTTCCCTCCACCAGTGTTCCCATAATTCATTCCCACCTTTAACCCCTTTCCCATCCATTGCCTGTCATCTTGACAGGCACATTACAAAGTTCAGGTAGTTGCAGGTTAGATCTCATTTTCTCAGTGTTGTTGAGTTTGTGTTTAAGATCTATAGCTATACACTCTCCAATATCACCAGTAGAAGACCTCTGCTTGCCTGTTACTTCTTTTTCTCTTCTTCTTCCTTCCTCCCCTGATTTCTTTCCTTCTTTGTCCTTCTCTCTCAACCCTTTATTACAATACATTTTCTCATCCAGTTATTTTCTATACCACAGGTAAATATTCTCATCTTGTATTTGTCTTTCTTCTGGCTTATTTCACTCAACATATCATCCACTTCCATGCAGGCTTCAGCAAATTGAATAGTTTTATTGTTCATGCAGCTATATAGTATTCTATCACATCCTCATAATTCATCCATCTGTCCTTGGACACTGGCTGATTCCAGATCTTAGCTATTGTACTAAATATAGCAATAAATAATGGTGTGCATATATCCTTTTGAATGATATAATATTAATAAAACTTATAAAATCTCATATTTAAAAAATAAAATTCATTATTTTTTAAAAGAATTAAATTTTTAAAAATATTTTAACTTTTAAAAAATTATTATTTTTATTGTTATTCATTATAATTTTGAGTATGATTACATATAATATGGAATATATCCATATAGAATGTATAATTATCTGAAAAAATGCAACATTTAATTTTAAAAAGTAATATTTATAGAGTGTACATATCTCAGTTTGTCAAGAATTGCCCCAGTTTGAGCTCTATTCCTGTCCCTGACCCCCTTCTACAACCATATTTTCTTGGTCAAGTACAAATTTGTAATTACATCTATAGAATTTGACCAGAATATTTTGATAGCTTTATGCTTATTGGTTAGCAAAAACTTTATTCCCTCTCTTATAGAATAAGTCTCAAACCTCAAATTGATCAAAGGTAGGTTATTTGATCTGTTTACTATGATAAAATAATTTCAATAGTAAAATGGTGTTAAGATGTGAGTCAGATGTTTTCTATGTCATCTCTTTTATACTTTCTTGGTTCTGATTTGTAGTTTTGTTCTGTTTTCCAGTGAGAAAAAAAAATATTGTCCAAGCTTTTCATTTTCCTATTAGCTGAGAGTTACTAAAAGGTTTTCTTGCAGAATCTGATTTGGTAAGTGCTTATTTTGGTAAACATAGTTGTTTTACAAAATAATTTAAATTAAGATGCATAGGACCTCGGTTTATATTTGTCAAAAAATATATTTTTATATGCATGTGATCTAAAGGTAATCAAATGAATAAACAAAATCTGTAGAATCTTTGTGTAAGGGGAAAAAGGCAATAAATATATAAAAATTACATAGGCTGCTAGAACTTCAGGTTTTGGTTAGAAATTCGAATTTCTTATGATACTTTTTTCTCCAAAGTCAGTAGTTAGTTCTGCCACTATGTCAAGGCCACCCATGCTTCTTGAATAAACCTGAGGAAGTGATTCTTTGGTAGGCCATAATGAGGTCCTTCTCAGAAAAACAAAATTGATCCTTTCCTATGACATGCAAATTGTACAGGATCCAAACCCCTCTCAGACTGTAATAAGAAGTCTCAGCTGTATAAACCAAAGTTACAAGATATTTAATTTAGGAAATCTAATTATACACTAAACAAACAAGGACAAGGGTTCTAATTGGGTCTTGAAATCAGATTCTTTTACCTTCTTATGTTTCCAATGTTGAGCCTCAGCACAACTGAGGCTGATACAGAGGAGACCATGTGTTTTTTTTTTGGGGGGGGGAGGTGAAGGGACAGGAGCTTTGTGTATGTGACTCAAGAAATTGTGACAAAAAATAGGAATTGGAATGAAAGCTTGAGACAACTCTTTGGAATGAAAATCTTTTTACATGTATAAACTCCATTTGAAAGGGATCTTATATACATATGCATGTAAAAATGTGTATGTACATATATGTTTGATAACATAGAATTGTTCTTATGCCCCAGGCAGGGTGCTTAGGTTTATTTAGTCACTACCACAACAGTGTCCCTGAGACACACCCAATCCTATCAAGCACTAATATTCCTGTATTGCTTTTTCTCTTTCCTTTATGTCATTTGCATGGTTTATTTAGCAATATCCTTTTTGTATAGACACAGGAAGACAATTGATGCTATGCTTTTGTAACATGGGAGTTAATTGACTCCAAATAATATTTACTCCATGGTATCGATATTTACTTGACTTACGCATCAGTTTCCCTTAGTTTCTAGCACACCAAAATCAGATCCCGATGAAGGGACTGGATGGGCCCAGGGCAAGCTATAAGCTATCCTGGCATTGAAAGGAGATAAGCGCCATAAGTAAAATAAGTTAAAAGCCTGATCATAGAACAAACTCTGTCATGACCCAAAAAGAAATAACTGAATAAGGACCCTGCTGGGGTTAGGAAAGACTAACCTGGCCTGAGGACTATGTTCTGGAATATATAGCGAGATGTCCCCAGGAAGAGTGAACCTTTAAGTTTAATATATCTCTTACTGTGCTCATACAAATTGACTAGAAATATAAAAAGTAAATTTACTATGATTATTTAAATGGATTACTAGCTGAGGAAAGGAATAAGCAATGCTCCCTGGATAGAATTCCACCCTTGAGTGGATCTCCTAGCAATCTGGATTGCTGAACCCTCAGATGAGATTTTTTACCTTGAGTTTATTTCCTGAAGGGCTGGAGCGATAGCACAGCGGTAGGACGTTTGCCTTGCACGCAGCCAACATGGCCAACCCGAGTTCGATTCCTCTGCCCCTCTAGGAGAGCCCGGCAAGCTACTGAGAGTATCTCGCCCACACGGCAGAGCCTGACAAGCCACCCGTGATGTATTCAATATGCCAAACACAGTAACAACAAAGTCTCCAATGGAGATGTTACTGGGCCTGCTCGAGCAAATCAATGAACGGGAGGGCCTTTACTTTACTTTTTACCTTACTATTTCCTGAAGGAGTGGCTTTATATCAGTTTGTTGTTATGATAATGATCAACCCCACCTTTGTGTATCCATCCTTCATGATTTCTATTTACCTATGCTCTAAGGGGTAAGAGGAGACTAGGAAGTTGATGACTGGACAGAGGAGGAGAACTGAGACTTTGGGACTTTGGGACTTTGGGGACTTTGGAGACTTTGGGACTTTGAGGACTAGAAGAAGGACTGACTAGATGATGCCAATGACTGGAAATAGAGGGCTCTGAGACTACAACGAGAAGAGAAAGACGATATAACTAAGTGGAGAACTTTGAGATCTACGAGGAGACGAGGATGATGAAACTATGGTGACTGGGACTACAACCAAAACTACAACTACGATTGCACCATAAATGGGAGAATGGACTACACTGGGAGGAAAGAGAAATAAATTGTCTATGGACCAGCCTGGGGCCCAGTCCCAGTTTCTCCATTCCTGCAGTTCTTTGTCCCTCTGTTGGTTTACCATTTTGAATATTTTGGGCCAAAGAGTCAATGTAATGACTCTTACATAGATAAAAATGTATGTAATAAGAGCCTGGTGATGAGAGCCTGGTAATGTGGTGCTACCAGGACCCTTAAGGGTTGGAGATAACCCACCCTATCAATGCCAGAGTGCTTTCAGGGCCACACCTAGAGGTGCTCAGTGGACCATGTAATGCTAATTATTGGACTTTTGTTGACTGACTGCAAGATATACACCTTAAACATTATAATATCTCTCTGGCTACAGAAATGCAAAAATTAAACATCATTTGCATTTCAAATGCTTTTTGAAATTGATACTAAGGAAAATAGAATAAATTTAAGCATATGATTCTACTAGAAACTGTACACCTAATTTCATCCTTTTGAATATCTGTAGCCCTTAATGACCTGTTATCAATGAATAATGAGCCAGAAATGATTAGGAAATTATTCACTCATTCTTAACAGATTTTCTCAGTCCTCTTAATGTGTCAAGGAATGTGAAGGGCATTGATGGCACAAAGATAAGTGTGGCAGCCTTTAATCTGTCAAGTTTAATGCAGATGCAATATTGAGAACTCCCTGCTTCAATAGAAGTGGTTTTCAGGTTTTATGAAACTGCTCTCCTGAGACGTAACTCAGACCAAAATAGATATGTGTGCAGTGCTTAAGGATTTTGTTAGAACAAGAAAACAAGAAATTTTTTTGAAAACAAGAAATTTTATTCTTGTTTTCACTAATGCCTAAACTACTTAAGTTGAATAAAAAAAAATTTGCCTTGTTTTTATTTAAATGCATTTTTCCCTTCCACCAAATAAATAGAATCTTGCAGTCAGTGAAATATGTAGGCAAGTAAAAAGTAAGAAACTGGGACTGGAGAGATAGTATAGGAGGAAGGGCACTTGAGTTGCATGCAGCTGACCCGAGTACAATTCTCGGCATCCCATTTGGTTTCCTAAGACCTGCCAGGAGTGATTTCTGAGTGCAGAGCCACCCTGAATTCTTCAGAATGTGCCCCCAACTCCCCACCCCTGAAATAAAGGTATGGCTCTCAAACAGGTCATTTAAAAAAAAAGAATAAGTAACTGCAATAGATGGTGATGCTTTCCCAATGCTTTAAGTTTTGAGCTCAGAAGGAATCATGATTTCGACAAACATGATTGTGATCTCTGTCAAATTCTGCAATCTCCTTTCCATACTTTATGAATTTCAAGATAATTTCAAGTTCCTTGTCTCCTTGAAATGGACAAACAGTTCTGTCCATATTGGAGAGAACTCCTTCAACTTTGTCCAAGGAGATGAGGACAAATCTATAGATTTGATCCAAAGATTGCTCCATGACTCTTTTATGTTTAAACAATAGGTAGCAAAAGGCTTAGAACTAGTAAATCTAAGACTAGTAAATCTATATTTAAATTCTATTTCCATCACACTAGCTGTATGCCATAAGTAAAAATATTTAACTTTATCAGCTTTAGCTGTCTCATCTTTAAAAGGAAAAGGTAAAAAAGGTAAAGGTAAAGGCCCTCCCGTTGATCGTCGATTTGCTCGAGCGGGCCCAGTAACGTCTCCATTGGAGACTTTGTTGTTACTGTGTCTGGCATATCGAATACTCTCGGTAGCTTGCCGGGCTCTCCGAGAGGGGCGGAGGAATCGAACTCGGGTCGGCCATGTTGGCTGCTTGTAAGGCAAACGCCCTACCCGCTGTGCTATCGCTCCAGCGATAAAAGGAAAAATTAAAAAAAAAATGACAAAGCATCTGATATGAAGTCCTGGTCAACAAAGAAACAACTCATTTCTCTCATCATATCACATAATGCCTCTCTGAGAAAATGCAAATGAGAGAAAAGATAAGAGAAAGTAAGAAGAGGAGATTCAGAAGCTATAGATAAGAGTAGGGACCTAGGACTGAGATATAGAAGCAAGATATCCTTATATAGAGAGATTTATCTAATCACTAGAGTCAAACCACTTAAAGCATAGGACCACCATTGCAATAGTCAAACTTAAAACTGTGTCTGTCAGAGTGCAGGTTGTGGGATAGGGAGGAAAACTGAGGTGACTGGGGTGGATGTAGACACTGGTAAAAATGGAGCTGTGCTATCACTTCAGCTTTAATTGTAAGAACCATAAATGAGATATGGAAAGCAAAAAAGCTAACTTGAGGTTTATTGTAGATTCCAAAGAAGGTCTTCCTGGCACGGGCAGACTGGATGACTTGTGAGAGTATTGGAGAATCTCCCTCTTTCATGTTTATTCCCAGCATTCCCACCCACATGCTCCTACTAATAGGCCCTTTTCTTTCACAGAAGACTTTGTTGTTTTTACATCGCACTTCTCTTGGTCAAGCTACTCTTGGTCAGGTGCCACACCAAAGACCTACACATATTCCATATAAACACACACAGCTACATACTACACATACTGCATATAAACACACGTTACACACACTCCACACACATACAAATGCAGGCCAAACCATATACAATCTTGGAGTTATTAGAATCTAATATTGTGTGAATAAATTCTAATATAGTTCTGTTAAATTTGGAGGCTCTATGTTTACTATCCTCATGACCTCAGACTAATAGATTACTCAACTCTCTAGAAATTTCATTTGGGATCTTTCTGGTGTAGAAAGAAGCAGCAAAGGAACTGAGGAGAGAAGAGGTGCAATTAATTAATAGGGCATTAAGTCTTGCTCCTAATTAAAATCAAGTAAAAATAGGAACTTGACAGGTGTTTGGCCTGAAAGAGCATATTAAACAATTTTCAGCCTCTTGGGGAAAAGCTTGGAAAACCCTTAGAAAGCAGTTAGAGGACGTTTTTAAAGCATTCTCCTTTTGTGGTAAAATGAACACTTTTGAGAATCTTCCATGTTTGTTTTTCCTCTCCAGAACCAGTATACCCCTTCTACCCGACAAACCTTTTAATAAGTCATGACAAAATATTAATTGTCTGATTAGAGTTATGCATCATAAATAAACAGAAAAATGAGATTAACTATACGAACTGCCAGTTTATTTCTAAAAATCAGTGTTATCAAGTAGAACGTCTGCTTCATAAGTGCGGCCCGTTTTTTCTCATTTGTTCACAGATGTATTTTCAGTATTTATAACTTGGCTATTATGAAGTGTGCAGTAAATACTTTTTAAATGACTCAGTTAAAAATGTATCTATATTTTAAAGGACAATTCAAGGGATTGAAGTGTTTAAGGCACAAAAGTCTCCTTTGATAATAAAATGTTATTTTGCCTTTGTGACATCAACTTGTGATCTTCATAAGATCTTCTCAAGAACTTTTTTAAGTCAATTGAGATCTGGGATCATTAAAGTAATAGTTTACATTTAACAGTTGATGCTTGCATTGATTTTTAGAGATACTAAAACTTACCAGAGAGAGATAGGTGGCATCAAATAACAGAAATTATTTATTACAGTTTTGAGAGCTATGAATTTTAAATTGTGGTTAAGGCCAGGAAAAACACTTTCAAATTGTTAGTATATGAAAAAGAGGTCTGGTATATTAATAAAGAAAAAATAATTAGTAAAGAAGGTTTCAAGATGAATTTCATGAAACTTTTTCTCTAGAAATTGCTTTTCTGATAAAAATCAATTTCTCCTTAGTTGTAAAGAAAAACATAATTACTTTGTAGTGAATTTTCTGTCATAAGATTTTTATTCAAGAGATCCTATAAAAATATTATTTTCCCTGAAGTATATTAACTTTTACAAGATCAATAATGTATTAATGACTATATCACAACTATAATGAACTAACATAGAGTCTCAAGTGATAGTGCAGCAGGCAATATGCTTGCCTTGTACACAGGTGCCCTGGGCTCATTCTTTGACACCCGATATAGTTCCCTGAGCCCTATCAAGAGTGACTCCAAAGCATGGAACCAAGAGTAAACTCTGAGCACTGTCAGATGTGTCTGAAAACCAAAAATCAAAAATAAATGAAATGAAGTGAAATATAATCTGGTTATACAAGTAAAAGTTCTAATAGTACTATTTTGACTTAATCACTTCTAAAATTACCTCTAATATATTTAATGAAGAAAATTCATCCTCAAATTTATCTCTTCACTTCAGAATTGAAATATTTATGTACTTCTATATTCTTACATTTCTATATGACTATCCTTTTATAAATTTTAGCATAATGTTTTATATGCTCTCCCAACTGAGCTATTTCGGCTGGAGCGATAGCACAGTGGTAGGGCGTTTGCCTTGCACCCAGCCAACATGGCCGACCCGAGTTCGATTCCTCCGCCCCTCTCGGAGAGCCCAGCAAGCTACCAAGAGTATCCCGCCCGCACAGCAGAGCCTGGCAAGCTACCCGTGATGTATTCTATATGCCAAACACAGTAACAACCAAAGTCTCCAATGAAGACATTACTGGACCCACTCGAGCAAATCGATGAACAATGGGAGGACAGTGACAGTGACAATGTTTTATAAATATTGTTAATCATTTGGTTTTTGTATTAAACTGGAAGTTCCTGGCACATAACAATTTCTCTTAAAAAATTAGTAAAATGAGTAACATACAGATCACATTTTCACAAAATATGTAAAATGTAATAACCACATCTACTGCTTTGGTATTTAATGAAGAACCTAAACTAACTATAATTGTATTTAAAAGAAATTGGAAAGTCACTAGGAATGAAATGGTAGAGGAGAATAAATCAGATGAAATGATTCTATGGAAATCATGCCATGTTGAATTAGCCATGATAGCTGACATATTCCACATGAAGTAGTTTCAAAGTGTTGCAACTATGTAAAAACACATATATGTATATACACATAGTATGTGCAAAGTTTAAAACAGTTCACATGATGATTTCAAAATGTTTTTATTCTTTTATCTACTCAAAAATTTTCTCATTTACGTAATTTTAATTTGTTTTAACATTAATTCATATTTTTAGCACACAACAGGGACGAATGGAGATGTTGCTGGCTCCCGCTTGAGCAAATCTGTGATTAACGGGAAGTTAAGTGTGATCAAGTGAATTCATATTTTAATTTATTTTAAAATTTCACTTAAAATTATTTTCTTTTTGGTAAAGGTAACCAGAGTTTATAGATATTAGTTTATCATATGTTAAGATCACCTATATTCTGTGTAGTATTTATACATAGTATATAGATGATGATGGATTATACTGTCAAGAAGGACTTTGATACCATTTTCAAAAAATTTCCAAGTGAAGTAAGATGAAAGAAACTTTGTTCTATGGAAGATAGATGCATTATATTCAAAGGTAATGACAAACTGTAAAAATTCTAAGATGTAGTTTAGTTTCTTGAATTAACATTTATATAAAATGATTTATATGTCAACAAATGTCTTGAGCATTATAAATACTTGATTTTAAGGGTCTTATCTAATGAATATAATATATAAGTAACTAACATGAAATTTTGAAACAATAAGATATAAATTTTCAGAGAAGTGCCTCTGTTCTTGTTCACTAGAGAAGTTTTCATAGAGGAGTCAGGTGTATTTGACTTTGAAGAACAAGTGACCTTTGGTCATGGAAAAAATATTGATATAAGAAGTTTTAAGTAAAGTCACATTGATCTTGGTTTTATTATATGAAGCTTACTATAGTTACCTTAGAATAGGTACTGTATATGTAACCTAAAGTAGATCATTCCACTCCAATAACTGAGGCATTCTGAATAAACAATACAGAATATTAAATGTCATAGAGTTCAATTGCCATGAATAAAGATGCAGCTAAAGAATAATAAGAAGGCCCTCTAAAGGGAATAAGAATGGAGAATAGGCATCAGGTGAAGAGACTTATTTATGTGCTCTTAGATTGCTTAGGGGAGATGTTATTGACCTAGCACTGTGGCACTGTTGCACTGTAGCACTGTTGTCCTGTTGCTCATCGATTTGCTTGAGCGGGCACCAGTCACGTCTCCATTATGAGACTTGTTGTTACTGATTTTGGTAACAACAAAATCGAATTGGTAATCGAATATGCCACGGGTAGCTTGCCAGGCTCTGCAGTGTGGGTGGGGTACTGTCCATAGCTTGCCAAACTCTCCGAGAGGGATGGATGAATCGAACTGGGTCGGCCCCGTGCAACGGAATGCCCTACCAGCTGTACAATCGCTCCGTCCCATTATTGACCTAAGGGGTAGAAAATTCAGCCTTAGTAATGGGAATAAGTGGCCACATCAAGACAGCACATGAATTAGACATCCAAATGACTCAAATACATTGAGAAATACGTGTAATCCATGGAGCCTAGATATCTAGTCCCTAAAAACAGATACTCTCTTCACTAAATAGTCTCAATTTTAAAACTTATTATCATCTCCATATAAGTTGTCTATCATCTGTCTTCCTCTTTCTGTGTCAACTTATTGTCTTTATGACAGAATAAGTCATAGACAATTTGTTTTTACTTTGATCTGTCCCAATAAAAGTATTCACAAAAACAAATATGTATTTTTCTCGGTGGCTTATCAGAGCAAAACAAATGGAAATCTTAGAGAAGATGTGGATGATTATACTTTTGTGGGAATGTACAATCTTTTTCTCATGATCACACTTCTTAGCTTGCTATATATCATATATGTGCAATTCTAGCATGTGTCCATTTCTTAATTATTTAGTTTCACCAAATACAAAAATCACTGGTAGCAATATTATAAGTCACTACTGAATAACACTAGTAAAAGATTTTTTGTATCTTAGATAGATAGATAGATAGATAGACTGTGTGTTTGCTATTGGTATCATTAATGATCAGAAGTGGTGATCATTCTGTTTAAAAAAGTTGCTTCCATGACAAAAAGGCCTTGTGTTTAAAGTTGGAAGGGTTGGTAATTAAGAAGGGATGATATTCAGGAATGGAAAAAATGAAAGAAAAGTTAAGCCCATGTCTATTCACATGTTCTTCATCTCATTGAAAGGAGTACCTTGTTGTTGATACCCTCCTTTATGGCCCTATGCTTCTGTGTGGTTCAAAATTTAGGAAATGGAGCTAATTCAAAAGTTGAAGTAGGCTAGATCTTACTACATACTCATGTTAACAAGGCAAAGTCACATATAATCAATGACGTATAGGGCTGGAGCGATAGCACAGTGGCAGGGCGTTTGCTTTGCACGCAGCCAACATAGCGGACCTGAGTTCGATTCCTCCGCCCCTCTCAGAGAGCCCGGCAAGCTACCGAGAGTATCTGGCCCACACGGCAGAGCGCAGAGCCTGGCAAGCTACCCGTGACGTATTCAATATGCCAGACACAGTAACAACAAAGTCTCCAATGGAGATGTTACTGGGCCGGCTCGAGCAAATCGATGAACAACGGGAGGACAGTGACAGTATAGGAGCTAAAGTAATATGATTCTCTGATTCATCAGGAAAACATGTAATTAAAGCTTGCTTTCTAGTTTCTAGATATGAACATTCCTCTTGTAGACAGAGGAAGAAGAGCCACATGCTTCTCTGCTGGGAGTTTCCAGTTGACGGAATTCAGGTGACAGGTAGATATGACAGATCATTGCAGAAAAGGACACTGCTCTGCTGTCGTCAGGGAAAAGAAGACTCAGGCTACTTGAATTTTACAAATGGTTGAAATCAGTACGTACAACAAGGGAGGATCCAGTTGGTCTTTATTTCAGGAATTTTATGAATTGAATTATGATTTATAGGGGATTGTATTTGAGAGACGTAGGCATCATTAACTACAAATGTTTATAATTTTTTCTGCTCTTAAAACTCTATTTCTTTTTACTACTGTTAACACAGCTATAGATGAACATTGTTGGAAAAACTTTGTCATTTTAGAGCATATATTTAGAGAAGGAGACGTGCATAGGTCATGGACAAGTTCGTCTGAATTTCTGAAGTTTGCACGGTTTGAAAGTTTGACTTTTTAAATTTCAAATTCTATTAAATGAAGCTTTTTGTGTTTATAAAAAAGAATATAACTCTAAGAAGTGCTATATGTTAAAAAAGAATTATGAATAAAAGGCTAAGTTCAAAGAAAGTGAATCTTTTGATTCTATTCAATCTTTCTAAGCCTAATTGTGCAAAACTCCTTTGGCATAGCTCAGGGAAGTCACACAAATCCATATAGGCTGCTTCACCAATTTTATATCAGTATCATACTTGTTTTGTTGAGAGACTCTTAAACATATAGAATAAAGTCCCCACAACAACACTGCAACATAGTTGTGTAATCACTGTTTTTTTTGTGGATGAGAAACTGTTCAACCAAGATTGAGTGATTTGACCTAAATCATATAAAATATAGTTAAATAAGGAACCACATTAATTGTCTCCAAAACATGCATTTAAATCAAGATTTTCCCCTTCTATTTTTCTTTCCCAAGCTACTAGACAAAAACTGCTACTAACTTGAAGTAGATTAACTATATTTAAAAGCATAATAGAATATTAAATATTTCATTTTATGTATATATATGCATATTAAATCTACATGCACATGGAAGATATAGATGATGTCTATTTTCAGCATTGATTTATTCTGGATATTACCTTAAATAATAGCTAATTACTAATACTGCATGCATTTCCTTCCCATCTACACACCAAATACTACATGTCCTAGATACACAAAGGATAATGCTCAAAATGTATCTTTGTTTATTTTGTGTTGTTATTTTTTGATTTTGTAACTAATTTGTTATCAAATAGAGAGGGGAATTAATCAAATTTTTGAAGCATCTGATTAATAGAAAGTTAATTTAATCTCACTGTAATTTTTAAGAGGTATTTGAGAATTTGTGTCAAAGTACCCTATTTGCATAAGGACATCAAGTATATTTTCCTTAAAGAGGAAAGACTGAGTTCATCATAAAGGGGGGTCCAGAGAGGTAAAAAAGTGAATACCAGAATATCAAAGAAGAAGCATGTGTAAAATCATCATAGAAAACACACTGTTTAGTTAAGTAAGTCATTATCTTGAATGGATAACAGATTTCTTTCTTGGCAGTTGTTGTGGGGCATCTAACATTTACTTCAGTTTTCTGGGGAAATGAAATTTTTTCTTGGAATCATCTGTATTTGAAGGTGCATCACATATAAGCACCATTTAATATGAAATAAAGTTTACCATGTCCATAGTTAATGTAAAAAGGGTTTACCAATTGGAGGGTCAAGTGTGAAGCACTAAAATGAGAGGCATATTTTGGGTTTTCATTTTAGATGGAATTATAGCTAGAATAAGATATGTTGTCCCAGACCAATATCTGTTGATCAAGTGGTGAAAAGCAAAAAGAATATTTCTTATCAGGTTTTCAAGCTGAGGGACAGAGGACAAAAGAGAGGGTGAGGCTAGAATTCCACCAGCAACTACCAAAAAATATTCTTTCTCTATTTCATGGATGAAATTTTTCACTAAACAAATTCTCTACTGGACAGGGACTTTTCATAATTTCAGTGCAACATCAGTAAGTAATCAACCAGAAAAGTATGCTTTTATAAAGTCACCACTGAAATACATATTAGAAAAGCTATTTGTTGGGATCGGATATTTTTTCTTGCAAAGTTCTATCAGAGCCTTGTATATCTTGTATCAGATGGATATCACTGTATCACTGTCATAGCGTTGTTCATTAATTTGCTCGAGTGGGCACCAGTGACTTCTCCATTCATCTCAGTCCTGAGATTTTAGTATCCTCTCCTTACTTATCCTTCCAAATGCTGCTGTATTAGAGGCTCTTTCAGGATGAGGGGAATGAGACCCGTTATTGTTACTATTTTGGCCATATCAAATATGACAAGAGTAGCTTGTCAGGTTCTGCTGTGCGGGCGAAATACTCTCGGTAGCTTGCCGAGCTCTCCGAGAAAGACAGAGGCTTTTGGGCTGACAAACACACACCTGCCTGCATCTCTGGGCAGCACCTGGGAAATCTGTGGCCTCAGGTTGATCTCCTTGAGGTTAATGGAGTGTGCCAGAGGTTGTTGAGCAGCTGGCAGAGCAGGACCTCATCGCATAGGATCTATGGTAGGAAAATATGTACATATGCATATATATACATATATACACATACATATCCCTATCTGATATGTTGCTTACTGTCTAAACCCCATCAAATATGATTCAGTAATTATGGAAAATGTGTAGGCGGGGGTCACACCCACCACCTGGCCCCCTGGCGCCATGTAATCCCATCAACGACCAAGACTCAGAGACTATAAAATCCAGCGACATCTTATCAGGACATCTTTTTATGACATCTTATTATCTCATTCCTACTTTGGACAAACTTGCAGGCTATCGAATGTAGCCTGCCCACAGGGCAGAGTCTGGCAAACTCCCCGTGGTGTACCAAATATGCCAAATACCAGTAACAATGATGGGTTTCATTCTCCTAAAGAGCCTTGAATATAATCTCAGGGCTAGGATGAAAGAGATGTTACTGGGGCCTGCTCGAGGCAATCGATGAATAACAGGATGATGAATGAATGAAAAAAATGTAGGGAGTGTCTTATGATGTGAAAGCAAATGCGGCCACACATTCCAGGAATATGTTCACTCATATGTGAAGCTAGGCCAGTGTATGTGGAGAGCGGTCTGGAGTGTGGCAGCAGTTGGGTTGTGGAGGTCAACTGCAGGGGCTGATTCCCTTGGGGTGGGGAGGGCTCTCACCTGCCCCATCTTGGGTTCTTTGAGTGAAAGCTGTCTGGCACAGAGTTTGGTGGCATGGTTATGGGGGCCTCATTTTATGTTCCCTTCCAGGAGAAGCAGCCGTGAGTTCTAGAGGGTGGCCATATGAGGAGATTATCTGGAGCTTGCAGGAGATGGTTTATGGGTATGATCCCTAGATATAGGATATATAAGATAGATGTAGGATAAATATATATATTTTTTATTTTTTCCTTAGGCATGATTTTATTGCAGGTGGTTAAGGGTTCATCCATGATGTACCTTTTTATTTATTTATTTATTTTTTATTTTTTATTTCTTCTGTATTTTATTTTATTTTATATAAGTCTCACAATGAAGATGCCACTGGGCCCACTCGAGCAATTTATGAACAATGGGAGGAGAGTGCTACAGTGCTTTGTTGGCTATTAGATCTATTAGATCCAAGAATTTATTGACAAATTCATGGGGTGAAAGTTTTTCTCTGTTATGCCTTATAAGAATTTTATAATGTTAAATTTATATTTTTGTCATTGATCAATTTTGAATCAATTTTGTGTGTGGTGTTAGATAAAGATTCAACTTCTTGCTTGCTGATGGTATCATCCCATTCATCATTTTTTTGATAAGACTACAATTTTCCCATTCAATGACTTTAAGCACCATATTCACATATATTTTACTATATACATTAAGATTTATTTTTACACTATTTACTTGTACTAGGTAACTATTAGGTGACTATACAATCATTATAGTATTTGATTATTGTAGTGTTGTAGTAAATTTTGAAATCAGAAAATATAGTTCCTAAATCTTTTTTTCCATTATTATTTGTACATACATGGACCTCTCAAGTGCTATACAAATTTTAGGATACGTTTTCTATTTCTGCAAAATAGCAATATATATATATATATATATATATATTGCTATTTTGTATACACACACACACTCACACATATATATATAGTGGGTAGGGCATTTACCTTGCATGCAGACAACGTGGCCAGCCCAAGTTCGATTCCTCTGCCCCTCTTGGAGAGCTCGGGAAGCTAGCGAGAGTATCTCGCCCGCATCGCAAAGCCTGGCAAGCTACCCGTGACATATTCAATATGCCAAAACATTAACAAGTCTCACAATTTGTTGTGAGATGTTACTGGTGCCCGCTTGAGCAAATCAATAAACAACAGGAGGACAGTGCTACAGGACAGTGGTACAGCGCTATATATGTGTGTGTGTGTGTGTGTGTGTGTGTGTGTGTGTGTGTGTGAATTTCAGGTTGTATTGATAACTTTGGGTTTTAATGACAACAATATTGAGCCCTCTAGTCAATAAATATGAGATGTACTCCCACTTATTTATGTCTTCTTCAACTTATCTCTATAATATTTTATAATTTTCATTTAAAAGTCTTATTTATTTGCATAAAACATCTCTTTCTGATTACCAAAAAATAAGTGAAAAAAATAAAAGAAAAAAGGTGAATTATTTATAAAGATAATCAGTTTTTTGAGTGTTGCATAGCATCTTCTTCCAGAATACTTATAAATTAAACTTCTATAAACTTTACTGTCGATAATTATCAAGTTTTGCAAGTTAGTAATGTGAAGTTCAAAGTATAAGAGATAGCTCAGTTAATAAATCATAGTTATGATTTTAATTTACATTTGTGGAATTATAAGAAAATCTTTACTATAGTGAATCAGTTGCATTAAGTGTTGAGTTTATTCAGGTTTATTTTTTTTTGAAATCTCATTTAAGGTTTAAGAAATCCCCTTCAGCTTACTCTTGCTACTGATTAATTGAAAGAGATTTTCCTGCAGAAAACCTTTTATTTTCTAACATGCCCATGAAGTTGAAGTTATTTTAAAATACAAATCTCCTTGAAAATCAATAAACACCTTTTAATTTATTCCACATAACCATACATTACATTTTCCCTATTCTTAGAAATAATCATAAAATGCTAATTTGGCCAATTTTACCTATCATTTTTTTTCAAAGCTCTATTTGGGAAATATATTGGCACTGCATTTAATTGTACAATATTCCACTGAGAACAATTTAGAAAAATCACCTAGTTCTGAAGTCTTAAAACACTTTCATTTTCTTTTTTGAGTTTTATTTTGTTTACAATTACACTTGAATCAGCCTTACAATCCTCCATATAGATATATTTATACCCTTTGTTGTAAAATATGGAATTTAGACCTTAGGAAACAGAACATTTTTATGTCTTAGAAATATCTTAAAATATTTAAGTCAGAGATTCTTGTTCTAAATCACTTAGCTTGAGAGTATGGTATGATCATATTGGGATTGGTAACTTGGTGAGTCATTTGCTTCCCTCAGACAAATGGTACAATTCACCATTTATTTTATATTATTATTCTAGCTTGGGCTGGAGTGATAGCACAGTGGTAGGGCGTTTGCCTTACACACAGCCGGCCTGGCCGACCAGAGTTCAATTCCTCCACCCCTCTCGGAGAGCCTGACAAGCTACCAAAAGTATCTCTCCTGCACAGCAAAGCCTGGCAAGCTACTCGTGACAAATTCAATATGCCAAACACAGTAACAAGTCTCATGATGGAGACGTTACTAGGCTGCTTGAGCAAATCGATGAACAACGGGAGGATAGTGACAGTGACAGTGATTCTAGCTTAAGCAACTTGTAAAAATATTAACATTATAGTTTTAATGTTTAGAGCAACTGTACCTCACCACCAATGAGCACAAGACCCTTCACTATTTTTTGAATTAGAAAATATAATCCAGTCTATACCTTTATCTAACTTATCATTCATTCATCCATTCAACCATACAACTATTCATATACCAAGTTATCACTGTTCAATATCTATTATGTTATGCAATATCAAACACTAAAATTTACTTATTCCCACATCTGTAGATTTTTTTTTATAATGATTAGAAAGATTTTTAATGTGGTGTTGGATTGTCCTTGAGATTGTCTACATTTGCTTACCCACTGTTTTTCCTTATACGTACATTTGAATTTCTTTCAACTGGCCTCTGATTATCATCCTCTCCCCACTGAAAGGGATATTGTTAAGGAATCAGTGGTATAACCTTAATAATAATCTATTTGATATGACAGAGGGATGTCTTGGATTAATTCCAAGATACAGTCAACATTTGTCCACTGATGCATTATTCTCACTTGTTTTGTATTTTCTCACTGGTCTTTTCTTTTCAGTTCCATTTATCATCCCTGCCCCCTCCACACACACACACACACACAAACACACCACACCACAAGGTTTCTAAAGTTATTAGATGCTGGGAACTAATAAGAAGTTCATCATTCTTCTCTCAGTATACTAACTGTATAGGTAACTTCATCTAGTTCTTGTCTACAAGAGCTGATAAACTTAAAACCCTATAACTATAAATTGTCCCAGAATGTAAGCTCCCTAATTGATAATGCTTCTTGAATATATACTTAGTATGTCAAATTTAATATGTCTAAATGACTTTTATTTCATCTATTTCTCACCTTGGAAAATGCCACCGGGGACGGGCACGGAGGACCAGCTCTGGGCAACAAAGCTGAACGGCTCCTATTCCAACCAGGTACAGCCTACTCCCAAGGGCCTGGGACCCTCTCTGGGCATGCATAGCTAGCTCCATCTCCTAGAAAGCCAGTTTTCTCCCCTGATCCGCGCGGGACGGGCACGAAGGCCCAGCTCTGGGCAACAAAGCTGAACGGCTCCCATTCCAACCAGGTATAGCCAGCCCCCAAGGGCCTGGGACCTTCTCTGGGCATGCACAGCTAGCTCCATCTCCTACAAAGCCATTTTTCTCCCCTGATCTCCGCGGGACGGGCACGGAGGCCCAGCACTGGGCAACAAAGCTCAACGGCTCCTCATTCCAACCAGGAGACGTTCCCAACTCCTCGCTCAGTGCCAGGGATTCTTTCAGGAGCCCCGGCCGCATTAGCGGCCGCGAAATATTTTCCCACTACATATGCCATAGGAACCATAAGCTACCCTCTTAGATGGAAACTTCTCTAGTTTAGTTCAGCCACTAGAAACACAGTAGCCAATAACTCATAAGCCTATCTTAACTCACACTGCATATCAAGCAGAATAGTAACAGTGAACGTGAAGGACTAAACCACACTTGTCACAATGGTAAAGCAACCCAAAGCCCTCCAAACTTTCTTATCGAAGAGTCTAGCCCAGATGACACCAACAGTACTGTAGTGTTAGACAACCTCTCTGACAAGGAATTCAGAAGGGAGCTACTTAGGATGCTTAGGGAACTAAAAGAAACAATGGAAAGCAATGCCAATAGAAGACAAGAGGATTTGAAGGCAGAAATGAGGAAAATGCATTCGGAAGTGTCAGACCTGAAAAATCTCATAGGCGAATTGAAAAACTCAGTGGAAGGCCTCAGCAGCAGAGTAAGAGCTGCTGAGAACAGAATCAGTGAGCTTGAAGATGAAGTTCAGAGACTCTCCAGAAAAGAGCAGAAAATGGAAAAGAGACTCACAATTTGGGAACAGATGGCAAGAGAAGATCGTGATGAAGCCAAGAGGGGTAACATAAGAATTATTGGAGTCCCAGAGGTACAGGAACAAAACCTTGATGAAGAAGAAACTATCAAAGACATCATTGCTACTACGTTTCCAGAGCTGAAGAAAATTTCTGACCATATCCAGGAGGCCCGAAGGGTACCAGCTAGAAGAAATCCGAATAAAAATACCCCAAGACACATTCTGATCAAAATGAACAAAACCTTAGACAGACAAAATTCTGAAAGCAGCAAGATCGAAGAAAGAAATCTCTTACAAAGGAGCATCCTTAAAATTCACAGCTGACTTTTCTGATGAAACCCTCATGGCCCGAAAACAATGGTGGGACATAGTGAAAAAACTCAATGAAATAAATGCCTCCCCAAAAATACTTTACCCAGCGAGACTCTCATTCACAATAGAAGGAACAACACACAGTTTCACAGACAAACAACAGCTCAGGAACTTCAGGACTCAAAACCGTGGTTACAAGAACAACTAAATGGGCTACTTTAAGGCAAGACAGGCCTCTCAAAGACAACAAATTTCAACAGAACAATGGAACAAAATCCCATAACAATAATCTCTCTCAATGTCAATGGGCTAAACGCACCAATTAAAAGACATAGAGTGGCAGGATGGATTAGAAAATTGAACCCAACATTCTGCTGCCTGCAAGAAACACATCTCAATAGTCAAAGCAAATACTCAGACTCAGAGTCAAAGGCTGGAAAACAATCTAACAGGCAAACAGCTCCCATAAGAAAGCTGGGGTAGCCATCCTTATATCAGACCACATCGATTTCAGAGTGAGGAAGGTCATAAGAGACAGTGAAGGCCATTTCTTATTGATCAAAGGATCTGTACAACAGGAAGAACTTACGATAATAAATGTATATGCACCTAATGAGTGACCAGCAAAGTACTTAAAACAACTACTCATAGATTTGGAAAAGGACATCAATAGCAACACAATACTAGTGGGAGACTTCAACACCACTTTGTCACCTCTTGATAGATCAACCAGACTCAAGGTTAGCAAGGACATACTTCATCTGAGGGAAACAATGGAAGAAAGGGACTTAGTAGATATATACAGGACACTTCATCCACAAAAAGCTGAATATACATTCTTCTCAAGCGTACATGGAACATTCTCCAAGATAGACCACATGCTGAGCCACAAAACATGCCTCCATAAAATTAAGAAAATAGAGATTGTATCAACAATCTTCTCAGACCGGCCACCAGTTGCCCCCCACGAGCGGCTCTCCAGCACGGCCACAGCCCCAGAAGCACAAGGACTTAATGCAGAACCCAGCAGCTTGGAGCAGAAAAGTGAACGGACTATGCGTTGATCCAGGCCATCAAGTCTGCCAGAGGGGAAAGGGTGTTGCCCCATTCGCCCTCTCTTCTCTGGAAAGAAGGATGGCGGCCACATGGGAGCCTTGTGGACAGCAGGTATGAGCCGGGGGTGTGGGGGCGACTAAAACCTCATGGGAAGGGGGGCATTCCGGTCCGTCCTTCACGCCCTACCGAGGTCACCAGTTGCCCCCCACGAACGGCTCTCCAGCACGGCCACAGCCCCAGAAGCACAAGGACTTAATGCAGAACCCAGCAGCTTGGAGCAGAAAAGTGAAAGGACTATGCGTTAATCCAGGCCATCATGTCTGCCCGGAGGGGAAAGGGTGTTGGTCCCTTCCGCCCTCCTCCCTCTGGAAAGAAAGGTGGCGGCCACATGGGAGCCTTTTGGACAGCAGGTATGAGCCGGGGGTGTGGGGGCGACTAAAACCTCATGGGAAGGGGGGCGTTCCGGTCCGTCCTTCACGCCCTACCGAGGTCAGCAGTTGCCCCCCACGAGCGGCTCTCCAGCACGGCCACGACTCCAGAGCACAGAAACCAATTTCTTAACTATCTGACTTTCAGTATAAATACTACCAGGGTCAATAAGTAAAATAGCAGAAATCCAAAACCAACATTTAATTCTTGAACCCAGCTGTAGAAAGCAAATCACGTCACAATGCTTTTTCAGCATGTCTGATTTGGGGGGGGGGGGGGTAAACTCTAAATAATAGTGGTGAATCTTTTATTGAAACAATGAATCTAATCAAAGCAAAAAAAAAAAACAATCTTCTCAGACCATAATGCACTGAAACTAGAAGTAAATCACACACAAAAACAGAAAACTAAATCAAGCACCTGGAAATGAAACAGTGCGCTATTGAACAACGAGTGGCTTAGACAGGAAATCAAAGAGGAAATTAAAAGATTCCTAGAAATGAATGAAAATAAGAACACGAGTTACCAAAACTTATGGGACACAGCAAAAGCTGTGGTAAGAGGAAAGTTTACAGCTCTACAAGCATTCCTCAGGAAGGAGGAGCAAGCACACATAAGTAACCTAACCTCACAGCTTAAGATCTTGGAGAAGGATCAAAAAAAGGAGCACAACCCGAACAGGAGAAAGGAAATAATAAAACTCAGAGCAGAGATTAATGAGATGGAAACCCAAAAAACAATCTGAAAGATCAATGAAACCAAGAGCTGGTTCTTCGAGAAAATTAACAAGATTGATAAGCCTCTAGCAAAACTCACAAAGAAAGGGACAGAGAAAACCCTAATAAACCGAATCAGAAATGAAAAGGGGGTCATTGCAACAGAAACTACAGAAATTCAAAGGATCCTCAGGGAGTACTTTGAGAAACTGTATGCCACGAAACATCAAAACCTCGAGGAAATGGATAAATTCCTAGACTCCTACAGACTCCCAAGGCTGAACCAAGAAGACCTGGAATACCTGAACAGACCTATCACCATCAAGTGTGTAAGCTCACACAAATATAGGGGGCACGGCACCCACACGGCGGCGGCTCTATCTCTCCCGCCGCCCGCGTTCTGTAGTCTCACCATTCTCCCACCCCGGAGAGGTCGATGGCGATGGTCAGGCGGAGGAAGGAACGAGGGCCAGGCTGGTAGGTATTAGTCGTAGTTTATTCTGATTCTTTCCTCTTCTCCTCTGTCTCTCTATCTCTCCCCCCTTTTGCCCAATCTACTGTCCCTATATCTCCCTCCAAGAGCAATTGGGGAAGACAATTACATAGGTGTGGTCACAATCAATAGGGGTGGAGATTAACAGGGGTAGAAATCTTAGCCTCAGGGAAGACCGCTCCTAGGACAGATCCTTCCTTAGCAGGAGGACCCACCCTAGAGTAGAATTCCATGGGCGTGCCTCTCCTCTCCTTGTCCAACAAGCATATAAAATATTATATAAATCATTTTGTATGGATACAGTAAGAAATATCTTAAACTTATAGAATTGCTCTCCTAGGGCCATCTCGATCTCAGACTACGGTGCTCAGGCCAGATAGTCTTTCCCACCCCTAGCAGGATCCTAGTCTTGTCGTTACCTTTGGATCATGACAGCATTTGTCTATGATCAAACTCTTAACTTATAGTTAAGAATCGTGGCACTTTGGCCTGGCCCATTTCGTTGCCAGGGTAGCTCACTGCTTGCCCTGGGTCCATTCAGTCCCTCGTCGGGACCCTGCCTTTGGGGTGTTAGGAACTATGGGCAACTGAGGCTTAAGTCGAGAAAGATGATGCCCGGGAGTGAATAATATTCAAGGCCAATCAAATCCTAAATTACAAAGCATAATGTTAACGGTCTTTCTGTATCTATACAAAAGGATATTACTTTAAAGTAAAGTGTTCATAAGGCATAAGGAGAGGAGAAAGGCAATATTTCACTCATACATATAAAATCATAGATTTCTGGGAAACTGATCTTACAAATTAACAAAGTCTGATTAAGGGGAAAGCTGATTAACTGGGTGGGAAGGAGCATAGGGAAGACTGTTTACATGTTTACATGTAAACACAATGGAAGTGGAAGTACCTCTGGAGCACTGTGGTGGGTGTAACCAGATAAAACCTAAGCTTCTTGAAGGACAAAGCAATGTTACCCAACAATCAAGGAAATTGAAATGGTAATAAAAAGTCTCCCCAAGCACAAAAGCCCTGGCCCAGATGGATTCACTAGTGAATTCTTCCAAATCTTTAAAGAGGACATACTCCCAATCCTCTTTAAGCTTTTCCACGAAATTGAAATATGAAAAGCACTTCCGAACAGTTTCTACGAAGCAAATATCACACTGATACCAAAAGCAGACAAGATACCACAAAGAAAGAGAATTACAGGCTGATATCCCTGATGAACACAGATGCAAAGATCCTCAAAAAACTACTAGCAAATAGAATCCAACTACTCATCAAAAAGATCATACACCATGACCAAGTATGATTCATCCCAGGGATGCAAGGATGCTTTGACATTCAGAAATCAATCAACATAATCCATCATATCAACAAAAGAAAAGATAAAAAGCATATGATTATATCAATAGATGCAGAGAAAGCATTTGACAAGATCCAGCACCCCTTTATGATGAAAACCCTAGCCAAAATGGGTATAGAGGGGATCTTCCTCAACATAATTAAAGCCATCTACCAGAAGCCTACAGCAAGCATCATACTCAATGGGGAAATACTGAGAGCCTTCCCTCTAAGATCAGGGAGGAGACAAGGATGTCCACTATATCCACTGCTGTTCAATATAGTATTGGAATTACTTGCAATAGCGATTAGGCAAGAAAAAGATATTAAGGGCACTCAGGTAGGAAAGGAAGAAATCAAGCTCTCACTATTTGCAGATGATATGATACTAAGAGAACCCAATAACCTCCACCAAGAAACTCCTAGAAACAATAGACTTGTATAGTAAAGTTGCAGACTATAAAATCAATACCCAAAAGTCCATGGCTTTGCTATACGCAAACAGTGAGAGAGAAGAAAGCAACATGAAAAAAACAATCCCGTTCACAATTCTGCCCCAGAAAATCAAGTACCTAGGAATCAGCTTAACTAAGGAAGTAAAGGACCTGTACAAAGAAAACTACAAAACGCTACTTCAGGAAATAAAAGAGGACATGAGGAAATGGAAAGATATCCCCTGCTCATGGGTCGGGAGACTTAACATTGTCAAAATGGCAACACTACCGAAAGCATTGTATAAATTCAATGCCATCCCTATAAGGATACTCATGACATTCTTCAAAGAAATGGAGCAAACACTCCTGAAATTTAAATGGAACAATAATCCCCCACGAATAGCTAAAGCAATTCTTGGGAAAAAGAAAATGTGAGGAATCAACCTCCTGAACTTCAAACTGTACTACAAAGCAGTAATAATTAAAACAGCATGGTACTGGAACAAAGGCAGAACTGAAGACCAATGGAACAGGGTTGAATACACTCACATCTCCCCTCAATCATATGATCATCTAATCTTTGATAAAGGTGCAAGTAATGTGAAGTGGAGTAAGGAAAGCCTCTTTAACAAATTGTGCTGGCATCACTGGACGGCTACATGCAAAAAAATGGGATCAGAACTCTGCCTAACACCATGTACAAAAGTAAGATCAAAATGGATTAAAGACCTCAACATCAGACCAGAAACCATAAGGTACTTTGAAGACAAAGTTGGCAAAACCCTCCATGACATTGAAGCTAATGGTATCTTCAAAAATGCCACGCCACTGGCCGAGCAAGTGAAAACAGAGATAGATAAATGGGACTATCTTAAACTAAGAAGCTTCTGCACCTCCAAAGAAACAGTGACCAAAATACAAAGACAGTCTACAGAATGGGAAAGGATATTCGCCGAATACACATCTGACAAGGGGTTGATATCCAGGATATACAAAATACTGGTTAAACTCCACAAGAAGAAAACATCCAACCCCATCCAAAAATGGGGCAATGAAATGCACAGAAAATTTCTCAAAGAAGAAATCCGAATAGCAAGAAAGCACATGAGAAAATGCTCTACATCATTAATCATCAGGGAGATGCAGATCAAAACCACAATGAGATACCATCTCACACCTCAGAGACTGGCCCACATTCAAAAGAACAAAAGCAACAGGTGCTGGCGCGGATTTGGCGAGAAAGGGACACTCCTTCACTGTTGGTGGGAATGTCGACTGGTTCAGCCCTATTGGAAAACAGTATGGACAATTCTCAAAAAATTAGAAATTGAGCTCCCATTTGACCCAGCAATAACACTCCTGGGAATATATCCCAGAGAGGCAAAAATGTATTGTCGAAGTGACATCTGCACTTGTTTGTTCATTGCAGCACTCCTTACAGTAGCCAGAAACTGGAAGAGACCTGAGTGCCCAAGAACAGATGACTGGTTAAAGAAACTTTGGTACATCTACACAATGGAGTACTATGTAGCTGTTAGAAAAGATGAAGTCATGAAATTTGCATACAAGTGGTACAACATGGAAAGTATTATGCTAAGCGAAATGAGTCAGAAAGAGAGGGATAGACATAGAAAGATTGCATTCATCTGGGGGATATAAAGCAAGAAAATATGAGATTAATACCCAAGAATAGCTGAGATCAGCACCAGGAGGATTACTCCATAGCTTAGTGGTCAGCCGGGCATTCTAGAGGAAAGTGCAGCTCAGATAGAGAAGGGAGCACCAAATAAAGGGTGTTTGGAGGATCCTCCCAAGAGGGGAGATGCATGTTGAAAGTAGACTATGGACTGAACATGTTTGCCACTCAATGCCTCTTTTGCAGACCACAACACCCAAAAGGAGAGAGAGAACACAGGGGATTGCCCTGCACAGAGGCAGGGGGGGATGGGGGGATGGGAGTGGCGGGATATTATCCATGGTGGTGGAAAATGGGCACTGGTGGAGGGATGGGTATCTGGTCATTGTATAATCGAAACCCAAGCACAAAAAATTGTAAATCTACAACTGTACCTCATGGTGTTTCACTAATAAAAAAAAATCACACAAAAAAAGAAAGAAAATGCCACCACCATTCACTGAGGAAATTAAACCAAAGTCAGGAAATAACCTTTATTTTTGTTTCCTTTGAGCCCCATATTGATAAGCCTTTTTGATAAATGATATTTCTAAAATGCAGCTATAAAGGTTCTAGTTTTTTACATGTTTCTCATCTGCCTAAATAAAATGAATATCCTTGAAACTCATCTCTTCCATTCAATCATATCTCCCCTCTACAATAGTTCTCTGCACAAAAGAATAACTATTAAAAATGTAAACCAAAATGTGAATTTAAAAAAATCCATTAAAACCTTCCCCGTGCGGCCATAGAGGTAATATAGCAGGTAAGGCACTTGCTTTGCACACATCCAATCTGGGATTCAATCCCTGCCATTGTACTTGGTACCCCATCCTGCCAGGAGTGATCCCTGATTGTAGAGTTAGGAGTAAGCCCAGAATACTTCCGAGCATGGTCTCAATACAAAACCTTCCCTGTATGCTAATGACATGTGGCACATAAGCCCTAATTAGCTCTCCGGTCTATGGAGCCTTATCATTTGGGCCTGTCCTTTCTTTCGAACATAATCTCACACTACTCTCAGCCCATTCTCTGGTTGACAGACTCACTGAATATCCAACTCTTTCCATATCAACTTCTTGCCACAGTCCATTAGAAATTGCTGTGCTTGAAGACAAGGTTACTCTGATTTCAAAATTCATTTATCAAAGAGTGTTTTTCCTATGACTCCCCTCTTGTCCAGGAGAACATGTCATGTTTCTCTTTCTGACCTTACCTGCTATTATTCTTGGACATATTCTTAAATGGCATTAAATTTTACTCCTGTGTTGGTTCATTTTCTCCAACACTACAGTGCAAACTACACAAGGCCTTATGAAGGGGCAATAATTAATATTAGCTTTTGAACGAATCATCAAATAAGTCATTATTTAACATAAGGTGCTGACCACTGCATCCATTAGGAAACAACTTTGCCACTGAAACCTCAACTAAATTATAGGCATCTAGCAGAATATTTTATCAAAAACAAGAAATTTTGAAGTAAGTGTCTAGGTCTAGACAAACTACTGGAAGGTCAAGCCATATACCTCCTTTCTGGTATTCCTTCACGCATACACATGACTTTGTGTGTGTGTGTGTGTGTGTGTGTGTGTGTGTGTGTGTGTGCTATGATCGCTCTGTCATGTAGGAAAACCACATGCTAGAATAAAGAAAAAAAATAAGAAATAATCTCTTCTAAGAAAACTTCATTTTTATTTGATAAATGTTTTCTGTCTTTAGATCGTTAGCCAGATAGCTTACCACATTTGTAGCTGAGATTAATTTTACTATTAACAAAATTGAGTTGTATTTGAAGAAAAGAGAAAACGTGGACTGTTGGTGAGCAATAAGCCACTGTCGGTACCAAAGTACCATGGTACCACTTTGGGTACCAAGTTGTGTTACAAGATGCTGCATATAACTCTTTTCAATGGGAATCTGGAGCGATAGCACAGCGGGTCGGGCGTTCGCCTTACAAGTGGCCAACATGGCCGACCCGAGTTCGATTCCTCCGCCCCTCTCAGAGAGCCTGGCAAGCTACCGAGAGTATTCGATATGCCAGACACAGTAACAACAGTCTCCAATAGAGACGTTACTGGGCCCGCTCGAGCAAATCGACGATCAACGGGAGGGCCTTTACCTTTTACCTTTTTATGGGAATCTGGATTAAAGTAATAATGGCGATTCAAAAAACATGAAGATTCCTCTGAGAATTCAAGAAGGGAGAACCAATGGCTTCTTGGTTCATCAAACAGGGAAAAATTTGCAATGGATATAATTGCATCTTGATGAAGGCTTGTGTGGAAATATCTGCAAAGGTCCTTACAAGTGGAAAATTATTTTTTTCAAGCTGCAAGAAAAAGAAATTTATACAAATTTGGAAGGAATTTATCACTACTTACCGGTCACATGGTAATATAAACAGAAAACATTAGACAGTCCACTGAAAACTTATAAACAATAAATTAATACAGAAATGTTTCCCGCTAAAAAAATCAATAAACAACAGTCTGTTTTATTTCATTATGCAAATAATAAAATAAAAGAGAGAAATTCAAAGATGGACCCACTTAAAATAATGTTCAAAAAGATTAAATAAATGCCTAGGGATTAACAAGTATAAAATATTTTATTCTTCAAAAGAAGTGATGATTGAAATGATTAAAAGAGTATTAAGGAAATGAAAAAATTAATGTTTATGGATTGAAAAATTAAAATTGTCAAAGTCACCATCCTAAGTATTATACAAATTCAATGCAATCCCCATCAAAATTCAAATGACATTTTTTAAAAGACTTTTAACAAACTGTTAAAAGTTTCAAAAAATCATGGACTCCCTAATAACCAAAATAATTTTCTGACAAAATTAGATGAAAAGTATTGAATTTTATGATTTTAAATTATACTATGGAGTAATAGCAATCAAAATTTATGTGATTTTTCCATAAAGATTGACTCAGGACAGTGGAACATTATTCATATATAATAAAATAAAACTGGAGATATATATGTATATATATATGAAATACGACATACACAAAATCTCATTCAAAGAGTATTAAATATCTTAAAATTTAACCTGAATTTATAAAATATATGGAAGAAAACATAGGCAGAACTCTCGAGAATATAGGCTTCAGAGTTTTTTCAATTATTTCATCCCATCAACAAAGAAATAAAAAATAAACCAATAGGACTATATTAAATTAAGATATTATGATGATGATGATGATGATGATGATGATGATGGGGTTTTTTGCATGGAAAAAGAATCTCAAGCAAAATAAAAAGACAATCTTCTGACCAAGAGAAAACATCTACACAAATATATCAAAGTGCTAACATCCAAAAGAAATAAAGCAGTTGCAAAACTTAACTACAAAGTAATAATCCAACAAAAAATAAGGAGAGGGTATAGCAGAGTCTTCCCTGAAGAAGACATATAGACAGACAGCAGAGAGATCAAAAAGTGCTTATTTTCACTTATTATCAGGTAATTACAAATCCACTAGTATTGTTTCTCGCTAGTCAGGGAGGTTTATATTAAAAAGAATGGCAACGAATGTTGTCAGGAATGTGGTTGAAAAAGGAACCTGTATTCACCGTTGGGTGGAAATGTCATCTTGTTCTTACTGTATGAAAAAGACAATCATCATAAAAGAAGAAAGAAAGTTTCCATATGACTCATGCATTCCAGGTCTTGGAATATATCTCAAAGCAGAAAAAATTCATTATTTCAAAAAGATCTGTAAACAGTTATGCTCATCATAGTGCTAGCAGAAATAACCCACATGTCAAAGACAGATTTATGGATAAAGTTATGGTTATATTTATTATAGAACACTACACAGCCATGATAAAAGATTAAACCATATATTTAGTTGACATGTAAATAAAGCTAGAAGGTATCATGTTAAGAAAAATAATTCGGAGGGAAAAGAACAAATACTAGATGATCTTACTCATCTGTAGTATATAGAGAAACTAAAAGGAGAATAGATAGTATCAAAAGATGACAATCTGTCTTGGATTATGAAATAGTGTTGGAGAGTGGGGGAAAATGAAGAGATGGACTAGAGACAATAAAGAGATGGAAGTGGAGGGTCTTGGAGACACTTCAGTGGTGATGGGGTTTGATAATTTTGTTCATCAATACCATAAATATTAGCACTATTGTAAGCATGTTATCTAAACTACAATAAAATTGAACTGCTTTTAATTAGTTAATATACTATATGAACATCAGAATTTCTTTACCGATAGAAATTTTTCAAGGTACCTACATTAAAAAATGGGCTGGAGCGATAGCATAGCGGGTAGGGCGTTTGCCTTGCACGCAGCCAACATGGCTGACCCGAGTTCGATTCCTCCGCCCCTCTCGGAGAGCCCGGAAAGCTACCGAGAGTATTCGATATGCCAGACACAGTAACAACAAAGTCTCCAATGGAGACGTTACTGGGCCCGCTCGAGCAAATCGATGATCAACAGGAGGGCCTTTACCTTTACCTTTACATGAAAAATATCACAGAAATAAGTAAAAGAAGATTTATATTTTCCCAACAAAAACATGATTTTTAAACCCCAATAGTGGTAAAAGGGCTCAAAGATTACTATTGAAGATTTACAGAATGTTGTATATTCTTCCACAAACTACTATTTATATAATATCATTAAAGAACTTGTCTTAAAATTGTTTTACAGATAACAAAAAGGAAGCTGAAACAATTGACCAAACAGCAAACCCAAGGTAAAACAGGATGGTAGGTACATGATTGTGTTCTGTGAGATCCCCAGCTCACGCTTTTTCCAGTATATGTATTCTTTGTTCATTAAGAATAATGAAAACATGATTTATTTTAACAATACTAATTAATCACTTGATCTGTTGATCACTAGACATCCCGTTATTCATTGATTTGCTTGAGTGGGCACCAGTAACATCTCCACTCGTCCCTGTCATGTGTTAGTGTAGCCCAATGGCATCTGTTCGCTCCAGGAACACCAAGAGCCTCAAACTGTTCATTCAGGGTCTTGATAAAGATGTCTGACTATCTTGTAGGTCGGTGACCACTTGATCTTTTGATGTCCCGTGGAATCCAGTCAGTAATGGCTCTAGTCCAGTGGTCTTCTACAAATCACATTACGTGTCCAGCCCATCTGATTTTCGATGCCTTGGCAAACGAGACAAAGTCCCTGATTCTTTTTTTTTTCTTTTTGTGTCACACCCAGCGATGCACAGGGGTTAATCTTGGCTCTGCACTCAGGAATCACCCCTGGCGGTGCTCAGGGGACCATATGGGATGCTGGGAATCAAACCTGGGTTGGTCACGTGCAAGGCAAATGCTCTACCAGCTGGGCTATTGCCCCAACCCTCCACCCCCCCTTTTTAAATTTTTTTTAAGTCCCTGATTCTTGATTGTCAATGGAGGTCGGAACTCCGGATTCCTTCTCTCACTTGAGGGAAGCGTGATACTCCAAGCATAGCTCTTTTGATTCCTTTTTGGGAGAATCAAATAGTGTTCTCATCCTATTTTCATATGGCTCAGGTCTCTGAGGCATATGTTAATGTAGGAAGAACAGTGGAATCGAAGAGATGTGCCCGGAGCCGGAGGTTCCTTCATCCTCTTAGCTAATTCTTTGACACCCTTGAAGGTGTTCTAAGCTGCTCTCTTCCTTCTGTGCAACTCAGGTGCCACGTCATTCATCACATTGAGTTCTCGACCTAAGTACATGTAACTGTTGCATTTGGAGATGTTCATTCAGCAATAGCACAGCGGTAGGGTGTTTGCCTTGCACGCAGCCAACATGGCTGACCCGAGTTTGATTCCTCCGCCCCTCTCGGAGAGCCTGGCAAGCTACCGAGAGTATCTCGCCCGCACGGCAGAGCCTGGCAAACTCCCTGTGACGTATTCGATATGCCAGACACAGTAACAACAAAGTCTCCAATGGAGACGTTACTGGGCCCGCTCGAGCAAATCTATGAACAACGGGAGGGCTTTACCTTACCTTACCATTCTGTTGAGAGCGAATGAAATGTCAGGAACGAGACCGTTTCTCATAAACATTGTCTTCGTGAGATTCAACATTGTCTTCGTGAGTTTCAGCTGTAGTCTGACCTTTCCACACTCAAGGTTGAAGTCGTCCAGCATTTCTGCCACTATACTAATAATAATCACCAAAATGTGTCTACCTAAATCCTATGGCATTAGGTCTAAACTAATTAGACCTGAATTTGAACTTGCTGCTCTTTTGTAAGCACGTGTGATCACCTCTCTGCTGATGGAAACACTGCTTGCTCCCTGAGTCCTGAATCCCATCAGTGAACTGAGAAACAAACACAGCCTCCTTCTTTGTTTTATCCTGTGAGACCTTCAGGAAGAATTGAGGTCAGATCCAGAGTTAATTAATATTTATTTAGAACCTTCTACTTGCAAATACCACTTGATCATTTTGGACTGATAACTTACTTTCTCCACCAAAATTCAGACATTTTTGCCTACCACCAAGGCTTTTTTACTGTGCACCCAACTAGCTATTCTGCAATTTGTTCTAAGATATGCCTTATTTTACTTTATTCCAGATGTAGACATGCCTTTGACCTTCTTTAGAGTCAATTCTAGTATTCCCTATTTTAAATCCCCATTTTGCTTATCATAGAAAAGATACTTCATTAAGAATTAATAAACAAAAATAAAACAAAGATTCCTGAAAACCCACTCCTTCTTTGTGATCTCCCTGATCCACCTTATATTGTAGAGTGATTTTATTTTAATATGGAAGGAGTAACCACCCGTGGCTTATTTTTTTTCTTCTCCTACAAGGGTGGGGAGAAATAAATAATACACTTTCACAGCCTTCTCATTATTATTTCTGGGAAAACATAATAAAGCTACAGCTGGCAGGCACTTATTTTTTTCTTAGCATTTAATAATAGAATTAATTGCTAAGTGGAAAGCTTGCAACCCCCTTTCTGTTGTGTGTTGCCCTCTGCTATCATTATGAATAGATGTAAAAATCAAAGCTAATTATCATTCAGAATGTTTGAAGAAATAGACTAAAGCACACACACAAAACTTATTTTTCCCCCCTACTACTGTCTTAGGTTACAAAACTGGAACACACAACATACACATACACACACACACAAACATATGGGGCATGTATACATACTTTAAGCTAGGAGAACTTTTCATGGGAGTTCAACTGTTGCTTGGATGACAGCCCTTTGTATCTTAGCCTTTGGCTATCATTTGGCAATTTTGTGTGTCCCTCATGTTGCCTATGGTTTCCTAGGAATTGAAACTGTCAGATGGAGGTGAAGGACATACGTTACCATTAGAAGCTCTTTACTTAGCAAGAGTGTGGTTTATTTGCCTTGAGCATGAATGGTTCTGAACTACCAATGACACCTGGCACAGTGCAATGTCAAAAAGCAATAGTGGAGTCCACAGCAGATGGAGAGGGCACTTAAGTGAAACCTCTCCGTTTAGAGAGGAAAGTCCTCTAAACAGAGTAACAGAGGGAACAAAAGAGTCCAGGGGGAGGATACTTTTTAATGTCACAAAGAGACATGTAAGCTTGGAAGATAATGTAAAGAGAAGATGAAAGGACCCCCATTCCCACTTTGCTTTGGAGGCCCTAAGTGACCTGAAAAGAAAACTGGTATAAGTCAGGAATGTTTTAAGACCAATAGGGATTGAAAAAATGCTTATTGAAAATAGACATGGAAAATCTCATTCTAAGGCTTAAAAAAATGTTAAGTGAGGGCTATCTAAATATTATTTTCCCAAAGTGAAAGTTGTTATTCCTAATTAAGTGTTAAATGAGCGCAGGTCAAAGGTTTTATTAAGACATGAATAAATGGGTAAGCCCCATTAAACAGTACAGATTTTAAGAACATTTGAGAAGCTAAACAGTTCTATGAAAGGCTGGCGTTGAAACTACATTTCTAATAAGCACACACTGACAAGTTAATACTTCACTAAATCAGAGGCCTTTAATTGATAGGAAACACTTACCCAGAGTACAGTTTTTTTCCAAATTTTATTTTATTAAAGCACCATGAAGTTACGAAGTTATTCACAGTTGGGTTTTTGACATATAAAGTTCCATCATTAATCCATAACCACTGTCAACCTCTTTACCAATATTTCTATATTTCTTCTCCTACCCCACCAGCCCCACCCTAGTCTACTATTTTGACAGGCATCTTCTACATTGCTTCTCATCTATCTCTTCTCCCCTTCATTCTATTTCTTTCCTTCTCCTCCCTATGCTCTGGGGCCAAGGGTGATAAAGGTACCTCCCCTTTAAAGTAAGTAAGTAAAGTAAAGGCCCTCCCGTTGATCATCGATTTGCTTGAGCGGGCCCAGTAACGTCTCCATTGGAGACTTTGTTGTTACTGTGTCTGGCATACCGAATACTCTCGGTAGCTTGCTGGGCTCTCCGAGAGGGGCGGAGGAATCGAACTCGGGTCGGCCATGTTGGCCGCTTGTAAGGCGAACGCTCTACCGCTGTGCTATCGCTCCAGTCCTTATTTTTCGAGATGAATTTTTGATGTTTTCTGGATCTTTGTGTTATTAAGTTCTGATATCATCTCTTTGCCTTGTTTCTTAAGTCAGGGATCATTTTCTCAGCATATTTGGGTATGTTGTCATTTCAGTTCCCAAGTATTCGGAAAAAAAGTATTTGGGGACAGTGATGGGAGTGAGACTTTGAGGTTAAAGTTGAAATTCATTGGAAAATAAAATCTACTTGGGGTGGAGAACTGTGTAGTAGAGGTGCAGATGTTAGGCTGCAAGTGATATTAAAGTTATTTTTAGTTGCTTTTTCTGGATCACACCTACTGTGCTTTAGGCTTACTCCCGGTTCTTTCCTCAAGGTTGACTCCTGGGAATGCAAAGGGAACCCACATATATGGTTCTGAGAATTGAAGTGGAGTCAACCATATGCAACGCAAGTGCATAAATCTTTTTGTCACCAAATGTTCTTTTAAATATATACATATATAATATATATGAACTATATATTATATATATTATATTGGTCTAAAAATATCTGTCCTTTTATGATTAGATATTCTTAACAGGTAACTTTTCTTCCATATATATGTAGCCTTCTTTTTATTATTTTTAATCACTTCTACTGGCTAATTGCATTTTATTATAATTTACACCAAGTTCTCATTCTTTTAATATTAGTGGGTTTGTTTGTTTTTTTAATTCCACAGGGTGATACTCAGGGCTTGCTCATGGCTCTGTGCTCAGGGACTTTCTTACAGTACTTGTGGACCATGCATGGTATCAGAGATCAAAATGCATCAATTGAGTGTAAATAAAACCATTCACTGTGAAATATGCAGTCAAATCATGTTTCATTTATTCTTATAAAAGACAAATATATGTTTTTTTGTTTCTCACTTGTCATAAATGGTCCTACACACACACAAACTCACAAACACACACATTTAAAATAAACTTTCTTTGCCTTCAGCTCCATAGATTCTTCTCTAGTGAATATTTTTGTGTAGGTTGTTTCTATGTACAATTGTCTATCCCATTGGTGTTTTGTCTGTTCTTATTTCAATGACACTCTGGTTTAAGTATTTTAAAACATAATAAATTGTCATAGTCATTATGTAATGTGTTTGTTCTTCAAAGATATCTTGGCAATCTTTGTCCTATTTGGTTCTCATATGGTATAAAAACATGTATTCCAGTTTAGCAAAATATTCTCTTTGAATTTACTTGGAATTCCTACAAATATTCAGATCTTTGGAGAAAATATGCTATCTTCAAAACACTGAATCTTTCACAATTTATAAACTTGGTTTATCTTTATATTAGAATCCCTTTACTATAACTTTATTATATACAATTTGAATATGAATTATTTTATTTACTGTATATTGATTTTCAAATGTCTCTAATTTATTAATGCTTTCAAACATTAAAAAGTAGAATTCATGATATTTTTCTAAGTGCTGAATTTTTATTTTTTATAAACTGTATATTTTATTTCTTTATTTGAATTTTTGTTTGTTTGTTTTGGGGATGCACTCCGTGCTCAGAGTCTACTCCTGGCTCTACACTTGGGAATCATTCTTGGTGGGCTCAGGGAACCATATGGGGTGCCAGGGTTAAACTCAGGTGGCAGCATACAAAATAAGCATCCTACTGGCTGTACTATTGCTTCAACCCAAATTGTGTTTTTAAGGATTTAATTTACTGCTTGCTAGCTCTACATAGAAATAAAGTAGATGCTATGCTTTTACTTTATTTTTAAACCCTTACTTGGTTTGTTTGTTTTTTTCTCATATTTGGTCCAAAGATTCTTAATCTTTCCTACAGAGATAATCATTTTGACTTCAGAAATGTCATTAAATTGTTTTGTTTTCCTGAAGAAAACAACATGGATGTATCTGAGGGTGTTACGCTAAGCAAAATAAGTCAGAACAAGAAATACAAATATCAGATCATCCCACTCATATTTAGGACATAGAGAAATAAAGCCGGGAAAGAACAATATTAAATAAAAAATAAACACGTACACTATTAATATAACTCAAGTTACACTGGAGGTCAGAAATGAGTGGGAAGAGTCTTTGGACAGTGTGGAAGAATATTGGTAAGCAGATGGCAAGTGTGATGAGATAACACAGTCCCACAAAACATTTAAATATTTACTGTCTGTAAGTCAATGTTATTTCAATAAAAATAAAATAAAATTTTAAAGTACAACTTTAATTTTTATCTGTTTGAGATAGACTAGAAAACTATTAAAATTGAAGATGCCATTCTTAGCTTTATTCAGGTTTCAACTAATATTAATGTTCACTAAGTATTTACCTCATAACCATATTTTAATATTTTTATACGTTGCCCTTTTGTTTTTCCCTTTGATTCCTGTATCTTTCTCTGTGTGTCTGTTTCTCTTACTCTTTATGAATGTGTTAAATTTTACATTTTCTCCATATCTTGAAATAATCCGAATTTTCCTCCTCATTTATTTCATATGGAAAATATAACAACTGACTGTCACATATTAAATTTATTTTATAGTCTAAAATAAAATTCTTTGTGTTATCTATTCATACATTTGCATTCTTATTAAACATGGCAATAGATCTATATATTTTTTGCTACATTCTTTCCAAGGATTGAAAAATGATTATGCTGCTTCTATATAACAAGTTTTAAGGGGGTGTTCATTCTTTTGTAATGATAAAAAGTTTTACTAGAACTTTCATATTTTTTGTTTCTGTTGGGAGTTACATTAAGCCTTATACCTAACTCGGAACCCAAGGATTACTCCTGGCAATGCTCAAAGAACCTTATGTGATATCTTGGATAGAACCCACATGCATCAAAGCAAAAAAGAACCTTATGTACTGTACTATCTCTCTGAACCAGCACTTTAAAAAGTTAATATTTAAATTTAATAATTTTAAATTACTTGTTTATATTCACAATTTAATTGAGTAAAATATAGTTGAGTAAAATATGTTTTTAGCTTTTTTTTCCCCCTGATAAAACAGAGTGTTAAGGGGCTGGAGAAATGGCACAGCATGTAGGGCACTTGCCTTGCACACAGCCAATCTGGGTTTGATCCCCGGTACCCCAAATAGTCTCTGGAGCACTGTGAGGAGTGATTCTTGACTGCAGATCCAGGACTAAACCCTGAGTATCACAGGAATGAACACTTTCCCCAAAATTGAGTGTTTAGTTTCCGAATTATTGCAAATTCTGCTATTGCATTGATACTTACTTACTCTGGTCGTCTTTGTTGCATAAGAAATTGCCACAAATTTAGTGGATTAAAACAAGAAATATGTATTATATCAGTTTCTCTGACTTAGGAATCTAGAAACACTACATCTGGGTGTCACAAAGCTGCACGAAAGACACCAGCCAATTTAAGGTCTCATTAAAGACTTGAGGTCCTTTTGAGTTTATATAACTAATGGCAAAATATGTTTCCTCATAGCTGCAGAGATCATGGTTGCTTGTTTTCTTGAGGTTATCAAAGGAAATTCTGTCTTAAATGCCCTGTCTTAAAGGTATAAACCTGAGTAAGTCAGACCTATTCAAGATAATGCTCCTTTTATTTAACTCAAAACATTTATGAAAAAATAACTCCTGGGTAAGAGGGTAAAAAGATATACAGAAAGGTAATCATAAAATCAGAGCACAATTTTTGCATATAGGGATTTTTTTAGGTAATTAGTTGATATTTAAAATAGATGTGTACAAGGATAATAAATTCCAACTATCTCATATAACCAATGGGCCACAACTGACATTCAAGGTGATCCAAAAGATTATTTGGGTAGATTCTAGATGAGTTGACTATAAGAGTAAGTATGAATTATAAGTACATTCTTCCTTGGGAGAAATATTATCCTGGTCTCAAAAACGTACAAATACATTCTTTGAAATTTAAAAAAAAAAGTATATTGTCACATGATAAGACAAGAAAACATAAAAAAAAAAGAAAACCAATAAAAAAACAAGGCAGACTAAGGGAAAAAAATCAAATTAATTACAAAATTATAGAGTCCTGGGGCCAGAGGGATGGTATTGCAGGTAGGGCAATCCTACTTGGCAACCCTATGTGAATTTCTGGAATCACATATAGTTCCTTGTACACTTCCCAGAGTTATCGCTTGGCATAGAGTCAGGAGTAAGCTCTGAGCACTTCCAGGGTGACACAGCAGTCAAACCAACAGCAACAACAAAATTACAGTCCTGATATTAAATAATCATGCACACATTAAAAAATGTTTCACTGCTATCTTCAAGAAAGAATAAACAGATACATAAAAATATTACTAAGACTTTTGAAGAACTGAAAAAATATGGTATAATAGATTATTATAAATAGCTTATGTTTAAATTTTATTTTATTTTTCCCCATGTTATTGATTCATCGTGAGGTACAGTAACAAAGCTTTCATGTTTGAGCTTAGATCATCCAGTCATCAAACACTCCTCCCTTCACCAGTGCATATTTTCCACCACCAAAAGCTCTATTATCCCCCCTCCCACCCATTCTACACCTTCCCCTGCCTATGTGGCAGACAATTTGCACAATACTCTATCTACTTTGCTTACATTTGTTATTTAGACACCAGTCTCACCACCACTCATCTGTGCCGAAAGGGCAACGAAATAGCTTATGTTTAAAACCTAATATGACATCCTAAATTATGAGTTCAGTAAATTCAAATGATAGCTGATTATTTCCACAGGGAAAATTAGTGAACACAAAAAAATAGAAGAAAACACAAATCTGACAAGTGAAAATAAAATTAATCAATTAAAATGTGTTCCCTCAAAAGCAACCGGTGCTGGTGCGGATGTGGTGAGAAAGGGACACTCCTTCACTGTTGGTGGGAATGCCGACTAGTTCAGCCCTTCTGGAAAACAGTATGGATGATTCTCAAAAAACTAGAAATTGAGCTCCCATTTGACCCAGCAATACCACTCCTGGGAATATATCCCAGAGAGGCAAAAAAGTATAGCCGAAGTGACATCTGCAATTGTCTGTTTATTGCAGCACTCTTTACAATAGCCAGAATCTGGAAAAAACCTGAGTGCCCGAGAACAGATGACTGGTTGAAGAAACTCTGGCACATTTACACAATGGAGTACTATGTAGCTGTTAGAAAAGACGAAGTCATGAAGTTTACATACAAGTGGTACTACATGGAAAGTATCATGTTAAGCGAAATGACTCAGAAAGAAAGGGATAGACATAGAAAGATTGCATTCATCTGGGGAACATAAAGTAACAAAATAGGAAACTAACATCCAAGTATGGCCGAGATTAGTACCAGGAATTTTACTCAATGACCCGGAGGACAACCACACATGTTAGGGGAAGGGGGAGCTCAGAAAGAGAAGGGAACACCAAATAAAGGGTGTTGGGAGGATCCGCCCACGATGGGAGAGCATGCTGAGGGTAGACTGTCGACCAAGCATGATTGCCACTCAATGCCTCCTTTGCAGACCATGGCACTCAAAAGGAGAGAGAGGGAAATGCCCTGCCACAGAGGCAGGGTGGGATGGGGGCTGGGGGGGGTGGGGAGGGGATGCTGGGATCCGTGGTGGTGGGAAATGCGCATTGGTGGAGGGATGGGTGTTTGATCATTGTATAATTGAAATCCAAGCACAAAAATGTGTAAGTCTACAACTGTACCTCATGTTGCCTCACTATTAAATAAATAAAAAAAAAATAAATAAAATGTGTTCCCAGAGAAAAAATTTCCTAATTGTTAAAAAAAAAAAACCTTACTAATCCCAAGAAATCCAAGCAGTAAGGAGTATCCTGATTCCTGATCATTAATGTGGCAAAGCTGCTTCTAAAAGAAATTCAGAGAAACATTTTTTTCTTTTGGGGTCACACCCTGCGATGCTCAGGAGTTACTCCTGACTTTGCACTCTGAAATTACTCTTGGCAGTGCTAGGGGGACCAGAAGGGATGCTGGGGATTGTACCCGGGTCGGCCGCATGCAAGGCAAACACCCTACCCACTGTACTATCGTTCCAGCCCCGAGAAATATTTTTTAAAGATCGAGGAAGAAATATTAACATAGTCATATCCTCAAATGACTTAAAAATTGTACGTATTTGTTGCTGACTGTTCAGTAAACTGGGGAGCATAGGTGGTTGAGTTAAATAAAAGGCATTTCCACTTCTCTGCTCAACCCACCTTGGCCACAAGTACTCAGAAACTGTCTACCTTAGGTCAGTTCAAACCTCAGAATATACCTTTTGGTCCGTTGCCTTTCCCTCATAGATAAGAATTTCCGGGGGTGGCAAAATGATGAAGCAGGAAAGGTTTCATTGAACCTGTTTAGAAAGATGGGAGGGGAGAAAAAGGAAAATGTACATACAAGTTCAGGAGAGAACACAGGCTCCTCTTGAGTGGAAGAGAAGGCAAGCAAAGAAATAAAGACAACCAAGTGAGATGCATGTTCAAGCAAGAACAAGGTCTTGAAGAGCAAGTCCCCTTAAATGATTTTATGGAGGAGCTTCTATACAGACCCTCAATGTAAAACTTTATACATGTGAAAATTAGCTTTCTAGAATGAAGAAAAAAGACAATTTCAGAGCCACACTGAAGAAATTTTAAAATGAACAAACCCAAAACAGTAATGTTACAGAAAAATAACTCCCAGATGAATGTTTAACATTGAAAGGCTTGAGGAGTCATAGAAATTGCAGTTGCATAGATAAACCGTTCAACAAAAATAGCTAAAACATAATTCAATTAAAGAAGTGGTTTTAAAGAATAGAAAAATAAATTATTTTTTCTGAACCCATGTTCAATTAAATTCTCCCAATAATTAGACTAAACCTGGAAGACGATCTGAAAATGTGAAGCCCTGATACTCCTTGATTTCAATCTGTAAGATTCTTGGCAGATAACACTGAGCAACACTGATTTCTGGATTTCTAACATGCAGCATTGAATGAATAGGTGTTATTTTTAACAGCTAAACTTCAGCTACCAAAGCCTTCAATATAGGTATGAGATTGATGTTCAAAATAGTATAAAACTAATTAATGATCACAGTAACTTTTCTTTTGTGCAATGCAAGATGGTTTTTATTAAAGAAATTTATTTAGAAAGATGTGAGGGGAAAGAAAGGAATCATTGTTCAGGAGAAAATACAGAGCAAAACAGGAATAGCATGTGCTCAACAGAGAACACAGGCATGAAAGAGCAATCCTTGAATTACTTTGGGGAGGTTACAAACAATCCCTCCAATTGGTTTGGGCCTGCTGTTCTCTGCAGACATAAAAGTCAATCCAGGCATTGTCACAGGGAAAAAAAACAGAGTGCTGATGGCCCTTTCATAATATCATCAGACCTTCTATATTCTTCAGTAGCTTCTTTATTTTTTTTCTGAGGAGTCTGGGTGGGGCCTTATATTTCTGCATCTGGGTGGTGTCTTTCCCCAGCCTGAAGAGTTTAGGATTTGCAAATCAAAGGGATGTGATCTTTATGCCCTTGGGTTACTTCAGGCTAGGCAATTTCTTCTAAAGTTTTATTATTTCCTCAAAGCTCATTACCCTTCTTCCCTACCTAATCTGGCTGCAATATTCCACCCTCAGCCCCCTGTCCCCAGATTTCACCCTCTTAAATCTATGAGGGGTACATGGGTGAAGGTCTGTCTTCTGTAACTTTGCACTTACACAGTGCAGACCATACCTATGTAAGGGAGTGAAATCTCATACTACTTTAACTTTAAATGTGACACAGGCAAAGGTTTTTCAGGTTTCAGAGTAATCAGTGTGAAACATCCTGGAGAGAAAAGCTTTCCCTCTTCCAAGGAGAGGGTTTAATGAATTAAACAATAGCCGTAGAATCAATTTTTCTTCTTTCCTTTTACATTTTGATACTGCTGCCTCTGGTTCCATAAAGAAAGAGCTAGGGGGATAGAAAAAAAAAACATACTTCTACCTGTCTGCTCCTGACTCATCTCCACCACAGTCACACACACTGAGAAAAATCCCTGGCAATGATCAGGATTGGTTTAAGTCTGTCATGAGCACCTCCATTGTACAGACATTCACATCCAGCAGCACCAGGAGGCAGCCATCAGGCTGTGCCTGAAGTCCGTTTATTCTGCATGGTATGTTAGATGGTCCCTGCCATCCTCCCTCCCCTTTTTTTTCCTGTGAACTATGAAGCTAACAGAGCAAGGAAATGTTCTTTTCACGAAAAGAAAGTCAATCCTAAATCTCACCCAGGCTTCCCAGGTCCATGGTCTTTCTCTCACAGATAGTAATTTTAAGGAGGAGATGAAGTAGTGACCCAAGAATAGTTTTTATGGAATGCAATTTACTTAGAAAGACAGGATGGTAAAGAGAGAGAAAAAGCATGTGTTCAAGAGACAATATGGGCTTTTCCAAGTGGGAAAATGTCTCAATCAGAGACAGAAGCAAGTAAATGAGATACATCTTCAAGAAAAAACATCAGCTTGAATCAACAAGTCACAAATGGCTTTGGGGAAGTTTTATACAATTTCTCCAAAAGGGAATTTTCCTGGAGTTTAGAGGTTCTTCAGGATATTGTCACAGGGAAAGCCTTGTACTGTTGAAGGTATTTTTTTCATAATCTCATAGATTTTTCTCCATTTGTGAAGGGTCCACCCTTCTATGAGTCACTGTCACTGTTCTCCTGTTGTTCATCGATTTTCTCTAGCGGGCCCAGTAATGCCTCCATCGTGAGACTTGTTGTTACTGTGTTTGGCATATTGAATACGTCACAGGTAGCTTGCCAGGCTTTGCCATGTGGGAAAGGTACTATCCGTAGCTTGCTGGGGCAGAGGAATCAAACCTGGCTCGGCCGGCAGGCTGTGCTCAAGGCAAACGCCCTACCACTGTGCTATTGTTCCAGCCTATGGGTAGAGCTTTGGATTTCAGCTTCTGGAAGTGCCTCAGTTTATCCTTTCCAAAGAGCTAAGAATCTGTGGATCAAAGGAATGTTATCTTTGTGCCTTTGGGTTACTTCAGAGATAGGCAATCTCTTCATAAACTTTATTTCTCTTCAGTACTTTACCTACCCTCAACTCTCCATCCCCAGTCTACCTATCCAACTGCAAAACTGATAAGAGAAAGGATGTAAGTCTCTGCTTTTACTAGTCACTTGTTTTTGTTTTTTAAAAGTTAACAGCATATGATTTAGTGTTGGGTTTTCTTTAAAAGAAGTTTCAAGTCTTCAGTGAGTTCACAGCTATAAGTTTTATTCACTCTCTGTGAGATGCTGGCCACTGAATGATATAGATGGAGCTACTTTTGTACTAGAGAGATGAACCCAACTATAAATATTATTACGTTTAATAGTAGTGAGAGTGCCTATTACCTAATATGTTCCCTCCTATATAGGCAGCAGTTGGTTGGAAAGGGGTCCAATTTTCCAGGATTTTAGAAACATCCAACTACCGGATTGAATTTTTAATTGTGTGCATTCTTCATCTGGGTAAAGTAAACAGCATTTCCTTATTCTTGAATTCCCTGCTGCACTTGTGCTGAATTAGGAACATACTTAGTTATATCTAAGGTTTCTGGGTCCAGTAAGAAGTGTGTAATTAAGAAGAGTTTACCATACAATAGCTCAAAGGGACTGAAATGAAATTTTGCTTTTGCACCTATTCTGTATCTGAGTAGGACGCCCTAGATCAGAATGAGAGCTAAGACTCTCTTAGCATCATTTTCCCATTATGGTTTTTGGTGTATGATTAAATTTCCTCATGTTTTTTTGATGTTTGTGGGTGCCAGGCTGAAAGGATCTCATAATTTTTAAAGTAAAGGTAAAGGTAAAGGCCCTCCCGTTGATCGTCGATTTGCTCGAGCGGGCCCAGTAACGTCTCCATTGGAGACTTTGTTGTTACTGTGTCTGGCATATCCAATACTCTCGGTAGCTTGCCGGGCTCTCCGAGAGGGGCGGAGGAATCGAACTCGGGTCAGCCATGTTGGCCGCTTGTAAGGCGAACGCCCTACCCGCTGTGCTATTAAGTAAAGGCTCTCCCGTTGATCATCGATTTGCTCGAGCGGGCCCAGTAACGTCTTCATTGGAGACTTTGTTGTTACTGTGTCTGGCATATCGAATACTCTCGGTAGCTTGCCGGGCTCTCCGAGAGGGGCAGAGGAATCGAACTCGGGTCGGCCATGTTGGCTGCATGCAAGGCAGACGCCTTACCCGCTGTGCTATCGCTCCAGCCCAGTTTTTAAAGCAGAGGCTAAATCTTAGGTAAATTTAGAAATGAAAGAAGTACCATTTTCACTGGCCCCCTGGCGCCGTGTAATCCCATCAGCAGCCAAGACTCAGAGAGTATAAAAACCAGCTCCTGGAAGAGAACAGCGCAGTCTCCTGCCCCCGCGCCTGGCTGTCCTCACTGGGGCCCATTGGAGAGGAGCGGGTTGAGTTTTCCTCCCCACCCCGACCAGGGCTCCGGCAGCTGAAGACCTCCAGGACCAGCCACCACCATGCTGAGACCACTCTCCGCACACATGAAGGTACTGGCAGAGGGACAAAGCCACGCGGGTTCCGGGGCCAAGATCTCCAAGCCTACTCGGATTGGGGCCGAGCTTCCTCCACCCAGATCCTCCAAATTCCAGTAGGTGGGGGTCACACCCACCAACTGGCCCCCTGGCACCGTGTAATCCCATCAGCAGCCAAGACTCAGAGACTATAAAAACCAGCTCCCGGAACCACGGCCGTGCGACATCTTATTATAACATCTTATTATCTCATTCCTACTTTGGACAAACTGGCAGGCTACCAAATGTAGTCTGCCCACACGGCAGAGTCTGGCAAACTCCCGTGGCGTACCCAATATGCCAAATACCAGTAACAATGATGGGTCTCATTCTCCTAAAGAGCCTTGAATATAATCTCAGGGCTAGGATGAAGGAGACGTTACTGGGGCCTGCTTGAGGCAATCGATGAATAACAGGATGATTTGTGATTTGTGATTTGTGACCATTTTCACTGGTAGTGACCTGGTTAAGCCAAATCTAGAAATTATTTCCTTAACTATTTTAGATGCTTCTCTGACTTTGTCAGTGTCTGTGGGGAAAGCTTATACCCACCCAGTGGAGGTGTCACTAAAAATAATAAATATTTGTTCTCTAAGCATTTAGGCATTTACGAAAAGTCAAGCTATCCTGACAGGCTTCTCTCGGTAGCTTTCTTCCATGCTGAACAGGTGGTACCAGGAGAGGAGGTACAAAATTCTCACAAGATTCATAAACAGTGCAAGAAGCAGAGCTCTGAGTTAATTCTCTTACTGTCCTATTATTTGTATTAATATTGTGAAAGCAGCTTTTCCTATGTGGGAAACCTTATGAAATCCTGTAGCTATTTTCCACTGCATTGGATCCAGAATTTGTAACTCCCCTTGTTTAATAAACTGTCTATTAGTTTCTTTTTAAAAACCTAGTTGTCCAGTGTTCTTTAGAGTTTTGTGGCTTAATAGAAACTTTCTCTGGGTGGGTAGAGATTAACAGGAACAAAGGGCAGTCTTGCTAGCTATGGCATGTGCTTGGCTATTTCCCTCAAAATTATGTCCATATATCCTCTCTGATGGCCCCTGTGGTGCATAACTGCTATTTTTCTGGGGGCACCATTCATTCCAATAGCTTTAAAATTTCTTCTCCATGTTTTATTGGACTATTTTTAGCCTGTTACATATCTTCTTCCTTCCACATTGCATCATGAGCATTGAAAAACTCAGAAAGCATATATTGGTTTGTTTGTTTTTATGCCACACCCAGTTTTGCTCAAGGCTTGCTCCTGACTCTGCACTCAGGGATGAATCCTGGTGGGCTCAGGGGACCAGGGATCAAACCTGGATCAGCTGCATGAAAGACAAATGCTCTACCCACTGTATTATTGCTCTGGCCTAGAAATCAGGTATGAATAAAAAGCACATTATAGAATCAGTATAGAATCAGTATAGATGCTAACTCTTTATGTAAGCCCTTCAGCCAACTGGCAGATACCAGTAAAAATAATCTTTCCTGCTTTTTTTCACTGAAGTTCCACCTGTCAAGACTTTAGCTTTCACAGTAACTCTTTTTTTTTCTTTTTAGATAACACCCAGCGATGCACAGGGGTTACTCCTGGGTTAACACTCAGGAATTACTCCTTGCGGTGATCAGGTACCATATGGTGTGCTGGGAATAGAACCCAGGTAGGCCGCGTGCAAGGCAAAAGTCCTACCCACTGTACTATCGCTTACCTTCACAGTAACTCTGAAATAATAATATTGAAATAACCCAACTGCTCAACAACAGAGGACTTTATCAATTAGTTGTAAATATACACAATGAAATTCTATGCAGGCACAAGAAAGAATAAAATCATGCAATTTGTCAACTGGGATGAAAATGGATAGCATCATGATGAACAAAATAAGTAGGAGAGAAAGACAAATACCAAGTGATCTCACTTATCTGTGGTATATAAAGAAATTTAAAAAAGGGTATAGATGATATCAGTTGATAGCAAACCCTAGCACTGGATTACAGAACTGAGAATACCAGATTAGTGGGGTAGACTAAAATTAATACAAGGGCTTTCATGGAGAGCATTGGACATTTTGGTGGTGATTAGATGACGTAATTATACCAAAACTATAAATGCCAATACTGTTAAAAATAATGACCTAAACTAAAATAATTTTTATGAAGTTTTTTATAAAAAAAAAACAACTACAAAGTGACATCAAAGTTAAGCACTTTGATGGTGTAAGGTATGCTAACCATACATAAAAAAATCATAACTGTTGATACTATTAAAATCATGTTACATAAACTAAATTAAAAATAAATATATTTTTAAAATGAAAATAGATACTGATAATAGTATTGGAGCTGAACAGTAGGAGGCATTGAAAAAAAATGAGACCTGTGAAAGTTCCCATCATAGTCTAATGGTTCATTCATGTTTACTTGTTTGGCATCCTGCTTGTTTCTCAGTGAGATCCAGGGATCCTGCTGAGACTAGTACCATGGAGGGACTGTTGTTAAGCACTCTGGCAAGGCCACAGGGAGGGACTCCTCTCTTAATGTTTCCAAGTGGAACATTTTAAAGATAAATCCCCACCTACAGGGCAGGTTGTGGAGGTTGAAGTAGTTATCACTGGTGTGGTTTCAGGGCCTTGGAGGATGAAAAAGCGGAGGTGAGTGAAAGTCATGCAAGAAGGCGATAAACAGCTTCTCCGAGTTTGCAGCCAGACTGTTCCATTCATAATGCGTTAAATGAAAGCTCAGGAATGCTTTCAACAACCAGAGACATCTTATCTGCAGCAAGGATGAGAAATTCCATTTCTAACAAAGATGGGTATAGGAAGGGCTCTTATCTCAGAGGCCAGAATGAGGATATTAGTAACAGCGCAGCTTCTTTCTCAAGCCCTATTAGCATCAGGTAATAGGTTTTCCCAATGGTTTTAGCATTTGCTAGGCTACAGAGAGGTACTGAGAAAATTTCTTTGCAAACATGGTATATTTATACCGAGAGACATTACTAAGTCATTGAGGTTGCTATTGATGCAGATATTTCAGAAAAGTTGCCTTGAAGAACTTCTGTGAAATGAGTCACGTTTCTCCCAAGTACTTTCATTAGGAAGATGAAAGTTGTGCCTTTTTGGAACAGATTTCATACAACCCCACAAAGAAATATTGTATTTGTGTGAGCATAAATGTCTATGATTTCATAACGCTTGATCACAACATCTTGAAAATTCAGAGATACATATAAGGAGGCTGCACATGTATCCTTGAAATTCATGAAATGGTGGGTGAAAGACAAAACATTCATGTATTTTGTTTCCGGTGGCCGAGAGGTCCATGATTTTATCTAATGGAATAAATATGTGAACAGAGGTTTTCTACCTATGCTACTGAAGATATATGCATGAAAGACAGACTTGTGAGCAGCAGCAAGGGATTAAAATAGAGTGGGAACAATTGAGCTGATAAACAGTCATTTTCTGGGAGTGTTTTATAAAGTCACTCATTGTAATGGATAGACTAAAGGGTTCCTAGAAAGAAAATAAAGGATGATTTAAAATTTCAAAGCAAAAGAACCCAATCACCTTTTCTTTAAAATCCTAGAGCCTGTGGAGTTCATGCACAATTCAATCAGCCTAATCAGTGGCTGAATAAATAGCAGTACTCCTACATTAAAAAAAAAATCCTAGAGCCCCAGTTGTCTTTGTATGCCTGGTCACTCATGTCCTGAGAGGACCATTTCAGACAGAAGAATGAATCTGGTAACTTCCTGCTTCAGGGAAATATCCCAGGGAGATTTCATTTCAGTGTATCTATTCTTATGGTTTCTTCAGATCATAAGAGACTATCTGAGAAGTTAGTGCCACGGCACATTCTTTTTTTTTTTTTTTTTTAATAAATGCAGGTCTAAATAGAGCAGAAAGACTGTAGGAAGGTTGATGCCCTACTCTCCTAAATGTAAGTCAGGGAATGGACACTGCATTGGAATATGCTGAAATTGTACATTCTTTCAGACCCCAATTTGTTTTTCTGTCTCCCAAGCCCTGAACTGGATCAGACTATGTAAATCAGTCATATGACTTCAGGTTGAACTTGGATGTGGAGAGGCAACGATGTGGAATTGGACAAAGTTAGGAGAATGGGACCTGTCACTTAATATTCTTTACTCACTCTATTCTGCCCAAGGATAGCTACAATTCTTGACTTCTAAGGCTGTAACTATACTCTAATGGACCTCCTCATATCATCATGATTGGCTATTCTCTCACCTTTTCAGGCTAAAGACGTAATAGTCCTAGCAAGTAACTAGCCTTGGGAAAATGTATTTTTGTCATTATTGCTCTGTACCACACCCACCTATTTAGAAATAGTCCCAATATTCAGATATATATATATATTCGAATATGGTATTGTCATCTATTCCCTATCTAGACCTAGACATACTTGTGGATCTTTATAGAGAATATAAATTCTTGGATTATTTTTAATCAATTTTATTACTCTGAATTTATATTCAATAAAGTGTACTTTTTTTTTTTGCTTTTTGGGTCACACCCAGTGATGCTCAGGGGTTACTCCTGGCTCTGCACTCAGGAGTTATCCCTGGCAGTGCTCAGGGAACCACATGGGATACTGGGAATCGAACCCGGGTCAGCCGCGTGCAAGGCAAACGCCCTACCCGCTGTGCTATCTCTCCAGCCCCAAGTGTACTTTTCTTATTTCATAGTCTTATTAGCTTTGACAAGTATATGTATTTATATGGCCCAAAACATTATCAACATATTGAGCATTTGTATCAGGAAAAATTTCTAAATGCTACCCTATGACAATCTCTTTGCTCTGTTATGAGTTTTCAACTTTCTTATTTTTTCAAGTGTATCCTCTTTATAATATCTCAGGCCAATGGAAGAGATTAGGTGTACGCTCTTAAACAGAAATATTTTGCGTATTATAGTGGAGTTGGGCAGAGTTTTAACTTTGTCCAAAGTGACACTCTAAAATGAAGGCTGATAACCACTGAAAGGCAAGAAGGCATAAGAAGATTCTGAATAATTTAGCTTTCTGGAAGCATATCTGAACCTGAGGCTGCTGGAGGTAAGTCATAGAAAGATTTGTCCCCAGTGATGACAAGTAGTTATGAGAGCTGAGCAGATGTGAGATTCAAATCTTGGTCCTTCTACTGATAAAATTCAACTCACGACTCTATAGCTACAACCTTGAATTATTTTCCCCTTTAAAAGAGGCAAATTATAATAAATGTAAATTTTATTATTAAAAAACTTAAACTATCCTATAACACTGCACTGTAACACTGTCCTCCCATTGTTCATTGATTTGCTCGAGTGGGCACCAGTACCATCTCCATTGTGAGACTTGTTGTTACTGTTTTTGGCATATCGAATACGCCACGGGGAGCTTGCCAGGCTTTGCCGTGTGGGTGAGATACTCTCTGTACCTTGCCAGGCTCTCCAAGAGGGGTGGAGAAACTATAGTATATAATAAATAAAGATGCTAATAAAATGTATTCACATAGAACATATATACCACATAGACTCTGCTTATCACATTATCACAATATAACATTATAACATTGTCACAATAATTTTATCAGTCTATAAATTATATCATCAAATTGGAAGAAATTAGAATGCTTTCACTGATTATGGTTGCTATAATAATAACTATATATATTATAAAAAATTTATCAGTCTATAAAATTTGTAAGTCGTTTTTATTGTTTGTTTTGGGGGCCACATTCAGCCATACTCAGGGCTTATGTCTAGCTCTCTGCTAAAAAATTACTCCCAGTGGTGCTCGAGGAATAATATGTAGTGCCAGGAATTAAACTAAATTTGTCAGTGTGCAAGGCAAATGCCTTAACCTTAATACTATCTCTCAGACCCATGCCTGTGTAATCCATATTTATGTCTATGTTTTTATTAGTCTTACTAAGTTTTTGTTTCTTTTCAAGGATAATATTCCAGTATTAATTTCTACACACTGAAAGAATTTTGGAATTTCTATTGTTATTAAATGTCATGAAATATTCACTCTTCTCATTAATTATGATGGGGGAGAGGATGCATGTCCCTCTGTTCAGCTACTGGTCCTAATATTCCACCTCCTTTAAAAGTTCTGGTTAGTGTGAGTAATTTCTGTTGTCTTGGCAAGCTCTAAATTATTTTTGGATTCAGGTGATTCTTGCCGTTTAAGTTCTTGATTTGGTTTGTACACTAAAAGCAAACTGATACTATATTCTTTACTGATTTTCAATGTCTTTTCTAGTGAACTAAAGAAGAGTGAAGGAGAAATCTAATTGATAGTCTACCACCATAAAATTTTTTGGTGGAAATTATATCATCAAATCTGAAGAAATTATAATGCTTTCACTGTGTTTGCAAATAAAGAGTAATAAAACTTTTCAAAAATTTTACTTTATTTTACTTAATTTAGTAAATAAAATACCCATTTATGCTAAAACTTGTCAGTATCCAGAAATAAAGAGCTTTTACCCATGTCCTAACTAGGGATTTTTTAAAAATCAATTTACAGATGGAAAGCAAAGGGAAGTGAAAAATGATATAAGAATACAAGAATATTTATATGGTAGGGTAGATGTGTTTGTGTGTGTGTGTGTGTGTGAGTGCGTGTGTGTGTGTGTGTGTGTGTGTGTGCACGCACCCGTGCATTCTTGGGCTATGTCCAGCTGTGCTCAGGGCTTATACCTGGCTCTGCACTTAGAGATTACAATGGACAATATTTGGGGGTCTATATGAGGTGCTTGGAATTAAACCCAAGTCTGATATGTACAATACAAGGCAAGCACTGTACACACTGTACTGTCTCTTTGAACCCTCAAATTTATTATTGAAGTAACTATGGCCTATTCTAAATTCAATTCCTCTGAAACTCCTTTAGGACCTTCAATAGAACATACTTTTGATATATTTTTAAGCTACAGTAAGAAGTTTTTTTTGAACATAGGCAGCTTCTCTACTTGGTTATTAGTAAACTATAATAATCACCATAACTCTTCAGTTAGATAGCTTTAGTGACACTTTGTCTATAAGAAAACTGGGCCAACAGAATAGTGGAGAAAAGAGTGATCTGGCTTTTTGAAGTTTTTCTCTGATGTCCATGCTATTCTCTGAACCATAAAGAACCCTTGATTTTTTTTTTCAGTGATTTAAACCAATGATCCATTCTACTAGTGACCCAGTACTGGTATTTTAGCAATGCATTCATGCTCTGTTTGAATTAAAAGGAAAAAAAGGTAGAATGAGCCAAGAGGAAAAAAAATTAAAATAAAATTCAGAATTAAGCTTACCTGGGGAGAACTGTACTAAAGAAGTGTTTTGTGATAAATGTTTTAAAGCTGGCATGGATGTTGTCATGGTTTTTCTTTCACTTCACTATCAAAAGTAAAGTCATGTAGATTATAGCAATGGATGCTTCTGTTTCTATAGCTCTCCTGTTCACACTGTCCAGGAAAAGAATTTTTTTCCCTAACAGCTAGACTTGAACAGCTTTAATCTGCATTTTGTCTCTTTGCAAGTGAATTTGCATTATAAAAAAACCTTGAGCATAGACAAAGCCAGAGAGGTATCTGTGGAGAATGGAGGTTTTAGTGCAATATCTTCAGGGGTGTTCTAACAAATGCTAAACAACTGGCTTTCAAGCGAGGTGGGTCTGAGGCTCTGAACATCCTCCTTACTTCTCATCATTCTACCAAGGTGATATCACTGATTTAGGGAGGAGTGAGTCAGGGTTTATGTTCAAAAGCATAACATTATGATGGTAATTATAACATACAGATATAATTAAGTTAAAAATTTCAAAAGATAAATGATAGTATATAGTAAATTCTCTTAAAGCAGAAAAGCATGCATATGCTTATAGAGAAATTGTTCCCAAGGGGTGATCCCACATTTTTAATATCAGCAACATTTGGGAGCTTGTTAGAAATTCAGATTTTTGTTTGGTGTTGTGACAGAGGTAAAACACTAGGTTTGCATGTATGAGGTTTGGGATTTGAACCCTCACTGCAAAAAAAAAAAAAAGAAAAAAGAACAAAACAAAAAGAAAAAGATAAAGAAAAGAAAGGGGGTGGAAGAAATTTTCTTGTGTACCCTAGAATTATTAGACCCAAACATTTGAAATGTCACTGCCACTGTCCTCCCATTGTTCATCAATTTAAATATATCAAATATGTTAAATATTTAAATCTTTAAATAATTTAAAGAATTAAATATGTCAAGTATACTTATATAATCTCTTCATCCCATTCTAAGGCTACTAAAGTTTTAGTAAAGTTTTAGGTCACCAATAGGGAGTTACAGACAAAACCTTGAAATGGTAGAGACGGTCTGAGATGCAGCCAACTCAGATTCATCACATATATCACATATATTCCCCTGTACCCCAATATCCAGGAGTGATTTCTGAGCAAAGAGTTAGGAGCAACTCCTGAGCATCACCTGGTGTGGTCCCCAAACAATCATGCAAAAGAAATGGTAAACAAGAGTATCACATGGTGAAAGGTACAATTTGCTTTTTTTTTTTTAAAAAAAAGTATTATAGTTTAGGTTCTATGACTACTATATTGCTTCAGTTTATAGTGATGTCCAGGCTGGAGCAATAGCACAGCAGGTAGGGCGTTTGCCTTACATGAGGCTGACCCCAGTTCAATTCCTCCATCCCTCTCGGAGAGCCCGGCAAGCTGCCAAGAGTATCCCACCTGCATGACAGAGCCTGGCAAGCTCCCCATGGTATATTCGATATGCCAAAAACAGCAACAAGTCTCACACTGGGGATGTTACTGGGGCCCGCTCGAGCAAATCAATGAACAACAGGAGGACAGTGCTACAGTGTTATAGTGATGCCCAAAGTTACTTCAAACAGCCACCAACGAAGTGCACAAGATAAGCAACTAAGCAACAACGAGCCTTTTTGTCACTTCTGGTATGGTCTTCATTCCCCTTCTTTCCTCACTGTTGGTTAATTTTGTAGTTCAAAGACAAGTGCTTTTTGCTATTTGAATCACTGTCTGTTCTCTTGTTTTGTCACTCTACATTCTCCAGATAAGTGAGACCATCTAGTGAAGAATTTTTATAATACTGCTATCTGGAAACAGGAGAGATATAGCAATGTCATGCTTTTTCTCCTGCAGTGGTGTCATTATCTCCCTAACTCCACATTGAGTACCAACTATTTGTGATAAAGACATTTTTTATTTTTAGTTATATCAGCATTGGACGAGAGAGATAGCACAGTGGTAGGGTGTTTGCCTTGCGCACAGCTGACCTGGTTGAGCCAGGTTCGATTCCTCCAACCCTCTCGGAGACCTGGCAAGCTATCGAGAGTATCTTGTCGCTTGGCAAAGTCTGGCAAGCTACCCATGACATATTCAATATGCAAAACACAATAACAACAAGTCTCACGATGGAGACGTTACTGGGCCTGCTCGAGCAAATCGATGAACAACAGGAGGACAGTGCTACAGCACTGGACATATGCAGGCATTTTATAAAAAATATTCATATATTATTTGTAAGTCTGCACTCTAGTTGGACTACAATATAAATATCAATTTCTTCCCCTAGTATGGTCAATATGTTTACTTGGTACATATTCTTACACAAAATTTTCTATGAATTTTTGTATGCTTCTTAATAAATATTATAATGATGATGCTTTGCAGACAATGGCATTATAAATTCCTTCACAAGATTAATATAATGAAATATTTGTCAAAGTCTCTTTGGTTTTTCATGTTTTGGGTAAATACTGTAACTAGAAATGTAGCTTAACTGTTTTCCAAATTGATAACTATCCTTTTTTAATATCATTTAGAGAGTAGCTTCTCTTACCCTCTCCCCACATAATCACACATAAAACCTATGAGTATATCTGATTATAGCATAGCAATGAACATACTTCCATTCCTTTTAAATATTCTGAGAAAAAATGTCAACTTCATTCTCTTGAAATATATTTGAAAACTGACAGAAATAATCACTTTCATTTCATTTTCTCTATGCAATGTATGTGTAAAAATTTTTACTCTAGTCATATAACTGCCAAAACTAGTAGCATTATTCAATCCACTTTTGAAAGTTGAAACTTATAAAGATATATTCCTATTTAATCTTCGTCCTGTTTGTTCTTATATTTAAAAAGGATATTGTTATTTTCTTGCAGGAAGTATTAACCCATTCCACACCCTGAATCCTAAACAGGGCAGTTTAAATCTTTGAAAGACATTATGGAGCTTGAACAAGACCTGTGATTTCACAGCAAGCCTTGGATTCACACACACAAAAAAAAAAGAAGAAAGAAAGAAAGAAAGAAAGAAAGAAAGAAAGAAAGAAAGAAAGAGAAAAGAAAAAATAAAAATTGTACAAGATCTCCTAAATGCAACAACAACAACAACAAAGAAAAAAACCCTGAAATCCTTGTCCTGAGCATTTGTAGTTAATTAATGATTTTCAACATCCCAAGCCAAGTGCCTTCAGTATAATAATTTCCTTAGACTTAAGGAGTTTTGAAGTGTATGTATGCATATGTGTATGTGTATGTGTATGTGTATGTGTATGTGTTTGTGTATGTGTGTGTGTGTATGCATGTGTGTTTCCTTGTATGTACTCAAATATGTGTGCGAAATTTGACTTTATCGATTAAACTGTTTTATATCCTTAGATCAATACTTGCCACTTCAAGATCAGTACATTACCATTTTGATGGGAGAGGAAGGGATGGGGGAAAAAAACAAAATATAAGACATAGCTTTGGTTATTTTCTGCTTTAAATATTCTCAATCCAAGACACTGGCTAAAATGTTGTTACAGTGAAGAGTTTGAGCTGATTGGCTAAAAGATCGCACTTATTTGTTCAACCCACGAACTTCACCACTATTGTGTATTGCCCTAGAATCAGGTGGACAATGCCTTTCCATTTCCCAGAGGTTATTTACATGACGTGGCAAAAAAAAAAAGTAGATTGCTAGGAAGCATGTTTGTGCCTACACAGATTTGGAGTTCTCAGGATAAGGAAGCAAGACCTTGCTGTTCATTAAGAGATATCTGAGTATTACTGCATGAAGCTCTATACTTATTCAGAGGACATGCAGGCTCTAAGAAAGATGGTCAACCATTTTTATTAGGGATAAGTGTGCATTCCTGAGGGAGATATCTATGTTGAGTAGGAATGTTGGATTGTAGGTGTTTATTTCCATGAAATCCTTCATTTGTGTGAGGTTTTGCAGAACCACAAATATGAAGATTTTAGAAAATATCTCTGTCATGACAGATAGCTGCAATAAAATGCAGAAACACTGAACATGAAACCTGACTGATCACTGGGGGTTCCATGCAGTTTGGGGAATAACATTTATGAATGTCCTTAAGAAAGTAAGACTCTCACAGGTTTGCTGGAGAAATTAAAATAAAGAAATAGAAATGGACATATACACAAAAAAGAACTTTGTGAAATGACACAAGGGGTAAGAGAAACAAAAATGTCTGTGGATTTATAGGAATAGAATAACTTAAGGATTCAAAATGTATTGCAAACATTTGTGAGACTCCCTTGAAACTCGTTGGTGTTTAGAGATTATTCCTGCCTCTGCATTCCGGGATCACTCCTTGTAGACGTGGAGTGCCCATGATAAAAAAAGAATCATCATGTGCAAGACAGCACCCTACCCACTCTATTATATCTCCGGCCCCTAGTTTTATTTAGTAAATATCATTTATAGAAGTGGGACAGGAGAGAGTGTAGAAGAAGTAAAAGAAAGATAGAAGTTTTTATTACTATGTCTAGTTGCTTTGAAGAGAATGGATTGTAACCCCCAAATCTGACCTTTATTTATTCTTATTTTTTTCGTTCTCTGAAAACACTTGCTGTCATCAAATTCAGTTCTGGCTTGAGACATTCAACAAGTTTTACAGAGAACCTCATTGTTTGCTGCTGGGGTGAGCTGTGAGCTGGATATGCAGGAGCCCCTCACACAGGAAGTCTGTGCACAGGCTAAGTGCCTGTCCTAGATGGTGAGTCACAGACCTCCTGTGGGATAATAACAGAAGTGCCACTTGTGGCTCAATTAAGACCATGACAATTAAAAAGAAAAAAAATAATTGTATGAATAATCAGTTCCAGGGACTATATGCCTTTCCTTGCCTGTGGGCAAACTTGTCTACTCAATGGGCACAATGAAGAGCAATTAACTTCTCCAGTCTATGAAAACCCAGTGGCAATTTTCAATGAGGGCTGCATCCTCTGGACTCAGTTTAAAGGAACCTGTTACTAGTAATCACATCTGAGACCCTCCCTGGGTCAAGTTGCTGCTGTTGTGTGTTAGGCTTCTTTTATATTCTCTCCTCTAACTGGGATGAAGACTCGCAGAGGTTATAGCTAGTAAGCACGTGAGGACAGTGGGTACTAGCCTCAGTTTTTCTGGAATCTCCAGTTGTATGTAATGTAATTGGTTCCCAGAATAGAACTCATTTTATGGTCAGCTAAATAATAGAACTTGTTTTATTTTCAGCTCTTAAGACTTTTAAGAATTGCCATGGCACGGGAGATTTCATTTTGCTTCAGAAGACATCACTTGAAATATACCTCTTGTTTTCCTTAAGATGAAACACTCTCAAATCCCACTTTCAAACTTCTGATTTGTCACCTACCCAAGGAGGAAGGAAGGCAAATATGGAGCTTGAGCAAAGCAGTCATGAAAACAAACACAGCAACAATAAAATAACCCAGAAAACAATAGAACCTTAACCCCAATGATGGTATTTCTAAAACGCATCTTACTCACCTAAAAATGAAGTTATGAATATTCTCAAAGTTGAGTTTCTGTGTCTACTGGGTGATAAAGTGAGGAAACAGAGAGTGAAGCTCTTTTTATTTTAGGTTTGAACTTTCCAGCCAGATTCTGGGATTGACATAGGTTTTCTGAGATGTTTACTCCTCTCTGGTCTGAGGATAGGAATTACAGGAATAAACTCTTAGAGTAACCAGTATATGTCATGAATATCTGTTTTTTTTTTAACATGATAGCTTAGATGAGTACTGTGGCAGAAAACATTCTGCCATGTTCCTGCTTTTTCCTCTGTCTTCTGTTTAACCCACAGACCTGTTAGTTGCTAGGATGCTTTTTTCTTTTTAGATTAAAACGTCTCTAAGGAAATCCCGAAAAAATCTCCCTGAAAACACTCTCCAATCATGTCTTGATTTTATTTATTTATTTTTTAATTTTGTAGTTACCAAAAACTTAGGTAGAGTTTACTGGAATTTGGGGAAGACGACCCTTGATATTGATAACACATTTTGTGAAATAGGTCAGGATCAAACATTGCTTAACTCAGCCTACAATGCACACTCTTAATTAAGCTAATTAGTTCCTATTCCCTGTCTCATTTTGTGCTCAGCTGCGTTTTCCATTCTTCTTGTGATACAGAAGTGAACTAGACTTTAGTGAACAATGGAGCTCAAAAAATGTTAACCTTGAAATCTAATACCAAATTATGTAATAATACAAAACCACAATAGCAGCAGCCCAGCTTAATCCCACCCCCAATATTTTCTCACCCATTCCATAGATAAACAGGACAATATTTACCCTTAATAAAAATGATTTTTATGATTTTTCTTTAAGCAGTACTTTAAAGAAACTACTGCTAAGATATTGGGATTTTCCATAAAATAAGTTGTTTTAAAAATATCACTCTTTGCACATTATCCCTTTCTGGGGTAATTGATTTGGTAAGTAGTCTTATCAAAAAAAACTATACTCCAATACTGAAGTATAATGAATGAGCTTTCCCCAATCACAACAACACAGTCCTATTAATATGTAAGACTCTTTTAAAAGAGTAGATCCATATTAGCTAAAACCATTAACTCCTCACTAATGCTACAAAGAAAACTGCTGTAACAATATAGTATATTACCCTGCTATAGTAAGGAATAAACTCAACTATATTAACAGTATTTTGATAGACTTTGGGAGGGAGTAATCAAAAAAGTTTTCTTTTAGAAAATATAATTGCCACACTGATGGTAACAACAAATCAGTTTATAACTTAAATACCGATTTTCTTATATAACTCTTATTTCTCAACTAACCTTGACCTTCCCTGAGTCCAATATCACCTAAAGAGTCTGTTTAATCAGGAATAATGACTTTTGGGCCCATCTCAAAGAATTTGAATTTCTATGTTTGAAAAAGGAATAAGGCATTTTCAGTTCTTGCCTCTCAGGTACTATTCCACAGAGAACATTAGAGAAAGCAGTATCTAGATCTACGTGATGAGGTCACAACATATACTTAGTATTATCTGCGGAATAGGGATAGTCTTGTGTTATTGAAATAGAATAGTGTTTATTCAGTCTGGAAGTACATCCATTAAGACTGAACTTCAACTCAACCGAGAAAAATAACATCCCATCAAATATTTGTTAGGATTATGTGCTACCCATTTCCTTTGTCAAGGGAGTACAGGGTGGGGCAAGCAAATCACCATTCATAAAAACTATGTCTCCTTGAGTAGCATCCAAAACTAATTTTTAAACATAAAGAGCTATGATGACTTGCATATCTGTCCATACATCATTTTTTCTACTACTTAAACTTTCTCTTTCAGTTTGCTTATTGATTCTAACGTTTCTGGTGTCCTCATGCTAAACTATCTCCAGGCAATGACAATGGGTTATACTCTACTCTGACTGAAAATGTGGACAGAGTGTGTTCACCAATGTAGTGGATGTCATTTGCCCATTTCTTCCTGTAAGATGTTATCACTTGGTCTTTTGCAATGTTCATGTGTAGTAGAAGGTAAAGCTCTGTTTGTCATCTATAGCCTAGTTGCTGTTTTCTTTCTTTTTAAAAAATTTTTATTAGTGAAACACCATGAGGCACAGTTGTAGACTTACAAAATTTTGTGCTTGGGCTTCAATTATACAATGATCAAATACCCATTGCTCCACCAGTGCCCATTTTCCACCACCATGGATCCCAGTATCCCTCTCATCCCCATCCCCATTCTGCCTCTGTGGCAGGGCATTCTCTTTTGTTCTCTCTCTACTTTTGGGTGTTGTGGTTTACAAAAGAGGCATTGAGTGGCAATCATGTTTGTTGCTGTTTTCTACTCAGAAGGTGAGATTGGCTATCTGCTTGGTATCTTATATTTTCCTTTTGCTACTGTAGTTTCTGAGAGTCGAGGGCAGGCCTTCACTTTATTCTTTCCTATCAATTTTGTTCTTTTTATTGAAAAATCTGTGTGTGGACAGAAAGAATTAACCCTTCATCCATATTTATTTCCTTTTAAAATTACTGAAATATTAACAATTCTTTTATGTAGTTATCACTAAGAATAATCAAGAAGAACAAATAGCCAAACTAGCCAACATGATTGCAAGTCATACACAGAAACTATGTGCCACTTTATTTAGGTGTACAGAACAGTGTCCCTTTGAAATTTGTGTGTCCTAGTAGTACGGGACTGACCTATGTTGTATTGCTTAATTCACTGTCACTTTCCTCCCATTGTTCATTGATTTGCTCAAGCAGGTCCAGTAATGCCTCCATCAGGAGACTTGTTGCTGTGTTTGGCATATTGAATACGTCATGGGAAGCTTGCAGGCTTTGCCGTGCAGGTGAGATACTCTCTAGCTTGCCAGGCTCTCAGAGAGGAGCAGAGGAACCGAACTCTGGTTGGTCTGGTGGACCGCATGCAAGGCAAATGCCCTACCCGCTGTGCTATCACTCCAGCCCATTGCTTAATTATTTAAGATATTCCTTGTTCCTTCCCAGCTGGACAAGCATTTTAATTGTGTGAGGTAGTTTAATAAGATAATTTGCTTTCTTTCTCTTTGTGGAAAGATTTAATCCCACTGTTACAGTAATCTATATCTTTGGCTTATTATGTAACACTAGTTGATGTACTAAGCAGGCTTTTTAGGTCACTTTTGCAGCTCACTTTAATCAAAATATAATCTTACAGTAAGATCCATGTGGAGTAATTTAATTAGAATGCATTCTCAGGGAAGATCAGTAAAGAACAGGAAGAAATGCATTGAAAGGAACCTTGATCCAAAATGTTTGGTCATGTTATCCAAAAGAAGTGAATTTCTCCTGACTGCAACATTTTAATTGTACTGACCAAGGGACATGCTATGTGTTCTACTTGAAATGTGTTCTTTAATAATAAAATAAAATAAAAATTTATTTTCTGCTAAGGAAAGGCACATCAGTATAGGTTATCTGGTGATGTAAAACATAGCATAGAATATTTTGCTTAATTATTTTACTGCCTCTGAGTAGTATGGTCAGTAAGTATCCCTGAAAACAGTTGTTCAGTTCCTTCGGAACTAATTTTATTCACCTCTGAAATCCCTTAAGTTATATTTTATAATGTTGTAACTTCTAGCCAGTTCTATATTACCACTCCTCCAAGTATTATCTGGTAAATTCTTTTATTTTCAATTTTCTTATTTAAAAATTTTATTGAGATTCAATAAAAAACACTATTTTAAAAATTATTTGTTTTTTTTTTCTTGATTGGAGACACCAGATAACTGTCAGAACTTAATTCTGGTTCAGAACTAAGTGATTACTCTTGGAGGTACACCAGGGACCATATGTGGTGCCAGAGTCAAACCTGGGTAGATCACATGCAAGACAAGTGCTCTACATGATATGAAAAATAGTTGAATTTTTAATTTTTTATTGTAACATATGTTTCTCCTTTTGGAAATGATTAAACATGTTTACTCACTGGAGCTACCAATTATTTTTCATACCACTATTTTTGCTACCTATATTAATTTTTAAACTCATTTTCATATCTAATTTTTCTGTCAAATTTCCTAGTAGAGTTTTCAAAACTTCAATACCTGGTATAGTTTTAGTTTTGTCTCCATAAATCTTCTCCTGACTCATTTTTATACATTTCAAAATTCAGCATGTAGTTTAACTGAACTGGAACAGATCTTCATGACAGGCTTTGTCATTGCAAATTTTGTCACCTTATTTTTGATTTGATTGATTTTATCACTTGATCACTTAATCACTTGACATCCCGTTACTCATCAATTTGCTCGAGTGGGCGCCAATAATGTCTCCATTTGCCTCTGTCGCATGCTAGTATAGCCCAATGGCATCTGCTCACTCCAGGAACACCAAGAGCATCAAACTGTTTGTTCAGGGTCTTGATGAAGAAGTCTGACCATCTCGTAGGTGGGCGGCCACGCAATCTTTTGACGTTCTGTGGAATCCAGTTGGTAACGGCTCTAGTCCAGAGTCATTTCCAAATCTCATTACGTGTCCAGCCCATTTGATTTTCGATGCCTTGGCAAACAAGATAGTGTCCAGCCCATTTGATTTTCGATGCCTTGGCAAACAAGATAGTGTCCCAGATTCTTGATTGTTGATGGAGGTCAGAACTCTGGATTCTTTCTCTCGCTTGAGTGAAGCGTGATACTCCAAGCATAGCTCTTTCGATTCCTCTTTGGGAGACCCGAGTAATGTTCTCATCCTGTTTTTGTAGAGCTCGGGTCTCTGAGGCGTATATTAATGCAGGAAGAACAGTGGAATCAAAGAGATGTTCCCAGAGCCAGAGGTTCCTTGTCCTTTTAGCTATGTCTTCCAAGCCCTTAAAGGTGGTCCATGCCGCTCTCTTCCTCCTGTGCAACTCAGGTGCCAGGTCTTTGGTCATGTTTAGTTTTCGACCTAGGTACACACAACTGTTGCAATCAGAGATGTTTGTTCCATTGAGGGTGAATGGGAAATCAAGAACAAGTCCTTTTCTCATAAACATTGTCTTCGTGAGATCCAGCTGTAGTTCGACCTTTCTACACTCAAGGTCGAAGTCAGCCAACAGTTGTGCCGCTGTAGAACAGTACAACAGTCCTGCTGGTTTTCCATTGGGATGGAACCTTGCATTCAGACAGGTAGTGTGTGAAGAGCCAATCCAGTATATTGATGAATACTGACAGCAGATTATTCAATTGTTCAGGTCTGACCTTGTCTGGGCCGTGTGCTGTTTGCTTCTTTATCAACATAATGGCGTGTTGATTTTGGAAGGGAAAAACTTTGGGAACAACAGATCCATCCTGAAGAATTTAGTATGTGGGGAGGTAGACATGGTTATCAAAGAGATCCAAGTAGAAGTCATGGATAATCTTCTCCGTTGCCAATCTGGAAAATGTAATAGATCCATCAGGGTATAGGAGGACAGTCATCTTGGTCTTGTAGTTGGCGAAGGACAGGCAGGCTTTACTAATGCTTTTCCCGGCTTCTGCAACAACTGCTAGCACTGCTGCTCTTCTCTCTTTGAGGTCTTCCTTGATCACTTCTCTGCACTGCTTTGCAAGCTCAAATGTTTGCCTGTGGTTGCCTGAGGCTCGTATCCAGCCATGTTGGTGAATGAGCTTGAGCGTTTTTGAATACAAGCTTCTTTTTTGGCTATCTGTCTCTCGGCATTCCTCACACAATCATGGAGTTCCTGAACCAGTCCATCGTATTCTTCATCAATGCTGTCAACGACAGCATCTTACCATGTTGCTGCAATAGTGCTAAAGAGTTCCCAGTTGGTGGTTGTTCTGTGAGTTCTCTTCTTAAACTTTGCATCTTGCTCCGTGAAGTAGAATTTTGCATGAAGGAGATGGTAGTCCGATCCCATTTGGTATTTTGGGGCAAAAGCGACATCAGTCAGGCAAAACCATTGATTGAATAGGATGTGGTCAATTTCATTGTGGAACCGGCCATCAGGAGACTCCCATGTCCAATGTTTAGATTCAGCCTTCTGGAATTGTAAGTTATCATGGATGGTCTTGGTCGAGATGATGACCTCAGAAAGTCTCTCACCCTATTCGTTCCATTCTAGGCCATGAGTCCTGATGAGGAGTTCTTCAACTGTTCTTTTCAGTCCTATCTTGGCACTAAAATCACCTACGATGATTTTGTAGAAGGTGTGGTCTTCCTGATAGAACTTCTCCAGCTCCACATAGAACTTCTCAATTTCTTCGTCATCATAATTGGATGTTGGTGTGTAGACAATGAATATAGAAACTGCCGGCAGTGAGCCACATCTATTCAAGCGTAATCATCTGATTCAGGTTGTTAGGCATTCGAATGAATCAATGCTCATGGCCAGGTTCATGTTGACAAGGACACTGACACCACCGATGCCTCTTTTGTCGCATGTTCTGAGGAACAGTTCTCCAGTGTTGAAAATGGCGTGATTTGGTTGATGCCTTCTTGTCTCGGTCAGACCAATGATGTTGTACTTGATCTTTCACTCTTGCACCATCAGGTCCTTGATGGATGCATCCAATGCCAGTGTACGTGCATTGAAAGTACAGACAGTCTTTTTAGTTCTTCTTCATTTTGGCAGTCTAATTTGGTCTTGAGATTTTGTCAGCTTCTCCTTCCTTATTCTTTTTAATGCTGCCATATTGGTGGCTCTTTCAGCATCAGGGGAATGAGTCTCATTGTATTTATTGTTTTTGGCATATTGAATGGGGCTGGAGCGATAACACAGCGGTAGGGCGTTTGCATTACAAGCGACCAACATGGCCGCCCTGAGTACGATTCCTCCGCCCCTCTCGGAGAGCCTGGCAAGCTACCGAGAGTATCTCACCCGCACGGCAGAGCCTGGCAAGCTACCTATGATGTATTTGATATGCCAAACACAGTAACAACAAGTCTCATGATGGAGACGTTACTGGGCCCACTCGAGCAAATCGATGAACAACAGGAGGACTGTGACTGTGACTGTGTCATATTGAATACACCATGGATAGCGTACTTGATTGATTTCATAGGACTCCAATATTAGATATTCTCACTGAGACTGAATTTGAAAGGATATTAGTTTTTTCCCTCTAAACTATTATCAAGATATAGTTTTATTTTACGTTCTAAAAGCAGTAAAGAATAACATACAAGAGAGCTTTAAGTATGAGTTGATGGATTAAAAATGTTTAATTCCTAGAAAGTACCTCAATGTCTAAATTATTTTCTTCTTGATATTTCATTGTATCATTTCATAGAAGTTTTTACAATATCCTTTGTCTGTGTCTATAGTCTAAAATAAGATAAACAGAAGAATACATGCGAGAAATAAAAAAAATGTTTTTTGTTATTAGGTGGTACACTTATAAAATTATGTGAAAAATATAACATATAAAACAGTTTTCATAAGATATACAATACCAGAATAACCCTGTAATTAAAAATAAGAATCCAGACACTTCTCTGAAGAAACATGAATAGCGAACAAGTGCATGAAAATGTGCTTGTCACTACTTATATTCAAAAAACTCAAATCAAGATGACATGAATATAATCTCACATCAGTGAGAATGGCACATATCAAAAAGAAATGGAGTAATCTGTGTCGAAGGAGATGTGGAGGAAAAGGAACTCTCATCCACTGCTGGTTGGGAGCGTTTTCTGTTTTAACCTTCATGAAAAACAGCATGGGGATTTCTCAGAGAAGTAAGAATAGATTTACCTTACAACTCAGCTATTCTATTTCTTTGTACATACTCACAGGGCACAAAGGCATCCATTCACAAAGACATATGTAATCATATCTTAGCACTACAACTAGTATGCAGAATTAATTCAGGTGTCCAACAATAGATGAGTAGATAATGAGAATGAGGTACATAAACACAATGGAATAGGGATTGAGCCCTTTTGGGCTGCATGTTTGGCAGGAGCCCTACTCACTGAATTATCTCTCTAGCCTTTAAAAATATTTATTTTCTTTAATATTGTCCTTCTTGTGTCGTGAATATCAATAGCTCAAAACACTTTCACTTAATAGCTAAAACAAAAACAACAACAACAACAAAAACACACAAAGTGACACTATGACTCAATGCACTCCAATTCTTCAGAAAAAGACTAAACTGTTTTAAACAATTCCCCAAGTTATTGTTAAGCAGTTTTTCTTAATTTGAAATATTTGGAAAATTTTGTTAACTGTTTAGAAAACTGGCTTATTTTTCTCATTGTAGGATGTGTAATGATAAAATATGAGGGATTGTTCCATTTACAGCTTAGATTAATTAATTCAGTGTGGTTGATGACATCCTAACTTTCACAATGATGGTATACATTTCAGAAAAATTTTATCTTACAAGCAAATTGCTCACAAGTTTTCATACGAAGAAAAGAGAAGTGAAAGGCATGATATGAATTTGGATAATAATGACTCCTAGTCATTTTATCATTTACATTCTAAATTAACCCTACAGAAAAAGGAGAAAATTTTTTACCGTGTAATCTTCCTTAGAATTATCATGTTGTAGCTACCAAATAAAAAACTGATGGTTAATGTAGTTTCACTTACTTTTACTAAAGAAAACATCTTTTATTTTGAGTGCACTCTACTGAGAGGCAAAAGTCACAGCACTTTCTAGAATGACAAAAAAGTAAAATTTTTGTTTAAGGAGATTAGGCTTTTAAACATCAATTTCTGTAAAATAAACAATTAAAAATATGCATATTCATTTTAAATAAAATTCTAAATCTACAAAGTTTAAAAAGCAAGTTTTCTCAATCACACACTGGGAAAAGAGAGATTTGTATTTTATAAAAAAGGAGTGAAAATAAATAACTTAGGAATTCAGAAGAAACTGGGCTTACAATAATTACTCTCTACTGAGATCAGGTAATGATTCTGACATTAAACATTATATCAATGGCAACTATCGCCCGATCTGCCTATTGTCTGTCATCTACAAGTTGTTCACTCGAGTCATCCTAAGTAGGATTGACAGAACACTGGATGAAGGACAACCATGCGAGCAAGCAGGGTTCCGCAAAGGATTCAGCACCATCGACCATATCCACATGATAATCAAGTTCATTGAGGTTTCTCGGGAGTTCAAGATGCGGCTCTGTTTAACGTTCATTGATTTAAAGAAGGCTTTTGATTCTGTTGAGACGGAAGCAGTCATTGAAGCCCTAGCCAATCAGGGCATTCAAGCCCAATACATCAGGATCCTCTGTGAGCTGTATTGCGGATTCACTACCAGGATCTCACCATTCTACAAAGAAGTGATCGTTGATGTCAAGAGAGGGGTGAGGCAGGGTGATACCATTTTACCGAAACTCTTCAGTGCCACCCTCGAGAACATCATGCGCCGACTGGAATGGGAAGGAATGGGAGTGAAGATAGATGGTTGGCAACTACACCACCTCCGCTTTGCTGATGACATTGTTTTAATAACACCAAACATCAGCCAAGAGGCGCAAATGCTGGCCAACTTTGACCGTGAGTGTGGAAAGGTAGGACTACAGCTGAATCTTACGAAGACAATGTTCATGAGAAACAGCCTCGTTCCTGATGCCCCATTCGCTCTCAACGGAACGACCATCTCCGAATGCAACAGCTATGTGTACCTAGGTCGAGAAGTCAACATGACAAATGACCTGGCACCCGAGCTGTGCAGGAGGAAGAGAGCGGCTTGGAACGCCTTCAAGAACGTCGAAGAAATAGCTAAGAGGACGAAGAACCTCCGGCTCCGGGCACATCTCTTTGATTCCACTGTTCTTCCTGCATTAACATATGCCTCAGAGACCTGAGCCCTACGCAAACAAGATGAGAACGCTATTCAGGTCTCCCAAAGAAGAATAGAAAGAGCTATGCTTGGAATATCACGTTTCACTCAAATGAGAGAAAGAATCTGGAGTTCTGACATCCGTCAACGATCAAGAATCAGGGACGCTGTCTCGTTTGTCAAGGTGTCAAAAATCAGATGGGCTGGTCACGCAATGAGATTTAAAGACGACTGCTGGACTAGAGCTGTTACTGACTGGATTCCACGGGATGTCAAAAGACCGCATGGCTGTCCACCTACCAGATGGTCAGACTTCTTCGTAAAGATCATGAACGATCAGTTTGAGACTCTTCATGTTCCCAGAGTGAACAGATGCCATTGGGCTACACTAGCACGTGACAGGGACAAATGGAGACGTTACTGGTGCCCGCTCGAGCAAATCGAGGACTAACGGGAAGTTAAGTGATTAAGTTATTTATATCTGTAATGAATTTAGTACCTATTAAATGCCAGGGAATGATAGAGAACTCTTGATTTTTATAGCATTATCTCCATATTATGGAAGAAAGAACTAAAACTTAGAAATGAATTCTGTTATGTAGCTGTTGAGAGTTGATGAGTAGTCTTGTTTCTAAACTTTATTTGACCATGTTTTCTTTATAGGATCAATCTGAAAAGTAAAGCAAAAATGATTAATAGCCTTACCCCATTTCAGTTACCTTATTTTTAGTATTAGTAAATATATAGTTTATGTGTTATAAGTGTAATATATGTAGTTTCATATGCACATATATTAGAGTTTGATTTAATTTAGCTTAGTGATGTCAAGTAACAAAAATCCCTTATATTTTTTTCAAAACTAAGATCCTGCTGTAATATTAATTAAAAATTTAATAAGTACTTGTTAAACTGTTAAATTGGCTTGTATTTAATTGTAATAAGTACCTTAAAATTGCTTATGAACCTATGCCCCCTGGTGCCGTGTAATCCCATCAGCGGCCAAGATTCTGAGACTATAAAAACCAGCTCCCGGAGGAGAAGAGCGCAGTCTATTGCCCCCGCGCCTGGCTGTTCCTCACCGGGGCCCCTTGGAGGGGAGCGTGTGAGCTTTCCTCCCCCCCCCCCAACCAGGGCTCCGGCAGCCGAAGACCTCCAGGACCAGCCACCACCATGCTGAGACCACTGCCCGCACACCTGAAGGTACCGGCAGAGGGACAAAGCCACGTGGGTTCCGGGGCCGAGATCTCCAAGCCTACTCAGATTGGAGTCAAGCATCCTCCACCCAGATCCTCCAAATTCCAGTAGGCAGGGGTCACACCCACCAACTGGCCCCCTGGCGCTGTGTAATCCCATCAGCGGCCAAGATTCTGAGACTATAAAAATCAGCTCCCGGAGGAGAAGAGCGCAGTCTCCTGCCCCCGTGCCTGGCTATTCCTCGCCGGGGCCCTTAGAGGGGAGCGGGTTGAGCTTTCCTCCCCGCCCTGGCCAGGGCCCTGGCAGCCGAAGACCTCCAGGACCAGCCACCACCATGCTGAGACCACTCCCCGCACACCTGAAGGTACCGGCAGAGGGACAAAGCCACGTGGGTTCTGGGGCCGAGATCTCCAAGCCTACTCGGATTGGAGTCGAGCATCCTCCACCCAGATCCTCCAAATTCCAGTAGGCAGGGGTCACACCCACCAACTGGCCCCCTGGCGCCGTGTAATCCCATCAGCGGCCAAGACTCTGAGACTATAAAAATCAGCTCCCGGAACCGCGCAGCCGCACTTGCGGCCGCGTGACATCTTATTATGACATCTCATTCCTACTTTCACACACTGGCAGGCTACCGAATGTAGCCTGCCCACATGGCAGAGTCTGGCAAACTCCCCGTGACGTACCCAATATGCCAAATACCAGTAACAATGTTGGGTCTCATTCTCCTAAAGAGCCTTGAATATAATCTCAGGGCTATGATGAAGGAGACGTTACTGGGGCCTGCTCGAGGCAATCGACGAATAACAGGATGATCTGTGATCTGTGATCTGTGATGAATCTATGCAATGAGTTCAGGAAGAATAAATCTTAATTTAATTTTTACTATTTGTATTTTTAATGGGCTGGAACAATAGCACAGCGGGTAGGGACTTTGCCTTGCATGCGGCCAACCTGGCTGACCCAAGTTTGATTCCTCTGCCCCTCTCGGAGAGCCCGGCAAGCTACTGAGAATATGTCGCCTGCATGGGAAAGCCTGGCAAGCTACCCATGACGTATTCGATATGCCAAACACAGTAACAAGTCTCCTGATGGAGACATTACTGGGCCCACTTGAGCAAATTTATAAACAATGGGAGGACAGTGCTACATTACTACAGTATTTTAAATAAAATATTAAATATTCAGATTACTAGATGTATGCATAATATGTAAAAGAACATTTGAAATCTGGGTGAACATAAAATACACTGAATAATTAGAGAATTATGTCCAAAAGGCTTGTGCTTAAGCTAAGATTCCTAGTTAATAAGTAAATGAAGTAAAACAAACATTGAACTAAGCAGATAGGACTAAATTGACAGTGAGTATGTTTTCTATAAACAGATTTATAAGAAATTGACAAGAAATCTGTTTTGTTCCTGCACAATGAGTAAAAAAATAAAATTTTTATTAGCATGATGATATAAATAAAAATAACAATGATATATTATTTTATAAGGTAAATTTTAAAAAGCAGCAAAAGGAAATATCATCAGGGTGTGGAGAAATGGAGACTCTTAAATACTGCTAATGAAGGTGTACAACACATACAATGTCATAGAGAAATTGTTTTAACATTGTCTAGAAAATCTGAACATACAACCTCTCTATACTCCTGTAATTTTACATTCTGGTTATTACTTACCACTTACCAGCACACATAACCAAGAGTATTTCTAAAAGCTTTGTTTCTAAAAGCTGAAAACTGGAAACTACACAAAATATTCACTCACAAAACAATAGAGAAACATGTCTATTATAATTCATAGAATGTATGTCAATAGAATCAAAGACCCAGCTATGAAAAAAAATTTACCTGTGTTAACAATATCATCATGAGTACATCACAAGAAGTGTTACAAGTAAGAACAATTTATGGAAGATGCCATAAGAGTGTGATAGCCGTGAACATACAATTCTACAACACAGCATTGCATTGTTTGCACAGACAAAAAAATTAGAATGAACGCTACAAAATAATACACAACTCAGGATAATAGCTATTTTTATGCTGAGGGAGAACACTTTTTTAAGAAGGATCACACAGGGGCTTTCAAACTTCTGGTAAACTTTCTTTTCTCAGACTGATTCATAAGCTCATTTCTTATAGTTTATATAAAGTTTATGCTATTTTATATGTATGGAATTCACAGGAAAATTTAAAAATACATTTGTAAATAAATGATGTTATCTGTAACACAAACCATTAACAATGAGAAGGTTCAGTTCTCTGAAAGGGTGGGGATGTTTGGGATATGACTATGAGAGAAGGTGATTGAAATGGAGCTATCAGTCCTCTTGAAATTAAGGTCATCAAGAATCCAGTAAGACAAAGTTTTATTCTTTTTTTTTTAAAAAAATATATATAGGAGTCATAGCTAGTGGTGGTGAGAATAGGGGGTAGCTACTCAGTGTCAGTGATCAAATCCAGGGACTTCCAAATACAAGACATATTCTCTACCACTTAAGCTATCTATCTTGCCTCTGAAAAACAACAGTTTACCAGCTGTGACACAGACTCAGAGTCAAACTTATTTTAAGGCGAGAAGAAATTTTTATAAAATTGTGGTGAAGTAAGCCAGAAGATTAAGGATAAACACAGGATAATATCACTTATATGTGGTATTCAGAATAACTGAATGAGAGAATGCAATCTTTTAAAGTGGGGATGCACAGATTAACGTTGGCTCCGGAGTTTAGGGAGGAGAAGAAAAGGAAGAGTAGAGGGGATGAAAAGGAGAGACATATGAGAAGCAACAGGGGTCAGAACAAAGGACTAGCCATGGGAAAGGTGGTGATGAGTAATGATATAGTCAAATATTCAAACAACACTAAAACCAAGAGATCCAAATTTTAACTACTGAACTTCCAAGGTGCCAGTCAAGAGAGCAGCTTGGAAGGGAACCTGGAAACACTGGTGGAGGGAAGTCGACATTGATGGTTGGGTAGGTCCTGCAATATGTATACCTAAAACTCAATTAAATATAACTTTGTAAATCATGTTTCTTTAATTACAAAAAAAAATCACAAGCACACATAATGTGGGAATCGCATTCAATGATATTCAGGGGCTAACAGCTATATTCAGCAGAGCCAAGAAGCCACACGTTTGCTGGATCAAAACAGGGTCTTTCACATGCAAGACATGTGCTCTGCTCTATCACTTGAACCATATCCCCAGTAAGCCAATATTTTTTCAATTGATATCAGATTAGCCTGGAAATCACCCAGGACAGTGATGGAAGACTTGATAGAGAGAGCAAATATCATGAAGATTCCAGATTCTTTGTTCTAAGAGAGATGAGTCATTGTCAACAAGACAGGGTAAAGAATCATAAGTATATGCCATCATTTTACAAATGTTTTTTCTTTTTTTATCAATGGAAAATGAAGGAGTTGTCACTGGAAAGCTGTGGCGGAGAGGGAGAAGGTGAGTATGGGTGAAGGCTGGGGGGAAGCTCTCATCTGAGGAAGTTCTATAGGTGGAAAACATCCTAATAAAATTCTGAGGAAATACATCAGATAGTCTACAGAGCAGAGCAGAAATGCTGACAGTTGTCTCGACTACAGGGCCTCTCAGAAGCCAAGTTTCCTCGTAGAACTGCCAATGTATCACAGAAAGGGGCTATCATATGTTGCTATCTGGGAGCAGTGGAAACTGTGGAGAGCCTGGCTCACTATCACACCTTCCTTTCTATATGAGAGACATAAATGGATGAGCAGGTCATTCAATTGAGAGCGTCCAAAATGACCTTTTCCTCAGAAGCCATCACTTTTATTAGCAGTCCCCACACAAAGTTCTTATAGCAACTGTTTTCAAAACCCCAAAAAAAGTTTTCTTCCAGATTTTTTCAGTTTATACAGAGATGACAATAGCCATGTTTACATAACCTACTAATTATACCTCATGGGTAGTAAGAGCTTTGTGTTGAGTGGCTTGCACACTTTAATTCTAATTATTCCCAGTGATTTTCCTGTACAGTATTTAGTTTTCAGTCTGTTGATGAGACGCCCCTTCAGCACAGATGGGAAATGCTTATTATGCTAATCGAGCTCTGGGTTGTTAGTGGAAATTATTAAATGGAGATGTAAGTGATGCCTCTGGTGGAATGGAGAAGGTGAGCAGGTAAAAAGCAGAGATAAATGTGCCCGTGACTAAGTGGGGGTTGATTGGGATACTCCAAGTTCAAAGAAAAGAAAATTTGTTACACTTTCTAATTTTCATGGTATCTATTCTTTACAGTTAATCTAGCTGAAAGAACTGGAGCAAAGTGGCGGGAAATGACATCACCGATTTATTTACTGAATCTAAGATACAGTATTTCAGGAACTAGAGAGACAGCTCAATGGATTTGAGTACATGTTTTTCATGTAAGCATGTTTGCACTACATTTCATAGTAGCCTGAAAACCTCCAAGAGTGATCCTGAACCAGAATTATTCTTTGATCATTTCCAGGTGAGGTTCCAAAAGCAAAGATGTATATACATATGCATGCATATATGCACATACTTATATATATATTTAAGATTATACGTTAATTTATTATAATATTCAAGAAATATCAAGAGAAAAGCCCAAGAAAACTTTAATAAGAAATATTTAAGGCCTGTAGTGATAGCATGTACTATCATTGACTTTCTAGTCCCCAACGTCTAGTCCTGAGCATCTAGTCTTCAACATCTAGTCTTCAGCATCTATTCTTCAGCAACTTGTCCCCCAACATCTTCAACATCTCATCCTCAGCATCCAGTCCTCAGCATCTAGTCCCAATTTTCTCATCCTCAACATCTAGTCTTCAACGTCTTCAACATCTCCTTCCCTCTTATCCCTTGCCACATAGTTATATAGAAATAACGAAGGGTGGGGATACAAAGTTGATCTTGAACATTATCATAACAACAAACAGATGTAAAGCCTCTCCTTCAGGAGATTTACTCAAGGGCAAAATCTCATCCTAGGATTCAGCACTCTAGATTACTAGGAGGTCCAGCACTCTAGATTACTAGGAGGTCCACTCAAGGGCGAGATTCCATCCAGGGTGTTTTGCTTTCTCCTTTCCTCAACCAGCAATCTATTCAAACAGTCATAGTAAATTTACTTCCTATAATAGCAATGTCATTTTGTTTGAACACAGTAAGAGTATATTAAGCTTAAGGGTTGGCTCTTCCTGCGCATAACTTGCTATATATTCTAGACCATAGTTTTCAGGCCAGCTTCGTCTTTCCTAATACCAGCAGCATTCCTATTTAGTTACTTCTTCTTGGGTCATGACAAAGTTTTTCCATAGCTGTGTTCTTAATTTATAGTTAAGCATTATGGTGCTTGGACTGGCATTTCGATGACAGCATAGCTCTCAGCTTGCCCTAGGTCCATCCAGTCCTTCTTTGGGACCTTGCTCTTAGAGTACTAGGAACTAAGGGCAACTGAGGTTTAATTCAAGTAAATATAGATGCTCAGGAGTATATACTATTTTGGAGTCAGTTAATTCCCATGTTACATAGCATAATGTTAACTGTCTTCCTCTATCTCTATAAAAAAGACATTGCTAACTAAACTATGTGACTTAAAGAAAAGAGTAAGGCTATATAGGAATATTAGTGATTGATGTTCCTCATTTAGGTTGTGGGTGTGGCTCAATAAACCTAAGCTTCCTGGAGGAGCAAAGACAACCGAGTGTTATCCAACACCCAGTGATGCTCAGGAGTATCCTGGCTCTTCACCAAAAATAGCTCCTGGTAAGGGCCTGAGTGATTACATAGTGGGTAAGACATCTGCCTTACTTGTAGTAGATGTGGGTTTGATCCCCAATTTCCCATATCGTTCCCTGGGCCTGCTGGGAATGATTCCTGGGTGCAGAGCCAGAAATAAGCCCTGAGCAGCTCTGGGCATATCCTCAAAACAAAAAAAATTCCAATAATAATAATAATAAAATGAATTACCCTGTCAGAACTATGAGATGCCAAAGATTAAACCCAGTTTGGCTATATACAGGGGAAGCGCCTACCCTGTACATTGCTCCATCCCTGATATTTGTAAGCAATATATGTATGTTTATGTTTTTGCATCTTCTTCAGTATTTCTGAAAATCTAAAAATTGGTAGCTTTTATCAGTTTATAGAAAACAGAGGATAAAACTGATTCAAAAGATTATCTGAATAGGTAAATTAAAATGAAAACATTTTGGTAGGGTTGAAAATGCTGAAAATGAATGTTCAACGATGGTCTCCAACAAAGAAGTACCTATTACTTGTCCCTGTATCCAGTGAATATGACCTTATTTGGAAGAAGAGTCTTTGAGGATATCATGAAATTACAGATTTTGAGATGAGATCATTCTGTATTCTCTTAGTAAGTCCTAAATCCAATGAAAAGTGCCCATGTAATAAAATTCTGAGAGTGACACATAGATAAGAGATGATCATGAAAGCTAAGATTTGAGATATGGGCCTACAAGTAAGGGAATCTGGAAAAAGTAAGAGAAGAATATCCTCCCAACTCTGGGAGGAAATACAAACCTAACTCTCAGGAATGTGAAAGAATCAATTTTGACTATTCAGCTCATGGTAAAATTTTCACGGTCACGGTCACACGGTCCTCCCGTTGTTCATCAATTTGCTCGAGCGGGCCCAGTAACATCTCCATTGGAGACTTTGTTGTTACTGTGTTAGGCATATCGAATACATCACGGGTAGCTTGCCAGGCTCTGCCCTGTGGGCGAGATACTCTCGGTAGATTACCAGGCTCTCCGAGAGGGGCGGAGGAATCGAACTCGGGTCGGCCATGTTGGCTGCATGCAAGGCAAACGCCCTACCACTGTGCTATCACTCCAGCCCGGTAAATTTTTACTTTAAGATATTTATGCAGTTAACACTTAATAGACAGTAGATGAATTTTTATGCTATTATGCTATTTGCTTTATTATTCTAAAGAGTATCTAAATGTGTCTGACACATTAATTGGTTAGCAAATAAATCTTAACATGGATAGAGTATAGGATTTTGTCACAAAATCTTCTCAATTTATGGTCTATGATGCTGGATAAGTTTATTACTAAATAAACTTTCATATTTTTATATCTAGAATGTAATTAAAAACACTTTGAATTATAGAAATTATAAATATATTGGTATATGTGTATATTTACTTATATACATATATGTTTATATGAGATATTAAAGATAAAGATATATGAAATACATATTAATAAACTATAACTTACATGCACATGGTTATGAGGCCTGGAACTGTTATATTTTTTTGAAGAGTTCAATTTGATAAAGATCTATCAAGTAGCTTGTCAGAAAAGTGGCTATTAAAACAAAAGAAGCACTATCAGACCAATTGAAAAGATTAAACCAGTTTATTCATTCTTTTCTTTCTATGACTAAGATGTAACAAAGAAAAGGAAATTGTGATTATAAAGCATCTTAACTATTTAAAAAAGCATACAAACTTTTATATATCAACTATACCTAACATTTTTCTTCTAAACAGTGTCTTTCAAAACTGGAGACACAGCAGAAACAGTACCCCACATCCTGGTGGTCTTTGTGGGTGCTTTACGTATGACAATGTCATATAGGAAGATTGTTTCTAGACTTTGGTGCATGTGTCCCAGAGGTACTTTCCTCAGTGCTGTTTGTTCTGAGTATAAAGTTGCTAGGAATGAATCAGAGCCTGTGTGTTTGGGTTGGTGAAAGCCCTGGGGTCCTCCTGGCATCCAAACTGTGCTCTGGTATCTGTGGAAATTCTTCTTCATTATATGGGGACAGACTGAGTACCCACCCCGGCGAGATAAATGTACCCCAGATGTGGCACTGAAAGTGAGATGACATTCCTACAATTATCAAACAGGACTCAGAGAATAAAGAAATATTCTTTTTCACCTGTGAGGGGGAGGATCTGATGTTCTTCAAGAGTCCATTTCCTTGCACCTGCCATTTTCACAACTTCCTCCAGCTCATAAATAGGCTTATTGTATAAAATGTGTGTGATTTCCTAGCAGGGATGGTATTGAAGAGCAGCCATCAGAGAGGCAATCTTCACATAATCTAATGCTAGCAGCCTGCTTCTTCAAGCTGGGGAGCAGGAGTATAAAAAGACTTGTAGTCACCAGTCTTCAGTGAAAGAACATCTCTACACTCGCCTACTGCCTTATATGTTTATTCTGAAAAGAGGAGACTATGGCTGTGAAAGTTAGGACAAAAGCTATTTAACACTGAGACTGAAAGAACCCTTTATTAAATTCTGTTGACTTTAAACAGGGAGAATTCATGCAGTCCTAGTCAATAAGACTGTTTTCTTTCATGTTTCAGGTCTGTATTTGTAGGAAGACAACTTGCTGTATGTCAAAAGGAATACTCTTAGATCCATCTATTTTATTCCAGGAGAAGATCCAATAGAGATTAGATAGGTGACTATAGATAGTTTCTGTATAAAATTATAGATCACAGGGGGCTGGAGAGAGTACAATGGAGAAGGCACTTGCCTTGCACATGGCCAGCCCAGATATGATCTTCAGCATCCCATATGATCCCCAGAGCCCTTCAAGAGTGATCCCTGAGCTCAGAGCCTGGAGTAAACCCTGAGCACTGCCACTGTGGCCCCCAAACACAAAACAAAACACATTTGTAGAGTACATAGGTTGTTTTGCAGCTTCTTTTCAAGCCTGAATAGCTTAAAAAGATTAAAGGAAGCATAAATGGGCAATAATAATCCATTCCTCACATTTCCCCAAATTACAAGGCCCCCACAACCATGTCTTCAGAGAGTTCTAAGCTGTAGACTTCTTTCATATGCCAGAGTCCAGAAAAAGCCCATTCATAGTCTTTTTCATATTTCAGATACTTCCCATTCTTATGAGAAATTGAGGTTGAGATGTCATGCTTTACTCTTCATACCCTCAGAGATATAGGTTGGAAAGCTTCCTTTTAGAAAACATTTATTTCCAAAGATAGAGTACTCAGTAACTAGTTACAAAGAAGTCTTGGCCCTCCTTAGCAGTTTCCAGAGTACATTTAAGCCCTAGGGTTTACACTTTGGAAGAATTAGTGTACCGGTTTTAGACAGTACTAGTTATTTCACAGATATCTTTCCCTTTGGTAGTGTATATGTATTCTATGTTAAATTTGAGGGTTGTGATATTTCTATATCAACTCAAAAACTTAATTTAAAATACTGTCAAAATAAAATCTCATCCCCAAATAAGATATTAGAAGTGAAAATACAGCTATTATGAATTTTACCCTATTGTATAAAAATTATAAATGATCTCGAGGGGTGGCTAGAACACCCTTGGTGACAGTATAGGGAAGAGAAGGAAAGAAATAGAGTGAAGGGGAAGGGGAGGAGAAACATGATAACAATGGGGGCAGGAGCCAAGGAAATTCAGCTACATGTATGGTGCCAAGGAAAGATAAAGTTAAATATCCAAATCATAGAGTCAACAATATTTAAATCACAAGACCTGTTTTAATAAACAGGTATAGAAGGTTCCTATCAAGATAGCAGGCTGGGGCTGAGGTTGGGGGTTAGGAGAGGGAATTTGGGAACACTGGTGAAAGACGTTGACACTGGTGCAGGATTAGTAAAGGAACATTGTCAAAAACAAAACTTTGAATACCTTTGTAATTCATGATAAATTAACAAAATAAAATTTTGAACAACAATATAAATCTTCCCCCAAGCTTTGAAGAAATCATAATAAAATGACAATTCACAGATGAAAAACAAAGCTTTGAAAGATATAAATGATAAAATAGTGATTCTGAATAAACTAATAACTAGAATTTTTGCCAATATTGACACGGAAATATAAATTTTTCCTATGAAAAATAAAAGGTCACATTAATTCAATGGGGAAACACACACACAAAGTTGATTCTTAAGTTTATTCACCCACAGCTGACATGCCAGAATTGTGCTTTCCAATGCTTTTTTGTTTCTGTTTTTAGAGGTAAGGTGGGGATAGACCACATACAGTTATGCTCAGGGTCTACCTCTTCCTGCCTTTGAACTCAGGTATCACTCCTGGTAGTGCTCAGAGGATTATATGCAGTGTTGGGTATAAAACCCTGGTCAGTTATGTTCAGGACAAGAGTCTTACCTGCTGTACTGTCTCTACAATTCTGTTTTCACTCTTGGAGGTAGAAAGTCCTAACACAGAGATTCCTCAGGGAATAGGAAAAGTGCTGTTGAAATATTTAAAACAGGAAAGGAAACCATGAAAGCAAAGTAATAGGGAGTAATAGTAGTTTTCCTCAACATAGTTTATGGATTCAGGTCTAATACCAAAGTCTTTAATCCATTTTAACTGCTGTCCATGGCACATTTTCTGTTTCTTATCATTAAAGAATATGCTACTCTTCACTCTCCATGTGTTTCATGTCCTTATTCTCCTGGTAAGCTTCGATGATCAGTAATTATCTTAAAAACATAGAGATGTTGTTCATTAATGACTTGACATTGTGGTAAAGATAGAGAGTGGGATGTGATGAATGTGAACAGAAAGTAAAAATTTCCATACAGTCTCCATACTTGGCATACGTCGAATTCTTTAACGTATATACTCTTTACAAATGGATGATATAATTTATAAATTTGGCCAGCTTCCAATTTCAAGGATGAAAGAAATTAAAGGTGTACAATATCAGTCAACATTCACATAGTACTTTTTATATACAAAATATTTGCATGTATCTTCTGTAATTATCCCCCAATTTTTATAAAATGAGTATAATTTATAATTTTACATTAATATCAATAATTTAAATAATTATCTTATTTATCCAAGCCAGAAGAAAACCCAGATTTTGTGATACAAGTTCGACTATATCCCCCAACCCCCTAAATTATGCTTAGACAGATTCACAAATTTCCACATTTCTTTGGTAATATTGATAGCAAATCATAGTTGTGTCATTCTGCATGTTCACCTTTCCTTAGAAAGGAGACACTCCACATAGTAGACTGTAAATCTTTCTAGACTAAGACAACTCTCTGTTATTTTCTCGGCTCTGTTCGCCCCAAATTAGAGTCTGACTTTTACAAGATGTCCAACATATATGTACATGTGTATAAATTTTGTCTTAGTGGAGGTTAAGATAAAATTTAGAGAATCTTTACATGGCTTAGAATTAATCATTATATTTGGAATTTCATAGTGATAAATGACATTTTCTATATGCTCTATAAATTGAAATACACCAAATATACATATTCTCATTCAAATGATATTGAAGAATGAAGGTCTATTGATAAACAGAGATGTGCAGGAGGTGTGGGAAGTACAGATTTGCAATTGCAGTGTAGAATATAAGAGAAATTAGTACAGGAGTAAAGAAAAGATCTGGGAGAATGTAACTTCACCAAGAGCTGTTTGTATCTTCTTTACTATCCAGTAAGGGAAGTACAGTTTCAAGATTAAAGTTTACTGCTTCTTGGGAAAATTCCAAACATAGAGCATCCTTAGAGGTGCCTTATGTTTCATTTTTACATTTAATTGAGAAAATCTGTTGTGTTTCCTGTTAATAATGGTCCAAAAGTTGCAGGGAAGGGTTGTTGAATTTGTTCTCTGCACAGGATGCTGTTCTTCAAACCAGCCACTTACACCCACAGATAAATAGTTCTGAGTGATGCAAGGCTACCTTTTAAAAGCAGAGAGACCCAGGAGAGGAATAAGTTGTGTGTATATTTAAGATGCATCTCAAGGATAACTAGGTTTCTGGGTTCTTTCTTGGTTCTTAGAAGAGGGATCAGGAGAAATAAAACAAAATATTCTCTGACACAGGTTTTATAGGTGTAAGCAAAAAATCTATTAACTCCTCCTGATAAAAGCATATCCCTCAACAGAGTGCAAAGGTTAAAAACAAGTCATGGGAAGAGCAGAAGGAATAAAAAATGTAACCAGAATCATACTTCTATCACAGCCTGGCCCATGACCTCATGCAGGTTGATAAGCCATTTCTTCATGTACTATAAGTAGATTTGACACTAATCTCACAGGCTGTAGTGCTTGCCTTGCACTGGAAAAACCCTGTTTGATCCCAAGAACCACATTTAGTCCCCCAGTCACAGCCAGGAGTGATCTCTTAGCAGAATCATGAGTAAACTCTGAGATAGTAAATTTTGACTGTACAAAACAAACAAATAGCTGTATTCTTTCTTACAGGATACTCAGATCTTGTTAGATATCTAATATTAAGAGGCAGAACCCCAGAGAAATTGTCATTTTCTTGCATCTCTAGCACTGTTCTCCCATTGTTCATCAATTTGCTCAAGTGGGCCCAGTAACGTCTCCGTCATGAGACTTGTCGTTACTGTGTTTGGCATATCAAATACATCCGGGTAGCATGCCAGGTTTTGCCATGTGAGAGAGATACTATTGGTAGCTTGCCGGGCTCTCCATTAAGGGCGGAGGAATCGAACCCAGCTCGGCTTGGCTGGCTGCACGCAAGGCAAACGCCCGCATCTCATGCATGATAAGTCAATATGTTCTAAAAAATTAACATCAATCTGTATCTAATAATTGATTGTATCTATGTGCACAATAGACAGAATAGAGGATGAATTAAGATAGCAGAGATGAGGGACCAGCAGGAAAACCCAGGTATGCGGAAACCCATGATTGATATCTCCAAGCCTGCTGGGATTGGGATTGGCCCTCCTCCCCCCGGGTCCCCAGTTTTCCAGAAGCTTGTCAGTCTAACCCACAAACTGTCCCCAGCGCCATGTAATCTTATGAATGGCCAAGATCCAGAGACTATAAATTAAAGCTCCAGAAAGAACTTCCTTGACATTACATTCTATCCATAAAAAGCAATGCAAAACAAATCGTCTAGCATTGCCCTTTCGGCAGGTTTGAGTGGTGGTGAGACTGGTGTCTAAATATCGAATGTAACCAAAATAGAGAGAGGGATGGGGGAAATTGTCTGTCACACAGGCAGGGAAGGGTTAGAATGGGTTGGAGGGGAGGGAATACTGGAGATTTTGGTGGTGGAAAATGTGCACTGGTGAAGGGATGGGTGTTTGATGATTGTATGACTGAAGCTCAAACATGAAAGCTTTGTAACTGTATCTCACCGTGAATCACAAAAAGGGGGGGGATAATAATAAAATCGCTCCAGCCCAATAATAAAATAATAAAATAAAATTAACATTCAGAATAGAATTAAAAAAAAAGAAAACAAAGTCTGTGATACTTTACAAAAATCATTCGTATCACTTGTCGCCCTGTTGTTCATCAATTTGCTCGCATGGGCACCAGTAACGTTTCCATTCACCCCTGTCACATGCTAGCATAGCCCAATGGTATATTGGGGGCTCTTTCAGGGTCCAGGGAATGAGACTTGTTATTGTTATGTTTTTGGCGTATCAAATATGTTACGGGTAGCTTGCCAAACTGCCATGCAGGTGGGATACTCTCGGCAGTTTGCCAGGCTCTACAAGAGGGAGAAACTCTGAGAAAATACTTACTGGGCAGGGGAGATACCATGATCACTTTACCAAAATACAACCAACTAAATTGGATGTCCATTAAGATGGGATAAGTGGCAACTAAAAGGAGAGAAGAGTTTGGATTTTATTCATTTATTTTGGTGAGCTTTTTAAATTCCTAAGATGAAAAACTTTGGTATTCTGGTTATTTGAAAGTTTGAAAAATTGTAGAAGCAATGGTAAATTCACTTTAATTGAAAGCATTTTTTGGAAAGAGAGAGATTAGCTGGGGGTATAATGTGCTAGGAGAAGATAAATGATATGTGTTGTACAATTTAGGTGACAGTCTCAAATATGCAATATTCTGAGGCTGGGATGGATTAATTTTTAATAGTATACATTTAGAAACATTTTTGACACACATAAATTAAATTACATACACAGACACACAAACACATCACTCTTATTTAAGAGTTCATTCTATCTACAATTCAGGATAATCCCATATCTATTTCAAAGGTATTTTACAAGGAAGAGAGAGAGAGACAAAGAGAGAGAGAGAGAGAGAGAGAGAGAGAGAGAGAGAGAGAGAGAGAGAGAGTGCTCACAGCAGATAAGGTGCTTGCCTTGTGTGTTATTGACCTGGGTTTGACATTAGGCACACCATATGCTCACAGGAGTTCAACAGGAATGATTTATTTTATTTTGATTTTTTTATTTTATAAAGTAGTTCACGATATTTGATTGCATTTAATGTTCAAACACTAATCCCGCCACCATTACAACTTCCCATCACCATAGTTCGGATGTTTCCATCCTGAACCAAAGTAGAACCAAAATAATATATTTTGTATTGTTTGTTATGAAAAACTGATGAAAATGCTACAAAAAAATACCCTTAGAGGAAAGAGAGTAAAGATTGTCGTATTTCACTCAGGGGCCATTAAACGTTCTATAAGAGATCATTAACATGTTGTTAAAGGTTGAGCCTTGCGCGCTTTTATATACATATGTAAAAAAAATATTTCCCTCTAAGATTGGTTTCCTCCTACTTTGAAACCCATCAAATGTGGTGCGGTACTCTTGGAGTATGTGTAGGTGTGTCCTGTGAAATGTTGCATGATCACAAATGCAGCCGGCGTGGTCCAGGAATAGGTTCACTCCTGGGTGAGGCGCAACCTGAACTATGGAGAGTGGCTATGAACTTGGCGGCAGTTGAGTTCTGGAGGATTTTGGCTGCCAGGGCTGCCGTCCCGTTGGGGCGGGAGGGGTCTCACTCGCCCCTCTCTGCGGCACCCCGAGTGAAATAGCCTGGCACAGGGTCTGGTGGCATAGTTATGGTGAGTGTCATGTTATGCTCGCTTCCGGAGAGAAGGACATTCGATCTGGATGGTGGCCAATTATGAGATCATCTGGTGCCAGCCGGAGCCTGAGGAGGCTTCTGGGTGTGACTGCTGAGTTGCTGGAGGTAGAGAGGGGGATACCGGCAGAGGATCTCTGTTTTTTGTCTCGTTGAACCCAGAATTCTCAGTCACAAAGTTCTGCATACCTGGATTTTCTGGGGATTTATTCGTGGTTGAGGCTCAGCCCGACTGTGTGGAGAGTGGCCATGAGCATGGTGATAGTTGAGTTCCAGAGGTTCTCAGCTGGGTCCCTTGGGGCAGGGAGGGGGTCTCACCCGCAGCCCTCTGGGGCAACCCCAGTGATACAGCCTGGCACGGGATTAGGCAGCATGATTATAGGAATGATTTTTAAGCACAAAGATCAGAGTAAGTTTTAAGCACCACTGGGTGTTACCTCAAAACAAACAAACAAGTTACCTCACCTATTTTTGCATTTTACCTTAATAGAGAGGTCTAACACGTATGTATCTTAAATAGGACAAAAAAAGAAATGAGAATAAGTGTGGTTTGTTTTGTTAGTAAAGGGGAAAATATCCACTTGATCACCTGTATTTCCACATTTGCTGAGATATAAAAGGCATAAGGCACTAGGTAGTATATTCAAATAATGATTTGTCTTTTATATGATAAAAGTATAGTATTATGATAGGCTTAGTTGGTATCCATCTTCTCATATATATAAAAATAAAAATAAATTAGCATATTTAATTTCATCATTTGTTTATTTAATAAATTGCTATTAGATGTTTGGAGAGGGTTTAAGATTATATTTTATTAATCAGAGTGTCCATATTGCTACTGAGTCACTGACAAAAATGTTAGCCAATAACTACACGTTAATGTTTTCCTTGAAAGTAACACTGCTATAGTTGAGACTAAATTCCAGGCCCTATCCGCAGCAGAGTTGAAAAGTGAGCCAGTTCATGAACTGAATTTGGATACATTCTCATACATCTACATCTGGACATTCCTACTGAAGTGTGTGATGATTATGCAGGCTCTCTCTAGGAAAACGCAACCTGTATCTAGCCTCTGTTTTCTCATCTCTTATTCTGAAATGCCTTTCAATCTCTGCTTTATTGTTTTCTTTCAAAATCTTCTTATTCCAATCCTTCTGTTCTGTTTGCAGATGTGGCCAGAATTGCTGTCTCCAACTGTTGCTGACAACTATAGCAGTCAAGGACATTAGCTACAAGTTCTCAAGGATGTCTGGTTTGTGAGAATTGAGACTGGTCACAGACAAAAACAGATCAGTTGATGGACAACCAAGTAACATACAATGCTGATCTAATTAATGAAAAGGATGTTAAACCAGTTGAGTTTGGAGGGAGAAGAAATTTCCTATATATGAATCAGGCAAATATCTTTTCCAGGTGTTCCTCTTTGGAGATAAGGTTATCTCTGATGAATATTTTTCCATAACCTGCTCCTCCTTTGTATCTCATGGAGGTATCTTGATTCTGTCAGTCAGGTTTTCTTTCATTAAATTTTTTTTCCACAAATTTCTCTCTATGTAAATATGTGGGATTTTTTTTTTATTTGAACATGCCTAACTTCTTTTGACAGGTTAAAGTCAAATTTCTCTCAGTATTGGGAGAAATTTTACTTCAATTATGAGAATCTTTTTCCAGAGATCCACACTCCCAGTACATGCGAGTTTAGCAGAAATAACCTATGGACACTTTGCCTTCCAATGAATATTCTATTCACACACACACAGAAACAAACACACACACACACTTGTGTATGTGTATCATTCAGTCAATTTTCTTCACTGATGGAGAGTCCTCACTCTGAAGATACCATTACGAACAATATTCTTATTATTACTTCTGAGATATTTGTGTGTGTGACTGTTGTTGATAATGTTATTTTCACTACTTGAACTTTTTAAATTATGTTTCCTAGAAATCCTTTGATTATTGATAAAAATTATTTTTGCACAGTGATGACATTTACCTTTTAAATAAAATTTGATTTTATCTTTGTTTACTATTTTTAGCATAAATAATTTTCATCAATTGTATGTTCAATGTGCATAAAGGGCGATGCCAAAAAAATTAAATGACAGATCATGGTCCAGTTCTCTGATTTACCGTGTGATCCTAAACAAGTCAAAAAATCCTATATAAGCTTTAAATATTTTAGATGAAAAATCATTATAATATATGACCAAATTGTTCAAATAGTTTTTAAAAGAAATTATATTTAACATTGTAAAGTATTTTCTAATTTTATTAGAAGATACAAACATTGGGATGTATGGTGGCATCACTCTCTTCCCTATGGTATCCTAAAATTGTCTTTATTGCACGTGATTTATGTGAAAGGGGAGAAGATAGGTGACAGCCTTGATAAGGGAGTTTTATGTTTTTCTCTCGACCCACCTTGGTCACCAGGAGAAATGCTTTGGAACTTTAGGATTCATGAAAATTCGCTTGGTAATATCAGCTTGGTATAGACCTTACATCATATAATAGACCTTAAACCACACTTTAGTCACATTTGCTTTACCCAGCGTGTAAAATTATCCTGGTTACTCAATTTCTTGTGCAGTCATGGAACTTGGACTGGAATGTGAAATTCTCAGGAAAGGAAAATCAGCCCCAATTTCACCCAGGCTTTTTAGGAAAATTGCTCCACCCCTCTGGGAGAGCCCAGCAAGTGACTCGTCCACACGGCAAAGCCTGGAAAGCTACCCAAGACGTATTCAATATGCCAAACACAGTAACAATAAGTCTCAAAATGGAGACGTTACTGGGCCTGCTGGAACAAATCGGTGGACAATGGGAGGACAATGATTCGATGCTACAATGCTTTCCCTCACAGAGTAGAATTTGAAGAGGAGACAAATTGTGCAATAAAATGGTTCTGTTTAGAGATTATGGGAAAGGAAAGGAAGAAAGAAAAGCATTCAAAAGAGAATGCAAGCTTCTCAAGATGGAACAGTTGGGAATAGATACCTTAGGTGGAGATGCAAGCAAACTCCTGTCCCAAAATGAGGAAGAACACTACTTGCCTTTGCAAAGTGTTTTTATTTTATTTTATTTTTTTATTGAATCACTGTGAGATAGACCCTTACAAAGCTTTTCATGAGTAGGTTTTAGTTTTTCATTGTTCTAATACCCATTTATCCACCAGCGTATAGTTCCCAGCACCAGTGTCCCCTGTTTCCCTCCCATAACCCCACCCCCAACCTGTCTACCTCTATGTCATGCATTTTCCTCTCTCTCTCTCTCTCTCTCTCTCTCTTTCCCTCCCCCTCCCCTTCTCTCCCTACCTCTCTCTCTGCATTGTGGTTTGCAATACCAAATAGGAAAAGGTTATCAGGAACATCCCTTTACCTACTTTTAAGATCCAGTTCTACAGCTGGTTTTATAGGTTTTCTCCCAAACTGCCTCCAAATGAGGATTCCTATGTAGATATAATCGTTGCTGTCAAAAGGAAGAGATTTTGGTGGTCTACCTTCATTCTTATTACAGTCTGTTGTTTCTGCTGTAGCTTTACTTCCCTGGAGGGTTTCATCTTTCTCTGGATTGGTGCTGGTACCAGCTGGAGTATTATTATACCTCAATTTCTGTATCTGCAATGTAGGTCCAGTCTTTATATTTCTGTTTACTTTGGTACAAGTAGTATAGTTACTTCTTTAAATAATATATTGGTTTTAATACTTTTAAATAATACATTACCAGGACTCCCCACCTCCCAGCCAATCTATCTGTCTACTTCATCTTTATCATTTATCTACCTTTCTATAAACTTCTGTGATGATTGAAATCATATCTAAGAGGATTCACAGATAATACAGGGGTTAAGGTACTTTCCTTGCATGTGACTGACCCCAGGTTGATCTTCAACCTTATCTGAGTACCACCAAGAATTATCTCTGTGTAAATAACTAGAAATGAGTCCTTATATTTCCAGGTATAGTCTAGAGGCCTCTGCCCTTCACAAAACCAAAAAAATAATATATGAATAACTTCTTGGGAGAATCATTTTGAAAAACCCCACCTTTGTGTGTGGTCCATAGATAAAACATTCAATACATTTTAAGCATACAAATCTAGATATTTAGAAGAGTATAACAACTCTCATTGTGTCATAAACTGAGTTTAATGAGCCAGAGCAAGTATTAGAAAAATAAGTAGAACAAAATGAGAAAATAAAAACACAGTAAAACCCATAAAACAGAATTACCACGTCCTGTTGTCATAGATTGACATTATTCTTTACATCTGTGATTGATGTATAACTTTGTATGAATTCCAAAATATGAGTCACTTCTGCTATCTACTTAAAAATATGCCTGAAATTTTAAAAATCATACTCCCTAATGCAAAGGATTTACATTATCAAATCTATTGGGTCATTACACAACAGACATGATGCAAAGAGAAAAATTTCTGTCTCAAAAGTACTTAAGAAATGTCCTGGTTACTTAAGCAAGCCAACATTTTTGCTTGTCTCATTTTGCAAAGAATATAAAAGTAACAGAGAGAATTTTAAAAAGTAGAAAATCTAACATAATCTCCCATTTGAATGGTAGTTGATCACAGATATAATTCACAGACTTCTAATGCTTGGAACACTTCTCAAAACAACAGTAGACAAACAAAACAAAATTCTGCAAAAACTCTGGTTGGATGATGGGAAGAGAGGCTGAGAACAGTGAGAAACCTGAGTCAAGAAGGTGAGTGTAGGGTGTGAGGTGTGGGGAGAGAGTTGGATAATGAATTCCAGGTGAATTCATAGAGTCAAAACTATCTCCAATTCATCGAGCAACCATCAATGATCTACTCAAGAAATAATTCAACAGTCTTTCCTTGACAAGCTTTAGCAATAGTCCTCAAGGTATATCAGCTTAGAAAAATCCCTAGAAGACAAGCTTGGAAAAAGTGACACCCCCACTCCATCTTGTCTCTGAGTCATCCACACCTGTCTATTCTGATATAAAAACTTTTCCCTTTAATTTACAGTATAAACTTCATTCCTGGAAGTTGTCTACACCCCTACTCAGAGTGTGTGATTCCATTATTTGACTTTATTACATGTTTTCCTGTCTTCTCACTTTCTGGAGAAACTCTAGTTCTCTAGAGAATGTACTCTCTTTGCTTGTCCCTCACTCTTCCCTCATATTTATTAAAGGTTCTTTGCTTCACTATTTGTCATCTAAAGTTCTTTCCTCCAAAAGCAGACAATGATGCTGCAAAACGTAGTTTAAGATCAGGACTATGCTGTCCACGCTGTGAAGTCCTGTGGGCTTTTGTGAGTCCTGACTTCCAAGGTCCACAAACCAGTGACTGTTATGAGTCATGTAATAGAGTGGTAGTGTTGTTACTCGGTTGTAAAGGCAGGGGGATGAAGGATGCCAGGCCATTTACCAAAGACACCTGGTCATATAAAATATTGTCTCCATGAGGATAACCTGTCAGATTAAGTAAATGGTTTAGGGGTAGCACTGCACTATAGCACTGTCCTCCCATTGTTCATCGATTTGCTTGAGTGGGCACCAGTAATGCCTCCATTGTGAGACTTATTATTACTGTTTTTGGCATATCTAATACACCACAGGGAGCTTGACAGGCTCTGCTGTGCAGGCAGGATACTCTCGGTAGCTTGCTGGCTCACTGAAAGGACGGAGGAATTGAACCCAGGTTGGCCGCTTGCAAGACAACCGCCCTACCCACTGTGCTATTGGCATTTTCCTTGCATGTGGTGGACCTGAGTTCGATTTCCAGCATCCCATATGGTCCCCCGAGCACCGCCAGGAGTAATTTCTGAGTGTATGAGCCAGGAGTAACACCTGTGCATCGCCAGGTGTGGCCCAAAAAGCAAAATAAATGATTAAAGGGTCACTGTCATTGTCACTGTCTTCCCGTTGTTCATTGATTTGCTCAAGCTGGCCCAGTAACGTCTTCATTGTGACACTTGTTACAGTGTTTGGCATATCAAATATGTCATGGGTAGCTTTCCAGGCTTTGCCATCACCATCACGATCGTGCCATCACAATCACGATCACGACCAACCTGTTGTTCATCGATTGCTGAGCAGGCCCCAGTAACGTCTCCTTCTTCATAGCCCTGAGATTTTTAAATTTCACAGGTAGCTTGCCAGGCTTTGCCGTGCAGGTGAGATACTCTCAGTAGCTTGTAAGGCTCTCCAAGAGGGGCAGAAGAATCGAAACTGGGTCAGCCTGGTTGGCTGCGTGCAAGATAATCGCCTTACCTGCTGTGCTATTGCTCCAGCCCCAGTTAAGGGTAGGACTAAAAATAATCAAGTGGGTGAGCACAGAGGGTATAATTTCTTTTGGACTTCATACCTGTGCCCAGACATAAAGCAATGAAATTAATAGTTCTCACCAGTGTTGCTTGAGAGCAAAGGAAAATCAAACTGACAAAGAGCCATGGTACTATAGGAATTCAAAAGCATTCCATGGAGTCACAAGGGCAGACTTCAGAGAATAAACCAGGAGGACAACAGTAGACTTCTACTGGACAAGGAACAGACCAAAGAAAGACAAGTATAACTAAGAATGGCATACATAGGCACCAGCATGCAGTTGGTTACATATAGAGAGATCTGAAACTATTCAATTAAGACTATAAAATAAATAATAAGTGTATAATCACCTAGAGTTTTGTATGATAATTTGATGTAGAGGAGATAACCAGTTTTATGGTAGTAATAACACTAAAAGGGAATACCATTCTTGCTGGGAACTCCCCATGCACCCACAAGGCACATGGTGGTGATCCTATAGTTGATGTGTAGAATAGACTTTGTGAAGGAAACGAGATCACTCTAAAATGAAGACCTCATACACATTTGCAATTAGGAAATAACTCAAAACATAAATTTGAAGAAAGGGGGAAAATTGAAGTAGAGTAAATTCAGGAGATGACTCTTCTATGATAGCTGAGCATCAACACATATATTAGTGCCTGAAAACTTAGGGACAAGCATACAAAAATATTTTATAGCACTAAAGTCAATCGTTAACAAAGACATTACGAACTATAACTAAGATATATTTGGGCAGATAAAGATGACAGGATGGGAGAGGACATATGCTGTTTTTAATATTGTTCATTTTAGGGAGTCAGGAAACACTATGTAAATCAATAGGGATTAAAGATTAAGGTAGAAAATTCTAAACAACAATCAGAGGAAATATGCAACTATCTATTATATAAGGAAAAAATGAAAATAAAAACCATGAACGTTAACCATACAAACGTTTTGAATAAATCAATAAAATAAAAGAAAGTATGCCAACTGGTCTGACTGAGGGGACAGAGAGACAGAGAGAGAGACAGAGACAGAGACAGAGACAGAGACAGAGAGAAAGAGAGAGAAAGAGAGTAGCAAGGCAATCCCCAAGCCTGGTTTAATCCATAGAGCTCCCAAAGTACTGTCTACTACTGGTAGCACCAGTGCATCTGGTGTGGGCTTTGCTCTTTGAGTCTAAGCACTGAACATCTAGCCCGGTTGGTTGAACATAAACAGAAATAAACCTTCAGTCCCTGAAAATCACTTTGGAAGCTCCTTTGCTACCCCCTTTTAGACTCTTCAACTAAATGAATCAGGTCCATTAGAGCATCTAATATAATCTCCCTTAATTGGAATCAACTAATTATAGACTTCTATTTGATTGGATAACAGAATTATTGCCTAGACAAGTTGGCATACTTTATTTTACTTTATCTCCTCTTTATCTCTTCAGTCATGATAAAGAAATTGTATTTTAAAAAAAAGAAGCAAGATTTCTTTTTTTGTGTCTGAATCTTCTAAAAAGAAGATTCTAGAACTATGACTAAAGTACAGACATACCTTGGAGTCTGAGATTCTGATAAAGAAGAGGACAGGACAAAATAAAATAAAGGGAGATTTCCAAGCAACTTAACTGCAGGTTGTGATACTTGCTGCTTCTTGGGTTTGCTTAGTAGAGAAACTTTTACAAGTGGATATCTAAGAACTTACCTGAGAGAATTACTAAAATCAAAGAGGAAAACATAGGCTTAATCTGCAATAGATCTTATTCTACACTCCCATTTTACACCATCAATGATTTCAGGGGCCACTCAGGAAACCAATACATGCTACACTGTGCAGCCCCATATACACTGCACTATTATGTGAGCACCTCATTTCCACAATTTTGAATTTTATCAGACACTGCATTCCATGAGGATCACTGAACTTATCACGCACATTATATTTCAATACTGTGCTTTATCACAAATAGCATTTCATCATGCTCAGTGTGTTTAATCTTATACACTGACTTTCATCATGAGCACTGTATTTCATTGCGTCATGACATACCACCATTCACATGCATTTCACAGTGCACACTCTATTTTTCTTACCTAATTTTTGTTTCATTGTGTGTACTGAAATTCATCATAGACCCGGCATTTCATCAGATACACAACACTCCATAGTGCACATTGCATTTTATCACACTACATTCTATCATCCACACCGTGCTTCATTATCCACACTTAGCTTCCTCCTACGAACTATACTTCATTATAGGAAATGTATTTTGACTTGTGCACTGCATTTCATTATCCACATTGACTATAATTTCCCTCCCTCTGGTCAAAGCAACCAAATTGTGAGATACATGCACAAGCATCTGAAATAAGGAATCTATTCTATAGTTTCTGCTCACTACCTCTTTATGTCAGCAACATCTGGAAAGCAAGAAGGCCTTTCGAAGAGGAATCTTAGAAGCAGTGTGAAGGAAGGATCATAGAAAAGGAGTTTAATATTGTATGCATTTTATGAGAGCATGATGCAGTAATCTGAAATATACCTGTGCTTTCACAGCGTAGTTCTAATTGCTGATGAAACATCACAAAATAATCCCCACACATATGTTAATATAACATTTCTTAAAAAATAAGGCCCACTTATGGTCCAGTTTCATCCTGAGCGACCCTGAGTTCTATCTAGCTCTATAGATCAATGAATCTTGCACCCAACCTGAGTACCCTTCAACATTGCTCCAAATTCAGGTATCTGGGGCTCTACACTAGATATGCTAGAAAACAAACTCATATTAATCAAGATGTAAATTGTATTTACATGGTCTGTATTTTTAAATTAGTATTACTTGAAACTTTTCAAATAAAATACATTTTTTGTGTTAGGTTGTAGGATGACATTGCTTTGTCCTTTTTCCCTTTCTCCACAAGGAACTCTGGTTTATTACCATGCTCCTGAGGCACTTCCATTCCATTGTGTTTATCTGTAAATTCTTCCCTATGATCTCCTCCCCAACCAGTTAATCAGCTTTTCCCCTAATCAGACTCTGTTAACTTGTAAGGTTAGATTCCTCAGAAATCTATGATTTTATATGTATGAGTGAAATATTTCCTTTCTCCTCTCCTTATGCCTTATGAACATTTTACTTTAAATCAATGCCTTTTTTGTATAGATACAGGAAGACCATTAACTTTATGCTTTGTAACTTATGATTTAATTGGTTTTGAATATTATTCACTCCCGGGCATCTGCTTTCTCGACTTAAGCTTCATTTGCCCTTAGTTCCTAACACCCTAAAAGCAGAGTCCCGACAAGGGACTGAATGGACCCAGGACAAGCGGCAAGCTACCCTGGCATCGAAATGGGACAGGCCAAAGTGCCACGATTCTTAACTATAAGTTAAGAGCTTGATCATAGACAAATGCTGTCATGATCCAAAAGTCTCGACGAGACTAGGATCCTGCTAAGGTTAGGAAAGACTATCTGGCCTGAGGACTGTAGTCTGAGATCGAGATGGCCCTAGGAGGGAAATTCTATAAGTTTAAGACATTTCTTACTGTATCCATACAAAATGATTTATATTATATATGCTTATATGTTTGTTGGACAAAGAGAGGAGAGACACACCCACGGGATTTCGCTCTAGGATGGATTGATCTAATAATGACAACCTGTCCTAGAAGCAGCTTTCCCCAAGGGAAAGAATTCTACCCCTATTGATTTTGACCGCACCTATGTGTAATTATTACCCCAACCCCTCATACTTTGGGATTTAACTGTACTGTAAGTGTGTGCTGGGGAATCAGTATCCAGATTCCAGAGCAAGAGGAGAATGGGGATCAGGAACAGAATCCAGACTCCAGAGAAGAAGAATGAAGGGGGATTGAGAAGGAGAATGAAGTAGCATGGGGGAGGAAGAAGCAGAAGGAGAATCAGAGGAGGATGGAGATGGGAATGGAATAAACTGCAACTAAGACCAACCAGCCTGGCCCTTGTTTCCTTCCTTTGCCTGCCCATCACCATCAACCTCCCCGGGTTTGGGGGAAGCAGGGTGAGACTACCGAACGCGAGCAGTGGGAGAGACAGAGCTGCTGCCGCTGATGTGCTGTCCTTTTTTGAGTTTACACATTAGGTAATCTCTAAAGACCTCTTCAGAGTTTATCTTTGAATTTTAAAATTCTGTAATATTTTGACAGAAGGACTAGAATTTACTTAAGACACACTTGTGATTGCCTATTATACATACAATTTAATTCAATGGGCAATTTTGAGATAGTAACAAATCTCATATCTTTAAATATGTTAAACTAGGCAGGTTTGATAATAAAATTTGGGAAATATTGTTGCCATTTTTTATCAGAATAATTCTGCATAGAACAAAGCATAGAACATCTAATGAGTTTAAAAGAAACAATGTAAAAATCATCAGAGTCCCTGAAAGCAAATGTGATGAAGAAACACTCAAGAAATAATCAATTTCTGAGTTGAGGACTATGGGCACTGAGTTCTAAGAGGCCCAAGGGGTCCTAGTAAATAAATATAGACACAATTATGAAAACTCCAAGACACATTATAGTGCAAAGGCAAAATTCAGGGACAGAGACAGAATATTTCTTGCAGCAAGATCAGAAAAGGAGTGTATACACAAAGGAAAGACCATTGGATATACAGTGGATCTATCAAATTAGACTCTGTGGACCTGAGAATTTGAAAGGATATAGTACAAAAACTCAATGAAATGATCTCATAAAAACACTCTAGCTAGATTATCACTCAGATTTAAAGGATCTATGCAGAGCTTCATGGGTGGGCAAAAGCGTAGAGAATTCATAGTCTTGAAACCAGATTTGCCAGAAGTTTTAAAATAGCTCCTTTAAAGGACAGGAGAAACTTCCTATAATGTGGCATTGAGTACGGCACTCACTAATGGTGCGTATGGCTGTCCTCTCCTAGATTAAGAAAAGTTATGAATACCACAATTCAGCATCACAAATTGATTTTTATTGGTTTATTTTCTGATAATTCTATTTGCAATTCCTTTAAGTTTTATTGGACCAAGTTCACTGTCACTGTTCTCCCATTGTTCATCGATTTTCTCGAGTGGGCCCAGTAAAGTCTCCATTGTGAGACTTGTTGTTACTGTGTTTGGCATATTGAATATGTCACGGAGAGATTGCCAGGCTTTGATGTGTGGGCAAGATACTCTTGGTAGCTTGCCGGGCTCTCCAAGAGGGGCAGAGGAATTGAACTCGGGTCAACCATGTTGGCTGCGTGCAAGGCAAATGCCCTACCCACTGTGCTATCACTTCAGCCCTTGGACCAAGTTATATAAAATAAATTTGTTATATTCTTGCCATATAGGCTGGCATATAGGCTGTGGGCGGGGTGGGAGACAACCTGGGGACTTTTGTGGCATGTAGGATAACATCGGTTTGTTCTTTCTACCTTGCCACAGGGAGCTTAGGTTTATCAGGCTACTCCCATCACAGTGCTCCCATTCCTCTGTGTTTATTTGTAAACTCAATTTTTGTTCTCTGTTAACTTGTAAATATTACTTTTCTCTTCTCCTTAAGTTCTTTACATAGTTAATTCAGAGCAATGTCCTTTTTGTATGGACGAAGGAAGACAGTTAATGCTATCCTTTTGTAACTTGGAAGTTAATTGACTCTGAATAATATTCACCTCTGGAGATCTGTTTTCTCAACTTAAGCCTCAGTTGCCCTTACTTTCAAGCACCCCAAAAGAAGGTGTCCCGATGCAGACCTGGATGCACCCAGAGCAAACAGTGAGCTACCCTGACATCGAAACAGGCCTGGTCAAAGTGCCATAATACTTAACTATAAGTTTAGAGCATGATCCTGAACAAATTCTGTCATGATTCAAAAAGTACTATTAGATAGGACCCTGCTAGGGGAGGAAGGATTACTCTGGCCTTAGCATTGTAGCCTCAGATCTATAGTGAGATGTCCCCAGGAAAGGAACATTACAAGCTTAATGTATCTCTTACTGTGTCCATACAAAATAACATATAATTAAGAAATAGAATTAACATTGGGCTGGAGCGAGTAGGGTGCACAGCGGGATAGGGTGTTTGTCTTGCACGTGGCTGACCCGGGTTCAATTTCTCTGTTCTTCTTGGAGAGGCTACTGAGAGTATCCCGCCCACTCAGCACAGTCTGACAAGTACCCAGTGGCATGTTTGATATGCCAAAAAACAGTAACAACAATTCTCACAATGGAGACATTACTGGTGCTGCTCAAGGGAATGGATGAACAAAGGGAGGACGGCACTGCTACAGTGCTACAGAACTAAGATGTAAATTAAGATGTTAATTAAATTATTGGATTAAGGAGAAGAGAAACAAGGATAGGTGGTATTTCTGCCCTTGAGCCTGATGGGCAATCAGGAAGGATTTTTGATATGTTGATTGGTTACCCCCAATGCTGAGGAGTTGGAAAGACACTAGAGAGAGACCAGGGCAGCAAAATGGAATATGGAGAGACTAGCAAGAGGGACAGAGGGAGAAGAATGTAGGGGATGAATGCAGGAGCAGGCATGTGGAAAGAGAGAGAGACCAGGCTGCTAGAGGGAACTTGGGGAGAGGAGCAGGAGAGACAGGAGGAGACGGGAATGAGGGGGCATTGTGAGAATAGAATTAGGGGCTTAGTGAGACTGGAACAGGCTGGTGGGGAAAATGGAATAAATGACCAGCCTGGCGGCCTCATTTCCTCCTTTGTCCCCCCATGGCATTGGCTATTCTGGGTGGGGAAGTGGCCTGAGTCCACCGAACACAGGCGGTGAGAGAGAGAGCCGAGGGGCTGCCTAGCTGCCTGGAGATTACACAATGGTGAAATCCGTGTTGGAATATTGTGTGCCTGAAACAACTGTATTATGAACAACTTTGTAAATCATGGATTCTCAATAATATACCTGGAAAAAGAAGTTTAATGATACAATAATTGAAGTGGGATATCACTTTATCTCTGGGTCATTTTGGAATTCGAAAATTCCAATAGTCAGAATTTTTCAGTAAGTAAATGAGTTTTATAAATGTGTGTGTGTGTATATATATACACACCCATATATATATATATATATATATATATATATATGTTACTGTGTTTGGCATATCGAATACTCTCGGTAGCTTGCCTGGCTCTCCGAGAGGGGTGGAGGAATCGAACTCGGGTCGGCCATGTTGGCTGAGTGCAAGGCAGAAGCCCTACCCGCTGTGGAGCGATAGCACAGCGGGTAGGGCGTTCGCCTTACAAGCGACCAACATGGCCGACCCGAGTTCGATTCCTCCGCCCCTCTCGGAGAGCCTGGCAAGCTACTGAGAGTATTCGATATGCCAGACACAGTAACAACAAAGTCTCCAATGGAGACGTTACTGGGCCCGCTCGAGCAAATCGACGATCAACGGGAGGGCCTTTACTTTACTTTACTATATATATATTTCTGAGTTGTATTTTCTTCATGCATAATTATGATCATTCCATAGGTTCAAATTCCTTTTATTTTTTCAAGAAAACAATAAAATTGAACATTTGTAAGTTTTTAAAGTGAAATCTACTGGGAAAGAAATCCAGCCACCATGTCAATTTTATGCCTTTTTTTCCAAGTGTTTTGGACTGTAAAACAAGAGCACTTTCCAAAATCACATTAGTGGAAGCCTTGGGTGGTTAAGAAGTAAAGGCCAGAAGAAATGTTCCAGTGAATTTTGCTTTCCTTAAGCTGTTAAATTACTCATAGCCCATCTGACTCACATGTTCTACATTTCTGACTCATCAAGAGGTTCTGGTGCCCTTGTCTTTAAACAGGTCAGACTGGAAGACCAGGGTCAAATCAATAGAAAAGAGGATGCGCCCAGAAGTGATTATGAAGATTTTCCTATTATAAAACCCATGCAAAAATAAAAATATTCTCTTATGACCACAGAAATGTTTATAACGTTTAAGGGTGAAGGATACAGGAAATAATCTATATTGGTAGGATGATATTCCAATGCTTAGAGAGCCAGTAGCAGGGAAAATACAGTGAGCAACTTAGGATCTGGTCAGTTTCACTGGAAAATCTCATAGTATTCACCAGGTATTTTCATATTATCTTATAATATGTCCACAATACAGAAAGAAAATTGCAGTAGCCAGCCTGGGTTTGATCCCCCACATCCCACCAGGTATGGCCCCCAAACCCCCCCAAAAAAAGTTTTATGCCTGAAAATTTTCATATAACTTTTTATTCACTATGCTGAATGTTGCTACACAGCTTTTAACAATCCATTTTCCTAACCTAAAAGAATGTCTGTCCTTTGGGATGACATATCTGCCATGTGTCAGTGATTATTCTGGGCATTGCAGAAAGAGCAGTAAATGAGTACTAAATTACTATCTTTTTTTAGCATATGTTCTAGTAACAGACGGGTCTTAAGATAAACAAATTTAAAGTATCTGTATATATATATGTATGTGTATATATATATGTACATATACATATATATAGGTTTGCTAATTGGGACACTTGTTGAATATAAGCCCACATAGATTATGCATGTAATTCTTATATATAAATATATGTACATACAAGTATACATATATATTAATCTCTGGAAGTATATGTAATTTCAGAAATAATAAATGTTGAGAATTAAGATAAAGTAGAATTAAAGGAGATACTGTGATGTGGATGCTATTTGTATTAGATTAGGCAGGCACATTCTCTTAGATAAGGTGATCTTTGAAAGTGAACTGCAGGAAATAGAGAGTTTTGTAGTAATACGCAAGGAGTACATTGCATGCAGGACAGATATCAATTTGAAAGACCCTAAGAACAGAGTGGATTGTGACGAGCAGGTTTGAAGATCATCAAAAGGCAATAGTACTGCCGAGGGAATTGACAATCTATGGCTTCTGGTAAAAAAAGGAAGTCTGCATGAAAATAGCACATAAAAGTTAAAATTAGAAATGACATTATGTAAAAAAATAATAATTTGCTCTTGCAATGTATCAATGGGCTGGAGGGATAGCACAGTGGGTAGGGTGTCTGCCTTGCATGCGGCCGGCCCAGGTTTGATTCCTCTGTCCCTCTCGGAGAGTCCAGCTAGCTACTGAGAGTATCTCACCCACATGACAAAGCCTGGAAAGCTACTCGTGACATATTCAATATGCCAAAAACAGTAGCAACAAGTCTCACAATTTGTTGCGAGACATTACTGGTGCCTGCTTGAGCAAATTGATGAACAATGGGAGGACAGTGACGGTGACAGTGACAATGTATCAATTGATTATTAAAGTAATATAATTATTATTATAAACTTAAATGAGATTATATGAAATTTGTTGTTTTATGAGGTATTAAAAATTATTTCAAAAGAGAATGAAAAAAATTTTTTTCTTTTAGGGTCACACCTAGCGATGCTCAGGGGTTACTACTGGCTCTGCACTCAGGAATCACCCTGGTGGTGCTCAGGGGACTATATGGGATACCAGGGATCAAACCCAGGTCGGCTATGTGCGAGGCAAATGCCCTACCCGCTGTGCTTTCACTCCAGCTCCAAGAGAGAATGAAAATTTAATCATACAATAATTACGAACAAAATTGACAGACTTTCAAATAGATGCTGATTGGTTATCAATTTATGGCCTCTGATATGCAAACATGTAAAGGCCCTCCCGTTGATCGTCGATTTGCTCGAGCGGGCCCAGTAACGTCTCCATTGGAGACTTTGTTGTTACTGTGTCTGGCATATCGAATACTCTCAGTAGCTTGCCAGGCTCTCCAAGAGGGGCGGAGGAATCGAACTCGGGTCGGCCATGTTGGCCGCTTGTAAGGCGAACGCCCTACCCGCTGTGCTATCATGCTCTTTAATTAAAATTTCTTTTAAAAGTGTCTTGTGATGAACAATTGAATTCTTGTTTTCTTTAAAAGTGAGCACAGTGTTTAGGTATTGTAGTAGTAGTGCTAAAGACTTAGAAAATTTAGAGTAAAAATAGACGTTATCTATTTTAGTTATTTTAGAAAAATCCATTTCGGGCTGGAGTGCACAGTGGGTAGGGCATCTGCCTTGCATGCGACCGACCTGGGTTTGATTCCCCCGCCCCTCTCTGAGGTATGTATTTGATATACCTGTGATGTATTTGATATGCACAAAACAGTAACAAGTCTCACAATTTGTTGTGAGGCATTACTGGTGCCCGCTTGACAAAATTGATGAACAACGGGACTACAGTACTACAGTGCTAGAAAATTTATGCTGTTTGAATCAATAATTCTATTCAAGTACATTATCTTAAAAAAGGTCAAATTTTGTACTATGTGGAATCATGTTCATACATTTTTAAAATAGCTAAAATATGGAAACTGATAAGATATATTACTTTATTCACTTTGAATCAATAAGAATGTCACAGGATTAATTCATTCAAAGAGTAGTCTTAGAGACATACTTGGTTTCTAAGTCTATGTCTAAAAGCATCAAAATTGTCAAAAATTTATGAAAAATAAGTTTTTCTATTAATATTGTCTTTAATTTACTTGTTTCCAACAAATTTTGTAAAAACCCTTGACAAAAGAATTTGCCTAATCTCTTCAGACCTCTATCTCAACTCAAATTTTTCAATTATATTTTTCTAATCACCATATCAAAGTCCACGATTCTATTTAAGATCAAATAGGTAGTAATATACATGTATGAGGCTTCCTTGGTCTAGACATACCCCTTATTCTGGAAAATATGGTCAATTATTTTATCACCTCCTTTTTAGATGACTTAATACCCTATCAACATTTGTAATGTGTAGATATAGCAAATATTACAATAGTATCCCCCCAGATAACTATATCTGTGTTTCTTCATATTTGGCTAGCTCCTCACCTATAGATTGCAACGATACTTCTTTGATTACACACTTCTCTCATTTGTTTCAGGAATTTTTCCATTTGGATATTCTGCTTGTATCATCAATTACCAAGACAACTAGGAAAGGAGTTCTTCAGTCTTTCTCTGGGAAATTCTTTGATAAAAGTTGTTTGTTGAGTTTTCTTCAGGTCATCCATTTCTCAGTGTATGCCTGGGACAGAAGCGGATAAAAGAGTTGGTTTTTCTGGGGCTTGAGCCATATCACAGTGGGTAGGGCATTTGCCTTGCACGAGGTCAAGCTGGGTTCGATTCCCAGCATCCCATATGGTTGGGCCTGAGCACTGTCAGGAGTAATTCCTGAGTGCAGAGCCAGGAGTAACCCCTGTGCATAGCCATGTGTGACCCAAAAAGCAAAAAAAAAAAAAAAGTGTTGGTTATTCTGTTTTTCACTGGTCACATATGTAAATAGTAAATCAAGAGTCATGGGTATTATTGTGACCTCATACAAGATAAATTGAATCTTAAAATCAGATGCTTATCAATATAGCTTTATTGGGATATAATGTTTGTTTTGAGATCATACTAGAGTGAACCCTGTATCAATAAAACAACTACATTTGAAGAAGAGAAGGAGATATATCTGAATAAAACCATGTAATATCAGAGGCAGTGATGTGTCTATAAAAAAAGAGCAATGATTTCTGACAACCATGAAAAAATGGCATAGACAAGGAAATAAACTCTTGCAGAGGCCTGAAGAACATTACCTTTTCTAACTTCCAAAACTGTTAGACATTACAATTCAGTGGTTTTAAGTCATCCATATTATGGTATTTTCATGGGACAGCCCTAGGAATCTGAGATTATTCCTGCACATTGGGAGATTTTCTTAGCATTATCTTACTTCATACTTTAGAACTGAAGGTCTTCAGAGACAAACAATTTCATTTATCTTAATTTGGTCTATCAAAGGTCAGTGAACTATAATCAGAGGGACAAACTGAGTCCTTCACCTGACTTTGTAAATGAAGTTTTATTGGCGTTGAGTTACATGCATTTGCTAACATATTGTGCATGGCTTCTGGGTCAGTAGCAATGACCATGTGGCCAACATAAGATATATCCTTGAACATAACAGAAAATGTTTGAAGGATAATGCCTTAGGCCATAATAAATATTATGCGTGTCTTTAGATAAATGTAATAAACCAAATAATTTAATATCCATACAACTACCCATCAACTCACAATGGCCATGAGGTATGCAACAGTATCCCTTTTGCACAGCCCTGCAAAAGAAGATGGTTTTAGTTCTTCAGAGAATGTACAAGAGGGAAACTACACTGTGATTAGATGGATTTTCCAAGCTTTAGAAAAGATTAGCTTTGTTTGAAAGAAAGAATTATTTGTGGTATAAGAGAAGGCAGTCTGCCAAAGGAGAAGAGATTCCAGTTTTCTAAACAAAAGGGTTTCAAAGTGAAACCTGAGTGCGGTAAGCGATGGTCTGTGTCCTCTTCCGAACATTGGGGGCAGCTCCTAAGGGAATTAGGAGGCCTTGATCGAAATGGGAACTCAGCCACTCACCAGATGGGTGGCCCTGGGCAACTTCTGCCAATGTTTCTGAGGCTTACATTTCTCATTTGTAAAATAAAAAAATAAAGAGTTGCTAAACCAAGACATGCATTAAAATTACCTGCGAAGCTTATTGAAAACCATGATCCCTAAATATCTCCTTGGAGATTCCAATTCCACAACCCTGAATGGGATCCAGGAATATGAGGCTTTTAAGAAGTAATCCAAGATAATATGAAGCAGCTTCTTTGTTAGAGACCCTCGGGCTTAAAAATGATCAATTCTTAGTTAGGGATTGCAATATTTCTTCTAACTTAGTAATTACTTACTTAGTTTTGACAACTCAGTGATTTGATTAACCTTTACACACATACACACACACAATACCATTAACTTTCCTATTCTCTAATATCCTGATTTTCCTTAATGATGACAACAAATGACTTTTAATTAGACTGGTCCTTTGCTGAAGGTAGTTGATGCTTCAGAAGATACCCACCCCAAATTCACCCTTGCTACATTTTTCATTAAAATCAGAAGCCTGCTCATTTATGGGGCAGCCACAATCACTGCTGGCACAGGACCTGGGATGGAGCCAAAAGGTGAGAGAGAGCTGCTGGGTTTCCTGTGCACCTGTGTGCAAACAATTTCCAAAAGCATTCTATGCTTTCTTAAATCAGTGAGCAATGTGCACTCTCAGTTTCAATCCTAATACTTGGTATTTTCCAGGGTTTTTGATTTGTTTATTCATTTCTTAAGGATTTAAGAAGAAGGTAAATAATGTCTGATCTATGTGGTACATTATTTCAAAGGGTTCAAGGAGATTAATTTGCCAATCTACCTGGTTAGAACCATGTGGCAATTGCTTAGTTTTCAAATAGGATTAACTTGTGTTTCTTTAAACAGATTGTCATGCATTTTAGTAAGTAAGAAGAGGTTGGAAATTCATGTGATTACATGGAATGAAGCAATGAGTTAAGAAGCATGTATAAAAAGTGCTTTGAAACACTGGATATATTCAATTTCTGCTGCAATGGGAATGAAATTAGGGGCACTGAATAGTATATCTATATTTTTCTAGAGCCTTCCTCACCCCATTTCTATCCTTCTATGCCTGAATTGATTACTTTAAAAATAGATTTCCAGGGGCTGGAGCAATAGCACAGCGGGTAGGGCATTTGCCTTGCACGCAGCCAACCCGGGTTCAATTCCCAGCATCCCATATGGTCCCCTGAGCACCGCCAGGGGTAATTCCTGAGCGCAGAGCCAGGAGTAAACCCTGTGCATTGCCGGGTGTGACCCAAAAGGCAAAAAAAAAAAAAAAACCACCAGACTTCCAGAAATGCTTTGTCACAATGCTGCATAAATACATGTTAATAAAATTATTTTACCCACTTTCCTGGTACCTTGGTACATTTGAAAACAGTCAATTATTTATCTCTCAATGTTCTTAGTGGTTTTTGGGCAAACGTGATCAGCTCTATTCCAGTGGGTATCCAAGATCAGAATCAATCCTGCAGCTCTCACCTGGCAGTCGAAACATACTTTCTGTTTTGCCTTCTCACATTTAACCTGGGGCATCAGAAGCACCTGTTCACGATGCAAAAGGAAAGGAAATCTGACCACTTGTTCAATGTGGTAACCTGGCTGAGATCTGGAAGCACAGATGAAAGGTGAGTTTCAGAAACTAGATGAATAGAGACACAGGTAAAAAAAGTTTTAAATCTTTATAAATGCTATATGAAGTTATATAAAATCATTAAAAGAGTTTTCCCAAATCTGAATGAATAATAAGAATTATATTAGCGAACAGTTCTTGCTGCATTAATTTACCCATGAAGGGATAAGGAGACAGGCGCAGGGCAGGGAAAGAGGTTCAACTAGAGGTTCTGTCACATTTCAGTGTGAAGGCAGAAAGAGCACACAGTATGTGGTCAGAAAGAGTAGAAGTCTCTAGCTCTTTTCTTCCTCCCTCCCTCCCTCCCTCCCTCCCTCCCTCCCTCCCTCCCTCCCTTCCTTCCTTCCTTCCTTCCTTCCTTCCTTCCTTCCTTCCTTCCTTCCTTCCTTCCTCCTTCCCTGCTTCCCTCCTCTCTCCTTCCCTCCCTCCCTCACTCCCTCCCTCCCTCCTTCCCTCCCTCCCTCCCTCCCTCCTTCCTTCCCTCCCTCCCTCCCTCCCCCTCCCTCCCTCCCTCCCTCCCTACCTACCTACCTACCTACCTCTTTTCCCCTTCTTTCCTTCCTTCCTTCCTTCCTTCCTTCCTTCCTTCCTTCCCCCTTCCTTCTTCCCTCCTTCCCTCCCTCCTTCCCTCCCTCCCTCCCTCCCTCCCTACCTCTTTCCCCCTTCCTTCCTTCCTTCCTTCCTTCCTTCCTTCCTTCCTTCCTTCCTTCCTTCCTTCCTTCCCCCTTCCTTCTTCCCTCCTTCCCTCCTTCCCTCCCTCCCTCCTTCCCTCCCTCCCTCGCTCCCTCCCTCCCTTCCTCCCTTCTTTCCTTCCTTCCTTCCTTCCTTCCTTCCTTCCTTCCTTCCTTCCTTCCTTCCTTCCTTCCTTCATTCCTTCCTTCCTTCCTTCCTTCCCCCTTCCTTCTTCCCTCCCTCCCTCCCTCCCTTCCTTCCTTCCTTCCTTCCTTCCTTCCTTCCTTCCTTCCTTCCTTCCTTCCTTCCTTCCTTCTTTCCTTCCTCAGGGAGCTGGAAGGTTGTGTGGTTGGGGAATACCATACCTGGTGGAATGTGGAGGACCATGCTGTGCAGGGATTTTCCCTGAGCTCTAAATGCAAAGCATGAGCTCCAGTCTTTTGCACCATCTTCCTGGCCCCCTTACTTCTTAGTCTTAACAGTCTAAATTCTTGGCAGAGTTTCCCTCAAGATGTCACCTGTATGAAGTGCTGCTTTCAGAATTCAGTGAAATCACACAGGCGGAGTGATCAGTGAAGTCTATTGCTCAAGAACCAGTATTTTTATACCTCTTTCAAATTACAATGAAAGTTTTCAAAGGCATAAAAAACACACACTTCTGGTTTTGTCACCTCACCATGGACTGTTATTGTCCAGTGACTGATGGGGCTTAGTCCAGCTCCTCCCCAACAGCTGTATCTACAGATTTCCAGAGTTTAATTTCCTTGGGCACATGAAAAATGGGGACACATAATTATATTTCTTTCTTACTGTCCTTCTGAAGATGAAGTGTGTAAATATACTTAAAGAGGGGCCAGAAAGATAGTACAGGGATTGTTGTGTGATATGCAGTAGGCCCACCCTAGATCTATCCCTGGGTACCACTTATGATCTCCTGTACACCTCAAGGAAACATTACTGGACTCAGAGACAGAAATAAGCCTTGAAAACCATCAGGTTTGTGCATCGCCCAAAAACCAATTATAATAATAACAAACAACAACAACAATAATAATAACGATGCACCTAGAGAGCATAAATGGTACCTGGAACGTGCAAGTCTCTATGGCTAATAGTATGTATATTGGGCACCTCTATTGCCACCTTGCCTCAGCACCTTTATTGCTTCAGGATAATTGGCCCACATGTATCTTGATAATCACTAACCATGAGACCTACTGTGAGACCATTGTCTTACCCTCAGTGAATCCTCACTGTTTCACCTTTAAGACCTGACAAACAGAAACACAGGATACTCTTCACACTGACTCTCAGATGTTGGTCTGCAAGCCCTAGAACTGGAAAGGCCTTTGGAGGCAATTACTTCATTTCCCTCATTTTTGAAAGAAAGAGTCAGAGACATTAAACGAATGAATTTATCTCTGGTCAACCAGTGTCGTGACTTTGGCTGAAATCCAATTCTCTCCTCTTTTTCTTCTGCTCTTCCTAAAATATGTTAAGAGGAAGCATAGGGAATACGAAATTCATGAACTTTGGTCCAGAAGGTTGACTCCAAATTTTGGCTTCTCTCACATGTCCCCTAATCATCTTTATGATATATTTATATATTCATAAAGGTATTAACTCTTTCTCACAGAGTTGCTTTGAGGATTAAACCAGGGAGTGTGTGTGGAAGCACCTGGCTTGAAGCAGGTGCTTAATGAATGTTAGTATCTTCCCCCACTGCAATAGGACTTGTATATTTATAGATGCTTGGAAACAGGAGAGACCCAGAACTAACAAAGGCTTCTGATGGAGCAGCTGGCCCAGAGCCTGAGCTCAGAGGTGTGCACAGGTGAGTGCCTTGAGGCACAGACCTACGCTGATAGTGAGCACTGGAGCAAAGTGAGCGACAGATCTCTCTTCTTCTCTCTCACTCTCTCCTTGTTTTTTTTTTTCTTTTTTTCTGGTAAAACAAATGCACTGGCTTGAACTCTGTGGGAAAGGGAAGGTAGATTGTGAAACCCACAGGTGGCCCTGAGCATTGCAGTGACCACAGTCAATGTCAAGGCTGTTTTCCTCTGGGCCATGCCCATCGCCAGGTTTGTGGGGCCCAGGGCCAAGTCAAACAGGGCTGCCCATGCTCAGAGCTGCACTTGCTCCAGGCACTCCCCAGGATGGCTGCATTAGACACTCAGGTCAAATGTTGGCCCCATGTCACAGGGAGGCAGTGCACCTGTGTGCTTATAATGTGCCAGCTGAGAAGCCAGCCCCTCTGTTCCCAAAAAAGCTCCTGGGTTTGCATTTTCTTTAAAGCACAGAACACTAACTGAACACCGAGCCCTCCGCCAAGTCTAAACATTTGCCTTGGCTCCAGGCCATCATAACACAAGGACTCAACGCTGTCCCAGGCTGACGTGCCTTAAAAAGAGCTTCACAAGTTGAAATTCAATGGGATCATAAATATGCCAGGTAGAGAGTTAAATCTGAATATTAGTATCAAAGTGTGAGTTATTAAATCCAAAAAGAATTTAAGGGAAAGAAAATATATTTCCTAGGTCCCTACAAGTCCCGCATTCTAAATATGGTCTATCTTCATTTAACACCTTAACTCAGAGACTCTTATTCATCTTTTAGTGTCCAACAATCTGTAGTCATTGCTCCTCTTTTCCTGGTTCACATACTGTGCTTTGCAGGTGACCAGTGAAGTAACATAAGGTTACAGAACAACTGAGTGATAAAACTACAATTTGTCTGTGTTAATTATTTTTAATCCCTCAAGTTGTTTTCAACTTGAGGCTAACACTCGATACCACTCTGGAAAATCTAGGCACATGTAAAGGAAATGAGATATCCTGATGAATTAAGATTAACAAAAATTAACTGAAGTGTGGATTCCTCTGTTAGCATGCTGCAAATCACTAATTGCCTTGATTAGGCAAGAAGATGAAAGTGAAGGTTCCAGTCCATTTCTAACGGCTCTTCTTCACATCCACTATGCTCAGAGAGTGGAGTATTATATACTTTTGCTTAATGGTCTCTCAGGTTTCTCTCATTATCTTTGCTTTACCATTCCTTCTACAGGAGCATCACAATCTCTGATTTTTAAACTTTTTACCATATCCCATTCTACCTTCAAGACAGATCTGTTTCATGGATCATTAAAGGACAAAATGTTCCATATTGTGGATATTGCTTAACATGCAGAATTCTGAGTTTCGCCTCTAGAGATTTGTATCTAGTGAGTTTAAAATACACAATACAGATATCTGTTTGGATAAACATTTAGACTATGCAGATGCATAAGAAAAATGACTAGGCTATGTCTTGGACATGTATAAGCTTAAATTTATAAATTTTTTTCATTAGAAGTGTTATAGTCCTTGTGTTCATAGTTTGTTACTGTATATTCTTATTTTTATAGCCTTCATTTGAGGACTTTGCATTTTTACTTTTCCCTGGTATTGGAAAATTAGTAGAGACCCTAGAAATATTCGCTAAATTTAATTTACTACCAAGTTTTAATTAAAAGTAAAGTATTTTATGAACAATTTTTATGCAGTCTTCCTTGTAGAGCTAGTAAAACTGAATTTTGAGGAAGACTGGGATAAAGGCAACAGCTATAATAATATAAAAAAAATAAAGAAGTTGAATGCTATAATGATGATGGGTCCTTAGGACATGACCAATGTCTAGACTTGTACTGAGGATGTTTTACTTGTATCATAGCAGAGGTAGTTAATTGTTTTTCAACTATAATACCCCAAAGGGAATGCATGTATGTACATATATATATGATTTAAAAATTAAAATACTAAGTATTTTTATGCATCTTTACCTGTCAATTGGCTTTTGAAGCTATACAAGACTGTATGCTCTGGAGCCAATCAACAAAGAGTAGAAAAAATACTTATTCATATAATGCTGATTCTAGCTGGATGAAATAGAAACACTTAAAAATATTAAATTTTTCATCAACTTGGAATAAATTAATCTAGTTATTTAAGTATATCACCTACACTTAGCCCCAGCTCAAAGTCTTACAAAGTGCATGTACATTTGAAGTTACTAAATACCAGGTTCAAGAGAAAATCAAAGACCCAGCAAACTGAGGCTTAGAAGATTCAATATATTTTAAGATTTAATTCCTCTCATATCCCAGTGGATTTCAGAAAACACAAGTTTAACCAGAAACCCCCATCACTCACCTCATGTGCTCATCCTATTTACCTATGACAGAATCTATATTATGCTTTTCATGCATGAAATCATTCTATGTTTATTCTTTTGCTGTTCATTCCTTCAAAGCAGGTTTATCCCTTTACTTAATTCCCTTTTTTTGGTTCTCTTTTCCCTCCTTCCACTTCTCTCTCTCTCTCTCTCTCTCTCTCTCTCTCTCTCTCTCTCTCTCTCTCTCTCTCTGTCTCTTACCCAAAAAATGACTGTTGGATTTTACTTCTAGAAAGAAATATCTGGCTGAGAGATAGTACAGTGGGTAGGGTACTCGCCTTGCTTGAGAATGACCTAGATTCAATCCCCAGTACCCCATATGTTCCCATGATCCCCACTAGGAGTGATTTCTGGGCACAGAGCCAGGAATAAGCCCTGTGTACCACCAGTTTAGCCCTCCAAAACAAAAACAAAAGAATAAATAAGTACAAGTTTTCATATATTTTAGAACTTTATTATATAAGAAGACTTAAGTATGGATGTTGCTCAGAGTTCATTTGTGATCAAGAACCACACTGGAAATGTCGATAGACAGCTAGAGCACTAAAAAATTTATAGTGAAAGGAGATATATTGTAGTGTATATTTCTTAAGAACTCAGTAAGATGGTCATTTGCTTTTATTGTTTGTGTGTTTGTTTGGGGACTCACTGATAGTCTCAGGACTTATTACTGACTCTGTGCTCAGTGAACACTCTTGGGGACAACATGAACTGCTGGATATAGAATCCATGTCAGCTGCCTGCAAGGTATAAATACCTTACCCTCCGACTGTCTCTCTGGCTCTAGATGGTCACTTCTTATCAATAATGTTAATTAATATATTTCTGAAAATTGAATGACAATGACTTGAGCACTAAGGAACTTACAACTTTTTACATTTTCTCTGAGATCCTTCTAGATTTGTGTGCTGATGTCAATGTTCAGTGAATCTTCATCTTCTACCTATTAATTTAGAACAAACAAGCAAATAATAATAGCACTGTAGCACTGTAGCTGTTCTCTTCCAGAAGCTGGGTTTTATAGTCTCTGGGTTTTAGCCGTTGATGGGATTACTGTAGCACTGTCCTCCCATTGTTCATCAATTTGCTCGAGTGGGCACCAGTAATGTCTCCAATGTGAGACTCCTTACTGTTTTAGACATATCGAATACACCACAGGGAGCTTACCAGGCTCTGCTGTGTGGGCGGGATACTCTCGGTAGCTTGCCAGGCTCTCTGAGAGGGACGGAAGAATCGAACCTGAGTAGGCTGCATTCAAGGCAAACGCCCTATCCACTGTGCTATCACTCCAGCACAAAATAATAATAATTAATAATTATTTATTATTGTTATTATTATCAGGCTTGGAGATCTCAGCCCCGGGACTCACATGCCTGTGTTCCTCTGCCAGTTCTGTCATGCATGTGGAGAGTGGTCTCAGCATGGCTGTGGCTTGTTCTGGAGGTCTTTGGCTGCTGGGCTCTGCTCAGGGCGGGGACGGAAACTCAACCCCCCCCCTCCAAGTGGCCCCTGAGAGGACAGCCAAGCGCGGGGGCAGGAGACTCTGTGCTGTTCTCTTCCAGAAGTTGGATTTTATAGTCTCTGGGCTTTAGCCATTGATTGAATTACCTGGGCTGGGGGCAGGAGGTAGTTGGTGGGTGTGACGTCTACCTACTGGAAGATGGGGGATCTGGGTGAAGGAGGCCTAGTCTCGAACCAAGCCATCAAGTAGGCTTGGAGGTCTCAGCCCCGGGACCGGCATGCCTGTGTTCCTCTGCCGGTTCCTTCATGAGATCTCCAAGCCTGCTTCGATCAGGACTGGGCCTCCTCCATCCAGATCCCCCATCTTCCAGTAGGTAGACGTCACACCCACCAACTGCCCCCTCGTTTCCCCCCCACACACACACACACACATGCCTGGTAATCCCGTCAATGGCCAAGACCCAGTGACTATAAAACCCAGGGCCCCGAAGAGAACAGTGCAGTCTCCTGCCCCCGCACCTGGCTGTCCTCACAGGGGCTCCTTAGAGGGGGGCCGGTTGAGATTTCTTCCCTGGCCCGAGCAGAGCCCTGGCAGCCGAAGACCTCCAGAACCAGCCACAGCCATGCTGAGACCACTCTCCACATGCATGAAGGAACAGGCAGAGGAACACAGGCATGCGGGTCCCGGGGATGAGATCTCCAAGCCTGCTTGGATTGGGACTGGGCCTCCTCCACCCAGATCCCACATCTTCCAGTAGGTAGGCATTACACCCACCAACTGCCCCTGGTGCCAGGTAATCCCAACAATGGCCAAGACCCAAAGACTTAAAACCCAGCTCCTGGAAGGCCAAGGGACATCTTATTATCTAGTTCCTACTCTGGAGAACCTGGCAGGTTACCAAAAGCATCCTGCTCACAAGGCAGAATCTGGCAAACTCCCCGTGGCGTATTCAATATGCCAAAAAACCAGTAAAAATGATGGGTCTCATTCTCCTGACTCTGAAAGAGCCTTGAATATGGCACTTTCTAAAATCTTAAGGGCTAGGATGAAGGAGACTTACTGGTGCCTGCACAAAGAAATCGATGAATAACAAGATGATCATGATTGTGATTATTATTATCATTATCATTATTGGAACCAGAGAGATAGTATAGGAGTTTATGTGCATGTCTTGAATGTCACCAAACCCAGATCTATCCCCAGCAACACATGGACCCCTGACTATATCCATGTGCCAGCCTAGAGACTTCTCAGAACTTCTTGGTTTGCCTAGTTATTTGTTTGTGTTTTTCTTTTTTCTTTTTAATTTATTTTGAATCATGATGAGATACATAGTTATAAAGTTGTTCATAATTGGGTTTCAGTCATACTATATTCCAATATCCATCCCTTCTGCATTGTGAGTCTTAATACTAAACTGTCCAACAGACTGAGAATCACCTGGGAGTCCATGAGGCTCCTTATTACTGAATAGGAGGCCCTTATCTCCATTCCCCACTCCCACTCAAATAAAAGAAGCTCTAGGGAGTTATAAACATGCTAAAAATACGTCTTACTTAGAGAGTTCATGATATACTATGAAAGTTCTCTCATAGTTAAAATGTAAATCTTCAATAAAACTTGGAAATTTCTGCAAAGTGGGTATGAATAACTTCAAGAATTTGAATTCAGGGGAAACTATAAGAAGTTCTCACACAATTTCATTTAGGGTAAGAATAGAGCCTAAAATATATACAGAGGTTGTACTTCAGGGAGTCTCGATTGATTTCTATTTGGTAAGCAGAAGAATATAAAACATTTTATCAAGGATGAGTTTCTTGAATTTATGGGAAGTAAGTTACTTTTACTGACTGCACTGGTCTCTGACTGCAGTCAGTCTCCTGCCCCTGCGCCTGGCTGTTCCTCACTGGGTTCCCTTGGAGGGGAACGGGTTGAGCTTTCCTCCCCGCCCCGACCAGGGCTCCGGCAGCCAAAGACCTCCAGGACCAGCCACCACCATGCTGAGACCACTCTCCGCACACATGAAGGTACTGGCAGAGGGACAAAGCCACGCGGGTTCCGGGGCCGAGATCTCCAAGCCTATTCGAATTGGAGTCGAGCATCCTCCACCCAGATCCTCCAAATTCCAGTAGGCGGGGGTCACACACACCACCTGGCCCCCTGGCGCCGTGTAATCCCATCAACGGCCAAGACTCAGAGACTATAACATCCAGCTCCCGGAACCGTGCGGCCGCATTCGCGGCTGCGCGACATCTTATCAGGACATCTTTTTATGATATCTTATTATCTCATTCCTACTCTGGACAAACTTGCAGGCTACTGAATATAGCCTGCCCACAGGGCAGAGTCTGGCAAACTCCCTGTGGCGCACCAAATATGCCAAATACCAGTAACAATGATGGGTCTCATTCTCCTAAAAGAGCCTTGAATATAATCTCAGGGCTAGGATGAAAGAGACGTTACTGGGGCCTGCTCAAGGCAATTGACGAATAACAGGATGATGAATGAATGAATGAATGAAGTTTCTTTTACAGGAGGATACTGGGAGAAAATTTTGTCCATAAAAGCTGTTAATTGTCTCAGATGACAAGGAAGTGAAACAAAGACCTATCCTGGGCTCAATATAATGAGTAAAGCAGTTTCTCCATTGACTGTAGTGAGAGATTGTAACTATCAGCCTGTGTCAAGAGCTGGAGCAGTGGTTTAGGAGACCTGAACGGATAATATTTCCTTGAGGGCCCCATAGAGATTCAGTTAAATAAACATTTTCTCTACATTCCCTAATTTTGTGTAGGAAACATGTTCAGATGAAGGTAGACACACTTGATTCTCCTCGTATCTTACGGTAAATTTTAAAAATTTTCACTCATCTTTGAAATATGAAAAGACATCATGGATTACAAAACTGATTAACAGTGGGAAAAAGGAGTGAATAAAGATCAGCATGTAGTGAACATAAAGATAGTGGGGGAAGGTTGTGAGCACTTTATGGTTGTGAGGTGCAGTAACTTTAAATATAAATGTCACAAACTTTAAAACTATCATCTAGCCTTGTTACCTAGACTATAACTATATAAATGTATTTATATTATAAATTTAGGGGCTGGAGTGATAGCACAGCGGTAGGGCGTTTGCCTTACATGCGGCCAACATGGCCAACCCGAGTTCGATTCCTCCGCCCCTCTCGGAGAGCCCGGCAAGCTACCGAGAGTATTCGATATGCCAAACACAGTAACAACAAAGTCTCCAATGGAGATGTTACTGGGCCCGCTCGAGAAAATCGACGATCAACGGGAGGGCCTTTACCTTTACCTATTATAAATTTATATGTGTACATGTATACATATATTATGCATCATCCTATATAATATATACTATATTTTATAATATATAAAATATATTATAGTAAGTATTTATTATAGTAAGTATATATACTACTATAATATATAGTATTTTTTTCTTTTTTTTATGTCACACCGGTGATGCAGAGGGGTTACTCCTGGTTACTCAGAAATTCCTCCCAGTGGTGCTCATGGGTCCATATGGGATGTTGGGAATTAAACGCGGATAGGCTGAGTGCAAGGAAAACAACATACCTGCTGTGCTATTGCTCCAGCTCCTATAATGTATAGAATATTAAGGATGAGAGCAAGTGATGCATTTGTACAGAAAATGGGTTCTTGATGCTATCACTGAGTTTGGGTGCTTTATGATGGTTCATTTATATTCAAAATTAAAAGTTTGAAATATCACCCACAATATGCATTACATGCATTTTGATTAAAAATGTTTTAAACATGACAAATGATTTGGGAATCATTTCTGGAGAGAATAGTTTATTGATCTACCTTTAGATACTCTGTGAAGCTCTCTAGTATTATGTTACAGGAAAAGCTAATGATTTCCTGAAGATATCTGCTTTCAAAAGCTACTCCAAATTCAGATGAATGCCAGGGAAGAAGAACTAAAATAAAGTACCATACAGCATGTTTTGCTAGCTCTTTTGAATGTGATGATGTGCATCATCTCTCACATGACCATTTAAGAAAATTTGGGCAAGAGTCCAAAGATGTTGTCCTAGTTCATATTTTAATGAAGAAAAGAAACTGGAAATTCATTAGTCCTGTACACCTTGATGACAACTATCAAATGACATTTGTATCTTCTGCACCTAAGTAAAAGATTTCATCCTAAGAAAGATTTCCATCTCGAGCTTGATGATAGTTCAGGCAGGGTTAATATCATGAACCTGTTTTGAGTTAGACATGGCTGATGTGATGTTGGCCAGATTGCTACCTTGGAACCTAAGCTCATTCATCTGTGAAACGGGGATAATAAAAAAAAAAAAAGCTTTTTGGGAAAAGTGTAAATAAAGATAGTGTGTATAAAGAGTCTATAGAAACTAAAGTATTTAATACACAAACATATGAATTATATGAATTACTTCACAGTTTACATTAAGATTTTACTATTCTTCTTTCTATCACAATTTTTAAGTATCTCTTTTCTTCTTTGTCCTTGAAAACTAAGTTGAGGCTGACTTTTTGTTCTTGTTTAATTTTGAAAAGCCCTAACTTGTTTCTATTGTTGAGGGGGGAGGAGTTCATTTACATTTCTGAAAGGTGAACTGATCATCTGTCTAAACGTCTTGCTACATAAGTAAGCAAAAGCAGATGCCAAGCACAAGGTCTTTGACCACTAAATAGCACTGCCAAGTTGCTTGTTGACAGACACCATGACAATATACAAACAGGTGTACTTAATCCTGTCATCTTATAAGAGAAGTCAAAGGAAATAAATAACTCTGCCACTTACTTCCTCATTTTTGAGTACAGAGTTAAGGGTTCAGATTCCTTTTGATTTTGCCTACAGTTCAGGTAAGATTCTGTGATAACCCCTCCCACCCATACAGATCCTGCTAACCCAGAATAATGTTCCTCTGAAGATCCAATTATAAAATTCATAAAATTGTCCAAAACCCTTCATGTATCTTTGAGAAAAAATTTAAAAGTCACTGACTTAAAATTCATGATCTAGCATCCACTTGCTTCTCTGTCATAACTCACCTCCTGCCAATCCTCTTCATGCTTGAATCAATTTTGCAACTCATTCTTTGTCAGTCACCCAGCAGATATATTGTACATGTGATTTTCTCTGACCGAAATATATAGTTGCTTGCAAATCATTCACCGATTTCTTCAGGAAAACTCCTTTCCATTCTTCCTATATAATTTTTGCAGCTTTCCTATGTTATTCGTGTATTTTTTTCCCTCCTACGTTGTCTAACCCACTCCACGTGTAACTTCTACTACCTGATCTTGTGTGACTGCTCTTACTAGTCTCTGATATATATTTCTCCAGGCAGGAAAAAAAACTTGAGGGTACTGTTTTATTTATTGTTGCTTGTCTAAATGTTAATATGGATGCATAACATAGATTATTAGAACATTAATACTTATTAATTTTTTAAATGCTTCATGATATCAAGAGTTTTAGGTTATGTGACTAAAAAGAAGGAAAATTTATCTGTGCTAGCATAGTAAATTTTATATAGTCTAACATAGATAGTTTAACATAGATAGAAGTTGACCTTCTATCTCTCTTACTATCAAACAGAGCTATTTTCTATTCATTCTTATACTTATATACTCATTTATGCAACAAAATGAAGATTTTTACCATCTGTCAGATGTTCTGAAGACAAATTCAAATGAGCAATTTAATAAAAGTTCTATAATTTTTTTTAAAAAAAGAAATAAATAAAGACAAATACTTTTTCTGTTCAAGGGAGAAAATATAAGAACTTAAGATTAATCTATAAGAAAAAAGTAACGTTCTCTGTATATGCATGTGTATATATATCACTGTCACTGTCCTCTTGTTATTCATCAATTTGCTTGAGCGGGCCCAGAAACATTGTGAGACTTGTTACTGTGTTTGGCATATTGGATACAGCACAGGTAGCTTGCCAGGCTCTGCCGTGCGGGCGAGATACTCTCGGTAGCTTGCTGGGCTTTCCGAGAGGGGCGGAGGAATCGAACCCGGGTCAGCCATGTTGGCCTTGTGCAAGGCAAATGCCCTATCCGCTGTGATATGTATATATGTGTGTGTGTGTATATATATATACATATATATATATATATATATATATATATATATATATATATATATCGCTGGAGCGATAGCACAGCGGGTAGGGCGTTTGCCTTGCATGCAGCCAACATGGCCAACCCGAGTTTGATTCCTCCGCCCCTCTAGGAGAGCCCGGCAAGCTACCGAGAGTATCTCGCCCGCACGGCAGAGCCTGGCAAGCCACCCGTGATGTATTTGATATGCCAAACACAGTAACAACAAAGTCTCCAATGGAGACGTTACTGGGCCTGCTTGAGCAAATCGATGAACAACGGGAGGACAGTAGACAGTGGATGGATCACGGTCACGGTCCTCCCGTTGTTCATCGATTTGCTTGAGCAGGCCCAGTAATGTCTCCATCATGAGACCTGTTGTTACTGTGTTTGGCATATCGAATACGTCACGGGTAGCTTGCCAGTCTGCCATGCGGGCGAGATACTCTTGGTAGCTTGCCGGGCTCTCCCAGAGGGGCAGAGGAATCAAACTCGGGTCGGCCATGTTGGCCGCTTGTAAGGCAAACGCCCTACCACTGTGCTATCGCTCCAGCCCTAGTGGATCGCATCCATTATCATGGTAGAATTAGAGAATTAGACAATGCAAATCAACAATAAAAGTTTAGAATTTCAGCACTCTGAAAACTGATAGACTACTTACGATGATATCAAAATGTAAAGATAGCATTTAAAAGTAAAGATAGTACTAGTCATCCTCAACAGACATCCATAGAATACTCAACCAGACAGAGTTTACTACATTATCTATGTGCGCATGGGTCATTCTCCGGGATAATCTAGATGTTTGGTCATAAAAGTGAGCCTCAATAAATTTGAAAAGATCAAAATCAACAAGGTTAGGGAGTAGTTCAGTGTAAATTTTAACTACCAGAACAATCAGAAATAAACAGGAAATTAAATGGAAATGAACTAATACATTACTAAAAAAAATGGGATTAAAGAAGCAATCAAAAATTAACTTAGAAAATAATTTGCGATAAATAAAAATCAACACAAAATTTATAAAAAATTATATAATATAGTTAAAATTCTAAAGAGGAAAATTCAAAGGTAGTTCTCTTTGGTGGTCAAAGAGGAGGGCACACTGATGGAGCCCAGGAAGCATATATAGTCTGGGGCATCTAATCTGGTGAGAAATATGCTAGGCAAAGATGCTAGACCTTAACCCCTATGTTAGATCTTAACCGCTATGCTATTTCTCAGACTCAGGCTATAGTTCTCTTTTAAAGAAAAAAAAAAGGAAGACCTCAAAGAAATAAACTAAATTTTAGTATTAAGAAATTAGGGAAATTCAAGAGTAATTGCTGAGTAGCACTAGGTGAGGCCACAAAAACCAAAGGGAAAAAATATTTAAAATTAGGGAAAAATGAACAATCCCATTTTAGTTAAAATTAAATAAATAAAGTAAAATCAGAGAATAAATAAAAGAAATAAAGATATTTTAAAAATAAAATTTATGGCAAAAGTGACTTATTTAGAGAGATCAACAAAATCCATTGACAGACTTGAAGCTAATATACCAAAAAAGAACTAGCCAAAAACAAATTACAAAATTAAAAGTATAAAGAAGTTACCTCACTACTGAATTTGCAGAATGAAATGGATTGTGAAAATAATAACTTAAAAATCCTATGACAAAAGTTTAGGTAGATGAAATGGATAAATTCCTAGAAAGAACTACCACCCTAAATTTAAAAATCCATATTAGATCTGAGCATAGGAGGGTGTAGCCCCAAAACAAACAAATAAAAAGACTAAAAAGTAGATACCATATCTGAACAGACTTATGTCAGATAAAAAAATATTGAATAAACAAAACTTTCTTGCACATGCACACACACACACAAAAGCACAGGTCCAATGATCTCATCTGGTAAATTCTACAAAATACTCCAAAAAGTGCAATAATATCCTACCAAAAATTGGAAGAGGAAACACTTCCATAAGTTCTCTAAGGTCAATATTCCCTTGATAGAAAAACCCTATTAAGTTATAACAAGAAAACATATAGTATAAGATATGCTCACATTGTAAATGCAAGCAACAGCAATGCAACAAAACCAAAAACTCAACCAAATGCTAATCAACTCTTTTTAAAAACTCTCTTTATTTATTTATTTATTTATTTTTTTAAGAAAAATATTTTTTTATTAAAAAATTTTTTAATAGTGAGACATCATGAGGTACAGTTGCAGACTTACACATTTTTGTGCTTGGGTTTCAATTATACAATGATCAAATACCCATTAAAAACTCTCTTTTAAATAACTTGATCCATAAAATAAGATTGTATACTGCAATGCACAATGGATGGTTTTCCACAGGAAAGCAAGGGTAGGTGGTTGAACACCCTAAAATGCATTAGTGTAATAGCTGTTGTTTGTGGGAAATGGCTCTCCTAACACACACCACAGCGTTGAAATAATCTTTTGGGTAAAACAAATTTAGTTTAGTCATGGGGACTGCAAATGTATACCCAAGCAAGATTAGTAAAGGAAATTATTATAACTTTAGTACTATACTTTTAGGTGCTTTCTGGTTGTGTTTGCTGGTTATGTATTACCATATGGCCGCAGATGTGCAGATATGTAAATGTCCAAGCCTTTGCTCATAATGTGCCTGCTAACTGTTCTTAATGTACCTGTTAATGGATACCATGGCTCACTGTCATGAGTCAGGGCAGCTAGAGAAGGAGAGCAGAAATTGTGTTTAATAAATGGTCAGTTTTTCCCTTGGTTGGGGCTGCTGAGGTTATCTTGCAACCTGGCCAACCCACAGAGTCTGTCTGTCTTTTTTTTTTGTTACTGACCCTGCTGGGCAGAGTTCAAAGGCATCAATCCCATCAACCTTATTTTGGTATATACTGCCAAAAAATGGTGATCTCAATGCGATCCAAGAATAAGAATTAAGTGTCAGAGAAACAACCCATGAAGTTACCAAGAAAAATAAAGTTTGAGGCACATCAGGTCATAGAAATTATCTCTTGGTGAGAAAGCAAAACTCACCAGGAAATCAATCACAGGATTGATTCATAGGCACGGGAGTAAGGAACTGGAGAGATTACAGGAAATGGAAACTCACATAGTTTAGAACAAAATACTCCCATTCGAGTAATCCAGACCCACAGCATAGCTGCTGGTGCTGGTACAGATATCTAGATTAAGGTATCATTAAAGCTCCATTGTCCTTGGTTCCCAGATCATGTCAGTTTTTTTTTCTTTTTGGGTCACACCCAGCAATGCTCAGGGGTTACTTCAAGCTCTGCACTCAGGAAGTATTCCTAGCAGTGCTCGAGGTACCACATAAAATGCTAGGAATCGAACCCGGGTCAGCCACGTGCAAGGCAAACGCCCTACCCGCTGTGTTATTGCTCTAACCCTAATCATGTCAGTTTTGATTTACAAATATGGGCAAGAATATGGTGTATTTTGAAAGAAAGATATACCCCAAACGAAGAAATTACATGGCCCTCTGCCCCCTACACACACACACAGACACACACAGACACACACACACACACACACACACACACACACACACAAGTTATACTGATTTGGTCCATAGTAATAACAATTTTACTGCCGGTTCAGTATAAAATTGTGGGAGTCCCAGAAAAAGAGAGTGTCTATGAAAATTAGCATGATAAGGTTTCTGGGGCCTGTGCCTTAAGGCTCACCAGTCATATGCTGATGGATGAGAGTGAATAGGAAGTACAGGAAGGAGAGAATAATTAGTAAATGGCCTTCAAAAAAGGACAACTAGTCTGCATCGAAGGGACTGTGCTACAGATTGGGCCCAGAGGTTTGCAACCCTAATTTCTAAACTAAATAAACTACTTTTCCCAAGGGGTGATCCCAACCTAGGATTTTTTAAAAGGGGGAAAGCAATTTCCCATAGTTGTTCAGAAATAGAATATGGGTGAAAAATCAATTCCCATATTAATAGGTAAAGAAAAGAAAAATATAAATAAAGCACTTTTATGAGAAAATATATGTTCAAAAAGTATGGGGATATGACTCTGAGAGAAAATTTTCCTTGAGAGAGAACATATATTTCTGCCCTGGGTTCAATTCTTTAGACTGTGTAGTACCCCACACACTGCTGGGAGTAACCCAGAACATCAAGATGGGAGTTTCCCTGAGCAATCTGGGTATGGTGGTGGCGACCCAAGACCCAAATATTTTTCAACTAACTAAAAATACATTTGGTTGACTTGGGTTAGATCTTGGTGTTACCAGAAGTTCTCCCTGAGTAGACACAGAAATCCTCAACAACACCCAGTAAGGCCCCAAAACAAACAACAATAGTAGATAACACACACACACACACACACACACACACACACACACACACACACACAGAGACAGAGAGAGAGATGACAGAGAGACAGAGAGACAGAGAGACACACAATAATACTATTCTTTATGGTGAAAGATCAATTGCCTTTCCCTAAAGACAGGGATAAAAGTAGAATACTCACTCTTGCAATTCTATTTTGCATTGTACTGGAGATTATTGGTAGGGTAATTATTTTGGCTTTTGGTTTTCCGCCACTCCTAGTGGTACTCAGACCTGGCTAAATGTGGTTCTGCTGCATGAAATGCAAGCATCTTGCTCATTCTACAAGCTCTCCAGTCTGTGGAAGCAAGCTTGACAGAAAATAATTCATATTCTAAAGGCGGTTATAAAACTATTATATTGTCATAATGTGATATTATACAAAGAAACCCACACTCAGGGATACACTATCACCAGCAGTGAAGATGCTAATAAATATAGTATTTCTTTTGAAGATACCAACACATTCAGTTGCATTTATTTACATTAGTAACAAAGTTTCTGGTGATGGAGTCAAGCAAATAATCATCTAGCTACAGATATAACAAATTAAGTAAAAAATTTCAAGCACTATTACAACAAAGCATTAAGAAAGATTGCAAAATTGAACACAACAAAGATGCATTTATAGAGATTTTTAGTCAATGATGGAAATAAAACATCTTTCCTTTTTGGTTGTGAAGCCCCCTGCAGTTCACTGTCTATTACATTCCATACCCTTGTTACAATAGCATGTGTATATCCATAGAGGAACAGCTTATAAAGACTGGGGTCAAATGTCTGTTCAAGCAAAATGCCTTCTGATGGGGTTTTGTCTTTTAATTTGCATTCCTCACATCTAGAATGATTTCTGCTTCAAAGATATCAATCTAATCTCCAATATTAAAGGTAGACATTTTCTTGTTCAGTCAGGATGTCAAGAACAGCTATGTGCTCTCAGAGATAAAATGCTTTGTTACAGTTAAATGATTATCTTAATTCAAATTTATCCTTTCTTGAAAATAACCTGCCTTTTCAGACTATATGATTTGGAATCTGCTTGAAAGGTAAGGGGGATAGGGAAGTGACTAAACAGAATCCCCTCTTTGTTAATTTTCTTCCTTCTGAAGTTCTCAGTTTTTTACCTCACATATTCAAATTATTTTTTTCTTCCATACAATGTTGATATTTTAATTTAGTCAATAACATTGGTGAAATAAATAGATTAAATAGATAAAAAATATTTCATTCTATGCATCATAAAACTTAGTTATTAACATGGCAATACTCCCAAAATTGATTTAACACTTAACACAATCCTATTAAGTTCCCAGATCTGTTTATTACAAAAATTGAAAAGGTTTTTCTAAATTATACTTGTAATTACATGGAACCCAGACTAACCAAATAACCAAAACTAAAAAGAACGACTCCAGAAAACTTACCAGTTGCTGATTTTAAAATTCGCTGCACTAAATAGTAGGTAGCATGCAAGTGTGACACTTGTGTAAAGAAAGACATAACCATGGGAAGAGAATTGAGAGTCAATAAATAAACCCATGCATTTATGATTCATTCATTTTAAATCATGTCACTAAAAAATTCAGTAAGTAAAATAGCATTAACTTTTCAAGAAACAGAACAGGAAACTTGTTATCTCCATGCATAAGTAAGGAATTAGACAATACAATACAGAAATGATCAACTCAAAATAGATTACAAATATAAAAAATTTTAGTCAGAAGAAAACAGGACAAAATCTTAGTGACCTTGAATTAAACAATGATTTATTAAGTATAACATCAAAAATAAGAATGAAATGGTATTTAAAATATTATTGAATTAGCTAAATATTAAAAACTTTGGTGGCCAGAAAAATAGTACTGCAGGTAAGACACTAACCCCTTGCATTTGGTTGATGCAGGTTTAATCCCTGGTACCACATCTGGTCACCTGAGCACCTCTCGTAGTGATCCTTGTGCACAGAGCCAGGAATAGTCTCTGAGCACCACTGCTGCAAAAACCAAATAAATAATATTAATCACAAGTGTATGGGAAGTAGAGGGTGGTTAAGATAGAGGAGGGTCCAGTATGACAATAGCTGGAAATGATTTCTCTGGACAATAACTGAGTGTTGAAGTTTCAAATGCACTTTATATCTCAATAAGAAAAAAATTAAATCTTCATGTCTTGTATTATTATGAACCCTTGCTCTGGTTTGTGATGGAGATAAATAAATAAAATAATAAAAACATTTTATTTGTATTATTTAATAATTAAATATAATTTGCAGATCTAATATTTATTTATTTATTTATTACTTTTATCGAGTTTTTATTATTTTCCTTAAGCTTTTATTAATGAAACACCATGAGGTACAGTTGTAGACTTACAAATTTTTGTGCTTGGGTTTCAGTTATACAATGATCAAGTACCCATCCCTCCACCAGTGTCCATTTTCTACCACCACTGATCCCAGTATCCGTCCCACCCCCACCCCCTCCATACCACCCTACCTCTGTGGCAGGGCATTCCCTTTTATTATCTCTCTCCTTTTGAGTGCTGTGGTTTGCAAAAGAGCCACATTTTTAAGTTTGGTTGTTGTCATTTGGGTCCGATGCTTACAATGTCATTAGCCCTGTTGTTTTAGATATATACATATACCATATCTCCACACCACCAATGTGCCCAAGAATGCTGACTCCTGCCCTTGTTACTCCCATCTGCCTCTTCTTAATTTCTTTCCTTCTTGTGCTTCTCATTTCTGTAATCTAATGTCAAGCCTACATTTTAATAAATGTTCAGGTTAATTACACACATGTTGAAAATTAATTTGCCAAATCTTTCTAATCTACTGTAATGATGCTGACTTCTACTTTACTACATAATAGTGTGTTCTTTTTGACCTGCTAAGGAAATTCCCTTCCAACATCACTACTAATATTATGGTATTAGTAGGATGAATGGTGGCAGGTCAGAAAAAATGTGTAGATTTGGATTTGGTGGTGGAAGTTTCTATTCATATTTTAAGGTCTGAAGAACAAGGGAGCATAGGTTATAGTTTCAGCCTAAAAACAAAATTAGATTCAGACAAATTTGATGCTTGATCCAGTGGAAATGGAATGGGTATAAAACAATGTCCCAATCAGAAGGAGATCATGCAGTAGGAATTCTCTAGTTCAATATTCTTTTTAAGTCTTCAACTGATTGGAAAAATCCCATCCACATTAGAAAGAAAGGTTTTTACTCAATCATCTGTTGTTATTCTCATCCAACAGCACCCAGATAATATTTGAACAAAAATCTGAGTACCTTGTGATCAGTCAGGATGACACACAAAATTATTATTAAACTTATCAGTTATTTACTTCATATAATAACTCTTTATAGACCACCAGCTATGTGGGTGGGGAATGAATGATGAACTTGATAAACTCTTATCACCTACATTGTGGTCATCTGAACAATCCCAAGCTTTATAACTTAAATTAATTTCTATTGTTTTGATTATAGGGGCTGCCAGTAATTAAGTAAAACACTTTACTTTTAAATACTATTATTTTCCATTTTTCACCAATTATCTGTTTTCACTTAACTCTGATTTGTAATATTGTGTTTTTATTCTTTATCTTTTTATTTTTTTGCTGTTCTATGTATGTTTACATAATCTGCTTAATTACTACTGGTGCAGTATTACAGGCATGGTTTTGGTGATGTTCTTGCCAGCACACACAATAGTCCCAGGAGAAATTTAGCTGAATGGGGACAAGGTATACTTTTCCTTCTCCTTTTTATCTTAAGCTCACATGTTTTGCTGTAATATTCTATTTGGTGTTACCTACTATTTTCTCACTAGCATCCCTTCTGATGTGAACTTACTTATTTCCCCCACCCCAGCTTATATATATGCAATTCCTTAATAGAAGTTGGGGAAAAATCGTTAAGGAGGTTGAATGAGGTAAAGAGGGTGGAACCGTTATCCAGATGACTGGTGACCTTATAAAGGAGTTACAGTCACTGACTAAAGATTGTGTCAGAACACAGGGAGAAGGCAATCATTACCAAGCTCAGAAGAGATTCCTCAAGAGAGACTACCCCTGTTTATACTTTGATCTTGGGTTTCTGGTCTCTGTAACTCTGAGTGATAAATCTACTGCTATTTAAGCCTCTCTTGCCTGGGATGTTTTCTCATAGGAGTCTATGCAGACTAATAGATTTACTTTTGGTCTATGCCAAATGGAGGCCTTTAACACGGGACTAAAGTGGATTCAAGGGAACTTTCAATCACTTACCACTTCACTGATTGAGTCCATATGATCTATTTTCCTAAATACCAAGGAAAAGTACTTTCACATACAAATTCAACATCAAGTGAAGAGGTGGCAGAAAAGATGCCTTTTTGAGGAAAAATATTCAGTGTCTATACTGATTCATCTGAGTCTTAGCACTATGCTCCATCCAAGGACTCACTAGCTAATTTTTACATCATGGTCTGTGACCACTAATTTGGGGTGATCAAGCTTTCTGAAAAATCATCTCAACCCTCTTAATAAGTACCCTTGGTGAACCTTGGATTCAGACCTGGGGGATACATAATACTCTCTGTGTTGAATGCTGCAGCTATGCAGATTTGAGGTGACGTATACCTGCAACAGAATTATACAAAAATAATTGTCACTTTTTATCCTTGATGACCATGGGGAATCTCTAGTTAGGATTCTTCACTTCTTGTTCTGTCTTTCCTTTGACAACCTCTCTTCAGTCCCCAGGTTCTCCATGGAAATATCCCTCAGGAGGCTTGTCTCTGCAGTTTCCAGTGCTCTCCTGATCTATGCAGAATCAGGAAGTTAACACAGCTTGAGCTCTGGGAGGGCTCTATTTCTTGTAAATATCCTGTGGTCAGGGGAATCCTGTGAACACAGTGGAGCCAGTGATGAGAAATGTTGCAACTTTTGGTCAGCAGTCTGGTAGGCAGAAAGAGTCTCAGTCAAAAACACATGAGAGCAAGTTGATAGGGAGAAGAGTGAGCTATCAGTTAAAATTTATTTCAGAGATTTGTACATAGAGGGAAAAACAACTGAGAGGGAAACATCTGGGCTTTAGCTAGAGCAATAATAAAGTGGGTAGGACACTAATCTTGCATACAGGAGCCGAGATTCAATCCCTGGCACTAGATATGTTCCCCTGAACCCCACAAGGAGTGAACTCTGAGCACAGAGCCAGGAGCACCACTGAGTGTGACCACCAAATGAAAACAAAAACAAAAGAAATTTTGGCTCCAATAAAGATAAAACTTGGAAAACACCAGTCTCTTTTACAGCCAGGAATGGTTAGTACTCATAGCCATACACATGGTAGCACTGTCCTCCCGTTCGATTTGCTCAAGCGGGCACCAGTAACATCTCACAGCAAATTGTGAGACTTGCTATTATTGTTTTTGGCATATCAAATACGTCACAGAGAGCTTCTCAGGCTTTGACGTATAGGCGAGATACTCTTGGTAGCTTGCCGGGATCTTCGAGAGGGGCAGAGTAATTGAACTCAGGTCAGCCGCATGCAAGGTAAATGCCCTACCTACTGTGCAGGAAAAAACGCTCCAGCCCATACAGATGGTATTGGTCATTTGTCTGTTGAATTTCTTAGCGTCCTCACACTCAGACAGTACTTATTAAAGGGTATTTGTGAGTTTAAAGTTGATATTCCTAGTTTCTGAAAGTTTCACCAGAGAGACTAGTCAGGACAGGACTTGACACAGATAGCTAGAACAAGTGTCCCACCCTGTTGTGGAAGGTTAGTAAATATGAAGAGAGAGCACCTTCAAACACACACAATTCAGGGCTTCTCTATTAACCATAAAACCATTTATCTGAATCTGTATCATGGTATAAGATGGTGATGACTCATCTCTAAGTTTGAGGTGGTGATGGAATGAAAAAAGAATATACAATGCCTCACACAAAACTTGACGTCTTGTAAGTGATCAGAAAACGTGAGAATATTCCCAACACTCCTCAGCTGGAAGCAGTAGTTGCAGTAGATTTTTAGGAAAGTGTTTGAGGTGAAGGGGAGGCTTCTAGCCTTCCACAGTATGTAATTACCCCTGAATTAGAATCTTCCTTCCTGAAAACAAGACATTCAGCCAGGAGTCATGCATGTCTTTTCTGGACAGACACATGGAGTGTTGGCATCCTTGTTGATCACATGGTCTCTTTGAATAAATTTTTGTTTGAAATTTTATGTCACATTATTTTTTTTCTAATTATAGGAGAAGGAAAATAATTATCAAAATACTAACATAAAAAAAAAGTTCTACAGTTGAAAGTCCTGAAGGTATTTACTATGATTGCATCTTCTTAGGGGTATACCAGTGGCATTCACAATCAACAGTGCTCAGAGGACCATGAGGTGTTGATGAATGAACACATAATCTTTGAGTGCAAGCATGTGCATTAGCCATTGTCTCTTTGGCCCCAAATCACTTAACTGTTTAGTTGTAATTGTTCTTCTTGTTAATTGTTCTACAAACATCTCTTTCATAAAACAAAATTCACTCCTATGTGTACACATGCACACTTGCACAAAAACATAAACATACACAAGGAGTAGAGAATGTCCTATTTGTCTTTCTAATTTTGAGCATCATAAACGATTCAACTCACATTCCATTTTTAATTGAAGCTTTCCCTCCTCACACTGCTCATCCTTCTGTCTCAAACTCATTTGCACTCTTAAACAATGTTGGCAGAAATGGCTCACAATTTTGCCTCCTGACCTCAATAGTAAAATTCATTAAATAGTAAAATTCAGGTGCTGGGTGAGAAATTGGTTGGGATAGAGAAGGAACCATTCTGACAATATGATTGAAAATGATCACTCTGGATAAGATCTGAGTGCTGGTAGTAGGCAAAAGAACAAACTTGATAACCTCTCAGTACCTGTATTGCAAACCATAATGCCCAAAAAAAGACAGAGATAGAGATAGAGATAGAGAGAGAGAGAGAGAGAGAGAGAGAGAGAGAGAGAAGAGAAAAATGTAAAAATGTCTACCATAAAGGCAAGCTGTGGGTAAGGAGTGGCTGTAGGGAAATTGGGGTCATTGATGGTGGGAAGTATATACTAGTAGAGGGATGGGTTTTGAAGCTTTATATGACTAAAACCCAATCATGAACAGCTTTGTAGCTGTGAATCTCAAGGTGATTGAATTAAAAAAAGAAAAAATAGCGTCCTATGATTTTTATATCCCTTTATAAACTAGAAAAAAAACTAGTATGAACTTTTCCTGTTGTGAGGAGAGGCAGGCTATAAACACTTGGGCTAGGCTATAGACATTGGATCAACTAATATTGGTTTAAAACTGAAGCTGCAGGAGAGATGGTAGCAATTCTAAGTCATTTCAGGGGAAGGAACTTTCACGGGAAGGGACTTCTCTGAATATCTGGGATTGATTATCTGTCACTTGCTGTACTAAAAGTATAGCAGTATTTTTTTAATTGAACTAATATTGGACTCTCCCCCTAGAAGGAATTTCCCCAGAAGTGGGTGTGAGAGGTTTTGATTAGTTTTAATATATGTATTGATACAAACAAATGATAATTCCAAGACAAATAAATAAAGGTGTAATAGGATCACTGGAGGAAGGAAGTCACTGAAAAAAATTACACCAAACAATTGTTGAGAACATCTATTGGAAGAAGGTTTTCCTAATTCTGGAACCACCCTCACTATGCCCCGGCATAGGCAAAAATTTCAAGAGGAAGTACATTTCTAAAGAAATATTTTAAACGCATTGACCCCCCCATCCCATCATTTTCCTTCATAAAACAAGTCTCTTTCTAAGAGTCTATTGTCTAAGCAGCTAATCTGCCTGATAGAAGAGTGGTAGGCAGGGTCTTCTAGGGCCCCAGATTCAGGGGAGGAACACTTCTTGTTCTCTGGGACCTCAGAGACTCTTCCGCAACATTTCTGAAGGATTTCCTGTTCTCATGAAGTAACTGTGGGCTTCTCTGGGGTCTTACCATCAAGAGACCCATTCTTTAACAACTACCATAGGGCTTCTCTCATGAGAACTGCCTGATTTGGGTTTCACATTTTTTCTTGGTAAAGGGACTACATCTCATGATATGTTTGTGGCATTCATTTTCACATTATTATTTTCCAGCTGTGTCCTCACAACTCTTCTCTGTACAGTGGTGTCAAGACAGACCCTGTCAGAGCTAGGCTAGTCTCTGGAGCAGACTCACGGGAAGGGTGATATTCTCTTGGGATTCCCTAGGATACACCTGTGATGGTCCAATTCAGTGAGAATCAAACTTCATGCCACTTGGCTCCTTGTTTACTTCTTCTTTCTATTGCAGTTACTAATTCTCAGATGCCGACCAACTCTTGGGGGTTACCTTTATAATAGACAATGTTGCTGCAACTGTCCTGGGACTTCCCTTTAAAGACTGGCACTGCATGGTGACTCAGAGGCAAAAAGGGGTTTCTGAGTGATTCTTGACCCAAGATCAAAGCTGCACACCTGGAAAGATGGCAGGCTGCAGACTTAGGGGACGAAGGGGAGACTGCCAAGTGAAACCTCAGAGCCAGCCACACCTCTGCCAGTTATTTAGGCCCTGAGTCAAAGTTCAGGACGATCGTGGGAAATGTGGCTTTTAGCAGCATTGTTGAAACCAAAAGTTTTGCCTTACATGAAGTGTCAAAGCCTACAATAAGCATAGTTCTGCCTCCCTTTTCTGTGGAATTTCTGCTCCCATGTATGTGACAGTTTCAGTGGTTATAGTTCTTGGGGTTTGGCAGAGAGGGACATTCCGCAATAATGAGATGACTGTGTCCTTGAGGACTGGACAAAACCCATCTGTGGCTGTGCTGACTTTCTCAGAAAAACTCCACAGTGTCTCTTCTCCATTCTGCTGCTGTCTTTTCTCCCAGGGCCCTGAGTCAAATAGCATCTCAAAGGACATTGTACCCTCACACAACTCCATCCAGCTGGGGCCTGCCACTGAAGCTAACAAAGATAGATGTATAGATGGATAAGGGATTGATAGGTAGGTAGATAAAAATAGATGGACAGTAGGTAGACAGATAGATAGGTAATGGGAAACATGCCGGTGCATTTTACTCTAAGTATAATAGACTTTTGAAAGAATACATCACCAGATCATCATTTATGAAGCCAAGTCATAAGTGATATCTACTAAATATGTTAATTATCATAGAACATTACAGAAGCTAGCAGAATAAAGAGTTAAACAACTTAGGAAGAAATGAGCTCTGCATACTGTTCCCAAATATCACCAGTAATGACCCTTAAGCATACAGTCTGTAGTAAACCATTGTACCACAGGCTATAGCCAAAATGTAATGTGAATATCTCAGGACCAGATAGAGGGAGAGAGTCTGGGGGTAGGGCACTTACTTCCCATGTGGCTGACCAGTTCCATCTCCAACAACCTGTGAGGTCACCTGAGCCTGGCAGGAGTGATCCCTGAGTGCACAGTCAAGAGTAAGTACTGAGCACAGCTGAGTGTAGTCTAAGAAAATAAAAAAGAGAATTTAAAAAATGCTGATAATAATTTAAAAATAAGAAAGAAAACTCACAGTGTTTTAGACAACAAAAAGGTCTAAGGTTTGAAAATTGTAACCTCTATGGAATATTATAAAAAGGTATTTGAAAGAGAACCTAAAGGAGATCAGAGGAATCATGGATATGGAGAGTTTTAAGTATTCCTTACTATCTTATTTTCAAGAGTGTATTTTAGAGAAAAATCCTTGGAGCTGGAATGAGAATTTATTAACGGTCTGTTTTTAATTAAAATGTTACTGACATCATTTAATTTTCATCACAAGCTAAATTCAAGTAGTGTCTAAATGTGAAATATTGTCACGGCACTTCATGTATTGGCAGCTGTGGTCACTGATATTTAGGGAACAGAATTACATAATCTGAGGTTTTAACTTTTTGTCAGCTAGTCAATTTTTTTTACAATATCACAATGGGCACTCTGTTTATGTCTCACATGTGAGTATCAAAAACAACCACACCTCACTTGGTTATTGCCAAAGCAACTTTTCATCTATTTCTGCATAGACACCACAGCCTTGGCCTTAAATGTTGACACTCCACTTATGTTTGTTTGGCTTTTTTCAAGTGATAATCCAAGATCATGACATTTCTTGTCCAAGATATTTGGGTGATTATGTAGCTCTCTGCCCTAACCAATGAAAACAGTGACATACAAAGTGACCAAAAACTTAGTGTTTCCCTTCACCATCTTTTCCAGGAAGCGTTCACCATCTTTTCCAGGAAGCGTTCACTCTTGGGTTTTCTTCAACAGGTTCACTCATCCTTACATTTTGAAGAACACTGAGCACAAGTTGGATGTACAGCTGCTGCTGAGGCTGGACAGATGATGAAAGTAGACCATGTGAAAAATGCCTTGCAATGAAGACCAGTGCCTTGAAAATTAATATTGGGACCTTCCATCCCACTTATGATTATGTTTCACTCAAATAAAATGAAACAGATCTGTGAAGCAGGTTGGACCTCTTGGTCCCTGTCCTCAGCGGTTTTTCTTATACTTATTCCTCAGCCCTATCTTCCAAGTCTTGATGGGATGAGTGGCATGATTCGTTGTGTTTATCATACCTGTGCCTTGTGTGTATGTGTGTCTATGTGTGATGTGTTCAGTATAGATGGGTATGTCTATTGTGTTATAGGTAGATGTGATTTGTATGTGTGATGTTTGTGTAGGTATATGGTGTATGGATGAGATGTGATAGTATTGTGCATGAGTGCACATATGGGCATATATGATATGTGTGATACAGGTGTATGTATGTTTGATGTGTTGGGTGTGTGTGTAGGTGGGGGGTTAGAGAGATGTGAAAATATTATGTGTGTGACACGTGGAGAGACAACAACTCATATAAGAGAATTAACTACTTTTGTGAATTTTTAGCAAAGAGTTTATCCATTCAACAAAAGCAATCAGTTCAACTAAGAGATGTGTCGCCTCAGAATGTAAAGGAAAAAAATTCAAATCAAGGCATTAGCATGGAGTATGAAGATAAACTGTCTCTCCTCACAGACAAATCAGCTTCAACCTGACATCAGTTCACACATGAGCAAAGCTGCCTTATTAGGATGGGGACTTTATTTAACAAGATGACTGGCCTCATGCCTTTCAGAGAATGGTGTCAAAAATAGGTCTATGGGTTCCTATTGGGCCTAATTACCTGGCCATGAGACAGCACAGGTGGGCTACAATTCTACTCTGAGTCAGCTGCACCCCTGTGGCTGAACCCTAAGCCTGGGTGCCTTGCATCCCAGCTACCTTCATGTTGTAGACCTGTGGCACTGGCCCATGCAGCCTTATTTGGTAGCAACGCCTGTCCTGGCTGCATTTGGAGTTCCTCTCCCCAATCTTGCCTCAGGGGTCTGTGGTTCCTCAGAAGCAGGAGGACTGTGCTGTTTCACAATAAACAAACTCTCCACAGCACAGCTGCTGCTGGGCAAGTGATGGCTGCCAGACAGCAGTTGAGAGCGGCAAGGACTAATTTGGTAACGGGCAACATTGCAGAGTGACATTTACTGGATCTTCCTGTGGAGTTGACACAGAGCATTCAGGCCAGGGGGATCTGAAGAGAGGGGGGTTGAAAGCCAGGAGCCAGGTCCAGTTACTCAGGAAGCAAGAGCCAGGTCTTGGCCCTGGATGACTCTCAGTCTTGTGGTGTCAAGACTTGTTCTGCCATCACTGTCCTCTGCCATTGGGACACCCAGACTCCACCTTCCCACTGTCACTGCTGACCACCCAGTGTGCCCTCTGAGATGGGGTGATGGTTGATTTTACTCTGATAAGAGCAAATAAGCCATGGGCAGGGAAATTATCAAATTCTGTAGTAGAAAGGAAGTAAGTTCTACCACCTTTGTTTACAACAGGAGTTATTCAAAAGTTATTTCTATCAGATTGTATGTGCATTTCAGCTCAATGTCATGTTAAGGAAAGAAAAGTTAAATTGGAGGTATCCTACAATTCATCAGTCACTAGATTTTTTTATACAGTCACTCTTTCAGGGGACTGTGTTTGGGAGATTTCTGTTGTACCAGCAATGTATTTTGACACCCAATACAATAAAAAAAGGAAAGTAAAAAAGAAAAGAAAACACTAAAATGTGAGCAGAAACTGTTCTGAAAAGACCTCTCCCTCATCGAATTTGATCTGTGACTATAATTTTCTCATCCCAGCTTACCTTGTCACCAAATACTTAGTGGATGTCTGTAGAGACTAGGTTCTGACGATATGCGTATGACCTCAAAGTTAAAATTTCTGTCTAATGAGAATTTTTATTTTATGGAAAAGAAAAGTCAAACCCTTAATGTCAGGTAGTGAACAGAAAGTTTGGTAGGGAAGAGTCTTAACCTTTACTTGGGTCTTTGCTCTTTAAGTTCGAGTCTTGCATTTAACTTTGTGAAGACAGGTACTCAAGATATCCATTTAATTGTTAAATTATTATGTACTGTGCATTTTGTGTGTTACCTTCCTTTTCATGACCACTGCCTAGAGCTCAAGTCAATGTAATAAAAATAAGAAAACAAAATAAGGAACCAAAACTACTTTTGGATTGTATCTTCATAATTCTGTGTAAAATTTGCTACCAACACTAAACATTTCAGATAGTAAAAAGTAAAATAACAAGTACCTAACCAATACAGTCAATTTTTAAATAGCTATGTATATATTCTATAGGGGCATGCATGGGTATGTGCATGCGTATGTGGAAATATATGTAGTGGAAGAAAATCAACAAATCAATAAATCAACAATAAAGGACTGGAGAGCTGATAGGGCAGGTAAGGCATTCATTTGTTTTGCATGAAGTCAATCCAGGTTTAATATGGTTCCAGCCCGTAGGGAGTAATCACTGAGTGCAGAGCCAGACATATGCCCCAAGGTCTGCTGGGTGTAAGCCCCCTACCCCATCTCAATGAAATATAAAAAAATAAAACAAAATAGTTAAGAAAAATTATAACATCCATCTTATAATAAGGTCATGACAAATATAAATGATACTACACTTTTAAACAAAAAGACTCTAGAATGGCTTCAAATTTTACTGTGGATGTAACACAATTACTATTTTGATGAAGAGAGATTATTCCTTTTCTCTCTCATTTGGAGGTGGCTGGATATAAGTGATTTTTCTAATAAAGGCATTGAGTTGGCTTTCTGTCAATACTCTTGCCCAGAGAAGAAAAAGTGGAGAATTAAGGAATTTTTAGTTATATTCCTTATGATATAGTTACAATTCAGGTCTTTTTTAAAATGTTTGCATGAGTAAAGACAGTAATTCTATTTAAAATGGTCTACAATTTATATTTCAATTCAATCTGGCAGTGCTTAAAAATTAGCCAAATAGGACTCATCTCATAATGTAGTGATGTAGGAAATTGTATGGAAAATAAATTCTTTTAAAAAATTAGCAAAATGATTCAAGATATTTAGTAAGCATACTCAAGTTTAAAACTTTCATGAGTTGAAAGCCAGTTGCAGGTTTCTTTACCAGGTATCAAAAATACACAGTCAAAAGATACATGATAATGACTTGTTTATAATATATTTGTGAAGAAATAAATTGGTACTATCACTAACCCATGTAGTTCAATATTTTCTTCAGATACCAAAAATGCAATTATACTAAAAACAATCAAAAGAAAGAAAATATGAGAATAGGCTATAAAGTTTCAAAACTTTTACTCACAGATAGAGAAATGAATAAAAATATTAAGAAATTCTATAAGCAAATGATAAGAATGAATGATAGTAAAGAAAATTTACTCATAAAATGTTTAAAAGATAATTTATATCAGAAAATAAATGAGATAAAAAATACTCTAAACATAATAGAGACAAATTATAAGATATGTAAGAATCAATCCAAGAAAGTTTGTATTAATTTGGAAGAAAAGAGGGGTTGAGGCCACACTCAGCATTGTTCAGGGCTCCTGTTACTGTACTAAGGGATCACTTATGGCAAGCTCTGGGGACCATATGTGCTGCCAGGAATTCAAAAAGCTTGGCAGCATGCAAAGTAAGTACCTGAACTCTTGTACAATCTCATCTCTTCAATACCAAGAAACGGCTTTCATGCAATTTCTTTTTACAAGAAATATTGATTTAGAAACGTTCAGTTCTAGAAATGTCAAGTTTAGTATTTAAAATACTCCCTATTTAGAGAGAATAACAGTCGCAAAATGCACTGCATTAAATGTGAGAAAATTCTCAAAACATAGAACAAATGACAAAATACAATATAAGTGGGTTAAGGAAATAAAGATAAGATGTTGAAGAACTAATTAGTATCTTACTTCTTATTTAGTCTCTTCCAACCCCAAATTTTCTTTTCCCTTAAAGAAGAAGCAGCTATCAAAATAAAATAAAAGCGACTCATATTATGGTTTGGATAAATTAAATTATAGCCCAATACCTACCCACACATACACATGCAACTTACATACAAAGAGATTTAATCACAAGTATAAATTTGAAGTCAATTGAGCCTGAATTTCTATCTCCTGGGTTTCTAGGCAAGTATTTCTCAAGCGGGGAACATATGTTCCCCAAGGACTCCAGAATATTCTAAGAACCACAAGTTAAAAAAAAAACTCACAAATCACAAGGCTAGAAATACAACTGGAAGTAAATGAGAGACACAGGAGAAAATCAATGTCCAAAGGGGATCAGGGTTGGAAAAGGTTGTGATACATACACAGCTTTGGGCAACCCAATCAAGCACTACTTTTGGTTTTGAGGTGCTCTTACAATGTTTTCCATGGCCATACAAAAGAAGAAAAAATTCCATTTTCAGGTACTTCAAATTGTTGAGGTATTTTTTTAAATGCCAACACAGAAAAGTAAACAATCACAAAATAAAACACAATTTGATGAAAAGAACCAAATCAATTGACAACAGAATTATATAATCACAGAGATATGGGAAACAGAAACAAAATCTGAAGTTGGTTTGCTTACTCTACTCACAGCTGTGTATTATCTAAAAGGAAGGAAATTGTTAATGTTTAATTTTGATAAGTAAGAAAATATCAGGTAATTTCCAGAACTGTAATTACCAAAGAGGAAAAGATTGGAGTAATACAAATTCTCCATCAGATGCTATAAAGCAAGAACGTAGATTAAAAATGGATAATAATTAAATCAAATTATAAATAACAAAGTAAAATAGTTAATCCAAAATATAAAAGAAAATATTAAAGAACAGGATATTAAATGCTTCAATAAAATGAGAAATTTTCTGAACATATTTTAAAAATAGAAATCATAAAGTACATAAGTGATTAGAATTTTATCATAGTATCACAGTTACTTTGTTTTGTTTTGTGGCCTCATTCAGCTGTTCTCAGGGGTTACTTTTGACTCTAAGGGATGCTGAGGATCAAATCCAGGTCAGCTGTGTGCAAGGCAAGTGCCCTCTCTTCTCTACCATTGCTCTGTCCCCTGACCCAAATGGTAACGTAACAAATACCTATCACCTACTGGTTTTCATGTACCCAGGTAAAGTTTAGTGGCATTCTTAGCTTTGGATGATTATTAATGCTGCAGTGAAGGTATTGCCACTGGCCACAGACATCTAAAGGCTTGGCAAAGAGATAAGCTGATTCCAAGCTCACTCTATCAGGGGTATTGATAATAGTCAGGTCCTTCACAAACTTTGAATGAATGCCCTCTATTCCTTTGTGGCCACCTTCAATTTCTTGACTCTCTGTAGGAAATTACCAACACAGAAGATTGTATTAAATAAAAAATGAAATAAATCACAGTAAATTATATTTTCATACAGCCAAACAATAAAAATGTGAAGATAAAATGTTATGGTTTGTTTTTATTTCTAGCAATGAGTTTCTACCCTCAATTCAGGAATTGAGTACTACAAAAGAGTGTGAGTTAGAGATCATTGGTGACAGTATTGGAAGACTGTTGAACAGTTTATTGCCACCTCCACAAAAGCTCTCTGTTCTTTTTATTCTCATTAGTGGAGGTTTGCTTATTTGTTCATTTGGTGACTTTCTGTGTCCACCCCCTTAGATAATAACTCCATGAGAGTAGAAACACTGCCTATTATTATAGTAAGTGATCAATAAAACTTATTCAATGAAGGATTGAGTCCATACATGGCACATACATTCCTTGAGAATTTGAATAGCCTTTTGGGGAACCAGGTAGAATATTCTCCCTAAGAGGATATTTGAGAAACAAGTACACATTTTGATGGATGCAGGAGCAATGAACCAGAGCTCCTCTGATTTATTTTGCAGCAGATGTTCCTCCTATTCTCTGACCTCTGTCCTGGGGACAGCAATTTAGAAAATGAAGGGGTGTGGCAGCACATGATTATGCCGCATACACTTATTTAATTGAAGTGATCTCATTTAGCAAGAGAGATTGCTAACTGGGAGAGAAAGCACTGCGTGGAAGCTTCTGAGGTCATCCATAAGCTCTTCACCTAAGCCTAGTCTTTCTGCATCACTCTACTCAGCCCTTCTGTTGTCCACTGTCTTTGGTCAACACTTTCCTTCAGGCCATCAGGACAACTTGTGATCCTCCTCCTTCAATTATTATTTTAATTTCATTTTAAATTTATAGTATTTGTTCTACTCACAGACATTCTGCTCTGATTTTTGCCAATCATCACGGGAAAGACTGTAGTAGAAACAAACTAAGCCTATGGCTTGGACTGTACTTATCCCATGGGTCACTGACCTTCTACAGTTTTAGGAGATCATGAAAGTTGTATAAAAGTATCCACGCCCTAACGTGTGCTCTTGAATATGCATCAGTGAATAAATGATAGCATTAAATAAAATGAATTCACATTTAGGAGTAAGATGCTGCCTTTCTAAATTTTTTTAAGCCTTTCTCCAAAGCATCCGTGGACTGTCGTCTAATATCCCTCGGTTTTTCTCCCTCAAAATAAGATCAATTAATTTCTGGAGAATTGTCTGTTTCGATCTCAAGCATAGACACTGAGATAATAAATTTTCCTCTTAACACAGTCAAACATATTTAAGAACATCATTTTTAGAGCTGAGTAACTATAGCTTTTATAATAAAAAACAGGATGGCTTCCTGTTTGAGTTTTGTTTCTTTTTCTTTTTTTATTCCCTAAGGTGACTTCTTACCTCTAGTTGATTTTTCCTGAGAAAATGTCGCAAAGATTCATCTGTTTCTATCTCCTGATCTCCCATTGCATATATATTCTACTGAGATACATATGTATAAGATGGAGATTCAGCTTTTATAATCCCCTCAATGTGTAAATTCATGTGTGTGCATCATGGTCACACCCACAATTGCATTCCCCATATAGTAAACATTTCAGAACAATAAAATGATCATATTATTTCTCCAGTATTTTTTGTCTTACTTTAAAACTTTATTTCCTTCTTCCATTTAGAATTTTGAGTACTCACAGTCAATGCGTGCAACAAACTTCCTCACTGAAGGGTAAATCTTTTAACATATTTAGATTTTCTGGAACACATCCATCAGAAGTCTTCTGTTTTCCTCCTTAATGAGCTAGGCCTGCACATAGCTGTTCCCATGGGAATTCCCATTATACTCATCCTGAGAATTTGCCTATTTGCCTTTTTAATTCTACTTGGCTAAAAATTTCTTTCTTGGAATCTGTTTCTTCCTTTTTTATTATATGATTCCTAAATTGGGGGGAATACATCCTCCAACAAAGAGTGTGTCAAAAGTAAAATTTTCAGTTTTCAGAATTTATTTATCGAAGGAATTATTCTAAACTTTTATTTGATTCAAAGGTTACATACAATAATATTCTGGAAGGAAAAGAATGTTCTCCCAATCATTAGAAGATAATGTTCTTTTCTTCTATTGCTATTGAAAAGTAGAATTAAAGTTACCTCTTACTGAGTAGGATACTGTACCAGATCTTAGTGCTTAAAAATGATTTATGATTTGTCATGATTTTCTGGATTGGCTGATGGTTCTCTTTCTATACTCATATGGGTTATCTCATATGACAGCATCCAGCCAGAGCATAGCAATGCACTGAGCTGATCCAGGCCATTTTGTCTTTGTGGTACTTCATCCTTAAGAGGAAAAGTTTGGTCTGGACTTCTTTATACAGTCAGAAAGGCAAGATCTCTTGACACAGTAGTTTTTAAAACATTTGCTTTGAAATATACTTATTGATGCTCATTGGCTGCAACAAGTTACTATGGTCAAGCCCAGAGTTTTGAGGGCTAGTTAATAAAATCAAAGTGTAGTTGTTGGGAGATTTTATTTACCAAGCACCATTATAACAACTTATGATAATTCATTCTCTGATCTTAATGATTTATACACCTCCATATTCAAAACATACTCAAGTCCAAACAAGAACATCACCTCAAACTTATCAAGTTATGAGCATTAAAATCCATGATTACATAATTTCAATCAGACTCAAATCTTTGTGAATCTTAATTTTTTAAGTCTAAAAATGTGTGATTTAAAATAACATAAAAATTCTCTTCCAAACTTCTATAGAGAATGAAGAAAATGGGAACTAAGTAGCTGCAAAAGTCTAGAAAGTGTCTAGAAAGGTCAGGGAGAGTATTCATACAGAAATCTTTAGCCTATAGCAATTCTGAATTCCAGAATTCATAATTCTGTTTCTAGGGTAGAAAAAAATCCTTCATTAGGACCCATTATGCCCCACAGAAATATGTGTTGTTATATAACTTTTGATTCCTCGGTCTGATTGTTTTCTCTCTGACTCATATCTGTTTTCCTATAGCTCATGTTTTCTCCCTGAACTATTCCTCAAGCTCATTCTGGCCTGTAGGAAGATGAAAACCCAGAAAAAAACTTTCCTTTTGAATGATTTATGTTCCTTTTCATCTAAATTTGTACAATTCTTCTAAGAAACTTTATGGGCATTCTCTCAATATTATTGCAATTCACTCCATGTCATAATGTCATACCCATAATTTGTTTTGAAAAACCTCCCTTTATTGTTGACTAAATGTATGGCTAGTTCATAACTTTTTTTCTGAGTTGAAGTACTAAATGGTCTTATTTATGTTGCAGTCCTTGTTTACTTGTACCGTGAAGCCATTTCTTTTGCCTTTATGTCTTTCCTTTTCCTTTTTTACATTTTCAGAGTCTTGTATATTGAGAGAGATTGGAGTGTAATTTTTGTTTTTATTTCTTTCTGTTTGTTTGTTTCATTTTCAACTGATAATCCTGGATTGGAGATTCTTGCATATTGAATGTATCTCTCTTTAGCTCAGTTTCATTTTCTCCTCACTTACCATGTGTAGTCAAGAGAAGCCATTTTAAACACTCACTATTCTTCCTAGAATTTTTTTTCTGCAAGCATACATTTATTTGGCACCTTTTTCTATTTCTATTTTAGGTTAAAGCAATCAGTTTATTCCTTGTTTCAGGCTTACAAAATTAAAACTCTAGTATCACTTTTCCCACTTCAAACCCAGCCTACATTTATGATTCCTCCAGGCTGTTGCGATTGCTTGTGTCAAAGCTAACACTACACATTTTAGGTTTGCTTTTCTATTTTAATAATTGTTTCCTATATCTTGCTACTTTTCGGTTTTAATTAATAATTATTGTAAAAAGGCATTCTAAAAGATAGATAACATATGTAACTATGCAGAACATGATCAATGTTTGAGAAATAATATTTTCATTATTATTTCAGGAGACATTTGGTGTTGGGATATAAAGGTGCTTTATTCTGTTCAAATGATGGCATAATAAACACCAAACTATTATCACTATTTATTGATTTGTAGAAGTCTGATACAAGAAAATCCAATGATTGACTTTCTGTGTCTATTAATTCAAATAAAAGGCAAAAGAACTGAGGAAAAGGTATTTTAATTAGCAACTATAATCCATGAGATGGTTAAAAATGCACTCATTTGGAACTTAGGAAAAATGAGCTGATTTTCCCTAGCTACTATGAGTGGAATTCAGTAACAAATATTATATTTAGCAAGGACTTAGAAAAGCCAATTTCTATCGCCATCTTTGACATTAACTCTGTAATCTTCACTTGTGCAAGCTCTCTCATTGCACTAGCTTGTGTTCTCATTTGTGATGCTGCTAGGTCACACCATCTGCCTTTTGTTATCTCCATAGCCTTAATTGTCAATAACAGAATAATTTGAGCCTTTAAACAAATATTCTCCATCTAGAAATTGGGCATATAAAAAAAACAGTGTTAATATTTGGAAAAACTCTCAAACAAATTTTCACTAAGTCTACAGATGCTTTAGGCACTTTACCATGACAATCATGTTTTAAAATTTTTATTTTACTAATCAGTTTGATCTAAAGGCATATAACAGGAAAAAGCAACCACTATAAAATATTTTGATAATTTCTTAGAGATCAATATGATTTAGGTAATAAATACAGTTTGTATATAATTTCATGAAAGAGTGTTATATTTTCTAGATTAATTCTCAGGAAACTGTTTTTCTTATAAGATAATTCATATGCTTAGGCCAATGTCTAGTTATTTATTTTATTTTATTATTGGATATATATGCACTGACTAGATAATATTTATAAGAACAAAGTTCACAGAATGTAATTGAAAATATTTGTAAAAACACAGAAATAAAGAGAATCCTTTCTGCTGAGAAAATAATTCAAATTTTCAAATTCAGAACATAGTCTATTTTCAAATATAGTGATTATTTGTCACAAAACGTCATGCGACGACTGGAATGGGAAGGAATGGGCGTGAAGAGAGACTGTCGGCACTACACCACCTCTGCTTCACTGATGACATCATTCTAATAACACCAAACATTAGCCAAGTGGCACAAATGCTGGCCAACTTCGACCGTGAATGTGGAAAGGTGGGACTACAGCTGAATCTCACAAAGACAATGTTTATGAGAAACAGTCTTATTCCTGACATTCCATTTGCTCTCAACAGAACGAACATCTCCGAATGCAACAGTTATGTGTACCTTGGTCGGGAAGTCAATGTGATGAATGACGTGGCACCTGAGTTGTGCAGGAAGAAGAGAGTGGCTTGGAAAGCAGCTTGGAACACCTTCAAGAGCATCAAAGAAATAGCTAAGAGGACGAAGAACCTCCAGCTCTGGGCACATCTCCTTGATTCCACTGTTCTTCCTGCATTAACATATGCCTCAGAGACCTGAGCCCTGGGAAAACAGGATGAGAACGCTATTTGGGTCTCCCAAAGAGGAATTGAAAGAGCTATGCTTGGAGTATCACGCTTCACTCAAATGAGAGAAAGAATCCGAAGATCGACCTCCATCGATGGTCAAGAATCAGGGACGCTGTATTGTTTGCCAAGGCGTCAAAAATCAGATGGTCTGGACATGTAATGACATTTGGAGATGACTGCTGGACTAGAGCTATTACCTACTGGATTCCATGGGACATCAAAAGAATGTGTGGCCGCCCACCTACGAGATGGTGAGACTTCTTCGCCAAAACCCTGAACGATCAGTTTGGGGTTCTTCTTGTACCTGGAACGGGCAGATGCCATTGGGCTACACTAGCACGTGACAGGGACGGATGGAGATGTTATTGGCGCCTGCTTGAGCAAATCGATGAATAACAGGATGTCAAGTGATCAAGTGATTTTTCAGATGATTGTATCTATCAAACAAATAACTCAAACTCACCATTGCTAATATCTGATACAACTTATAAGTTAAACCTGACAACTCAGAATGTGTTTGGATTATACTTGAAAATGTTCTATATTTGCCAAATACTTTAATTTCACTGAACTGTTTACAGTACCAATTGTCACAATGGAGACGTTACTGGGCCTGCTTGAGCAAATCGATGAACAACAGGACAGTGACAGTGACTGAATTGTTTATAGGTTGTTTAAACATGTAATAAAGTGATTTATATGAAGATACTTTGTAAACTATAACATGCTATTAAAATTTAGGCAGTCATTTTAATTAATAACATTAACATAATTTGTTTATTTTATTGAAGCCTTCTTAAACACAAAATGAATAAGCAAATGTTAAGCAAATTTGATTATTTTATTTTAAATAGAGTAATTTATTTTTAAACCATATAGTAATATTACTTGCTCAATTTAATTTGTGTTGATAAATAATTTTATATTTAAATCTATTGGTGTAAATATCTTCATAAAATGAGTGTTATTTAAACTTGACTTTAAATGCATAGCAGTTTAACTTCTCCAAGTACTATTTTTTGTTATTGTTCATTTAAATGTACTTCAGATTTTTTAAATTTATTATTTTATTCAAATTCATAGCAATATCTTTGACTCCCTGGGTAGGATAGATTTTTGGATGTTTCTGAATTTACTGAAGCAATATTTCTAAATTAAAGTAGCATTGTCCTCCCATTGTTCATCGATTTGCTTGAGTGGGTACCAGTAACATCTCACAACAAACTGTGAGACTTGTTGTTACTGTTTTTGGCATATCAAATATGTCACGGGTAGCTTGCCAGGTTCTGCTGTGCGGGCGAGATACTCTCGGTACCTTGCTGGGCTTGCCAAGAGGGGTGGAGGAATCGAACTCGGGTTGGCCATGTTGGCACCATGCAAGGCAAATGCCCTACCCACTGTGCTATCGCTGCAGCCCAAGTTAAAGTAAACTTACAAATTAAGAAAAGTTTGTTTCAATTTGTGCTCTGGTAAATTGAGAAAGTTCTTTTCAGAGGACACACTTCCATGTGTAAGTAACTTTGATCACTTGATCACTTGACATCCTGTACTCATCAATTTGCTTGAGCAGGCACCAGTAATGTCTTCATTCGTCCCTGTTGTCTGCTAGTGTAGCCCAATGGCATCTGCTTGCTCCAGGTACACCAAGAGCCCCAAACCAATTGTTCAAGGTCTTGAGGAAGAAGTCTGACCATATCGTAGGTGGGCGGCCAAGCTATCTTTTGACATCCCGTAGAATCCAGTTGGTAATGACTCTAGTCCAGTGGTCTTTTCCAAATCTCATTAAGTGTCCAGCCCATCTGATTTTAGATGCCTTGTCAAATGAGACAGCATCCCTGATTCTTGACAGTTGAAAAAGGTCGAAACTCCATATTCTTTTCATTTGAGTGAAGCGTGATACTCCGAGCATAGCTCTTTCGATTCCTCTTTGGGAGACTTGAATAGCATTCTCATTCTGTTTTCATAGGGCCCAGATCTCTGAGGCATATGTTAATGCAGGAAGCACAGTGGAATCTAAGAGACATGCCCAGATCCAGAGTTTCTTTGTCCTCTTAGCTATTTTTTCCATGCTCTTGAAGGCATTCCAAGCCTCTGTCTTCCTCCTGTGCAACTCAGGTGCCAGGTCATTTGTCATGTTGACTTCTTGACCTGGGTACACATAACTGTGCATTTGAAGATGTTTGTTCCGTTGAAAGTAAATGGAACATCAGGAATGAGACTGTTTCTCATAAACATTGTCTTCGTGAGATTCAGCTGTAGTCCGAACTTTCCACATTCAAGGTCGAAGTCGGCCAGCATTTGTGCCACTTGGCTAATGTTTGGTGTTATTAGAACAATGTCATCAGCAAAGTGGAGGTGATATAGTTCTGGACCCTCAGGGATGAGGCTCATGCACGAGTGAAGCCCTACAGAACCAGGCAAGTGGCACTCGGAGACCTTGGACTCTAGGCTCAACAGACTCGTGAACAGAGATCCTCTGTCTGCTCCCACCAACCTCAGGTTACCAAAGAATTAAAATCTGGAGCCCCACCCTACCTTGCCCTATCTGCTTCCACCAACTGCGGCCCAGGGATTCCACACAGAAGGCCTATCCTACTGATACCAGATAAATACCTTACCAGCAGACCTCCACTATCTCCACTACCTCCACTACCCAGCTTCTGCCACGCTCCAGGATGCTTTCTAAACCACGCGGCCATGAAGCAGTATATCATAAGACACTTAATACCCATCTTGCAGGTTTGCAGCACTATATTTGATAGGGTTCAAATATGGTTTGAACCATGGGAACAACTGCATGGGCAATTAATTAGAGGCTGTCGTAAAAGCCTCTAACCCTCTTGGAGAGCATGGCAAGTTACTGAGAGTATCCCGCCCACATGGCAGAGCCTGGCAAGCTATCTGTGGTGTATTCAATATGCCAAAATCAGTAATTACAATAGGTCTCACTCCCCTGACCCAGTAAGTAGCTTTGCGAAAGATAATTCCTGGCTCGATTCCTGGGGCCCCTGAGCACTTCCAAGAGTGATTTCTGAGTGCAGAATCAGGAGCAGGCTCTGAGCACTGCTAAGGTAAAGTCCCAAAACAACATAACAAAAGCAAATTTTAGGTACACTAAAAAAAAATCTACTTGCACATGCTCAGAAACATCAACAGGTTCAGTGTTTTGGGAAGACAATATGGACATTCTAAAAATAACTAGGAATTGAACTTCCATCTGACCCCGCAATTCTAATTGGAAATATAACCCAATGTCCCAAAAGCACAATGTAGAAAAGAAGTCTGCACTCTTATGTTCACCGCAGCACCATTTATAGAATAGTGTAATAACCAAAATCTGAATGCAACTCAAATGTCCAAGAACAGATGACTGGATAAAGAAATGATGGTATTATATATTCAATGGAATACTGCTTGGCTATAAGAAAAGAAAATGTTGCTCAATTTGCTTCTATGCAGATAAATCTGAAGAGTATGATGTTGAGTGAAATCAGTTTACAGGAGAGGAACAGTCCTAGAGTGATCTCTCTTATATGTGGAATATAATGAAACTTCCTAGGGGAATATCAAATGGTCTAAAGCAACCAGAACAAAGAGCAGGAGAACTGGGCTTCAGTTGGGGGCTTGCTACTAGGGAGGGGATATGATGGGATAAAATAGGGGAGGAAGACCAGGACTAAGACTAGGGCAGAGGAAAGTACCTGCCTCAGAGGAAGGCTGAGGGGCAGGAGGGATGCTGGGGACATTGGTGGAGGGTAGAGGACATTGGTAAAGGAATCGGTGTTGGAACATCATAAGCCTGAAACTCAATCAAAAATATCTTTTCACCTTGTAAATCATTATGATTCCATTTTTTAAGAGGAATTAAAATAGTTAAGGTGTTTTGTACTTCAAGACTATTTCTAAAAATGTTTTGGTTTATCAAAATATTAAGGAATTTTGGACATTATAAAGTAGTTCTACAAGTGTTTGGGATAGTCAAAAATAATTCCTTGGGAAGGGAATAGTTCAATGAAATTATAAAACAAATTCATAATTCACAGAAGTGTAGATAATATTTGCTATCTGGTCAAAGGTCGATTATAAGCATGTGAAGTTTTCAGTGCCATTTGAAACATCTATTGTTAGATTTCTTCCCCTTTCTTGTTGGATCCATAAGCAGGAAGAAATGGGGAGCCAGGTTTACTCAGCTGCATCCTGCCTCGCCTTCAGGGCACAGGTGAGCTGGGCAGGACCAGTGCCAAGTCACAGCTGTGCCACAGCAGTTTCCCTGGGACTCCTGAGGCTCAATGTTAAGGTGGCTCCTGCCACTTGGTGACTTCTCTTCTTTTTTTTTTCTTTTTGAGTCACACCCGACAATGTACAGATTCACAGCGGTTTCTACTTCCTGGCTCTGCACTCAGGAATTACTCCTGGTGGGGGGACCATATGAGATGCTGGGAATCAAACCCGGGTCTGCCGCGTGCAAGGCAAACGCCCTACCTGCTGTGCTATAGCTCCAGCCCCTCATTCTATTATTATTATTATTATTATTTTATTTATCATGGTCCTTTCCCGGTTTGGGAATGAGAAGAGCCTGTTCTAACACACGGACAGTCTAATTCTGCACTGTATTATTGCCCTTCTCAGAATCCACACCTCCTTGCTAGCACAAATAGGTTGGGATGCCCTGGTGGCTACATATGGTGCAAACTGTCCCTGTGGTGTTGACCAGAGCCTTAGATCAGGACACAGAGAAAACACTTGTTCTCTCATCCCACCAGGCTCTTTCACACTGTTTGATATCTGCAGAAATTTCCCCTCCATAGATAACATCTATGATAGCCATACTGCCTGTACATTTACACAGAATCTATTCTAGAAATCATAATATTAATACTCTCTTTAATATTTTTACTCTATGGCAGTCGGTAAGTATCTGAAGTTTAGATTGTTTTCCAAGTGTTTTCAAACTTATTAGTCACTTTTAAGAAACCAAAAGCTGAAATTCAAATGATATGTTGATTCCAAAATGCAGCACGGGATTCTGATAGAGACAGCATTGGAATTTCTAGTGTTTTTATTCTCATATGTCATAGATTTTCTCTTTTGTTTTTTCATTATTTCAAAGATTGGCCTTCTTTTGAAAGGGGGGGGGGGGCGTACTCAGTGTGCTCTGAGGTTGCTCCTGAATCAGTCCAGCAGAGATGGGGATAGAACCTGGGGTTCCTGGATACATAGTATTTCACCAGCACTTCGAGCTATCCCATCAGCCCTCACTCTTTTTTTCCCAAATTGAATTCACATTGTTTTAAATGTGTGCAAATGGGGCCAAGAGAGAGATCACAATGGACAAGACATTTTCTTTGCACGCAGTTGATTTCAGAGTGTTCCCTGAGCACAGAGTCAGGAATAATCACTGAGCACATCTGGGTGTATTTCAAAAACAAAATAAAAATAAATAAGTAATATAAATGCCTCCATGTATTGAGGGAATCACAGTGTTAGTTCATGAGACTTTTCTCTCTACACCTCCCCAACTCTGGTCAACTCAGTCCTGTTGTCATGTCTAAGGGTTTGTTTTCACTACTCATTGTCTACTCCCCTATTTTGTTTCTTTATAGGTAACACCTGAGTGAGATTATAGTATTTTTAAACTTCTCATGTTACATCTCTAGTTACATCTATGTTGTAATAAAGGAAAACTTTCATCTTTTCTTACAGCCATGTAATAGTCCATTGTGTATATACACTACATACTCTTTGTTATCTGTGGTGGGTACTTGAGTTGTTTCCAACAATTATTTTTTAATACAGTAATTCTTAACTATAATAAATATAGCTACAGTAAGCATCAGTATACATAGATCTTTTCAGATTAATATTTTTTCACTATTCTTTGAATATGTACACTGCATATATTTCTATAGTGGTTGAACCAATTTACATTCTCACTAACAGGACAATAAGATTTTACTGTCTACACACCCCTACCCACCTGCGCTTGTTTCTGGATTTTCTGCTATGGACCAGTCTCACTTGGGAAAAGGTATAAACTCATATAGTTTTGATTTTCATGTTCCTGTAAATCAGTGATGATGCATATTTTTTCACGTTTCTGTAGGCCATCTGTATGTCTTCTTTGCCAAAGATTGATCAGCTGTTCTCTGCATTTTTTGATGAGGTTTGTAGGTCATTTTGTTGTTCAATTTGTGAGTTCTGTACATATCGTGTGTGGATATTTTCTACAATTCAGGAGGATATTTTCTGGTTTTAGTGATAATTTCAGTCTGTAGAACTTCTTTAGCTTGATGTAATCCCATTTGTTTATTTTTGCTTCTGCATTACTTATCACCAGAGACAAATTACTGAAGATACCACTGAAGCCAGTATCATTTGTCTATATTTTCTTTGTCGTATTTTATGGATTGAGGCCTATCAGATAAGTCGTCAATCAAGTTTAAATTAACTTTTGTGCATATGGCTAACTAGTTTTCCCAGCACCATTTGTTACAGAGTCTTTCCTTTGTCAATTTTATGCTCTTGATTTTTTGTCATAAATTAATTGTCCACATACCCACTATAAAATACCTATTATTTTTAATCTTCTGTAACTTAATGTTTTATATTCATTTTTACTCAGATCCCATTGGTCTGGTTGTTTTTTTTTTATTTTCTTGGTGTTGTAATTTTATTTTCAAGTATCTTAATGTGAATAGGCTATCTATGTTTTAAAAAAGTGCTTTAAAAAGAATTTAACTATGGGAGTAGCAATGGGAGTAGCCCTTATATTTCAATTCTCTCTCATTCTTTTCTCTCAGTTTGCACATTCATGTTCCTTTGCTTATAGACTGCAGGATGTTTTACTCATCTACTGATGAGCTGCATATCCTTATCTTAAAATATTGTTAGCACACATTTCACTGGTTCTGTCTTATGTATTTCATATCTGATGGTAAGGTGAAATTGTCATGCATAACACTCTCTTCATGTATGTTATCTTTCTGGTACTTATCATCCCTTTGTTAAGTTAAAAAAAATCACTCTGATCAGTTTCTCTGGTCTGGTACAGAGTTAGAAGAAATCTGAAATTCTCTTTTGGCCCAGTTTTACTGGAAAGTCAATACACACTATGCAGTCTCTTGTTGCCACTGCCAAAGATTTTTACATTTAAAAAAAACTCTTAAAGGGCAACATTGTATGGTATAAGACCATTCCATATGTGCTTTATGATTTTTATTGTTTTGAAAACTGAGAATGTATGAGTTAGAATTAGGTGAGATGGGGGTGGAAAGATGGAGAACTTTTCAAATTTATCATATTTCAGGATGTGTACAGATAGAATGAATATGTATCTCTAGGTTATCAGTCAATATGTCTTGATACGATGTCCTGAGAATAAGAATGTGTGTCTGTGTTTATCATTATTGGCATTTTTATTTTCATTTTCTTGGTTTTACTTTTCCTCTTTTTATAGTCAGCAAAAGTCTTATGATCCAAGAAAAGGCACACAATATGAGTGCTCAAAAGTTTTTTTTTCCTTTGTAAAAGTATTTATGATACCATCTAATTTTAGGTGCATCATAGATGGTTAAATAGTTGAAAATATATTTATCTTCTTAAACTTAATATAAAGTATAGTTGGTAGAATATGTCTTTTTGGCAGGAGATGGTACATACCTTGCACTCCTTATGGGTTACTTCTGGCTCTACACTTAGGAATCAGGCCTAGCAGTGCACAGAGGATCATATGGGATGTCAGGGATAGAACCCAGATTGGCTGCATGCAAGACAATTGCTATATCTACTGTACTATCTCTCTGGGCCCAGAATCTGACCTTTTTAACCCTATAGATTATTCTTATCATACTGCTATTTTCTGCTTTATATAACTTTATTTAACATATTCTAATGAGATAAGAGAAACATCATTCACCATGCTAAATGGAATTTAGAATTTCCCCCCTAATTTGTTGAGTTATCTGAAGAACTGTAGAAAAATCTGTTTATTTTTAGCATATGCTTTATTACAATGTAATGTATCTTTTCTTACATATAACCTCTAAAATCAGTACAAGAGAATAATGAATATAAATCATTACTTTTTAAAAGCGCCTCAATCCAATGTATTTTAACTCCTTAAGCTGCACTAGCAATTTAATTTGATTGGCATAAATGGTGAATTTAGAGTGAATTCTATCCTTAGGCTATGTTTCTGGATTTCATTTATTCAACAAATATTTATTGTGTTCCAGATATTTAATGTACATTTATCATTGAGGATAAAATGGTGAAAGACACATGTAATTCTTGCCTTGTGACGGTGATATATTACTAGTAAATAAAAAAGCAATATGACATTAGTAAAAAATTAATTGAGTCCAAGCACTGGTGAAATACAATGAGTAAAACTATTTTTAAAAATCTAAGTTTGACAAAAATGGTATGATATTGCTCTAGACGTGTTGGTTAAAAAAATTTCTTTAAGGGGATGTTGTTTAAACTGAGGACCAATCATAAGAAGTAGAGGTAATTAAATGAAAGTAGAACAAAGACAGAGAAAAGACAATTCAGATGGTTCCAGTGGGAGAAAATGAAAACCAGCAATTCAATAAGCTTGAATGTTAGAAAGATCACAGTATACCTAGGTCACTGAGATCAGACAAGAAAAGAGTGACAACAGAAGTTAGTGGGAAAAGGCAGGGCCACGTCCTCACAGGTAAGGGACATTGTATGAAGAACATTGTTAGAAGGGGATGGGAAAATTGTGAAGATTTAAACAGGATAACACATGATATTATTTATAATTTAAGAACATAAATTTTACTGATATCTAGAGAATGGATTAGCAAAGAAAAATTTAAACTTCAGGAAGTTTAGAATCATTCATGTGTGATCTACTGGTATCCAGAGTTAAGATAGTATAAATTAAGTAAAAGAGAACCATGAAGGAATATAGAGCAGGTTGTGGGCACATAATTGTTGGATCTGTAGTTTTAATAATGAAAAAATTAAATAACTTACATAATCATCTCAGAGGAAGGCATAGGTATGAAGAGAAATAGTTGTGAGATTGGAGGAGTGCCAAGCCCCAGGGGTTTGATAGAAGGAAAGTATCTGGCACAGAAGTAAAAGAATACCAGGAAGATGTGCAGTTCACTGGTGACTGACAAAGGTCATTTTAAAGAAATAACTGGGGCAAGAAGCCACAAAATTGGGTTAAAAATTGATGAAAGTAGAAGAAATCTCAATTGCACTTTAGACAGCTCTCAAGAAACACATAAAAAGGATAGATAAATAATGCATTAGTTAAAAAGTACTAGGATCTTAAAGATATCTCTTAAATGAGAAACCCCAGGACAATATTTGTCTAGAGATCAGAATTAATCATTATAAAGAGATTTATGAGGTGGGGAAGAAGGGCGAAAAGGGCAAAATCCTTAGGAAGGTGAATGAGGATGGAACTCAATGAAAGGCTGAGGGTGCATGCAGAGAATGGCAGTGAGTTCAGTTACAAGTATTAGGAAAATCCGTTACCTGGAAAACATACTTTTATTGCCAGGATTTAGTACTAGTGGTGATTTGAGATCCTGAATTTAATACAAATCTACAAGAGGCGGAGGTTTAGAGAGATAGTATAGTAGGTAGCATTGCACATGGCTGAAGTGGATTCAACCCATGACATCCCATAAGGTCTTCCTCGCCCTTCAGGAGTTATTTCTGAGTACAGAACCAGGAGTACACTTGGAGTACAGACATGTGCACCACCCCAAAATAATTTTTTTAAGAATCTACTAGTGCAAAGAGAGAGCTTGGGGTTAGGAATGCATTCTTTGCAAGTTCAAAGCAGGAACTCGCTTTGCATGACTTGGGACCTGAGGAGTGTTCTAAAGTTAGGGCCTAGTGTTGATGTATCTCAGCCTATTGTCCTAGAATCACTGAGACTGTTTTCCAGGTCCCCTGAACACTACTTTAGAGGCATCTCATCTCCCTGCAAATAAATGAAAAAATAAATGACAAATCAGTCTGCTTCTCTTTGAATCCTCTGGAATACATTAATAGTCATACTAAACAATAGTGGATGTAGAAATCAAACCTAGTAATTAGTGAACCTTACAATATTGGCATGCAGCTTTGCATGGTTATACACCCTCCACTAAGCTTCTTGAGTTAGTTATTACCCTGCTGGCACTCCTTTAATAGTCTCGCTTGGATGTTTGTCTTGTTAATTTTGAGGGATTTCCAATCCTTACTTGAAAAGTTAACGAATTATTTTCATAAAAAGTTGATTAGTAACTATTGTCCCACTTTCTCAGAAATTTGAAAATCCTGGTATCAGGAGATTTCCTCTCTTCCTAATATACTTTTGCATATTTCAGCTTAGGTTTTATTATTTTTACTTATAATAATTCCTCATCATCTCATTCCATATCATATTTCTTTTAAAATGGATCCATGATTCTTTTTTCAATTATGTAATATATGTTGACTTTTTAATTCAAAATGCTGATGCAAATTGTTTTCTGGCTAATTATTTTGCCCATAAAAATATTTTCATTATCATTTTCTACTTGTGTCTCTTTTTCTTATGTTTTAACACATAATCACAGAATTATTTCTTAGTGTTTTTTTTTTTCTGTAGCGAAGGGTGGTGGCAGGCCATACACCGTGGTGCTCAGAGTTTACTCCTGGCAGGAAATAGGTGACCAGGAGTCCAACCAGGGTCAACTGCAAGCAAGCCAAGAACCTTACCCACTGTACTATTTCCCTGCCCTCTCACTCTCCTGTGTTAGTCAAAAAGACACTACCAGTAATTCTAGTGAATTTTCACCCTTAGCAGCGTTCATAGCAGCATTACTCAAAATAAATAAACATGAAATCCACCTAAAAGCCCATCATCATTTGACTAGCTCAAGAAATCATGCTATACACACCATAAGAAATATTATTCATATGTTTAAGAAGATGTAATTGTACCTGTAGGAGAACACAGATAAAACTTGAGGCAATTATACTAAATCAAACAAGGCTGCCAGTGTCAAACAACTACTGGATGGTTTAACTTACGTGTGAAATACAAACAAGTAAAGCAAACTAACAGACAACACCCCATCATATGCACATGATCTTTTAGACTTGAAAACTATGTTGTAGGGCTAGAGCGATAGCACAGCAGATAGAACATTTACCTTGCAAGCAGCCAACCTGGGTTTGATTCCCAGCATCCCATATGAACCGCTGAGCACCTCCAGGAGTAATTCTTGAGTGCATGAGCCAGGAGTAATCCCTGTGCATCTCCGGATGTGACCCAAAAAAACAAAAAAAAGATAAAAGATAAAAGAAAACTATGTTGTTTAGAGAGGGCAAGAAAGTATGTAGGAGCAACCAATGTAGAGATCCCTCTGTGGTTGGATGATAGCACCAGAACTCTGATGGTGGTAATACATTTAATAGAAAAACAAAATTCATGTATTAAATCTTGTAGTACTGAAAAATCAACTAAAGTTGTTTAAAAACATAATTTCGTGATCTTTGGGGGTGGGGGATTAGATATAACAGCAAGTACATGTAGACCACTTTTATCCAGAACTCTGAGAGGTATTGAGTGACAGTCAAGGGCAATCTGTGTAACACCAGCTGTTATTACTCTCATCACTGTCCCTCAGGGACCTAGTGCCCTGAGAACATCTGTTAGGAAATATTGTAGAAATGTCAATACTCAGAATTCCAGGTTGGTGACCTATTCCCAGGGCAAGCTGATTGTGAGTCTCATCTCATCAATCTCAGGCTGCAGAGCTTGTCTCTGCTCAGGGAGCTGAAAACCAACTGAAAGTTAAGGAGGTACCACCCAAGTTTTGGAAACATCTCAGGGAATCAAGGAATTGGCCATCTCCTGTGATGTTGGATATGTCACAAGTGCAGGTGGGAGGCCATTAGTCATGGTACTTGTTTCTTTAGCAAGGAGTAATGGACTTTTAAGAAGAAACGAGATTATGTTCCTCATTGCTGTTAATATAGGTCAGTAGAAGAACGTGGTGACACTTGGTGATGTTATTGGAAAACCTGTTTCCTTTCCTTGTCAGCTCCCTCATGATTTAATAAATAAGGATCCTGAGGCTATGACTTTCATTTTTGATGTAGTACTATTTATTTTTCATATCTCTTGTTCTAATGTAGAAGCTGAAATGGTGAGTCGTTGTTTGAAAACAAATGAGTTTGAGTTTAATACACCTTTGGTATTCATCTAATGTGTTATTATTTATATGTTGTTATATATTGCTGATCATAAACCTGTCCCACTAAAGCCTTTAGCTGCCTCTATATGGTCTAAATGATGGGGCCAACACCTTTTACACTGATATAGTCAAGAGATTCCTTTGGTCAGTGTCTGTCCTCTACTTGGTCTCATGTCTTCTTGTCCCTTCTCTTGAATGCCACAGACAGGCAATGTTGCATTCCTTGCATTTTATCATTAAGCTTTTATTCAGGAGAGCCATTAAGTTTTCACTTGCAAAGAGGAAACATAGGCTCACTATGTAAAAATCAGCTCAGGATTCTCATTCTCTGCGTTTCCTTCCCAGACCAATAAACACAGAACTGATTTCTCTCTCTAACATACTAAATTCATACTCAGTGTATATATCTATCACAATGCATTTCATGGGAACCATCTTTCCAGAAGAAGTTAAATAAGGCTGTAATACTTGGAGGCTACCAGGATCACTCTCAGTGCTGCCCAGTACTTTGGGGCCATGAGGTCTGTACTTAAAGTGAAAGATTTAGGGATCCATATGGTATTGGGGATCAACGCCAGGGATGTTGGCATGCCTAGCATGTATTTTACCACTTCCTATCACAATACTTTTTCATCATATTATAGCTTATTCATCAACTTCCTTCACACCTAGACATTTTTTGAAAGGAAGGAAGCAGTTTAGTTGATGACTAAATCCATGGATGGCATACACTAAAAAAGTTCTGAATTAAGATAAAAATTTTCACTTGAGTAAATTACTTTTAATGGTTACCAAGGGACCAAGCAATAGATTTCTATGATTGGCTTACCATGTTTATTATCAAATCCTTTATTTGGTTTAGTAATCATCATTTATAGCTCATAAAAATTTCTGTCAAAACCTGATACTCTTCTCTCCCTACATCTCAAAAAGAGACAACAGAATGAGCAAATTAAGAAAAAACAGAGACAGGCATGCCCTAAGAGGGTCACAGCCTGCCTCTGATGTTCAAAATAAATAGGATCTTGAATCTCAGGGCTGTGACTCAGCTCCTAAATACATGGGAACTTAGGAGGTTACATTCATATCCTGGTGGATATTTAAGACACAAATGACATATAGTATGACAAGACTGCTTCCTTTTTTATTTTATATAAAGTGGAAATTTATCTTAAAATATATTAAAAGGCACCCGACGCATTTTCATGGAGAGTCCAGGAATACATTCCTTTAGTACTCCCCCAGATTGTTCCTAAGTTAAAGCTTCAAATATATTTAACGAATTGTGTGAACATATCCTTCATGTCAACTACAGGAACTAAGGCCACCTCCGGTTGAAACTATAAGATGTTAGCACTGAATTCCTTTCTCTCATTTTTCTTCTTCAGAAGCCTTACTGCAAAATCATCTCCACCTGCAATTCACAGAAGGAATTTATGAACTGCTTCCTACTCTGCTGTGGCAAATTTGGCTTAATATTTATCAAACATAAATTAAGTATCATCCATAAGCTACCCATGAAAAACCATGATTGTTTAAACTTCATGCAAAGAGGAATGAAGATTATTACTGTCGCTGCTTAAAACTAAAGCGTGGGAGAGCAGAGAGATACAATGGGAGAGCAGAGAGATACAATAACACAACTGCATGTGGAGATGAATTAAAGAAGAGCAGAAATTCAATTTTGGAGTTCTGAAGTCCAGAAATACTGCTGTTCTCTGTATTCCATCTTCTCTCCAAACCACCTCTTCCCTTACTTTTATAACCATTGAACTAGTCCCAGAGAATGTCATATGTAGGATTTCATATGGCCTCAAAGACATGATGTCAAATATAGTCAAATGCAACCATTAAAAATTAGACCCTGGGCTGCCAACCATCCCTGAGCCTCATCCTTTTGTCTCCGACACTGCACCCGGTTTTCTCCTTCTCCCAGGTCAGTCATTATTCAAACTTGGGACTTTGCTTTCCCCACGCACACACCCCAAGTGTCCTCTGAAAAACTGGGCCGCCCAGCAACCCTGAGCCTCTTCCTGTTCATTCCCAACACCAAGCCAGTTGCAGAACTAGGCGTGGCCTCTGCAGAAGTGGGTGTGGCCTGTTTTGGGGCCTGCAGATGCGCACGCAGCTGCAGGAAAATTACTCATACCCAGCAATCTTGTGTGACATCACAGTCTCCATACCACCACAACAACATGAAGAAACAATGCAAATCCCCATCACAAGGAGAGGACAATAAAGAGTTCAGAAGCCTCATTTGGTGTTATTCACTTTAGGGACCTCTCTGAGAAAGAATTCAGATATTAAGTAAGAAGATGTTCAATGAACTCGATGAAACAGTGAGACATATATCCAGTAAGTTAAAGGAGGACATGAAAGAAAAAATTGAAAAAATTGAGGAAAGAATGAGAAGAAATTGGAAAGCTAGCACAGAAATGTCATGAATAAAAGATCCAGTAGATAAAATAAAAAACTCATTCTGTGCCCCAACAGTAAAATGACTACAGCTGAAGACAGAATCAGTGAGCTGGAAGATGAGCCACACTAAGCCTACAGGCAACAACAAACAATGGCAAGAGACCTCAAAATAGCTCTAAAGAGAATCAGAGTCCTAGGGGATAATTCCAAGAAGAACAACATTAAAATCACTGGAGTACAAGAAGGTCAGGGAAACAGTCCCAATGGAAAAGCCATGGTAAAAGAAATCATTGCTGAAAAGTTCCCAGAAGTGGACAATGCAGGCATCCAGATTCAAGGATGAATCTGAAGGGTGCCAGCTAAAAGAGATCTTAACAAAAACACTCCAAGACATATCATATTTATAAGGATGGATGCCATGGACAGAGACAGAATACTTCAACCAGCAATGTTAAAGAAGGAAATCACATACAAAGGAGAACTCCTTAGATTCACAGCAGACTTATCAGAGGAAACCCTCCAAGCCCGAAGGCAATGGTGGTATATAGTGAAAAAAACTCAGTGAAATGAATGCTTCACCAATACTTTATCTGGCTAAACTCTCACTCAAACTCAAAGGAATGGTACACTATTTTGTGGATAAACAACAGCTCTGGAACATCATAGACTCAAAACCAAACCTAAAAGAAGGGCTAAGGGAGCTACTGTAAGATGAGACAAACCCCTACAAACACAACAAACCTTTGAGAAAGATGACACAAAACTCCATAATAGTAATATTTCTCAACATCAATGGATTAAATTAACCAATTAAGAGATAAAGAGTGGCAAAATGGATGTAGAGACAGAACCCAACATTCTGCTGCCTACAAGAAACACATCTGAACAATCGGAACAAACACAGACTCAAAGTCAAAGAATGGAAAACAACCCTGCAAGCAAACAACCCCCTCAAAAAAGCTGGAGTGGCCTTACTAGTATCAGGCAACATAGATTTCAGGTTGAAAAGATTATAAGGAACAGTGAAACTATTTTTTATTAATCAAGTGATATGTACGTCAGGAAGAAATCACAGTCCTAAACATATATGCACCCAATGAGGGACCAGCCAAATACCTACAAGAACTGCTAACAGACCTTAAGAATGACAGTACAAGCAACACAATAGTAGTTGGAGACTTCAACAGCACTTATCACTCCTGGATAGATCAGGAAGATTAAAAGAAAATAATGGCTCTGAAGGAAGAAATAGAAGACAGAGGGCTAACAGATCTATATATGACTTTATATCCCCCCCCCAAAAAAAAGAATACACATTCTTTTACAGTGCACAATCTTATGGTAAGCATAATTCTCAATAGGGGAAAACTAAGAGCCTTCTCTCTAAGATCAGGGACCAACACCAAGCCAGTTGCAGAACTAGGCATGGCCTCTGCAGAAGTGGGTGTGGCCTGTTTTGGGGCCTGCAGATGCTCACGCAGCTGCAGGAAAATTACTCATACCCAGCAATCTTGTGTGACATCACAGTCTCCATACCACCACAACAACATGAAGAAACAATGCAAATCCCCATCACAAGGAAAGGATGCCCACTCTCTTCACTGCTGTTCAATATAGTACTGGAAGTACTTTCAATGGCATTTAGGCAAGAAAAAAGATATTAAGGGCATTCAGATAGAAAAGGAAGAAATCAAGCTCTCATTATTTGCAGATGATATGATACTATACTTAGAAAACTCTAGAACCTCTACTAAGAAACTGCTAGAAACAATAGACTTGTAGAGTAAAGTTGCAGGCTATAAAATCAATACCCAAAAGTCCATGACTTTCCTATATGCAAATAATGAGAAAGAAGAAAGTGACATGTAAAAAACAATCCTTTTCACAATTGTGCCCCAGAATATCAAGTACCTAGGAATCAGCTTAACTCAGGATGTAAAAGACCTCTAAAAAGAAAACTACAAAACACTACTTCATGAAATAAAAGAGGACATGAGGAAATGAAAAGATATCCCCTGTTCATGGATCAGGAGAATTAATATTGTCAAAATGGCAATACTCTCCAAAGCATTGTACAAATTCAATGCCATCCCTATAGCAATACCCATGGCATTCTTCAAAGAAATGCAGCAAACACTCCTGAAATTCATATGGAACAATAAGCACCCATGAATATCTAAAGCAATTCTTGGGGAAAAAATGGGAAAAATCAACCTCTCCAACCTCACACTCTACTACAAAGCAGTAATAATAATAACAGCATGGTACTGGAACAAAGTCAGAACCGCAGACCAATGGAACAGGGTTGTATATACTGACATCTCCCTCCAAACATACGATTATCTAATCTTTGATAAGGGAGCAAGAAATGTGAAGTGGAGCAAGGAAAGCCTCTTTAACAAATTGAGCTGAAAAAATGGACAGCTACATGCAAAAAATTGACTCAGATCTCTGCCTAACACCATGTACAAAAGTAAGATCAAAATGGATTAAAGACTTCAACATCAGACCGGAATCCATAAGGTACATTGAAGACAATGTTGTCAAACCCTCCATGACATTGAAGCTAACGGTATTTTCAAAGATGACACTCTACTGGCCAAGCAAGTGAAAACAGAGATAGACAAATAGGACCCCATTAAAAAATGGGGTGACAATATGAACAGAAATTTTCTCAAAGAAGAAATCCGAATGGCAAAAAGGCACATGAGAAAATGCTCTACATGACTAATCATCAGGGAGATGCAGATCAAAACAACTATGAAATATCTCACACCACAGGGACTGTCCCACATCCAAAAGAACAAAAGCAATCTGTATTGGTGTGGATGTGGGAAGAAAGGAACCCTCCTTCACTGCTGGTGTGATTGCTGACTGGTTCAGCCCTTTTGGAAAACAGTATGGACAATTCTCAAAAAATTAGAAATTGAGCTCCTGTTTGACCCAGCAATACCACTCCTGGAAATATATCCCAGAGAGTCAAAAGTACAGTTGAAATGACATCTGCTCTTCTATGTCCATTGCTGCACTGTTCACAATAGCCAAAATTCGGACAAAACCTGAGTGCCCCTGAACAGATGACTGGTTAAAGAAACTTGGTACATCAATGGAATGTAAGAATGGAATACTATGTATTCTCTGTAATGTAATGTAATGAATATGTAATGAATACTATGTAACAATGGAATAAAACAATGGGATACTATGAAACTGGTAGAAAAGATGAAGTCATGAAATTTACATACAAGTGGTTCTACATGGAAAGTATCATGCTAAGTGAAATGAGCCAGAAAGAGAGGGACAGACATAAAAAGATTGCACTCATCTGGGGAATATAAAGTAACAGAATGGTAGTCGAACATCTAAGAATAGTTGAGATAAGTACCAGGAGGTCTGCTCCAGGACTTGGAAGTAGGCTGCACATGCTGTGCGAAAAGGCAGCTCAGATAGAGAAGGGAACACCAAGTAAAGGATGTTTGGAGGACTCGCTTGGATACGAGATGCATGCTGAAAGTAGACTATACACCGAACACGATGGCCACTCAATACCTCTATTGCAAAATGCAACACCCTAAAGGAAAGAGTGAGCAAAAGGGAATATTGTGCCACAAAGCTGGGGTGGGATGGGAGTGATGGAGTAGGGGGTGGGAGGGCTACTTGGATCATTGGTGGTGAAGAATGGGCACTGATAGAGGGAAGGGTACTTGATCATTGTATAACTGAAACCCAAGCACTAAAGTTTATAAGTCTACAACTGTACTTCATGGTGTTTCACTAATAATAAATAAATAAAACTTTAAAAAATATTAAGATTAAGATCATAAAAAAATTAGATGCCCAGGGCTGGAGTGATAGTACAGTGGATAGGGCAATTTCCTTGCATGCTGCTGACCCGGGTTTGATTTCCAGCATCCCATATGGTCCCTCAAGCACCGCCAGGAGAAATTCCTGAGTCTAAAGCCAGGAGTAACCCCTGAGCATTGCTGGGTATGACCCTAAAAAGCGAAAAAAAATAGATACCATATAATAGTCTTCTAAACTTATAGCCCTAAGAATCATGGTTATTAATTTATCCATCTATTTTTAATAATACTTGGATAAATTAAAACTGCTAACCAAGGAACCTCTTCTGCTATACATTTGTGAATATTAAAACAAATATTCAAATTGAAGACATTTAGAAAGAAAAGTAACAAGAAGTCTCTCAATGGAGACATTACTGGGCCCACTCAACCAAATTGATGAACAACAGGAGGACAGTGCTACAGTATTAACCCAGTTCAAGAATAGCTGGGCCATAAGGATGAAGGTCCAGTATCAGTGACCCACCAAACTCTGGTCACTCTGCATTAAATTTACCCAACCGTCGCGGCCTATGTGGCCTCAGGTATCCCAGATCATCATTCATTTAGGACATTTTATCTATCTCCTCTTTAATGCTCTAGAGGATTTAAATGCGCATGGGGGAATGACACAATTTTACATATTACTTATAGTTTGCAACTTCCTTATAAACGACATATCTAAAATGACCAGCTTCCTCTGGACTCTTCAGGAGAAATTCCTTTCTAATTGTTCATACCAAGAACCATTCCAAGGAATCAGCTCAATAACTGGGAGAGAGTCTGTATATGGAGGATCTATGAGAATAAGCAACATAAGTATGTTTATTTTCTATGCCTCCTTTCTGTTGACTTTATAAGAATTACAATTAGGTATGGCTTCCTTTTTGTCTCCATAAAACTTTGGACTGCTTGAAGGACAGTAGCATTTTAAAAGCATACACCTTATTACTTCTTTGCAACAACGTATGTAGAGTATAAGCAGGCCTGCAACATTAAAGGATCTGAAAACAACTGATGTTTAGAGAAATCCAGGAAGCTGCCAATGCCACTAGCATAGGATGCAGCTACCAACTAAAGGAATATTTGATGCCTAAAGCCCTCTTTTTCACATGCTGCCACTCAGCCTTTTTTCTTGACAGGTTGATACGATGGCAAACAGCTTCACAGAGTTTGAGTTTAGTCCAGTCAATTAAAAATCACCAATAAATGCAAGACTCTAGTCCAATATTTCTGGGGTCAATGTACAGTTCTTTGTCAATAGCACTTTAGTGTCTCACTTATAGTTCTGCTATATACTTTTTACCAGTTTTTCTGAGTCCAGGCTATCTCCTTTCAATACAATTTGTATTTTCTGAATTCTAGAGTGATAATGTTGTTAGATCACTAATTAATTAAAATTTTCTGAAGGATTATACATTATAGTTAAAGGTTCAACACCTTAACATAATTTCAAGTTTCCAAGATGGAGATAAGCATAATATATTTGGTAAATGTAGAGGGATTGGAGACAACTTTTACTTTTATATTTTAAATTTATTAAATGTAAATTTCTTAGATTTTTTTGGGGGGGACCACATGAAGGCAACACTTAAGTGAGAATTGTGTGATGTACCAGTACACATCACTTTGCAACATTTATTCAACACCAACAATGTAGAATATATGGACTATTATTATAATTGCAGAAGAAAAACCCAGAAGTGAAGATTAGAAAATGTTCTCGAGTAGAAGAACTGGTGAAAGGCCTAATACTGTGAACTCAGAAGGCATCATGTAAGCTTTATTTCTCTTGTGTCCAAACCTATTCACAGGGAAAAATGTTCATAGGCGGTATGAGATGATAAACAACATTAAGGTAAAAGTAAAGGTAAAGGCCCTGCCGTTGATCATCGATTTACTTGAGCGGGCCCAGTAACGTCTCTATTGGAGACTTTGTTGTTACTGTGTTTGGCATATCGAATAGGTCACGGGGAGCTTGCCAGGCTCTGCCGTGCGGGCGAGATACTCTCGGTAGCTTGCCGGGCTCTCCCAGAGGGGTGGAGGAATCGAACTCAGGTCGGCCATGTTGACTGCGTGCAAGGCAAACTCCCTACCGCTGTGCTATCGCTCCAGCCTAGTTTTTCAATTTACAAATGCATCGAGAAGGTCTAAAAACACTATAAATCAATGTTTTTTTCCTGCATATACAGGAGGAATACTGTTAATTGTCTATATTTTCTCCTGTAATTCCTCTACAGAAAATATTCAAGGACTGTTAATATCAGAAATGATGACATGGAAATTTAAATGGAAAAGCTAAATGTTTGGAATGTCAAGTCCAGAGTGAAAATGACTCCAAAACTTCAAAGATATGCCATTATTACCATGATGCTAATAAATACAAAATAGAACAAATAAACTAAAAATAACTCTGAAAATATATTCGTGAAAGGCATAAAAATGGGGACGAATTTCTACCTAGTGGACAAAGGACACATTGGAGCAAAATAGTTTTTTAAGAAGGTGAAATTAGTTTGCAATTCTCTTTCCAGTAGTTTCTAACTGAAAGATACAGGGCATTTTCTTATTTATTTTAAATCTGATCATGCTCATGGAGGATAGCACAGTGGTAGGGCATGTGCCTTGCCGAGCCGGGTTTGATTCCTTCGCCCCTTTTGGAGAGCTCGGCAAACTTCCGAGAGTATCTCGCCCACACTGGCAAGCTGCCCGTGATATATTTGATATGCCAAACACAGTAACACCAAGTCTCACAATGGAGATGTTACTGGCCCTGCTAGAGCAAATCAATGAACAATGGGAGGACAGTGCTACAATAACAGTCATGCTTCACATTCTTATACCAAGACTTTATGTAAGTACCTGTGCGTATTCCCCTTCTGGTCTAAGTCTCATGCCCTCAGAGTTACTGAGGAGAGTCTTAGATGTTGTTTCTGCTGTTTTTCTGGTGAAACATTGTGTGGAAGACATTCAATATAGTATGACAATTCAGGGTTTCTCTCTCCTTTGCTTTTGTTTCATTGTTTGTTAGTTTTGGGGCCATACCCATAAAGTCTCAGATCTTACTCCTGACTTTGAGCTCAGGGATCAGTCCTGGAATCCTCTGGGACAATGTGGGGTATTAGAGAATGAATCCAAGTAGGCCACAAGCAAGAAAAATGCCTTATGGGCTGAATTCTCTTTCTAGCCCCACTTCTTTGTCTTCAGGGTTAAAAACATAATTCTAAAGTTTGGGTTGAATTTAGTGATAAGAAAGTAAGCTAGAAAAACAGTAACACAAACATTTGGATTTAAGAAAAAACAGCATACTCATTTCTGACTTTGATTTTCTTAAATGGTCCCCAAAGCCATGGACATTGTTCCATCTAATTTAGAGATACTAAAGACCCTTCACTGGGTAAATAGAAAAACCTATCATCAGTGGGTTCATTACATTTACTCAATTCTATTTACTTAATGTTGCATTTTCTAAAATTGTTCTACCCATTGTGTGATTATGACTCAAAGACAAAAAGAAAAAGAAGCAGATTAATCAGTGCTTAAATAGTAAGCAGTATACCTAAATAAGGGTGCACTGGGGTGGGGGGATTGACAAAGGAAATACAAGTTTAGAGTGTATGTTTCTGAATAAAAGTTACTTGAAATGACCATTTACTTAATTTTTAATTACTAAATGTGTTTAATTAATTGAAGCTTAGCTCATTTGGTAGAAGTTAGAAGTAGGTATGTGGATTGAACTATACATCTCAGATCTGCAGTCCTGGTAAGATCTCTGCTTCCCTGTAGAGCTCCATTGTCTCAACTTCCTGCTTGGTTACCAATGGAGTCTCAGTTTTGAGGTTCAGTGGATTGGAACTGTAACTTTTCTTCCCTCCGTGGGTTACACAGAAACATTGAGAAACTCTCATTAATGTTAATAAAATGGCATGTGATTGTGGGGTGACTTCATTTTTGCACAATACCACATTGGGTACTCAAGAGTTTTTTACCCCATGTGCATTTTTCTGAAATCAAGCCACACAAATATCACCCTTTCTCAAAGTCACACACCAAACCAGATTAAGCAGGATTCCTAAATACAATTTCCTAGTGAGAACAACAACAAAAAAATCAATAAAGAAGTGACAGCCCTTCCCTGGGCATTTGTTATATGCCAAACATTTCTTAATGTTATTCACGTATTATTTTCAGTGCTCCTATTGAATGTTTTAAAAAAAATGATTGAGAGTCATTATATAGCACAGAGATTGAGAGAATAATGCCCAGCAGGTTCTGTCGTGAGTATTTTCAAAATGCTGAATCGCCTGTTTTGTCGGACTTGGGAAAGTTGTACTATCACTCTAAGTCTCCATTTCTTTTTAATGGATGGACATTAATATCTACTTCTTAACTTATTACCAGGTCTGCCACAAAAACTACTAAGTGGGCTACATAGAAAGATGTTAGTAAATAAAAAACTAGACTGAGTTTGGGAGAGAGTATTTCTCTTCCCATAGCTTCCAAGTATCTCCCACAAAGACTAGTGTGGAAGTTTTTGATATGATGCATAGATTTCAAATCTGTGTAACTCAATTTTAATAATGGATGACAATGGTTGAAGTGCATCGATACCTCCCTCAGAACCAGTCTTAGCAAGGCCTATTCCTGGTAATTCCACGAATAATTTCTGTTTGGAGGAGGAACTTACCTTGGAAGGTGCTTCTGACAGTTCTTAGGGGACCCTTTGGTACTAGGGATCAAACCAGGCCTCTTGCATGGAACGCATATACTCAGCCTTTTGAACTATCTCTTCAACACCTCCCTTAATTTTAAAATTTATCTTATAATGTCATTTAATCCTTATCTTTTGATAAAGATCCATTTTGAATTTTCAATTCCACCTACATCATGCATTTCCCCTGTGCTTGATAAAACCCTGCCAAAGTCTAGAACTAAAGTCTAGGATTAAAGATTCTAGAAGTACCTAGGCTAATGTACTTATACTTTGCCTCTAGATAATGCTGAAATAGGCATGAAAATTCCAGAGCTTAAACTGTCTGGATAGGACTTTGCAGAAATATTTCTTGATCGAAAGTTACTAAACATATTTATTGTTCTGAGACAATGGTGTGTGACTGCCAACCTAGTGAGCAGCAGTGAAGTCATCTTTCAGCCTCATAATTCACAGAGAATTCTGCTGGAAGGAATTTTGTGCAGAACCCCCTTACCTCTCTCCCCTACCTCCCCCCCCCAACATATACTGCAGAGTTCTTAGTCAAGCTCTCACTTCTATAAGGATGGTTCTTGCTACATAGGATGAATGAAAAGAGGCTGTGGGTTTTTGATTTTATGTTCTTGGTTGAGTTCTGGAGAAATTGTCATGAGATGAGAGCTTAGCATGAAGAAATTTTACCAGGGAATGTCTTAGGAATCAACACCAATGGAAGGGTGTGAAGATAAGAGATATAAAGAGGGAGAATCAAACCTCATTGTATGAGAAAATTCAAAGTTAAAAAAGTCCCTCAGAGGAGTTTCAGGCTGAATTGAAATGACCTGGATTTTATTTAATCCCCCATTATAACTTCTACTATTAAATGAATGTGGATTTCTCCATAAAAATTCATCATCGTGGACTACTCTCTGCAGTGAAGAGGCTAATCATAACACCCTATCACAGAAAAAAACTTCATTGAAAGGCACCTTCATGATGCATAACTCACAAGAACACACACACACAGAGTAAGTTGAAATGAGTCTCTTGCATTCTCTGTCATTCTGTAAGACCAATTATGGGAAACAAAATTAAAATAATTTCTCCATATCTTTGACTTTGAATGATCCAGGACCATGAGTGAATAGAACAGGAGGGAGGTAAAAGACAGACATAAAAGAAAGAATGAAAAGATAAAAAGAAAATTAATATTCAGAACCAAGTTGCATCTTGCACTGTGGTAAACAACTAACTTTTACACCAACATCCTTAGATGTTTGATGTAATTGTCATTTTATAGATGAAGTATCTGGGACTAGGAAAGTAAGCCACAGACACAATAAGGGTTTATCTCAAGTCTCCGTTGCTCTAAAATCTCTGTGTCTACAGATATGGTGACTCCGGTTATAATACAGGCACTATAGAGCAGAATACCCCTTGTGACATTTTCCGGACTCATCCTGAAATCCTCATACCCGCTGCCCAGTTGGAGGTCAGCTTACTTTCCCACCTAACGTCTTCATTCTGAACTACAAGTACATATTTCTTTAATTTCAGATTTTTAAAATGTGATTAGTAAAAATTGTTGCATGAGTCTTAACAGGTATTCCAAGACTAAAAATTGTGGCTTAGCCAGTTTCTCCTGCCCCAGTATGGTCCATCATGTAAATCAAGTCCCTTGGTAAAACACTATTAGAAAAAGACCCATAGGAATTGAAGAGATAGTGCAGATGGCTTAGGTAGTTAAGACAATCTGTACTTGAAAGCGCTTTACGAATCATGTGTGTATTTTAAATAGCACACACTTCTGAGCACACAGTCGTGACTACCCTTGTCCTTATCTCAATTCACAGGAGCATTTTTCTTTTTTTTGCACAAAAGAGGAAGTTGAGACATTAAGAGAGATTAAGAGGTGTGCCCAAGGGAACCTTAGGACACCAAATCTGGCTCCTTTAGACTCTTAGCTTTTTGATTCAGTCCACCAGAAATACAAACATGAAGTGTCATACCCCAACCTACACTATCCTATCTGAGGATACCGACCTTGGAGAAATGTCCATGTGAAGTTGGATGTGTGTTTGCCTATTCTCTTTTAAAGTTAAATGGGGAAATGAAAACGATAAGATAATTTAAAGGATTTCATGCATTTGTACACATAAAAACAAACATACATTCCACAATCCAGGGTGCAGATAGAATGAAATATGTTACAAGCTGAATGTTTTGAAAACTGCCAATCTTGACCTATATACCTATAAAGAAGTTATAATTTTAGCCCCTACAATAAAAAAAACATACCCCCCCCCCCACACACACACACACAAAGTATCAGTTCTTCCCTTGTGGGAACTCTTGCCCAAGTGTGATTATGGGTGGGAATTTATTTTCTAAAGAAGAAAATGACAAAATAAACAGATTAATTACAAATCATCTACACTTATCTTGCTTCAAAATAACTGGTACAGAAAAAGGAAAAAGTGAGTGTCAGAGAGTTTAAGGAATGGGATGGGAGAGAGGAAAAATAGAGGAAAAATAGAAGAAAAGGAGAGGAAAAGCAAAACAAAATAACTTTGCAAGACTCACCTCATGGAACAAATGTCTAGTTGCCTGCTTATGAACCCATCTTATGAGTTGCTGCACATTAGCAGACTTAAGAGACACCAAGGGAGGTGTTAGAAATATGGTTCTGCAGTTGATACTGTTAGATTACCGAGTGCTTTGCTAAAACCAGGTCCAAAGGCTATAACCACAGTGCTGCCTCTGCACACCTATTTCCCTTAGTTACTTTAAATGACATGACTTAGTACATAATGGTAGTTCTTTTGATTTCATAGTTCCATTTCTGTAAGATGAATTAAAAATCTAATTTCTTTTTGCTTGTCAAGTCTCCACCAGAGACCGTGCTGGGCTCACATAAATTCTTTAGGACTCAGTCTGCTTTTTGAGAAAGATTAGAGTAGAAATGGGTTAGAGAAACATTGCTTTCTTTGAGGTCTATTTAAACTCTGCAAACCTTTTTCCCTTTTGCAAAATTTCAGGCAGCTTATAATCAATTAGCTAACTAGCTCCCCCTCTTGAAACTTTTCTTTCAGGAAAAAAAAAACCTGCATAATGCTATAAAGATGATTGAACATCAGACTGTTCTCTGATATGGCAATCCTTAAAACTCATCACACTAGTCGGGAACAAAGTTTATGATTTTCAATCTATTAAAAAGAAAAATCGTGGTATTATTTTCACAATGTTTACAGTTTTCAACTCATCTTTTTGCTTAAAATGTTTTGACACAGCCTAGAAAGGAAAATCAGCAAAGACATGTGTAGTGCTGAGGTAGGAAAAATAGTAACATACAGGTCTTAACATACATACTTATTAAAAAATAAGTGTCTGTAATACTGTCAGAACTTTGGTCTCTGAAACATCATGCCCTATGAATTATTTATTTTGCACCTTCTCTTTTTAATCAAGACTTTATTTCTACTTTCATTTTATACTAAAACTAAGATGTTTGTCTATCTCAAAAACTCAAGAAATAAATCCATCAAAAAGTATATAAATCGTAGAATCCATAAACAATATTTATCTTACAGAGGACAATAATGACAAGTAGATGAACTAGAAAACAATCTGTGCTGAGGTATACTAGGTAAAGCATTGCAACAATTTTAGTTCAGTTGTATATTTACATCATGCAGAGATCTTAACTTATCACTCATGTCTGATTTCACTCGTCAGATGATTCATGCATGAAGTCCTGAGATCAAAAAAATACAAACTTTTAAAAATGCTTTACAGTACTCAAAAATTTTACCCGATCATTCTCCAGGTGTCATGCACTGCCAACTATAAAACACATGGCATGTGCTTTATTTGAAACTTGAGAATCCTTTTTTAAATAAATTGTACCATGTACATGTATTTTTTCCCTCCCTCCAACTTTATAAAGTAGTAATTGATAAGTAATTTCATAAAGCACCCTGCTCATAAAGTCACTCATCAGATTCTGCTGATATATCCTGATCTTAATTTTTTGTCAACGCATCTTTCCTGGAACCCAGAGCTTCATGGGCTGAAATAACTGACACTGCTTTGGAGACTAACATCCCAATGCCTACTTGGCCATGACATGTTTTCAAATCTTTTATAAGGATATCTATCTGTCAGACAGAATTATGGTTCTGTCTGAACCCCGTGACCTCATTTAACTTTTTCAAAAGTCTTGTCTCCCAATATGCTCATATTCTGAATCACTGGGAACATTAGGGCTTCAAGGTTGAATCTGGAGGTGGACACACATTAGATCACAAGTAACAAAAAGGGATTTGTAGTGGTTATGTGCATGTATTTGTCACAGATTTACAGAAACTGTGTCTCAGGGAAAATGCCAGAGTCATCAGCTACACAAGATTTTTGGAACTGCCTTCTTGAGTTCATTTGACTAGATCAAAGTAGTAATCCCCGAGGACTATGTTCCTAATTCATAGAGCAGAATGAACTTAAGGTCTGGGATGAAAAACTTATAGTTCACTTCAAGGGCCATTAAAAAAGCCTGAGTGCCTTTCCCAATAGAATGTGGAGTGGAGCTGCCCAGGCCCCTAACCCTTGATAGGTTTGAGGTATGCTTAAGAGAGGGATAGACGTACTATGACTGTACTCATTTGTGGAATATATATATTAAAAAATAAACTGGAACTGGAGTGAAAGCTCAACAGGTAGGGCATTTGCCACAGTCTATCCTGATTCGTTTCCCAGCATCCAATATTCCCAAATGGTCCCCTGAGCACGGCCAGGAGTGATTCCTGAGTGTAGAGCCAGGAATATCCTCTGAGCATCACCATGTGTGACCCAAAAAGCAAACAACAACAACAACATAAAGACCTTTTTAATTATTTCTTAATTAGAAAAAAGCCACAACTGTTGAAATAATTCTAGAATTAGAATTAATTAGATAAGAGAACTGCAATATTAAGATCAATGGATATAGAAAATTAATTAATGTGAAAATTTTCATATTTGATCTCAGGGTTATTTAGTCCCTGTCTGAGAATTTATTAAGCTGTTTGTTGCTTTATTAGGTGTTGCTGCTGCATGGTCCAGAGACTTCAGAATCTATGGTCTGGGCCAATGAGTGGCCACTGCGTGAGATGGGTGTGGCTGCCCAGAGAAGTATGGGGGATTGGGGTAGGCCACACACCCCACAACAAAAAATAACTCCAGAGTTCTCAGCTTGGGCACCTGGTACCTGAATTTATTTGCAGATTGGCATCTGTGTATTTGCAGATTGAAATCTTCGCAGAGAATATTTGTGGGACAATAGAGTTGAGACTGGCATAACTGTAGTTGGTGGTGCAGGGGGGAGTATTCCACTCACCCACCTGCCATTGGTGATCCAGGGTTTTCAGCTACAAGAACTAGTAATTCCATAAAGTTTAGTTACTTGGTGTGCATCTCCCTGGAGAACTAGTTAGGAATCCTACACTTTTACTTTCATATTTAGAAAGAAAGACCAAGATAGGTTCAGCTCTCAAATTTCCAAAAATTCTCTGCCATCTTAAGTCTTTGATTGAGCAGAAAACCTGGGTATAGAACTTTGGGTTTATTTTATTTATTTTTTATTTGGATACAAGACCCATTTGTTAGAAAGGAATAGCTCAAAGGCCAAACACATTCTTCACATGCTGGGAGCCCATTTTTGATCCAGAGCACCTCATGGTCCCTTAAGCATAGTCGGGAGAAACCCACACGTACTTCTACTTATGACCCAACCTTCCAAGAAAGCAAATAAAAATTTTACTGGGTAACAAAACTTAATAATAACATTCGATAAATAAAGCATATTTGTAATGTTCAGAGAATATTGGTTTTATATGTGTAAGTTTCTCATATTTAGTAAATACTCATTCAATGTCTGATATTTAGTAAATACTCATTCAATATCTGGTGAATTACATTAAATCACAAAAAGTTTATTAAAACAGTCATGCTCCAGGAAATCTGGAAGGACTAGAATATTTGTTGCTTGAGATCAGTGAGATCAAGCAAAGAACATTGGTCTTTAGACCACACAGTCAGCCAGAGCACAGGCAGAAATAGTTTTCTGTTAATAAATGCCATTAATAATAAGTAATATACTATCTGCTTCAACATTCATGAGCTCTTTGCTCAGAAACATGTCAAAACAGGACCCAATTTCACTGCTTTTCACCAAGCATATCTCCAAGTAGCACATAACTTTTATAAGCAAATAGTGGTACAGATAACAGAAATGACAAAAATTACTCTCATTACATTCAAAAGCCTGAGATTGTTAGATGAGGCCATGTGGTTTGCACGCCGTAGGGAGAAGGTCTCTAATAAAATAGCTGGATTGAGTTTGTGGATATCTAACCCCTGTCAGCTAGCAACAGCCATCTGGATTGTCTATGTAGAGGCCAGATTGCCTCTTATGTCCACCAAGTGAATTGTCTTTGCCCCGGAAAAAAAAAATCAACAAAAGAACCCTGTTATCTCGCTGTCTTCCTTTGTGGAAATGAGCTCTCTTCCAACTTGCAGTGGTGGCACCATTACTAAGTCATCTTTGCAAATCTGGAGGGTGACAGCTGCCAGGGGGTTATTTGACAAGAATCCAATGAGCAAGGAGAGAGTTCCAGATGAGGAAGCAAAACAACAAGAAAGCATCCCAGTGTGTTAGCTCTTTAGTACAGTTAACAAGAGTTTAAGAAAACAATAGCTATTTATTAGCTGAATAGCAATCCTCTGCCCAAGTTTCCTTAGCTAAATAGAAGGTGGAAGTTTTGGGTCCTTTGTCTGCACAGATCATGCACTCTGTAACTCCCTTTTCTTTGTTTCCAAGAAGAAGCAAATCACAGAAAGGCTGAAAAAACTTTCCTTTAAAAAAACTGAGCTGGTTTGATTTGGCATTTAATTAGGGTTTTTGTCTCTTTTGGATTAGTGAATCTTTGCCTACTTAGATGGTGGTTATTCTGACTTTCCCTTTGAGTTCCTTTTAAAGTTGCACAAATTTTACTGTGAATTTTTGTGCAGTGCTGACCTAGAAGTGCTGAGGTGGGTCTTTCTGAAAAAGTGCTCTTGTTATCAGTGGAAAACAGCAGCACAAAATATTTTCCCAAATAAAATGGCAACCATTTTTCAAATCAATTGTAGCAATTTTACAACACAGGTCTATGAATTATATACCTATTCATAAAATAATTCCCAAAAAGCACACACTGGAACACACTTTTCAAAGAATTCACAGAGGAAATATTTACCAAAACATTTAATTTGATCTAAAAAATTTTGTTAATTTTTAATTAAGTTGACAGCTTTTACACTGACAGCCATTCCAAGGTTGTGTGTGAATGGGGACATAACTAGATAATCAGATTAAATAACATTCCAAAATATCACACTACCTTTAGGCTTCACCTTGAAATTTGCAAGTAGAGAATATTAGCAGATATTTTTTTTCACTGACATGGAAAGGTATCTATGGGTCATTCAGAAAAAATAATTCTCATGAGAGTCATTATTTAAAAGACATAAAGGACTTTTTTAAAAAATTAAGACATCAATATTTACAAGCCTAAATCAGAATTCTGTTTCAGGAATAAAATGTTCAATACTAATCCCATCACCAGTGTCGATTTCCCTCCACTAGTGTCCTCAGTTTCCCGCCCACTCTTCAGCTGGTCTCCTGCCAGGAACATTTTTAAGTTTGGTTATTGTAACTTGTATCTCATGTTTTCAGTATATACATTTGCCATACCTCTACACACCCAATGTGCCCAAGTTCCCAAGCCCTGGTACCTCCTGCTACCTCCTCTTGATTTCTTTTTCCCCCATCACCATCAGAATAATGTATATATATATTTTTATTTCTAAAATATTGTTCAGCTATACTCAAGATATTTGCCTTATGTATTAAGTTCCAATCTTGTGCATTCATTTATATTTCTTTATTTCTTTAGTTTTTACAAAGATGTTCATGATTGGATCTCAGCAATGCAATATTCCTATACCCATCCTATACCAGGGTGCATTTGCCAGCACCAGTGTCCCCAGGTTCCCTCTCATCCTCTCTCACCTCCCACCCCCTGCCTGCTTCTACTCTATGGCAGGCCCTTTTCTTCTCTCTCTCTGTCTCTGTCCTCTCTCTATCTCTCTTTCTCTGTCTTTCTCTCTCGCTCTTTCTCTTTCTTTTTCTCTTTCTCTCTTTCTCTTTCTCTCTCTCCTCTTTCCCACCTCTCTCCTCTCTTTCTTTCTTTCCTTTTGGGCATTGTGATTTGCAATATTGATACTGAAAGGTTATCAAGAATATCCCTTACCTATTTTAACCCTCAGATTTTGTCCAGCATACCATTTCTGGTTATTATTGTCATACTGGTCTCCGCTCTATATTACCTACCCTCAGGCCCACACACACTTGTGACTAGTTCCAAGTATTGAGAAGTTGTTTTCTCTGCCCATGGATATTAGTCTTCTACTATATATTTTTAGTATCTCATGCAGTCATTCTGTATTTATCCCTCTCCTTCTGACTCATTTCACTCAGCATGATACTTTCAATGTCCATTCATTTATAGGCAAGTTTCATGACTTCATTTTTCCTGAAGCTGCATAGCATTTCATTGTGTACCATAATTTCTTTATCCATTGATCTGTTCTTGGGCACTCGGGTTGTTTCCAGATTTTGACTATGATGAATAGTGCCGTAAAGAACATGGACTGAGGATGAACACTTAGAATTTTAAGGAAATGTTTAAAACCAGAAATGATAATTTATCAGGTACTTCAACACAATTTTATTTTTCTTTTAAATATCATGTCAAAGAAGATATGTTTGAAGAGTTTGGTTAATTAAAAAATCTTAGCTTTTGAAAGGATTTCTATAAAATATCAATATATACTATATTAATGTTTAGTAATAAATAGTTAAAAGAAAAAATGTTACTAAGGCAAATATTTATATCTTTTAATTTTAGTTAAATAAATAACATTTAAGTGGTATTTTTACATGAATGATGGTATACAACATGGAAGTTATAAGAGAGTAGAAGATAACAATCTAATTTTATAAGAAAATTACCTTCATTCTTGCATCTTTTTAACAGTATTATATGAAGAAAGACTTTTAGATGATAGTATTTTTAGGAGGCTTGCTTTTTTTTATTTTATAAATTTATTTATTCAAGCACCGTGAGAGCAGTTTAAAAGCTTTCATGTTTAAGTCTCAGTCATACAAGATGAAACACCTGTCCATTCACCAGTGCACATTTTCCACCACAAAAAACCCCAGTATACCCCCTATCCCCCACACTCCCCCTACCTGTGTGACAGATGATTTTCACATTACTCTCTCTCTACTTTGATTATGTTCAATATTTCAACACCAGACCCATCATTATTATTTGAGATTTTAATCCCAACACTCAGATCTGCCAAAAAGGCAACATCAGACAATTAGTTTTCTACTGCTGATTATGAATAGCATACAATTTTGGAATTCTGAAATTTCAATAATTAAATCTGGAGGGATTTCTGCCAAAAGCCGCTGGGTTTCGAGATTTGTTTCTGAGTCTCTGGGATCATGGCTTAAGCTGCTTGTTCAGTAGCCCGAGGGCCCGTTTGCTGGTGGCAACTCAGGGTCTCTTTGGGGCGGGGGAGGAAAGCGCCGGCTCCACCCCCATCCCATGAGGCCCCACATGTCTTGTCACTGTGGACCCCTACCTGGCTGTCCATTAACCTCTGGAAGATGGCAGGCCCCAAAATGCCAGGGCTAACAGGTGGTGGGTCGGCACCTTTTCCCAGTGAGGGCAGGACTTCAATATATGAATTTAATGCTCATTCAATCCAGAGTCACGTTCCTTGACATAGGTTCTCTTACTGTGAGATTGACTCCATGGAAGGATTGAGAGAGCAAGATCACATTACTTTAGCTTTAAAGATTTTTGTGTGTGTGTCTGTACATTTTTGTTTTCTTCCTCCCACCTCCAACTTTTCTTTCTTTTTCACCTTTTTCTTTAGTCATATCTTTGTCTGCTTTCAGTATCAGGGTAATGTTTGCCTCAGAAATTCTTTGGGAGGGGTTCTGTGTCTTCAATTTTCTAAATGAATTAAAAGAATAGGCAGTAGGTATTTAAATTTCTGTAAGAACGAATAGTGAACTCATCTGAGCCTAGTCTTTTGTTTGGGGGGAAATTTTTAACTACCATTTAAGTTTCCTTGATAATAATTGGTCTAATCAAATAATCTATTTCCTCTTGGTTCATTCTTGAAAAGTCATTAGAGTCTAAAAGCTTAATCATTTTCTTATGAGATTTAGAATTTCACGGCATAAAGATTTTTAAGTAATCCTTTATGATCCTTTGAATTTCTGAATAATCTATTGTGATGCTTCCTTTTTGTTTTGTGATTTGGTTAATTAGAATTTTTCTCATTCCTAAAGAATCTAGTTTATGGTCTATCAAACTTTTCTATTCTTTGAAAGAAAAAGGTCTTTATTTTTTTTTTTATCTTTTTTTTTATTAGTGAAACACCATGAAGTACACTTATAGACTCACAAATTTTTGTGCTTGGGTTTCAGTTATACAATGATCAAGTACCCATCCCTCCACCAGTGCCCATCCTCCCCCACCACAGGTCCTAGCATCCCTCCGACCCCCCATCCTCCCCTCCCCCCGTCCCACCCTGCTGCTGTGTTTTTAATGATTTTTTTGATTGTTATTTTTGTTGTTGTTTCATGTGTTGATTCTTGGTCTAAATTTTATTATTTTTTTCTTGTGTTTGTTCTGGGTTCCCATTGTTGGTATGTTTCCAGATACTTGTACTGTTAGGTTATTTATTTGTATCCTTTCTTCTGAATGAATGCATGCATTGCATGTATTACTATAAATTTCCAGCAGGTAAGGCATTTGCCTTGCACGTAGTCGACATGGACAACCCAGGTTTGATTCCTTCACCCCTCTCGGAGAGCTCAGGAAGCTACCAAGTGTATCTTGCCTGCACGGCAAAGCCTGGCAAGCTCTACATGACATATTCGATATGCCAAACAGAGTAACAACAAGTCTCACAATGGAGACATAACTGGGCCCACTCATGCAAATTGATGAATAGCGAGAGGACAGTGCTAATACCACTTTTATTACATCCCATATATTCTAGTTACTCCAAGCAGTCTCTATGTGGCAAACATTCTAAAACCAAAATCAAAGATATTATTAAATAAGGAAAACTTGAGGCTAAAAATCCTAAGGTCTTCCTTGAGAACTTAAAAATCGAGAGCAGAGAGTCAGTCATGTAGTTCTATTTTAAATCCAAAGGCAAGAGAAACCAAAAAAATCAACGATATAATTCCAGTCCAAGTCTGAAGGTTTGAGATCTAGGAAAGCCAATTGTTAGATATTAATCCTAAGTGTTTTAGACATCTTCAGCAAATTTCCCCTTTTTCTGCTCCCAGAGAAGTTTACCATGCTCTTGATAACATCCCTAATTTAGTTAAAATTTATCTTCAACCTTTCCTTTGTGTTTTACCTTTCTTGACTCAGCTCCCCAAGTCAGTCTTGATTACTCATAAGCCAAAACTTTCTGGTAATTGTGAAATTTGTAGTGCTTTGTATTTGAAGTGATATGTCTTTGTACCTGCTTTTCTATTTCCCCATAGCATTTTTATATTTTACTATAGAGCAATGGAACCATAACTGATCGGGAGTTCAAGATGCTGCTCTGTTTAACGTTCATTGATTTAAAGAAGGCCTTTGATTCTGTTGAGACGGAAGCGGTCATTGAAGCCCTAGCCAATCAGGGCATTCAAGCCCAATAAATCAGGATCCTCCGTGAGCTGTATTGCGGATTCACTACCAGGATCTCACCATTCTACAAAGAAGTGATCGTTGACGTCAAGAGAGGGGTGCGGCAGGGTGATACCATTTCACCAAAACTCTTCAGTGCCACCCTCGAGAACATCATGCGACGACTGGAATGGGAAGGAATGGGAGTGAAGATAGATGGTTGGCAACTACACCACCTCCGCTTTGCTGATGACATTGTTTTAATAACACCAAACATCAGCCAAGCGGCACAAATGCTGGCCGACTTTGACCGTGAGTGTGGAAAGGTAGGACTACAGCTGAATCTTACGAAGACAATGTTTATGAGAAACAGCCTCGTTCCTGACGCTCCATTTGCTCTCAATGGAAGGACCATCTCTGAATACAACAGCTATGTGTACCTAGGTCGAGAGGTCAACATGACAAATGACCTGGCACCCGAGCTGCGCAGGAGGAAGAGAGCGGCTTGGAACGCCTTCAAGAACGTCGAAGAAATAGCTAAGAGGACGAAGAACCTCCGGCTCCTGGCACATCTCTTTGATTCCATTGTTCTTCCTGAATTAACATATGCCTCAGAGACCTGGGCCCTATGCAAACAAGATGAGAACACTATTCAGGTCTCCCAAAGAAGAATAGAAAGAGCTATGCTTGGAATATCACGTTTCACTCAAATGAGAGAAAGAATCCGGAGTTCTGACATCCATCTACGATCAAGAATCAGGGACGCTGTCTCATTTGCCAAGGTGTCGAAAATCAGATGGGCTGGTCACGTAATGAGATTTAAAGACGACCGCTGGACTAGAGCTGTTACCGACTGGATTCCACGGGATGTCAAAAGACCGCGTGGCCGCCCACCTACCAGATGGTCAGACTTCTTCGTCAAGATCATGAATGATCGGTTTGAGGCCCTTCATGTTCCCGGAGTGAACAGATGCCATTGGGCTACACTAGCACGCGACAGGGACAAATGGAGACGTTACTGGCGCCCACTCGAGCAAATCGACGACTAACGGGAAGTTAAGTGATAAGTGATAGAGCAATGTTCTTTGGTTAAACACAGAAGAACATTAATGCTATGCTCCTAATATTTGGGAGTTGATTGACTCTAAAATATGTCTACTCCTGGGCATTGGTCATAACTATTTGACTCAGGCTTCGGTCTGTGTAGTTCCTAACACCCCAAAAGGGAGGTCCTGTCATGGGACTGGGATGGACCTGGGGAGAGTGGCAAAGCTATCCCAGCATCAAAATGGGACATTCTAGAGAGCATAAATGCATGGTCTGGGTGCAAGCTGTTATGACTTAAGAGACAATCCTTAGCCTGGAATTTACAGTAAAAGCCTTGCTTGTTCTCAGAACCCAGAGAACTAAGTGTTGTGATCTTTGTCTATTATTGTTTATCCAAACAACTGCAAAATGTTGATAGCATATACAACTAGAGTGTCTCTCTATTGTTAATCTCCCCAAAAGAGAATTTCCTATGTTTTATCTATATAAATGTCACTGTCACTGTCCTCCTGTTGTTCATCGATTTGCTCGAGCGGGTCCAGTAACGTCTCCATTGGAGACTTTGTTGTTACTGTGAATACACCACGGGTAGCTTGCCAGGCTCTGCCGTGCGGGCGAGATACTCTCAGTAGCTTGCCGGGCTCTCCGAAAGGGGCGGAGGAATTGAACGCGGGTCGGCCATGTTGGCTGTGTGCAAGGCAAACACCCTACCGCTGTGCTAAATTTCCAGATTCTTAACTATGTAAATGATCAATCACCTAGTCCTATACCTCAACCCCTCCCCCCGGGTGTTCTATAATTATGCTAGCAGCTAGGCATTAAGAGGGCCATTTTCACCATCTCTCTGTCTCTCTGTCTCTCAGCTGGAGAGGCCTTGGGAAGTGGGGATGCAGGTCTGTGCCACCGAACACACACTCATAACAGAGTACTCACATTTATTTTGTGAACTGACAGCCAATATTTTAAGTTCCAGTATAAATCAGCAAATTATAGTTTTAAATCAGCAAAAATATAGTCCTCCTCAATAGTTGGGTATGTTAATTTCACTCTCAGATTTTTTTTTTAAATTTTCCTTATTTAGGTTTTCAAATTATGTATAAGGCCCATTACATGAGAAAAACAATTTGTTTTACTGGGCCTATGGATTTAAATGTTATTCCCATGCATTAATGACAAGAATAATGTTTGACTAATGCCTGGGCATCTTTCCACTCAGTCAAATTGATGCAAAAAACATACCAAGATACCAATCTATCCTTTCTGCCTCTAACATTGCCCCTACCACCACATCCACCTGGTACTTCTCAATCCTCCATCTCCAACTTGTTTCTCATCACATGGGAGAAATTCTTACCTTTTAATAATTCTACTAGTAAAACTAGAAGTTCTCAGTTTTTATGAGCTCTGGTATTTCTTCCCAGCTGATATATCTTAATGTTTATTTATTTTTAGAGCAAGGGAATCTTACAAGCAATGTGAGGGTCCAAGGATGAAGTTTTGCTCAGACTTTGAGGTGCTGTTTTCACTCAAGCTACCCTGTGGTGCTTGAAAGAGTTCTCTGAGCCGTGCCTTGTCATATTTGGGATACTATATTGTGCCAGAGCTCAAATATGGGTGGGCCACATGCAAGACACATACTTTAATCCTAGTTATTTTTCTCTGCACTGAGTTTATATCATTAACTTTTAATGAAATCAAACGTATGCAGAAGTAGCCAGAATGGGCATGAGATCCTATGGGAAACTTAGGGCATTAATTCTTAAATCCACCTTGGTTCAGAGAGACATTGAGGATAAGGAGAATCAAGGGGCATATAGAATAATTGCTTAGAAAAGAGTTATGATCAAGGATACGTATCAATGATAGATACACAGGTCATAGAGGAATTATAGAAATTGGCATTATGTTTTAGATAAAGCAGATTTGTCCTTGACTGGAAATTGAAATGGCAGTAATCAGTAAAAATAATTCTCCATCCAGCAATGAATACAAATTCCTAATTTAGTAAATTCAAAAGCATTTGCATTGGGGAATTAAAAAAATAATGTTTCCCTAGGCAATAAGAGATGATCTTAATTAAGCTCTGCCTTAACTTCCCTATCATTCCTCTGGAGTTGGAGGACATATTAATAATAGGATAGGGTCATGAGAACACGAAATCCAAAGCAGAATTGGCAAAGGGTGTTCTGAAAAGGAGAAGCAAATCAAGTATCCAGACCCACAAGCTCGTAGTAGATGTGAGAAGCTGATGATGAGTAAGTAAGGCAGGCAAAGTATAAAATACTTGGATGTTTAGGAGAGTCAAGCTGCTATGAATTTATGCCTTGTGTGACCCTGACAAGGACTTGTTTATCCAAAAAGTTGCATAATAATGACTTCCTTCATAGAATATATTTGGCATGAAAAACTAACATATGGGAAATAGCACAATATCTGGCATGAAGTGGATGATTATAAATGCTTGCTAGATTTGACTATTAAAGCTATAGACCAGGCACAAAGGTGAGGAGTCAGGAAAGGTGTCCAGGTTGCCTGTGCGATACTTTGATATGGATGGACAGTCAAAATTCAGTAGTCATAACTGTGAACGATTTATACTACAAGAGCCTTTAAAACTCTTTGTCATCTTATACAAATCTTTGCAGAAGTACCAAAAATTGGGAGTTTACTTATTCAATTTTTCTCTTCATTTCAGCACCTAGCTTTGATTTTGTTGCCGTTGTAGCTTGTTTGGATGCCACACCCTGCAGTGCTCAGGGCTTACTCCTGGTTCTGCACTCAGAGATTACTCCTGGCACACTTGGGGAAACATATAGGGTGCTAGAAATTGAACCCGGGTTGGTTGAGTGCAAGAAAAACACTTTACCCGCTGAATTATCGCTCCGGCCCTGATTTTTAACAATAAACCCAGGATACTGTGTGTGTGTGTGTGTGTGTGTGTGTGTGTGTGTGTGTGTGTGTTACAATAGTTATATGATGGAGTTATTTTTCCATACCACACCAATTTGTAGGGTAAAGTCCATATGTTCAAACTTGTGATGTGAGCAGAAACATCAGAAGCCTAGGTCGAAGCATTCATTTGAAGACACTCATTATAAAATGAAAGCTTTAACATACATGAACATAGCATTTAATGTTCTAGCATGCTGGGAAACACTTCATAGTCTTCCTATTGCAGGATGGCCCGTAGCTCAGGCTCTCTGATTCCTGCAGTTCTCCCACTTCTAAATGATTTGCTATAAACATGTGGTATGCTAGGAGTTTGAGACTACAAATTAAAACAAAACTACCCGTGTCTGTCCTAACCTACTTTTGCATTTACTGCCCTATCAATTATCTTGTTGACTTATTGTTGAGTTGTGCTTAAAATGATACCCTGGAATTAATTCCATTATGGCAAGCTGAAGTCACCTTAATACAGTCTGAGAAGAGATGGGCAGTACCTGTGATCTAGACATTCACCTAGAACCAGAGAATAAGATAACTGTCCCTGATCATCTGGAATTTCTTCCTGTATTTAGGGTTTGGAATTATATTCCAATGGTATGCATCTTCAAGATTACTTCTATGTTTACTTCTTCCTCCACATTTCACAGATATCCTTTATTTTTTGTTGGTGGATAAATACCTGCAGGTTTTCACACCTGTTTTTCTTTCAGGAGAATGTGAATCTAAAAACATAATCAGTTTCTTTACTGACAGGTGGATGTTTAGTAAAGTTTCATGGTAATTAAAACCATATTCTAAATATTTAAATAAGCAGCATAAAATATGAAAATAAGTTTATACTCAATAATTTGGTGCATACTATTCAAAAATATCAAATGTTTTTAAAGAGACTTTCATTTGATTAGGGAATTTACAAAGCTTCAAGGCAATGACTTACAAAGTGACAAGTTTATAGCACTGATTGCTATGTCTGGTTTTGGCATTAGACTGAGTAAAAATGAAAATAAAATGGGTGAAAAAAGAAGAACTTGGCAAATCAACTTATAGGATATTAATTTTCTATTAAATTTTGAAAGCCACATTAACAAATATAAATATTAGGATAACTGCAACCACTATAATAAGTGGGGAGTATAATTTTTAGAAATATGCTTTGGAGCTAGAAACAGTTTCTTTGCACACATATAACCTGGGTTCAATTCCTGTTACCATATGTAGTTCTCTAAGAACCTCCAGAAGTGATCTCTGAGTGCATAACAAGAAATTAGCCTTGAGCATGGGCCCTGAGCATGGCCAGTTATAGCCCCCAAAACAAATAGAACAAAGTAAACAAAAATATGTATACATAACTGATTATATCTAATGTCAAATCTAGTCTTTTTTTTTCTTCCTTTATATTTGAAAGCCAATCAAGAGCTAAGTATGAGGCGCACTTCGAGAGTTGAACTAATAGATGGGGCAATATTCAACTCATGTGACAAATAGGTGTGTTCTTTCACATGAACTTAACCCTGCTGTCTTGTGTCCTAAATCCCCTAGGATTTGCAGCACAAAGTGTGCAAAGCAAAGATGTGGAAAGTGTGCCTCTCCTCATTCAGGAAAGAGAGCAAAGTGCCGGTTTCAGGAACCTGTGTTTTTCTTTGCTCCTTACTCTTATAGAAGTGAAAAGCAGAGAGGTCTTTGCCAAGAACCCACCTTTAACCACTCAGCACAGAATAATGGCACTCTTTTCTCTGATCTCCCTGTTAGCAATGTCTACCATATGCTCAGGAAAATACACACGTACTCTCTCTTTCTCTCTCTCTCTTATTGATATTTCACTGAACACATAATTCCTTCTAAATTATTTTTTCCAATCAGATCCATTTACAGATGATGTGAAACAGACTCACTCAGAGCAGGGCCTGTGGTACACACCACCCAAACTCCAGGGATGAGGATATCACTGTGAAACCATCGTTTGTGTCGACAGACTCTGGCCATACCAATTCTGACATTGGGCAAATTAGCCCAGCCAAGAGCAAATAAAATAAAGAAACAGGTGTGAAATCACCTTCCTGCCTCCTGCGATGAATACGTGGTACATGAAGGCCACGCACCTGCACTATTGTTTCTGAGGAAAAAAATAGCTTTTAAGAGCAAATACCCCTGAGCCTTGATAGAGACAAGGGACTTCTGTGTAATTTGAGTATAAATGGGTTTCTTTTCTTCCTGTTATGATGATTTATATAATTTTAACTCTTTAAGGAAATGGCCTAAAAGCTTAATTTAAACATTTAAATTTTAAATGTTTTCTTTAGAACGGTAAAGGGGAAACCTACGAGGGATCAGATTTATAAAAGGGCTACAGGGAACACCTCAGGTTTCCTTGTGACCTTGAGGTCACTAGCTTGCTTCTGGGATCCTTGTCTCCTGTCTGCTCTGGTGTGACCTTTCCAAACTAGCTATACCCTTCTGAAGGCCACTGCTAACAATATTAGAATGAATGTCTCTGCTTCCTGCTTCAAAAAGTAAATCAAAATAGAACTGCTAGCATCATTAGCAGTAAATGCCACAAATTTGTACTTTTTTTCCTATTTCAATGATTTTAATGACTTCTTGGGCTAAAAACATTTGTCATTCTCTCCCCCTTCCACCCCAAAACCTGGTGTACTTAACTGCTTTTGCATTTGACATATAAGCTGAGCATCCCTTTGGTAGTGGAGGACTGTTCCCTAAACCCAGCTCTTCCTTTAGTGCATTAGCCTGAGCATCCCACAGTAACTTATCCCAACAATTCCCTCATCCCCACTTGACCTTAATAAAGGCAAGGAGATATGTGAAACCTGCATGAGGTACCTGCAAATTCAGATAATTAAGTCAAGATGGTTCTACAACACAGAAAAAAATGATCTTCCCAACACATTTTGAAAATTATCTTCATCCTGCCTCTTTTGTTTCAACTGAGTACCTGCCTGGCATGAGTTGGTTTATTCTTGAATCATAATCCTGGCTTTTTCTGGGTACAAAAAAAAACCTACTATCAAGGAACCGTAACTTGGTTTCTGTAAACTCCCAGTTTAATAAGACAAATATGGGTTGTTTCTGCTGATCTATACCTCTGAGTCCAATCTTCCCATTTAGCTTTCAACTTCTCTATAGACACCCTGATATAAATTCCAGGAATCTCATTGTTTACTGCCTACCTGAACTTCCACAATGCTGGCTGAGTCCTCTGAGCCATGACTTGGTCTGTCAGAATAAACTCTCCCTGGACTTTGAGAATGCCACCAACACCTGCCCAGTGAACATGTCTAGCACCTGTTCACACTCTGCCCATATCTCTCTGGGAAACCAGGCATATTGTCTAGATGTGACTTAATGAAAGATACTTAAGAGGCTCTTTCCCAGCCCTGACCTTGCCTGTGTCTTATTTTCTCTAAACCATATTGCTTTCATAACTGGATTGTAAATTAGATTAGAATATTCCACTTGATATTAATTCCAAATCAGTTGATAAATATTTTGTAGAACTGTATACTAGTATACATAGATATTACTGACTTTGTACTCGAGGATATTTCTAACTAGTTAGAGTTGAAGGGTAACTACTACCTTAGGCAGTGAATGCACACAACACTGTGGTAGATTTCCTACTACTACAACATCTTTATGGAGTAACCTCACAGCAAAGATCATTAGTTTCTTCTTATGAAGACTTGCCTTAGAGCTTCATGTGGTCCAATATCTTTTACATTAAAAATGACTTTATATTTTTGCATATCACTGCAGTGATTTGAGGGAGCAGTGAATTTTTCCAAGCAATGCTCAGGAGACCATAAGTCACTCCTAGCAACTTAGCTAATTAGATTGAAGAGTTCAATGCAATGATCAGACTATACGGGACTTCTCAGTCACAGTTATGCCAGTGATCACCAGTGCTACACTCTGCAGAGCTCAGGAAACCATGAAATACCGAGGATTTAATGTCAGATATGGTGCATGCAGAGTATGAACTTCAGACTTTGGAGTTATCTCCGTGGCTCCAGCATGGTAGTATTTCTTTGAAAGAGGATTTAGAGCATTTATATCAGTTCTGTTGAACATAATTCTCTATAATGATGGAAATATTAAGCAAATGTGTTAGGCAATATGGTTGCTACTGAACACATGTGCTTGTTGAACACCTGAAATGTATATTTATAATTCTATGAAATTTGATTAATTTATACTTAGGTATGATGACAAAGAAACAGGTCACTCCATTGCTGCATTTTGCTGTGCTGATAAGCCAAAATTGGGGAAAAGAAAGTCTTAGAATCACACACTTTAGATAACCTTTCTTTTAGAAGTTAACGCATTCTCAGCAAAAATATATGCCTTTCCCCCACTCTACCCCCCCACCCTTTGTTCATGTTGCTAGGCAAATGAGAGAAAATTGAATAAAGATACACAGGACGACTTCCATACTTCTGTAATTTCCCCTGAATGCCTCGCAAAGTGGTGATTATTCTCCTCCCATTAAACATGGGGCCATCTGGGGCATAGATATGCAAGGAAGATTAAAATGGGACTGCACAGAACCTATTCTTTAAACATGGATGTGTGCTTCTGTGTCGTGTAGGGGAAAGAAAGATTTTCTGAACTTCTATGGGAGCATCCCAGCATCTTTTTCTCTTTCACATCTGCCGCTGTGTGGAATGGATGGTAATCGTGGCTATTATTATGATGTCGTCCTCCACTTAATACAAGGCCATCTGGGGTTTGTGTGGTAGGGGATGGGTTAGCATTTTTTTCAAGTGCTCCTCTCCTTTAGCAAAAGTATTTTGCAGAAATTATTCAGAGAAAGGATTATGATAATAATGATGATAATACTAATAATAGGGTTATTATGTGAGATCGCCTTAAAAAAAAAACTCTAGTAAGCATAATCGGGAGCAGACAAGGCCAGGAGTTGAACACCTGGCCAGCCTCTGAAAGCAGCCCCAAGCAGTTTCCTTGGCTTCATGGCTGTCTCAGCAAACTGACTGCGGGGCTCTGAATGGGAATGTGGCATCTAGGCTGGTGCAGACCATCTGAGATGGGTCCAGATTCTAGCTCTGTCAGCAATTGCCTGAGGGTCTTGAGTAAACATAATGTCATCTCTTCATTTCTCTACTTGTAAAAGTGAATGAGGTAATCATACCTTTGGTGGTTGTTGAAAGTATGGTATCAAATCATGTGTAGGAGAATGCTTTGCAGAGGCCTTGGTATATTGTCACAATTTCAAATAAAAACTCAGAAGTATTAGACAGAACACTTTCCAACTGCCAACTCAAGTGATGTTTCAGTTTGCACAGTTCTTGACAGATGATCATAATAGCAGTTAATATTCAAACTGATCTCATGGCTTTTAACTCTGCGGTATATATACTCAGCATAAGGTGGAGTTAAATTCCAAGATATCAAGCAAATAAATTCTTTTTTCCCCTTTGTATTCATTTATTATTTTTATTCAAGTATCATGAGCTACAGTTACAAAACTTTCAGGTTTGAGTTTTAGTCATACAATGATTGAACACCCATCCCTCCATCAGTGCACATTTTTCACCACTAATGTCCCCAGTATCCTTACTGACCCGACCCCCCAAGTCCCAGCCCTCCCCCTGCTTCTATGGCAGGCAATTGCCTTCTTATTCTATTTCACTCTACTTATGGGTATTATGGTTTGCAATACATATTACAGATAATGAGAGGCCATCATGTTTGTCCTTTATCTACTTTCAGAACACATTCCCCCAACCCGAGTGATCTCTTCCAACCATCACTGACTTAGTGATCCCTTCTCTATCTCAACTGCTTTCTCACCCCAGCTCATAAGGCAGGCTTCCAACTAAGGTCAAGCAAATGTAAAACTTTTTTTGAGTGGATTTCTGACATAATGGATTTCTGATTGCCTATAAAATGGTGACATATCCTGAAAGCGCATAATTTGGACTCACAGAAATATGTCTTTGAATATTTGGCAGCATACTTTTAAATTAACCGTTTGTATTTCTTAGCTAAGTGTTTTTATGAGTTTTTATGATAAAATAAGAATGTGAAATGTTTATTCAAGTTGCATAATTTATTTTAAAATGTTACAGATTAGGTATTTTAATATATATGTAAATTATGCATAGTGTATCATACATATGAGGAGAGAGACAGACAGACAGAGAGAGTGTGCTCAGTTCTTTCTACAATTCCTGCAAGATAGCTTTATCTTTTTCTCTGTTCCATGTAAATTATGTGATTACAGCTGGAGTGATTACCTTTCTAAGGCTTGTCTTCTACATTAAATGCATTAAGGTTTACCCTTTTATGTTGTCTCAATGTTATAGCCTTCCAATCATGGGGTGTAATTTTCTCTCATCTACTTTGGTCACTGTCACTGTCACTGTCCTCCCATTGTACATGTCTAAAATTCCTCTTCAAAGATCCTTTTCTGCTTTGACAAACAATCTTTGATAGGTAGACATAGAATGGTCATACACATAGAAACCAGACTTTGTTTGGAAGATGTTGAACTAAATAAAGGCACATTGTTTCTTAATAACATATGTTAGGCTATATTTTAACTAGATGAAAAAAATTTATTTTAAGATTATAAACCCAAATCTGTCTCTTTACACAAATATTTATTTCCTTCCATTGTGAAAACACGTGCCTTAGATATTATAGCACTCTCTAGAATAGCATATTTGCATCTGTTTAGCAATCATTTTTTCTTAAAATGGGTTTGGGACCAAAGAGAGAGATCTTGGAATTCTATAATCTTGTATTATTTTATAGTATAAAAGGATCTTCTACTAAAGTTGTGAAAGGGGCCTGGGTCATAGGTCTGATCTGTGGAGAAATGCAAGCTGGGACAGGCTGGGCTAGATCACAAAATGCATGATGTATTAAGGACACTTTCCCTATAAATCTATCCTTTGCAGATGCAATTACTGGGGAAACTGGGTTCAGTTCAGTTAGCCAGTGTGATTGATGCTCTACTGAGATATTGAAAGGTAGAAAGATAGAGGAGTCCCAATTTCTCTTGTCTCTTTCTCTCTAAAGGCGATGGCCACTACTACCCTGCCAGTAGGTTGTCCTCCACCATAGAGTTTCTACATAAACTGGATATTCATTGGGTAACATCATCCATCTACAGTGCTTCTGCAATATTACTTCTTTATTTCCTTCTTTGGACCCAGACCCAATAGTAGTTTCCCATTACTAATTTTCTGTTAACTTCGACTTTCCTGTTTGGAGATTTAGCCCTCCCATCACATACAGAAAACTGAGTTTTACACAAATCAACTTTGTTTTTACTGATTAAATGTAGAATTTTTTAATTTTGTTTTTGTTTTGGGACTTAGACAAATAGTTTTCATTTAGTTTTCTAGAGGATTATAAATTTTTGTATTACAGGGTTTCTCAGAGTTTCAGTGTACTATTATTGACATGGTAATAAAGTAGCTATAATAAGGAGTAATCCATGGGATAACTGTAAACTAAAAATAAATAACAGACATAAATGGTTTCTACATACAAGAAGTTCATAGTATGACAGTATTAATGACAGCATGTGTGAACGTCTATGACTTTTCAATTTGACTGTTATAAGATTCTTGTTATCTCTGTCTTGTAAGAATATCTGCATAATAAATATGTGTATGGGTGTAGGATAACATTGGGTTTGTCCTTTCACCCTTGCCACAGGGAACTTAGTTTACCTTAAAGCAATGTCCTTTTTTGTATGGACACAGGAAGATAGTTAACATTATACTCTTGTAACTTATGACTTGATTTACTCTGAATAATATTTACTCCTGGGCATCTGCTTTCTTGACTCAGTTGCCCTTAGTTCCTAGCACCCCAAAAGCAGGGTCCTGATGAGGGACTGAATGGACCCAGAGAGTGGCCTTACCTCTCTTTGTTGATTTGTTAATGTTCAACCCACCTTTGTGTCACCACCCTATGTGATTGCTATATGAACTAAGACTGTAAGAGAGAGAAGAGGTTGGGCTCCAGGGGGCAGAGTCAGAATCCCGATTATCAGGCTCCAGGGGCAGAGTCAGAATCAAGAGAAAGAAGGGCTCCAGAGAGAGAGAAGAAGAAGCTCTTCAGAGAGAACCTGAATGCAGGCGGCGAGAGCGAGCTGTCCAGAGAGCCCACATACAGACATCACATCATCCCTTCTTCCACGCATGTGTGTATACTTTTTACAGATGGATTAATTAATTAATTAGTGAGAAAAGGCCACTCCATCAGTGGTCCTAGAATTTGTTTATGCATAAGTAAGGGATACAAAATGAGGGGTGACAAATTTTAGTATTCAGATTTAAAAGATGCCTCTCAAGAAGGTATACTGAGACTGAGGTGGGGGTTGGGGGTGGGAGACAGAATCTGGGAACACTGGTAGAAGGAAGTTAAATCTTGTGTGGGATTGTTAATGGAACATTGTATATCAAAAACCCAATTATTTGGTGTGGATGTAGGGAGAAAAGGACTCTCTTTCACTGCTGGTGGGAATGCCAACAGGCCCAGTCTTTTTGTAAAACAATAAACGTTTCTCAAAAAACTAGAAATTGAACTCCCATTTGACCCAGCAATACCACTTCTGAGAATATGTCCCATTGATAAAAAAAAAAGTACAGAAATGACACCTGCACTTGTATGTTTATTGCAGAACTATTTACAATAGTCAGAATCTGGAGAAAAACAATACCAGAGAACAGATGATTGGTTAAAGAAACTTTGGTATATCTACACAATAGAATACTATGCAGTTGTTAGAAAAAACGAAATCATGAAATTTGCACATACGTGGATGGACATGGAGAATATCATGCTAAGTGAAATGAGTCAGAAAGAGAGGGACAGACATAGAATGCACTCCTTTGTGGAATATAAAGTAACTTAATAGGAGACTCCCACCTAAGGACAGTAGAGGTAAGTGTCAGGGGAATCGCTCTATGGCTTGGAAGCCAGTCAAACGTGCTGAATGTAAGATAACAGTGGTTTGCCCTTCCTCCCTGGCCGCTGGGAGCTTGTGGTTGTTGATTTTCCCCAAACCTGTCAATTGCCTTTGTCTCCTGATCAGACTCTGACTTGTAAATACTGTCTTTCTCTTCTCCTTAATGTCCTGTGCATGGTTATTACTTCAGAGGAGTTGCTTTTTGTATGGACACAGTAAGACAGTAAAAAAGACAAGCCTATGGCTTGGGAATTGATTGACTCCAGATAATATACCTACAGGGCATCGGGCATCTGTTATCTCAACTTAAGCCTCAGTTTCCCTTACTTCCTAGTTCCCTCAAAGCAGGGTCCCAGTGAAGGACTGGATGGACACAGGGCAAGCGGTGAGCTATGAGCTATCCTAGCATCAAAATGGGCCTGGCCGAAGTGCCCTAATTCTTAACTATAAGTTAAGAGCTTGGTCATGGACAAATTCTGTCATGATTCAAAAGTAATAACTAGATTTGGACCCTGCTGGGGTTAGGAATGATTGATCTGGCCTGAGCACTGTAGTCTGAATCTGTGGTAAGATGTCCCCAGGAGAGTCAACCTACAAGCCTAAAAGTGTCTATTGCTGTGTCCATACAGAATGGTAAATATTAGGAAGGAGAATTAAAGATACTAATTAAGTTGCAGGTCTAAGAAGAGGAGAAACACACTTTAAGAGTTATTTTGCCTACATGACTGCGGGTGGTTGGGAAGTCTGGAAAAAACATTTTTGATCATGCTTCTCGTGGAGAGGTGTGGCTGGGGAGGCATGTTGAGAGGATAAAAAAGAGTGGCTACGGGGAGAAAGAAATGGATTGATGGTTCAATTGATGGATGGATGGATTGAAGGAGACGGGGATTAGAGGAGAAAAGAGAGGGAGAGACAACAGACAGAGATAGAGGAGACGATGCAGGGGAAGAAAGAATTGTGCAGGTAGAGAAAGATAGATACGGAGAAAGAGAAAGTGTTGGAGAGAGCTGGGAAAGACGAGAGATTGAATAAATGGCAACTAATGAGCAACCAGTTTGGCCCTCGTTCTTCCTTCATCCATTCAAGGCAACAGCCTTCCCAGGTTGAGAAGCGGCTCGAGAGCATCAAATGCAGGCAATGAGAGAGAGCCGCCCAGAGCCTGAGAACTTCCTTTCATGTGTAATCCCCGCGGGTGTGATGGGGCTTACACATCCTTGTGGTTGGGAATTTTTACACAGTTTCTTTTGAGAGTGTGGGATAATTACACTGGGGGAAAAGACAGCTGGGATTGAGAAGGGACCATTAAGTAAATGATGATTGGAGGGATCGCTCAGGATGGTTGATGCATGCTGAAAGTAGACTATGGACGGAACATGATAGCTGCTTAGTACCTGTATTGCAGACCATAACATCCAAAGGGAGAGTGAGAGTAAGAGGTAATGTCCATGCCATAGAGGCAGGGGGTGGGAAGGAGTTGGCATGGTGGGAGGGATACTGGGGAGATTGGTGGTGGAGAATGGGCACTGGTGGAGGGATGGGTACTCGAACATTGTATGACTGAACGTAATAACTAAAGTTTGTAAGTCTGTAAATGTATCTCATGGTGATTCATTAAAATTAAGAAAAACAACTATCAATAACTGTAATTCACAGTGTTTTAACAAAATAAAATTTTGAAAGAATAAACGATGACTGAAAGAGTGTTTAGAATGAATGAACAATGAACCATTTAACAAAGGAGGAAAGAGCACTTTACGAATAGCCCTGGTGGTGCTTGGAGGACAAGACGCAGTGCCAGTTATTGAACAGAGTCAGCTACATGCAAAGCAAGTGACTTTCATCCTGTGTTCTGGATCCTGTCCAAATTTAAAAACATTTTTGTTGCTGGAGCGATAGCACAGTGTTAGGACATTTGCCTTGGGTGCGGCCGGCCTGGCCCAACCAAGTTCAATTCCTCCACCCTTCTCAGAGAGCCTGGCAAGCTACTGAGAGTATCTCTCCTGCACAGCAAAGCCTGGCAAGCTCCTCGTGGCGTATTTGATATGCCAAACACAGTAACAACAAGTCTCACAATGGAGACGTTACTGGGCCCGAATGAGCAAATCGATGAACAATGGGAGGGAGGACAGTGACAGTGACAGTTGTTTTCAGGCCACTTCTAACTCTGCTCAGGATTTATTCCTGTCTCTGTGTTAATGAATTTCTCCTGGTAGACCAGGAGAGGGGAGCCATATAGGGTGCAGGTGATTGAACACAGATCAGTGTATTCAAGTCAAACACCTTACCCCATCGTACTATTTCTCTGGCCCTAAACAATTAAAAAATGCTTAAATTCACATATTTCAGGTGAGGGGCTTGAAGTATTTCATAATAGTTTTTTTCCATTTATTTTTAAAAATTGAAGTACCATGAGGTACATGTTTACAAAATTGTTCATGACTGGGTTTCAGCCACACAATGTTTCAAAACCCATCCCTTCAGCAATGTACATTTTCCACCACCAATATCCTGAGTTATCCTCCCCAGCACCTACCTGCCTCTATGGCAGATGCTTTTCTTCTCTCTCTCTCTCTCTCTCTCTCTCTCTCTCTCTCTCTCTCTCTCTCTCTCTCTCTCTCTCACACACACACACACACACACACACATACACACACAAACACACGCTTTCCTTTTGGGCATTATGATTTGCAATCCAGATACTAAAAGGTTTTCATGTATACTGCTTTACCTACATTCAGCACTCAGTTCTTGTCCAGAATGAAAGATACAACTTTTTTTTTTTTTGGTTTTTGGGTCACACCTGGCGATGCACAGGGGTTTCTCTTGGCTCTGCACTCAGGAGTTACTTCTGGCGGTGCTCAGGGGACCATATGGGATGCTGGGAATCAAACTCGGGTCGGCCGCGTGCAAGGCAAATGCCTTACCTGCTGTGCTATCTCTCCAGCCCCCAGATATAACTTTTTAATGTGCATAATCATCCCTTTGTTGGAAAGCATCCAGCATCCTCAGTTCTAGCCTAATAAATGACAATATAATCTACTCTTATTGTGATATTGTGACAGAAATGGGCACCCAAATTTCCAAGATTCCCCTTTGGAAAATACTGTCTTATTAAGATGTCTTGTGGTCATGCAATTCAGAATATTATAGAGGACCCCCACATATTTTTCCCGACATATTGAAAGTCTTAGCCCTATGTAACCTACATTTCTAGGAATTTTGCTTCATAAAATATCTTGGAAGTAAAGGCCAGAAAAAGGCAATATTATCTCTGAATTGATTTATAGGAGATAAGATTTTCCTTAATTTGTCTTTGTTGGACAAGTGTATCAGGCATTATAAAGCTTATGGTTCATGATCAAAATAATGAACTAAAAATAAACAACAGATACATTCTTATTTTTTCAGAGAAAACTTAAAGTTCTGGTCCACTATAAAATCACTCAAGTGCCATGGATTGAAAATAATCATTTGATGAAACTATGATAGTTTATGCAAATACAGGTTTTAGAAACAGAATTGACACGATACTGATAACTTTAATGTTTGCCAAGCTTAATAAAAAGCAAATACTGAAACTAGAAGATAGATCCAATAGTCAAACACATGACTAGCAGGTTAGGGTGCCTGAGATTGGTAGCACTGGATGCTAACTCACCTCTCAGAACTGCCTTGTAATGTTCTTTGAGCACCACTGGGTTAGAGCATCGAACCAATAGGCTTTGAATTACCAGAAGCAGCTCAGGTTAAAAAAAGAAGGAACACTATGTCAAATGAGTTATTAGATACTAATTAGGATCTTAAATTATAAAGCAGATAAAATTGGTGATTTCTTATTAAAATGAATGAGTGTAAATGAAAAATATTGTATTATTCTATCAAGAAATCACTAAATGAAGCTGTTTTACGGCATAAGCATTTGAAGTCAGGATATGGATTATAGCTGTCACATCTTTAGCACCTCATTTGTTCTTGTATTTAATTATGATGATATATGATTAAAACACCTTGATTCATACAGATAGGACAATGCAAATAGTGATTTCTTAAAGTTTGTTCTCTTAGGACTTGATTCTTTAAGAATATGTTGGAAAAGTTAAAAATAAAAATAATTAAAGTTTCAACCTGTAATCAGCATGTAAAACTTATGTCTAACTATTCCCACAGTCAAGCCATAATTTTAAAGCTAGAAAACTAACCCTGGTGGAGCTAAGCAGAGTATCTGGTATTGGAGTGTTGTGTACATGAAACCCTATTTTAGCAATACTGAAAATCACATGGCCTAAATAAAAGTAGAAAAAAATAAAGCTGGAAAAACTAAATAAATAAAATTTTAATATCAAATACTATGGAACAAAATTAAACAAATCACCTAAATAAAACAAAATTAAATGAATCCCATAACCATGTATAGAGAGGCACAATCACACAGGGGTATGTCTTGAATGATCTTCTCATTATATTATAATACAGAAGACTATCCCTTACCCTTTTGTAGATTGAGGAAGATCCATATTAGACTGTAAAATTATTGTGTATATATCTGGACTTCAGATAAACATAAATTCATTCATGGTTCCAAATTTTTTGAGGAGCAGGTACCTATGGTTTCATCTTTGGGGATATATTTGATGTGAATTTAAATATTCATTTATGCTTGAAAAAAATGCAGTGCATTGAAGATGCAGACTAATTCAGTAATATAAATTAAGATACCTACTGGTCATCTTGAGTATTGAATATTGATAAAGAACTAAGGGACAACGAGATAATCCAGTGGGTAAGGTATTTGCCTCGTGCTCAGCAGACCCAGATTTAATCTGTGATATCCTACATGGTTCTATACCCTTACATGAGAAATCCCTGAGCACAGAGCCAATAGCAACATCAGGTATGGCCCAATAACAAAATTAAATACAAAAATGAATTGCATCATTGATGGTACTGGAGTGAATCATGCTGAGTTAAGTCAGGAGAGAGACAGATACAGAATGCTATCTCTTGTGTGGGATATAAAGTAGCAAAAGGAAATAACCTATGACGAAAAGCAACAGAATATAAAAATCCATCTACAGAACAGAATTTATCATGCTAGTGAGATGTGTGGTAAGGGGAAAATGGAAGGGAATGGGGTGTTGAGGCAGGGCACAGTGGAGTGTGAGGGACTCTGAATACTGAGACTTTGGTGGAAGAAGCATATACACTGGTGAGGGATGGATGTGGTGCTGGAATGTTTTATGCACAAAACTATCATTAACAGTATTGTAAAATTGTAATTCACAATGACTAAAATAAAATGATTTAGAAGAACTATATAATTTTAAACTGCTAAATCTGTATATATTTTAAAATCTGAGCTACCATTTTTAGAACTGAAGGCAATATCTTATAATGTCCGTTTTACTTAAAATTCACTTACACTATTCACAAAACTTTAAGAAGCATACTCTCAACTCCAAATCACAGAGGAAAGTAGAAGAAAGAGTTGGCGTTGGCTTGAGTCCTTGACATTCAGCTCTTTGTTTTGGTCCTTGTTTTCTGTTGCCATCTTAAATTAATTACCAATGGCTAGCAGCTCTGAAAAACAAATAATCAATATTCATGAGGGTGATTTGAAAAGAAAGTTAAAACCCTGTATGTTGCTGGGAGTATATATTTTTTCTTATGTACAGGATCTAAAGCTTTGCATGCTAATTATATGATGGTAGATATGCTTTATTTTATATTTTTTAATGAAAAAATTCACATATGCAATGACTATATGTAGCTGGTATCAAGATTTTGGCATTTTATGCCAAAGACAGTAACAATTGTCACAATGGAGACGTTACTGGGCCTGCTTGAGCAAATCGATGAACAATGCAAGGACAATGCAATGATAGTGACAGTGATTGTTTCAGTTAATTTTTAAAATTTTCCTTGCTAAAATATCTTAAAGCAAATTCTAGGTAGTGTGTTATATAAACATATATAAACTAAGGCAGATAAATTTCTTCATTAATCAGAATGACAATATTCAATTGACACAATTAACAGAGAAATTTAATATAAAATTGTGTGATCTAATTACCCGAATTCTTAAAAATGTCTTCTTACAGTGGTTTACTCAAAAGAGGCAGATATACACATAAAGACTCTTTTGTCAAAAAAGAAGTTTAATTATGTTTCTAATTCTTTAAAAACACAATTTAAAAGTCCTTACATTTTTTACCAAGAAGTGTTGCATTTTTATGAGCAATGTTTAGAAGAAGAAATGAAAATTAAAATCATCACAGATAGAAAACAAGTAATATCTGCAATTAGATTTATTTCCTCTTCCTTTTTCAAATTTTATTCATAGTTTTGAATTTAAGCCTGCTTAAATTTATATGTGATCTTTATTCCACTATTTTGTCTTATGTTAAAAAATATATTCTCTCATGTCAAACTAAATTTTTACAACTCCAGTTTCAAGATCACACAGCAAGCTATTTAATTTTACCCAGAGATAATAAATCTGACTTTTATCTTTACCTTTGCCTTTGTCCAACTATCTCAATATATTTACATGATTTTTTAATTTATTTATGAGGAATATTTACTTTTGGAGAAAAAAAAACTTTGAGAAGAGTCAATGGTTACTTTGAACTATCTAAACTCTGAGGTGAGTATTTCTGGAGTACATTAAACTGATTTGCTCGAGCGGGCCCAGTAACGTCTCCATTGGAGACTTTGTTGTTACTGTGTCTGGCATATCGAATACTCTCGGTAGCTTGCCGGGCTCTCCGAGAGAGTTTACTGCATTCAATGTCTATAGATCTATATAGGATATACAGGCTAGAGTAAAATTCTAGTAGTAGAACATAAAAACATAGCTCCCAAGCATAGTGGAGATTATACAATTGGAGAAAATACCGTCCTGCATCGTAACTGCTGAGACTGAATCAAGTCCCAATTCCTAGTGCTTTAGAATATGAATTGTGTAGTTTAAGACAAACGAACTTTGGGGCCAAAGAGATAGTTTGCTAGGCCAAGTGAGTATTTTGCATGGATGAGGCCTAGGATTCAACCCTGGCAACACATGGTACTTTGAGAACTACCAGGAGTAACCCCCCAAGCACAGAGTCCAGAGTATTCCCAAAACACCATTAGTTGTGGGCCCCACAGCATTTTTTAAAATTTAAAATTTAAAGAAGGCAGTTAAAAAAGTAATTAAGCTTTGATAAGTCCATTAACCTTTGAACCATATTTTTCTAGTATTCAGTATTGGGGGTGCATTAACTCCTTTTCTCATATGTTGCGCAATTTCCATAAAAGCTCACCGTTTGGGGAGCTGGAAAGCTAGTACAGCAGGTGTGGTGCTTGCCTGGCATGAAGCTGACCGGGTTCAATCCCTAGAACCCCATAGGGTCCTCCAAGCTGTCAGAAGTGTTCCCTGAATGCAGAGCCAGGAGTAAATCCTGAACATTGCCCAAAGTGATTCAACCCCTCTTTCTCCAGAAAAGATCACAATTCTTCCACATGCCTAGCGACCACTCTGATGATGGCTGGTTGTTTACATGATCTACCAATTTTACTGCAACCTGATTCCCTGACTCTTCAATATATGTTCTTAATATATGTTCTTACATTATAATAGGGGGTAATTACTTTTCTCATAACAAATCCTTCTTTAGATATCTTTTATTATGAGTGTACATACTTCATCTAGAGACTCAAAGAGAGTATTACATTATAAATAGATGTCCTAAACTTATTTGTCCCGGCCTCGCTAAATATTTATTTCTGTTGATTCTAATACATAATTGAGCTCCTCATATATGCAAATAAAATTCACTGAGGGACTTTCATGCGTTTTATTTCACTGAATTGTCACAATCCTTAGAATGCCAAGTCATACTATCATGTAGATCCTACCCCTTGACACATCAACTCACTTCCCCAGGGATCATTCACTCCCCAAGGGTCTTGGGACTGTACACAAGGATAATAGGATCTTACTCAGCCCTGCCAAGATCCTATGCTTCACTGATAGCACATTATATTCCTTTAAATGATTCAAAGCTTGGTTTACGTGTCTGCCTCACCTGGTCTTACCTTTCCATTGACTTCATCTTTTAAAACGATTCACAAAGAAATTAATGGTGTATGTAATTCACATACACCATTAATTACACTAAGAGCTTTAAGGAAAGGATATTACAACTGACGTATTTGTCTTAAGGAATGCTATAATCAACATATTCTAACAGATGAGTTCTTTTCTTTCTTTCTTTCTTTCTTTCTTTCTTTCTTTCTTTCTTTCTTTCTTTCTTTCTTTCTTTCTTTCTTTCTTTCTTTCTTTCTTTCTTCCTTTCTGTTGAATCACCATGAGATGCAGTTGCAAAGCTTTCATGTTTGAGTTTTAGTTATACAAGGATCGAACACCCTCCTCTCCAAGAAAAGGCAACTGGTTAAAGAAACTTTGTTACATCTTTGCTTTTTTTCTAACCAGCAACACTGAATTTCATCTTACCTCGTTTCATTACCACTGAGTATTCCAGTTCAAACTCTCTCTTTATGGCTCCTGCTCTCCCAACCCAATCTTTCCCTCTTCCCTCCTTGAAGAATTTGCCCTGTCAGATGAAATCCCTTGCCTGAGTGAATGGTGTGTATGTGGAGTCATTAGTTCCCCCCAGTTGGAGACAGAATATTCTCTTGGCTTCTGAGCAGGCTGTGCCCAGTCTTTTGTTCTGACACTGATGAGGTGGTAATAGCTGAGGCTCAGAATATCTGTCTACACTTGGGACCAGAGAATCAGAAGTGTAGCTTAGTGACTCTAGGGAACAGAGTGAGGAGACATCTGCCGCAACAGAGAGGTAGAAATTTCCTTTTTTTTTTTTTCAGAGAAAAGCATTATAATGGGATTATGTAGGAAGAGACTCCTTCCTGGAGTTAGAGACCCATGACTGTTCAGCCAATCCAATGAAGTTCTCACATAGCAGGAAGAAGAGTAATTCTAGGGAAAATGTGGAGTTCTTTTATTTAGTCCCATGGCTTCATGAAAGTTCTGGTTCCTCTTAGCTTTGTGATTATGAGTCATTGAATTTCCATCTTCAAAACTCGTTTGCTTCATCTTCAGTGTAAGAGTAACAATAACGGCAACAATACCAGGCCATCGTGGACTGATTTATTCCTTCACAAAAGTTATATTTTGGAGTTCTAATCTATAGTGCCTCTGATCACGGACTTTATTTGGAGAAATGATCTTTGGAAAGCAAATCAAGTTATCACTGTAGACCCAGGACAAATATGAGGGATATTAGGAGAACTTAGGTACAGATATACACAGAAAAAAAGGAAGAGAAAACAGAAGATGGACATTTCCAGCTAAGTGGAGAGACCTAATGCCTTTCCTTGGAAGTAACCAATTCTGGGCCACTTTGGTCTCAGAATTCTAGATTGCAGCATTGTAATTCCATAAATTTCAATTGTTTGTGTAGTGTTTTTCCTCAGGGTCTAAGGAGATGACTCAAAGAGCTTCAGTATATGTTTCAACTGGGAAGTACCAGGTTCTAGCCCACTTCAACTGGGAAGCACCAGGTTCTAACCCAAGCACTATATGGTCCCCGAAATCAGTGTCAAGATATTGGAAAAATCACAAAAAAGCTATGGAAAAGTGAGAATGTAGTGCTTTTACAAAAGACTTACCAAATTAATACCTAGTCTCAAAAGTGTTTGTAAACTTAAATGAAGTCGTAGATGTAGTGCTCCATAGTTTTACACTGAGTTCTCAGATTTATGTTTTCACAATTACCATATTTATCATATCAGCATGATTGGTGATAACTGATAACATCATCATTGATACTTGGAAGTTGTGCCCTAAGCTGAAGCCCATGACAATACCTTCTCCATCCCTATTTAAAAATAAGGTATATAGGTGACGGGGAGGCCCTCCCGTTGATCGTCGATTTTCTCGAGCGGGCCCAGTCACGTCTCCATTGGAGACTTTGTTGTTACTGTGTCTGGCATATCGAATACTCTCGGTAGCTTGCCAGGTTCTCTGAGAGGGGCGGAGGAATCGAACTCGGGTCGGCCATGTTGGCTGCTTATAAGGCGAATGCCCTACCCGCTGTGCTATCGCTCCAGCCGGGTGAAGTGGAATAAATAAAGACTCCTTACTTCTCCTACCTACACTTATTTAGCCATAAAATAAGGATTTGGGCCTGCATCTAGAAACTTGTGCAATTCTCCATCCTAACATCAATGTGACTTTGATTGGATAATGGTTGGGTAGTATTTCTCTATGAACATGCGATTTAATCCTTCACTAAAAAGAAGTATTGTAAGGACACTGAATCTGGAATGTGTTTGGGATCTCTCATTAAGTATTTATGGGTCTTTGGACAAGTTAATTACCTTCACTAGACCATCTGCAAACACAGAAACAGAACAGAGTCTGAGTGATCAATAAGGCCTCTCAGAACCCGTGACTCACTCTTTGATAGTGACGGTCACCTAATTTAGGTAATAATGTCCCTTCCATCTGTTTGAAACCCAATACCATTGAACAATACAGTGCAGCTCTTACCAAAAGGAGCGTTTTATTTTTTTTAAATGTAGTTTAATCATCCTACTGCCATACAATTAGCATATTCAAGTGGATCTGAGTTAGTTGAAGCAGATGGTTTATCTTCCCTTAAAGTGTTTCAACTTGGACATTATATCATTTCTACATCTAACTCCGTCCTTGCAGTGCTCAAGGAATCATTCCAAATTTTGCGCACTGTGTTTTGACTTATTTAATGCAGGCGTACTTTACCCGAGGTAAACATGATTACCAAAATACTTTAACTTGAGAGCTTCTACTTCCCTCTCTGGTGTAATTAGTCACACTGCACTCTCTGCATTCAGGGGAAAGGGAGGGAAGAAAAGAACCACACACAGCATCTTGCAAATGTGTCTTTACTTCTCTCCAGCTGCTTTCCTCACTGTTTTCAGTTTGCAAAGTGTCAAACTCTTGAAACAAGGATGGAAAAGTGGAAAGTTTGTAGAAGTAGCTACCTAATCACACTACTTCGAAAACAAAGAATCGAAAACCCAATTAAGCATATAACTTGGGAAAATGAAGAGTCACCATGGAGATGATTGGACTTTGACATCACTCTGAATCTCAACACTGCAGGGAGGGAATGTTTTCTCTTGATTGGGAAGAATAAAGTTCCTTTGAATAGAGATAGTGACATAATATCCAGAATATATCACCAGTCTACAGCACATGTCTCAGTTTGGTCTTTGCAACAACTTTTATACAGAAGGAGGTAAATGAACAGCACAAGTGAATGATGGAATCAGATTGATTTGGTCAGGTTAAACAATTGCATATTCCTTGTGGGACTTTAGGTAAATATGCATAAAGTGAAACGCATAGATTTTTAACTATACATTTTCATCTATGCAAGGATGGTTGGGCACACCCAGCAGTGTTCAGAGCTTACTCCTTGCTTTGTGTTCAGGGATCATCCTCACAGTGTTCAGGGTACCTTTCATAGTGTCAGGGATCCAACAGGGGTTGGCCAGTTGCAAGGCAAGTACTTGCACTCTCTGTCTGAACTTTATATTTTATTTCTAAATCGAATGGCAACACAAACCACATTCCTGTATAGTTTAAGAACAGAATTCAATTTTCTCCCTGCATCCGAATACTATGCTATATGAGATAATATTGTTTGGGGGAGATAGTTCCCCGGGAACTAGTGGGGGTACACTATGTCTTCTACACATGATTCATGACCAGTGTGCTTTCTTCCCTCTAATGGGTAACATATTTTCATTTTTTTATACTTTGATTTGCTTTCAGTACCTTCAAATATATATGAATATACATATATACATACATATGCATATATATGTATAAATGCATATATATACATATACATATATTTATGTCAGCACCTCACTTCTGTAAGAATGCTCTGTATGAAAAATCCAGAAATATCAAGTGCTGGCAGGGGTATAGAGGAAAAAGAACATTTATACATTGTTGGCGAGAATATAAACCATTTTAACAAGTTCATAATACAGTATGGATATTTCTCAAAATATTAAAATAGAGATCTTCCATATAATTCAGCAATTCCACTCCTAGTTTTACATCTGCAATACAAAACACAAATTTGAAAAGATAATTCACAAATCTATGTTTACTGCAGCACTATTTACAATAACCTATATTTTGAGAACAACCCAGGTTCTCTATGACAGATGAATACATAAAAAAATAGTGATTTTAAGACAATGTAGTTCTACTCAACAATAAGGGGAAAAATAGATCTTACCACTCAGACAACATATATGGAACTGGAGGCATCATGCGAAGTAAAACAAGTGAAAAGGAGTAAAACAAATATCCTTTTAAAAATGAAATGGCATCTATCCCTGAGCCTGATATATAAGCACTGAGAAGATGGCCTCCACATGTTTTGGAAGTGAGTGATTCTTCTGTAAGTAAGCAGAGAATCTAGGACGTTGATGTTGCTCAAGACACGAAAAGACAATTCTGATTTTACTTCACTGAGAAGAGCTCTCTCGGGGAACCTCCAACTTTCATTTTCTATTTTGACACACGAGTGCTTCTTAACATTGGCATTTATACAAGGTAAACAAGGGCAAGTTTTCTTGGCTGGAGAGATAGTACAGCAGTTAAGGTGCTCACCTTGCAAGCAACCATCCCAGGTTCAATCACTGGCACTACGTACCGTCCTCCAGAGCACTGGCAGGAATGGTGAACTCCAATTGGTAAGAACCAAAAACAAAAGCAAGAACGATCGTACTTTGATTTATTTTCCGATAGGTATGGCAGCAAAATTAAACACAAATAGTTTTTGCAACATAGGTAACAACATATTCAAAGTAAATATTTATTTTTAAAGTACTTATTCAAAAATGTTTTCAAAATAAATATCATCTATTATAAATACCAATGACTATTGATACACAGAACTCTTATTATTTAACTTCGTCCATTAAAAAATTGGCAATTCCTTGAACTCAGTTGGGATAAGTTTGAGCTCCTTGTCCTGGCATTTTAACCATTTTGCTCTTAACACACCTACTTTGGTAGTCCTATCTTATGATCTGACTAATATGACCTACTGAAACATGGATAAAAACTATGCATACATGTTGTCCAATCATGCCAATATCATGGCTGGACATGCTAGTATCAAAGAGAGTGATATTTGAGAAATCTCTAATTTACTAACATCTATTCCCTCCTGCAAACTCAGATCATTGCAGATATTCTTACTGTTTCTTCTGAATCACCTTTTGTTCTTTTCTGATGGATCTTTCTCATGAAAACACACGTGCAATAATTGGGATCTTAAAGAATTCATAGCCCCCTTAACTACAGCCTCATGTCTCTCCTTTTTTGAATGTCAAACTCTTGGAAAGTATATCATTATTAACTAGTTCCATTCAAATTCATCTCTGCTTTTCTCTGAAACTTGCTCTAATGATGATTTGTGCCACGGTATAATCATTATAGCTCTCATATAGATCACCAAATGTCAATGATTCTAAATCTTGATTTTTTTCATTTTACTTGACTTGGCAACAGAATTTATCATATTTATTAACTCTTCCCTTTAAATGTTTTTTTCCTACCTGATTTCAGGAAATTAAAAAGCCTTTGTTTTCTTCTTTCTTATTTCTTTATTCATTCTGTTTCAATTGTTTTTAAATCAGATTGGCACTTTAACCACTGGAGAAATTGTGCATTAAATCTCCATTTTATTTAATATCTAAAGTTAGTTGGAAGAAGCACATAAACCAAGAACCTCTGCAATCTGGACAAAAGTGGTAAAAATGAAATATTTATTTCTAATTTTTTTAAGAATCCCCAAACTTATTTCTATAATAGTTGCACCAATTTACATTCCTACCAGTAGTATTTAATTTTCCATTCTCTTGCCATTCTCTCCAGTACTTTTTTTTTAATCTTTGCATGATAGCTATTTCCACAGGTGTGAGGTAGTATTTCAATATTGTGTTGATTTATGTTGCTCTAACAGAAGAGATTATAAACATTTTTATGTGCTTGCTGACCATTCATGTATCTTCTTTGGAGAAATGTCTATTCCTATATCCTGTCCATTATTTAATCAACGTTTCTGGTTTGTTTGTTGACATTTCTGAGTTCTTTTTAGTTTAGATATTAACTTCTTGAACTCAGTAAAAGATCTGTTCAGTTGATACAAATGTTTTTCTCTGTACAAAAGCTTTCTACTTTGATGTAGTTCTTTTTGTTTGTGATTTTTTTTATTTTTTGGTTCATGTTGCCAACATGCCAAATGTTTCTTTAAGTCAGATTTTTAAGAAGCATATTACCTATTTTTTCTACAGAAAGAGATATGTGGAATCCTCAAGAAAATAAAAATAGATACTTTATGATTTTAGACTTTATGTTCTAGTCTTTGCCCCTTTTTAATTACTTTGTAGTGTCTGTTGTTAGAAAAATTATTTTATATTGTTCTTTTGAACATGTCTATACAGATCTTTAATACAGTAATCTTTGGGAGGAAATTTTCTACCTAGTTATTTCTAATAGTTCATCACCTCATTCAGAAGAAGGCTGAATCCTCTAATAATTCAAGTCTTCATGGCTAGCTCCCCTTTCACTGACTTGAGACTTTCTCAGTTCACACCAGTGAAACTATCTCTTAACTGATTCTTTAACAAGACAAACATGATCCTACCATACAATGATTCAAAACCATTTCAGCTGGAACTTTTCCTCTAGTTGTCTTACCCCTTCCTCAGCTCCTTTGTCACTTGATAAAATTTTGTCTTTTTAATTTTGTCTTAGTCCTCTTATGCTTTTGTGTATAAAGTTTAATGTCATTTTGTTTATTTTTTTATTGTTAATAGCTTTGGAAGTAAGCACCATAAATGCAGGGCTTTATCTTTGTTCACTGTTTTAATTCCTAGTATCTAACATATAGTCTAATACTTAGTTGCTGACTGGGATGTTTGTTGAATTAAATGAGTGGGAAGATGGGGGGGGTTCTAATAATAAAAAAATGAAATATTTTAATTAAAATTATCTACTAAACCTATTTGAATTCATAAATTTGGTAAAAAGTGATGAATTTTCAGGATGGATATTTCTTATCTTTTGTTCTATTCCTCCCATCTTTCTCTTGACTATGGAGCCCATAAATATTAATAAATTGATGACATCAAGGTGTACTAAAGTAAAGGTCAAAGAGGAAGAAAGTGCTTCAAATTGGTGGCAAAATATAGGAGAGCTCAAACACGTAATTTTGGAGATTAATTTTAGTAGTTCTGAAAGTTTATTCAAACCTTTGTCTAATTTATTGAGTTTTATGATCAATGTTCTGTTACTCATTCTCATCTTGATCCTTAGTCATCTTAGAAGCAATTGTACAGGGAGTTAAGGAATCAGAATGATCTTAAAAGGTCATATCAAAACTAATAGTTAATGTTCAATTTTTAAATTTAGAATTGTCTAGGCAGAAGTCAGATAACTAAATTTGTCCCTAGGCCATCTCATTAAACTTTAGGAAGAGAAAGAGAATTCATCTATCTTAATTGCATTTGAATAGTGACATCATCTTTTTTACCTTTGCATTGTTGTCAAAGTTCTTTGCCTCATAGTAGGGGGAGACAGAAGAGAAAATAGACCTTAGGAAATGCCTACTACTTTTTGCTTAGTTGGCACTATGCCTAAACATGTGTGAACGTGAATGCACATATGTAGTCAGTGTCACTGAACTCTCAGTACATACTATAATGTGAGATTTTGTTGATAAAGAAGTATAAAGAGAGAGAAAAAGTATATTTTCTCAAAGTTGTAAGACTATATAGGTGTAGAACTTAATCCTTTACCAAGATCAAAAGTAAGCATCACTAATATTCAACTCTTCTTTCCACTGTTTCCTTGAGATGTCCTCAGATACATCAAACATTTGAGTAATTGAGTATCATTTCTACATAAGATCTTCTACCTTTTAATACTCAGAAAAATCTAAAAGTTGCATTTTTTCATTAACTTGCATTTTTTCATTCTAAAATCCATTTTGACACCTGCATCCAAAGTTTGGACAGTTTTGACACTCTCTAATGACTAGATAAGCAGGAATCTGGAAGATATCTATCAAAAATAATGCATTGCAATACTTCAGAGATTGTGATGCTTTCTGTCTAAAATAAATAAAAGGCTTTGGCCTCTTTGTGCCTTTTTGAGATAATACAAAGAGCTACACATAAGGAATAGGTGTTTTAGCACACCCACTGAAAGTAATTAATCAAAAATTACTACAAATTGCATCCAATAATTAATGTATTTCCTTTGCAATAAAACTTTCTTTGATTTGAAAATATTAACTTTCTAAAGTGAAGTTTTCTTAATATATTAAAGAAGGTCAACTTCTGACCTCTGTGACTGGCATGGTGAGAGCATGTCAGGGAAGTAATCATCCACAAAAGATTAATGAGAGAGATTATAAAATCATGCATCAGTCTGGCAGGAAGAAATCTGTATATTTATTTGTTGTTTCCATCAACTCTGCTATGTATTAAACACTGTAGTAGGAAATAATATTTGGGGGTTGGACAAAGTAAAGCCACTGCCCTACAGGAATTCACAGACTGATTAGAAATAAGGCATCAGTGCACACTAATAGTATGAGCAAGGGAAGAGCTATGCTAGACAGAGACATAGAGGCACAGGGGACATGGGGGAGTTGAGGAAATCTAAAGAACCCAGTGAAGGAGAGAGCCAAAGTAAACTACATCTAAACAAATGCTGGGATTTGTGAGACATGAGTTCAGTTCACTGTCCTTCCAGAAAATTCAAATTTTAGAGAAGCCAGACCTGATAAGAGAAGAGTCAGCAAAAGTCAGAGAAATCACATAACGGCTTTATGCCATCTTAAGACTTCTGACTTTCAGTTGTGTTTTGCAATAGAAAATAAAGCTAAGAAAAACCTCTGTGGGAATTATTGGAGGATACCTATGGATACTATCTTCTAATAAGTATATTTAAGATCAGAGAAATGTTTGGTATTGTAGATTAGGGACTAAAAAGTACATCAGGGACCTAGAGATAGTACAAAAGGATGGACTACATGCGTGTGCCTGAGTTTGATCCCTAGCCCTGCTTTGTTCCATGTGAAACACTGGATATAACTCATAACTCCCCAAGCAAGTTTCCTAAAAAGAATAAATTTCATTCCTCATCTCGAGTGACTCAAATGGACAAAGATTTTCTAGTCATTTCTCATTATGGATAAAGAATGATAGAATATTTCAGAAACAATTTTCCCACCAGTGTAATGAAGGCTTTGTTTTTTGCAGTTAGTAAAACAACATTTTTTTTGATAATTTGAGGTGATGGCTTTGTGGTAGGAGGTAAATGACCATCAGAAGAGTAGATTTTATAGAATTTTAAATGCCACACTACTGTCAATGCATGTTGGTCTATGATCCTTTAAAGAGTTTTCAGGATGGGATTGAAATAATCCTGATTTTTTTAATACATATACAAACACACACACACACATATATATAGTGAGCATACATACATACATATATATATATATATATATATATATATATATAGTGAGCACATGCAGTCAGTGAGTACAATGAAGTAAGACCATAAGTAGTTCTGTCAGTAGAATTTATATCCTCTGCACCTTATCACTGGTTCTTCATTCTTCATCAACTTGAGAACTATACTGTTTAACAAACAGAAAGGATTCAGATTCCAGGATGAATTATGCCTTTTAACATCATCCATGGCCTGGTTGAAAAATTGGGAAGTTCCTAAATCTATCAGGCTCAAAAAGTTAAGACTGACTTACTCCTTAATCAAAGTTCTTCATATATTCTCCAGGACTATGGACAATTCATGAGAAAAAGGTTTTCTTGTTACTCTTCCTACTGTTTGGATGGCGATCTCATTTTCTGCACTGATAAAATGAATTTCTGAAGTTGGTGGCATGGTTGGAAGAGCCTTAGAACTTCTGTGACTTTTTGGTCCCCAGTGAGCAGATGATTTATTGTAGCGACCAGATTTCTGCTTGGGATTCCAAATGGTGATAATTATGCTTTGTTAAAACTCCAAACACCAGTTCAGTGTCTGACTGGAATTTGTTTCTTGATGGAGTCTGAATCTGAAGCAGTTGCCCTTTGTTGAACAAACTAAGAAGATAGAGGCATAGAAGCCCGTGGGTTAGAGTTGGGAAGTTCAAGTTCATGTACCTGAGGATGCAGGAATTGGATCTTAAGAAGTACAAATCAGAAGCAATCAGTTCCTTCAAATGGTTCCTCTCTGCACTTTCTGTAGGAGTATGCTCCTGGTCCCCTTTTGCAAGCCTAAACTTCTTTCTGTCCCCACTTCATTTTCAGTAGTAATTAATATTCCATAGATATGTCTCTGAAAATCTCTTTCACCTGTTGTTGTTCCTTCTATTTCAAACAGAAGTCTCCTGAGCCATTTGCTTCATTCACTTCCCTATCTATGTAGACCCTGTTTGCATCTTGCATAACCATTCTAAAGACCTTAGTCAATCTATGCTTCCTCTGAACAGTCGAGGAGCCTTTTTCATCCACACTGTTTTTCAGGGGTTTTAGCTTTCTCAGGATTTCCTGGACCTGTGCAGCAACAGCCTCCAGAATTGTTCTATACTGTGACCTTTCAGAACACTGCACTGTTTCTCTCATGTGTTCCCCTCCTTCCCTGTTCAAGATTCTCCTGCAGGACTCCAGATTGTCCAAGTAAAATTCAAAAGTCATCACCTTATCTTCACAAGCTGATCCTTTGCAGACCTAAACTGATATCTGCCTCCTCTCCACTTGCAATAGAAGCTGCCATTCTGTAGATCTGTCACTCAAAAATCTCTTGTTCACTAGATGGTCCTTCTAAGGGGCTGGAGCGATAGCACAGCAGGTAGGGCATTTTCCTTGCACGCAGCCAACATGACCGACCTGAGTTTGATCCTCCACCCCTCTTGGAGAGCTACCGAGAGTATCTGGCCCGCATGCCAAAGCCTAGAAAGCTACCTGTGAGGTATTTGATATGTCAAAACACAGTAACAACAAGTCTCATGATGGAGACGTTACCGGGCCTGCTTGAGCAAATCGATGAACAATGGGAGGACAGTGATACGGTCCTTCTATTTCAAACTTTTGTCACCCGTGCCATTCGCTCCATTCACATTTCTTATTTTCCCTGTCCCATTAACTCATGTTCATAATTTTCTGTCATTTGACCACATTTTTTCTGTGTGGTGAAAAGATTTCCAGATTGAGACACCCCCCTCTCTGATCACTCTAAAAGTGAATGGCTGTGCTCTGCTCTTGCTTTTACTCTTTGGGCTGTCACTGCTGATTTAGATTTATTTCTCCATTAAATGTCTCTGTGTTCATGCAGCAGAAACCTAGAGCATATATGGTGATCCACAGAAGTTGGCCATACCTGTTGAATAAAGAACCAAGAGGAATGAAACATTTCAAGATAGAAAATAATGAAGTGTGGCATGAATACATTTAAGGAAGCAACACCTTGGGCCATTTTGGGGTTTTGAACATGGGGTTTTGGATGTCATCAAAATTGGGGAACAGAGGACCAGTGGATAGTATCGTGGAGAGGGTGAAGTTGACCCGGATTCAATTCTCTGCATCACATATAGAGCACTGCTAAGTGTGATTCCTGACTCCAGAGGTAGGAGTAACCCTAGAGCATCACTGGGGGTTACCCCTCTGCAAAAAATAAATAAATAAATAAATAAAATGGGGTGAATAGAGCTCTTCTCGGCATGTCTCCTTGGACTGTGTAGGAATAGCTGACCTCAGCTGCAGATGAGATCAGGCTTCTGGGAACAAGCCCTCGGTGGTAACAGCAGCAAAATCTCTTGCCCACACCGGCGCTGTTGTGTTTGCGGTCTCCACTTCCTGCCTGCCCACTCACGTGAAATTTGGCCTCTTTTTCGCCTGGGAATTGCAGGCAGTTTTTTTCAAACAACTTATGCTTCATTTTTTTTCCCTACCTCCCTCTGAAATGCTCGCCTTTCTTGTTGACCTTTACCAGAATGGCTTCTCCTCGTGTTGATTTTTCAAAATCACTTATTTAGAACTTTCTGAGACACGCCCCCTTCCCGTCCCCGCGAGTCCCAACCGCCCAATTGCCCTTGCAATTTAGAGACCCAGCCACCAGGTGGCAGGACTTTGATCAAACTGACAAGTGCCTACTTGAATTTCCTTGGAGGAGGTCCAGCTTTCTGCTCAGTCGAAAGAACCCCTTCTGACATAGCTTTGGGATCAGGCAGTAGGCTCTGCTGAAGCATTTGCAACAACAGGAGATAATACAAACATCCTTCTCCATATTTAAGTAAAGCTCAGAATTTAAAGCATTGCGTCACAAGTCAACGATCCTTTTGTGCAAATAGCAAGGGGACAGCATTTCTTTTTCAAGAGTTGCAGTTATATGCACTGTTCATTTTCTTCCGTTTTCCTTTTGTATTTTTGGATTCTGGGCAACATCCAGCACGGGCTTAGGGCTACTCCTGGCTCAGTGCTCAGGGCACCATGTGGTGCCAGGGACCAAACCCAGTCCTCCTGGATGCAGAGCCCCTTAAACTCTTTCTCCAGTTCTTTGTTTTGTTTTCTTTTTATTTCCTATTCATTCTTTTGTATCAAGTTTTATTTTTTATTTTGTTTGAAACCTTGATCTAAAAAGATATTTAGAATTGGCTGTTAGGCCTACAATCATTTCAGCACCAATCCCACCACCAGCATCACTTCCCTCCACCAGTGTTTCCTGTGCTCCGGCTGCAACTGGCCCTAAAATAAAACACAGCAACAACAGCAACAAGAAACTGGCATCTTGATGGGAACATTCCAAAGTTCTGCAGTTGTACTTTACATCCCATGTTTTCAGTGTTGTTGAGTCTGTGCTTTGGATATATGTCTAGATACATCTCCCACATCCCAGCATAACTGAGGGCCTTGACACCTGTTTCCTCCATTCCTTCCTTTTCTCTTCTTCTTCCTCGCCTCCTTGCTTTCTTCCTTCTCTATCGTTCTCCTACCTATACTCTAGAGAAAATATTTGCACACGATGTGTCAGATAAATATTTATCTAACGTCTATAAATATTTGTAAAAGACTCCATATTAAAAAAAAATCAAGGACCCCATCCACACATGGAAAAAGGTGATGAACAGATACTTCCTCAAAGAAGACATGCAGATGGTCAGTAACTCAGTGGTTTTAAGAGCTCACATCACCTACTAATTTTTTCTTTTCTGAAAGTGAAATGTTGCCTAAATAAACTCCCAAACTCCTGACTGGTTCTGACAGACAAGCTTGCCCCTGGCACTCCTGGCTCTGTCAGCTCCTCTGTGCACCTCTCAGCTCTGTGGCGCATCACTGATCCATATTCCTGTAGCCCTGACATGTTTTTGTTCTATTCTCCTTTTCCCTTGTCTTACAAGGAGTTGTTAGAAGAAAGCAAAAGAAAATAAAGAAACCATGGCGGTCTGTTCTCCTCCATGTTTCCATCTTTTTCCACCCATTAGGGAAATATCCAAAATATCCTTCCACCTGGGTCCTCTGTATTTGCCTGAAGTCAATTCTCTCACCAGCTGTTAAAGCTGGTGGAGTCCTGGGTGAAACTTGGCTGCTCATCCACACTTCTGAGCTGCAACTGGGCCTGGCCTCATTAGAAGCCATGTGGCCGCCATTGCTGGCACCATTGTTGTCCCTGGAGTCAGCCTGGATTACATCAGCTTCTTCTGAGGGCCAGAAGCAGATTTCACACTTTTTTTTTCTCTTTCCATTTCATCCTACCTTCTGATTTTGCTCTCTATTTCGAACATAACTTTAGCTCCTACCTTGTCTTCGGGCATGAGGTGCTTCATGCTTTTGAATGATGTGATCAGACTTTTCCACCTAAGTTTTAGGTTCCCAAACTAATACCCACCAGGGTTATTCTGCTGGGGTATGGTTATGGAAAACATTATCATTCTATGTTAAGGCTTGTCTATTCATCTTGAGCAGACCGGATGAAGGATATAAAGTTGGCAAAGCTAACGCATGTTTCTTCCTAACAGATGCTTAGGAGAGTACCAAAAGCTCACACAGGACAATTTTGCATTCAATAGGCTCATTAGCATTCTATGGTCCTCACCCACAATCGATTGGGAGGATGTAAAGGAGATGGTATGATAAAATTAACCAGAATGAGAAAAATCCTATTTTGATCTTTTGCTTTGACTAGGTGGTACCATTCAGCATTTGGGGAAGGAAAGGAACAGGTATTGTGCACAGACATAGATGTCAAGCACTCAATAAGAGGTGCTCATGTAATCCTATGGAAATATTTTAAGTATGTTATTATTGGTTTTAAAAGACATGTAACAGCAAAAGAGCTAAGAATATGAAGTGAAGCAAGAAAAATTTCTTCAACAAATGGTCTAGTAAAACTAGATAATCACATGCAAAAAAATTGAAATTACAACTGTACCTCACATCATTCACAAAAGTAAACTCAAAGTAGATTAAATATCTTGACATTAGACCAGAAACCATAATTCATCGAAGAAAACATAGGCATAACTCTCCAGGAAATTGACCACAGAGGAATACTCAATTAGTTGATTACAGTAGCAAAGACAAGAAAATATAAACAAATGCACTATATAAAATTTAAAAGCTCCTACACAACAAAAGAAAGTCAAACTCTAACTAAATTATATCCCATTGAATGGGGATACATATTTGCACACAACACATCAGATAAAGTGTTGGGATCTAAGATCTATAATGATTTGTAAAAGTCTCTCTAATAAAAAAAATCCAAGGACCCCATCTACATATGGGGAAAGTAGATGAACAGACACTTCCCCAAATAAGACATAGAGAATATCAATAAACATATTTAAAGAGATCATCATCATTGATGATTAGGGAAATGCAAATCAAAACAACAATAAGATATCATCTCATACCTGTGAGAATGTCACATATCTGAAATTCTGGAAATAGCTAGTTTTAACAGGGTTAGGGTGAGAAAGGAACCTTCATCTATATTTGTGGGGTGGTATCTGGTCCAGCCCTTATAGAAAAGCAATATGGAGACCTATCAACAAATAGAGATAGAAGTACCATATGATCCAACAATACTGCTTCTTGCTATCTATCCCCCAAACACGATACACATTAATTAAAAAAGATATGTGAACACCTATATACATCGTCACACTTAGTGCTACAGCCAAGATATGGAAAATAACCTAAATGCCTACCTCTGCATGGATGCATCACAAAGTTTTTTAATATAAACACAATAGAATACTATGCAGCTCTAAGAAAGAACAAAATCTTACAATTTGCAACAACATGGTTGGAGCTAGTGGATATCAAGTTGAGTGAGGTGTGTCAGAAAGAAAGGAATGGATACAGAGTGTCCCTCTGTTATATGCAGAGCCAAATATGCACAGCAAGGTAGCACAATGATCCAAAGGCGACATAACAGGAGAACTATTCCACACAATTATATTGGGGTGTGGGAGAGGGGAGGATGTTGGGGTCTTGGGAGAAAGAGGTGCGTACACTGGTGATTGGAATTATGTGAATTAGAAACTACTATTTTCAGTATGGTAGACCACAGAACCTCAATCAATATATTTTTTAAAGGATACCTAAATGGAGAATAGGTCCCAGCAGGGAGGAAAGGGAACAGTCTGAGAACTGAACAATGCAGGGACTGCTAAGGATTAGAAACTCGACCTGAGAGAGGAAGTGATGCCCCAGTCATAGAATTCTACTGGTAAAATCTCATCTGGAAACAAACACTGAGTCAGGCAAGATATTTGGGGCCAGAATGTGCAGCAAGATGAGTCACGGTGTCCTGGAAAACCAGCAAGGAACTGCTAGATCTGATCCCCTTCCCTGAAAAAAATCCAAGTCAAGGTCAGAACAGTGGTGGGTTGAATGACATCTGCATATTCCTGAATAAACACCACTAACCTTGTCTCAATGCACATCTGATTGATTGCTGACAGAGATACGGAAGCCTGGCTTCAGAAATATGCAGAAACCAAAGAAAGCAGGCAACAGGCTACCATTACCTGCTGTGCCCATGGTCAGTCTTGTTTAAATGATAGACCATTCGATTAAAGTTAAAGCTTTTTCAAGCTTAGGGTCAGACTCTATTACTTCCCAAGACTACTTGAGACTGACAATACAGCAACTGCTAGGCACAGTCAAATGTAGGCATCCTAGTGAACCAGGTCTGCTTATAATTGCAGGAGCTAACCAGAAGCCTTTGTTTGCTGACCAAATAGTTGGTATAGACACCACCAACAGCTACAAACACTGGCATATAGCACAAGTCTGCCTGTCTTTTGCCCCTTTTCCCCCTCAGGAATACACCAACATGATAAACTTGTGAGTGCAAATTTCCCAGAATTCCTTCAGCTTGACACAAAGTCAGGGAAAGAGACCAATGCAATAGAATTGAGAGCTCAGATGTAAACCCTCAGCCATATGAACAGTTAATTTACTATGAAGGAACTAAGAGTATAGAGTAGATTAAACAAAGCTTCTTTAATAAATGAAATAGGGAAAAATGGGTTAGCCACTTTAAAATAATGGAACTGGACCACCGCAGCTAATAATAAACATACCAGTTATTTAAGACTGAATGAAAGTCCTTAATGTTAGATCTGAATTCATAGAAATCATCAAAAACAACAAGCAGAACTCTCCATAATATTGATTACAGAGGTGTATTCAATAATCCTACACCATTGTTAAAGTAAAAAAAAACAAACAAAAATAAAATAGACAATTGAACTGTGTAAGATTAAAGTTCCTGCATTGCAAAATACATTAAGGCTCAAAAAAAATATCCTACTTAGGGGCCAGAGCAATGGTACAGCAGGTAGGGTGTTTCCCTTGCATATATAGTCTACCCAGGTTCAATCCTTGTATACCATATGGTCCCCCAAGTACCACCAGCAGTAATTTCTGAGTGCAGAGCCAGGAGTCACCTCTAATCATAACCAGGTGTGACCCAAAAAAGAAAAAAAAATGTCCTACTTAATTGGTGAAAAATTTAGACACCATGTATATGACGAAAGGCTGATATCCAGGATGAATAAAAACACTAAGAGAACTGAAAAACAAAACCTAAACTACTACATCCAAAATTGGGGAAAGGAATTGAACAACCACTTCTAAGCAGATATACAGATGGATACTGGCACACAAAAACTTGGTCCTTGTGGGGAATAAAAAAAAAACTTGGTCCTTGTCACTAATTACTACAGAAATGCAAATCAAAACAGCAATAATATTGCCACACCTTTTTGATATAGAGAATCTCAACTAGGTGGGCTGCATGCAAGGCAAGTGCTCTACCCACTGTAACATCTCTCCAGTCCTAAACAATTTTGGGGTCTGTTTGGGGTCATCCCACTTGCTTATATACTATTTTAGATAATAGTTATTTTTTAAATAATTTTGTCTTTTTAAAGCATTACTCTCCAGCTCTACACATATTATAAAAATAAAGTTTTTGATTGGGTGTGCGGTTAGTAGTTTGTAGTTTACTTAGGTTGACTGTTGGAATACCCCTTTGTATTCCATTAAATAAAATTTTAAGCATTTCCTAAACTCAGTCCAAACTCCTTACCTGTTTTGAGCAGACAACACAGAAAATGATCAACATCATTTGAAGTCAAATGATCCTGTTGAATCTCTTTGAGCATAAAGGCAAAAAAAAAAAAAAGCTCAGGGTCATTAGAGGGCCCATGTTTGTGTTTCATTCTTTCAAATAGCTTCAGTATGTGCATATTTTCTCGATATAATTTGTTTAAACTCCTCCCAAGTATGATGTGCAAATTTAAATATTTTTACATACCTGTAAATGCACACACTTATAAAATGCGTCTTCTTGAAGAAGGTAAAAAGATGAATACAGTAGGGATTGGATGAGAAAAGTGATTTGAGCCTGTAGGAATCTACTCTTAAATTTTCAATAATTTTTCTAAGTTGGCAACTTAGCATGACTACCATTAAAACAAAATGTGCCATTATAGATCTCTTTTCAAATTTGCCTTCAATGACAATGCAAGTAACTTGATATTGGTCATGTTTGGTGTATTTATATTACAGAAACTGGTAAGCACTGTAAACCAATTTTTGGTTTAATCCTTGTTGATTGACGAAGCATCACTGGGAAAGGGAGGAGGAATTGTTAATTTGGTATATTAAAACTGAAATGGTGTTGTGTGTGAATCACTAACTTGTAAATAGCACAAATACACACAAAACTTTAATAAAAATTGTTTCAGTATTTCAGTATTTCTAATTAAGCAAAAATCATTCACATCATTGAACAATGAGTGAAATTCTGACATTCATAGTGATGAAGCTCAAAGAAGTTTCAGTTTAGAGAATGTCATTTGTATGAGCTTGAGAAATAATTAAACAATAGATCTCATATCACACTTAATGATTCTGATTTTAATAGAAAAGTTGTCAGAAAGGGATACAATTTCAATTTTATATCAAGGGTGAATTGCAATCTTATACTATATATAAACATAAATGTCAAAATCAAGGAGAGCTTAAAAATAAATAATTTATGTAAAGTCTATAAATTGCATTACATATTTTATTGTAAGTTTTAAAGTATGTGTTGCAATACTTTGTAACAGAACAATTTATAATGAAGTTACATAAACATGTGTATCAACATTTTGGTGAGAGGATATTGAGCTTATTAAATGTTTATTTGTGTATTTGCAATCAGAGTATGGGGAACTCTGGCTATGTATGGCATCATCTGCTTACCCACTCGAGATCTTAATCCCTTCTTTGTACATTATAAAATATAGTAGCATTGATATTTTACTTTGTACAAGGGGTGGGAGCAGCTTTATTCAAAGTGACCTTGACGCCACTCAGACTGAACATGTCTAAACTTACTTTCATTTTCTTCCAGTCACACACAAAATAAGATACAAATCACATCAGGAAAAGGGAACCTAAGCTGCATAAATATCACAGGGAGACCCCAAATACTGTTGTCCAATTTGCCCACCTAGAATTCTCCAGTAGAAACACTGCCTCCCCTAATCACTCTGGAAGATTTCCTCCCGACTAGAAATCTCACAGGGAGGGCTTCATGCAGAACAAGACACCTGAAAGAAAAAGAATCACACTATAAAAAAATAGTAATAATTCCTCATGAAAGCTTCCTCTAATCTTACTCACCCATCACGATTCTCATTTTGCCTTCCTGCTGTTCTGATTACTTTGTCCTCAGCTTGAAGCTCTGGACAAAATTACTTTGTCCTCTTCATCTCGAAAATCTTTGGACTATTGTGTGGGGGAGTTTAAATGTTGGTTTCCCTGGGTTAAGTCATAGAGGAAAAAAGGCCTGCCAGGTGGACAGAAATCTGACCCTGTATCCTGCTGTGACCCTCTTCAGCAGCACTTGTGACTTCACCTCTAAGCACAATACTCCTACCACACACACACACACACACACACACATACACACATACACACATACACACATCGAGACAGACACACACACAACACACGCATGCATGCACACAAGTATGCACAGTGAATAATTCAGAAAGTATTATCTAAATTACTTTCAATAAAATGCATGATTCAATTCTCCCCTCCCTTACCTATTCAAAATTCTGAATCCAGATTTCTTCCTATACACTTAAAAAAGATACCCATTTTTGATTGCCAAGGAGATTTCGCAGAGAGTAAAATAATGCGACTTAATGAATGAGAATAATTGCTGACTTTTATTTATCTGCATTTAGTATGTTTAAATACCAGGAAAGATCAAGGAATTCATTTTGGTTACATATGTGCTAATGAGATAATCCAGTTTAATGAAAACCCACAGTTATTTGCTAATCAGTTCAACTTGGTGACTAGTGGTCTGCTAGGGCAGGACAAGAATAATTAAGTGGCACTTAAAGGTATGGGGAAAATGTTAGTCAGAAATTGATGTGCCTACAGAAGGCTCCAAATGGCCGACATTTAATGGTCCTCTCTACGTTGCCATGGAAACTTACTTTTGTAACTCACATATCCTCAGTGTAGGAAAACAAGGGGCAGAGTGTTCTTAGGAAGGTGCAACCCCCTTTAAGCAGATCTATAAGCATCACAGATGAACAGAACTTTAAACATTTCGCCATGAATATTCATGAAGTAAGTTGTTTTTTGTTGCCTGCCTAGTCAGCAGTCACAAAACACATGGTGTGTGTTGGCAGCATCTTGCCTAGGTAGAGGGCTATGGACTGAGGCAATGGCAGGAACCAGGACCTGTGAGGCTGACTGACATTTCCATCTGTAGCGAAGGCTGGTAATTAACAGGAAGGAGTATGCCTGCAGCATTGCACCATCTGCTAGGGAAACGGCTCAATAAGAAAGGAGCTGGATAGCATCTCAGCGGTGGCGCGATCTGGTTCCGACATGAGGCCGGGCATCTGTTAGCTGAGGAGATAGACTATTAGGAAATTCGACTGGGAATGAACAACATGGAAAGAGCACTCTGACCTAGCCCATAAAAGCAACTCTTTAGAAATGGTGTCTTTTCATCTTACTTACCCAAGTCCTCGGAAAATGGTTTGCTGTGGGACCATTACAGATCTGTTTGAAGTTACACAATGGTTTCAAAAATGCTGTTTTATTCCAACATGAAATTCTCGAAATCAGGATACAGCTGTCATCTTTTGACAATAGAGCTAATTTCAGAGCGAGGATATGAGGTTAAATTCTTTCTTTTGTTGTTTAGATTGGGGAGCAGGAAAGGGGGGGACAAAATGATCATTTAAATGCTATGCTATTCAAATCAGAGAAGGCAAAAAACCCTGGGATGCCCTGACAGAAAGTGAGCAAGTCAGAAATCACCCCCAAATCTTTCAGTATTTTCATATCTTTTTTTTTTACATATTCTCTACTATGCCTCAGTGCACATTTTCCTCATCAGGAAATCTATACTTCAAGTTTTGGGGTGTAATCATAATGAACTTTTTCAGGATAAAAATTTGAGAATCAAAATTATAATAGCTTGTATATTTGTGCATTCAGGAGTATGAAACTCTTTTCTAAAAGTCTTATCCTTATAATCTTAGCAAGTATGTAAATGTCTTCTTCAAGGTAATTCTGAGAGGGAACAGCAGACAGAACAGACAGAAGCTTAGAGGTTCCATAAGTTATAATGCCACTATATGTGTGTATACATATATATGTATATATATGTATATTATATTTGGGGGACTCCGATCTGTCAAAGATGGAAGGCCTCTGGATTAGTATTGCTCCAAATTTTAACATGTTGGTCATCATCTAAGGCTGGGGCTCGGCATTTTGTTGAGTCTGGTGCTCACTGAGTTTTGATGCATTGTATTTTGTTGTTATTGTTGTTTTCCTTTAAAAAATAGCTGATAGAACTTGTTTCAGCAGGCAAGGTAGATCAGTTTTCAGACTGTAGCAGTAACTTTCATTTCTCTGACTCCTAAACAAAATTTCAGCCTCAAGTTTTGGTAATACCATTCAGTGCCCTCTATTTTCTCTTAAAGGTGTAAACTAACTTCTCATGTTGAAGTCTTAAATTTGATTCCCAGCTTTGTACGTACTGGGAATTCCCTCCCCTTGACTCCAGTACCATCTTCTATGGCCCTAGTGGACCCTGAGCATCCCCACAGCAATAATCTATATAAATATTTACATATACTATAGATCACATTATAAAATGTATATTGCATAAAGTATGTAACTAATTATATTATGCTGTATAATACTTTTATACACAGTGACATATGCACATGAGTAAAATTTCTTTCAGATATTTTCGTGACCTTTCACTTCTAGATGCTTCAGTGCCTACTTCCTAAAATGAGGATACTCTCAGATGCAGAACAATTTTCAACCTTGGTGCGTTTAATTTAATTTAATTTACATTTTATTATCTCATTCCTACTTTGGACAAACTGGCAGGCTGCTGAATGTGGCCTGCCCACACGGCAGAGTCTGGCAAACTCCCTGTGGCGTACCCAATATGCCAAATACCAGTAACAATGATGGGTCTCATTCTCCTAACTCTTAAAGAGCCTTGAATATGGCACTTTTTTAAAAATCTCAGGGCTAGGACGAAGGAGACGTTACTGGGGCCTGCTCGAGGCAATCGACGAATAACAGGATGGTCGTGATCGTGATATATGACTGGAAAATGTAACAGTTTGGGCATTTGCCTTCCTTGTGGCTGACCTGGATTCAATTCCCTGCACATCATACGGTGTTCTGAGTCCACCAGAAATGATCCCTTAGTGCTGAGCCAGCAGTGAGTCCTAAGCAGTATTAGATGTGGCCCCCAAACCAAAAATGTTTAAACATATATATGCATTATTAATCATTCAACAGTCACAGTTGTTGATGGCAATGATTCAAAAGATCTCAATGAGACTAAAGGTTATATGTGAATATCATTACACTGATTGGGACTATCTTACAAAGATCAACAAACAGTAGATGACTTGGGTGTTTTTGTGCGCTGCTGTTGTTCTAGTTTTGTAATAATTACTAAAGAGAAGAGTTATCGGGTGATATTTCTGAGAGCCTGTGTATATACGGAATAAAATAATACACCAGAATTGAATCTTCTGGTAAAGGTGGACACGAAGTTTTCTGAGATAAAGACTATTTCTCCCTCTCTTTCTTTTATAAGTTGCTGATTATTTTGCTTATCTGAGAGAATGCTTGTGTGTGAAAAGTTCCAGAGAAAAAAAGTACATTTTTTTCTGTTCTTAGTCTCTTTACTTTTATTTATTTATTTATTTATTTATTTTACTTTTTCTATTGAATCACTGTGAGATAGACCCTTACAAAGCCGTTCATGAATAGATTTCAGTCATAGAGTATGCCAAAAAAATCTTATTCCTACTGTAGATGAGAAAACTAAAAGTAGCATTAACGGTGAAAAAGAATATGTATTTTCCAATTGCATGTTGGTGAAGGTTTAATAACTGCTTCTCAGGAGGGTAGAAAGCGGTCTTACTTATAGTTTTGCCAAATTCCATAGTCAAAAATATTACCATTGCAGAAATTCAACTTGTGACTTAAGTCAAGTTGAATAATTTGAGATGAATTGAATGTATATAATCAGGTCTCAGAAACTTATGGAACAGGTATCAACACAACCCTGATGTTACCCCTTTATGCCTACTATCTAGTGAATTGATGACCAATGTTGGCTATATTGGTTCATTTTGTTTGGTATATCCACCCTTTCCTATAATGAAAATGTAATCTTATATTTATCTGTTATATTCTAAGCAATTTATTTAAACTAACATGATTGTTTTTATAATCCTACCCAAGAGGCAGGAATTAAGGCCAAAGTGACATGAGCCACATTATTTAGTACATCTGAGATACAAAGTAAGTTTCTAAGGTATAAATGTATTTATTTTTTCTATAACAGTTTGCTTCTGGAAAAATATCTGTTTCTAAACATGGAACTGACTAGTTGCCCCTGGATCAATATATTTCCTTGTATTTTCTTTTGTTTGACCAGTTGTGACTCAATCTCCCAGTTACCTCAACTCAAGTACCGTATTTGAAAAAACCTTAGACTGTTCACAGCAGTGTAATTCACATGCATCATTTTTTTAACCAAATGGATATGCTCAGAGCATAGCTCTCACTTCTTCTTCACTTTTCCAGAATACCAGGCTTGGCTTGTATTAAAGATTAAAATTGCAGGAACTCAAAATCCAAGCTGCACTATAGGAACTCAATAGTATTTATAGCTCATAGATTATATCAATGAAGCAATTTAAAATAATTAAACATAATCTGGGGTAATTCAATGTATTGTGGGCATATAAGAGACTGGAGATCATCAAAGTGCTATAGATTTAAGACACACCTGGTGGCTAGAACCTTACTCAGTTATTCAATCACTTAACAGAACAGCTAACACCATTAGGTGGAGTTCTATGTGGGAAGAATTTTGCTTCATATAGAGGGTGCAGAGATTAATGAGGTGGTCTCTACTCTCGAGAATCTCACAGTAAATATTGCTTTTTCAGAGGAAATATTTCTGGCTGTGAGCTCTGAGAACTCTCTAAACAGCCATCTTACTTAAAGGCACATAATAAATCAGTAAGATTACTTGTGCATTTACTTGTGCATTTAAGTAAGATAGCTCAAATTCAACATGGAAAATACATCAGTAATTTGGATATAATACAGTATATTTGGTAAAATGGAGAACTCAAGATATGAAAGAACCTTACCAAATATGGGTTTGTTGGACACCAAAATTATTGTCTTTTTCTCCTTATTGTGTTCTAAAGGATGTATTTATTTTTCTAGTTGTATTGTTGGTTTTGGTGAACAAACAAATGCTCCCATGTTTTCATGTATTATTCCTTGGTTTACTAAAATTTCCAGGTCTGATATTCAAGTAGGAAATGGTATTCACTGAGAAAATAGAATTATCATCCCCTAGAGCTCCACAAAGCATGTGCAAAAGCCCCAGGTCAATAGTGCATCTTAGACTAACTTTAAATGCAAAAGTGGTAATTATCAGTCTAGTTAACTAGACAGCTAAGCCATCTAGTCAGTTGCACCAGTTAAAGAAAAAAGAATAAAATATGTTTTTTTACCCTCAACTGTAATAAAGTTGAAATTCTTTATTGGTTTTTACATTTCACTAATTTCTCAAAACAATAGATGTGAACTTGAAAAATGTTGGTTATTATACACATACTTTAGTGTTAGATACCAAGATCACCCATTAGTACCATTATTCCATTGAGGCAAGTTACCTCTCTCTCTGTCTTTCTCTCTGCCTCTCTACCAAGATAAATTTTGAGAAATATTATGGTGAAAACCAGGTAATGGATCTTGGCTGCAGAATGGATATGAGGAACAGGAACTGGAGAGAGAGAGAGACAGAGAGAGAGAGAGAAAGAGAGAGAGAGAGAGAGAGTCAGAAAGACAGAGAGAGACAGAGACATAGAGAAACAGAGAGTTAGGAATCTCTTTCTAATCTACAGCATCTTAGTGTGTAGGGCACAAGCACTGCAGGTGATGGACCTGCTTTTTATCTCTGGCATCTCATTTGCTCTTCTAGTACTTCCAGGAGTGATTCTTGAGCACAGAGCCAGGGTAAGTGCTGAACACATCCAGGTGTGACCCCCCCCAAACAAACAAACAAACAAACAAAAAGGAATACTATGAGGAAAAAGGATAACAAGTTGGAAGGACCCAAAAATTCATGTTATAACTATAGTTTCAAGGAAGGACCTCAGTGACTTACTGAAAAAAATAATGTCATATCTAAAGTTATCTTTCTCAATATGTTGATTACTGCTGACTGATTTATTCTCCAGGATTTTGTAGGTCACCCTTTCTTTGATTAGCACCTACTCTGCTTCTCGGGAGAGTGAATAATATTTACTCCTTCGAGTGTTCCTTTTTATCCTCATTATAATAATGTCTGGCAACTAGGAGTTACATGGCATATTTTCACTAAATTGCATTTAATTTATGCAGGCCTTTTTCTTTATTAATTTTTCTTTTATTTATGAGCCATGTGTGTTCATTTCTAATAAGTTCAAAATGTAAAAATAAATTAAAGCATCACTTTTCTTATTAAAATTGTTGTTTGTATCTTTGATGATTCAATTCCTTTGGCCAAAAATATAAAAATCAAAGCTAAGGTAACGAAATGGGACTGTATCAAACTAAGAAAATTCTGCACTGAAAAAGAAACAATGAGGAGAATAAAAAGACACTCCATGGACTGGGTGAGAATATTTGCTCACCACTCATTGGAGAAAAGATTAATATCCAAGATAAATAAAGCACTAGTAGAACATTACAAGAAAAAAGAAATTAAACAAACCCATTAAAAAATGGATGGGGCCAGGAAGAAACGAACAGAACCTTCATTAAATAAGACATACAGTTGGGCAAAAGGTATAATAAAAAATGCTCTACATCACTTGTCATCAAAAAAATAAAAATAAAAATAACGATGAGATATCATTGCATACAAGTGATATGATACAGGAGAGACACATCACAAACAACTAATGTTGGCAGTGATGTGGGAAAGAGATTCCCTCATTCATTGTTGGTGAGAATGTTGACTGGTCCAAGGTTTTTGTTTCAATTACAGATACTTTTTTAAAAATCATTACGAATTGAGCTTCCATATGATCTAGACATTCTGCTTCTTGACACCTACTCCAAATGCCTAAAAACTCTACTCAGAAAAGACATTTGAACTCCTATGTTTATTTCAGCACTACTCACAATAGCCAAAATGTCCAAGATAGATGACTGGATAAATTATGGCACTCACACATATACATATATACATATATAAATATATATAATGTAACTGTAGCACTGTAGCACTGTCCTCCGGTTATTCATCAATTTTCTTGGGCAGGCACCAGTAATGTCTCCATTGTGAGACTCCTTGTTACTGTTTTTTGGCATATCGAATATGTCACAGGGCTGGAGCGATAGCACAGTGGTAGGGCGTTTGCCTTGCACGCAGCCAACATGGCCGACCCGAGTTCGATTCCTCCACCCCTCTTGGAGAGCCTGGCAAGCTACCGAGAGTATCTCGCCCGCATGGCAGAGCCTGGCAAGCTATCCGTGATGTATTCGATATGCCAAACACAGTAACAACAAAGTCTCCAATGGAGACCATACTGGGCCCTCTTGAGCAAATCGATGAACAATGGGAGGACAGTGACAGTGACAGTGACAGCTTGCCAAGATTTGCCGTGCAGGTGGAATACTCTCAGTAGTTTTCCGGGCTTTCCGAGAGGGGCGGAAGAATCAAACCCAGGTCGGCTCGTGCAAGGCAAATGCCCTACCCGCTGTACTATCACTCTAACCCATATAATGTAACATTAAATGTATATTTATAAAATAAAATAGTGAACATTGCTATGTGGATAGCCTTGAGAGTATTACGCTGAATAAAGTTAACCAGAAGGAAAGAATCATTCTCAGAAGAATCTCTTTCATATGTGGTATATAAAGAAACATAGTAGGGCAATAACAGATGCACAAAATAAATAATTTGAGAACTGGTTTCTAGTAGAAAGCTTATCATTGCGGAAATTTGGGGAAGGGAGGCTCTGGTGGAGAGTAGAGTGCTGAAATTTTTATGTATAATACTACCAATAACAGTTTTCTAAACCACAATATTTAAAATAAAACGTAAAAATAAATAAAATAAAAAGAGATGGAAACTCTCCCCAACATGTTTTCTATTATTCAAATATTTGCCACATTTCTAGTATATTTATGTGCTGTTTCTTAAATGAAAAATTGCATCATATAATAAACACAATTTGGATATTTCTTCTTCTATTTTGAGCCAATGTTTTAAAAGACTATTTAGTTGTATACTATTTTAAATCTCACTTTTTATGTCTCATTAAAGTTGAGATATATAGCTGGCTCATATTTATTTAAGTGGCCATTTGTTACTAAATATTTTGATTATTTATAGGTTTTCTAATGAAAATGATTGAATATTACTTTAATTAAGTATAATAGCTATCCATAATATCATTATGCTATATCAAAGTAGAATTGAAAAATGGCATGTCTTTGATTTAGTTACAAGCCTTTAGAAAATTGTTGCTCCAACAGATGTTTGGCCACTGGTTTTATTGGACCAACGTTCTTATCTCTAGTAGCCAATAAAGGACGTGAAGGATAATTTGTAGAATTATTCCTTTTTTCCAAAAAAAGGCCACACACACCCCATTGCCCTGCACATTTCTAATGAATATGTAACACAGAAATTATAAAATAAATAAAAAGGTAAATCTCTGTGTCTAGTATCTTTAATATCAATTAAAATCCTTTAATAGCAATCATCCATTTTCATAGTAAAAGATAGGAATCTGTCTTAATTTTCATTGTATTCTAATCTACTTTTTGGACGGTTCAAATCTATAATACATGATGTTCTTTCCTTCATACATAACATGGAGGATTGAAAAATTTGACAGAAATATTTTTAAGTACTTCTTTAAGTATTCAGAAGCTAAAGAAACAACTTCACATGCAGATGCCTTAGGTGGGATCCCCAGCACTCCATGATCACCTAAGAGATGCCAAGAATTCTCTCCCCAAAATAGAATCCAGTCTTAAAGATCTTTCAAATAAATAATAGGATGAATAGAGATGGATATTTAGTGTCTCCAGCTCAAAAAGTAGAAAAATTAGCAGACACATTCTTGTACTATAATAGTGTTTTAAGATGCCCATGTGTTCCCTCTAAATAGTGTATTTTTAGTGAAAGATTAATATCAATTTAATTTGTCATACAGTTATTGCTCTTGTTACCTCGTTGTATCTCTTTGGGTATTATTTTCTGATTATTGAGTATATATGCAGAAAATTAAGTGACATGTGCAACTGTACTTATGTTGGCATGAATATTTTAAACATAATAACTCTATCTATCTATTTATCTATCTACCTATTTATCTTGCTAAGATCAAAGTATACTCTCTCACAATCAGAAATATAGAACATACCTCAAAAACATACTCCCTATAAATATAGAAAATATGTAAGGAAAATATAGATATCAATAATAAAAAGTCAAAAAGCCTCATCAAACGTCATACTGGTGGTCAATAGACACACCGCACAAACACATGTTTTTCAATACTAATTATCATAGAAATACAAATCAAATTGAAAATGAAATCACTCCACACTAGTGAAAATGGTGCATATCAAAAAGGCTAACATAAATAACAGGAATGTGAATAAAAAAGAAGCCTCATTCACTATTGGTGGGAGAGTGAACACATTCAGTCTCTTGGAGAGTACTATGGGGATATTTCAATAAGTCAAACATAGAATGACTAAGTCATCTAGATATTACACCTTTAAGTATCTATCCCTAGGAAAGAAATCACTGATTTGCAGAGATATGTGCACACCTATGGTCTTTGCCGTGCTATTTTTAATAACCAAGTTCTGACAATAATCTAAATTTCCAGTACCAGGAGAGTGAAAGAATAAATTGTGCTATATATACATATTGGAATGCTACTCAGCTCTAAGAAAATATGGAATATTTCATAACACAAATCGAACAGGATGGTATCATGTCAAGTAAAATAAGACATAATAAAGACAAACACTAGAGAATCTCACTTATATGTGGTATATAGAGAAAAAAAAAGAGGACCCTAATAGTATAGTGAAAAGGGCACTTGACTTGCACATGTTCTACCCAGGTTTAACCCTTGGGGCCCAATATGGCCCTCTGAGTCCCACCACACTGCAGAGCCAGGAGAAAGCCCTGAGAATCATCAGTTATGATCTCAAAACAAAACAGAATAAAACGTAGACTAGAGAGAGAAAATAATTTCCAATAAAAATTAACTCTTAAGCCCATAGGAGGTTTGGGAGTCAATGAAGTTGGGAAGTAGACAAGAACTATCCTAATGGACAGTGGTAGAGGGATATTGATAGTTAACTGTATTGCCTTGCATGCGGCTGACCCAGGTTTGATTCCCAGCATTTCATATGGTCCCTCAAGCACTGCCAGGAGTAATTCCTGAGTGGATTAGCCAGGAGTAACCTGTGCATCGCCAGGTGTGACCCCCAAAAAAGAAAAAAAAACCCCAAAACCATAAAAACATATAAACATTTCTGCGCTTGTAAACCAATGTTGCCTGTAGCACTGTAGCACCGTCCTCCTGTTGTTCATCAATATGTTCAAGCGGGCACAAGTAACATCTCCATTGTGAAACTTGTTACTGTTTTTGGCATATCTAGGGAGCTTTCCCGGCTCTGTTGTGTGGGTGGGTTACCCTCAGTAGCTTGCCAGGCTCTCTCAGGAGAACAAAAGAATTGAACCCAGGTTGGCCACATGCAAGGCAAACACCCTACCTGCTGTGCTGATGTTGCCTAAGTTTTTTCAAAAAAGTAAAAGAAAATAATATTCCCCCTAAACAAATTATGAGTGGGGGGCAAATTTTGGAAAGTTTCATCTCAAGAAAAAGACTTAAAATGTTGATATCATGAGTTTGGAAATGTAAGAGAAAACATCATTATTTGCTGATGGAAGTCAAATCCTTTACTGGAAAAAATAGTAAGTGTCCACTATCTGTAATAGTATATGTAAAATTTAACAAAATTACATCATTAGAGGTCAATGAAATTATAGGCCTTACCCTGGCTGTATGAGCCATAAATATTCATTCCTTCCTCTTAAGGGGATACAGACAAAAATGGCCAGGACGGGCCTCGAGTAGAAGCCATTTCACAGGATTTTAAGAGTAGGTGGTAACTATTTGTAGCATTCAAGTCTCATGAAGTTAAATATGGAAAGATCCCTAAGGATCCTTGGGATTAGATTTCTAGAATACCCTACAAATCTTACTCCAAATGACACTTGCTATCAATTGACAAATAGGGATTTCTCCACAATTAATAGAATGGCCACCCTAACTTACCCTGCCCATATCTCCTCCCCCCTTTTATATCTATTTTTCTGCCAGCAGGTTTTCTTCAGCATTCAATCAAGGGCAATATGTCCTCAATCAACATTTTTAATTTTTTTTATGCAACACTGTCCTTTAAAGCTTTTTGCAGCTGGTTGGCAACTGAATTCCTGCCAATATTCTCTGAGAACTCACCCCATGGTGTATACGATCAGTTGTCTTCCCAGAGCTTTCCAAGTACCCTGGAGGCAACTTGACTTGCATCATGTCTGAATCTGCTTAACAAACTGGGCTGGTTCAGGGATTATCTATCCCTTCCAGGAGTCCAACCATTTGGTGGCAATGATATCCACAAGGCAGTCAGCAAGCTCTCAGAATGCAGTTGAGAATCAGGGAATGTTTTGTACAAATAAGGAGATGTCTAGTATTTAATTTGGGAAATGGTAAACATGGCATTAAAATGATAGTGTCATGATCATATAACAGATTGGAATGAATCAGGAGAACGTTTTTGTCCTTGGCACCACTGAACTAACTTGCGCTGTTCTTGAACTGTCAGTGAACTTACTTTACAATTCATTAAAAACAGACATCAGAGTATTTCTTTCCTCTAACATATATGATCCAAATATTCCAAAATCTTCTTCCTCTTGCTTAGGAATTTTGTTGACGGCATCACAATTTCATGAAGTGACTCTGTCCATGGTGTTTTGAGTGAACAAAACCCTAAATAATGAGCTATTTAACTTCTTTGCCTGAAAAGTACTTCTCTGGGTATTCTAAATGTTAAGCACTTTTCAAGTCCTCTTTTTTTCTGCTTAAAATTTGAACTAGAGCTCCTCTGGGAAATCACTGCAGATATAAGCTGGCCCCAATGCACCTGCGTGTTTTATCTGTGCAGTGATTACTTTACAGGAGCGTCCATGAATCTTCCAACTGTGCATTTTATAAGTGAATAACTCCATGACCAGCAATCACACTGAATGGCTGTATTTTATTCTGTACAACAATCCATGTTCATGTATCATTGCCTAGATATTGGGATAAGAGTGATATACATCAGTATGAAATACTGACAAGGCATGGTGGGTTCATCAGACCACGATTAGATCCTCAGCTATATGTGTCCCAGTTTTGTGACCTCTGGACATACATACACCTTTTCAAGTCCTAACTGAGCGTTCAGCGAGATAGATCATTTTTTTTATTCCAAAAAAGTGCTGCAATGGTTGCTGAAATATTTCCCCATACTGGGATGTTTCAAAGATGTTTTGATTTAATGTATCCGAATTCTCTTTTCAAACAAGCAAAAACACATCTTGATCCCACCTTTCTCTTCTAATTCATACATGTTCCTATCCCAAATTCAGTATTTTCCCATTTTAATAAAAGGCATATTTAATTTGCACAGCAAAATCCTAGGAATTTATTTTCACTGTTCAAGCTATCTGTAGACATTTTTATTTTTATTTATATCCATAAATATATGTTTGTTTCTCTCTCTCTATATATATATACATATGCATACACACTCAGCCCATTTACTTTTCCCTTTATTTACTTGTCTTTTATCCTTGTGCCAGATAATTGCAGAGCTTATTAGTTTGTGACTTCTTGATCAACTTAAATGTAATCCTTTCTGTCATAGACAAGCTAGCATTTTGCAATTCTTTATATTAATAGCAATTATTACTATCTGATAATTGAATTCAGTATTAATTAATTTATTTTTTCCATCTCTACTGAAATATGAGCTACACTGGAACAGAAACCCTAAGAGTGCCCATCTTCCGGTTTCAAAATATTTTAAAAAGATTTTACTTAAACATATTTCTGCAAGGGCTGGAGCGATAGCACAGCGGTAGGACATTTGCCTTACAAGCGGCCAACATGGCCGACCCGAGTTCGATTCCTCCGCCCCTCTCGGAGAGCCCGGCAAGCTACCAAGAGTATCTCGCCCACACGGCAGAGCCTGGCAAGCTACCCATGACGTATTTGATATGCCAAACACAGTAACAACAAGTCTCATGATGGAGATGTTACTGGGCCCTCTCGAGCAAATCTATGAACAACAGGAGGACCATGACCATTTCTGCAAAGGATGGAGCATAGAAGAGTCTTTGCATCTGTGCACAGTAGACCTTTTTTTTGAACATAAGAAAAAAAGAAAGACTTAAGTGTTGGTCATTTCAGATTATAGACTTTATTTAGTGTAACATGGGAAAACTTCATTTATTTATTTATCTTTATTTGTGAGACATCATGAGGTATAGTTGTAGACTTATGAATTTTTGTGCTTCAGTTTCAATTATACAATGATCAAATACCCATCCCTCCACCAGTGCCCATTTCCCATCCCCCCATCCCACCCTGCCTCTGTGGGCATTTCCTTTTGTTCTCTCTCTCTTATTGGGTATTGTGGTTTGCAAAAGAGACAATGGGTGACAATCATATTTGGTCTATAGTCTACTTTCAGCACGCTTCTCCCATCCTGGGAGGATCCTCTCAACACCCTTTATTTGGTGCTCCCTTCTCTATCTGAGCTCCCTTTTCTCCTAGCATGTGTGGCTGGCCTCCAAGCCATGGAGTAAAATTACTGGTACTAATTTCGGCCATGCTTGGGTATTAGTCTCCTAATGTGTTACTTTATGTTCCCCAGATTAATGCAATCTTTCTATGTCTATCCCTCTCTTTCTGAGTCATTTCACTTAACATGATACTTTCCATGTAGTACCACATGTATGTTAATTTCATGAATTCGTCTTTTCTAACAGCTACATAGTACTCCATTGTGTAAATGTACCAAAGTTTCTTTAACCAGTCATCTGTTCTTGGGCACTCAGGTTTTTTCTGGATTCTGGCTATTGTAAGGAGTGCTGCAATGAACAAACAATTGCAGATGTCATTTCGACTATACTTTTTTCGCATCTCTGGGATATATTCTCAGGAGTGGTATTCCTGGGTCAAATGGGAGCTCAATTTCTAATTTTCTGAGAATTGTCCATACTGTTGGGAAAACTTAATTTCTAATAAGCACCTTTCTCATAAGGATAAGTAGCAATTCATAGATAAATATCTATGCAACTTCTGACATTTTAACTGTATATATATGAATATATACATATATGAGTATATATATACATATATATATTCCAGCTGTTATTTTTTGTTTTTCTGGTATAATAACTTAATAAGTGTGGTAGAATTTGGTTGAAGCTTCTTATATTTTGCATTTATGAAATATTTCTTTGTTTCTTTGGAAATTTCCCTGATTCACTATGGTACAAAGCCTCCCTTCTCCCCACACACACACCACACAAACCTGATTTAAATATGATGTCAGCTTGCATAGGAATTGAATCATTAATCTAACACATTTTAAAGATCAGGCATCATAAATCTCTGCACAGGACTGGTAGATCAAATTAGTTTAATGCACACAATGTTTCTGAAGACTCATAAAGTTAATTCAGTTTCTTTCTTCATATAAATTTGCCATCTATATGAAGTAAGCTTTCAATCTACTCTAACACACTTAAAATTCATTTTTTGAAAGAGAACAATAACTTCAAGGTACTATGAATAAAAATTTCATCCAAAGTCATATAGAACTTACCAAAATTTTTGTATCTAGAGAAGTTTTCATGTTATCATGCTGGTAGAATTGATAGATGAAATGCTCTGCTTAAAACAAAATTACAGTTGAGTTGTATCTTGAAAATTTAACATGCTTATAAAGGTAAAGGTAAAGGCCCTCCCATTGTTCGTCGATTTGCTCAAGCGGGCCCAGTAACGTCTCCATTGGAGACTTTGTTGTTACTGTGTTTGGTATATCAAATACGTCATGGGGAGCTTGCCAGGCTTTGCTGTGTGGGCGAGATACTCTTGGTAGCTTGCCAGGCTCTCCGAGAGGGGCGGAGGAATCGAACTCGGGTCGGCCATGTTGGCTGCATGCAAGGCAAACGCCCTACCCAGTGTGCTATCCTTCCAGCCCAACATGCTTATAATTTTTTAAATAACAATGTGCTTTAGAAACTTGAAATGTATGACACATAGATATTTTCCAACAATAAACAAATGGATAATGAAGATATGGTATATATATATATGTATATATGTATATATATATACACACACACACAAAGAAATACACACAGCTATAAGGAATGATGAAATAATACAATTCAACAAAGAAATAATGCAATAGTGGAAGTTACATGTTAAATCAAACAAGCCAGAAAGACAAATGCAGAATGATCTCACTTATATGTGGCATATAGAATAACTGGATGAAGGAATGATTGAAAGGATGGATGTCTCAATCACCTTTGGCCGCTGCAGTGATTGAAAGGATGGATGTCTCAACCACTGTTGGCCGCAGAGTATAGGAAAGGGAAATATGGAGAAGGAAAGAACATGGGGGAGGTGGAGAGGCAGATCAACAAAAAGTAGGGGACTTTAGTACCTTAGTGTTGTAAGGAGTCATATTGCTGAATATCCAAATCAAGAAGTCAACAAAACTGAAAACAAGAGATCCAAACTTCAACATCAAAACTAAAAATTGTGCCCGTCAAGGCTGAAATGTCAGGGTGGGGAGGCAACCTGGGAACCCTGACGGAGACAAGAAAACACTGTTAGTTTGATCAGTGATGGAATATAGTATGTCTAAGCCCCAACTATGAATAACTTTTTAAAACATGATGCTTTAATAAAAAAAACTTTTAGAATAACTATAAATATAATGTAATTCTAATGTAAGTCTTATAAACTTATATCTTGCTCTATAGAATATACCAGAATTATCTAAACTTTGTTGATGGGAACAACATTGAATTGAGAATAAAGATCTTGGTTAGTAGCTGGGAATAGGGTAGCATTTTTAAAAACTCTGATTTCCAATTTATTTAACCATAAATGTTGCAAATAATATTCATTGACTGTCTGGATTCTGTAATGAAGATCATTTGTACAATAGTGAGAAGTTTATAAAAATGATTATCTAAATTCTAGATGCTATAATAATTTCAGTGATTTAATTTATATTTTTTAAATTAATAAAATTAGGGCACAGAAATGCATAAGAGAATTTTCATTAATCATAAAGAAAAAATTATAAGGTCAATTGTGTAACAGAATAAGCTACAGCGAGCTCTTAGTCACTGACAGTATTAAATATATTCATAAGACTAGTTGAGGGACAATATTTGGTACATTTAAATCAGGTTAGTTCTATTAAATAATGTCTATATTTTAAAAGCAAGAAACACATAGGGTTTATAAATAAAACATCAATAACTATTAATGGAAATAAAAGTAAATGATATACAGAAGATGCAATCTTGAAAACAGCATTGTCTACAAACTGACAGATTCAAAGCAATTCCAATCAAAATTTCAAACATGTTTTCATGATACTTACTAACATGATTATAAATTTTGTACAGAAGAGTGAAGAGAGTAGAAAGAAGTAGTATATTCCAAAATGTTCTAACAGTGCTGAATTTAATCTTCTCTTTTTAAACAATGATAATACTGAACAAATTATAGGAAGCATTGTTACCAAGCACTAAACAATAGATGGATCAGAATGATGAGCTCTTTCTTCATCAGAAAAAAAGTTCTTTTTTATTTTTTCTCAGCTTCCTATTTTTCTCCTTTTTTCCTGACTGAAAAATAAGTTCTTTGAAAAAAAATTTGACTGAAGCACTTCCTTATTACAGTGTGAGTTATGGAGCCCAGAAGTACCAATGCTCTCTCTAATATGAAGAACCAGAGATTGGAAAAGCAAGACTTCGTGAATTAAATTATCAAAAAATGATGCATATTGATGTCGGGAGAGTTGATGAATTATGTGTGAAGATTCATTTCAAGTTTTAATCAGGACTGATCTATGTATGTTTAAGTACAACATAGTAAGGTCTGGGAGAAGTTGGTTGTGTGACCGCGAATTAGATATACTAGTTTTCATAAAGTACACTGTAGCACTCACTGTAGCACTGTCCTCCCATTGTTCATCGATTTGCTCAAGCAGGCCCAGTAACATCTCCATTATGAGACTTTTTGTTATTGAGCTTGGCATATCGAATATGGCATGGGTAGCTTGCCAGGCTTTGCCGTGCAGGCAAGATACTCTCAGTAGCTTGCTTGGCTCTTCGAGAGGGGCAGAGGAATTGAACCCAGGTCAACTGGGCTAGCTCATGCAAGGCAAATGCCCTACCACTGTACTATTGCTCCAGCCCCATAATGTACATATTTCTTTCTGTTTTGAATGAAAATCTTTGCTGGAAACTCCACACATTCAGTGAAAATTTCTCAAAACTGTTTTGCAAGGGAAAACTAGATAGTCTAGAAAAAGTGCCATACCACAAAATACAAACATAATTAAAATTGTGTCCCCTTAAAATAAGATAGATAGCTACAATAATTGTCACTATCACTGTCACTGTCCTCCTGTTGCTCATTGATTTGCTCGAGCAGGTGCCAGTAATTGTCTCCATTGTGAGACTTGTTGTTACTGTTTTTGGCATATTGAATATGTCACGATTAGCTTGCCAGGCTTTAACCTGGGGCAGGATGCTGTCGGTAGCTTGCTGGGCTCTTCAAGAGGGGGAGAGGAATCAAACCAGGGTCGGCTGCGTTTAAAGGCAAACGCCCTGCCCGCTGTGCTATATTGCTCCAGTCCACCTACAATACTTAGAGTAAAACTATGAAAGAAATCAAGAAGTGAAAAAAAGTTAATTTTCTACTCATTTTGAAGGCAAATTGGATTTTTTATATACACAATCTATAAACCATACAAAATTATTAAAATGTCACAAAAAGCATGAAAATGAAAATTACATAAAGAAAAAACAATCTATAGAACCTGACTCAGATTAAGTTTTAAGAGGTCACCATAAAAATATGAAACAAGGCCAATTATACCTCCAAAATGCAGAAAATCATTGAGGAAATACATGTGATAAAAATGCAATACTTTTCTTTATTTGTTTTGGGGCCATACCTGGCTGTTCACAGAGCTTACAAACAACTCATGTAGCTCTCCTGGCAATACACAGGGACAATATACAGTACTACACTGAACTGGATCAGTCACTTAATCACTTAATCACTTAACTTCCCATTAATCGTCGATTTGCTCGAGCGGGCGCCAGTAACGTCTCCATTTGTCCCTGTCGCGTGCTAGTGTAGCCCAATGGCATCTGTTCGCTCCGGGAACATGAAGGGCCTCAAACCGATCGTTCATGATCTTGACGAAGAAGTCTGACCATCTGGTAGGTGGGCGGCCATGCGGTCTCTTGACATCCTGTGGAATCCAATCAGTAACAGCTCTAGTCCAACGGTCGTCTTTAAATCTCATTACATGACCAGCCCATCTGATTTTCGACACCTTGGCAAATGAGACAGTGTCCCTGATCCTTGATCGTCGACGGATGTCAGAACTCCGGATTCGTTCTCTCATTTGAGTGAAACGTGATATTCCAAGCATAGCTCTTTCTATTCTTCTTTGGGAGACCTGAATGGCGTTCTCATCTTGTTTGCGTAAGGCCCAGGTCTCTGAGGCATATGTTAATGCAGGAAGAACAGTGGAATCAAAGAGATGTGCCCGGAGCCGGAGGTTCTTCGTCCTCTGAGCTATTTCTTCGACGTTCTTGAAGGCGTTCCAAGCCGCTCTCTTCCTCCTGCGCAGCTCGGGTGCCAGGTCATTTGTCATGTTGACCTCTCGACCTAGGTAGACATAGCCGTTGCATTTGGAGATGGTCGTTCCATTGAGAGCGAATGGGGCGTCAGGAACAAGGCTGTTTCTCATAAACATTGTCTTTGAAAGATTCAGCTGTAGTCCTACCTTTCCACACTCACGGTCAAAGTCGGCCAGCATTTGTGCTGCTTGGCTGATGCTTGGTGTTATTAAAACAATGTCATCAGCAAAGCGGAGGTGGTGTAATTGCCGACCATCTATCTTCACTCCCATTCCTTCCCATTCCAGTCGTCGCATGATGTTCTCGAGAGTGGCACTGAAGAGTTTCGGTGAAATGGTATCACCCTGCCGCACCCCTCTCTTGACATCAACGATCACTTCTTTGTAGAATGGTGAGATCCTGGTAGTGAATCCGCAATACAGCTCACGGAGGATCCTGATGTATTGGGCTTGAATGCCCTGATTGGCTAGGGCTTCAATGACCGCTTCCGTCTCAACAGAATCAAAAGCCTTCTTTAAATCAATGAACGTTAAACAGAGCGGCATCTTGAACTCCCGAGAAACCTCAATGAGCTTGGTTATTGTGTGGATATGGTCGATGGTGCTGAATCCTTTGCGGAACCCTGCTTGCTCGCATGGTTGTCCTTCATCTAATGTTCTGCCAATCCTATTCAGGATGACTCGAGTGAACAACTTGTAGATGACAGACAACAGGCAGATCGGGCGATAGTTGCCAATGTCATGGATGTCTCCCTTCTTGAACAGTAGTACGGTCCTGCTGGTTTTCCATTGGGACGGAACCTTGCATTCAGACAGGTAGCGAGTGAAGAGCCGAGCCAGTGTATTGATGAGTACTGACGGCAGGTTCTTCAGGTGTTCAGATCTGACCTTGTCTGGGCCGGGTGCTGTTTGTTTCTTTACCGACGAAATGGCGTGTCGGATTTCGGAGGGGAGAACGTTGGGAACAACGTACCCATCCTGTGGAATTTGGTATGTTGGCAAGTAGACATGGCTATCGAAGAGATTTGAGTAGAAGTCATGGATAATCTTCTCCATTGCCGTTCTGGAGGATGTGATGGATCCATCAGGACGTCGGAGGGCAGTCATCTTGGTCTTATAGTTGGCGAAGGACAGGCGGGCCTTACGAATACTTTTCCCGGCTTCTGCCGCATCTACCAGTACTTCTGCTCTTCTCTCTTTGAGGTCTTCCTTGATTGCATCTCTGCACTGCTTTGCAAGCTCGGACGTTAGCTTGCGGTTGCCTGAGGCATGCACCAAACCACGCTGGCGAATTAGCTCAAGAGTTTTCGAAGATAGGCGACTTTTTGTGGCTATCTCTCTCTTGGCGTTCCTCACACATTCATGGAGGTGCTGAATCAGACGATCGTATTCCTCGTCAATGTTGTCAACAATGGCATTTTCCCATGTTGCCGCAATAGTACCAAAGAGTTCCCAGTTGGTAGTCATTCTGGGAGTTCTCTTTTTGAACTTTGCAGCCCTTTCTCCCCGCTCTGTGAAGTAGAATTTTGCACGAAGGAGACGGTTGTCCGATCCCGTTCGAAATTTTGGGACAACAGCGATATCAGTCAGGCAAAACCGTCGATTGAATATGATGTGGTCTATTTCGTTGTGGAATCGTCCACCGGGAGACTCCCATGTCCATCGTTTAGATTCTGCCTTCTGGAACTGTGAGTTACCATGGATGGTCTTGGTCGACATGATGAACTCTGACAGTCTCTCACCCTGTTCGTTCCATTCTAGGCCATGGGTCCCGATGTGAAGTTCTTCAGCTGATCTTTTCGGTCCTATCTTGGCATTAAAATCACCCACAATGATCTTGTAGAAGGTGTGGTCTTCTTTATAGAACTTCTCTAGCTCCATGTAGAACTTCTCGATTTCTCTTTCATCATAATGAGATGTTGGTGCGTAGACAACGAAGATAGAAACTGCAGGCAGTGAGCCACATCTATTCAAATGTAAACGTCCGATTCGGGTTGTTAGGCATTCGAATGAATCAATGCTCTTGGCCAAGTTTGTGTTGACAAGGACACCGACGCCTCCAACACCTCTTTTATCGCATGTTCCGAGGAACAATTCTTCTCCAGTGTCGAAAACGGTATGGTGAGATTCGTGCCTTCTTGTCTCGGTCAGACCAATGATGTCGTACTTGATCATTCGCACTTGTACCATCAGGTCCTCGATGGATGCATCTTATGCTAGCGTACGTGCATCAGTACACGACTTCCACTACCCAGCCGTCGCCACACTCCAGGACACTTTCCGGACCCGCGCGGCAGCTCCGGCCGAGACCCACGCACAACTGAAGACCCACAGAACAAGATAAGTGGAACTCTCTGAGACCTTGGACTCCAGGCTCGGCGGACCCAGGGACAGAGCTTCTCTGCTTGCTCCCACCACCACAGGTGACAAAGGGATTCTAATCAGGAGCCACCCTACCCTGCCCTGTCTGCTTCCATCAACCACCCAGGGATCGAATTGTGCACAGGAGACCCACCCTACCCATATAAATACCCCACTGGCAGACTTCCATTCTCGACACTACTTCCACTACCCAGCCGTCGCCACACTCCAGGACGCTTTCCGGACCCGGGCGGCTGCAAGTGGCCGCGCGACACATCATAATACACTAAATACCCATCTTCTGGAATTGTCGTACCATATTTGATAGGGTTCAAATATGGTAACACCTACAAGGGTGATTAGAGGTCACCCCAAAAGCCTCTATCCCTCTCGGAAAGACTGGCAAGCTACCGAGAGTATTCCGCCCCCACGGAAGAGCCTGGCAAGCTATCCGCTGTGTATTCGATATGCCAAAACCAGTAACTACAACTGGTCTCATTCACCTGACCCTGAAGGCTTCACCGACATGGCAGTACTGAGAAGGATGAGAAAGGAGAGGCCGACAAAATCTCAAGGCCGACCTAGGCTGCCACAACGAAGGAAGACAAAAATGATCGTCTGTACTTTCAATGGATCAGTCACATACAAGTCAAATGCCTAAACTCTGTTCTGTCTCTCTGGTCCCCAATGAATTATTTTCAAAAATTAATAAAGCCTAGGGCTGGAGCGATAGCAGAGCGGTAGGGCGTTTGTCTTGCACACAGCCAACATGGCTGATTCGAGTTCGATTCCTCCACCCATCTCCGAGAGACCGGCAAGCTACCGAGAGTATCTCGCCCGCACGGCAGAGCCTGGCAAACTACCAGTGACGTATTCGATATGACAAACACAGTAACAACAAGTCTCATAATGGAGACATTACTGGGCCCGCTCGAGCAAATAATGCCTAAACTTGTTAATTTGGGAAAAACTAAATAATAAATTGGATACAGAACACATGAATTGGCACAGTAGAGGTACTAATATGGATTCTACAAGATTTTAAAGCAAGATATTAACAGTTACAGATGCCAATACACTTTACAAATTGAAGAAACGAGCAAATTCAATTCTATGAAAGGCCTATTTTCACATACAAAAATCAAAATCACAATCACAACCATCCTGTTATTCGTCAATTGCCTCGAGCAGGCCCCAGTAACGTCTCCTTCGTGCTAGCCCTGAGATTTTTTTTTTAAAAAAGTGCCATATTCAAGGCTCTTTCAGAGTTAGGAGAATGAGACCCTTCATTGTTACTGGTATTTGGCATATTGGGTTCGCCACGGGGAGTTTGCCAGACTCTGCCGTGTGGGCCAGTTACATTCGGTAGCCTGCCAGTTTGTCCAAAGTAGGGATGAGATGATAAGATGACACACCCGGGAGCTTGGCGTGATAATATCTGGATCCTGGCTGTTGTTGGGGTTACACGGCAGTTGGTGTGTGTAACTGTCTAGCTACTGGCAGGTCCAGTCCCCCGTGCAGGCTTGGAGATCTCAGCCCCGGGTCCCACACACCTGGTTTCCTCTGCCAGTTCTTTTATGCATGAGACTCATCCAAGTGTGTGGAGAGTGGTCCCAGCATGGCCGTGGCTGGGGCCCGGATGTCTTCAGCTTTCACATACAAAAAATAAGATTTGGAATATATGATTATTTCTTTAAAAAACCTGAATTTTTCCGTTTTCATAACCTCCCATAGATCTTATTTAAGTCCTGATGGTTTCACTTACGAATTATGTAAAAGACTTGATGAAAAAAGGAACTAAGACCTAGCATTGGGTAATGTGCTTGACTTGCATGTGACTAACCCCATTTTAATCCCTAGTACCTCTTAGGACTTCTGAGTGCAAAACCAGGAGTAAATTCTCAACACCACTAGGTGTGACTCAAAGACAAAAACAAAAAGCAAGCAAAAAAGTAAGTTAAGGAGCATGTAACACATCTCAATTTATAAGGTCAGATTTTCTTAAATACTGAGCAAAGCCTATAATGGAGTCTGAGTACTTTTATTAAAGCTTGAAAATCAAGTGCTTCTAATCTCTTCTTTTGGTCACCACATCTGAATTAGCAGATGAAAATAGCTGTACTTTTTTTTGAACGTAGGGTTTTGGTATGAGTTTCAAGACAGTGTCTTTTCTCTTCTCAAAATTTATCCCAGGTCATTTCTCTTTTTTTCTTCTTAATATTATTTTTTAAGTGAATCACCATGAGCTACACACTTACCAAGCTGTTCATGATTGGTTTCAGTTATCCAATGTTTCAATGCCTGTTCCTTCACCAGTGTGCACTTCCACCATCAATGTTCCTAGTTTCCCTCCCATCATCACTCCCTCTATCACCAGCTCCCAGTCTGCCTCTGTGACGAGACCATTTTTTAACCATGAAAAAATTTAAATTTGTCTCTACTCATTACAGATCTTCATTAGAGACTCATCCTGCTCTTATGTACTTGGTGTCTATAAAGAACAGATCTCAAGTACATAAGAAATAAACCTTTTTGTTCTCTCTTGTGTATGTGTATTGGTACAATAACATGGATCCATCCTTTCACCTCCATTCTTTGTCCTCCTCCTCTACAGGGAGCTTAGGTTTATTGAGTTGTACCCATCACAGTGCTCCTGAGGCACTCCCATTCCTCTGTCTTTATCTTTAACCTCTCCTTTGTGCTCTGCTGCCTCTATCTGTTAATCACTTATCTCCTAACCATACCCTGTGACTTGTACAGTCATATTCTTCAACAACTCTGGATTTTGTATATGCAAGTGAAAATATTGCTTTCACCTTTCCTTTATGTCCTTTGCATACTTTATTTTAGAGCAATGTCCCTTTTTGTATAGACACAAGAAGACGGTTAATGCTATGCTTTTGTAATTTGGGAGTTAATTGAGTCTGAATAATATTTACTCCTGGCCATCTGTCATATATACTCAACTTAAGCCTCCAGTTGCCCTTAGTTCCTAGCATCCCCAAAAGATGGTCCTGATGAAGGAATTTGGATGGACCAAGAACAAACTGTGAGCTATCCTGGCATCGAAAGGGGACAGGCCAAGTACCATAAAACTTATAATAAGTTAAGAGCACAGTCATGGATAAACTCTGTCATGACGCATAAAGAATTAACTGGATAAGAACCCAACTGGGGTTAGGAAGAATTAATCTGGCCTGAGGACTGCAGTCATTGATATATAGCAAGTTGTCCCCAGGAAAGCCACCCTTTAAGCTTAATATATTTTCTACTGTGTCCTTAACAAAATGATTAAAAGTATTATTAAAAAGTAAATTTAAGATGACAGTTTAAATGGATATGAACTAAAGAAAGGAGAAGTACACCCCTAGATGTTATTTTGCCCTCAGGCAGATATCCTTGCTGAATAAGAACTTGTCCTAAAAGAAGCTTCCTCTGAGGGAAAGGCTTTACATATGTTGATTATGCTACCTCACCTAGATGAATTTGCTATCCAAATCTCCTGAACTAAGGTTGTGAGAGGGGGAGGAGGAGATGGGAATGAGGGGTAGGGCAAAACTGGAATGGGGTGTGTGGTGAAACCAGAATACGGGCAGTGGGTGAGATTAGAAGGAGGCAGAGGGAGACTAGATCGAAATAAATGGTGATTGATTAACCTGGGCACCCTGCTCCCACGTCCTTCTTCATTCAACCTTTGCTACCGGTGTCCCACATAAGGCACGAGGTGCACACCCATGCTTTTTTGAACACATGTATTTATGGGATCATTAGTTTCAACATTCAAACCAAAGTTTGGAAATGGGTTCAACTTTATCTATAGGTGACGATAAAAAATCACATTCTCTATCAAAATATGGAAACCATTAACTTTGGTATGTTTATATAAGATATTACAACAGAATAACAACAAATGAAATGTAGCCAAGTAAAACATCTTATGGTTTTGTGAAGTGTACTTCAGGAAGAGATGGTTGGCTTAATATTCGCAAACAAATTTAGTTCTCCATATTGCAAAACAGAAAAAGAATATGATCAATTTAACAGAGTCAAAAATGTATATAACAAAATTCATCAATTTATTATAAAATTATCAACAAGCTAATAATAGAAAACCTTTAATTTAATCAAAAATAAAAATATATGAAATTATTCTTTATGTATATGGTTTTAATAATTTTCCCTTAATATTAGGATATCATTTTCTCATCATAGTGGTAGGACGTTTGCCTTGCATGCAGCCAGCCTGACCGATCTGGGTTTGATTCCTCCGCCCCTCTCGGAGAGCCCGGCAAGCTACCTAGAGTATCTTGCCACATGGCAAAGCCTGGCAAGCTACCTGTGATGTATTCAATATGCCAAACACAGTAACAACAAGTCTCCAAAAAAATGGAGATGTTATTGGGTCCGCTAGAGCAAATCAATGAACAATGGGAGAACAGTGTTTGTTTGTTTGTTCTTCAACATTTATTGAAAATTTTATTTTGCATAATAAAAGAAAATTAAACTTTATATATGCATGTTAGAAATTATACTAAATATTACATACATTAATTCTTAGTATAATTTAGCATAATAATTTAAATATAAATTATAAATTTAATCCATAAATAGTAAAACTAATTGTATATTTAATATGATCTATGTGTAACATAATGAAGATTCTAGTATAATACAGATGAAGATATAGTACAGAGGTTAGATTGCTTATAGTGTACAATGCATAGCTGGGTCCATCCCCAGCAGTCTATATGACCTATCAAAAATAGTAGCTGAGTTTTTTATTTATTTATTTATATTTTTTACTTTTTTTTGCTTTTTGGGTCACACCTGGGGATGCACAGGGGTTACTCCTGGCTCTGTACTCAGGAATTACCCCTGGCAGTGCTAAGGGGACCATATGGGATGCTGGGAATCGAACCCAGGTAGACTGCATGCAAGGCAAATGCCCTACCAGCTGTGCTATCGCTCCAGCCCATGAGTTTTTTAGATTACAAGTACAATTAACAAAACACATACTTTTATGAAAATTCTTATATTGAAGTATTTTAAATAATTTTTAAAGAACTTGCCCAACACTTTTAAAACAGATAGAAAATTGAATTTCAAAGGAGAACAATATGTAAAGTTTAACCTCAAAGGAGTTTAGTACAATATTGACAAACAGAAATGAAACAAACTCTCTCAGTGACAATCCTGACAAATATTTATATTTCCCAACAAAGTAAAATGTTACTTACTTTACACCAGTTTTATTCATCTGTGTAAAAACTTAAAATAATAAATATTGTCCACTGAGTTATGAGATCACAGAAGAGAAGACAAAACCAGCAAGAGATCAATGCGGGACAAGATTGATAACTCAGTGATCTGAGTACATTCTTTGCATGCAGGAGTAAAAGGTTTGATCCTGCACACCACATGGTCCTTTAAGCATAGAGGGAAACCTCAGAAAACAAAGATGGGAATAGTTCCAGGTCCACTGGGTATGTTCTCCTAAAATATCTGACAATACCAAGTACTGGAATAATTATAGATTGACAGAATATCTTTGTTATTACAAGAAACTTGATTCAACAATTCTGAAATACAGTCTGAATTTTTCTTTTTAAAGTTAAATGTCATTTGATCTGTATTTTAGAAATCCTAATCCCAAAGTGGAAAAACTCTTATCTGCGAACAACAGAAAACTTGTGCAAGAAGTTGCACTCATGTGTTACAATAACACAAACCTAAGAGGTTTCGTGATGAAGGGCCATTGCTCCTTCTTGTGGTGAGCCACACTGAATAAATCAATGCAAAATAGTAAATGTTCAAAGAAGTTTTACACTTTTCATTGTATTCATCACGGTACCCTAGGTATAAAGTAAAAAATATGTTTGATTTTAACACCATCCATTGTAGAGCTACTCACATTGCAATAAATGAAGAGAAAAATTAAAGAGATAAAGAGAAAGAAAGAAAAATGTTACCACAGGTCAGATTACCCGAAAGAACATCACGAAAGTAGACAGTGGTCACGTGATCACATGCAGATTATTCTTTAGATGCTAAGGAACAATTTTGAATTAATGCCACATCAAATTCATTTTGAATTCTTTTATAAAGGAAAACAAAGGTGAGCTATGTGTAAACTAATGTGTTATTACAAATAAATTATTGGAATTAATGCAATTCTGATTTTTAGGAACTAAGAAAATAGTAAAAAAAAAAAAAGAAAATAACAGAGAAAAACCATGAAAGTTTTTCCTATAATATCCCTGCCTTTTCCTATAATATTTCTACTGTACCTTAATAATTTTATAACACTTTATTTCTCTCCAGAATTGTCATCAAAGAAGTCTCTCTTTTCAATATATCAATATAGTTACAAGTATATTGCAACTATTTAAACTTAATGTCATGTTAGATAATCATAGCTTTTGCTCATGGTAGTTTTAGAAGTATTTAAATGCTTCTGTGTCTGGAAGTATGCTGACTGAATCCTGTCTGGGAATCTTATTCTTTCTCATTCTTCTTCCTTTTAATGTGCATTACTTGTCTTCAAAGACATGAGTCTCTTGGAGAATTAATGCCTGTACTTCTGCAGGAGCCCAAGACAATTCTTCCCACCATCATATAGACATATTACTGTCTCTTCCTCACACTTGTCTCTGCTCGTGTGACCTCTGAAGACTGAGACTACTGGCCCCTGTCTAAGTGCATCTCATTAGCCATCTCTGGCCCTCACAACTGCTGTTTAATGCCTATAAAATATTTCCAACATATAATCCTAATTGTTCTTGGATTTTCCTTTTCTGCTCCTCTCGACTAGAAAGAAGCCTCACTTTGCACAGAGTCATTTGCACCCCATTCTCCATAGTATTCCCATGCCAGCAAACCTCCTTCACTTGCACGTTGTAGGCATATGTACAGTAATCTTGGAATTACTATCAAGGGAATGTTACAAGGAGCATGTTAGCTAGTTTGTGAAAAGAAAATTCTCCAAGACGAGTTTGCTAACTGTGGTCATATGTAGGTTGAACAGTCTAACTTTTTGATTCATTCAGGAAAGAATAGTAAATCTGAATTACTTTGGTTTGATTTCCTGCTTTTGATCCCCAAATATATAACTTAAGTCAAAACATTGAAATCCACACAAAAAATGATGCTCTTTTTATATAACCACAGATAATATGATCTTTAAATTTTTTGTTTTGAAGTAATTTGAAGAAACATTCAGAAGATAGTTCATCTGAATATAGTCATATTCTGAATGTGAGCTTAATTTTATTATCAGAAAAAATGCATTAAAACTATTAACTTTTTAATGTTTTCTTTTATTTAGTTTGTGAGTAGGATAGTTGGCCCAATGCTTAAGGGTGATTCCTAGCACCCGGCTCAGGAGCATGGCATCAGTAGTGCTTAAGGATCATATATGGTGCCAGAGATTTGGACTGGGCTTGGTCACATGCCAGATGAGTACCTTACGTGCTGCCCTATCTCTCTGGTTGTCTTGTCTTATCCAGTTTTCTGAAGTCTCTGAGAGTCTGCCATACTTTGCACTTGGGTTGACATTGTTAGCTTCAATGATAGATTCAGTTCCAAAGACTGTATTCATTCTCCTCAGAAAAAAAACTCAGGTTTGTCTCTTTCACTGTTGCATCACTTGGAACTTGCATAGAGCTTGAATTTTAGTGAGAGATGCAAAAACGGTCTAGGTAAGGATTAAGAAAATCAATTCTTCACACCCCTGAGAGGAGAGAGGACCATACTTGAGGGCAGACTTGGCTCTACTAGGTATGAATTCCAGATTTATGATAAGGACATTGCAGCCATGGAAGAATAGGAGTCCATCTGTGACCTACATTTCAATGTTTTCATTTTCTTGGCAAGTACAACTGACTAGCGATGGTGGTAACTCACCTGTTCCCTTCCTTGGTAGATGCCTCTGAGAGCTGCCATCTGAGGACTGTTACCGAATTCTTCAGTTAAGGTTTCAAATCTAAAAGTCACAAGCTCATTATAGACATGTTTATTTCCTACAAGTGTTTTTTTGGACCTAAACAGATGGTTTGGACACCACCCAAGCTAGTTTAGTCCGATCTTTTTTATATCCAAACAATATTTTATTATCATGATGAAATTTTAGAGCACAACAAATAATGTAAATGCTATTTATTGGCACTTAGAAAATTTCCATTTTAAAAAATCACCAGAATTAAACCTTCTAAGCATGTGACTATCAACTGATTTTTTATTTGTCTCAGTAAATATAAAAATGAATAACTTGCTGAAACGTAACAAGGCTAATAGATTATAGCCTTCTATTCACAAATGACTTTATTGATAGATTCATTTATTCATTCAGTCTATAAATAATTATTGAATGTCCATTTTAAAAATGTGTTAGACATGCTGAGAGAGACACAAACAACTTCCACAATTCCTCCATCAAAAATCACTAAATAGACTAGAGAAGAGAGAAGGCATAATCACAAGTGACAATACCACCAGATAGAGAGTACACAGTCACTTTTAGAAATATAGAAAGAAACTGGTGTCCTGGTACACAAAGTAAGTGATGAAAAAAATTGTCAAGATTCCAATCTATTTAGCCATAATCACAACAGCTCTGAATCTCTATAAACATTTAAAGACCCAACAGATTCCACTTTGAATAAATCATGTCATCGATAGTTAATATCAATGAAAGTGTAAATAAGGACATGTAGATAATATAAAACATTTATTATATTTAACGGGCTGGAGAGATAGCATATAGGTTAGGGCATTTGCCTTGCACGTGGCCGACCCAGGTTTGATTCTTCTGTCCCCCTCGGAGAGCCCAGCAAACTGAGCGTATTCCACCCACACGGCAAAGCCTGGCAAGCTACCCATGATTTATTCAATATGCTAAAAACAATAACAACAAGTCTCACAATGAAGACGTTACTGGTGCCTGCTTGAGAAAATCGATGAACAACGGGACGACAGTGACAGTAACAGTGATTATGTTTAGCATTTACCTCTTCCAAATACCATCATTCAACTCTACCCCAAGTCATAATAGAAGACAACTTTCCAAGGCATATTTTATGACTTAAAATTTACAACTACAACAGGTGGAGATTATGTTAAGTCAAACATGCTATATATAACTTCCCCTCTTTGGTTAGAATCCATATGAGATTTTTAAAATATGCTAAGGTTTTCCCCTCCCCCTTTCCTTCCCCTCCACATCCCTCCCCCACCCCCACCCCCCCAGAATTAAGGAGCCCTGGAGAAAAGCCCTGGGCAGTGGGTATTCTTCTGTTGATCATTAGAAGAAATATTTCACTGCCTCAGAACATAATGTTATAAGGAATGGGAGCAAAATCAGCACGTGTCCTACAATTCTGACATTTTCAACTCTTTAAAATGCTAAGAAGCAATGGGCTGAACTGTGTCCGGAAATTTGCCTTGGCGAATGTCACACATCCCTGTGTGGGTTTTGATAAGGCTGCCACTCCAAAGTCCTTGTTCTGTGGCTGTCTTCCAGGGCTCCACCTCACTCCCATCTCTAACCCCTGCTTCTGTGGAACTCTCCTTTAATTCTAGCTTTTATCTCGGTTGGAGGAGACAGTCTGTTTGAAAATATGCATTTCATGGATGCAGTTCATGGATGGAATCACATTCATTAGCTCTCCACAGACCTTAATGGGAATATTATTTCTTTCCGAAATACCTAGCTATATACTCTCTGTAAAGGTTTTTTTCTTTACCCTTTCAAGAAAGGCCTTCTCCCCAAATGAAGAAAGTTAGCAAAGAGGAGAAATTTTATTTCTCTGGAGTTTCAGTCCTAATTTTCTGTGTGCTATATTTTCATTGAATGTATTTGTGAACCTGAAGTAATGTTTATTTTCATTTCAGTTTGTTGGTTAAGATAAAAGAACAGTGTTTAAGTTATCTAACACCTCTGAGATTAGCATGTTCCATTTTTCAAAGAACAAAATACAATTTAAAAGCATTTTAAAATTAGTACCATTTCTTCAACCATTTACTGCCTTTTTATCTAATGTTATAAACATCACTTATTTTTAAATATCACTTTAAAATATATTATACAATTTACTTCAAAATAAAAACTTTAACATTTGTAAATTGGGGTATCAACATTCCACAAAGTGCTCTGTTTTATGTTGATTGAAAGTATTATTATGTTTCAATAGCATAGTTCATTTTAAAAAACAATATTCAAGAAAAGAGACATGAATTAGCAAGAATGACTTGATTAGCTTTCCAGTGATTTTAAAATTTATCTTTATGCAGGAAAATTTTTTTCATTCTAGGAAATTTCCAGCTTTTAAGTCCGTTAAGAAAAGAAAAAAAAATCATTGCAGTATGTCAGTAGCCCAATTTATCTTCCGAGCATATAACCATTAATCTCGCCTTGAAAAACTGACCTTGATGAGATTATATTATTCCAAGGTCATTCGGCTATTTTAAAAAAAAAAAAAACAAAAAAGAAAAGTGACTTGACCTCAATATTTCTCAACAGTTCCTTGAAATACTACAGCAATAATAGCTGCTACCACACAATTATGCATTTGATTAAATACCTTGCATTTTCTTTTATTATTTTCTGTGGAATTTATTTCTTCCTCTCTCCTAAGGTGTACACAGCTATAGCTAATATCTAGCTTGCTTCTAGCACAGAGGACTATGGCATGTCTATATGAATTCTCCTGCTTTCCTGAAACATGTATATCTTCATATAGTACCCCATGTTGGGCATCACCAAAACTAACCTTATATTTGGTTATTTGTTAGAATGACACAAAGTAAGTTCTCATAGATATAGTTTCTTATAGTGAAAGGACACACAATAAAATCAGCAAAATGCATATGGAAGAATACAGGACAATCCAAACCCAGTGGAGTAGTATGGTAACATGCCTCCTAACCTCAGGCACATAAAAAATAAATTCACTACAAATTCCAATACCTACTGGAAATTAAATGCTAATAGCACCGTAGCACTGTCCTCCTGTATCGATTTGCTCAACGGATCCAGTAACGTCTCCATTGTGAAACTTGTTATTGTGTTTGGCATATAGAATACGTCACAGGTAGCTTGCCAGGCTTTACTGTGCGTGCAAGATACTCTTGGTTGCTTGTTGGGCTCTTCGAGAGGGTCGAAAGAATCAAACCTGGGTCAACCAGGTCAGCCGCGTGCAAGGCAAATGCCCTACCCCTGTGCTATTGTATTCTCATTTTACAATGTTTTTGGTTATTTTTGAGCCATATAAGTAATTCTCAACTTCAGCTATACATTAGAATCACCTGTAGAGTATAAAAGTAAAACAACAAATATTGACAACAGTAATAAAAACTGATGGTAAGACCCTATTTCCATCCCAGAGACCACAATTTAATTGATCAGAGATGAGTGTTTGGATGAGTAAATTTTTAAATTCACCAAAAGAGCCTAATGTCCATTTACTGAACAAATAAATCAGGAACACTCTATTCTCTTGTCACCTGGAGTATTTCAAAACATAGCAAATAAAAGAGAGACAAAAATAGAATTTAAATGCAAAACTTCAAGTGTATGTTTTTGAGTGCTTTTATGCCTTTTGAGAAGAAATGCATTATAATTTTACTAGAGTAAAAGAGAAAAAGTTCTCATGAAAGGGAAAGTGTATGAGGGTATAGAGGAGATGAGCTGCTCTTGGAGATGGTAACCAGGAATCCCTATTTTCCTAGGTTAGATGGTCTCACTTTATGGGAACTTTCCATGTGCCCAAAAAACTGATAAGGTCAGCCATTCTATATACAAGATTTTTTAAAAATAAAACTGGATATAATTTTTAACTACATAGAAAAAGGAATAAAAATGTTCTCATAGTGGTTCTGTTGGCAACTTTTATTCCTTAAATAAATACACTGACAAATAAAAGTACAGGAGTCCTCTGTGTAATGGGCACTTGAAAGTTATTGATTACCAGGGTAAATGGAATGCCATGTCTTAACTGGAGAAAAATTAATGCCAATATTACTATGATGATTCCTACCTACTTAAGGAGATACCATGTATATTTTTTGTCAGAGTGAGCTTTTGTTTACCTCAAGATTAAGGGAACACTGTTAAGGGAAAATCTTTTTATAACTCTTATGTACATCAAAGAGTTTTTGACTCTGTGATACTACAATACTCATACCTTATTTTATACATCACAGTTGTTAAATCTGGTGTTAATAACTGATATTTTTGCATAAAATTATAAGTCACTCAAAGCCACCTATATTTTGAATAATGTTTTCAAAAGCAGCCACCTGGTTTTAACATTATCGGTTCGAATACAACCAGTTTTCACTGAATTTTGTTGCAGTACCAACAACCAATACATCTGTGTCTTACAAAAAAAGGTATTGTATTTTATGCTTATATGAACTACATGTCCTACCATATGATGATAATGTTTTGCCTGCAATTTCACTCTGCATGTCTTGTTAGAGGACCCCAGGCTCAAATAGCAGTCACTGGGGCAAATATGCCATCTCTTGGCAGAAAGGGAGTATAATAGGTACACATGAAACCCAAAATAGGTTGAAATTTATACCCAAGTAATACATGTGAATGTTGATTCACTTGCACTGGACAAAGAAAGTCACATGGTCAAGTGCAACATTAGTGTTTCATGGATTATACTCTCTGAGTCACATAACCATGAACAGGGTTTAAAACTTTATCAAAGAATGAACAAGTAAATAAACATTAGGAAAGGATAATGCAATCTAGCACAGAAAGCTATTTAATTTACCTCAGTTCTCAGTCTGTGTTCAACAAATAAGAAAGAGATCAATATACCGGAAGAGTAATTGATTTGATTAATTAAATGTTAATTATGCATATATGTAATGTAGAATGAAAGTTGGCAGGGGGGAGACGAGCTTCCAAACTGCAGAATTTGGGGCACAATAAATGATATTATTCTATGAGCTCTATAATAGTGACTTTAGTAGTTTCTGCAAAACTATCACAAAAGTCACTGTCACAGTGAAACCAGAGATCTCTGTTGGAACTTCAATGAACTTCAGAACAACTGAAGCTAGTAGCTTAATATCAGTTTCTTTAACTGTAAGGTGGAAATATATATGTTCTTGAAGACTGAAAAGAAGTATTACAGATAATGCCAGCATATCACCTACCATATTATAGTCCTCTTGCTACACTAAGACCTGAAAGCAATATTTCACACTTAAATCTCACTGTCCCTGGGATATGAAATGCCCAGAGTTATATAAGTAAAACTTTTAAACTGATTTCTGGATGCTTCTGAGAAATCCTATTTTTAACAATGGAATCTTAGAAGTCTAAAGGATTTTAAATACTATGCCTATTAATTCACATTGCAGAATAAGAAAAATTTGACTTTAACAAAAGAAGCAGTTTTTCCAATTTTCATGTGGCTGAAGAGTAAAAAACAAATTTGAAAAAGCAGAACACCTCCATCACTACCTGGTGCTTTTCCATTTCAATGTAACTCTCTGAAGGATTTCAGCTCCCCATCACGCTGGTCTAAAGGGGTTTGCAATCTGAAAGAGAAGAAAAATCTGCTGGGTGACTTGGAGATGATTAAAACAGTCTTCATTCAGGGCGTGCACAGGCATCACAGAAAAACAGTCCAAAAGTTATTTTTCAATCCTGACTAATGTACAGTATCTGGAGATGCACGAATACATCCCCAGAGAGTGTATAATACGTCTGTGTGGGCAAGACAAGAAAGCACAGCACAGAATCTGGATATAAAGAGACTGCAATGATGACTCCCGACATTTAAGATACACTAAAGTCAGTGTAATTTCTGATTTTCTTCTGCAGAACGAAGAAGAGGGATTTTTTTTTGCTTGCCTCAGTGATACTACTAATTATTTAGTGGTCTTTCAAACCTTTTGTAATCTCTACTCGAGAAAGCCCTGAAAGATATTAATTCTTAGCCATGTGCCTCATAAATGAAGGCCATTTTGCTATACTTAATGACAAGGCTGAGGCAGCAAGATGTCATTTGCTTTTTTCTCGGTTTTTAAATTGCTTTCTAAATGAACTACAGCTGTGAGGGCCAGGTGCTGTGATCCCTTTAGAAAGATCAGGAAATGATGAAATCCAAAATTTCAAAGTGTGATGGATGTCAGCTCCCGATTTGGTGTGTGTGAGGTCACCCCATGCACCTGGTGCCATCTCCACAACAGAATTACTTTTCTGTGGAGGGAGAGAGAGAGAGAGAGAGAGAGAGAGAGAGAGAGAGAGAGAGAGAGAGAGAGAGAGAGAGAGAGAGAGATGCACATGTCTAATGCGGGTGCAACAATAAGAGAAACAGTTTATAATTATCTCTTTGTTTGCTCCTCATCTAGATGGAAATGGTGAAATGTGCAGTGTCTCCCCGCCCCCACCCCCTTTCCCATTATAGGTATTGCTGCTGTATTAAATACAAGAGTCTTGTGAATCATGAAGTTGGTATGGTGGCAACTCCCATGTCACTGTGAAGAGCAAATGATACAGTACTGGGAATGGGGACACTAGAGTTGATTGCAACTTCTTTTTACTTAATTAACACTAGTACCTTTAATATCGGGATCTTTGAGTGGCCAAATATGAAATTCACTCAGGGTTGTGTTTGGTCAGCTTAGGGGAGATGTTGGGCACCCCTGCTATAAGGAGAGTGCAAACAGACAGACACATCCCTTCAGGCATTACCACTTACTCATACTTCTTGCCCAGCTTGAGGCTCTAGGTGAAACCTATTTACAAGACCTTGTTCTTGCAGTCATCCAACAGAGGAAATAAGAAGTGATTGTGCTTATTATTTCTAACACTGACCCTCCTGAGATATGTATTTGTCAGAGCTGGAGGGCTGCCAGGGTCAAGATCATTTTCTCTGGGATGTCTGCCCAGTCTGTCTTGGGAGAAATGGGGATCCTCAGACTCTCACAAGCCTCCTACTTAGAGCCACTGGCTGAGCCACTGAATTGACTATTTCACAGCAGGTGACACAGAGCCAAAGGTGAAGCAAGTACGGGGTGATTCTTGATTCCCAAAGCTATAATATATCCATGGCAGAGTTTTCTTGCTTCTTAAGTATTCCTTTCCTCCATCTATAAAATGGAGACAAAAATGGATACCCTGTTGGGTGAGGATTGCTTGAAATTGCATGTGCAAAGCACCCAAGACGGTAATCTGCACAAAATTCATCTCCCCAACACTCTTGTCTCTAGCACTGAGTGATTCAGGCTTCCAAGTGAGCAAAAAGAGGAAGAGTGAGATCATGCAACTCTAAATCTAATATTTCTTATATCTATCTGCCTGTATTGAATTACCTTAACCTCTCTGGATCTAAATTTCCTCATCTGTACAATGGGAACACAGACTATCGAACTTTACTTGTTCTTACAAGTACTAAATGAGATATTTTATATTGCCACAGTGATTAGTATTATGTAAGAGAAGAATGAATTGCCTAAGGGATATGAGAGGAATGTCAGTGTCAACTTTATTTATAATTGAATGGTGATTATTTCGTTTTCTTTCCTAGCACCAGGCTCACTTTTCTAAGAGAGGGCAGAATATGCTTATCCATCCATACTCACCATTGCCCTATGGTGTAATTATAAATATGACTTATGTGCTTAGTAAGTTCTGAGGCGGACTCATTGATGATGGAGAGAATAAAGGAATGAATAAGCAATTGATAGATATCAATGACTTTAAATGCAGTATGGTCTCAGACAAAAGGAAAATCTGTATACACGTTTGGTTGTTTGCTACAGTAAAGCCAATTGGATTGGTACCTTTGACCTCTGGCCAGCAGAGTAAGTTGCTAAGAATGAGACAGATGCTTTGGCTTGTCCAAGTTGACAGCTAGTCTCCACAGCCCTAAGCAAGGGGAAAGGCTGGCCACTTATTGATTATAGTTTTTGCTCCCTCAACCTGTCCCTGGTTCTGAACATGTGAACCATCGTTTACATTAATAGGTACACCAAGAAATACACCAGATACATTACGAGCAAATGTTGGGATATTTACATTGCTGCAGACATAGGCAATCAACAAACATCTTTACTTATGACATTGATCAGAGTAAGTCCTATCTTAGCAGAATGCTTCTTGCCTGGGTGCAGATTTTCAGCCCTCATTGTCTAAACAAGGCTAAACATTAAAGTTCTGGCAACCTCCTTTTCTATTCCTCAGTGACTACAGCCCTCATTGTCTAAACTAAGCTAAATTTGTTTTGTCCAGGGAAATATCATGACCTTGGTATTTTATTTTATTAAGGGGATAGTTTCCCACATAAACTGAAATGGAGAAGATCAAAACCAATCTTCACATTGTATACTGTTAGTGAAAAAAACTAAGTAAACTGTAACCCAATTAAGCGCAAATCAAAGCTTATTTAGATAAGAGGTGTAATTAGTGTTTTTTAACCTTTTTCTGACTATGGTTCTCCTTTGACTTGTTACCTTTCTGTTTTTCCCCCAATATACTAGGTGCCTCACCTGGTCTCATGCTATGCCCCTCATTTATGTCATTTCCAATAGTAACCCCATTGGAATATGCTGGAGGTCCACTGGTGGCCATAACCCCCAGGTAAAAAGTGTTGGTGAGAATGGCTTAAATGGCTATCTTAGGCAAAGAAGATTGTCTTATCATTTGTATCACTTGTCATCCCTCATTATTCATCAATTTGCTCAAGTGGGTGCCAGTAATATTTCCATTTGTCCCTGTCACATGCTAGTGTAGCCCAATGGCATCTGCTTGCTCCAGGAACATGAAAAGCCTCAAACCATTTGTTCAGGGTTTTGACAAAGAAGTCTGACCATCTCATAGGTGGGCTGCTATGCGTCCTTTTGACATCCCGTGGAATCCAGTTGGTAACAGCTCTAGTCCAGCGGTCATCTCTAAATCGCATTACGTGTTGGCCCATTGATTTTCAACACCTTGGCAAACGAGATAGCACCCCTAATTCTCAATCACCAACAGAGGTCGGAACTCCAGATTCCTTCTCTTACTTGAGTGAAATGTGTTATTCTAAGCATAGCTATTTTGATTCCTCTTTGGGATACCTGGATAGCGTTCTCATCCTATTTTTGTAGGGCCCAGGTCTCTGAGAAGTATGTTAGCGCAGGAAGAATGGTGGAGTCGAAAAGGTGTGCCTGGAGCCAGAGCTTTTTCGTTCTCTTTACAACTTCTTCGATGCTCTATCTTCACTCCCATTTCTTCCCATTCCAGTCGTCGCATATGATGTTCTTCAGGGTGGTACTGAAGAGATTCGGTGAAATGGTATCACCCTGCCGAACCCTCTCTTTACGTTGATAATAACTTCCTTGTAGAATGGTGAGATCCTGGTAGTGAATTTGTAATACAGCTCACAGAGGATCATGATGTACTGAGTTTGAACACCCTGTTTGGTTAGGACTTCGATGATTGCTTCCATCTCAACAGAATCAAAGGCCTTCTTTAAATCAATAAACATTAGACAGAGTGGCATCTTGAACTCTTACAAAACCTCAATAAGCTTGGTCACCATGTGGATATGGTCAATTATGCTTAATCCTTTTCAAAACTCAGCTTGCTTGTGTGGTTGTCCTCCATCTAGTGTTCTGCCTATTCTATGGAGGATGACTCAAATGAAAAACTTGTAGACAACAAACAGGCAGATCAGGTGATAGTTGCCAATGTCTTAGGCAGAGAAGATTGTCTTATATAGCATATAAATCTAAACTTATTTCCTTAGATACATCCAGAACTACTGTGGTAGGATTCCAAATAGAAGGCCCAAACTTCCTTTCTCCTCCCCAACAATGATTAGATACAATTGGTACTAATTATGTCATTGGGGAAATGCATTACTTTGAGACATGCCTAATTTGAAAGGAAGCTAAGGATACCAGTTTTACTGTCCACCATCTATTCTAATGTTGAACCAAGATGCCTTAGCCTTAAGTATTATGAGCAATGATGTAACCCACAGGAGACAAAACCTGTGCCTGGTTTTATAGTTTCATATTTTCATTTGTGTAGCTTACCTCTCAGCCTCAGAATGTCCCAGGTTGATTTCACAGTTTTCCCTCCTACAACCAATGTCTCCAGGTTTCTGTTAGAGCACTTTCACTTCTAGACATTCCAATATCAACAGGAGACTCTAGGTCACTGAGGAGATGATCCAGAGGAGTTCAGGGTTTGGGCACCTGCACTCTGTGGTTGCCAGAGCACTGCTGGGAGCAGTCACAATACTCTAACTGAAGATAGTTTTTGACAACACTGCACAAGTGTGTACCAAAAATGGAAGTAGAAATAAAATAAATTTTAAAATTTGGGAAAAAAAGTTAAAAAAGGGATGTGTCCTCTCTTTACCAAACCATGACTTACATATACACCTTTGTACTTTCCAAAGATAAACAGATCAGGACTATAAATCTAACACCCAACTCCAGGATTTTCTAGATATTTGGCTTTACTTAATAATCTATGAGTTTTACTTAGTAATACTCAAGCAGAGTATGGTGTCAATACATTGCACAGAGGCAATGTGTTCTTGTGGGAACTTGCTTGCAAATGTTGGATTTTCCTCCTGTGGGACCACGACTTTTTTTTCCACATGAATTATAGATGATAAGGTGACTGTCTGTGAATGGAACTCAAGAATTTAAGTCTTAGATGAAAAGATGGAAGCTTAAATTCTTCGAGCAGTTCCCTCCTTCTTACCAGGTGGAGTCCTGTATTTACCTTTGAAGCAGACTGTTCATTTCTTCTGGGAAAATCACCCCAAGGATATTTCAATATGCAAACACAGATCAAAGTCCCTCCTCTGCATTGCATTTAAACAACTTTGATTAACAACATGAAGGGGTTTTTATAAGGGACAGAGCTATGTTTCTGCAGGTTTCTTTCTCTTTTAGTGAACATTTTATCCCAAATCCACAATAAAATTTGATTGAAAATTAGTTCTAATTTTAGAGGATATTCTGTGTGTGTGTGTGTGTGTGAGAAAGAGAGAGAGAGAGAGAGAGAGAGAGAGAGAGAGAGAGAGAAAGACTGACACAGTCACACAGACAGACATACAGTAAGGGAGAACTAATATGTGTATATTGTTCATGTTCAACTACATGCCCCTAAAAAATCAATAATAATGACCCCAGAAATTACTTAAAATATTTAAACATCTGTATAAAATAACTTGGAAATAGACATTAAACAGATGGACATTGCTAATCTAGAATTGGACACAGAGCTACAGTGTTTATACAACTTCTCAGACTTCAATTCTTTGAGGTCCATATCTTTCCTCAACTCTTATTTCAAGCAAATTATCTTAGGTATGAAGGTATGATCCAATGATGAATTCAGTTTACCATCACTCGGATCAGTATTTTGACAAAATATCATAAGAAATCTTAAAATATGTCTTATTGATGTTCTGTTTTTTTCCTGTAAATACTCACCAAAGTCTGATAAAATTACCAATATAGAAATTACAATGCAAAGAAGTAAATTTTATGTATATTTTACATATCCACTTGCTTGTTTATTTGTGGTGTGAGTTTTGAACCATACCTGACTCTACTCAGGACGTACTCACGACTCTGGCACAGGGCACCATATGCAGTGCCAGGAATATAAATTCAGGTTTGCTGCATGCAAAGCAAGTTACTTATCTACTGTAATATCTCTTTGTCCCTATGTATTATGTTTATTAAGACTCATCACACTTTGATCTTTCCTAAGATTCACTGCAACCATAAATTTATCTTTATATAGATAGATATATGTAAACATCTGTATTATTATAGATATACTTATATATCTCTATACATACATCTATGGGCTGGAGTGTTAGCACAGTGGGTAGGGTGTTTGCGTTGTACACAGCCGACCCGGGTTCGATTCCTCCATACTTCTCAGAGAGGACGGCAAGCTACTGAGAGTATTCTGCCCTCATGGTAGAGCCTGGCAAGCTCCCCATGGCATATTCAATATGTCAAAAACAGTAACAACAAGTCTCACAATGGAAACGTTATGGTACCCACTCGAGCAAATCGATGAATGATGGAAGGACAGTGCTACAGTGCTATACATCTACAAGTGCATAGATAGGTAGATATCTCTATATAACTGGACACCTCATCTCCTTTTCTACATATGAGAAACTTGAGAGTCTGAGTTGATAAATTTCAACCTAAATTAGAATGATCTGATTTACACCTCCATCCCCGCACACCTTAGAACAATCCCTAATATCCCTTTTAGTGTGCTCAATTGAAATCAGACTCAATACTTCCAACTCCAATATCAAAACTTCACAGTACTATTTCATATCATCTTTTTGGATATTTCTTAGTAGTCCCACCAAAATAATCTATAACCAGTCTTAGAATATAAGAAGGGTCCCAAAGTTTCATCTCACCCAGATTCCCTTTCACTCCAGAATTTCTCCACAACAACTCATCATGAAAAGCTAACATTATGACTCCAATCCCCTCTGCACTCACACTGGTTGTGCAAGCTCACGTTTTCACAAGACTGCCAATTTCTATCTGGTAGGTTTATTTAACCATAAGACCACAGAGTTGCTTCTGAATCCCTATTGTACACTTGATAATTCCCTGGTACCTGCCTAGATTAAATCTTTTTTCTACATTAGATCTTTGAAGGGCTGGAGTGATAGCACAGCGGGTAGGGTGTTTGCCTTGCACGCAGCCAATATGGTCGACCCGAGTTCTATTCTTCCGCCCCTCTCGGAGAGCCTGACAAGCTACTGAAAGTATCTCACCCAAGCGACAAAGCCTGACAAGCTACCCATGATGTATTCAATATGCCAAATGCAGTAACAACAAAGTCTCACAATGGAGACATTACTGGGCCCGCTTGAGAAAATTAATGAACAATGGGAGGACAGTGACAGTGACAGATCTTTGAAAAATTGCCTTTGCCTCCCCTAGCCAGATAAGACATCTCCAAATTATTTAACAATCCTCCAATGGCCCAGTTCTCAAACCACCTCTCAGCCCTATCCCCCTTCTGTCAATGTGCTCCAGTTTTTCAACATCTTAAAATGCAACACCCATAATTAAACAGAATGCTCCAGATGTGGTTTGATTGGCACAAAATTATTTCCTCTTTTGTTCTGGACTATGTTGCTTCCTAATGCTGTTTACTGCTTTTTCTGTGAATGTTATTTCATACTGAAGATACTTCTGATCCTTAAATTCCCTGAAGGCAGGGATCTTTATTTCCCTCCAAAGAGTAATAGCTCCAGTGTTCCCCAACATTTAGTTGTTTGGATTTAAAAGTAGAGTTTAATATTTTTCCTTATTAGATATTATTTTTAATTCTGCCCCAGAACTGAATCTATTAAATTCTCTGATTTTCTGTACATATGCTGTCTAACATTTTCATGTCCAATTAACATATTTTCTGTTTTATTCAACTGCATAAATAGTAGATAGAGTTCAAGAATAAGTCCTTCAGGTTATATTAACTTTCTTATTATTCACTGAAGTAAGATCTAGATATGCATAGTCAGCATTGCATTGTGAAAGATACCTTGGGAAATACAGAAATGCACAAAGACCATGACTGAACATGGCTTGGAAACCCTCTTGAAATAATTTTTAAAGTGTCTATTATATGTATGCATATATATATGTATATATATATAGAGAGAGAGAGAATAGGGTTAGTTTCTAATTGGTAAGCACTGTAGCACAGCTAGAAACTGCTGGAAGAAAGTAGATTATGAGAAAAGAAATTGATGTAAACAGAAATAAAACATTTTAAATATTTCAAGGATTGGATGTCAAGAACTAGGCAATATTCATTTTTAAGTAGGTATAACTACAAACTGAATTTGTATACAATTATAGGCCTATGTTTTATGTTTTAGAGTAAAATTACATTTCAAGTGCCACATTGCCAAGTTGGGAGTACAAATCTAGTAAGATATGTGAATTAAAAGGTTTTGATGGAGGCAGAGAGAAGCTACAGTAAATAAGGTGCTTGTCTTGCACAACCACCTGGGTTCTATCCCTGGCACTCAGTACAGTCATAAGCACCACCAGTAGTGAGCCCTGAGCAGAGTTAGAAATAAGCCCTAAACATGCTGGTGTGGCAAAAAAGGAAAGAAAGAAAGAAAGAAAGAAAGAAAGAAAGAAAGAAAGAAAGAAAGAAAGAGGGAGGGAGGGGGAGGAAGGGAGAGAAAGGAGGAAGGGAACAGGGCTAGGAAGGAAGGATGGAATAAAGAAGGGATGGAAGGAAAGAGGCAGGAAGGGAGGAAGGGAGAGAGGAAGGAAGGACGGAAGAAAAGAAAGAAAGAAAGAAAGAAAGAAAGAAAGAAAGAAAGAAAGAAAGAAAGAAAGAAAGGGCTTTGATTAGATTGTATCTGGGTGGATAAAAAGCAAGAGTCTTAATTATTCACTCATTCATTTTTTAAAGGATATTTGTAGAATCCCTACTTACATATCAGAGAGTTGTTTTACAATTCAGCAATAAGTGAGACTAGTTCCCCTACCAGCATTTGTAGGAATAAACTAAATGTGAAAAATGAAGAAAAACTGTATGAAGAAAATTGAAAAAAATTGAAAGTGACAAAAAGAAAAATAAATCAGGGCTGGGTTATAGGATATATACGTAGGAGTACATAACAGTTTAGATAGTGAATGCCAGATGACTCACTGAAAGCCTCACTGAAGCTGTAGAGTATAAACTATCACCTATCTGGGAAACATATCTTTGATAGAAACACTAGTGAGAACAAAGGAAATTTATTAAGTCTAAAATTGTCGAGAAGAAGAAGTTAAAAATATGGTTGGTTCATAGGGAGCAAGAAGCAAAGTAGCAGGCAATTTCAGATGGGTAATATGTTGACTGATTGCAGATCAGCATAGCTTTATGAACAATTTTAAGAATTTTGACTTTTTCTCCAACTAAGAAGGGAGACATTTTCCATTTTGTTCTCTATCTCTCTCTCCTTTTGGATACTATGGTTTGCAAAAGAGGCATTAAGTGGCAATTATGTTCGGTCTATAGTCTACTTTCAGCATGCATCTCCCATCCTGGGAGGATCCTCCCAACATCCTTTATTTAGTGCTCCCTTCTCTATCTGATCTGCCTTTCCCTCTAGCGTGTGTGTCTGGCCTCAAAGCCATGGAATAAACCTCCTGGTACTTACCTCGGCTATTCTTGGGTGTTAGTCTCCTATTTTGTTACTTTATGTTCCCCAGATGAATGCAATCTTTCTATGTCTGTCCCTCTCTTTCTGACTCATTTAGCTTACCATGATACTTTCCATGTAGTACCACTTGTATGTAAATTTCGTGACTTCATCTTTTCTAACAGCTACATAGTACTCCATTGTGTAGATGTACCAAATTTTCTTTAACCAGTCATCTGTTCTCCGGCACTCAGGTTTTTTCCAGATTCTGGCTATTGTAAACAGTGCTGCGATGAACAAACAAGTGCAGACATCACTTCGACTATACTTTTTGCCTCTCTGGGATATATTCCCAGGAGTGATATTGCTGGGTCAAATGGGAGCTCTGATGGAGGGATGGGTACTCGAGCATTGTATAATTGAAACCGAAGCACAAAAATTTGTAAGTCTACAGCTGTACCTCATGGTGTTTCATTAATAAAAATTAAATAATAAATAAATAAATAAATAAATAAATAAAAATTAAATTAAGTATAAAAAAGGGAGACATTACAAACTTTGAGGAGAGTAGAAGGAAGATGGAAATCTTTTAATAACATAATATGGATGTTAAATTGAGAATGGACTATAAGTTAACAGACGAATTAAAGTTGTGTGCTAATTATTGCTACAAAACTTATCATACCATACTCAATAGGTAAAGCCAGTAAACTTTATTATTTCTCTATAATTCTGCAATACATATCACTGAGCTGGAGTGATAGCGCAGTGGGTAGGGTGTTTGCCTTGCACATGGCTGACCCGACTGAAATGAGTTCAATTCCTCCATCCCTCTTGGAGATCCCGGCAAGCTACCGAGAGTATTTTGCCCACATGGCAAAGCCTGGCAAGCTACCGATGATATATTTGATATGCCAAACATAGTAACAATAAGTCTTACAATGAAGACATTACTGGACCTGCTTGAGCAAATCGATGAACAATGGGAGGAAAGTGCTACAGTGCTACATATCACTAGGTAGGATTATGCTTGCATAAGAGTATACTATTAGCTGTGAAATGGGTGACTAATTTAGTTAAGCATGGATGAGCTTTCTCCCATTTGTTGAATCTGGTATAGGGTAGTCTAGGCTGGTGTAGGGTGGTCTTGGTGGATTCAAGGTTCACATTTAGCAGGCTTGCTGTGCTTATTCTCTTGGTAAAGGTACTATTTCAAAAGAAAATGTAAAATAAACTTTAGGCTTTAGAGTTGAAATTTAGCTTACATTCCAAGCAAATTGTTGTTTTCCAAGCAAGTGTTTGTGAAGGATAAATTTCATGTCTTTGTTGGAGCAAATGCAGAGACATATTGCAAGGGGCATCTCTACAAGGGATGTTGGAGATTGTAGCCAATTTTGTAGTTATTCTTAAACAGAGGTGGTTCCAAATCCAGGTGACATATGAGAATAGTTTTTATGGAAGTGGCTAAGCTATTGAATTTTGGCTATAATTTAAAGGTAATGGATCAAAGTGTGAAAATGCATGTGATATAGGACCCAAATATGACTCTGAAGATTTTACAACTGGAAAATTAGAGTTACAAATTACTAAGGTGGGGAAAAGGTAGCAAAGAAAAATATTTTGGAAAGGACAATCAGGATCTTGGTTTGTACATGTTAATTTAAGAGGCTTATTAAATATTCAAGAGGAATTTTCAGTTGAAATTAGATGACATGAGTGTGGAATTTAAAAGATATTTATAATTCATTGATATAAATTAGGGAGGCATTGCATATAGATGGCATTAAATGCTTTGGTACTTTCAGAGATCACTAAGTCATGGATGTTAATGAAAATGAGAAGGTTGGAGTTCTGGAACACTTGAATAGGAAATTAGAAGTTATGAGGAAAGAGAATAAAAATTAGTTTCAGAGAGAGGAGCAGCCCCAAAACAGAACAAATGAACTACAAACAAAAAGTCTATAGAGAGACAGAGACATGGCTGATGCAAGAGACTAAGACCACCAGAACAGAGCATGGGTTTTATGGTATGAATTTAGTTGAAGTAGATAAGCTTATAACTGTGGGTCAAGTAAAACAGTGTTGTCTCCCCTTTTCTCATGGAGGTCATAGTCTGAAAACACCTATCATTCTGATATGTGTTTCTTGAATAGACTTATATGGGGCAGGGGAGAGTTTTCCATATGTCAAGGACATCAGTGTGACAGCATCAAGGATGTTGCTGTCTACTAAAATGATCTCTGATCACCAACATGCACCACTGGACTAAGTTAATAAAGCTTAGACTTGGTACATTCAAAATTGAGTTCCTGGAGCTTTCCAAGGATTACAGAGTAGAATAGCAAAATATTATATAGAGTGTTCCTATGGGTTGGGCTCCAGCGAAGGAGATTTTCTTCAAGGATAAAGATTTTCAATTCCCTCTTCAGAAGCACTAGCAAGTGATACCTTAACTTCCTTAGCAGAATAGTTAAGAACTGAAGAAACAAATTTACTAAAATGGACCAGCGATTTAATTTTATTCATCCTGTATCAAATTTCTGCATCTCACAGTTTGGGCACAACAGGAGGTGACACTGTTAACTGTTACTCTTTTCACTTCCTTTTTTTCCCCCTCACTGAACATAAACATATCATTACACAGTTACACTCCACTATATTTAGAGTTGATTTTTAACTATCTATTAAATCAAACAAGGAAGCTAGGCTATTCTACCTGAAGTCAGTAGAGCTGGCTGTGGAGATGGACTCATTCACTGGGAAGGAAAGGACGACAGGGAGAACTGTTTTGACAACTGCCATCTGCCATCCAAAGTCCATTCCTTTCTTCCTTAGAGATACAAGCAGACCACTCCACATGGAGAAGAACCAGCATCCTGTCCATAAATCTGCATGAAACTAGCTCAGTCACCATTGCCACTCACACTTTAGTTTCATTGTCTGTACAGAGGAAAAGACTTTGCATATTTATTGCAAGTTGTGGACTCAACAACAACAAAAAGCTTGAAATGAGGAAGCTCTTAAATACATGTTTGGAAAGTACTGCTCATTGGCTTTCCGTCTTGGAATCTTAGAGTACATATAAACTTTAGAAATGATGAGGAGTCTCCTCTACCAAAGGAACAAAACCAAAATTCTTCATCGTTATATATTTTTATTCCCATTTTCTAAACATTTTCCTGTTCTTATTGCTTCTTCATAGAGCTGATGAAAATTATTGGAAATAGTTTAAAGATGGTATTAAAATTTCTATCAATCAGTAGTTTATAATATGCTTATTGTGCATTATTTCTGAACCTGTCAGAACAATGTGGAAAGAGCTGAAAATATTTATTGGTTATAAGATGAGGAAGCTTAGTTAAGACATTAACAGGAACAAAGATTATAAACATTGGAAGGGCATAGGATCATACTACCAAGACACCAGCAACCACCATCTACATTTTTTCATTATTCTTGATACACTTGAGTTAAATACAATAGCAATAATATTAATAGAGATATGGACATTGGATGAAATTAAACTTCTATCTAACAATAAGTCATAGCATCAATCATCAGTAATTTTCCAGATTTTCAATAAATTATGCTGTTTACTACTCACGGCTGCTTCTCCCAGAAGGGAGCATGAAACGAGGCTCCTATAACCAGACCACTGGACTCTGAGCCAGACTGTTTTCACTCAGGGAGCCCAGAGTGGAGCTGTTGAGAGCCCTCCCCGCCCCGCCCCAGATCCAGCAGCCAACCTCCACTACCCAACTATCACCACACTCCAGGCTGCTTTCTGAATTTCACAGCCGAACGACACATAATAAGACCTTTTATACCCATTTTCCATAATTACCACACCATATTTGATGGGGTTTAGACAGTAGGCAACAAATCACAGAGAAATCAAAGAGCTTGCCTCTTGGAGAACCCGGCAAGCTACCAAGAGTATCCCGCCCACTCAGGCACAGCCTGGCAAGCTCTCTGTGGTATATTATACATGCCAAAAACAGTAACAATAACAGGTCTCATTCCTCTGACCCTGAAATAGCCTCCAATCATTGAGAAAGATGAGTAAGGAGAGGCTGCTAAAATCTCAGGGCTGGGAGGAATAGAGGTCTTACTGGCGCCCACTCAAGTAAATCCATGAACAACAGGATGATAGTGATCCAGTGATACAGTTATGTTGTTTACTATTTGAATATTTTATTCATTTTAATTTAGTATACTTTACATCATATAACCTCTCCATATATTTACTTGTTTTAGTCTTAAAATGAATTTTATAAATCTCAAATAAAAAGGCAGACTTAAGTAAATTTTATGAAAAGAAGAACATCATTACTTATTTAGAAAGATATATTTAAATTCCCATTCAAACTATCATTTAAAATCTTTTTATTCATCTAATGTTGGTTTACAAGAGTGAAAATATTTGTGCTGTAAGGGTGCAATGTTGCAAAACCGTAAGTATCATCAGTGTCAGTAGCCCTCACTGCGTGTCCCTTGGACCTCTCAGTGCTCTCTGCCCCTTATACATTTCTTGGGTTAACTCTTTTATTACCCACCTATCAGTTTACTTTCATTGGACTTTGTCTATTGTGAATTTTCATATATCTCTTTTGTCTCATGTATGAGTGACATCATTAAGTATTAATCATTCCCTTTCTAACCTATTTCAAGTCCCATCCATGTTATATCAAAAATATTATTTCATCTTTCCTCACAGTTGAGCAGTACTCAGTTGTGTTTATATATATCATGTCTTCTTTTACCATCTTCCATGTGACACTTAGGTTGTTGCAATATCTTAGCTATTGTAAATACACTATAGTACATACAGTACATAGCTTTTTGAAGTAGTTATTTTATTTGTTTTTGTTTGTCCATTTTGTTACTAGGCTATCACAGTACTTCACTCCAAGCAGAAATACTGGATCATATAATATTTGTATTTTTCAATATGGGAGAACATCATCATTTTTACATAGAAACTGAAAAAGTTTACATTCACACTCATAGGGAAGAAGAGTTATTTTATTCTCTACACTTCCACCAGCAATTTCTATTTCCAACCTTTGGGTATAAGCCATTCTTATTGGTAAGAAGTGATTGAAGTTTTTGTTTACATTCTTTACAAAGTGAATTGTTATTTACTTTGTTGACTATAAGTATGCTATATTTAGAGATGTATTTGTTCAGTTCTTCATAGAGCCTTCCTTCTAAGATCAGGAGCAACACAAGGTTGCCCAATCTCAACACTTCTATTCAATATGTATTGGAAGTACTTACCATATTAGTTAGGCAAGAAAAAGATATCGAAGGCATCCAGATAGGAAAGGAAGAAATAAAGCTCTCATATTTGCAGATGACATGATACTATACTTAGAGAACACTAAAGCCTCTACCAATAAGCTATTAGAAATAATAGGTTTGTATAGTAAAGTGACAGGTTACAAAATCAATACCACAAATCTCATGGATTTTTCTATATACAGATAAGAAAAGAGAAGAAAGAGATATTAAAAAAGCAATACTATTCACCGTAGTGCCTAAGAAAATCAAGTACCTTGGAATCAGCTTAACTAAAGAGGTTAAAGACCTATAAAGAAAACTACAAGATACTACTTCAAGAAATAAAAGAGGACACTAGGAAATGGAGAAACATCCCCTGCTCGTGGATCAGGAGGTTTAACATTGTCAAAATGGCAATACTCCCCAAAACATTATACAGATTCAACGCAGTTCCTATAAGGATACTCATGACATTTTTCAAAGAAATAGTCAAAACACTCTTGATAGCCATATGGAGCAATAAACAACCAATCAATCCTCGGGAAAAAGAAGATGGGTTGGCATCACCTTCCGCAATTTCAAACTGTATTACAAAGTAGTACTAATTAAAACAGCATGGTGTTGGAATAGAAACAGACTCACAGACTGATGGAACAGAGTCAAATATTCTGACACAGCCTCTTGAATATAAGTCCATTGAGTTTCTGTACTATATCTTTCCACATTCTTCTCATTCATAGAGTCTATTATGATAGATCTTTTATACATCTGATGTGCTTTTCTTCGCATTTGTAAGTTCCTATTATGATTTTGCCACTTGTATACACTGTCTTTCTCTTTAGATATTGTTATTTTGAATAAAATGTGTGTTGGAGTTTTCCTAATTGGATCTGTTTTCACTGGGACCCTTCAAGGCTCTTGGATATTGGTTCCTGCAATACTGAACATTGGGAATTTCTTATCAATGATTTCTTTATCAGTTATTTTTTCACATTTGCCTTTATATACTTTAGGGACTCCAATTATTTGTATATTTTTTCTCTATTTTCCACTTTCTGCTGTTTCCTAACAGTTTCCTCCTTCTCATTTTAGAGCTCCTCAATCTTTTGCTCAGCATCTGTTATTCTGCTGTTCAGAGGTTCTATTGACATTTTTGTATCACCTAACATGTTCTTCACTTCTGTAATTTCTAACAGTAATAGCTTTTTCATGGCTTTTGTACTTTCTTATGCTTTGCTGGTGTTATTGTTTTTTTGAACTCATTGAATATTCTTATCATAAAGTGATTAAATAATACTATCTAAGCATTTACTTGTTTATATCTTTGATGATAGTGTTTTCTCTCATTGAACTGGATGATTTTCTATGTGCTTTCAGCATTGTTTTTCAAGTGTTATTATTGTGCTGAAGGTGAATTTTTCTAGCTAACTCCCCAGAAAGGTAGTGTGGGATTAGCTCAAGTTTGGTTTCCTCTCTGCCTGTCCTCACAGAATGACCAGAAGAGTAACTGGGAACTGCATGTAATTTGTTGAGCAGATCTACTGCAAGACCATGTAAGTAGCCTTGTGCTTCACCAACTGAGGTGCGGGTCCTTACTATGCTGGGAGTTGGGTGTAGAGGTTGTTTCCTCCCCTTGGCATTCTGGCTTCCATTTGGAATAAGTAGGCCAGTGACAACAGTCAGAGGCAAGCTTCACTCAGAATAGTGGAGCAGCAAGCAGATTAAGAAGGAGCTGTCATGTGGGCCCTTACTATAATGCAGGGTCAGGGGTGGAGGTGTGGGACCCACTTGGTATGGAGGGACTCTTCTTCTCACAGAGCTCTTCCTCTCTTTTGAAACAAGTTAGTGATATCCGGCAGAGGGAATCCTACATGGGATGGTAGAGCAACAGTAAAATTGTTTTATTTTTAAGACTGTTTTATTTTTAAGCAAAGACTATAGTGATATAGTTTTTCTAACAGTGTTCTAGTTTTTGAAATCTGAGTATGTCCCATCTTTAGTTAAGTTGATTCTTAGGTCATTGATTCTTTTCTATGCAACTGACCGTGTAATTATTTTTTAAATTTCTTTCTTGTCCAGCTTCCTATTTGAGACAGATTTTTGTATATTAACTTTGCACCCTGATTAACTTATTGTTTTTTTTTTCTAATCACCTTCTGAAATTTGTGGTTTTCTCTGTATATTATCATGCCGTCTTCAAATAATGAAAGTTTAACTTTTAATTTTTGTTTCTTATTTTCAGTTTTGGTTTTGCTTGTGGGTTACAACTGGTGGTGCTCAGGAATTGCTACTCCTAGTTCTGTGTTCATGGGTCACTCTTGCAGAGCTTGGTGCATTGTATGGTGTGCTGGAGACCAAACTCAGGTCAGCCATGCAAAGCAACTGCCCTACCGACTGCACTATCACTCTGGCCTCCATCTTATAGAATGATTCACAGATTTTTCTTTCCTATTGCTGTGACTAAAATTTTGTGTTTGAGAAAAATGTTTATTGTTAAAAATGTTTCATATTCACTGCATGTACATTTTTGTTTTTTTTGTGAAGAGGGCTCTGTATATTTATATAAATATTGATTCTTCCAATTCCTCATTTAAGGTGCTTTTCTGTTTATTTCCTGTCTACTTGATGTGTCCAATGGTGAGAGTGGTATGTTAAAGTTTAAAACTTTAGCTCTTCACTACTCACGCGGCGCTCATCTCATCTCAAACCCAGGTCAGCCCAGCCCCTGGTGTGTGGCCCCGGGACTTCCATCTCTCCCTTCAGGACCTCAGGCATCCTGGCAGACGCCTGGAGAAACGCAGCCGTGAGCGGCTGCCGTCCCCTCTTCACTACTCACGTGGCGCTCATCTCATCTCAAACTCAGTTTTCCGTAGAGGTGTGGCCTCTTCAGAAGTGGGCGTGGCTTCAGATTGGGCGTGGCTTCAGAGTGGGCGTGGCCTATTTTCCGGCCAGCGGCCACTCACGTGGCCGCAGGTTGTTTGCCCATTCTTTTTTTTTTTTTTTCCCCTTTATTTTATTTTATTTTTTTTAAAGTTGTAGATTTACAATTTTTTGTGCTTTGGTTTCAATTATACAATGATCAGATACCCATCCCTCCACCAGTGCCCATTTTCCACCACCATGGATAATATCCCTCCCACCCCCATACCCCCATCCCCCCGTCTCTGTGGCAGGGCAATCCCCTGTGTTCTCTCTCTCCTTTTGGGTGTTGTGGTCTGCAAAAGAGGCATTGAGTGGCAAACATGTTCAGTCCATAGTCTACTTTCGACATGCATCTCCCCTCCTGGGAGGATCCTCCAAACATCCTTTATTTGGTGCTCCCTTCTCTATCTGAATAGCCCTTTCCTCTAGGATACCCGGCTGGCCTCTAAGTTATGGAGTAATCCTCCTGGTGCTGATCTCAGCTATTCTTGGGTATTAATCTCATACTTTGTTACTTTATATCCCCCAGATGAATGCAATCTTTCTATGTCTATCCCTCTCTTTCTGACTCATTTCGCTTAGCATGATACTTTCCATATTGTACCACTTGTATGTAAATTTCATGACTTCATCTTTTCTAAGAGCTACATAGTACTCCATTGTGTAGATGTACCAAAGTTTCTTTAACCAGTCATCTGTTCTTGGGCATTCAGGTTTCTTCCAGTTTCTGGCTATTGTAAAGAGGGCTGCAATGAACAAACAAGTGCAGATGTCACTTCGACTATACATTTTTGCCTCTCTGGGATCTATTCCCAGGAGTGGTATTGCTGGGTCAAATGGGAGCTCAATTTCTAATTTTTTGAGAATCGTCCATACTGTTTTCCAGAAGGGCTGAACCAGTGGACATTCCCACCAACAGTGAAGGAGTGTCCCTTTCTCGCCACATCCACGCCAGCATCGGTTGCTTTTGTTCTTTTGAATGTGGGCCAGTCTCTGAGGTGTGAGATGGTATCTCATTGTGGTTTGGATCTGCATCTCCCTGATGATTAATGATGTAGAGCATTTTCTCATGTGCTTTTTTGCCATTCGGATTTCTTCTTTGAGAAAGTTTCTGTTCATTTCATTGCCCCATTTTTGGATGGGGTTGGATGTTTTCTTCTTGTGGAGTTTAACCAGTATTTTGTATATCCTGGATATCAACCCCTTGTCAGATGTGTATTCGGTGAATATCCTTTCCCATTCTGTAGACTGTTTTTGTATTTTGGTCACTGTTTCTTTGGAGGTGCAGAAGCTTCTTAGTTTAAGATAGTCCCATTTATCTATCTCTGTTTTCACTTGCTCGGCCAGTGGCGTGGCATCTTTGAAGATACCATTAGCTTCAATGTCATGGAGGGTTTTGCCAACTTTATCTTCAATGTACCTTATGGTTTCTGGTCTGATGTTGAGGTCTTTAATCCATTTTGATCTTACTTTTGTACATGGTGTTAGGCAGAGTTCTGAGCCTATTTTTTTGCATGTAGCCGTCCAGTGATGCCAACACAATTTATTAAAGAGGCTTTCCTTACTCCACTTCACATTACTTGCACCTTTATCAAAGATTAGATGAGCATATGATTGAGGAGAGATGTCAGTGTATTCAACCCTGTTTCATTGGTCTGCAGTTCTGCCTTTGTTCCAGTACCATGCTGTTTTAATTATTACTGCTTTGTAGTACAGTTTGAAGTTCGGGAGGTTGATTCCTCCCATTTTCTTTTTCCCAAGAATTGCTTTAGCTATTCGTGGGGGCTTATTGTTCCATATAAATTTCAAGAGTGTTTGCTCCATTTCTTTGAAGAATGTCATGGGTATCCTTATAGGGATTGCATTGAATTTATACAATGCTTTCGGTAGTATTGCCATTTTGACAATGTTAAGTCTCCCGACCCATGAGCAGGGGATATCTTTCCATTTCCTCATGTCCTCTTTTATTTCCTGAAGTAGCGTTTTGTAGTTTTCTTTGTACAGGTCCTTTACTTCCTTAGTTAAGCTGATTCCTAGGTACTTGATTTTCTGGGGCACAATTGTGAATGGGATTGTTTTTTTCATGTTGCTTTCTTCTCTCTCACTGTTTGCGTATAGGAAAGCCATGGACTTTTGGGTATTGATTTTATAACCTGCAACTTTACTATATGAGTCTATTGTTTCTAAGAGTTTTTAGAGCAGGTTGTTTGCCCATTCTAAGGAACCTAGTTCCCAAGGAATTTAGTCCCCAACCTACTCAGCAATATGAAGAAACAAAGAAAATCCCCACCACAAGTGGAGGACAACAAAAACAATCCAGAACATTCTGTCGATACAGCTCACCTAAGGGATCTCTCTGACACAGAATTCAGATACGAAGTCATCAAGATGTTCAATCAACTCAATGAAACGGTCAGACAGACAGCCAGTAACACCACAGAAAAAATCGACAAATTACGCAAAGAAATGAGAGCAGAAATGTCACGATTAAAAGACTCCGTAGATGAAATGAGAAACTCAGTTTCTTCTCTTAAAAATAGAATGACCGCAGCTGAAGAGAGAATCAGTGAGCTGGAAGATCAGCTACACCAAGCCAACACGGAACAACAAACAGTGGCAAGGGACCTCAAAATAGCTTTTCAGAGAATCAGAGTCCTAGCAGATGATTCCAAGAGGAACAACATTAGAATCATGGGACTACCTGAAGCTCAGGGAAACAATCCCAATGAAAAAAACACCATCAAACAAATCATTGCTGAAAAATTCCCAGAGCTCCGCAATGCAGCCATTCAGGTTCAAGAAGCCCGAAGGGTGCCAGCTAAAAGAGACCCCAACAAAAACACTCCAAGGCATATCATAGTTAGAATGATTGATGCTGCCTATAGAGACACAATACTGCAAGCAGCAAGGGCAAAGAAGGAAATCACATACAAAGGAGCACCCCTTAGATTCACAGCAGACCTATCAGAGGAAACCCTGCAAGCCCGAAGGCAGTGGCAAGATATAGTCAAAAAACTCACGGAAATGAATGCTTCACCAAGAATACTCTATCCGGCTAAACTCTCCCTCAAAATCGAAGGAACAGTACACTATTTTCTAGATAAACAGCAGCTCAGGAACTTCATAGACTCAAAACCAAACCTAAAGCAAGGCCTAAAGGAGCTACTATAAGACAAGACAAACCCTACAACCACAACACACCCTACAGAAAATGACACAAAACCCCATAACCATACTCTCTCTCAATGTCAATGGTCTAAATTCACCATTTAAGAGACACAGAGTGGCAAAATGGATACAGAGACAGAACCCAACATTCTGCTGCCTACAAGAAACTCATCTCAACAGCCAGAACAAACACAGACTCAAAGTCAAAGGATGGAAAACAATCCTGCGAGCACACAGCCCCTTCAAAAAAGCTGGGGTGGCCATACTAGTATCCGACAACATTAATTTCACATTGATAAAGATTAGAAGGGACAGTGAAGGCTATTTTCTCTTCATCAAGGGATACATACAGCAGGAAGAAATCACACACTTAAATGTATAGGCACCTAATGAGGGAACAGCTAAATATCTAAAACAACTGCTAACAGATTTTAAGGAGGACATCGCTACCAACACAATAGTACTTGGAGACTTCAACATCGCCTTATCAACTCTGGATAGATCAACAAGAACAAAACCCAGCAAGGAATTATTGGCTTTGAAAGAAGAAATAGAAGAGAAAGGGCTAATAGACCTATACAGAGCTTTACACCCCCAAAAGAAAGAATACACATTCTTCTCCAGTGCGCACGGAACATTTTCCAAAATAGACCATGTCCTAGGACACAAAACATACCTCAACAGAATCAGGAAGATAGAAATAGTATCAGCCATCTTTTCAGACCATGACGCACTGAGGATAGAAGTGAATCACACACTAACACGGAGAACATAATCAAACACCTGGAAATTAAACAACTCGATGCTGAACAATGAGTGGGTCAAGAATGAAGTCAAGGACGAAATCAAAAGATACCTGGAAACAAATGAGAATGAAGACACAAACTACCAGAACTTATGGGATGCAGCGAAAGCTGTATTAAGGGGAAAATTTATAGCTCTGCAAGCATATCTTAGGACTGTAGAAACGATGCACATAAACAACTTGACCTCACAGCTCAAGACCTTAGAAAAGGATCAACAGAAAGAGCCTAAATCAGGCAGAAGGAAAGAGATCATAAAACTTAGAGCAGAAATCAACGACATGGAAAACAAAGAAACAATCTGAAAGATCAATAAAACCAAGAGCTGGTTCTTCGAGAAAATAAATAAGATAGATAAACCACAAGCAACACTCACAAAGAAACAGAGAGAGAGAGCCTTAATAAATCGAATCAGAAATAAGAATGGGGATATCACAACAGAAACTAAAGAAATTCAAGAGATCATCAGAGACTACTTTGAAAGTCTGTATGCCACGAAACAAGAGAACCTAGAAGAAATGGATAAATTCCTGGATTCCTATCATCTCCCAAAGCTGAAGCAAGAAGATATAGAGTACCTGAATAGACCTATTCACATCAAGGAAATTGAAACTGTAATCAGAAGTCTTCCCAAAAACAAAAGCCCAGGTCCAGATGGATTTACTAGCGAACTTTTCCAAACATTTAAAGAGGACCTATTGCCAGTTCTTCTCAAGCTTTTCCAGGAAATTGAAAAAACGGAAACGCTCCCAAACAGTTTCTATGAAGCCCATATCTCTCTAATACCAAAAGGAAACAAAGACACCACAAGAAAAGAAAACTACAGGCCGATATCCCTGATGAACACGGATGCGAAGATTCTCAACAAAATACTAGCCAATAGAATTCAACAACTCATCAAAAAGATCATACATCATGACCAAGTAGGATTCATTCCAGGGATGCAAGGATGGTTCAACATTCGGAAATCAATCAACATAATCCATCATATCAACAAAAGAAAAGATAAAAATCATATGATCATATCAATAGATGCAGAAAAAGCATTTGACAAGATCCAGCACCCATTCATGATGAAAATCCTTGCCAAAATGGGGATAGAGGGGACTTTCCTCAATATAGTTAAAGCCATCTACCACAAACCTACAGCAAACATCATCCTCAATGGGGAAAAACTGAGAGCCTTCACCCTAAGGTCAGGGACGAGACAAGGATGCCCATTCTCTCCACTGCTGTTCAATATAGTACTGGAAGTACTTGCAATAGCGATCAGGCAAGAAAAAGATATTAAGGGCATACAGATAGGGAAAGAAGAAATTAAGCTCTCACTATTCACAGATGACATGATACTATACTTAGAGAACCCTAAAACCTCTACCAAGAAACTCCTAGAAACAATAGGCTTGTATAGTAAAGTGGCAGGCTATAAAATCAATACCCAAAAATCCATGGCTTTCCTCCTATATGCAAATAGTGAAAGAGAAGAAAGTGACATCAAGAAAACAATCCCATTCACAATTGTGCCCCAGAAAATCAAGTACCTAGGAATCGCCTTAACTAAGGAAGTAAAGGATCTGTACAAAGAAAACTACAAAACGCTACTTCGGGAAATAAAAGAGGACACGAGGAAATGGAAAAATATCCCCTGTTCATGGATGGGGAGAATCAACATTGTCAAAATGGCAATACTTCCCAAGGCACTGTACAAATTCAATGCAATCCCTATAAGGATACCCACGACATTCTTCAAAGAAATGGAGCAAACACTCCTGAATTTTATATGGAACAATAAGCCCCCACGAATAGCTAAAGCAATTCTTGGGAAAAAGAAAATGGGAGGAATCAACCTACATTACTTCAAGCTCTGCTACAAAGCAGTAATAATCAAAACAGCATGGTACTGGAACAAAGGCAGAGTTGCAGACCAATGGAACAGAGTTGAATATACTGACATCTCCTCCCAAACATATAATAATCTAATCTTCGATACGGGGGCAAGAAAAGTGAAATGGAGCAGGGAAAGCCTCTTTAATAAATTGTGCTGGCAAAACTGGACGGCTACATGCAAAAAAGTGGCTCAGATCTCTGCTTAACGCCATGCACAAAAATAAGATCGAAATGGATTTATGATCTCAACATCAGACCGGAATCCATAATGTTTATTGAAGACAAAGTTGGCAAAACTCTCCACGATATTGAAGTTAGTGGTATCTTCAAAGATGTCACGTCACTGGCCGAGCAAGTGAAAACAGAGATAGACAAATGGGACTATCTTAAACTAAGAAGCTTCTGCACTTCCAAAGAAACAGTGACCAAAATACAAAGACAGCCTACAGAATGGGAAAGAATATTCACCAAATACACATCCGACAAGGGGTTGATAACAAGGATATACAAGGTACAGGTTAAACTACACAAGAAGAAATCACCCAACCCCATCAAAAAATGGGGCGAGGAAATGAACAGAAACTTTCGCAAAGAAGAAATCCGAATGGCAAAAAGGCACATGAGAAAATGCTCTACATCACTAATCATCAGAGAGATGCAGATCAAAACAACAATGAGATATCATTTCACACCACAGAGATTGGCCCACATCCACAAGAACAAAAGCAACAGGTGCTGGCGCGGATGTGGCGAGAAAGGGACCCTCCTTCACTGCTGGTGGGAATGCAGGCTGGTCCAACCCTTTTGGAAAACAGTACGGACGATTCTCAAAAAAATTAGAATTTGATCTCCCATTTGACCCAGCTATAGCACTCCTGGGAATATATCCCAGAGAGGCAAAAAGGTATAGTCGAAGTAACATCTGCAATTGTTTGTTCATTGCAGCACTCTTTACAATAGCCAGAATCTGGAAAAAACCTGAGTGCCCCAAAACAGATGACTGGTTAAAGAAACTTTGGTACATTTACACAATGGAGTACTATATAGCTGTTAGAAAAGATGAAGTTATGAAATTTACATACAAGTGGTACTACATGGAAAGTATCATGTTAAGTGAAATGAGTCAGAAAGAGCGGGATAGACACAGAAAGATTGCATTCATCTGGGGAACATAAAGCAACAAAACGGGAGACTAACACCCAGGAAGGGCTCATATTAGTACCAGGAATTTTGCTCCATGACTTGAAGGCCAGCCACATGTGCTAGGTGAGAAGGAAGCTCAGATAGAGAAGAGAGCACCAAATAAAGGGTGTTGTGAAGACCCTCCCAGGGTGGGAGAGACATGCTAAAAGTAGTCTATAGACCAAACATGATTGCCACTCAATGCCTCTCTGGCAAAACACAGTACCCAAAAGAAGAGAGAGAGAACAAGGGGGAATGCCCTGCCACAGCGGCAGGGTGGGACGGGGGGGGGGATGGGGGGTGGGAGGGATGCTAGGACCCGTGGTGGGGGAGGATGGGCACTGGTGGAGGGATGGGTACTTGATCTTTGTATAACTGAAACCCAAGCACAAAAATTTATAAGTCTATAAGTGTACTTCATGGTGTTTCACTAATAAAAAAAATGACAAAAAAAAGTTTAAAACTTTAAAGATTTCTTTCTCTTGAGGTGTGTTTGTAGTTGGTTTATGTTTTTTTATGACCCTGTATGGTGACAAATGCAAATATAGATATTTAGCAGTATCAATTATTTTTGTATATTGACATTATCTTTACTTATTTTGAATGAATTTTTGTCTGATATAAGCATCATTATCCCTGTCCCTTTCAAGCCTCTATTGGATTATATAATTGTTTTTCCACCTTGTACTTTAACACAATGTTTATCATTGAAGTTCAAGTCGGTCTCCTGTAAGGAACAGAAGGTTGGGTTAGTTTTTTGTTCCATTATGCTGCTCTGTGTCTTATGATTATTCATTTGTTAAGGTCATTAAAATTTAGTGGAAATATTTATACAAGATATTGCATTATAATTTTTCCATATGGATTCTGGGTGTTTTCCAGTCTCTTATTCCTCTTATTTCCTCATATAATTTTTGTATTGATTTTTTCCCAGCAGCCCAGATAACCTTCTTTCTGGACACTCAGGCTAGGACTCACGCATGGATGAAACCCCAAAGAGCCAGGAAAGCAGATCTCTGTAACCTCGGACACCAGGCTCAATGGACCCGGGAGCAGAGATACAGAGATACTCTACCTGCTCCCAGCAGCCCAGCTGACCACCATTACCTCCACTACCTCCACTACCCAGTCGCAGACGCCCTCCAGGACGCTTTCTGGACCACATGGCCACAACGTGGCTGTGCAATCCATCATAAAACACTTTATACAAGATTACTGCACCATATTTGAATATGTTGAAATGTGGTTTGAAGCATGGAAACACCTGTAACGGCAATTAGAGGCCATCCTAAAAGCCTCTGTCCCTCTCGGAGCACCTGGCAAGCTATCCATGTTGTGTTCCATATGCCAAAACCAGTATATACAATGGATCCCATTCTCCTGACCCCGAAAGAGCCAACAATATGGCATCATTAAGAAGGATGAGGAAGGAGAAGCTCATAAAATCTCAGGGCTGACCTAGGCTGCCAAAACGAAGAAGGACAAAAATGACTGTCTATACTTTCAATGCACGTATACTCGCATCGGATGCACCCATTGAGGATCTGATGGTGCAAGCTCGAAAGATCAATTATGACATCATTGGTCTGACTGAGACGAGAAGGTGTCAATCACATGACACCATTTTTGACACTGGGGAAGAACTGTTCCTCGATCGAAACATGTGACAAAAGAGGTGTCGGTGATGTCAGTGTCCTTGACAACACAAAATTGGCCATAAACAATGATTAATTTGAATGCCTAACAACCTGAATCGGACAATTACACTTAAATGGAGGTGGCTCAGTGCTGGCAGTTTCTATCTTCGTTGTCTACACACCAACATCCAATTATGATGAAGGAGAAATTGAGAAGTTCTACATAGAGCTGGAGAAATACTATAAAGAAGACCACACCTTCTACAAGATCATTGTTGGTGATTTTAATGCCAAGATAGGACCGAGAAGATCAGCCAAAGAACTCCACATTGAGACCCATGGCCTAGAATGAAACGAACAAGTTGAGATACTGTCCAAGTTCATCATGTGAATTTCTACTAATAACTTTTCAAGCAGCCGTACCACTGAGTATATCTGCATAGGTACCATGGTACTTCTGTTCACCTGACTTGGAAAAAAATTGTAGTGCAAAGACCAAGTAGACATCTATAGATAACATCTACTGATATGCACTTATGAGTAATTTGCAAGGTATACCAACAATGACTGACTCTGCATTGAAATCAAATGTTTAAAATCTTGGGTAAGTGGGAGATGTATGCACTAAAGTTTTGTATAAACCAGGGCAGAAACCAGAAGATTAAGTTCCCAGTTTTGAAGAAGAGCCTGCAAATCAACTTAAATAAGCCTGAGATTTCAAAGCTACCAATATCTGGGTGCCCTTCTGCATCATATGAGCAAGCTTTGACGGTGTCCAGAGGTATATACTAAGTTTTCTATGAAATTTATTATTCTTTAATGAAATTATGTCAAATTGATGTACTGCAGTTGCAGGAATTCAGATACTCTTGTTCTTTTAAATAATTAAAAGTGCAGTATCTGTTGCAGTTGAGGGAAAACGGGATAACATTGGGAATTCTGCTGATTTGCCAAAGTCCTTCTTTCAAGGCTATGATTGTATTTTAAAAAAATCGTATATCCATATTAACTTAGTATGTTTATGCCAAAGTTTGCATATTTTATATAATATATTTTAAAGACATAATGGATTCTTTATATTATGCTACATATGTTGTTATTTGTATCAGGTGCCAAGAGCTGAAAATTAATCCCTTCTGCATGCATTTCACACTCTATAAAAGGTGCTCAGCCTCTTGTTTGTTTCTAAGAATAGGTAAAATAAATATCAGCTCTAGTCAATACAAATTAATGCAAAGTGATACTAATATCACAATGTATGTATTCTAGCTTTAACTAATTACATTTAAGCAAGAAATTATGCAGTGTACTTAAGTAGCAAGACTGTGAGGCATTTTCCAGAATCTATTGTAGAATGGACTAAAGTCTTAAGGTGATTAAATTGACAGCTAAGGGGACCATAAATTTATAAAATAAAAACATAAGGGAGGAATTTATAATAAATGAAGTTATTTAGCTACAGTGAAAGTCACCCTCCCCCAAATTTTCAAAATTGCTTCTGAAATTCCCCCAAATAAGGTTATACTTTTTTGAGGGGGAGGGGAGGATGCAATTTTTCCATGCGCAAAGTAGTTAAATATTCTGTGAAAGGGAAACACAAAGAGGTTTCCTAAAAAAACTTTGTTCACGTAGGTGTAGGATTAAGAATTACAAAATCTGAGCATACAGCCGAAGAGAAGGGAACTAGGACTTTTCCTCAAATCTGCCGGGACTACAGCTCGCAGGTAACCTCTGATTCCGGAAGTCATGCCCACAGCCCCCCCCCCCCCCCCAGCGCCATCTTTACAGCATACAGCCGAAGAGAAGGGCCACATGGAGGGCGGGATCCACAGCTCCCGGAGGAAAAAAAAAAACAAGTACCAAAAAGAGCCGAGATCATCGGGAAGTCCCAGATGGGGTAGGTACCGCATCCCGCCTCCCCCAGATGGAACCCCGGTGACCAGAAGCCTTTACAAGCACAGCGCGAGTATGCGGGAACTAGGACTTTTCCTCAAAACCGTGCGGCCGCTTACGCGGCTGCGCGGCATCTCTCTATATACAAAGTGATCAATGGGAAATAAACCACCCAATGTTTCTCCCTGAAAATCAGAGTTAAGTTTGGAGCACGGCCACAGCCCCAGAAACACAAGGACTTAATGCAGAACCCAGCAGCTTGGAGCAGAAAAGTGAACGGACTATGCGTTAATCCAGGCCATCATGTCTGCCTGGAGGGGAAAGGGTGTTGCCCCTTTCACCCTCTCTTCTCTGGAAAGAAGGATGGCGGCCGCATGGGAGCCTTGTGGACAGCAGGTATGAGCTGGGGGTGTGCGGGCGACTGGAACCTCATGGGAAGGGGGGCGTTCTGGTCTGTCCATCACGCCCTACCGAGGTCACCAGTTGCCCCCCACGAGCGGCTCTCCAGCACGGCCACTGCCCCAGAATCACAAGGACTTAATGCAGAACCCGGCAGCTTGGAGCAGAAAAGTGAACGGACTATGCGTTAATCCAGGCCATCAGGTCTGTCCAGAGGGGAAAGGGTGTTGCCCCATTCGCTCTCTCCTCTCTGGAAAGAAGGATGGCGGCCGCATGGGAACCTTGTGGACAGCAGGTATGAGCTGGGGGTGTGGGGGCGACTAAAACCTCATGGGAAGGGCGGCGTTTCGGTCCGCCCTTCACGCCCTACCGAGGCCACCAGTTGCCCCCCACGAGCAGCTCTCCAGCACGGCCACGACTCCAGAGCACAGAAACCAATTTCTTAACTATCTGACTTTCAGTAGAAATACTTCCAGGGTCAATAAGTAAAATAGCAGAAATCCAAAACCAACATTTAATTCTTGAACCCAGCTGTAGAAAGCAAATCACTTCACAATGCTTTTTCAGCATGTCTGATTGGGGGGGGGGGCGGTAAACTCTAAATAATAGTGGTGAATCTTATTGAAACAATGAATCTAATCAAAGCAGATAGAGTGTTAACTAGAATTCATCTGCCCCACAGGGACTGGGAGGGGTGGGGGGTGGGGTTTTATTCGGGTTCTTCATGGTAAAAAATAAGTATTGGTAAAGGGAAATGTGTTTGATATTTGCATGACTGAGACCTATACCTGAAAGCTTTGTAACCTTTCCCACAGTGATTCAATAAATAAAGAAAGAAAGAAATAAAAGAATTACAAAATCTTGGGTCTGTAGAGATATAAAAGGGTAAGGTGTTTGCCTTGCAGACTGCTGGTCTGGGTTCAATCTCTGCCATTCCTTACGGTCCCTGATACTTATCTAGGTGTGATCCCTGAGTGCAGAGCCAAGAGTACTTGCTGAGTACTTGCTGAGTACTTCTGGGTGTGCCTCAAAGAAAAAAATAATTATCAAAACTGAGTGAAGTTAGACAGAAGGAGATAGACAGAAAGATTTTTTTATATGCAGAATATGAAGAAACATCATAGAGAAACAATTAATCCCTAAAGACAACAGGAATTTATAACTGGTCTTCAGTAGGAAGCTAGCAAATTATAAGGGGTGGTGATGTGGCACTGGGGCCATGGGAGTAATAAGCAGATACTCTAGTGGAAGGTATAAGTGCTGAAAACATGCATAAAACGCTAACTTTAACAGTTTTTGTAAAACATACAGTACAAAAATAATGAAAGTTTAATATTCAACATCTATAAAGTACTCAAAGATCAACACAAAATATCCAAAAACTATCAAAAATTTGTATAGGAACATACACTTCTCTGAAAAAGACAAATGTATTACTGATAAGCACATGCAAAGGTATGCATTATCATTTATTATCATGGAAGATCAAATCAAGGCAATAGTGAAATATCATCTCACACCATTGAGAAGGGCACTTATGGAAAAAGGGGCATATATGTTAATGAGGTTATGGAACAGTGTTACTAGGAATGTTGTCCAGTTCAACCTCTATGGAAAAACAGTATGAATATCTCTCATGAAGCTACAAGTAGAGCTTTTGTATAGCTCAGAAATTTCACTTCTTTATCTGCCCCCAAGACACAAAAAACATGCACTTAAAAAGACATATACACATCATTTTTCAATATTGCGTTTAGCATTGCATTATATCTAGGATATGGAATCAATCCAAATATCCAACAACAGAGGAGTGTATAAATGTATGTATTATTGGGCAGTATACAGCAAGAAATGATCAACTCAAAAAATTTGCTGCAACTTGGATGGAACTGGAGTATATTAGGTTAAGTGAAGTAAATCCAAAGAAGATGAGCAAATGCCATAGATCTTATTTATCTGTAGTACGTAGAATAACAGGAAAAAATTAAATTTAGGAAAAGGGGGATATGTAGATTAATCTAGACCCTAGGTTATATAAATGAGTTCCAAGAAGGAAAAAAATATCATGAGGGATAAGAAGAGGACCAGAGATAAAGAGGGGCTGGGGTAAGAGACATCAGGCACACCAGTGCGTAGATGTGTGGTATATGTATATATCTACACCACAGAGACAACAACACTGTAAGCGTGAGATCCAAGCTACAACAACAAAACTCAAGAATGTAGCTGTCAAGGAGTCAGTCTGGTGGGTGAGATGGAACCTGGGACATTGGTAGAGGGAATGGTATGAAAATATTATATACCTGAAATTCCATTCTGAACAACTTTATAAGTAATAGTGCTACTTGGATTTGGGCCGAGCATCCTCCACCCAGATCCTCCAAATTCCAGTAGGCGGGGGTCACACCCACCAACTGGCCCCCTGGCGCCGTGTAATCCCATCAGCGGCCAAGACTCAGAGACTATAAAAACCAGCTCCCAGAAGAGAAGAGTGCAGTCTTCTGCCCTCGCGCCTGACTGTCCTCGCTCGCCGGGACCCCTTGGAGGGGAGCGGGTTGAGCTTTCCTCCCCGCCTGACCAGGGCTCTGGCAGCCGAAGACCTCCAGGACCAGCCACCACCATGCTGAGACCACTCTCTGCACACATGAAGGTACTGGCAGAGGGACAAAGTCACGCGGGTTCCGGGGCCGAGATCTCCAAGACTACTCGGATTTGGGCCAAGCATCCTCCACCCAGATCCTCCAAATTCCAGTAGGCGGGGGTCACACCCACCAACTGGCCCCCTGGTGCCGTGTAATCCCATCAACGGCCAAGACTAAGAGACTATAAAAACCAGCTCCCGGAAGAAGAACAGTGCAGTCTCCTGCCCCCGTGCCTGACTGTCCTTGCCACCGGGGCCCCTTGGAGGGGAGCGGGTTGAGCTTTCTTCCCCGCCCCGACCAGGGCTCCGGCAGCCGAAGACCTCCAGGACCAGCCACCACCATGCTGATACCACTCTCCGCACACATGAAGGTACTGGCAGAGGGACAAAGTCACGCGGGTTCCGGGGCCGAGATCTCCAAGCCTACTCGGATTTGGGTCAAGCATTCTCCACCCAGATCCTCCAAATTCCAGTAGGCAGGGGTCACACCCACCAATTGGTTCCCTGGCGCCGTGTAATCCCATCAGTGTCCAAGACTCAGAGACTATAAAAACCAGCTCCCGGAACGCGAATGCGGCCGTGCGACATCTTATTATGACATCTTATTATCTCATTCCTATTTTGGACAAACTTGCAGGCTATCGAATGTAGCCTGCCCACAAGGCAGAGTCTGGCAAACTCCCCGTGGCATACCCAATATGCCAAATACCAGTAATAATGATGGGTCTCATTCTCCTAAAGAGCCTTGAATATAATCTCAGGGCTAGGATGGAGACGTTACTGGGACCTGCTCGAGGCAATCGACAATTAACAGGATGATTTGTGATTTGTGATTTGTGAGTGCTTCAATATATTTTTAAAAAGGAAGAGCAAGAAAACAATTATCAAAGATGTTGAAGTATTAGGTACACTGGATAGTTCCCATTCTTAGCATAGCATTCCAAATCCCCTTTGATTTCAGTTCTCCCTTTGTGATTCTTTGTACTTCTTTTGTTTGCCCACTTTAATTAGCAACACCACCATTCTCTCTCATTATTTTATTTTGACTTTATTTTAGTTAAGTGCTCAGATATAATCCCTTTACACTCAAGGATAACTCTGGATGGGACTCAGAGAACCATATAGGGTAGTGGAATCAAACTCGGGTCAGCCACATACAAGGGAAGTACCTTTTCTGCTGTACTATCATTGGCTCTGTACTACTCATCTGACTAAAATTTCTTCTAGCTAATATTTACATGAGAAATTCTTTCTTGGCAATCATGTATTGGCTAATCAGAGGAGATCTTTTCTGGACCAAAAAATTAGTACCTTCTCTTAATTTGTTTTTAAATATATTTTCTGTTACTGGTTAATCGTATGTAGTTTATTAAAATTCTATTGTTTTTGACTCATTTTTGTGACTGACAAGTCCTTTCCGCCCTCAATAAATGTATTCTCAAATGAAGTAAACACCTGCCAACCTGAAAAATTATATTATAATTTATATTAATTAGAACTCAATGATATATAAATTCCCTTCCTCAGTTACAGGAGTCACAGTTCATGAATTCACAAATCACATTCATTTAGTGCTTATACTATTAGAAAGTGCAGATGTCAAACACTATCCATAATGTTATCTAAAACATCATCTAGAAGGTTATGATTTTTGCAAAAGCATGAGAGAATGGGAGTGAACTAATCTTGAGAAGAATGAATCATTACAGTTTGATGCTGGTTCTCAGAATTTTATTGAGGCAATGAACAATTTCAAGATTTTAATAGCCTTATACTATAATAGCAGAGTTTTTTTTTAATTGAATCACCATGATACACAGTTAAAAAATTTTCGTGTTTGAGTTTAAGTCATACAATGATTGAATACCCATCCCTCCATCAGTGCACATTCTCCACCATCAGTGTCCCCAGTATACTTCCCCTTTCCAACTCTCATGATCATGAACACGACCACCCTCTTGTTCGTTGATTGCTTCAAGCAGGCCCCAGTAACGTCTCCTTCATCCTAGCCCTGAGATTTTTTTTAAAAGTGCCATATTCAAGGCTCTTTCAGGGTTAGGAGAATGAGACCCGTCATTGTTACTGTTATTTGGCATATTGGGTACACCAGAGGGAGTTTGCCAGACTCTGCCATGTGACCAGGTTACATTAGGTAGTCTGCCAGTTTGTTCAAAGTAAGAATGAGATAATAAGATGTTGCATGGCAGCAAATGCCGCCGTGCACTTCCTGGAGCTGGGTTTTATACTCTCTGGGTCTTAGCCGTTGATGGAATTACACGGCACCAGGGGGCCACTTGGTGGGTGTGACCCCTGCCTACTGAAATATGGAGGATCTGGGTGGAGATTCTCAGCCCTGATCCGAGTAGGCTTGGAGATCTCAGCCCTGGGACCTGCATGCCTTTGTTCCTTTGCCAGTACCTTCATGCTTGTGGAGAGTGGTCTCAGCATGGTTGTGGCTGGTTCTGGAGATCTTCGGCTGCCGGAGCCCTGGATGGGGCTGGGAGGGAAACTCAACCCGCTCCCCAATACTCTCTCTCTACTTTGGGGCATTATAGTTTGCAGTATAGATACTGAGAGGCTATCACGTTTGGTTTTTTATCTGCTTTCAGCACATACCTCCCATCACGAATGATTCCTCCAACCATCAATGACTTAAGAGAAGAGTTTCTTTGGGAATTAAATAAACTATTTCCTGTGGATTGGTATTTACTCAGTCACTCAAGAACTCTGACTATGGAAGCTCCTCATCCTACAGCTGTAACATCTAATGCTTTCTCAGTCATAATGGCAAAGAAAGAGTTTAGAAATCACAGTTTGTATTTCTCTACCTATCAGCAGAAGTCACATAAGCTATTGCTATTTCTATGAAACATCACTAGCTAAAATGAATTACATGACTCTAACCACAAATATTCATGAAATGTAAACAGATTTACCTATGAATGTAATATATGAATCATCTTTCCATGATACTGATAATGAGAGGTGAAAAATTATGGAGAGAAGTCACAATTACTTCTGAACTTTCCTATGTATATTTAATTTAAACCTGAATGTAAGCAAGTATCTCAGATATTTAGCTGTCCAGAGAGAGAGGTTAACTTACAGTAACCAAAAGAGACACTGAATATAGCATCCCAACAGAAGACAGATAATGAACTGATGAATAATATATGGGTAACACTAATTATGTGTTAAGTACTGGTGGAACTAGAATGCACAAGCCAAATATTAACTTGCTTGATCTGACTTTTGACTTCAGTATATGAGAAATAAAATTGCTCCATATTAATAATTCCACTTAATTATAATTTAAGTGATACAAAGTGTATACATAGAACTATAACATAAAACTATAAAATGAGAAAAATGCTTTGTAAAGTTGATTAGCAATTTTGGCTTGGTCTGCACAGGACAGGAACTGAGACACACTTCGTGGAAACAAACCTGAACCGCTCTGGGCAATCTCTCCTCATTCAAACAGGTACCCGCCTGGTGCCAGGTGCCAGGGATCCTTTCCAGAGCCATGGCCGCTAATGTGGCCTCAAGTTATTCTCCCACTACATTTACCATAGGAACAATGAGTTACCCTCTTAGATGGAAGCTTCACTAGGTTAGCTTAACCACCAGAAACACATTAGCCAATAATTCATTAAGCCCATCTCAATTCATTCGGCATCTCTAGCAGAATAGTAACAGTGAACGTGAAGGTCTAAACCACACTGGTCACAATGGTAAAGCAATGCAAAAGCCCACCAAACTTTCTTATTGATGAGGCTAGCCCAGAATACACCAACAGTGTTGGAGTGCTATACAATTTCTCTGACAAGGAATTTATAAGAGAGCTACTGAGGATGCTTAGGAAGCTTAAAGAAACAATAGAAAGCAGTGCCAATAAAAGACAAGAGGATTTGAAGGTAGAAATGAGGAAAATGCAACGGGAAATGTCTGACATGAAAAACCTGGTAGGCGAATTGAAAAACTCAGTGGAAGGCCACAGCAGCAGAGTAACAGCTGCTGAGGACAAAATCAGTGAGCTCGAAGATGAAGTCCAGAGACTCTCCAGAAAAAGAGCTGAAAATGGAAAAGAGACTCACAATTTGGGAACACATGGCAAGAGAAGATCATGATGAAGCCAAGGGGGGTAACATACGAATTACTGGAGTCCCAGAGGGACAGGAAGAAAACCCTGAGTAAGAAGAAACTGTCAAAGACATCATTGCTACATCGTTTCCAGAGCTGAAGAAAACATGTGACCACATTCAGGAGGCCCGAAGGGTACCAGCTAGAAGAAATCTGAATAAAAATACCCCAAGACACATCCTGATCAAAATGACCAAAACCTTAGATAGAGACAAAGTTATGAAAGCAGCAAGATCAAAGAAAGAAATTTCCTACAAAGGAGCATCCTTAAGATTCACAGCTGATTAGTCTGATGAAACCTCATGGCCCGAAAACAGTGGTGGGACATAGTGAAAAAACTCAATGAAATAAATGCCTCACCAAAAATACTTTACCCAGCAAGACTTTCATTCATAATAGAAGGAACAACACACAGTTTCACAGACAAACAATAGCTCAGGAATTTCATAGGCTCAAAACCATGGTTACAAGAATAACTAAATGGGCTACTTTAAGACAAGACAGGCCCCTCAAATACACAAAATTTCAACAGAAAAATGGAACAAAAACCCCATAACAATAATCTCTCTTAACGTCAATGGGCCAAACACACCAATTAAAAGACAGAGTGTCAGGATGTATTAGAAAGTTGAACTTACCATTCTGCTGCCTGCAAGAAACACATCTCAATAGTCAAAGCAAACACAGGCTCAGAGTCAAAGGCTGGAAAACAATCCTACAAGCAAACAGCTCCCATAAAAAAGCTAGGGTAGCCATTCTAATATCAGACCACATTGATTTCAGGGTGAAGAAGGTCACAAGAGACAGTGAAGGCTATTTCTTATTGATCAAGGGATCTGTACAACAGGAAGAACTTACAATACTAAACGTATATGCACCTAATGAGGGAACAGCAAAGTACTTAAAAAAACTACTCATAGACTTAGAGAAAGACATTGATAGCAACACAATACTAGTGGGAGACTTCAACACCGCTTTATCACCTCTTGATAGATCAACCAGACTCAAGTTTAGCAAGGACATACTTAATCTGAGGGAAACAATGGAAGAAAGGGAATTAGTCGATATTTAAAGGACAATTCATCCTCAAAAAGCTGAAAAAACTTTCTTCTCAAGCTTGCATGGAACATTCTCCAAGACAGACCACATGCTGAGTCACAAAACATACCTCCATAAAATTAAGAAGATAGAGATTGTATCAACAATCTTCTCAGACCACAATGCACTGAAATTAGAAGTAAATCACACACAAAAACAGAAAACTAAATCAAACACGTGGAATTAAACAGTGAACTATTGGACATGAGTGGCTTAGAAAGGAAATCAAAGAGGAAATCAAAAGATTCCTAGAAATGAATGAAAATGAGGACACGAGTTACCAAAACTTATGGGACACAGCAAAAGCTGTGTTAAGAGGAAAGTTTATAGCTCTACAAGCATTCCCTAGAAAGGAGGAGCGAGCCCACATAAGTAACCTAACCTCACAGCTTAAGAGCTTGGAGAAGGACCAACAAAAGGAACCCAACCCAAACAGGAGGAAGGAAATAATAAAACTCAGAGCAGAGATAAATGAGATGGAAACGAAAAAAACAATCTGAAATATCAATGAAACCAAGAGCTGGTTCTTCGTGAAAATAAACAAGATCAATAAGCTTCTAGAAAAACTCACAAAGAAAGGGAGAGAGAAAACCCTAATAAACTAAATCAGAAATGAAAAGGGGGTCATTACAACAGAAACTACAGAAATTCAAAGGATCCTCAGGGAGTACTTTGAGAAGGTTTATGCCACGAAACATGAAAACCTCGAGGAAATGGATAAATTGCTAGATTCCTACAGACTCCCAAGGCTGAACTAAGAAGGCCTGGGTTACCTGAATAGACCTATCACCATCAAGGAAATTGAAATGGTAATAAAAAGTCTCCCCAAGCACAAAAGTCCCGGCCCAGATGGATTAACTAGTGAATTCTTCCAAATCTTTAAAGAGGATTACTCCCAATCCTCTTTAAGATTTTCCATGAAATTGAAATATCAAAAACACTTCTGAACAGTTTCTACGAAGCAAATATCACCCTGATACCAAAAGCAGACAGTGATACCACTAAGAAAGAGAATTGCAGGCGATATTCCTGATGAACACAGTTGCAAAGATTCTCAACAAACTATTAGCAAATAGAATCCAATGACTCAACAAAAGCTCATATACCATGACCAAGTAGGATTCAAACCAGGGATGCAAGGATGGTTTAACATTAGGAAATAGATCAACATAATCCATCATATCAACAAAAGAAAAGATGAAAGTATATGATCATATCAATAGATGCAGAGAAAGCATTTGACAAGATCTAGCACCCCTTTATGATGAAAACCCTTGCCAAAATGGGTATAGAGGGAACTTGCCTCAACATAGTTAAACCCATATACCACAAGCATAGAGCAAGCATCGTCCTCAATGGGGAAAAACTGAGAGCCTTCCCTCTAAGATCAGGGACTAGACAAGGATGCCCACTTTCTCTATTACTGTTCAATATAGTACTGCAAGTACTTGCAATAGCGATTAGGCTAGAAAAAGACCTTAAGGGCATTCAGGTAGGAAAGAAAAAAAATAATTTCTCACTATTTGCAGATGATAAGATATTATACTTAGAGAACCCTATAACCTCTACCAAGAAACTCTAGAAACAATAGACTTGTATAGTAAATTTGCAGGCTATAAAATCAATACCCAAAAGTCCATGGCTTTCTTATATGCAAACAGTGAGAGAGATGAAAGTGACAGGAAAAAAAAACAATCCCGTTCACAATTGCGCCCCAGAAAATCATGTTCCTAGGAATGACCTTAACTAAGGGAGTAAAGGACTTGTACAAAGAAAACTACAAACGCTACTTTAGGAAATAAAAGAGGACACAAGAAAATGGAAAGATATTCCCTACTCATGGATTGGGAGAATTAACATTGTCAAAATGGCAATACTTCCCAAAGCATTGTACAAATTCAATGTGATCCCTATAAGGATACCCATGACATTCTTCAAAGAAATGGATCAAACACTCCTGAAATTCATATGGCACAATAATCTCCCACGAATAGATAAAGCAATTCTTGGGAAAAAGAAAATGGGAGGAATCAACCTCCCTAACTTAAAACTCTACTACAAAGCAATAATAATTAAAATAGCATGGTACTGAAACAAAAGCAGAGCTGCAGACCAATGGAACAGGGTTGAATATACTGACATCTCCCCTCAAACATATGATCATCTAATCTTTGATAAAGGAGCAAGATAGTGGAGTAAGGAAAGCCTCTTTAACAAATTGTACTGGCAAAACTGGATGGCTACATGCAAAAAAATGGGCTCAGATCTCTCCCTAACACCATATACAAAAGTAAGATCAAAATGGATTAAAGACCTCAATATCAGACCGGAAACCATAAGGTACATTGAACTCAAAGTTGGCACAACCCTCATGACATTGAAGCTAATGGTATATTCAAAGATGTCATGCCACTGGCCGAGCAAGTGAAAACAGAGATAGACAAATGGGACTATCTTAAACTGAGAAGCTTCTGCATCTCAAAAGAAACAATGACCAAAATACAAAGACAGTCTACAGAATGGGAAAGGATATTTGCAGAATACACATCCGACAATAGGTTAATATCAAGGATATACAAAGTACTAGTTGAACTCCACAAGAAGAAAACATCCAACCCTATTAAAAATGGGGCAACAAAATGAACAGAAACTTTCTGAAAGAAGATCTGAATGGCAAAAAGGCACTTGAGGAAATGCTCTATATCATTAATTATCAGGGAGATGCAGATCAAAACCATGATGAGATATCATCTCACACCACAGAGACTGGCTCACATCCAGAAGAACAAAAACAACCAGTGCTGGCACGGATGTGGTGAGAAAGGGACTCTCTTTTACTGCTGATGGGAATGCCAACTGGTTCAGTCCTTTTGGAAAACAGTATGGACGATTCTCAAAAAATTAGAAATTGAGCTTCCATTTGACCAAGCAATGTCACTGGGAATATATCCCAGAAAGGCAAAAAAAGTATAGTCAAAGTGACATCTCCACTTGTTTATTCATTGCAGCACTGTTTACAATAACCAGAATCTGGAAAAAAACTGAGTGCCCGAGAACAGATGACAGGTTAAAGAAACTTTGGTACATCTACACAATGGAGTACTAGGTAGCTGTTAGAAAAGATGAAGTCATTAAATTTAGATACATGAAAAGTATCATGCTAAGCCAAATGAGTCAGAAAGAGAGGGATAGACATAGAAAGATTGCATTCATCTGGGGAACATAAAGTAACAAAACAGGAGACTAATACCCAAGAATATTCTAAATTAGTACCAGGAGGTTTACTCCGTGGTTTGGAGACCAGCCACACAAGCTAGGGGGAAAGGCAGCTCAGAGAGAGAAGGGAGCACCAAATAAAGGGTGTTTGGATTATCCTTCCAGGATGGGAGAAGCATGCTGAATGTAGACTATAAACCAAACATGATTGCCACTCAATGCCTCTTTTGCAAACCACAACACCTAAAAGGAGAGAGAGCACAAAGGGAATGCCCTGCCACAGAGGCAGAGTGAGATGGAGCGGATGGAGCGTGGGAGGGATACTGGGACCCGTGGTGGTGGAAATGGGCACTGGTGGAGGGATGCGTACTTGATCATTGTTTAACTGAAACCCAAGCACAAAAATTTGTAAGTCTACAACTGTACCTCATGGTGTTTCGTTAATAAAAATTTAAAAAACTACTCCATTCAAAACAAAAAAGAAAAAACACAAAACAAAAAGCCACTCCATTCTTCTATGACTCACCATGCTTTCTGTTATCTTGCTTGCTTGCTTTTCTTTTCTTTCTTTTTTTTCTTTTTGTGAACAGGAAGCAAGTTTATATATGCCAAATATATTTAAATTTCACTGTGGTTATATCACTTTTCCTATCATCTTTCTTAAGGTATAAATGTCTGTAAAAGAATTTTAAGCTCATATATTTCCAAGTTAGTATTGATATTTTTAATTAAATAACTGTTATTTACAAAGTTATGAAAACTGAGTTTTAGGCATATAAATTTCAACACCAATCCGTCCATAAGTGCCAACGTTCCTCCACCGGTGTTCCTCTCTCCACCCAATCCCAACTCCAAGAAAGTTTTGATTGGAATTTATTTAGAAAGATTTGAGGGGAGAAAAAGAGAGAAGTATGTTTTGAAGAAAGAACATGGGCTTCTCCAGAGTGGAAATAAGCTAGAGAAGAAAACAAGTAAGACAAGTAAGCAAGATGTGTGTTCAAGGGAGAACACAAGCTTGAAGTTAAGCTTTGCTTTCCTTTTATTGACAAGGATAGCTGGAGATCCGAAAAAGTAGATTTAATTATCTACTGGACACATTATCAAGAGAGTCAGTTCATAAATGACTTTCAAGAGAATAGAAACTCAAATGACATTCCTAACTTTACAAATATTTTCTTAGTCAGAAGTTATGACCTCAACAACCCTGGTGCCTTTATTTAAGCCCAGTGTCCTATATACTCTCTGATAGACTGTGCTAGAAAATTCCTTAGTGTTATATGACCCAGAGTGATTGGAAGGGCATAATACACACATTTCACTTCTCTCACTGCAGAGGGATAATAGCCTTCACAGCACCACTGGCATGCCTGTGTCCCATTCAGCATTGTCTCTCTTCCAGAATAGGCACATTCAGCTTTCTGTGCTGGATTCAGCTTTCATACATTCAGGAAAGGGTACATTACAGCCAACATATTGTTGAAGCTGCAACATCAGTTGATGATACATAATTCATTACACAGTAGTAGGGCCATGTTTTGCTTTGACTTAAGTGCCAATGACTCTGAGACGAATTTCTTTCTTTTTTTTTTTCCTTCAATGATTTTTAAAGGCTTAAAGTAGTGTACATAATGCATTTTCTGGTCATTTTGTCATTTCAATCTTCCCACTTGTGATTGCCTACATGATAATGGAACTCTGCAATCATATTAGGGGTGTGTGGGAAATCTATGGCCAATTTAGTCACTCAAGCAGTGCTCAAAATCTCTGGGTTAGAGCTGCAATGGGAGATAACTTGCCACAAGATGAGCTGCTTGGAACTCTGCAAAATGTATGCTTCAGTGCTTTCTGGAACAGCTCAGAGCTGTGCATGGACTCACAGAAAAGATGGAAATGGCAACACAGATGCCAGGAGTCACAGATTTGTTACTTTTGGGATAATGACTGTACTGATAGTTGGTTAACTTATTTTTCAAGGATGATTTGGACACTATGGTCTGAAAAAATTTACCACCAAATACTTAGCCAGTTTTGGACCCATTTTTCTGAATAATCCTGCTCTGTTATGCAACAGAAAATATAAAAAGTAAAATATTTCATACCTTTTTTTTTTAAAGCACATGAGCATAAAGTCTTATCAGTCACATCATATGATTTTCAGGGATAAAAGGTTTTGGGATAACCAACATGGAGCTACTAGGTAGTTTCTGGCCATAATATTCTCTTATTAATATCTGTAGTCTGTGTAGAATGACTGGATTTCCATGGTACATTTAAAAAATGATTACGTAGAAGTAGTGATCCAACCAAACCAGCTAGTTTAACCACTAACAGTAGACACAATGCATAGATTTTCTAAGTTCTTAAGTTCAGATTCTGAATTATTTAAAATTCTTACACAGGCACTCGAGTGATAGAAGATAAGGTGCTTACCTTTTCTGTGGCCAAGTGGGGTTAGATCCCCAACACCGCATGTGGTCCCACAAGTCCCACCAGGAGTGTTCCATGAGTACAGAGCCAGGACTAAGTCCAGATCACTGCTAGGTGTGGCTCAAACAAATGATAAAAGAATTCTTATGCAAAATTTCTTAAATAAATACATTTGGGAGTCATATTTGGTGATAGTCAGGGGTTATTCCCAATGTTGTGCTTGAGGCTGTTCCAGTTGTGTTCAGGAGACCATGAGGTGTAAGCGATCAAACCCAGGCCTCAAGCATGTAAAGCATGCACCCAGACTATTGAACTATCTCTCCAGTCATGACTATGTTATTCCACAACACAAGAGTACTATATAGAATATTAGACCTGCATGCAACACCGATTTGCACTCACCCATTGAAATTCTTAAGTAATTCTAGAATATTCCTTCCTTTAACAATTGAGATAGCAACCTGCCATAGTGATGGCAGATCAGCCCTCCTCTCAAAAACAAAAAGCATGAAATTTCTGTTTTCAATTTTTTCTATGATATCTTATGGTTGCAATAGTATGAATTTAGTTAACAGAATGAATGCACCTAGTTACTGTGTACCATCACCATCAACACAGTGTTCATGACCCACATTTTGTCCTTATCTCTTCTCTGGTCTGATTTCCCCCTCCCAACAGAAGGTGTATGTCTGGTGGTGGCTACCGGGCACATAAGGATGACAGTTAATGAGCTTGCGTACAACATATTGCTGTTAATTTCCTGGTGTCATTGCTCAAGAAAAAAGTATGTGATTTGAGGAGAAAGCCAAAGAAGTCATTCCCACAAGGTGCTACAGCTGGTGTGTTGGAGTTAATCCTTGGAGCAGTGGGAGCACATAAAAGTTGTATGTCACACAGTCTGGCAACAGATCTGAAGCATGAACACAGGCAAAGGCAGACACAGGTGCAGAATGACCTTGAAATAGGGGAGATGTATTGAACTACTTGCTCTTCCAGCAATTTTCTAGGTATTAGATAGAGGTGAGTGGGACCAGGTGAAGTCTAATGTCTTAAGGAATTTATTAGAGATGCAACCCTTTTTCCTCCTTCTTTCATCGTTTTTTTCTGTCCTGTGTGGATGGTAGAAGGCAGCTGGAAGAGAAAGATGGAGGATAACAGCACATGAGTTTGGTCAAAGGGTCATTTGACTTTTCACTGACTACCAACACTCGAAAGAAGGTAGCCCTCCTATTGAGTGGAGTCTATTGCAGTTTGTTCTATCTCTAGAGTTGAATATTGTGATATGCTTATAGTTCTGCTTTCCTCAGAGAGAAGACTCTTTGAAGCTTTTCTCCCTTGATATTTTCCTTTATCGATAGCACAGCGGTAGGGCGTTTGCCTTGCACGCAGCCAACATGGCCGACCCGAGTTCGATTCCTCCGCCCCTCTTGGAGTGCACAGCAAGCTACCGAGAGTATCTCGCCCGCACGGCAGAGCCTGGCAAGCTCCCCATGACGTATTCGATATGCCAAACACAGTAACAGCAAAGTCTCCAATGGAGACGTTACTGGGCCCGCTTGAGCAAATCGATGATCAACGGGAGGGCCTTTACTTACTTTACTTACTTTATTTTCCTTTATACATTTATTTCTTTGGTATCCCATAGTGGAGTAGGCCAGCCAAATTCTTGACCATTGTGTCTAAGTGTTGAACTCTCAGTGTATGTGGGGTTTGACCTATATTTATGAGGGAAGAGACTTTTTATTTTCTATTTTGTGGAGGGAGACTAACTTAAACTGCAGTTTAGACAGATGTTTCATCTTATAATGTTGAGGTTTTTGCTCTGATAAAGCTGTCTACATTTAATTGAGCCATTTGAACAAGCATTTTACCCTTATATTGGGTATTTCCTGGGAGGGACTATCTGACATATATTCTAGTTATACATAAAGCATTTTTTATTTAAAAATCATCCCATGGATGATCTTGCTCAGTATGGAGTTTTACAGGATCACCTGCTCTATTAAAGGCTAAGGAGGTAGAATCTGGGGACAAAATTCAGATGCAAGAAAAACTGCTTCTATTTCTATAATAAGTAGTAGTAAAAAACGTCCAGGTGGTCACTGGCCATTCCCAGTGACAGCTTTCCCACTTATTTGAGGTAGCTGTGCCTATGCTTACAAAGAGAGTTGAAGTTAATTAGCACGTGTTTATATTCTTCTGCAGTCTAGACCCAGAGTGCTCAAGCACTGCAATCACTGAATGCTGTGGTTCTCAGGAGCCTCTGAGGTCTCCGGGATCACTCATAGTTGTGCATGTTAGACATGCTATACCTTTGAGCCATGTCAAAAAGTCCTAAATATATTTTTGTTTGTTGTTTTGTTTGGGGACCAAACATGATATTGCTAAGGAACTACTGGTGTACTGTTGGAGAGACTACCAAATAGCATATTTTAATGAGGGATAAACATCTCTTTAAGATTAGATCTAGTCTCTCACCACTTAATACCTGCACTGCAGACCACAACATCCTAAAGAAGGGAGTGACTGAAAAGGGAATCTACCTGTCACAGGTAGAGAAGGGTGGTAAAACGGGGATGGAGGAGGGATACTGGGAACACTGGTGATGGAGAATCGGCACTGGTGGAGGGATGGGTACTCGATCATTGTAAGACTTAAATATGAGCATGAAAGTTTGTAAGTCTATAACTATCTCATGGAGATTCATTTAAAAATAAAAAAATAAAAATAAATAAATAAAATAAATAATAAAGAAATAAATAAAAGAACTAGATCTTGTCTCATTTGATAGCCAAACAAATATAAAGAGATTTATTATTACTTATTTATAGATGAGAACTGAGAGACGGAATGAAGGTGTCCTGCCCGAGGACACAGGGCTAGGGATGGCAACTGAGGGACAAAATTAGGTTTTCTCATTGCCCACTTCCTGGGCCACTGCTAACATTCTACCAGTTTTAAACACATAAAGTCAAACTCGCTGTTTCACTTCCAATTCATACACCAACAGTAACCTATTTTCTTATTCTTTTTACATTTTTTCATGCTACCTAGCAGTACTCAGGGACACAGAAGCCTTCCAAGAATACTACTTAGCCTTGCTGTGCTAGCCTGATGACTTCTAGTGCATAGAAACACCAGGGCTTCCCCAGACTGAGAGTCAAACCCACAGCCTCACATGCTCCACGCCTCTGAGCTCTCTCTGCTAGGGCCAATAACATATTTTAGAACAGTTGTAGCAAGAGCACTTTCACTTAGATATGAACAATGCAAGATAGTATTTTACAGTAGTCTGTTTCTGAATTTCCACCTTTGGTGATAGTGCTACCATTTATTATTAGGGAAACATAGCTTAGCTATTTGAAGTCTTTCCTTCTTTCTTTTCTGGGATGAGTGGATTTGGGGTGATATTCAGCAATACTCAGAAACTATTTCTGAATTTGTGTTCAGAAGTGACCCCTGGGGTGCTTATCAGATCAAGACAGTGCTAAGGATGGAACTGGAGTCAGCCACTTGTGAAGCCAATAACTTGACCCCTACACTATTTCTCCAGCCTCTCTATTGAGCAGATTTTTTTTAAATTCCAAAATAATTACAATAAAATGCTATACTATACACCATTAGATCTAATTGGGAGCTTTATTTCTTTCTCTGAGGAAGTTGGATCATAAAAGTTAACTTACAGTGAAGAGTTAAAAGACATTCTTTTTGAAGTAGATTTATTTTGTTGAGGAAAAAATCGGTTAAATTTAAAATTCTGTGGAGAAAATTCACTTATTATGGAAAGAAGAAATCTGCTGAACTACCCAAAAATAACTCAGGCGGTGAACATTCTCCAGCTTGCCTACACTATTGATACATTTAGTTTACTACTTTGATTCCATCTGCCAGATATACCTGGTTTCAGATGGAGTGGAATTTGCTAGATGAATTAATGAACATTATGGGAACATTATGGAATATTTAAGGAAAAAGTACTTGATTTGGTGCATTATATATTTAATGAGTTCATTAAGTATAATCACCATGCCCTTAATGTTAACAAATTTTAAATAAAACTGTAAATAAAATAAAGCTTAAAATATATTAAATATATTTATAAAATCACACATATCAAATATCAAATAATGTAAAACTTTTATAGGACACCTATCAATATCATACTTCCTAATATGAGGTGATAAAGACATAAATTTGAGGAAATTTTTTTCCCTAAATAAAGTTCCAAGGCAACAAGCTTGGACTTGATGTAGACAAAATCATTTCCTAGCAAATAATTGAGACTTGTTTATAATTTTATTCAGAACATATGTTTATGAGAAATATTTAATATTTTGGAAAAGGGTTGTAATTTTGAGAAGTATTTCCCATGCAAAATTTCTGTTGAGTTCTTTTAGGTGTTGTCTTACCACTCTCAAGAGACACATAGCTGAATTAGTCAATATCTTCACTGAACGTGGCAAGAACTGAGTTTTGGCGTTGCATGTTCTAGAGCTAAAATTTTAGCTGTTCTGTTAAGGACTTTGGCAAGTGAGTGAGCGCATGTATGATCAGTGTGTATATATATTAGAAATGACAATGCCAATTGCATAGAATAAAAGCAATGGTTAGTTTTATTAAAAGTACTCAATGTTCTTGACACATTTTTTTTTGCACTCAGAATGACTCAGACATGTATACAGTATGAGGACTTATGGTTAATGGTCAACTGTGAGAGAAAACCAGCTTCAATTAGTGAAAACTCCAAAACTCTACTGTATATTATGGTTAAAAAGTAAGTAGAGTTGTAGTGAGACTAAAAAGACCTTTCTACTTTTGGACTCTGCATATGAACTCAAAAGTTTTCAATAGGATCACTGAACAGTCTATGCAAATCGAATTCCTTTTGAATAGCCTTTCAAATGCAGATATGACCAAAAATTTTGATATCATCATCTGGACTGATTGAAGCAACCTGACACTTGAAATTTACACAGAAAAAATGGGAAAAATAACAAGGACACAGAGTCTGTAAGGAGGGAGATCACGAAGCAGTTGGTAACCTTAAAAATGTGTGAGATCTCACATGATAAGTTTGATGCCAAGACTAAACTCGAATGCTTGAGAAGCAGGAAAATTACCTCCCTCTCCTCCTCAGCCACATGATACAAAGATATCAAACTTTGCAACAAGAAAATTGCAAGTAGAATTTTTATTTCTATTCACTTTTGATAAATAACATGACTACTAATATTCTATTAATGTGTGTTGAAAGACATCAGTAGTAGAGAGTTAAAACAGAGAAGAGATACATCTGAAAGTCTATTTCTAAGAAGGAAATGGAGAGCAGAAAAGAGACAGAAGCCCTGCCTTGTAGGCAGCGCATTCTAAAACTTTGGTGTACTTAAGGAACACCTGGGTCTTAGCCCAGATCTTAAGCACTAGAATATGCAAGCCTTGCCAACCTGACAAGGTTGCTAAGGCTACTGAGAGAATCCATTGTGGTAGCAGATGTAGAACATCATGTTAACTGCATTACTACGCAAACATATGCTGTGAGTACTTTGTCTCTTTGGGATCAGCAAAGGAAACTGAATCAGCAGTAACAAAAGAACATGGATATGGGAAACTGCTCCTGGATCAATATCGTAATCCTTTCATTCGTTCATTTACTATTTCTTCAATAAATACTTCCTGAGCATAAACAATGGCTTTGGCACCATTTCTGGTGCTGAGAATATTCTAGAGAAGTAAAGAGTCAGAGTTAGTGCCCTCAAGAAACTTTTTTTTAAATCGTAGAGCAGCCAGCCTATAATCCAGCAGATAAGACAGTTGCTGAGGATGTATGGAGATATTCCTGAGGAAGGGATATTTGAGCAAAGTTGGATTAAGGGAAAATGAGTCAAGCAAATACCCAGAACAACAAGGTCAAGTCATTAGGGAAGAATTTTATTTCATTTGTTAGAGAAGCAGCAAGAAAATCTAGAGCACAGCAACAAGAGGATTTATGGATGAGGATCTGATTCAGGATGGTCAGGGAAGGATCCTCCTGTACCTGGGAGGGGTCTAAATTTTAAGTGAAGGTGGAGGCTGTTGGAGGGCTATCAGCAGAGTAGTTATATGTCTGCATTTTATGAAAATAGTTCATGACTGTTGAGTGAATGAGAGAGAACGAAAACAATGCCACTATAGAATCCTTTATAGAATCTGCGTAAATGGAATGGGTAAAAAATAAAGTGAGGTCAAGCAGGTGCAAAAATTTGCTAGATTGGGATGTCTTGGAAAAATGCCAGGAATCAACTCTGGTCTGCTCTAGGCATGCACTCCCATATTAATCCATAGGTTTATGTTATATGTACAAAATTCTTAGATTTAGATGTAAGTATTGTGAGTGCTGGAGAGATAGCACAGCGGGTAGGGCGTCTGCCTTGCAAGCAGCCAACATGGCCGACCCGAGTTCGATTCCTCTTCCCCTCTCGGAGAGCCCGGCAAGCTACCGAGAGTATTCATATGCCAGACACAGTAACAACAAAGTCTCCAATGGAGACGTTACTGGGCCCGCTCGAGCAAATCGACGATCAACGAGAGGGCCTTTTATTGTGAGTGCAAATTTCTTTGCCTCAAACCTCTTGGGACATCGTGGGTGATCAATAAAATTTTTATATTAGATAGGAACAATGGCAATATGTAAATTTGTTATGCTATATCACAGCTCAGGTAAAGGTAAAGGCCCTCCCGTTGATCATTGATTTGATAGAGCGGGCCCAGTAACGTCTTCATTGGAGACTTTGTTGTTACTGTGTTTGGCACATCGAATATGTCACGGGTATCTTGCCAGGCTCTGCTGTGCGGGCGAGATACTCTCTGTAGCTTGCCGGGCTCTCCGAGAGGGGAAGAGGAATCGAACTCGGGTCGGCCATGTTGGCTGTGTGCAAGGCAAACGCCCTACCGCTGTGCTATCGCTCCAGCCCCCCAAATTTTGTTAGGTATTACCAGAAGTATTTAAACTGTTTTTATCCTTGTTGGTAGCTTGCCAGGCTCTCTGAGAGGGGTGGAGGAATCGAACTCGGGTCGGCCATGTTGGCTGCGTGCAAGGGCAAACGCCCTACCGCTGTGCTATCATTACAGCCCCGCCCCGCCCCGACCAGGGCTCCGGCAGCCAAAGACCTCCAGGACCAGCCACCACCATGCTGAGACCACTCTCCACACACATGAAGGTACTGGCAGAGGGACAAAGTCACACGGGTTCCGGGGCCAAGATCTCCAAGCCTACTAGAATTGGGGCCAGGCATCCTCCACCCAGATCCTCCAAATTCCAGTAGACGGGGGACAGATACACCAACTGGCCCCCTGGCGCCGTGTAATCCCATCAACGGCCAAGACCCAGAGACTATAAAAACCAGTTCCCGGAACCACGCAGCAGCATTTGCGGCCTCACGACATCTTATTATGACATCTTATTAACTCATTCCTACTTTGGACAAACTGGCAGGCTACCGAATGAAACCTGCACACACGGCAGAGTCTGGCAAACTCCCCGTGGCGTACCCAATATGTCAAATACCAGTAGCAATGATGGGTCTCATTCTCCTAAAGAGTCTTGAATATAATCTCAGGGCTAGGATGAAGGAGACGTTACTGGGGCCTGCTCAAGGCAATCGACGAATAACAGGATGGTCGTGATTCGTGATATCACAGCATCCTCAGAAGGAGAATTTAATCACTTGGACACAGAGTTTGATTGAAATAGCATTATTATCCAATCAATTTGTGTGTGTGTGTGTGTGTGTGTGTTCATTTGAGTACACTGTGCAGACATGTATGATAATTGATCATCCAACCTATGGACAAAATGTAAATTTGTAGTCTCTTATATTCAAAGATTATTGTTAAACCATTTAGAGATGAGAAGAAAAATGAGACTCAAAACACTTGAATAATATCACATCTAACTCCTATTTCTAGGTTTCTTAAAATGCTTGTTTGCTTTTGTGTTCTTAATGAGTAGAGTTTCAGATGGAAACTTTAAACAAGGACTGGTAGCTGATTCTGTAGGTGATTTAGTCAGCAATCATTCTATTTAAAATTTACCTCTACTTTTGCTCTTTTTTGGTGGAGAAGCCCAATATTTAATTTTCATTTACAGTTCTGAGTTGGATTCAGTCATATAAAACAATTATGTCCAATGAAATAAAAAATAGACATGTGCTAGTTATCTTTTTTATTTCTACAAATTAGTAAAAGTCTTGCGTAAATAAGCTATCACTAATAATAATCCTTTCTCCTTTCTGTGGAAGATAAAAAACAACCAATTTTTGACCTTGAAGACAAATAGTATATAGTAATACAGTAATTGCTATAATAATGTAGCAAAGAAAGGAAAACAATTTGTTTACTTGTTTATTTTTTGACTGTTTATCATGAATCTCAATGTGAAACCTCTAGATTCAAGAATTTTGTCTCCCACAAGTCTTAGTGTTAAATGAGGATGATAATACTTCTGTATTATTTAAGACAATTTCTCAGGATAGATCACATGTTTAACTGACATACTTTATAAGCATTTAAATGAATGTATCTCGTCACTTTTCTGCATTGTATGGTCTTGAAAAGAATCTTAGCATTTATCTGCAGCTTGAGGATGCATAATTAAACTAAGGCTCAGATCAGGAGAGACATGAACAAACATAAAATTGGCAGCAGGTATCTTAACCCAGTATTCTTCTCTGACCCAATTGCCATGCCCATCTGAGAATTCAGTATTTTTGATTTCTTCTTTTTTTGGGGGGGGAGGGGGGAGGAAGGTTACTCCTAGCTCATGCACTCAGAAATTACTCCTGGCAGTGCTTGAGGAACCATATGGGATGTTGGGAGTAGAACCTGGGTCAGCTGTATGCAAGGCATACTCCCTACCCGCTGTGTTATTGCTCCAGCCCCAACTTCTGTTTTCATTTTATAGGGCAATCCCTGCCTATAGGAAGAGACAGGAATACTTCGTTTTTTATAAAGACTGGGGCAGGCAGCAGGATTTGAGTATGGCAGTAGGGACTTGTATAATCAATCCCATTATATTCCCTAAATCATAAATACTCATCATCCTTTAGAATTACACATGGTTTGATCATGAAATGTGTTAAGGAAAATTTCTTTCTGACTTTTTTATTTCATATTATTAACAAAGTGACAGATACTTTTAAAGTGGTCATTTAGAATATAAAATAGTTATAGTTTATTTTCACAGGAACAGTGTGGAAAGAAAGTTAAATAAGAGGCTAGAGAGATACTACAATGGGTAAGGTGCTTGCCTTCGATGCAGCTGACCTGGGTTTAATGTGGGGTAATCCATGTAGTCTGCTGAGACCTTCCAGATATGCCCTCACCATATTTCTCCAAAAGGAAATGTTTAAATGAGATATGTCAAAAAATGCAAAGAGCTAATCACAGCACTGGATTAAAACAAAACAAAACAAAAAAATGTGTGCATATGCGTGTTTATGGGAGGGCAGAAAGTTGATTGAAAGAGTCATGAAGTCCCAGTGAAGAAGAGAAAAAATCACAGTGAAGAAGAAGACAATACAAAGGATCTGACAAGCATCCTGAGAGAAGTCTTCGTTGCTCCTATTTTGGTATTATTCCTATGAGTCCCGTGGGAAGGGAGACCTGCTGTTCCTCTATTGTACTGTGGCTTGTGCTATCTCTGTCAGGTAGGGTTCACACTTGGCCCCCACTTGGGTCTAAAGGGTAGGAGAAGAGCCTTGCTTTCCAGCAGGGATGCAGTCAGCTCCCTCCTTCCCCTGAGTAGAAGCCATGATTCTCCTTCATCTAATAAGCAAGAAAGAGACGGACCAGAAGCAGAGCCACTGTTATCTCTGATGCCCAATTCAGGTTGAGTTAAGAACTAAGTCTTGGTTGTCAGTCTCAGAAGCTTGGGTAAAGAACTGTTAGTTATTGAAACGTAACTTAGTAGAAACTTATCAAACCAGAACACATTACAATCATTCAGAGGTCAGAGTGATAGTACAGTGGGTCATGTGTTTTCCTTACATGTAGTCAACCAGGGTTCAATGCCCATCGTCCCATATGGTCTCCCTAGCACCATCAGGAGTAATTCATGAGCGAAGAATCAGAAGAAATCCCTGAGCATTGCCGGGTGTGGGCCTTCCCTCCACAAAATTAAAAATATCTTTCAGATTCTTTTTGTTAATATGATCTATTAACAACATTGAGACAAGTGTATTAGGCAGTTACAATTACAAAAAGCTTAGTACACACCTGGGTGTCACAGTTGACTCCACCCTTTGCCAACAATGCAGGAGGTAAGAGATTCTGGGACCCTGAGGACAGAAAGCATTCCTTGGTGGACATTTGCTCCCTTTCATTTTCTGTCTCTGCCATATTTCTTTCCCCTTTCCTCCTCTCTCCCAATTTATGCCCAAATATAAAATGGAATAATATCCTCGCACCGGCAATGCAGGGAAGATAAAATAAATCACTTCTGCAAAAACTTGAGGAGCCGCTCAGAAGAAAGTCTGTATAAATACTAGCTCTAATTATAACATTAATACGGCTGGGATCATGAAGGCAGAGACAACCGACATATGGCAAAAGTTGCAGGCCTCCGAACTGCAAATGAGAAATGCTTTCTGAAAGAGAGAGCAGGTTGCCGAGGGAAGCAAGGCCGCCCCACCCAGCCTGCACCCAGAGAAGAGCTCTTCAAGATGAAGGGAACCCATTCCTGAAACACATGAGCAGTGGGGTACCCCTGTGAGATGGGAAAAGCCATAGTACAGGACACCGAACAGTGACCTCTATTTACTGATTCGTATGAGGTGCCAGGCTGTGTTCTGTCGGGGACAAAAGATGTGGTTTCTCCTACACAGCACTTTAGAGGCATTTGGATGAAAAGGAGAACAAGGCTCTTAGTCACCGGCAGGATGGTTATGTACAGACTGGGAAGTTCAGGAGAGAAGCTCTGTGGCATGATGAACACCGGGGGCCATAGAAAAGGGAGGAGGGGACCCTTTCTCTCTAATCTCATTCAGGATCCAAGGTGGGTGGGATCCCAACTCAAGGGAAAGGCAGCTTCCAAGTCAGAGTCACTGACTGGTGACTTGGCTGCCACAGGCTTGTGACTTTCTTTGTCTTCAGAGTGACCAGTAGCTCTGAGAGAAGAAGTCTTGCAATTTCTCACTAAAGCCACAGAACTTGGTCTTACTTGGGCTTCTGGAAAACTTTCTTTCTGGTAAGGCACACAACAAGGGGCTGTTTCCAGTCCTACAGAAAGCACCCTGAGGTGGGTGTAATAGGAAGAACAGTCACAGAGTCCAGAACAAAGGCTCTGGTTGATGGTCTGACTTCTTTGAGTCTCTTCTTCAACACTTGAACCTATATGATCAATACCAAATAACCTACCTCATGATCAATACACACAGGGGGAAATAAATGTGCCAGTTTGAGCAATTAAATGCCAGCAGGCATTGTTAATAATAGAGAAATTTGAAAATTATCCCATCAGCATTTAGTAATTTTATATACTTCAAAAGTAAGTAAAGTTTAGACTTTTTTAAGGAAGCAGGTGCAACATTTATGGTGCATACTTTGAGACTTTACATACCTTAATCTATAACAATAAGATTGTGATAATGGCAAATGCATGAAATGTGAAGATAGTCACTTTTCAGCGTGTCTAATGAAGTAATGGAGAGAGTCTCTGTTCAACAATAGAGCGATGACTAAATGTGGTGTGGCACATTCTTAGTAGAGCAGATAATTTGAACTTTATTTAAATAATTTTTTGGATCTGAGAAATTGCTTAAAATGTCATGTAGAGGGAAACGCAAACTGTGAAATCTTTGAGACTGTGTATCTGGGATAAATATACCATGGTGTTAATAAAGTCAGGATTGTAAGACTAGCTGCAATTTTTATGCTTGTATTTTTCTTAAATTTCACATTTCTTACTATGAGTGTGTGCTATTAATAATTCATTTAATAAAGGATTGTGGAGAAATTCTATTATAAATGCCCACCCTCCCCCCCAAAAAAAAACTGCAGGGTTGAACCTTGGAGAGGATACATGGCAAAGACATCTAGAGCAAGGATCTTGATGGGTCCAGGGAAAGGCTTGATTAATTCCTTTAGATTCCTTATCACCTGTAGGGGGCTTGTTCATGGGCATGTTCAAAGGTATTAGGCATCTCGTTATTCTATTCACTGACTGGTCCACACTATAACCAGAGAGAAGACCCAGGATAGGTGGATGTGCTACGCTTCCCTTGATCGCGTGGGTCTATAGAAATAATGCTAGATCTTTACATTAGCTATTCACTTATTTCTAAACCCAGACCTACCTCTTGGACAAGCACAATCCTCCAAACACCCCCCTCCACTTCCCAAATCCCTACCTCCATCCCCCACATATCAGAGGGCCAGACTCCTGGGCTGAAGGGCTATCTGGCGAAGCTCCCTTAGCCATCAGCTGCTGTTTATTTCTTCGCCTCCTCATTTGGCTCCTGGGAGGATGTTTCAGCAGACTTTTTAGAGAATGAGGGAAAAAATACAATAGCTCATTAAGCTAATGACCCTTAGCCAGGCTGGCTGCAAGCAAACAGAGGCAGGACAATTGCAAAGCTTCCAACAGCTCATTTTCCAACGGAAAGTATTCTTTTTCTCTCCTTTTATTTGTCCAAGGAACATGGAGGAGGTGGCTGCTGCTACCTGCATATTTGGGAGACATTTTAGGCTCAGATTCTCTTCATAGGAGAAAGGATAGGACTTTTGGAAAACGAGTGCAATGAAAAATTTGATTATAGTAAGTATGCCTCATACATATAACTGTTTTCAAGCTTAGACATCATCTCAATACTCAGTCACTTACTTGATTCTCAGTCACTTTTTAAAATTGGCATTATTTGTAGAAAACTGTGGCTTGGAAACAACTAAGTAGAGTTGAAAGTCTAAATTCTTCTGAAGAACCAGATTAAAATATGGGTCTCCTTTAATCAAGTGCTCTTTCCTTTCAGCTGCCCTCAGTCTAATTCTGTGAAATCAATGAGTATTTCATTATAGTCTATGTTTATGTTAGATTTTCATTCCCTCCCCACTTTGTAGCCAAAACCCACACTGTCGGCTAATTCTAAGCATTCACAACATAATCTTACTTTCTTAACACCATCTTCTCATCCAGATAAGGTTGCAATGGGTCTAGAAGAAGGTATAACTTTGAACACAGTCAAGTATTCCTTGATTTCTTGATTAAAAACTCAAATATCCCTGAATCCTAACTGGTGTTTCTTTGCTCACTTATGAAGTAAGGGAGCGATACTGGTAATGCTGCCCAGTATACATTTCAGGGCACTTCTAATCAATGAACCAACACAGACACACAAACTCACACTAACACAGAAATGATGTTAGTCTGTTGTCAAACTGAAAACAATTTATACAAAAAAAGATCAACCAGTGAAAAAAATTAGGCAAAGCATTTGGAAAGTACAAGAGAAAGGGTTTTCTAGCACATAAATATTCAAATTGTCAAGCACAATCTTTTCTGTTGAACTGCAATTTTTGTTCTGAATTTCCTGTTAGCCAAACCCCAAAATAGGAAATACAGTCATTACATTAGTCACTATGTCTCACATTGATGACTCTTTATTGTGACATGCTATACAGGTGAGCTTCTGAAGTGAGAACTTCTCATACTCTATCTCATTTAATCCCTGAAAAGGCTCTATTAAAAGAAGACACCAGGATGTGTTATAAATAGAGAAACTAAGATAGATGGTAAGAAACTTGTTCAAGGACATACAACAAACGAAAATCAATGTGAAGCAGTCTAAAGTGAAGAACAAAAATAATGCTTCTTCAGTAAAGCAATGCATTTTCTGGCACAGTATTTTTATTTATTATAGTTGAGGTGACAGGGTTAAAAATACATTCAAATTTCTGGTATAAATGTACAAAGTTACCGAATATCTCCACCACCAATGTGCCCTTCTCTCACTACCATCACTCTGTCATCTCAGTCAAGCATTTCTCCCACCCAAATATACCCTCCTATTATTTGGTGAATGGAGTTATGATTTAGTGCATGCTATTATCTCTCTTAGCAATGCCAACGAGCTTGTGGCATTCCGCTTATGTTTCATGCTACTTTACAGCAACTGATCTGTTTCCATCTTTTCCTCCTTAAACCTGGAACTCAGAGGTCTGTATTCAAGGCTTATTATTAATTTATATGGTTTATGGAGTGATAGTACAGTGGGTAGGGCATTGGCCTTGCACACGGCTGACTCAGGCGACCCGGGTTTGATTCTTTCACTCCTCTTGAAGAACCCAGCAAGCTACCCAGAGTATCTCACCCACGCAGCAAAGCCTGGCAAGCTACCCATGACATATTTGATACGCCAAACACAGTAACAAGTTTCACAATGGAGACGTTACTGGGCCCGCTACAGCAAATCGATGAACAATGAAGGACAGTGCTACAGTGCTAATATTGATTTATATTATCTACAGACTATACTTGTTTCTATATATACTGCAAATTATTCAGATATTTTCATTTTTCCTTCTGTCTCTGATTAATTTACTCAGTATTATACTTTTGAATTTCATCAAAGGTACCATTTTTTTTCTCATAACTGCATAGTATTCCACTGTGTACTACATTTTGTAGTTGTTATTGTAGTTTGAAGAGCCATACTGGGCAATACTCAGGGTTACTCCGAACTCTTTATTCATTGTGGTGCTTGGAAGATCACATGGGATGCTAGGGATCAAACCCAGGTGGGCTGCATGCAAGGGAAGTGCCCTGTGCACTCTACTGTCTCTTTAGCCCCAGTGTACCACAACATTTTGTTGTAATTGTTTTTGGGGTGTCAAATCCAGAAATACTCAAAGATTTCTACTGGCGGGAAGTATACTCAGAAATTATTTCTCATAGTGCTCAGGGGATCATATGGTCTGCAGGGTGATAGAATTCTAGTGGGCCACATGTAAGATAAACACCTTACCAGCTGTGCTATTGCTCAGGTCCTTTTTAAAATTCAAAATAAGTGAAATATTTATTGAAATCTTTAGCTTTTTTCCGAGAAATGAGTAGGATGAGATAAAGAGTTTGGAAAGAGACTGGAAGAAACAGAAAGGATTCCACCTTCAATCTAGTTGAAGTCTTAGATGTCCTAGAGTAACTGAACACTGGGAGTTGGACTGAAGAAAAGGAGTGTTAAACAGGCTACAAATTCTGAGAAGGGTACAAAGTTGATGTGTGGATGTCTCTGGGTGAAAGGATTAAAGAGAGATGTTCCACAGTCACTTCCATTCACAATGGATGTGAACGGAGTCCAGGCTCTCTTTTATTGTCATACTCATCATTTTAGTTCTCCTGCTAGTCCTCTTATTTCACAAATACACACACCCGTCATCCATCTTTGAACTTCTTCAGCCATACCCTCTCCCTCTTGACACTGATTACACCCTAAAGTCACTGTGCTAGAAAACCAAGCCCCATGATCCTTGAGACTGCAATCCCAAGATCTCTTCTTTCTCTGGAGGAAGAGTTAGATAGGGAAATGGGGAGACACAGTGGGTGGAATAACAAGTGCAGAGGACTACAATTCTTCCTCAAATCCCACTGTCTCAACACTACCAGCAAGTAAGAGCCCAAACCAGTTCCACCCCTTTCTTTCTCTGAACAATAGTACAACCTCTCTTAATAGTATGGAAGTCTGGTCCAGAGGTTTCCGGCTGGGAACATATCCTATTTGCAGCTTCTCCATTACTGGTAGCAGTACTTGCATCTCCTCCACATTACCCACATCATCATCATCTTTAGCTGCTACAATGTGGTGGCTCTGACCTTGCATTTTCTTTGGATGATGTGAGACACCATGTCCCACACAGCAGCCCCATAACCCTTCTGAAAGTAATGGAACATTGTCTGCAGCTATTGACTCATCCGGGACTTATCCAGGGCTTCCATCTTCCACAATCATACAGGCTCATTGGTTATGAGCTCCCCAATGAAGACTACCTCATCAGGGTCCAAGTCAGCAAAGTGGATGAAGCACTTCTCTGTTGCATCTCATTGCCACACAGCCTTGTCCTGGCTATTTACACACCTGGAGCCATTTTCCAGGGTTCTCTGCAAGGGTGGTCAGGTCCCCAGCACCACACAAACACCAGCCACAAAAAACGCTTGCTTACAGTTTTGACTAGGCACTGTGGTTCAGTCTCCTGATTGTCAAACTAAGAGCCACACTGAATGTAGGTGCTAGCACAGGATTTTGAAAACTATTCCTGTTTTCTTCGTTTTGCAGAACAAAGGAAACCCAGTGACTGGTCTCCTCAACCATACAGCCTCGGTATGCTTCTCTCACACAATGTCTTTTACTGAAATATTATACCAAGTCAATATTAACATATTTTGCTGGTATAATCTGACACTCCAGGGCATTTCAAATTATTTTATGAAGTGATAGCACAGCGCGTAGGGTATTTGCCTTGCACTCAGCCGACTGGGCTGACCCAGGTTTGATTCCTCCGCCCCTCTTGTAGAGCCTGGCAAGCTACCGAGAGTATCTCGCCCTCACGGCAAAGCCTGGCAAGCTACCCGTGACGTATTCAATATGCCTAACACAGTAACAAGAAGTCTCACAATGGAGACGTTACTGGGCCTGCTTGAGCAAAACGATGAACGGTGAGAGAACAGTGCTACAGTGCATGAAGGTTAAAGGATATACCATGGAAACAAGTAGAAGCTTTACTTTTTTTGCCATGATATACAAAACTGTCCTGTTTCCTAACTCAGCATATGCAATGTTTCTGGAAAGTCAAACAAAGCAGAAGTACTTCGAAGGAAGAAGGATTCCATTTCTCAGGCCTCTAATGCACTTGTATGGCAGTGCTACCCACATATTCATGATTCTGAGTAAAAAGCTACCTATTACTATGTAGCGTAGAATCTAATCCATCAAAGTCACAAATGGAGACTACCACATGTCCTAACAGGGAGTGCTCAAGACAAATCAGAGTTTTCAATGACTCACCATCTGCTTTAGTTGAGATAGAGTCAAGAAGACTTATTTCTTATGAGACACAGTACTGATTCAGCTACCAATAAATTCTATTAATTTAATTACCATTTCTAAAGACAATTTTATCCAGGCAGCTGCCTGATGGTCTTGCTCAAGTATTTTTATTAGGTATTTCAAAAGTCTGTATTTCCTCTCTGGTTTAGGATAATTTGAAATAAGACATTAACAGTAATTTTTATTTGTAGAGGAGTTTCTATTTTGTTGTAAAACAGAATTTATAATATCCTATATAGTCAGACTCAACCCAGGATTCAGGCCAAGGATAGATACAGCACAGTGGTGGAGGATTTGCCTCAACACCTAAACCAGTTTATCTTGACCAAATGAAATATCCTCTTTTCCTCTATTTTTCCTTAAATATTGAATATAGAAACACTTTAGAGTTTTTCCCTAAGTAAGATGCTGTCATATTTTTTATAAAATAATATCTTGCATTTTTTGTTTTAAGTACCTACCTGTTCAATACTAGTACTCAAATGAATATTCTCTATTTATATGATCATAAGAAGAAAAATGGCACCTTCACCTTCAAGCTTTGGCTCTTACAGATACTTCTACTTTAAAATGTTAAAAAATGGTATTTCTGACTCCACAGTTCCATTTCAATTTAGTCTGTACAAGTATTCCCTGTCTAAGAAATTATTTCAATGGTCAAGAATTCAATTTTAGATTCAAATTTTTCACCAGTTTTTATTTAGGCACTGTAAGCTAGAAAAATAATAATAATAGATACACTGGCATAGACTGTTTCAACTCCAAACATATCACTGGTGTCAAAATCCTCTTCACCAATGTCCCAACTTTATCTCCCACTCCACACACACCCTCCTTTGTAAAATCTTATTTTTTAAAAAAAAATAATTATTGTAGTTTAATTAAATGCTTACAGTTTTGATTACGCACTGTAAGCTAGAAAAATAATAATAATAGATACACTGGCATAGACTGTTTCAACTCCAAACCTATCACTGGTGTCAAAATCCTCTTCACCAATGTCCCAACTTTATCTCCCACTCCACCCCCTCCTTTGCAAAATCTTATTTTTTAAAAAATTTTAATTATTGTAGTTTGACCAAATGCTTACAGTTTTGATTTTCATAGGTTTTTGTACACAAAAAAACTATTTTTATTTTACTTCTCAAAGTGTTTAAGACCCTTAAACAATTCCCTTGTGTTTTTTCCACACTGTCTAATCAAACTACAGTCCAAATCTCTCTTTCTTCGGTGTTCTCACTTCTGTAATCCAGGCACAAGAGTTTTATATCATTTGATACCTTCTATCCCCTTATCTTATATCTCTGTGTACCACATTTGGGTGAGGGTATCTGGTATTTGTCCTTCTTACTTTGACTTACTTTGTTTAACATGATACCCTCCAGCTCCATCCAAATTGTAGTAATATTGTGGCTTTATAATATTCCATGAGTAAGTTGATCACACATTATTAATTAATATCTCTGCTGTTAGACATTTGGACTGTTTTTATATCTTTATTCACACTATATTAAGAAATGTATATGTTTACAATTAAAGGAAAATTTCTTAAATGTTTACAATTAAACATATACATTTCTTGATATAGTGTGAATAAAGTCATTCTATATTTAAATTCCCACAAGACTAGTATTAATTAATTTAACTGAGAATTAGTTTTATAATGCTAGAAATATTTATGCCTTTATCCTCTCAAGCATATCTTTATTGAAATCTACCTTGTACAAGGTATCAAGGAATCATATTCACTATCTAGATAACGTATGCCTGAGCAATGCAAACTTTATTTTTGTTACGAGAAATTATATATTTATTGGTTTATTGCTTTTTGGGTCACACCTGGCGATGCACAGTGGTTACTCCTGGCTCTGTCCTCAGGAATTACTTCTGGTGGAGCTCAAGGGTCCATATGGGATGCTGGGAATCGAACCCAGGTCGGCCACATGCAAGGAAAATAGCCTACCTTCTATACTATCATTCCAGCCCCGAAATTATTTATTTTTATCATTGTATCAAAGTAGATTTGGGGAAATAACTGGATTTCTGTATGTATTTTTATCTACTTTAATAATAATTGCCATATCTACTTTAATAATTATGAGTTTAAAGAGCTCTATAATTATAACTTTATAAACTTTTTTCTGGATAAGTTATTCTAAAAGAGAACATTTTACTTTGGAGCTTGAGAGATAGTACAGTGGCTAGACTGTTTAACTTGCATGCAACTAACCAAGGTTTAATCTCAGCACCCCATATGTTACTCCAAGCTTACAGAAATTATCTCTCAGTGCAAAGTCAGGAGTAAATCCTGATCACCAACAGCTGTAGCCCAATAATAAAATAAAATGAAATATTTTACCTCTAGAATGTAAAACAGTGTACTTTTTATTTCTATTAAATGATATTGTCTGCCAGGAAATTGACCATTATGTTATTTGATATGGGCTACAGAAGATATATCTTGTTAACTTTTTGATAAGAAGTATAAATTTTACTAATATTATCAACTTAGTGGCATCATGGAAAATAGAGAACAGTAAATTAATTTCAAATAAATTTGGGGAAGTAGAGTTTATAGGACTTATTGAATAGCTTATAGATTTTAAAAAGCCAGGGAAATAATTGTCTTTCCTAGATTATGTCTATAGCAATTAGTTGAGTGTTGAATCATTTTATTTTCTTGTAGAGGAGCTGACATGCCTGGTAACACTCAGTTAAATAATTTATTTTTCCACTTTGAGAGGAATTTTATGAACATAAAGGGTTGTTTGACTCCAACTGTTAGAAAACTGAGTTCTGATAACATTGCTCCAATCTTTGCCTCCTGTCTTCCATTTCATTTCATTTCATTTCATCATCCTGTTATTCGTCGATTGCCTCGAGCAGGCCCCAGTAACGTCTCTTTCATCCTAGCCCTGAGATTATATTCAAGGCTCTTTAGGAGAATGAGACCCATCATTGTTACTGGTATTTGGCATATTTGGTGCGCCACGGGGAGTTTGCCAGACTCTGCCCTGTGGGCGTGCTACATTCAATAGCCTGCAAGTTTGTCCAAAGTAGGAATGAGATAATAAGATGTCATAAAAAGATGTCCTGATAAGATGTCAGGCGACCGCGAATGCGGCCACGCGGTTCCGGGAGCTGGATTTTATAGTCTCTGAGTCTTGGCCGTTGATGGGATTACACGGCACCAGGGGGCCAGGTGGTGGGTGTGATCCCCGCCTACTGGAATTTGGAGGATCTGGGTGGAGGATGCTTGACTCCAATCCGAGTAGGCTTGGAGATCTCAGCCCCGGAACCCGCGTGGCTTTGTCCCTCTGCCAGTACCTTCATGTGTGCGGAGAGTGGTCTCAGCATGGTGGTGGCTTCCTGTCTTCCATAATTAGCATTTTGTCTTAAAGAAAGGATAAGCAATAGCTATGGCACAAGTGAGCTCAATTCCTTTTCTGGACCTTTTCAAACTTAGATTTCCCTCAACAAGGGAGGAAAAAAATCAAGAATCCTTAACATAGGAAGTTTCAAAGTATGAAGTCAGACCAAAACACATTGCTTGTTTGTAGGCAAGAAAGGTACAGTCTGATACAATCATAGAGGGAATTATTTATTATGCATATATTTTAACATTTCTGTGTGACAAAAAGTATAAGTCTGACACTTCTTCCTTGTGTTTCTTTAAGTGATTACAGCATGATTAACCAAAACAAGCTCAGGAGTAAGTTATCAGAAACAACCTTCAATAATTTTCCATTCTGGCAAATTACAATCACTTTGAAGCAAAAAAAGAAGGCCCAGTCCCCACCTGAGGCCAATTAAACCAGAATTTCTGGAGATGAGTCTAGGTGGCGAAGCTTGTTAGCGCTCTCTGAGTGATATGAGAAATGCACCCAGGGCTGTGTGTCCACTACGTTGCAGTGAGATAGTTAGCTGAACACACTTGTGTTTGCTTGCTTAATACCTTGTAGAGTAAGGTAATAGTGTTTCTGGCTGACTTAGGCTGCAAAGGAAGGCTGCAGGGTGGTGGTGGGACTTGATGTAGATCTTGAAAGATATTTAAGTAGGACCAGATATGGAGAGATGTTTTATATATAACAGGCAATAAGAATGGCATGCACAAAAGTAGGTCAGAGAGATAAGAGCAGATGTTGCTCCAGGCAGGAGGGCTGGAAAAGGGATGACTTCAAACTAAGTGAACTGAGAAAAAAATGAGAAAAGTCAGTGTGGGGCACAACTTCTCTTGAAATGGTGGGGATTTCAAACGGGTGGCCCATGGCCCCCATCAGACCTATAAACATGTTTATCTTCACCATCATTTTTCATTTGAAGGAACATTTAAATATTGGGAGTTTTCACAAAGGAAATTAAGGTCGGGCAACACTGGGCCTGTATGTTCAACTGTGCACTAACTGGCTGGCATTGTTTGTTTAGGTGAGCAAGTATTGCTTATGTCAGAAAAGGTGGCTTGAAGAAGGGGTAGGAGAACTGAAATGCAGACTAAATAAAATCACTGTATATCCTGCCCATTGATCTTGGAAAATGTCTCTTCATCTCTAGTCCTTACTAAGGTCTTATGAATAATGAGGAATTGTACATACATAATCCCTAATTCTCTTTAAATATTGAGACTCTGGGGTGCCAAGTTAGCTCAGTTGATTAGAGTTTGGTGCTAAAGTTCCACAGGCAATTTGCATTTGCATTTTGCTCCATCAACCCCTAATGGCATGAAACCAGAGGTCAGAGTGTAGATTCACAGAGGTCAGCAGACCCTTAGACTCTAATGTTTATTGCTAAAGGGTGTTTAGGTCAACATTCAGCTATATAAACTGTTAATAATATTTGTATTTGCTTGCTTAAACACATAATACTTTTTAAAAGTTTGCCTGCTTAAACACATAATACTTTTTAAAAGTTCTCTGTGAGGAAACAATCAAGGCTGGAATGCCCAAATCTTGCTTTCTTGCTTTCACAGGGATAAAGGTCATGATCAAACATTATATGAATTTACTTTCCACCTTCTACACCCTAGAGAATCCAAGTGATCAAATCTAGATGCTAATACAGCATATGTCTTACAGAAGCACCAAATAAACTTTGATTTATTGTCTGAACAAAGAGATGTGCAGTCAACTGTCATGGGATAGTGACAACAGACAAACATACTGAATGAAAAGGAATATATTTTTACTTGGGACTGGAGTGATAGTAAAGTCAGTAGGTTGTTTGCTTTGCATGTGGCTGACCTGGGTTCCATCCCTGGCCTTCTATATGGTCCCCTGAGTCTTTCACGTGTAATCCATGGGCACAGAATCAAGAAAACACCTGAGCAGTGTGGCCACCACCACCCACCTCTGCCCCCCCAAAAGAATATACTTTTCCAAAGGACCATAACTCAATAAAGAATCTGAAAAACTTTGCTAGAAACTCAAGGTGCAAAGTTATTTTTGAAGAACAGTGATTTCAAAATAGAGGAAGATGACTTTCCTTTGGAAAACTTTTCTGCTTTTCCCGCTTAACTATCTGTTACTTTAACATATCTTCTTGTATCTGTGTAAGACTTGAGGCTAGTACATATGTATGTATGTGAGTATGCATTTTCATGCATGTGCATGTGCGTGTGAACCGTTTCTCTCCTTGGCTGTAAGTTCTGTTTTGTATAATGTTCATCTGCATTAAGTCTGTTTGGTGTGATACTTACAGATGGCATAAAAGAGTATTATTGAAATGACGTTTCTAATAGCCTGGCTACCTTCCAGCACATAGACCATAGGACAACATTCTTTTATCTAATTAAGTTTGAAGATAATTTAGCTGATTGATAGTTGGGGTATAAAAATCTTTTCTAGACTAGGAAGCCAAAAATGGCACATGCTTTAAGTTATTTCACTTTCTGCCATTTTTAGAACTTTTCATAAATTAATTCTTCAGATACACTCCCTAAAATGTATTTGAATTATTGATAGCAGAAATCTTGCTAGAACTTTTGGTCCATTCCTCTATTGTGTTTATTATGAACTCAACTCTGTGTAACCACAATATTTCTTTTTTCTTTTTCACGCCTTTGTGAGTAAGCAATTTGCAAACTTCAGGGACCGAAATTAACAATGAAACATTTTTATTAGCAGTTCTAATTTCACATTCTATTTGTGCTCCAATGAACTAATGCACAACCATGCAAGCCATTTAATAAATAACAATTGATTATTAAGATCACCTGCATACTATTACAGGCAATTTTCAACTCACTCTATTTTACAGATCAAGACTGCTGATCTCATGGTAGTATAAGGAAATGAATGGGTACAAATATGTTGATTGCTGGACAAACTGCTTGAACATTTTGCCATACCAAGATATAATTCTAGTAACTCCTTGAGAACACAGGGAAAACTCTTCAGTTTCACTTCATTCTTCCCTTCCCTTGCCACTCTCCAGGAATTCTCTCCTGAATAGAACTGCTTCCTCCCCACCTTGTTAAACATTCATACAGAACGGACACATCATATTTGTAGAAAAGAATTTTAACTTACACACTTCCTAAAAGTCTGCTTAATATGCTTTGAAAATAGAAATGATGTACCATAAATATTTGATCTTGTACAATTCAAATACTAACATTTTGTTTCACTATTTAGGTCATTGGTTATTTAGATTTGTGCATTCTGGGAGAAAATTCCAAACAAGGCTGTTACTAACAGAATAAAAATATGCATTTTTTTCAAACCATGGAAATCTTTCTTTATCTTACATTATGCAGACAGTACCACATTTGCTAAAAATCAAAAGGAATTCTCAAGCAAGACAAGGAATCTCTCTTCTCAAGATGTGTTGTCAAGACTTAGTTACATTGCAGAATAATTTTTATACCAAAAATATAGCTGAAACATTTTTTAGACAAATGCTTTATCTTTGCAACAAAGTCACACAATTTTCATTGTCTAGTATTTTAAGAGCAATTATACTTTTAATATGATTCAAAATTATTTTATAAGCTACCGTAAATGCTTGCTGCTTCAGTAATTTGACTTCTTTATTGAGCTATTTAAAAGCTGGAATGCCACAAAAATTGGGTTAAAATGTACAAAAAGTTATCAAAAGCTATGCTTTTTTTTGTTTCAGTTGCACATACACAACCATTTAACGTTAAAATTAGGAACTAGAGATAAAAATATAATAAAATGTTTCACTGAAGCTTTGTTTGTCTTAAAACTTTCACTCCAGTTTTTATTTTTAAGCAATTAATTCTCCAACTAAAGCTCTGTGACGGATGTCATTCAAACTGCAGTAGCTTATTGGATACTTAAAAGGATAAAATCAAGTAGTCATTCTACTAATCCCTTTACAAGGAAACAGCTTTCTGCATAAAAAGTGGAACTTATGTGGCCATTAGCAGATGCTACATCAAGCGACCAAAAATATACACATTTAAATTCTTAAGCACAATCTATGAACACTACACAGATGGTTTCCAAGAAACTGTACCTAAATTGATTACGATAAAAATGATCTGCTGCAATTGTTTCTGTCAAAAGGGAGAACAGAATTTGTCCCAATGTGTCGCTCTGCCCACTCATGCAGAGAACCCAGCTGCTGGGACAGATGTTGTTCTAAGCACTTTATTTTAGGGTCATTAAAATGGTTACAGGGGTTAGTCATTCACTGTTTTATAAATTGTGCTTACTAGCTGAGCTCAACAGATGCTAGAAAACTTCTTTGTAGTTGATCAGAAACAAAGTTTTGCATCAGATCCCGTTTTACCTTGTGTTTCGAAGCAGCTCATATAAATAAATAGGAAAAAAGATTCAAACTAAGATGTGCATAACAGTTTTAATGCATTTTATCTAGGATAACAACCCAGTATCTAGAGGGTTGTTGGTGATGCTCACCAAAATATCCTGTCCAGTTAGCAAGGCGAAGTTGACTTAAAAATTTACATATGTTCATTTTATTTAGAAGGTTTGGCATTTTATATTAATGTTATCTATGTTTATTTTTTGATGTAGCACCGGGCTATTTTTCATATGTAAAGTCATACCATTTATTAAAAAATATTATATAGCTTCCTATTCATTCTGAGAAGAGAAAAGATAAGTAGAACATTTTATAGTTCTGAAGTTTACTATTTTAAAATAATTTTTTTAGATAAGGAAGCATACTTCTGTCAAAGATTTTATCTGATCTTTTCTGAGAGTACAGGTTTTGCTATATCAGAGATGAATATTCCCACAAAGTTTTGATTTCATATCACAACAGATCAAGATGACATCTAATAAATCAACAAATTTCAAGCATACCAGGAGAATCTGTATGAAATGAAATTAATTCTTGTGATTCAGAGAAGACACTTATCCATAAAAATATATGTGATTCATATTGATACATTATTACTATGAGACCAGTCTTTAAAAAACAGTTTACTGAACTGATAAACAATACTAACCCAAATGAACTGCACTTTAAGCTCCTATTACATAGAAATCTCACAAATTTTGAACAGAAAACTTGCTCAAGCCCAAAGGCCATAGAGAGACTTGATAAAATAATAGGGAAAGGAAATCTCACAGGACAAGTCTGAAAGCTATTCTAGAGATGAAGGTGTTTGACTTAAATAGATCAAGCTATAATCATGTCAGTATAACCTGACCTTATTTTCTCTTTTATAATCTGAGTGTTGGATCAGAAAAGGGTGCCAGGGAGTTTGGTTACTTACAATGACTCAAAGCTCAGCACATAGGAAAAATTGAAGAAATGAATATAATAAATAAAATGTGTAGGTTTGGAATGAAGAGAAATCAAAAATTTGTGGAGCCTGAAGTTATAAGGGTATTATGGGAATAGTGTGCAAGGAAAAATATACAATTGCATAAAGTCACAATTGGGTGTTCAGCCATGGAAGGAAGGAAGGAAGGAAGGAAGGAAGGAAGGAAGGAAGGAAGGAAGGGAGGGAGGGAGGGAGGGAGGGAGGGAGGGAGGGAGGGAGAGAGGGGAGGGAGAGAAAAGGGAGGAGGGAAGAAGGAAACCATGGTACCAAATAAATACTACTCATCCATAAGAAAAGATGAAGTCATGCAATCTGCTGCTAGGTGACTGCATTTGGAGAGCATCATTCTGTGTAAAGTTAGTCAGAAGAACAGGGACAGATGCAGAATGATCTCCCATTTGTGGGATATAAAGAAACATATTAAGGGAGTAGTACTGCTTAAAGACAACATAAAATGAGAACTTGTCTTTAGTAGGAAGCTTACCTCAGAAAGGGATGTTAAAGGGTAACAGAATGGAAGGAGGAAGGTATACTGGGACAAAGGTAAAGGCACGTAAACACTAGTGTAAGGTATGTAAAATGCATGAAACCCCACCATTGATCATATTAAACATCAGAGTACCTAAAATAAAATAAAACTATTTTTTTAATTTACAGGAATGAATAAATATGATTGATCTATGGAAGTAGATCAATAGACTGATCATTCCAGGGATACGAGTGACAGACCCATGGCCTCATTCAAGATGGGGAGCTCAGAGCCGGAGCAGTGGATAGGGTGCTTGCCTTGCATGCAACCAACCCAGGTTCAATCCCTGGCATCCCATATGGTCCTCCCGAGCACTGCCAGTAATTTCTGAGTGCAGAGCTAGTAGTAACCCCTGAGTATCACCGGGTATAACCCAAAAAGATAAAAAAATGATGGGCTGTAGGATAACATTGGTTTATCCTTTCTGCCTTGCTACAGGGAGCTTAGGCTTATTGGATTACTCCCATCACAGTGCTCCCATTCCTGTGTTTATTTGTAACTTCTTTCTTTGTGCTCTGTTAACTTGCAAATGTTGTTTTTCTCTTCTCCTTAAATCCTTTTCATAGTTAATTCAGAGAAATATCCTTTTTGTATGGGCACAAGAAAACGGTAAATGCTATGCTTTTGTAACATGGGAGTTAATTGGCTCTCAATGATATTTACCTCCTCCACATCTGTTCTCTCAACTTAAGCTTCAATTGCCCTTACTATCAAGCACCCCAAAAGCAGGGTCCCAATGAGGGATTGGATGGACCCAGGGCAAGTAGTGAGCTATGTGCTACCCTGGCATTGAAATGGGCCTGGCCAAAGTGCCATAATGTTTAACTATAAGTTAAGAGCATGGTCATGGACAAATTCTGTCATGATCCAAAAAGTAATAACTAGATTTGGTTGCTGCTAGGGTTAGGAAAGGCTAATCTGGCCTGAGCACTGTAGTCTGAGTCTGTGGCAAGATGTTCCCAGGAGAGCCACCCTACAAACCTCAATGTATCTCTTACTGTGACCATACTAATATAACTAAATAACTAATATTAAGAAGTAGAACTAAGATATCAATTAAGATGTTAATTGAGTTAATGGACTGAGAAAAGGAGAAAAACACCTTAAGTGATATTTTGCCCATGAGCAAGGGAAGGGCTTTTTTATATTGATTTTGCTACTGAACTGGGTGTAGCATCTACACCCAGTGCTGGGGAGTTGGAGAGACAAGAGAGTTGGAGAGAGATGAGAGAGAGAGCAGGGCAGCGAGATGGAGCTCAGAGAGACTAGCAAGGGGGATAGAGGGAGAAGAATGTAAAAGAATACAGAAGCAGGTACGTGGAGGGAAAGAGAGAGAGAGAGAGAGAGAGAGAGAGAGCACAGGCTACAAGATGGACTACAAAGAGATGAGCGGGAGAGACAGGAGGAGACTGGATGCTGCTAGGGTTAGGGAAAGGCTAATCTGGCCTGAGCACTGTAGTCTGAGTTTGTGGTAAGATGTTCCAGGAGAGCCACCCTAGTAGCATGAGGGGCAGTGTAAGACTAGAATGGGGGTGTGGGGGGCTCAGAGATACTGAAACAGGAGCGTTGGGAGAATGGATAAACGGCATCTGATCAACCAACTGACTTGACCCTCGTTTCCTCCTCTATCTGCCACATGGCATGGGCTGCCCTGGCTAGGGGAGCGGCTTGAGGCCCCCCGAACTTGGGTGGCAAGGGGGCGAGCCACTGGGGCCTCTCCCTAGCCACTTAGAGATTATACAATGGGCCACTTAAGTCTCGCCTTTACCACAAACGTAGAGGAATTGCTCTGTAGCACCACAGGGTGACACTTGCTTCAGTCTTACAGTGGAGGTAATGATGACATCTCCTTGCCAAGTTTGAGAAAACTTTATCTAAGTCATTTAACCAAGGAATTATCACTGGCTATGAATTTATGTATGTGGAAAAGTAGAACTGGTGAAAAAAACATAGTCAATGGATACATGCAAAGCATAATCAGATGAAAGAGCAAATATAGCCATAAGTATCTTGACCCCTATAACACACCTAATCAATGTTTGATTTCACACTATTTTTTTCATTATTTTTGACCAAGATACTCATAGTAAGTGTATAATCACATCAAAGAAGCATCTGATTTACATCATGTGGTAAGGATAGAATTAAAATAAGTCATGATAGTATCCTGAATAAAGGCTCAATTTCTCAATGATTTGCCAAGAAAGTTTCTATCGTCAGATTCAAAATATAGATGGTAAATGGGCACTGGTGGAGGGATGGGTGTTTGTTCATTGTACAATTGAAACCCAAGCACAAAAATTTGTAAATCTACAACTGTATCTCATCGTGTTTCACTAACAAAAATTTTTTTTAAATGTAAATGATGGAGAATGGGCACTGGTGGAGTGATGGGTACTGGATCATTGTATAACTGAAACCCAAGCACAAAAATTTGTAAGTATACAACTGTACCTCATGGGTGTTTCACTAATAAAAATTAAAATATATATATAGTTTACATACTGATCATTGTCTTTGAACTTCATCAAGGGGATTCCTGGGGGGTTCTCATATAAACAAATCATCTTCTAGACAACACAAAATGGGATGCCAGCAGGTATGGGAGGGATTGTTTATTAGAGGGCCAAGACAGATCTCTTAAATGTTCAATGGGAAGCAAGTTGACTTTATTGATTGTTTTAGCTAATAATCCTCCATGAGAATGCAGCTCATAGCCATTGTTAAATAATAGGAGAAAAAGTCGAGGACAGTTCCTAGTGATTCCCAGTCTACTGGGCAGAATTCAATGCAAAGATTAGAGGTTATGGCAGTGCTCAGACCTTCAAGTACAGGGAATTAGCTGTTCCATCCTCCTCAGGAGTCTCCAAAACTACACTTGGTGACTGCACATTGGGACCATGTGGAGTTGGGCATAAAACCAGGGTAAGTTTAATGGAAGACATGCACCTCAATGCCTCTACTATCTCTCTAGCCCTACTAAAGAATATTTCTCTAAAACAAAAATAAAAATTTGTTTCCAAAAAATTTAGCTAGATTATTCCAAGTTTTTTCTAACTCTGCCATGTATCTCTTTTGGTTTTGTTGGGATGGGAGCTTGAGGGTGGTACAAAATTAATTTCCATTTTCTGAGGTTATGTTTAAAATTGTCAAGGCAATAACAGCTTAACTGAAGATATATTAAACTATTTATATCTCATTGAAAAGTTTTAAATATTAATTGAACCATACTAAATACCTGGTCCTAATCTTCTAATTGAGGCTCTTCGTGTTCCTGGAGTGAGCAGATGTCACTGGGCTACACTAGCACGTGACAGGGATGAATGGAGACATTACTGGTGCCTGCTTGAGCAAATCGATGATCAACAGGATGACAAGTGATACAAGTGAATCTTCTAATTTTTTATGAAATTATATCATCCAAGTATACTCAAATTCAATTGTGTATTACCTCTTAAGTCTTGACATATAGCAGCCCATTAAGTAAATTTTATTGGAGTTGGATCAATAATATTGTCATAACTTTGCATTTGATCCTTACCAGGTTTGATTTGTCTACATTTCTCAGAAATACATTTAGTCTCTATAGGCAATGTATTGTAAAGTTGATTTAGTTCTTCATAGTTTGTACTACACCTTCATGTATATTAAACCACTTTATTGCATGATATTTAAAAATAAATTTTGATGTGGGAAGATATATAAACCCTTGACAAAAGTTAATATTTTAAGAATATTGTCATTTAAATATTTTATTCCTATTATTTAGGCATATAGAATTAAATTCACTCTTTAATTTTGAGTTCTTTATATATTAAAGAGAGGGGGCTCAGTAATGAATAATTCTAACTGACATTAAACAATATTATTATGACCTTTCATAAGAATATGAAAGTTTTATTAAGATGAACTATCACAAGGATATTTTTGGACACGGAACATATGCAAGCTATTCCCCCAACATCTGTAAAGTAACATAAAGAATTTATGGAAATAAATCATTAGTGACATTAGAATATGTGACCAGTATCATATCACAGAGCTCCAATTCACAATAAAAACTTACTTAGAAATAAACATTTCCTCCTCTGAGCACTAATCTAACTTTGCACATAACAAGCATTTGGCACTTCTGCATGTCCTATCTACCTCAATGAATCTAAAATTCCTTAGAGGCACTGGCTGAACTTTACTTATCCAATAGATACGAGAAGCACAGTTTGTTTTACCCAGTAGGTGCTCAATAAACAATGAAAGAATAGCAATCTAAAGAGATAATTGCAGCTTTTACTTTGGAGAGAACCATAGGGCCATGATGAAGAAAATCATGATAACGAACTGACACATAGAGGAAGCATATGGCAATGAAGTTTAACTCTAGTGTGTGACCCATATTCAGGAAATATGGTGGCATAAGGGCACACATTCAGATTGTTCACACTCTGAAACTATGTAAATGAACATAAAAAAGTATTCCACCCAATTTATCAAGCAGTGTGCTACACAAGGCATTTTTTTAAAAGCTCATTCTTAAAAAAAGAATTATTGTCCAAAAGTCAATGAGCAAAGAATAGTTGGAGTATTTCCTAATAAATATATAGATAAATACAAATATGTTTTTACATGCGCATCTACGTATGTGTATATATATGCATACACTTAAACCAGATAGTTATACTTTCTCAACTTCATAATGGTAAAATTTGAATAGTCATTATTAAAAAGTTTTTAACTTTGTCTAATGTCTAAATCTTTCTGATTTTTATGGGAATGTTTAAGTGGAATATATCAATAGCAGGTTCACCAAGATCACTTATCAATATATTATTGTAGACAAAAGATGGTCATTTGGAATGGCGTCATGGCAGCACTGCTGAAGAGATTTAGAGCTTGAGTTTATAGACCCTGGAGGTGGATTGTATATGGGCATGAGAAAGAATACATGTCAATGATGCCTTCTCCTGAAGGGCAAACTGCACAAAAGCACTCTTTAGATGGGAAAGTAGCTTGTTTGGGAAGGTGTGGTCATAAGGCAGAATTAAGTTCTGATCTTACTCTTTTTGAAAGGTTTATGAGATCTGTTTCAGTTGATTTTTCAATGGCAAAGTGGTGATTGTGGGATTATGAAGAATTTTCTGGACTGGAAATAAACATTTGGATATCTTAAAACTTACAAATAATATTTTTCAAACACAATATATTCCTTTGAATTTTCCAGATGGTAATTCTTGAAAACAGAACATGTAGAACAAAGACTTCATAAACAAAAGAAATAACAAGTAACAGAAAGACAAAAATATAAAATGGTGGAAGACACAGTAAATCATTCAGAAGAGTAAATGTAAATATGAAAAAAAATTGACTGTGGGAAAAATGTGAAGGATGAGCTCAGGCCAACTACTTAATTTAAATATAAAGGTGACCAGGAATGTAAATGAAACCCTCTGAGCTCTTTTACTCAAACAAGGTAGCAAAGTACACATGCACAGAGGATGGGCAGAATCAGTCTGTCTGTGAATATTGTGAATACTGTGGTCAAGATGTAGCAATAGAATCATGCAACTTTCCTTTATGAACCTCACCAGAGTGTGTGGAATGGAGAAGGAATGGGATTATTGGTGGTATCTCTATTTAATTACATTATAAACGCTCATATATTTTGTTGCCATTAGACTTTATAGAGTCAGTGCCCAGAGCCCTAGTTTGGCATAAAATTTTCTTCAGCAGTCCTGGGCTCTCTGAGACTCAGACTTACTGGTCATGCTGCAACCACAGAACAGGAAGTCTCACTGAAACCATTTTTCAAACTCTAGTCATTTCTCTCCTCCCTAACTTTTTGATGCACTCTACTTAACTCATTAGGATAAGGCACCCAACCAAAGGCCCCAGTACTCACCCTGACCCTCCCCCAATGGGAAGACTATAATAGAATCCAAAGTCTTGCACCATTTTTTAAAACCTGCCACCCTTTCTGAATATGCGGATGGTCCTAGTTCCCTCCCAGGTGAGCTTTTAATCCACCCTTGACCTGGACAAAATATACTACCTAGCTTTTCATGAGCTCAACTTAGTTGTTTAATTATTTTTGTGTCCATAATAAGAATCCACCAGAATCAAAGTCTTTCCTCTAATAGAATTACCATGAATGGTTTGCTCTGGAATCAGGTAAGGAATCAGGCAGAGGATACAACCCTTCAGTTTGCATGTCAAATTTGGAAGCAAACCCGAGACTCATACAGTTCTTCCTCCAGTTTGTGTGCTTTTCCAAAGATCACAGATGATGACTTAATTTGTCTGGCTGAACGCTTCTGCCTTTATGGTTGCTAACTTAAATTGTTAGCACAATTCCCACCGTCACACTCTCACCCCCCTTAATCCCACCTTAACTTTAATGACTTTCATTTTATATGCTATTTTCTCACATTCTCATTATTATACTTATTTTTAATTTTCTTAAAGGAACTTGTTTTATTGCTGTACTATTTTGGAGCTTTCTTCTTTCTGTAACATTCAGTCTCCCAATATAAATAATGCTCACTTTTTCTTCAGATGACAAAGCATTGTAGAAAAATCTTTCCTGACTACCACTCAGATTTTTCCCTTAAACTATATGTTCTTTCCCTTAAACCAGTTAACAATTTGTAATCATGTATTTGGAATACTGTAATTTTGTGGACTATTCTTAAATAACCTCTAATATTTACTAAGCAAGATGCCTTAGATAAATTTGGGTAGTGTCCATTATCAGATTTAGTTAACTCTAAAAACAGAAAACTGTTTTCTCTACACATATCAGTGGTTTTTATTTTAGAAATATATTGTTATATGAGAAAGTAATATGTGTTGAATGAATTAAAGTGTTTTCAGGCCCTTTTTATTTACTATCTGGTAGCTTCTAGAATTGGGAAAAGAGAAATCAGGAAGAAGGTACTTAAATTTTTTTGTACTTATTTCTAAGGAACAGTTTCTATGCTTTTCCTTCTAGACAGCAATAAGAGCTAAAAGTAGAGCTCTTAAGTTTCTCCCAAGTTAAGAGAAGTATGAGAAGTAACAAAGTGTTGTATGGAGATAGACAGGAATGATGCCCCATGGCAAAGGAATTTCTAGGAAGTAATAAAATCAATAACCAAGATTACAAAGAACCTTGTGAACTAATGGGTCTGATAAGACATCGACTGGCACCAAGTAACTGGAGAGGGCTGAACCCACCCTCTGAGAGAAGATCCAACAGAAGCAAAGGTCAAGAAAAGGAGTCTTTAAAGAAGACCACTCCCAACTCTTTATCTCCCTTGGCAACTACCTTAGCAAGAAAATCTTTCCTAGCTCTGAGCCCCATGTGAGACAGCTTGGGAGAAACCCTATAAAAGCCACCTTGAACAAAGAAAGTACTTGCATATGCTATCTAAGCCCATGTGCTGCTTGTGCCCACATGACTGAGTATATGTGGTACCCAAGCACATGTGTCACTTGCATCTCCTCTCTTGAAATGTGTGCTGGAGTTCTCTATATCTTTGGAGAAGCCCACATTCTCTCTTGGGGGTGTTACTCCCAATTTTCTCTCCCTCCTTCCCCTTTTCCAATCCTCCAAATAAAATCTGACTTTACTTCACTGTTCGTCTCCTGAAATTTCTTTCTATGAGATAGGACAAAGACCCAGAAGTTCTGGGTAAGGCCTCAAACCAACTTTCTCTTCCTGAAAGAGAAATGCCTTGCTCCAGCCTGAGTCTGTGGCTCTCCAGGAAATTGGATAGGGATTAACTCCCATACTGAGAAGACCAAGATGACATCAGACGTGGCTTAACAGTCACCTGGTGGAGTTGGTGGGGCTCTGGACTATGCTGTGCAGGCCTCATCTGCAGACTTTATCAGTCATAGCCTTTCCAGCTGGTCGCCAGGGTGGCAGAGGCAGAGCAGATGAAAGTGATCACCTCTCTTGACTTTCTGCAATAAATAAAAATGTTACAATATGGTTTTCTCCACCTACACTACCTCTACTACCTAGCCGACACCATGTTTCAGCCTCTCTCCAGATGCTCGGGCCAAGACTCACACATGAGTGAAGCCCCACAGAACCAGGTAAGGAGAACTCTGTGACTTTGGACTCCAGACGCAATGGGACGCGGAAACAGAGACCCTCTGCCTGGTCCCACCAACTCTGATGACCAAGGGATTAAGCCTAGATGACCCAGGGATTAAGCCCACCCTACCCTGCCCTGCCTGCTTCCACCAATCTCTGAAGACCAAGGGATTACACCCAGAAACCCCACACATGGGTACCAGATAAAAACCGCATTGGCAGACCTCCACTACCTCCATTACCTCCACTATCCAGTTGCTGTCATGCTCCAGGATGCTTTCCGGATAACACAGTCGCATTATAAAACACTTAATAACCATCTTCCAAGATTACCGCACCATATTTGATGGGGTTCAAATATGGTTTGAACCATGGAAACACCTGCAAGGGTGATTAGAGGCCACCCTAAAAGCCTCTACCCTTCTCGGAGAGTCTGGCAAGCTATTCGTGGCATATTCGATATGCCAAAGTCAGTAAATACAACAGGTCTCATTCCCCTGACCCTGAAAGAGCCACAAATATGTCAGCGTTAAGAAGGATGAGGAAGGAGAGGCTGATAAAATGTCAAAGCCAAACTAGGCTGCAAAAATGAAGAAGGACAAAAATGACTGTCTGTATTTTCAATGCATGTATGCTAACATCGGATGCATCCATAGACCTGATGGTGTAAGTGCTAAAGATCAAGTATGACATCATTAGTCTTATCGAGACGAGAAGGTATCAATAACATCACACCATTTTTGACACCAGAGAAGAAATGTTTCTCGGAACATGAGACAAAAAAAGGCATCGGTGGTGTTAGTGTCCTTGTCAACTCCCTCCACTACCCAGCCCCCGCCACACTCCAGGACGCTTTCCGGACCCACGTGGCAGCTCCGGCCGAGACTCACGCACGAGTGAAGACCCACAGAACAAGATAAGCGGAACTCTCTGAGACCTTGGACTCCAGGCTCGGCGGACCCAGGGACACAGATTCTCTGCTTGCTCCCACCAACCACAGGTGACAAAGGGATTCTAATCAGGAGCCCCACCCTACCCTGCCCTGTCTGCTTCCACCAACCACCCAGGGATCGAATTGCGCACAGAATACCCACCCTACCCCTACGGGGACCAGATAAATACCCCACTGGCAGACACTACGGACACTCCCTCCACTACCCAGCCGCTGCCACACTCCAGGACGCTTTCCGGACCCGCGTGGCCGCTTTGCACATCATAAGACACTAAATACCCATCTTCCGGAATTGCCATACCATATTTGGTAGGGTTTAAATATGGTAACACCTACGAGGGCGATTAGAGGTCACCCCAAAAGCCTCTATCCCTCTAAGAAAGACTGGTAAGCTACCGAGAGTATTCCGCCCGCATGGAAGAGCCTGGCAAGCTATCCGTTGTGTATTCGATATGCCAAAACCAGTTACTACAACTGGTCTCATTCACCTGACCCAGAAGGTTTCACCGATATGGCAGCACTGAGAAGGATGAGAAAGGAGAGGCTGATAAAATCTCAAGGCCGAACTAGGCTGCCACAATGAAGGAAGACAAAAATGATCGTCTGTACTTTCAATGCACGTACGCTAGCATCAGATGCATCCATCGAGGACCTGATGGTACAAGCGCGAATGATCAAGTACAACATCATGGGTCTGACCGAGACAAAAAGGCACGAATCTCACCATGCCATTTTCGACACTGGAGAAGAATTGTTCCTCAGAACATGCGATAAAAGAGGTGTCGGAGGCGTTGGTGTCCTTGTCAACACAAACTTGGCCATGAGCATTGATTCATTCAAATGCCTAACAACCTGAATCAGACGTTTACATTTGAATAGATGTGGCTCACTGCCTGCAGTTTCTATCTTCGTTGTCTATGCACCAACATCTCATTATGATGAAAGAGAAATTGAGAAGTTCTACATGGAGCTGGAGAAGTTCTATAAAGAAGACCACACCTTCTACAAGATCATTGTGGGTGATTTTAATGCCAAGATAGGACCGAGAAGATCAGCTGAAGAACTTCACATCGGGACCCATGGCCTAGAATGGAACGAACAGGGTGAGAGACTGTCTGAGTTCATCATGTCGACCAAGACCATCCATGGTAACTCACAGTTCCAGAAGGCAGAATCTAAACGTTGAACATGAGAGTCTCCCAGTGGACGATTCCACAACGAAATAAACCACATCATATTCAATCGATGGTTTTGCCTGACTGATGTCGCTGTTGTCCCAAAATTCCGAACAGGATCGGACCACCGTCTCCTTCATGCAATATTCTACTTCACAGAGCGGGGAGAAACGGCTGCAAAGTTTAAAAAGAGAACTCCCAGAATGACCACCAACTGGGAGCTCTTTGGCACTATTGCAGCAACATGGGAAGATGCCATTGTTGACAACATTGACGAGGAATACGATCGACTGGTACAGCACCTCCATGAATGTGCGAGGAACGCCGAAATAGAGATAAACACAAAAAAACCGGTATCATTATTTTCCCAAAATTCCAAACAGGATTGGACCACCATCTCCTTCATGCAAAATTCTACTTCATGGAGCAGGGAGAAAGGGCTGTAAAGTTTAAGAAGAGAACTCCCAGAATGACCACCAACTGGGAGCTCTTTGGCACGATTGCAGCAGTATAGGAAGATGCTATAGTTGACAACACTGACAAAGAATACCATTGACTGGTTCAGCACCTCCATGATTGTGAGAGGAATGCCGAGAGAAATATAGCCACAAAAAGACGCCTGTCTTCGAAAATTCTGAAACTCATTTGCCAAATGGCTTGGCGCAAGCCTCAGGCAACCAAAAGGGAACGTCCAAGCTCTCAAAGCAGTGCAGAGAAGTAATCAAGGAATACCTCCAAGAGAGAAGAGCAGAAGTGCTGGCAGATGCGGCAGAAGCTGGGAAAAGCATTTGCAATGCCTGCCTGTCCTTCACCAACTAGAAGACCAAGATGACTACCCTTCGACGTCCTGATGGATCTATCACATCTTCCAGCAGGGCAATGGAGAAGATTATCCATGACTTCTACTCGGATCTTTCTGATAGCCACGTCCACCTGCCTACATGCCAAATTCCACAGGATGGATATGTCATTCCCAGTGTTCTCCCTTATGAAATCTGACATGCCATTTCGTCAGTAAAGAAGTGAACAGCACTGGCCCAGACTAGGTCAGACCCGAACGCCTGAAGAACCTGCCGTCAGTTCTCTTCAATACATTGCCTAGCTCTTCACATGCTACCTGTCTGAATGCAAGGTTCTGTCCCAATGGAAAACCAGCTGGACTGTACTACTGTACAAGAAGGGAGACATCCACCACATTGGCAACTATCTTCCGTTCTGCCTGTTGTCAATCTTTTACAAGCTGTACACTCAAGTCATCCTGAATAGGATTGGCAGAACAATGAAGGACAATCATGCGAGCAAGCTGGGTTCTGAAAAGGATTCAGCACGAACAACCATGTCGACACAATAACCCAGCTCATTGATATTTCTTGGGAGCTCAAGATGCTGCTATGTCTAACATTCACTGATTTTAAGAAGGCTTTTGATTCCGTTGAGACTGAAACAATCATCGAAGTCCTAGTCAAAGAGGGCCTTCAAACTCAATTCATCAGGATCCTCCGTGAGCCGTGTTATGGATTCACTACCAGGATCTCACCATTCTACATGGAAGTGATCATCCATGTCAAGAGGGGTTTGCCAGGGTGATACCATTTCACTCAAACTCTTCAGTGCCACCCTTGAGAATGTAATGCATTTACTGGAATGGGAAGGAATTTGAGTGAAGATAGATGGTCGGCAACTACACCATCTCTACTTCGCTGGTGACATCATTTTAATAATACCAAACAATAGCCAGCAGCACAAATGCTGGCCAATTTAGACTGTGAGTGTGGAAAGGTTGGACTATAGATGAATCTCATGAAGACAATGTTTATGAGAAAGGGTCTTGTTCCTGACATTCCTTTCACTTTCAACAAACGAACATTTCTGGATGCAACAGTTATGTGTACCTTGGTTGAGAAGTCAACATGACAAATGACCTAGCACCCGAGTTCTGCAGGAGAAAGAGAGTGGCTTGTAATGCCTGCAAGAGCGTCAAAGAAATAGCTAAGAGGACAAAGAAACTTCGGCTCCAGGCATCTCTCTTCGATTCCACTGTTCTTCCTGCATTAACATACACCTCAGAGGCCTGGGCCCTATGAAAACAGGATGAGAATGCTGTTTGGGTCTCCCAAAGGGGAATCGAAAGAGTTATGCTTGTAGTCTCACACTTCATTCAAGTGAGAGAAAGAATCCCGAGTTCTGATCTCCATTGATGATCGTGTGCTGTCTCACGTGCTAAGGTGTAAAAATCAGATGGTCTGGACACATAATGCTATTTGGAGACAACCGCTGGTCTTGGGTCGTTACTGACTGGATTCCATGAGACATCAAAAGATTGGGTGGCCGCCCACCTACAAGACGGTCAGACTTCTTTGTTAAGACCCTGAATGATCGGTTTGAGGCTTTTGTGTTCCTGAGCGAGCAGACACCATTGGGCTACACTAGTACAGAGCAGGCAAGAATGGAGATGTTACTGGTGCCCGCTTGAGCAAATCAATGACTAACCGGATGTCAACTGATCAAGTGATCAAGTGATCAATATGTTGCCAGTTTCAGAGAGGTAGTAGAGTGGGTAGGCTGCTTGCCATCCACACTGCAGACCCTGGTTTGATCCCTGCACTGAGTCCCCTGGAATGATCCCTGAGTGCAAAGCCAGAGTTAAGTCTTGAGCACATCCAAACATGACCCTAACCAAACACAAATCAATGTATCCTCCCTGCTTGCCCCACTCTGCCTCCTTACTAAGTAATCCATTAGACAAAGATGACTTTCAAATAGAATGTCAGCCATTTGCTCTGGAAAGGATCGGTTATTATGATCACGAACAGTTTCATTCACTTTCTTACTACTTCCTGTTGTCTCATATGGTGTTCTGAGAGGGTTAGGTCCAGTGAATGTGCTGTCTTTCTGCTCATTAAATGATAGGAAAGTGATTTCTTCAGTTTTCTTTAGTGATGGGGAGGTTGGAATTTTGGATCTGAAAGTATTTCTAGGCTCTCATAGATATTAGAAAAATAAATTGGACAATTTTTTTCAAAAGCAATTTATGGAAGGCAGTAGTTCAAGAGAATTTTGAAGATTTGTCTTTACTCTTGGAATACTGCACTGAAGAATCACTTATTCTTTGTCTTATAGTTTAGATCAGAGCTCCAAAACAATTGAATGGGTGCAAATTAATCAACGATTGAAAATTTTGCATCACTACATTTTGTGTTTGGAGCGATAGCACAGCGGTAGGGCATTCGCCTTACAAGCGGCCAACATGGCCGACCCGAGTTCGAATCCTCCGCCCCTCTCAGAGAGTCCGGCAAGCTACCGAGAGTATTCGATATGCCAGACACAGTAACAACAAAGTCTCCAATGGAGACGTTACTGGGCCCGCTCGAGCAAATCGACGATCAACGAGAGGGCCTTTACCTTTACCTTTACATTTTGTAACATCATTTTTGTCCTTCTCTTAGCCTACCCTCTTTTTTAAATCTCTTTCTACTTCTTTTCTTCTCTACAGTTTCTGTTTGTTTTCTTTCTGTTCTTTGATATTTGTTGAGCAGAATTATGAAGCAAAAAGAACAGAGAAGTCCTTTCAAATATTCACTTCAAGAATGAAAACATTAAGGAGTTTACATTACCATATAATGAGTTAAGTTTTGTTCCATAAGCCATTTTTACTAAGATAGGATGCTTAAAGGGAAAATACTTATAGAAATGCAAACAATTAAGAGAAAATGCTTAAGAATTTCAAAGGTTAATATTAACTATGCTGAGACAAGGATAAACACATACCAGATTAAATTTACCTTACAATCTAATGTGTTACATATCATTTTCTATAAACTGCTTCATGGAATTACCTACTACATTTCCTAGAAAATTGAATATGTATTCCTTAAAAGTAAAAATGTCATGTATCCTAGCATAGAGCTGGTATGTGATTATTATTTTAAAATTGAATATATTAATATAATACCTGTCTACAGAGTTTTAAATTATGTGGATTTTTTGTTTCAGTGTCTGTCATATAATATACAGCATACTGACATCATTTCCATGCAAGAGAAATCAGTTTCTTTAATATTATTTCTTTGCTTAAGGATATAAAATATTGTAGAATATTGGTTGGCAAATATGCTTCTCTTCTATGTAATATTTACTTAGAAGATCTTTTAATGCAGTAAAAACAGACACACAAAAATGTCTCCCACAAGAGTACAGATTTTAAAAGTAAAATGGTTGATGTTAAATTCCTCAGAGTGTAACCACTGTGATTTTTTCTGATTTTTGATAATAACAAGTAAAATATTTTTAAAGTTTTAGTCAACTTTAAAATAAATAAAGGTGTACACAATAAGTGCAAAATTAAGTAAAAAAGGAAGAACAGAAATAGTATTATATTCTTAGTACTGTTCATATGTTCTTTTCTAAGTGCAAACAATATCTCATAAGACGTGTAAATAATAATCTCATAAAAGCTTTAGAAGATACAGAAAGTCATTTAAAAAATTCAATTTTCTAAAACCGACTGCCAGGGACTCTCCAGTGTTGACATTAAATTGTATTATTTTCTGGTCTTACAAATAGCATGTCAGGAGGCACATTAGCATAAGACTCGGAATGAAACCAGCCCATTTCTCTGATCCCCAAAGATCCTAAGGATTGACAACTTGAAACAGATGGCCTGTTGTAAAGGATCCAAAGTAAGACCAGAACCACTACATGGGTGACAGTTCTCCTTGCCAGGACTTTGTCTGCACTTTCCCATGATGCATTTGGAGAATATCACTACTAGCAGAATTTTGATAGCAGGTACTTGAGGTTATTGGTAGAGGGTAGATATGAACCTGGCTCAATGACCTTGAGGTGAGACCTGGGGACAGACTTGGATGAAACCACAGTGTTCCAGTGGGCTGTGTATTGGCTGAATCTGGTAGGCATGGCTGGGGGGCAGTGAAACTTCTGTTTCTTTGGCACAAACACATGCTAGACTTGCTCTCTCTGCCTAAGCATTCTTTCCCCATTAATCACAGAGGATCTGAAAGGCCTCATTTGCCTTAAAAAAGAAATTGATGGCTGATTATATAATAAGGGGCATGTTATCAGGTATTAAAAAACTAACAAATTGAAGTCAGAAATATGATTACATTTTTAAAGTTTTTGTTTACTGATGTAATTCTCTCTACACAATGCAAAATAGAATCTAGGAATGATCTGTATATTCATATTTTATATTATAAGAAAACTAACGTCTTTCAAGGAAAATGAATAAAGAATTTTAGGAAATTGGCATTACTCATCATGCTTTCTTATGAAATTTTTGTTATGTACACATGCTTAGCAGAAATGCTATTTTTTTATATTTAGCAGAAGGGATATATGGGAATCACTTCTCATAGTGCTCAACCACAGAAGTCCTCAAGTAATTTGAGGAGAAAATATAGTTTATCTTAGAATCATGCCATCTTTGGGCAATAGTGTTTCCATACATTTTCATTTGTTTTTCTATGGTTATCACATTATTCTCTTTCATCATCAGTTTTCCTAATTTCTGTACTTACTATGGAAATATAGAAAATTATCTTTTTTTTTGCTTTTTGGGTCACACCTGGTGATGCACAGGAGTTACTCCTGGATCATGCACTCAGGAATTACTCCTGGCGGTGCTCGGGGGACCATATGGGATGCTGGGAATCAAACCCGGGTTGGACATGTGCAAGGCAAACACCCTACCCGCTGTGCTGTCATGCCAGCCCCTAGAAAATTATCTTCATCTTCTGCAGGTAAAGTCTTTATTATAATTCACAAACCATATACATTTAAACACTCCTGATACTAGTCATAAAAATATTCTATTTTATTCTTAGTCATTTTTATACCATCATAATACTATAAAACATTGGGTTTAAAATTAATGTTTGATTTATTTAAAATATAATTGACATGTAACTTGATGTGAAAATATGTTATATTTATGGAACTTGAATATGATATAATTTAAATTAAATTCACATATAGGAGAACATAGGATGAATTATTTTTGCCTATTTGAATATATAATGGATCCACCACCATTTATTGTCACTTTGTTTCATTTTTTGGGCCATGATTTCCAGTGTTTGGGACTTACTCCTGGCTGTGCACTCAAGGATCAGTCACTCCTGGCAGACTCAGGGGTCCATGTGGGATGCCAGAGATCAAACCATCATGGACCTCATTCAAGTTAACTGCCTTACCTGCTGTACTATCACTCTGGCTGCAACACCACCGTTTGTTAAAAAACATTTTTTAACCTTAATAATAAATTCATTTGTGGATAACATAATAGCAATAAAAAGATGATGTGATAAATGAAAATTCAACAGTATATAGAATATATCATTTTCTAAGGTTTATTTTATGTTTACAAATATATCCAAGTGTAATATTTTATTGCTTTCCTTTATTTTTAATATAGGTGTTGTACTGTTAATGACAAATTCATGCATACATTGTACCAACACCAGAATTACCACCATATTTCCTGCTTGCCTTCACTAATAACCCAGACACTACATTCCTATCCTACCTTTCATTCCCAAGTTAGTTCAATGCTATAGACAACTCTCCAGTTCAGTTGTCTTTGACCATTTCTTGCTCCTTTACTGTGTTTCTTTCTATCCCCATCTGAGAGAGGTCATCCTGTATCTGTCCCTCTCTTGCTGACTGACTACTCAACATTATATTCTATTAGCCTTCATCCATGTACCAGCAAATTGCACAATCCCATCTTTTCTTATAGTTGAGTAGTATTCCATTGTGTATATGTTACATTTATTTTAAATTGAAAAATGTTAATTTGATGTTTGTGAAATTTGAAGGAATTTTATAACTTTTTCCCCCATACTCATCAGTGCTCAAGATTTATCCTAGCTCTGCACTCAGTCATCATTCCTTGAGATTCTGGGAGGTGAGAGGGCATACAGAAAGTTGGGGACAAAGCTGTGGATCAACTCTGTGCAAGGCAAGTTCTCTACCTGCTGTATTACCTCTGACTCTAAATTGTTTTACAATGAATAAGAAAAGTCTTTTTGAAGGTCACAAATGAGCTATAATTGTTCTGGTTAGAGTTTTGTGAACTTACCCTTTTATAGATTTCTATATTAATATTACATAAATTGAATTACTCTAGGTAGAAGTGGTGAGCATAGTTAAAATTGAGTTTGCTTTCATTTCTATCTGATTTTTAAAATGTTAATATTTAAGATCGCCTAAGAGTTGTTGATATTGTATTTCCTTCACGAAAAAAAGATACAGAAAAAACAGTTAAGGTGAATATCTCTTCTCTTGGTTGGGATTTTGGTGGAAGGGGATTACACATGGTGGTACTATGAACTGTTTTCTGGCTCTCCACTCAGAGATCATTCTTGGTGGAGTTCACGGAACCATATGGGGTTCTGGGGAATCGAGCCAGAGTTGGCCAGGTGCAAGGCAAGTGTCTTACTTGCTGTACTATTTCTTTGGCTCCTGAGAGAATAACTCTGCCAGGATTAGCCAATAAGCAGTATATAACTAATTCCCTTCGAAAAATAAAGTAGATGTGTGGAATGTTATGGTCATCTTGGTTTTCTTTCTGAAGATACTTTATGGATCTTATTTAGAAAGGAGAACCCAAATTTTGAAAGGCAAAATTTGAGTTTGGGAAGCAATAGATTATATTTTAAATTTGTAAGACAGAGATAATAGTTTGTGAACATTTGAGAGAATTAAATTTTAAAGGTAATGTACCAGAGAGAAAATAACTGTTCAGATAGAATTCTAAAAATGCATAGAATGCTCCCACTGAATCTGATGCTAGAGAGTAAGATTTGCAATCATAGAGTGAAATTTTACAAAAGATTGGACAACGTAAACCAAGAGCTATAAACCTACCAATTTCCAGAGCTTAAACAATTGGAAGATAGAAAAAAATCCAGAGTAAAAAGACTTTATTGAACCCATAGACTTTTAATTAGCTTTTATAGATGTATCATATTATACGCACATTGTGTTAAATTTGATCTGAGTAAGAATTTTTCACAATTCCCCAACAGATTCTCAAATCAAGGTCAAAATAATTATGATTCACAAAAGAGTTTTACCCCTCTCAGAATAAAGATAAACAATAAACATAATAACATAATAGCATAATGCCCAAAACCCCACCCCAAAGGAGTAGTTTACAATTAATCAGGATACTATGATACATATAAAATAAGTGAGTCATATAATTAAACTCAGTAATGACAGAAATTATAACATTATCTGACCAAACTGGTAGTGTAATTATGTTCAAAGATTTAAAGGAGAGCATGGACATAATAATGTAGGAAAAAATAAAAAGCGAAAGGGATAAAATTATAGAGCTGAAAGTGTCTTAAATAAGACTTTCATTGTGTAATTTAAATTATGAATTAAACATTGGAAAAAAGCTAAGATAATTTGAAAATAATTGAAATTATATACATTGATAAGAAATTTAAGCATAGATGTAAAACTGCCTGAAAGAGTTAAAATAAAATCAAGGATTTTCTGTAAGAATATCAAATGTTCTCACTACCAGAAAATGTTGTGTTTCATTATAAAGACAGAAAAATATATTTTAAGAAATAATAGTTTCATGAAGCCAGAGCCATAGTATAGGAGATAAGGTACTAGCTTTGCTCACCACTGACTGGGTTTGATCGCCTGAAACCCATAGGGTTCCCCAAGCACTACCTCCTACGAATGTTTTCTGAGTGCAGAATCGGAAGTAAACCCTGAGCATTGGTGAGTATGGCCCACAAACAAAACACAAACAAAAGTAATGATAGTTCCAAATGTTACAATTGGATGAAAGTTATGAACTTGTAGATATCTGATACAGGATGGACACCTTGCTTCAAAATTTTGTTTGAAATATTAATTTAACAATGCTTTCACATGCACCAAGGTAAAATGAGAATGTTTCTTCTGTAAAGTTCTATGCAGTATATGGCTACTTTTTTAAGTTGGTCTTAAAATAACTTAAGGAAAACAGAAGATGAAAGAAAATTGTCCTAAAGATTTATTATTGTTGGAAAGAGGGTGGGGTGGCTATTTACAAAAGGAGGGAGAACTTGGGTTTTATTAACAACTTTACCATATGCAATGAGAAGGAGCAAAGAGAGGAATGGGGCTTAGAGTTATAAATAATAAAAATTAATTTAAAATTTTATTAGAACCCACAAAAATGGAATTTTATTGATTTGGTTTCTGATATTTACACTAGCCACTCCTTTAATTTTTCTTGGACAAAGAAATATGAAATAAATTTTGTATGTGGTAGGGAAGCGTCTGGAACAGGTAGCAAGAAAACTAGGCTCACTGATGGAGGAAAGATCACACCAGTGATGGGATATACGTTGGAACATTATACGCCTCAAATAACAATGTTATGAATAAATTTGTAAATCATGGTGTTCTGATAAATATAATTTTTAAAAAATTATGCGAAAGTATGAGGGAGAAATGAGTCAGGGAGAAGTAAACTAAGAAAACAAGAGGCATCCAAAAACACTGGAAATTCTGGTTTGAATATTGATAGAGATGTTTTATTAAAATTATTTAATATTATGGTAATTGCTTAGCACTGTAATAAAAAGTTAAGATTCTGACTATTCATACATTCTATACTTTTACTAGATTTTATTGTCATAATAAAACTCTAGTTCACATAAAAGTAGTGTTTCCCAAAACCATGTGATTTGCTATTGTTAAAGATTCAGATCCTAATACCCCTTAGTATGCATTCTGACTCAAAACTCTTAAGGTTTGACCCAAGGAATTTGAATTTGATGTGTACCTCTGTGTAATTTCAATGATTACTAATGAAATTTCAATGAATGTTAATGTTTTAAGAAGGCATTTTTTACATGCATGAAGCATGCATTTACATGCATGAAATAATAAGAAAACATGAAACATTGATTTAAATGCTCCACTTCAAGTATTACTGCAATCTTTACTAAATCCACCATTTTCATACTTAAACTTATCATTGCAGTAAGTCTAGAGGTTAGATGCCACTCATACTTGACCAAGCTAACTACAAGGCTGTCTGTTCATGCTCATATATTTTCTAGGTTTAAGGCCTCCTACCTCACAAATACAGCTCACAGTGATTACATCTTCTCTGATCTCTATGTAAATTCTGCCCCCACTTCATCTTCAACCCCATCAGATTTATGGACTGGATCTACTTATAGTGTTAGTTATGTTGGTTGGCCTTCTCATAAGTCAGGAGACTCCTAAAACGCAGGAAATTGTATCTTCTGTTCTGTATGTACTCTCCTGTTGGAAGTGGCTTATTAATGGTGAGATGGAAGACCAGAAGTGAAAATCATTTATGTTCTCTTTTTCAGAGACTTTTGGTCGTGAGTAATGAAATTTACTAATATTCTCAAATTGGACATCTGACATTTCTGTCAACTTGGAAAGTCTCTGGCAAAGTCATGTAACTTTTGAATACACTTTCATTTTAAACATAGTATAAAATCATTTAAACAAGTTCATTCTCAACATACCTGTCCACAAAGTTGCTTCTGTTCAGTCCTTGATACTTTCCGTTGATATCACAAAGTTCCATATCTACTTGTAATCTCTCCTCACTCCAGATTCTTCTTTCCAAACCTCTAATATGTAATCATTGCAAAAACATATCCTTGCAAATGTTACTATGACTCTCATTTCCCTGTGACTTAACAAATGTTGCTCATACTCATATGTGGGTATCATGATGGGGGTGGGGAAAGGTATGGTCATTGCTCAAAAGTGATCCTTTTTTTGTTCTGACTCCACAGGTCTAAGTCATACATCTGGGAAACATGTCCTAGCATTGGGAGGCTCAATTTTTGACAATGAACAATTTAAAAAAAATAAATATTGAACTAGAGCACATTAAGTATTTAAATTAGCCAATAACTTGTGCTGAGCAAGTACTGAATATTCCCCAATTACTATACTATAATTAGGAATATACTATGATTATAAACTATTTTTCATGTTCCATATCATTGTGAAATTTATTCTCATACCCCCACTCTTTTGAGGGGTCCTTTTCCTTCATCATCTAACCTCAGGGCTCTCAACTCTTAAACTACTCGACATTTGAGTGGAAGTATTCAACTGCTATGTACTCAACTCCTGCTTCCTCTGAAATTAATCATTAACCCTCATTCCCTAATCACTATTAAGTATTTTATCTTCAACATTCTAACTCAGCTTATTCATTACAATATATACCTTCCCTAATAAACATGGAAGAAAGGTCATACTGTATTTATATTTGTATCTTAATAAGCTATATTTGTAATGCTTTGACTATTAATCATTGAAAAGCTGACTGGAAGAATGATGAATATCCATGGCATTTCACTGTGTTTCCTCCAAGGATCATTTCCATCCTTTTACACTTATTTGGAAAACTCAGACCAGGAATGGAGGCGGAGTGTTCAGTAGGTCAGTGAAGTCAAATAATCATTTATGTCCTCTGAAATACAAAGTAATTGGAGGGATAGATGCGTAAAGAAGAAAATTAAAATAAATTTCTACTTGTTCCTTATTCCATATAGACCCAACTCGTCAAACCCAGTGGGTCCCAAACTGTTAGGTAATATATTCCTGTGTATGTTGTGGTGATGATGTTCTTGCCTGAGGATATGTGCGGAAGTGAGAATCATATGGCAGTTCCAGATTGGAGAAAGCTGCTCCACAGCTTGTGAAAGAGACTCTTCCAGAAGGCTCTTCTTTGTAATTGGAGCACAGAAAACTGTGCTAAGCTTTTCTTATTGTGGGTTTCCTAATATGTTGGCCCATGACAATTTTGGGAACTGTGTTTACCACCCAGTTTGGGGCAATGTGTTAGGTTAAAAGACCTATTGTTTGTGACTTGGAAGCATGGGTTTCCCAGGCCTCTGCAAGCAGGCAATCCTCTGAAAACAGCTTTTGTCTATTGCCACGCTGCAATCACTTGCCTCATTGTTGAAATTCAGTTTGAGACGAAAAAAAAGAAAGAAAGAAAGAAAAGGAATTGTCATCTGCAGCTGCAAACTCCCAAACCTTCTGGGGCTCAGATACATTAGAATCGCTGAAATTGTTAGAAGAATCTTTTCGCATTGTTATTGGACTTTTTCACCTTCAATTTGCTTCTCAACTAGTCTTAAATCCTGTGGGAATCCTGAATTTTGATTCTCTAAACCATACTATAGAAATTATGATCCTTTTAGTCATGGAACAGATTTATACAAGTAAATCTAGCTTGTTTATCAAATTACTGATCACTCTTAAACATTTTAGCAAATAACTGGATGTCATGAAGTTCTGAAGACTATTAACTAATATTACAGCAAAATAAGCACTAGCTAAAATATTTTAATTGCATATGAAACCCTTCTTCTTGCTGTCATGTTAATTGTAGATTTCCCTAATTGAGAATCTGTGGGAGGGTATCTGCCCCGGAAGCCTCATATGTGTTAAGACATCTGTTTTGCTAACCATCAGACTGTCTTTCAGAGAGGACTAGCTACAAACACCACTTCTCCCTGGGACCTCCACTCAAATGCAGAGTAGTTGCAGAGTGGAGAACTCTGAGGTTAGATGAGGAAGGAAAAGAAACCTGCAAAGAAAGGTTGTATGCAGATACCTTTTAATTTTAAATTACCATATTTTGACTTTTGCAGAGTGATTGTTGCAAAAAGCAGCAGTATGATATCAATCCATTGGTAATTTCTTTAAGTAATACTTTTCATGAATAAAAAGCTTTGTGTCATTACTGCCAACTGGAGGAAAAGCTCAGTCTTCTGAAATGCATGTTCAAAGGAATGCAGAATTCTCATAATGTTCTTTGTCTTTAGTAGTTTTCTAGGATGACTACTGATCTCCAAACAGGGGGATGGTTTTCAATAAAAATATATTTTATTTCATTGTAATATTAACTTTATTGAACTAAAACATAAAATTGTAGACTCAGAATTACATAATTCCATTGCTTTTTCTGCATGACATTGAGGAAGTTTTCATTGCTTTTCTCCTTACTTCTACCATCTGCAATGGGGACAAATTCATCTTCATCAAGTCACTATAAGGAGTAAGGAGAAAGGGGAAATGTTCTATTCAAATTCAGATGCACAGCAGCTCCCAGAGAATTATGCTTTTCCTCTACTGCTCTTAAGTTCTACCTTATTAAATAAAGATCTATCTCTCACAGAGTAGTGAGGTACTAAACAGTTTAGTTTAGTGTCCTCTTGAATAGCCTCAAGAAAACCCAAGATGGGAAAGTTGAAAACGACAGATTTAATATAGAGATTTAAAAAAGTTTCCACTTTCAGTAAGCTCTGCTGTTTAAAAATGATTTTTTTCTCTTTTAGGTTAATCCTAAGAAAATAATTTTGACAAAAGTAATTGAGAGATACTGAAGTTAAACCACTGAAATTAAATCACAAACTCTCAACAAAAGACTAGATCCTATCATGTCAGCCAACTATCCAGAAGAACTTAGAATCATGTCTAACAGAACAGTATAAAATCGTGCAGTGACAACATGATGCAAAAGTGTTTCCAGATCTCAGTGGGTTTTCAAGAAAAGCACTTAGTGTGCCTTTGTAGGAACAAATAGAAGTAGCAGATCACTGAATGGGACCAATGAGTTGTGGAAGTGTTGGTAATGCCTAATATGCTGCCTGCCAGTGCTTTAGTTTAATGCACATTATTGCATCCAGTTTTATCTTCTGATCTGGTGATTTTGATAATAAATCCATGTGTTTTCATTTTCCTTGATAACATTGGGGCATAATAACTCATAAAACATAAATTTTTAAAATTGCAATCAAATGCTAGCCACCTGTGAAAATTAAAAAAGTAACTACATTGAGCAATTACAAAAGTGCTTAAAATATGCTAAATTTATATAATGCACATACAGCATAACATAGTTTATGAAATACTTAAGAACTTACAGAATGTTTTTAAATTTCTCTTGATAAACAGTAACCCTTTAAAACCTTTTATTAGGAATAAAAATACTAATTCTATGCCTTGGTCATTTTTTTTAAACAACCAAGGGAAAGTGATCAAAGCAGCAATCATAGGTACTACCAATGGTGAAAAGTTTATAAATCTATTAAAAATCATCAGTAGCAAATAGGATTGGGTATGCCATTTAATAGAGTTGGGAATGATGCACAGGTGATCAATAAGTTATTCTACATTTTTGTCAAAATGTTTGTAATATTTCATTATAAATGACAAAATAAATAATTATCATTTTTAAGACCTGAGAAATAAAGTTTTACTTTGTTTTCTAATGCAATTATTTAAAAATTGTTTACCACTATTTTCTACCAGCTGCTATGTGATTATTGCACACTGATGTATGGATTGTCCTTCTTGGCTACCACTAGCTTTCTCTCTTCTCCAATGAATACTATTCACGGAGAGGAAGCTGGGTTTTAGAGTAAATTTTTGCTTTAGAGTCGGAGTATGTTTTCACCTGAAATTTAGGATGCTTTATGATTTAGCACAAATGTCCTTTTTGCATGTTAAATCTTGTCAACTCTCAGACTCTGTCACCTGTTTAAGTGGCATGGAACTGGTCACTGGCATCACAGACTTTTTTTAATACTTCGGTGCTTTACTCTGTAATCTCTGCCTTTCTATTTTTCTGTCACATGAGCAATTGTTCAATGGACAGGATCAAATTATGTATTAGTCATTCGGAAGAAATAAAGAAGGTTGGGTTCCTCCATCGCATTTTGTCCTTCATTGTACAAAGGCTCGGTGAGCTCTCTTTCTGCCCACTCACCACTGTGCTTTCCAACTTTCTTCAGTGAGAGATTCTCAACAACAGTGCCCGTATTTGTCTACTTTGTCACATGCTGGCAATATGACAGCAAGATATAAAGAACAGAGAAAAGTGACTTACATGAGATATTGATAATATTTTGAGAACTACTCAAAAGATAATCTTGGAGATTTAGAATTTCATATATCACCAACAGGTTTCAATTTTAAAAATCAACAGCAGCAGCATTGTTTGAGTTATAGCTCTAAGAACAATTCTCTGTGTTCCTGAAGTATAGTTATCATTGGACAATCAGATTTACATGGAAAATTTGATTTTGGAATGCCTATCTGAAATCTCTAAATAAAGCTTTGAATGTCCTTTTTTTATACTGAATGCCCTTCCTATTGGTGACTGGGAGAAACAACAAAGTGATTCAGAGTAAGTTTTAAAGGCAAAGCTGGGTAAAGTTGGGAGAAGATCAGTCCTCCCAATACCTTAGCTTCAACCTGTTCAGATTCTATTATATATTTATCTACTAGAGTTATTTTGAAGAAGGTTGAAATAATGCAGGTGAAGTCCTTAATATCAACATCACTTACAAATTGGGGATGAAGGGAACAGTTATCAACTCCCTGGATCTTCAATTAGAGCAAAATCACGCTGCCTCTGGGATTGTCAAAGTTATATTTCTCACCACATAGGAACCCATTTAGCAAAAATGTTCTCCCATTTTCAAGATAATTTAATCAGTAACTCCATCTTAAAAATTAAATGACATATATATGTATGTCTCAGAGTGACCATGAGGCTTAGAAAAGATAACACATATAAATGTACTTTTCATGTTTCTGTATAATAATTGGAGTTGAGCCCTTCCTTAGGTGAGTAGGAAGTTTGTACCCTGAAGACAATAGGTACAAAAATATATATGTTAGAAATATTCAGGGAATTGAGAGATAAATAATAAAATTTCTTATAGATGGGAGTTTTCTAAAATGAAACTATTCAGAGTTTGTTCAGTTTGACTGGGTACATACCATCCATCTCATCCACTTTTTATTTTTTGGACCATAAATCAGGAATCTATGTTTTGTCTCTTCATCTAGGCAAAAAAATATGCTATTCACAATCCACGTTACATGGCGTTCATCTTGGGGAAGAATTATCTTTAGTTCTGCTTCCATAGCCAGAGCTGATACATGTCACTTTTTAGTCCCCAAACCAGTGTCTCTATCTATACCTGCACCGTTGCTAACCCAACTGAAACAAAGAGAGTAAGGAAGAGGAAAAGAAAAAGAATGAGCTGTCTCATATGTGGTATATAAACACACCTGTACATGAATAGAAATAGTCAAAGACAATAGACCCCAAGATGTGGTTCGCAGAACTGGACATGCTACGGGCAGGAGATCAACAAATGATGGAGATAGAACCTTCAAAACAGTAAAGGGAAGAAGATACTGACACTGATGAAGGGTGTGGTATTGGATTGTATGCATGAAATCCTATCATTGACGTATTATAAATCACTGGGCTTTAGATATTCTTTAAAAGAACAACTTATAACATACAGAAAATGGTTGTGAATTTGGCATATGAAGCCAGGGATACTCTATATCCTGAGCTTCAGCCAGTGTTTTGGTGTAAAGTCCTCTACGGTAAGAAAATAAGTTCCAACTCTAAGGTGGGGAAGCAGAGAGATGTGTACCTTTGATGTTCCCTTAACTATAAAGCTGAAAGAATATGGGTCTGCCACCCGTGGGACTGCAAGTAGAGTTACTTGAGCTGCTGGTCGCATTGAGCCCCTGTAAACTAGTTGACACAGACACCCCACACTCTCACAGGGTGTCCTGTAGTCAGCTGCACCTGGGACTGTGTAGGTGTATTTTTCTCCTCTTGTTGATTTGGTTACCGAAAAGAGCTTTTGATGAAGACCACATCCTTTTACTGAGTATCATGGAAGTTTATTAAAAGTGGCTCAGAGAACACATATGCCAGAAAAAAAAATTCTCTGATTCAACCCTGCTTGTCTCGCTCTCCTTTTTCTGTCACATTGGTATAAACACACCTTCCACAATCAGCTGTACTTTCCACCTTGAAAGATTTCATAAAGGGAGATTAGATAAGTAGGCAATGGAAGCTGATAAATCAGAACAGTAATAGGATTCATTTTTAAATATATGCTGAATTCTTGCTCAAAAATATATGAAAGCATGCATGGCTGAGTTACAAATATTGAAATACATTAACCTATTCTTGAAAACTACCTGGAATGTTATCTAGGATGTGAAGTAGTTCTCCAAGGGTCCTATTCATTTAGTTCAAATTTTTATTACTTCATCTTTGTGACATAGATATAGGGGCATTTTCTTTCATTTAATCTTGGCTTTCATCTCTTTTTATTGAGATAGGAACTTGGGAGAAACTTCTGGGATTTTTTGAGGTCTAACCAAATGTAGGTAAAGCAACCCACCCTGCCTTACAGATCTACATATGTCCTATACAATGGCAGTAAGCCTTGTCTAGTTCCAAAATCTTGTCAACATGCTCAGTGGTATGAGCCCAGATAAGAATAAGGACAAAGCATTTCTCTATGGCCAGACATACACATTACATGCTACACAGCAGGCATTCACTCATGTTTTAAATGAACTTGTTCAAAGCAATCCATAACAGTAAAGCTCTTTGACCCAGAAAAGAGTCTTTGTGTAAGATTGGATAGAAAAGATATAGACTCCAAAGAAAACATTTTAATGTAAAAGAGCAAAGAGATAAAGAGAACTGTGACATACCATGGGACAACTGGAGTAATATGCAATGCTTCTCTTTGCCAAGTGGAGATAATCAGGATTAGAAAGACCTGGGGTTTAAAAAAAAAGAATGGATGGTGCAGATAGGGTAGCAAGAGATGGATTATTCTATAGAGAAGGAAGAGTAAGTGCATGGATTCTAGCATATTAGATGTAGCAAGTACAATATAGTATGAAGGAATAAAGAATACAGAGATCCTATAGGTAAGAGACTATGTTGATCCTTTTCCCATTTTACCTTTGTAATATTCAGCTGAGACTTCAAATGCTTTTGTACAGTTTGAAATCAGAGATTTAGCAAGTAAAAAATTGTGTATTCTAATATCACTGGTTAAATTAAAAAACGAACAGGAGCCCACACTTCTAGTACTTCCTAGCTTTAAGGCATTGAGTAAGTTATAAAGTCTGATCTTCTTATCTTTAGAATAGATAACCAGATTTAATGATGACTTCTGAAGTTTAACTTATAAAGGAAATGTAGGTCCTAGCATTGTGGTGTAGGTCCTAAAGAAATAGTCTTTTTCTTTTTTAATTCTGACCTTTATTTCTCCACTTTCCCTTCTGCATTCATTTCTGCATAATTCTTGATTTTAATTCTCCACTGACCCTCCTAAACTCTAATATCTGTATCTCTGAGCTTGCAGGTTCCACATACTGACTTGCCACAAATGTTGCTACTTTTACTTCACAAGTCCAGGCTCTGAATCATATACATATGTGTATATACATGATATATATATAACATATATATATTTATTGCCCCTGACCTTAACATTTCATATAGATTTAACAAATGTTTAATATAGCATTTAGCATAACACTTCATATAGGTTTAGCAAATTTTTAATATAACATTTAGTATAACATTTCACATAGGTTTAACAAATGTTTTAGCTGCTGATAAAATGCATTTTCCAAACCAAAATTACAAAACAGCGAATCTCCATAAAAACTGACTGTTCTTTGTGCTAATTGCTAATGGAGCTACTGGAAAAGCTGGGTGGTTTGATTCTCTCAAGAACATCAAGAAAACCCCCCAGCAGCATAAAGATTTCTACTTATAAAAAAAAAATCATTTTCAAGAGTAAAGATTTAAAATATGCCATTCTTTGAAGTGAGATAAGATATTCAAATGACACAACTGAGTACTTTCCAATTAATAGTAATAAAAAAGGGGGAAAAAAGGCAGGGGAGTCTCTAGAATGAAAAAACCTTTAGTGATTTCTGGGAGAAGTTATATATAATTCCCCTAAATTGGCTTGACCTAGAGTTCTCAGCACATAAAAAATTTAACCTGGTGAGTTCTCACAGAGAAAACTTTGGACTTTTGATGGTCTTTTTATATTTTTATTAGATTCTTCTATAGCTTTTACTTTCCTGAGGGGATTCACCCTACAGGGTGTTGCCTTAGTTTTTGCATCAAGGTGGTTTCTTTGTTTCTCTCTCCAAAGAGCTCAGGGTTTGCATCTCAGAAAACGTTCTTTATTTTATGCCTCTGATTGGCTTCAGTGCAGGCAGTTTCTTCTTAAGTTTTATTATTTCCCAAAAGCGCATTACCAGAAACTCCCCCTGTCTGCCTTCTGCATCCGCCTAGAGATTTCACCCCCTTATATCTTGAAAAGATACATGAGTGAAGGTCCATTTTTTTTTCCTAACTTCTTACTGGCAAATGGTTTGCTTTTATATTTCCTGTTTTTTTTTTTCTTTTGGGAGGGGGACACACCCAGTGGTGCTCTTTATGCATGGCTTTGAGTTTAGGAATCACTCTTGGGAGTTCAGGGCAATCATCCTATCTGCTGTACTATTGTAGCAGGCGCAAATGTTCTTGTCTTTAAGTAGTAGGAACTGAAAGCAAGAGATGGAAGAGCAAATGGTTCAATCCAGGAAAGCCTTTAGTTAAGAAAAAAGAAAGGAAGGGAGAGTAAGACAGGGAAGTTTCCTGATTATGGGAGAGTTCTTCATTGTTTCACTATATCACTGTATCACTCTCATCCTGTTATTCCTCCCAGCCTGGAATTTTTAGCAGCCTCTCCTTACTTGTCTTTCCCAACGATTGGAAGCTCTTTCAGGGTCAGTGGAATAAGACCTGTTATTGTTACTGTTTTTGGCATATTGAATATGCCACGGGGAGTTTGCCTGGCTCTGGGGAGGGTTTTTGCTCGAGCGGGCCCAGTAACGTCTCCATTGGAGACATTGTTGTTACTGGGTCTGGCATATCGAATACTCTCGGTAGCTTGCCGGGCTCTCCGAGAGGGGCGGAGGAATCGAACTCGGGTCGGCCATGTTGGCCGCTTGTAAGGCGAACGCCCTATGGTTCTTATAAAGTAGAATTATAGAGAAAGGCAAAGGTCCTTCTCCTTTTATACCCTTTTAACAAAGGTGAGTGGGTGAGTGTTTCTTTATTTGGTCCAAGAATGCTGACCATCAAAACAGGAAAGAGGAGGCTGAGATGATTCTCCTCTGGTGTTCAGATCAGATCAGGCATAGGCCATTCAGGTTATCAAAAGTGCTACCCATGCCTCTCTCCTGACATTCCATATTGGTATTCCTCTTGCTTAGGGCCAGGTCTCTGCCTATTTCACTTTGTCTTTTTCACTATTGCTCATGCCCACTTGCTGTCATATAATGCGGTGAAATCTCATACTAAATCCATATACATGGGGGCCATGTTTTCAGAGTTGTCAGTTTGAAAAAGTAGTCAGAGAAAGTAGGCAGTAATTTTTAAAAAATTATTCCCTGGAGGAAAAAAAATAGTAACCTTACTGTTCCAGGGAGGGCAAAGTGTGTAAGAGGATAAGAAAATAATTGCCACAGCATTTTGTTCCTCTTTTACATTCTGATGATGTGTTTCGTATAAAATAAATTAAGTTTCTGTTTTTACTAGTCACCTTTAAAGACATCTTAAAAGATAGCAGGCATAGAACTTTGAGCATTAGGTTTTCTTAGAAAGTAGTTTCAAGTCCTCCATAAGTTCATAGCAATAGTTTGATTTTTTCCCCTGTCTGAGTCTGTTCATTAGAGCATATTTTATTCTGTAGAGATATATCCCACTAGAAATTTCAATTAGCTTTATAGCAGTATGAATGCTTAAGCACTATAGCACTGCCCTCGCCTTGTTCATGGATTTGCTCAAGCAGCACCAGTAATGTCTCCATTGTGAGACTTGTTCTTACTGTGTTTGGCATACCAGATATAAACCTTGGGGAGCTTGCCAGGTTCTGCCATGTGGATCGAATACTCTCGATAGCTTGCTGGGCTCTCCGAGAGGGATGGAGGAATCGAACCTGGGTCGGCCGTGTGCAAGGCAAATGCCCTACCTGCTGTGCTGTCGCTCAGTAAAGCCCATTCCATTTAGGAGTAGTTGATCAGAAGGGGATCCAGTTTTCTACGTTTTTAGGAGGATCAAATTACCAGGATGAATTTAGGTTGGGGATAGTTACCTCTGTAGTTGAGGTAAAGTAGCTCTTTCATACTTTTCATTGCCTGCTTACACCTGTCCTAAATTAATCACATACTTAGTTTAGTCTCTATATGTCCAATGAAGTAGGCTGTTAAAAGGGGCACACCATACAACAACTCTAAGGGACTTGATTGAAGTTTTGCCTTAGGACCTATTCTGTGTCTGAGGACTTGATAGACAAGAAAGAGAGTCAAGGCTCAGAAGTTTCTGGACATAATTCCCCTAATATCTGAAGAGGAATCTGAAGTTTTGTAAAGCAACTGCTAGTAGACCTGAGTACATGTGTGGTTAGCTGGTTAGCAACACAACAGTAGTAAGAAACTTTAACATCCCACTCTCACCTTTGGACAGATCAACAAGAAAGAATACTAGAAAGGGACTAAGTTCAAATGATGAGTTGCAAGAACTGGGATTAATAGAAATGTATAGTTCCCACAACCTCAGAATGTTGGACACAATTCAAGAGTCCATAAGGCCACAAAAACAGAAATCATATATAATATCCTTTCAGATCACACTGACTGCCATGGAGGTAGATATTAACTGAAAAAAAAAACTAAGTCAAGAAAAGCAATAACATTATAAACTAAACAATGGATTGTTAACTATTTGGTCAAGAAAAAATTCAAATAAATCAAAAATGGATCTGAATTTCATATAATAAGAACAGTTATGCAAAATACAAACAGAAGTCAATGCTCCTACAAATTTTATATGGCAGTTTTAGTTGTATTGTGATGAAACCAGAGAAAAAAGAAAACTCCTTACCTGCTAGGTAAAGTTGAAGCCTCTTGAAAACAAACAAAACCAGCATCAGAAGGAAATGGATTGCATTAGATAGTGAGTCTCACCTTCAAATTCCTTGTAACGTTAAATTCCATTCTTTAAAATTCATATTTATATTTCTTTTACTAAAAAACTCTTTTCTTTATTGGATGGCTTGTTCCTAAGCAATGCTAAGGGAATGTGGGACCGCTCCTACAAAACTGGGTCAACCACACTGGATGGCTCAACACCGAGTTCTGTGATATGGTGATGCACAGACCTGACAGTGCTGCAGACTATCAAGACTACCCTCACAGAGCTTGAGGTCCTTCAGCATCACACTTGGAGGCACTCAGATGGAACTACATGATGCCAGAGTTTGAACTTGGTTCACTCACAGGCAAATCTAACAAGTACCAACATGTAGTTGAGCTACTTCTTCACTTCAGATATTATTTTCCTCATCATGTATAACATTGTTTCTTATTGTATCAACTGAATGTGTGTGCTTTAAAATTTTTGACTTGATATTTAGTCTTGCTTATTTTTTTGACATACAAATAACTTTAAAAATACATAATCAGAACACTTCGGATATGGTGTTATGCTTACAAATGGTAAATCAACTTAATTTAGATCCAATGGTAGAAAAAAATACACCAGGGTTAGCTTGTGAATGATTTAATTTTTAGAAGTAAATTTTAACTATTTACATATACTGATTGTGACTACGTTGATTTGAAGGTGTGCATGAAGAGCTGGCTTGGTGATGGAGGTCTTGCTGAGCAGGCGTGCTCAAGTAAGATCACGATAAAATTCCAGACGCCACAGGAGTCAAACCAATTCTTCAGAAATTCACAGACTCTTAAAACTCCTGAGGAACTTTGTCTGTAGTCTGAGAGAAGACCAGACTTTGACATATTAAAGTGAATGACCATTTTACAAGATTTATTTAAATTTATTTTGATTTATTTAAATAATATTTTACTATAGAACTTCAAGAAGAGATCATACAAAAATAGAACTTTGGCAAAAGTTTTTAATTTGGTTTGACTTTAGGTTTCAGAATATTCTATTTCTCAATGAACAGTCAAAACTGAAACCAAATTATAATCTGAGAAGTTTACAAATTCACACCAAAATAAACACAGTGTATTGACTCTTGTTTTTATCTCAGTGAGTGAAAAAGAAATAAATAATGGCCTTGCATTTCCCTTTTATATCTTTTTCCTGAGTGGAGCGATAGCATAGCGGTAGGGCATTTGCCTTGTGTGCAGCCGGCCCTGCTGAGCAGGGTTCGATTTCTCTGCACCTCTCGGAAAGCCCAGCAAGCTACCGAGAGTATCTCGCCCACAAGGCAAAGCCTGGCAAGCTACCCATGATTTATTCAATATGCCAAACACAGTAACAACAAGTCTCACGAGGGAGACATTACTGGACCAACTTGAGCAAATCGATGAACAATGGGAGGAGAGTGACAGCGACAGTGATCTCTTTCCTATGAGACATTGCTGCATTTGGAGTACACTTTTATGAGGAAAAGATGAGATTTTGGAGTCAGAAATTTTGAAGTTTACTTCTGACTTTGTAATCTTTGGGAGTTGTGTGTCTTTTCCTTCAAACTTCACTATTACATGAGGCAAATACCTATGACAATGAAATGAGAAATCTCATATGTGAAATGTGTGTCACATAGTAGATGTTATGAATGTCCCTTGATGTGTAGACTTCATAACATTAAGAGTCTGGGAAGACATATAATCCATATTTATTCAATGGTTAGCTTCTGGTATTGCACAATATGTTGTGCAAAACCATGCCTATCTTGTAGGAATTCTATGAGTTAAAGCGTTTGTGGACCTTTTTTTTTTTTACCTATTGCAATAAATTTTGCCTTTTATATAATCCTTTTTTACTTTCCTAATTACTTTATCTCCTCAATTATCATAGACAAGTCCATACTTCTAAACTTTAACTTCCAGTAACAAAATTTTCCTTTCTCAAATAATAGCCTTGCTTCTTCATTCACCAATGAAACTAATTATGATTCATGAGAACCATATTATATTTCTGAATCAAAACTTCCAATCTTTTGACTCTCATACTTTATCTTCTCCATGTTTTGGTTTTGTTTCTGGAGCACATCAGTTGGTACTTAGGATTTTCTCCTAGATCTCTAATTAGGGAGAATATCTTACAGTGCTCAAGGAACCAGATGTGATACTGAGATTGAATCAGGGCCTTTCATATGTAATGGAATTGCCTTATTCTAAATACTATTTGATGACCCCTTTCAACATGTTTTAACATGTTTTATCTATGATTTTTTTCTTTCTATAATTTAATGGAAAATCTTCTAAATATTCATTAAATTTGGTACCTAAATGAAACTTTTTTCCACACCACTTTTTATCATCGGTATATGTCTTTTAATGGGTATACTGTTAATATTCATAATACTATGAATATTATGTCTATATCCTATTTAACATATACATACAATCATGCACTCTTTACAAAATCTTCATGAGCTAAAATTTTGCAACAAGTATCTGCTATTGTTTACAAGGAAATTTCTAGAGGATTGCCCGTGTCTTCCATCTGCATTTAGTTCTCATCAAAAGCTACCAGTAGTATACTAGACAAAATTACTATTATGTCCCACTATAACATGCAGTAATGTCCTGCCATGTCTTTATGTTTTAATGACTGCCTTCTTAATTTTATTCTCTGAAAAAGCAGAAAATGATTCTTAAATATTTTTAAATGTTTAATAGTAGTAAAATTCACAAAAACATGGAAATTTTAAGTGTATGGATTAGTAGTGCTAGTTATATACTTACATTTTTCTGCAGTGATCACCATCATTCAACTGGGTAAATTTTCACCATCCCAATCAGAACCTCATAAATAGTAAATAATTCACCATTTTTCCCTTTCAAATATCTGTTATGTTTCTATAAATTTAACTGGTATAGTTACATTATATAATTGCAAGCATTAGGTTTATATTTTTGCACATACTTATTTCACTTAGCATATCCTAAAGATTCATCTACATTATATCTTGTGTCAGTATCTCTTCTTCTTCTTCTTCTTCTTCTTCTTCTTCTTCTTCTTCTTCTTCTTCTTCTTCTTCTTCTTCTTCTTCTTCTTCTTCTTCTTCTTCTTCTTCTCCGTCTCCTTTTCAACCTCCTCTACCTCCTCCTCCTCCTCCTCCTCCTCCTCCTCCTCCTCCTCCTCCTCCTCCTCCTCCTCCTCCTCCTCCTCCTCCTCCTTCTTCCTCTCCTTCTCCTTCTTCTTCTTCTTCTCCTTCTCCTTCTCCTTATTTCTTCCCCCTCCCCTCTCATTTTCTTCCTTCTTTTCTTCTTTTTCCCTTCATGGCTTTTACGAAAGAAAATGTGAACAGAAAGAGAAGGAGAGCTCTGTGTTCTAGAGAGAGCACAAGCTTCTCCAGAGTGGAAATAGACAAAAGAAAAATACAAGCTAGCAAGATATGTGTTCAAGGGAGAATCTATGCTTACGAAGAAGCACATATTTTTATTTCTTTTTAAGACAATTATATTTTATTATGTACCAGTCCAATTTTCTTTATTCATTCATTGTTCTGTACCAAATTGATTTTATCTTTTTGATTTTTTACATCCAGGATAAATAAAATATTTAATTTTCTTCTAAGATTCTATTTTCAACTTTTGGAAATGTAACCACAAGCTGAATTGCTAAAGCCAATGAAGACTCTATATTTAAGTTTCGAGTAGCCATCATACATTTTTTATAGTGAACATACCATTTTACATTCCCACTAATAGGATAGTACCAATTTATTCATATTCTTACTAAGAATAAATGGTATTTGTAAAAGACAAATCAAATCCAAGTATTTTTTGATAAAAAACAAATGCCTTTAAAAGTGTATATGTGTGCATGTGCGTGTATGTGTGTGCGTGTGTGTTCTATTCCTTAATTGTCCTATAAGATCTAATCTTCCCTTTGATTATATATCCAGCCATAGAATTCACTCTCTTTCCCATGTTCAAACCACATGATCTTGCTTGAAATCTTTACCCTTGTTCCTTTCAGGCGCTTGACACTCAGTATACCACTTGACTGGATGAAATTTCTAGAAATAGTACTGTGGGTAAGGCATTTTCCTTGTGCATGGCTCACCAAGTTGGCTTCTTGACACCATGTATCCAAGACTCCCAGAACTGATCCCACATCACAGCAAGGAGTAAACCCTTAGTATAGTTGGGTTTATCCCAAAAAGGAAAAAAGATAAAGAAAAATTATGAGTTTAAGTCATGGTATCTAAAACATTCTGAAATTTATTAAGGTTTAACATGTTGTGGCTATGCAGTGTTAAATAAATAAATTTATTTATTTAAATAAATAAATACAAAATTTAGTTTCTGGAAATAAATCAAATGTTCAATGACAGATGATTGGATAAAGAAATTGGGGCATACACACATTGGAATATTAGGCAATTATTAAAGAAAATGAAGACTTGCAGTTCATTTCAACATAGATAGAACTGGAGAGCATCGTGTTAAATGAAATAAGTCAAAGCAAAAACAAATACCTGATGATATCATACATCTATGGTATATAGAAATATGCAACAAAAAAATAAACAATATTCAATAAGGTCAAGTGCTCAGTCTTTGATGGAAAAACTAAGATTATTAAGCAGGAAAGGAAGAAAGGTAGATTAGAAGTGACACAAATACATTTGTGGAGGGTTGTGGGTGGTCTGGTCGAGGTAAATGTGCAGTCACGTTTTTATCAAAACCATAAAAAATAGCACTGTTATAACCACATTACCCAAACTGTATTTTTGAAATAAATTGAGTTGTTTTTTACAAAATAAAGATAAATAGATATTAATGCTTGAGAAATCAAACAATTTTCTGAATAGCTGTAACAAAGCAAAACAGCATCCATTCCACAGTGAGCTGGAGCGGGGTTGTGGACTGTGTTTACTTCCAAAATTCTGTGTCCAAAGCACAGACTGGCTACCTGATGAAGCTCAGTTGAGGTGATGATTGCCAAAGCAGAGGGCACATCCAAAGGAACAGCCTGAGAGTAGAGATTCCATAAATCACTTCCAGGCCTGTGCAGGTGCAGGCGAGGCAATTTGATTTTGATTGCTTTTTCACTCTAATAGTCAGTAAATAAAGTCATAAAATTAAGGAGCTGGAATAACCTGAAATACTAATGCAAAATTAAACGCTGATATGTTCCTGTCCTCATCCCACTCCCTTTTTATTTTCAAAATCATCCTGATTTTGATCAGTAAAAAAAAAAAATTAAAAACCAGAGGTAGTCCAAGAATACCTCACACTAATTAATAGGAGTACTAGAAGATATCGAAAAAAATAAATAGTGATTAATGCACTATAGGTCATTCACTAACCATGAGCCGTAAACACATGATGGAAGTATGATGGAAGTAATTATAGCCATTTTGCCCTCCTTTCTTTGTTGTTTGCTTTTGTTTCTGCTTTGCTGTTTGCTGTTTTTGTTTGTTTTGTTTTGGTTGGAGTGATAGCACAGTGAGTAGGGTGTTTGCCTTGCATGCGACCGACCCGGGTTCGATTCTTCCACCCCTCTCAGAGAACCTGGCAAGCTACAGCAGGCTACTGAGAGTATCTTGCCCACATGGGAAAGCCTGGCAAGCTACCTGTGACTTATGCCAAAAAGCAGTAACAACAAATCTCACAATTTGTTGTCTGACGTTACTGGTGCCGGCTTGAACAAATCAATGAACAACAGGAGGACAGTGCTACAGTGCTACAGTGTTCCTTTGTCTTATTTTGCTTGGGGCTAAACCAGTTGTGCTCAGGGGTACTGCTGTCCCTGTACTCAGGGATTGCGCCTAGTGATGCTTGGAGGATCATATACAGAGTCAAAGATTACATTGGAGTTAGCCCCATTCCAAGCAAGCACCTTAACCCTAAGCGATTGTTCTACCTCTCCTACTTTTATTAGTTGTTAGCTTTAATTTTTTTAATTTATATTAACAAGTTGAACAGTAGTACAGTCCTGCTGGTTTTCCATTGGGACGGAATCTTGCATTCAGACAGGTAGTGAGTGAAGAGCCGAGCCAGTGTATTGATGAGTACTGACGGCAGGTTCTTCAGGTGTTCAGGTCTGACCTTGTCTGGGCCGGGTGCTGTTTGTTTCTTTACTGACGAAATGGCGTGTCGGATTTCGGAGGGGAGAACGTTGGGAACAACATACCCATCCTGTGGAATTTGGTATGTTGGCAAGTGGACATGGCTATCGAAGAGATTTGAGTAGAAGTCATGGATAATCTTCTCCATTGCCGTTCTGGAGGATGTGATGGATCCATCAGGACATCGGAGGGCAGTCATCTTGGTCTTATAGTTGGCGAAGGACAGGCGGGCCTTACGAATACTTTTCCCGGCTTCTGCCGCATCTACCAGTACTTCTGCTCTTCTCTCTTTGAGGTCTTCCTTGATCGCATCTCTGCACTGCTTTGCAAGCTCGGACGTTAGCTTGCGGTTGCCTGAGGCATGCGCCAAACCACGCTGGCGAATTAGCTCAAGAGTACTACTGTTCAAGAAGGGAGACATCCATGACATTGGCAACTATCGCCCGATTTGCCTATTGTCTGTCATCTACAAGTTGTTCACTCGAGTCATCCTGAATAGGATTGGCAGAACATTAGATGAAGGACAACCATGCGAGCAAGCAGGGTTCCACAAAGGATTCAGCACCATCGACCATATCCACACGATAACCAAGCTCATTGAGGTTTCTCGGGAGTTCAAGATGCCGCTCTGCTTAACATTCATTGATTTAAAGAAGGCCTTTGATTCTGTTGAGACGGAAGCGGTCATTGAAGCCCTAGCCAATCAGGGCATTCAAGCCCAATACATCAGGATCCTCCGTGAGCTGTATTGCGGATTCACTACCAGGATCTCACCATTCTACAAAGAAGTGATCGTTGATGTCAAGAGAGGGGTGCGGCAGGGTGATACCATTTCACCGAAACTCTTCAGTGCCACCCTCGAGAATATCATGCGACGACTGGAATGGGAAAACATGGGAGTGAAGATAGATGGTCGGCAATTACACCACCTCCGCTTTGCTGATGACATTGTTTTAATAACACCAAACATCAGCCAAGCGGCACAAATGCTGGCCGACTTTGACCGTGAGTGTGGAAAGGTAGGACTACAGCTGAATCTTACGAAGACAATGTTTATGAGAAACAGCCTTGTTCCTGACGCCCCATTCGCTCTCAATGGAACGACCATCTCCGAGTGCAACAGCTATGTGTACCTAGGTCGAGAGGTCAACATGACAAATGACCTGGCACCCGAGCTGCGCAGGAGGAAGAGAGTGGCTTGGAACGCCTTCAAGAACGTCGAAGAAATAGCTAAGAGGACGAAGAACCTCCGGCTCCGGGCACATCTCTTTGATTCCACTGTTCTTCCTGCATTAACGTATGCCTCAGAGACCTGGGCCCTACGCAAACAAGATGAGAACGCCATTCAGGTCTCCCAAAGAAGAATAGAAAGAGCTATGCTTGGAATATCACGTTTCACTCAAATGAGAGAACAAATCCGGAGTTCTGACATCCGTCGACGATCAAGGATCAGGGACGCTGTCTCATTTGCCAAGGTGTCGAAAATCAGATGGGCTGGTCACGTAATGAGATTTAAAGACGACCGCTGGACTAGAGCTGTTACTGATTGGATTCCACGGGATGTCAAGAGATGGCGTGGCCGCCCACCTACCAGATGGTCAGACTTCTTCCTGAAGATCATGAACGATCAGTTTGAGGCCCTTCATGTTCCTGGAGAGAACAGATGCCATTGGGCTACACTAGCACGCGACAGGGACAAATGGAGACATTACTAGCGCCCGCTCGAGCAAATCGACGACTAACGGGAAGTTAAGTGATTAAGTGATATTAACAAGTTAACATGGCTCCAAGAAATAGTAAAACTTCATATCTATGTACAATATTTTTTCTTAAAGGGCAATGGATTCTCATTCAACTTCTGGTATGTTATATGAATATCAGATCACATAGTCCTTATAGTGCTTTTGACATCATCTTTGCTGAGTGCATGCTATCACACCATACCAACAAGAATTTAACTGTGCAAACACTCCTGGAACTAGTAGTGTCGAAGGTAGCTTCCTGAACTTAAGAGAATATATAATGATATCTAAAGCCCTTTAGTCACCTCACACAGTAAAATTGTAGAGAAAATTATGAGACATTTGCCAAAATCAGAAATAAAAATAATGAGTATAAGTAGGCATAGGTTCTTCTCTTTTCTTTCCATATGGGGGTATGCATACCTGGTCATTGAGATTACTGTTATGATTATGGGTCACCGCTTGTCAACAGAAAACCATAAAATCTGGTAAAACTCTGCTGATTATAACTAAAAAAGAGGTCTATTCAAGTTGGCATCATTCACCTCATCAGACTTTCTTTATGCTTGAAACACAGAGAAATCTAAAAGAAGTCACAAAAAGTGGATTCTGCAGAAACAGATGATGCAGAGACAAGAGAACATGTCACATTAAGAAATACTACAATATTCTCTGAATAAAAATATCTGTCAGCCAGGAAAGGGAAATATACTTAATGTATAAATTTAAACTTTGAGAAAGCAAAAAGGAAAATGCCGGTGTTTAAATATTTGTGAAAGGTAATAGAAAGAAAATCTCCTAGAAAGTAAAACAAAAAATTTAGATAGAAATAACAGGAAAGTAAAAAAATAAGTAAACATTAAGACAAATTTATAAAAGCAAAGCTGTGAAATTGGATACAATTTTTACATTTCACTTCATTGGCCTAGATTTGAGGAAAAACAATACTTCATTTAGGAAGCACTTTAAAGTCTGAGATTTTAAAAATAAATTACTTAAATGCACCAGACAATGGTTGAAGAAGAAATAAATCCTGGTAAATAAACCTAAATTCATGGAGTTAAACCCTCATTCTGAAGTAATTTTATTTCTGTGAACATTTATTTGGTGATACTGGGTAAAGAGACCAGAGCTATGATTCCATAATCTGTCCAAGAGAGGACACCAGCTGCTCCAGGAAGTACAATTGAGAGGATTTGGTTATCTTCTGTTTTCGGGAAGCAAGTAAAGACTAGAAAGGATGTGAATTTAATGAGTTGAAAGTTATCTATAAATGAAGAAGAATTTCAGACTGTTTTCCAGTGGAAATATTCACTGATTGATGAAATTGTTTGGGTTGAAAAGGACAATTTTTATACAGTAAATTTATAACACATAGTCATATGTGTGAGCATGACTATAACCATGTTAACCAAAATAAAAATTTTTAAAAGTTAAATTGGAAATTTCTGAAATTTATAAATGTTGAATTGAAATACTTGCATTGCAAACCACAATAGCCCAAAGGAGAGAGAGAGAGTAAAGGAATATACCTGCCACAGAGGCGGGGTGGAGAGGGAGGGATGGGGAGAATGGGAGGGATATTGGGAACATTGGTGGTGGAGACCGGGCACTCATCATCATCATCGTATGACTGAAGTGTTAACATGAAAGTGTGTAAGTCTGTAACTGTACCTCACGGTGATTCATTAAAAATAAAAATATTTAAAAAATGTTGAATTGATATTCACCAATTTAAAACCTTGAAGGACTTTGCATTAGGAGTACATGTAAACTAACAAGGGATTGTTATCTAAGTAGAAACTGAATCTAGACTCAACTATTCTGTTTTGGATTAAGATCAGATCCTACTTTATTTAACCTACAGTGAAAAGGGGGCACTTCATTATAAAAGTCACAAACTATTAAATATTAATGATTTATGCATTATAGCTAACATTTGATAAAAATGTACTAGACATTCCAGCCACATAAGCTGATAATTAAAAAGTAGATTAAAAAGATATAGCAGAAACACACTTTCCTTATGCATTCCTTATGTAAAAGCAAACCAAAAAGAAATATTGCACCTTGCAAGTTGTAAAATTTAACTCAGTAAATTATACACCAAAAGGTACAACTTTCCTTGTGATAAATAGTTTAAAAAAGCAATTGAAATTTGTTGTAACTAGTGATAGCACTTATTTTCTTCAGGAAAAAAGCATTTTGCATTAAAAAAATAGATATAAAACTGGGTTTAATCACAATTAAGAATAACACAGATGAAAGTATGTGTACTAAATCAGGTATAATAAATGTAACCAGATCATATTAATAACATTTGTAATTTAAAATAAGAAACAACAGATAATAGAGTCAGAGAGACAGTATAACATGTGAGGCACTTGCCTTCTATGTAACTGACCTGGATTAGATCCCAGGCTCCCCATATGATCCCTGGAGCCTACCAGGAGTGATCCCTTAGTGAAGGAAAGTCAGTAGTAAGCCTGACTAGGGTACTTGTAACTCAGAACCAAGAAGGAAAGAAAGAAAGAAAGAAAGAAAGAAAGAAAGAAAGAAAGAAAGGAAGGAAGGAAGGAAGGAAGGAAGGAAGGAAGGAAGGAAGGAAGAGAGGGAGAGAGGGAGGAAAGGAGGGAGGGAGGGAGGGAGGAAGGAAGGAAGGAAGGAAGGAAGGAAGGAAGGAAGGAAGGAATAGAGGGAGAGAGGGAGGAAAGGAGGGAGGAAGGAAGGAAGGAAGGAAGGAAGGAAGGAAGGGAGGGAGGGAGGGAGGGAGGGAGGGAGGGAGGGAGGGAGGGAGGGAGGGAGGGAGGGAGGGAGGGAGGGAAGGAGGGAGGGAGGGAGGGAGAGAGGGAGAAAAGAAGGTAGAATTGAAGAAAAGAAATTATGTTTACACTGAATAAATTTCCAGTAAATGCAAACTGACCTTATAAATCAGATCAGTAGTTCTTCATTTTTTTAAATTTTAATAAATCTTTATATTGATAACAAATCTTATAGGTATAGGAATTGAGTTCTATTTCCCTAGAATATACAGTTTCTGGTGAGCACAAGAAATAGTATACAAACATAACAACCAAATGAGTGATCCCAATACTTTCAAACAATAGGAACAATGCAACAGAATAGAGAAAGTAAGGCAATCAAATTAAAATTAATCTTTGGGGAGGAAATAAACAAAATGGGAATAATATGATTTCTCAATTTTAAGATTTATTATAAAGACACAGTAATCAACAGTGTGATACTGACATGAAGAGAGGCATGTAGAATAACAAAAGTGAGAGTCTGTAAATAAATTTGTTTTCACGGCCATTGATTTTCAACAAGAATGCCAATTCTGTTCAATAGGGAAATAGTAGCCTTTATACCCAGCTGGGACAATTATAATTCTACGTAGAAAGAATTAGCTTGGACCTTTTGTCTCCAAATACAAAAACGTAGTAAGGGACTATTGACCAATTGATATGAACACCCATGCTAAAAAACAGTAAGAAGAAAATGTAGTAGTTAAATTTTCCAACTTGTATTTGGTGATATATTACATATACATATATATATATATGAGACATCAAAACCACAATGACAAAGGAAAAGATAGATAAATTAAAGTTTATTAGAATTAAAAACTCTACCATCTCAGATAATATTATTAATAAATCAAAAGGTATATTATAAATGTGTGTAAAATATTAAATATGTGATGTTTAGTAATTTTTAAGAAGCTCTATGTTAGATAATTATTGCTATATGATTCTATAGGAGAGGTGAAGCTAGAAATGACAAAAATATTAGGTTTTTTTTCTAGAATTACTAGGTTACTAGAATATGGAGAAATAAGAAGGGAGAAGTTCAAATGGTTACAGTTTATTTTTATAATATACTGGGAATATTATTGCAGTGAAACTATTCATATATTACAATGATACACACACACACGGGTTGAGTTTCCCTCCCTCCCCCCTAACCCCAAGCAGAGCCCGGGCAGCTGAGGACCTCCGGAACCAGCCACAGCCATACTTAAGACCACTTTCCACATGTTCGGATGACCCTCACGCATGAAGGAACTGGCAGAGAAACCCAGGTGTGCAGGACCCGAGGCTGAGATCTCCAAGCCTGCTCGGATCAGTACTGCGCCTCCTCCACCCAGATTCCCCATCTTCCAGTAGCTAGGCATTACACCCACCAACTGCCCCCGCCCTCGTGGTGTGTTTTTCCATCAATGGCCAAGACCCAGCGACTATAAAACCCAGCTCCTGGAAGCACGCAGCCGCATTTGTGGCCATGCAACCTCTTATTTTCTAGTTCTCTCTCTTGGAGAACCTGATAGGCTACCGAGTGTATCCTGCCCACATGGCAGAGTCTTGCAAGCTCCCCGTGGCGTATTTGATATGCCAAAACACAGTAACAATGATTAGTCTCATTACCCTGACCCTGAAGGAGCTTCCAATGTGGCGCTTGCTAAAATCCCAGGTTTAGGACGAATGGAAACGTTACTGGTGCCTGCTCGAGGAAATTGATGAACAACAGGATGACAGTGATACAGTGATACACACATATAATATGCATTATTTGATAAACCCATGATATAAAAACAGAAGAAACACTAATATAAACTATGGTATATAACTAATATCAACAAATTAATATTAGCTTGATCAAGTGTAACAAAATTGTATCATACCAAGAAATGGATTGAGAAGTAAAGGGCCTGGGTAGATGGCATTATGTCACTGTCGTTTATATTTTGTAGTATAAAAGTTCTCACAAAAATCAAGGATATTAGTAACAAATGATACCTTCTGAGTAACTTAAGAATTTACTGACTAATAATGATTGTTTGTATGGGATTTATTGAAGTGACCCTTTGCAGTCAAATCTGTGGACTGGAAATATGAACCTTTTCTATAATTTATTAGGAAAGTATGATGATTCAGGTCTTATATTTTTAAATGTTTGAGTATAAATATGAGTATCTGTGATTTTTACTATATCTTCTGTTCCTTCAAAGAATAATGCTAATATAGTTGCTGGAAATAGCAAAAGATATTTTAAAAAATACAGAGCAAGTTTGACATATAGTCATCATATAAACTAAGCATCTTTGTCTCCTGAATGTAATCATACTACTGATACTTATGTAGAATGTTTTATTGTAAAAATGTTTTTGATCAGAAATTTAATTTTGTTTTTATGTGATCCATGATTTTATCTACTCTTTCCACTGAAATGATCCAAGTCTCTGTTTCTGATTATATTATATAATTGCAGCTCTGCAGGTTATTTGGTCAATAAGGAATCATTGGTTCAAAGAAAATGTATGTTTTTTCCAGTAAAAGTCATCATAATGGGAAAGATATGTTTTGGGTATCCGCTAGATTTGATGGATTAAAGATAAATGTTAGAATAATGGTTTCCTTTGTAAAGTGATTGCTGATAATTATTTAAACATTTCATGGTATAAGAAATGGCTCACAGTTTGCTAATCCTCCTTTAGTAACCCCTGCCCCCCTTGTAGTAATATTGAATGTTACAGAATAACAATATGAATCCACGATCACAATCAGGATCATCCTGTTGTTCATTGATTGCCTCGAGCAGGCACCAGTAACATCTCCTTCTTCCCAGCCCTGAGATTTTAAAGGAACCATATTCAATGCTCTTTCAGGATTAGGAGAATGAGACCCATCATTGTTACTGGTATTTGGCATATTGAGTACGACACGAATATGAATCCAAAGATGTTAAATACCAATAGCCTGGGAGAAAATGCATGCTAACCAAAGTTATGACAATGAGATATTATTCAAGATATATAAACCACTGGTAAAATTAGCAATACAAAGTTAGTCCCATCAAAAATTTGGGAGATAAACAGAAACTTTCTGAAAGGTGACTTACAGATGCCAAGTATTATATTATATATATAATATAATATATATTACACTCTGCACACTGATTATGAGTGATACAATGAAAATCCAATGCAAATCAGAATGAAAACAAAATATTACCTCACACCAGCGAAACAGGAACAGATCAAAACAGTGTTCCTATATTTGAAGAAAGAACCTCCATCTACCGCTGGTAGGAATGTTGACTGGTTAAATCTTCTTTGAAAACAATATGAACTCATTCTAAAAAAAAAGGAAAAGAAAAGAAAGAAAAAAATTGAGAAAGAATTGAGCTTCCATTTGACCCAAGAATCCTATTTCTGGGCATCTCTCCTAAGGACCCAAATTCTCTACTCAGAAAAGACATTTGCATACTTATGTTCATTACAGCATTATTCATAATAACTAAAATATAGAGAAACATCCATATCCAAGAACAGATAAATAAATAAAGTAACTCTCATATATATAGATATAGATATAGATATGTATTTATATGTACATATATAAACACATTATGGAATATTACTTGGCTATCAGCAAAGATAAAATCATGCAATGCCCAACTACATAGATGAACCTGGCTGGTATCCTGCTGAATGAAGTCAAAGAGAAGGAAAGAGAAAGATACAGAACAACCTTTCCCAAACATGGAATATAAAGAAGCAAGGTAATAAAATGGCATATGTCAAATAGCAACCAAAACCAAGAACTGGTCTACAGAATGGAGCTTACCATGGTTGTGGGAGAAAGGGGTAATATGAGAGGGATGAGGATGAGGGAGTGATTCGAGGACAATGCTACAGGGAAATGGACATGCTGGTGGGAGGGTGGGGAAGGGCATGATACTGGAATGATGTGTGCCTGGAAATTTATTATTGAAAACTTGTAAAACACAGGTATCCAATTATTTTTTTAATTTAAATAAAAATAATTTTCTTACATATTTCTTGTATAATTTGTCCAAGAAGAAGAAAAGAGAACATATGGAAAATTTTTATAAATATGTATGTTTCTAAATGTACATAGTATTATAGTAAATGCATATATTATATTAAATATAAGATTATGAAGATCAAATAAATTCAAAGGATATTTGTTGTATGCCTACTTATTGATGGAAAGTAATATTAGAAAAATCAGTGAACACAGTCTCCATAAATACGCTCTTAGAGAATTTTTAATCATAAATCAATAGATGACAAATGCATGTGTAAGTACAAATATAAGAAAGTGTGAGTACAAATATAAGAAAACAGTAAACCCACATTTAAAAAAAAACATATTCATGCACTAGACAATAACTAAAGGTAAGATGCCATTGGTTATAAGAGGAGTCAAAAATTGAGTACAGATTTGATTAATGAGGAACATTGTAGAATGTTTGCAAATAACCTTATTTACAAATTACAGTATAACTTTCCCTCATTTTTATGGTTGTATCAGAAGGCACATGGCTTTAAGTTTGGGATTTGAGTACAGTTTGTTGATCACAAAATTCTAAATATCAAAAATTCAACATTTTTTGAGGTCGTTCTCTAAGTCTCATTTCTCACAGGAAAACACAAAGCATACCATCTGACACCAGAATATGTATTAAATTGTAGGTGAACAAAAATTGAACGTAGCAAAACAAATTCTAATATAATATTCAGTGAACTTGATTGAACTTACTATCTCTAGCTTTCAAAACTTCAATTACAAACATCCTTGAAAATATATCTGGAACAAAGTACAATCAGTTTGGGAGCCAATTACAATTAGTTCCATAACCACAGATGTGTAGAAATTTGAGAGGCCCGTAGAGAATGGATTCCTTAGTGTAAATACACCACACACACACACACACACACACCAACTCACTTTTACATGATCTTGAATTTTGGCCAGTATTTACTTGAGTGTACCACAGTATCAGACATCATGATTAATCTTAATGACACAGTCGTAGAGCAAGCCCATAAATTAATTTTATGTAATATTTATTAAGACACTTAATACCCATCTTCCAAGATTACCACACCATATTTGATGGGGTTCAAATATGGTTTGAACCATGGGAGCACCTGCAAGGGGAATTAGAGGCCTCCCTAAAAGCCTCTATCCCTCTCGGAGAGCCTGGCAAGCTACTGAGAGTATTCAGCCCTCACGGCAGAGCCTGGCAAGCTATCCATGGTGAATTCAATATGCCAAAACCACTAAATACAATGGGTCTCATTCCCCTGAACCTGATAGAGCCACCAGTACAGCAACTTTAAGAAGTACGAGGAAGGAGAGGCTGATAAAATCTCAAGCCTAACTAGGCTGCCAAAACGAAGGAGGACAAAAATGACTGTCTGTACTTTCAATGCATGAACACTGGTGTCAAATGCATCTATCTAGGACCTGATGGTGCAAGTGCGAAAGATCAAGTACGGCATCATTGGTCTGACCAAGACGAGAAGGCATCAATCACTTCATGCTATTTTCAAACTGGAGAAGAACTGTTCCTCAGAACATGCGACAAGAGAGGCATTGGTGGTGTTGGTGTCCTTGTCAACACAAACTTGACCATGACCATTTATTCATTTAAATGCCTAAGAACCAAATCAGATGATTTACACTTGAATAGATGTGGCTCACAGCCGGCAGTTTCTATCTTCGTTGTCTATGAACCAACATCCAAGTATAATGAAGAAGAAACTGAGAAATTCTACATGGAGCTGGAGAAGTTTTATAAAGATGACACCTTCTACAAGATCATTGTCAGTGATTTTAATTCCAAGAAAGGACAAGAAGATCGGCTGAAGAACTCCACATAGAAACCTATGGCCTAGAATAGAACAAACAGGGTGAGAGACTGTCTGAGTTCATCATGTCGACCAAGACCATCCATAGTAGCTCACAGTTCCAGAAGGCCAAATCTAAATGTTGGACATGAGAGTCTCCCGGTGGACAGTTCCACAATGAAACTGACCACATCCTATTCAATCGACAGTCTTGCCTGGCAAATGTCGCTGTTTTCCCAAAATTCCAAAAAGGATCAGGCCACCATCTCCTTCATGCAAAATTCTACTTCACAGAGCGGGGAGAAAGGGCTGCAAAATTTAAGAAGAGAACTCCCAGAATGACCACCAGCTGGGAGCTCTTTGGCACCATTGCTGCAACATGGGAAGATACCATCACTGACAACATTGACGAAGAATACAATCTACTGGTTCAGCATCTTCATGATTGTGTGAGGAATGCTGAGAGAGAGAGATAGCCAGAAAAAGATGCCTCTCTTCGAAAACTCTTGAACTCATTCACCAACATGGTTTGGTGCAAGCATAAGTAACAGCAAGCGAACATCCGAGCTAGCAAAGCTGTGCATGGAAGTGATTCAGGAAAACCTCAAAGAGAGAAGAGCAGCAGTGTTGGCAGATGCGACAGAAGCCAGGAAAAGCACTCACAATGCCCGCCTGTCCTTCGCCAACTACAAAACCAAGATGACTGCCCTCTGATGTCCTGATGGATCTATCACATCTTCCAGAAGGGCAACGGAGAAGATTATCCATGACTTCTACTCGGATCTGTTCATTAGTCATATCCACCTGCCCACATACCAAATTCTGCAAGATGGATATGTCATTCCCAAAGTTCTCCACTCTGAAATCTGACACCCCATTTCATTGGTAAAGAAGCGACGAGCACCAGGCCCAGACAGGGTCAGACCCGAACACCTGAAGAACCTGCCATCAGTACTCATCAATACACTGGCTCGGCTCTTCACACGCTACCTGTCTGAATGCAAGGTTCCATCCCAATGGAAAACCAGTAGGACTGTACTACTGTACAAGAAGGAGACATCCATGACATTGGCAACTATCGCCCTATCTGACTGTTGTCTGTCATCTACAAGCTATTCACTCGAGTCATCCTGAATAGGATTGGCAGAACACTAGATAAAGGACAACCATGCAAGCAAGCCAGTTTTGGAAAAGGATTCAGCACAATTGATCACATCCACATGATAATTAAGCTTATTGAGGTTTCCTGGGAGTTCAAGATGCCGCTATGTCTAACATTCATTGATTTAAAGAAGGCCTCTGATTCTGTTGAGACTGAAGCAGTCATTGCAGTCCTAGCTAAACAGGGCGTTCAAACTCAATACATCAGGATACTCCATGAGCTGTATTACGGATTCACTACCAGGATCTCACCATTCTACAAGGAAGTAATCATCTATGTCAATAGAGGGGTTAGGCATGGTGATATAATTTCACTGAAGCTCTTCAGTGCCACCCTCGAGAACGCCGTGCGACGATTGGAATGGGAAGGAATGGGAGTGAAGATAGATGGTCGGCAACTACACCACTGTAGGATAACACTGTTCTGTTCTTCCTTCCTGCAAAACCTCAGAAATAGTTGATAGTTTATTGGACTGAGGAAAAGAGAAAAACACCTTAAGAGGTATCTTGCCCTTTTGCAGTCAGGAAGGGCTTTCTTATGTTGATTTGGCTACCTGACTGGGTGGAGTGTTGGCCCAGACTAGAAGGGAGCTGGAGAATAAGAGAGCAAAGCTGAAAGATGGACCACCGGGAGACTAGCAAGGGGAACGTGTGCTTGAGAACCTAGGCCCTCCGTAACATAAAGTTCTTCTATGGGATAAACTTCTTTGTAATAAACTGCCACTAAGATCAACCAGCCTGGCCCTTATCTCTTCCTTCGTCTGCCCTTGGCCAACAGCCATTCCGATCCAGGCCAACACAGCGGCTCAAGGACACCGAATGTGGGCGGCGAAATAGAGTCATCCAGAGAGCCCGTGAACACACGACCTTCTGTGTGCATAGTTTTTTACATACCACCTCTGCTTCACTGTTGGCATCCTTCTAATGAGACCCAACATTAGCCAAGCAGCACAAATGCTGGCCGATTTCAACCATGAGTGTGGAAAGATCAGACTACAACTGAATCTCACGAAGACAATATTTATGAGAAACAGTCTTGTTCTTGACATTCCATTCGCTCTCAACGGAACAACTACCTCTGAATGCAACAGTTATGTGTACATAGGTCAAGAAGTCAACATGACGAATGACCTAGCACCTGAGTTGTGCAGGAGGAAAGAGCAGCTTGGAACGCCATTATGAGCGTCAAAAAAATAGCTAAGAGAACAAAGTACCTCCAGTTCCAGACACATCTCTTCACTCCACTGTTCTTCCTGCATTAACATATGCCTCAGGACGAGAACGCTCTTCAGGTCTCCAAAGAGAATTTGAAGAGCTATGCTTGGAATATCACGCTTCACTCAAGTAAGAGGAAGAAGCCAGAATTCCGACCTCCATTGACAGTCAGTAATCAGGGACTCTGTCTCATTTGCCAAGGTGTCAAAAATCAGATGGGCTGGACATGTAATGCGATTTGGAGAAAACCACTGGACTAGAGCCTTTATCAACTGGATTCCACAGGATGTAAAAAGATCACTTGTTCACCCACCTATGAGATGGTTAGGCTTCTTCATCAAGACCGTGAACAATCTGTTTGAAGCTCTTTGTGTTCCTGGAGCTAACAGATGCCACTGGGCTACACTAGTACGTGACAGGCACTAATAGAGATGTTACCGGTGCCTGTTCGAGCAAATCAATGAGTAACAGGATGTCAAGTGATCAAATAACATTTAATTTAGACTACTAGCCATAGAAGTCCAGGTTGTAAAATGAGGTCGACCTGAACTATTGGGCTCAAACATATCACCTAGAGGTTCAAATCCAATTAGTCAAACAAATTCTATAAACCCTTTACGTTTAAGGAGGGCTCTAGGACACTGTTAAGTTTTCTAAATTGTTTTCCACCTGATCTGAGGCACTAATATAAGTACAACAGTGCATCTCAATGACTGCACAAACTGTGTTGAGATCTGTAAGGAAGAAGGCAGTGGAAATTCTATCATCCATCCATAACAGCCCAGGTTAGTGAAGGCTAACTTGAAAACTTTCCAGGGCCTAAATAATGTCAATGACCACCTCAACCCAAGTGTAGGACACATTTTGAACCACTTTTTCTAACTGAATGATACATAACTTGATATGGCTTTCTGCAGTGTACTGTTAAAATGTCTGTCATCCTATCAGAAAGTCCCCATTATCAAATGCACACAGTGAAGGGATGGGTATTTTCACATTTGCATGACTGAAACGCAGTCATGAACAACCTTGCAATTGTGTATCTCACAGTGGGATTCAATAAAAAATATATAATAAAAGTAAAGGATGAAGGAGCTAATTAAATATACTATAAAACTCATCTGGATAATAGCATTCCAAACTATTGAGGACAGTTTGACAATTTACAACATTAGAATATTAATAGTATTAGAAACACTGATTACTGTACATTTGCTAACACTTGAAACATTTTTATAATGTATTTCCATATGAAAGATAAATAAAATTTAAAATAATTTTTAAAAATAATGAAGCTCCACATTATCAATATTCTGAGTGGTAACAATCTTCAATGATTTACTAAGCATATGAACATCTCTTATGGCTAACATATATCGTATTGTTTGCTAGAGAAAGGAAACTTGATGTTTAGGTCCTACACATGTATAACTCAGAGATACCCCTGATGCCTCTAAAAAGAGTCATTTAAAAGTGTTTGGAGGGGCTGGAGCAATAGCACAGCGGGTAGGGAAGTCACCTCGTATGCAACTGACCAAGGTTCGATTCCCAGCATCCTGTATGATCCTCTGAGTATTTCCAGGAGTAATTCCTGAGTGACAAGCCAGAAGTAACCTGTGTGCATGGCTGGGTGTGACCCAAAAAGCAAAAAAAAAAGTGCCTGGAACCTGAGTAGTAACTTTTGTGAGAAGATACAGGAATGGTATGACCCTAGCACAACCTGCCCATCAATGCAAAGCACAGGCTGCTCAATTTAGTTTAAATTATTGCATTTGTTTTGTTATTGTTTATTGGTTGGGTAGTAATTAAATGAAGAAAATTATTTTAACTTATACTCATCATGAGCAGGGGAATAGATGCCTATGTTTGTCCATGGACTGATGAACAGTTATTGAGAAAAGGAGATGTGAAGAAGATATTTGAAGGGAGGCTCTAGTAGATGCTTTCTAGGAAAATAGCAGAATTGGAGACATCTTTTGTTATTTTTGATATATTTCTTAGCGACTTAAGAAATATGGGTGCATTCATACAATCATCTTGTAGAGGTTGGTCAAACTATTAGTCATTTAACTTTAAGTCAAAGTCAACAATTTGGGACTTCTCAAATATAAAAAAGTTTCTCAGGACAGTCACGAGAAACAGAAGTTATGAGTGTTCATTCTTGTCAGTAGATTGGTCCCAACTCAGATGATAGAGTTGCAGGTGTGAGAAGTGACTCACCTGAAGAAATGGGGTTTCCCAGGTGACTTCTGTGAAGTGGGTGGCAGCCTAGTACCTGCACTATATAGACAGTACATCTTAACATTCTAGGGGGTATGGTGCTGCCAGCAGGTCAATCTGTTCCTGTGAGGGGAGTGCATCAGCATCCTGATGGCACCGTCAGACTTTCAGATACCCCAAAATTGCTGCTGTGCCTTTGGCCAGACCCCAAAAACTTGGGGCAAAGTTTACCAAGAAAGTAAATGGCCAAAAGTTAGGTATGTGGGAGAAACACCCACAAACTCCCTCCAGCTCAGCTATATCATTAGAGTCATGGCCTCTCTGGTTCCTAATCAGACTACTTAATGGCCATGATCCCAGAGACTCAGAAACGAATATTGGAACCCAAAGGCTTTTGGCAGAAATTTGTCCTGTTTCTGCAATAGGTTACTGGCACTGGGCCACCCAGGTGGGAATAAGCCACTGGACAGTCAGGTTTGGGTCTGTAGTGACAAGACACACGGGGCCTCACCAGATGGGGGTGGAACCGGCCCTTTCCTCCCCATCCCAATGAGACCCCAAGTCGCTGCCAACAAACAGCCTCTCTGGCTCCTGATCAAGCTGATTAACGGCCATGATCCCAGAGACTCAGAAACAAATCTCAAAACCCAGTGTTTTTTGGCAGAAATACATCTGGACCACATACAAGGTGGCCGCAGCCTCAGAGCTTATTGGAAAACCAGGTATGAGCCGACAGTGACAGGGCAACTGCAGTCTCATGGGAAGGGGGGTGGTACTGGCAGGTCCTTCATGCCCTACCAAGGTCATGAGTTGCCCCCACGAACAGCTGTCTGGCATGGCCATGGCTCCAGAGGCAAAAGGACTTAGCCCAGTGCCCTGCAGCTTGCGGCAGAAAAGTGAATGACCATGCATTAAACTAAGGCGCCATGCCTCCCCAGGAGGGAAAGGGTGTTGCTCCCTTCTGCCTTCTTCCCCACTGGCAGCAAGGTGGCCGCAGTCTGAGAGCTTTTAGGAAAGCCAGGTATGAGCCTGCGCTGACAGGGCAACTGCAGTCTCATGGGAAGTGGAGCGGTACCTGCTCATCCTTCACGCCCTACCAAGGTCACGAGTTGCCCCCCACAAATGGCTCTCTGGCATGGCCATGGCTCCAGAGGCTAAAGGACTTAGCCCAGAGCCCAGCAGCTTGCGGCAAAAAAGCAAATGGACCATGCGTTAAGCTACGGTGCCATGCCTCCCAGGGAGGGAAAGGGTGTTGCTCCCTTCTACCTTTTTCCCCCTGTCAGCAAGGTGGGTGCTACCTCAGAGCTTATTGGAAAGCCAGATATGAGCTGGCAGTGATGGGGCAACTGCAGTCTCATGGGAAGAGGGGCAGTACTGGCTCATCCTTCACGCCCTACCAAGTTCACGAGTTGACCCCCACGAGTTGGTTCTCCAGCACGGCCATGGCTCCAGAGGCAAAAGGACTTAGCCCAGAGCCCAGCAGCTTGAGGCAGAAAAGTGAATGGACCAGGCATTAAACTGTGTCGCCATGCCTGCCTGGGAGGGAAAGGGTGTTCCTCCCTTTCACCTTCTTCCCCTCCGGAAGCAAGGTGGGTGCTGCCTCAGAGCTTATTGGAAAGCCAGGTATGAGCCGGCAGTGACGGGGCAACTGCATCTCATGGGAAGGGGGGCGGTACTGGCTCATTCTTCACACCTTTCAAGGTCACGAGTTGCCCCCCCCACTAGTGGCTCTTGGGCACAGCCATAACACCAGACACACAGAAACAAATCTCGTAATTATCTGTCTCTTTGCATGTTATATGATTCTCATAACTAACTATAGAAAACAAAATATTTCACAATGCCTTTTCAGCAGTTCTGATTGTTGGGGTGGGGGGGAAATTCTAAACAATAATGGTGCATCTTTTGTCAAAATAATGAATGTAATCAATGTAGAGAAGAGTTAAGTAGAAATCATCTGCCTCACAGGCATTGAGAGGGGTGGGAGGGGGGTATATTGCGGTTCTTGGTGGTGAAAAATGAGTACTAGTGAAGGGAAAGGTATTTGATCATTGTATGACTGAGACTTAAACCTGAAAGTTTTGTAACTTTTCCCACAGTGATTCAATAAATAAATATAAGAAGGGAAATAAATAAATAAATAAAATTATAAAAAAAAAAGTAAGGTAGAGTTCATGCCCAATTCAATCAGCTAATGAGTGGCTGAATAAATAGCAGTACTACTACATAAAAAAAAAAAGTTCGCAGGGGGCATTCACTAAACCACACAGGAGTCTCACTTGTTCTATCCAAAGTAGGCAATGATCCCTGCCACCCAATTTGACAGGAAGACATTGAATCAAGGTAGAATAGGAATTGTTTTTGTTTTTGTTTTTGTTTTTTGGCTTTTTGGGTCACACCCAGCGGTGCACAGTGGTTACTCCTGACTATGCACTCAGGAATTATTTCTAGCAGTGCTCGGGGACCACATAGGAGGCTAGGATTCAAATCCCAGTTGGCCACGTGCAAGGCAAACGCCCTACCTGCTGTACTATCGCTCAAGCCCTGGAATTGTTTTTTGCGGGAAAGTGAGCCCCTAATCTTACTCAGGTTTCTTAGATCCATCAACTTCTTTTCCAGAGAATTTTGGGAGAAAAATAATGAAGTCAAGTAAGTTTATATGGGAAATGAGAAGTATGCATCTCAAATAGAACTTTAGCAAATGTCCAAGATAGAGAACACATGCCAAAATGAAACTATACATCAGAGGTGGATATGTGAGGCATATGCCCAGATTGGGAAAGGCACCCTAAAGTAAGAAAGTACACAACTCTGGGAAAGATGCAGTCCAAGACATGACTTTCCCAAGTTATTATAAAAACTGCCCACCAAAGTCTGTTGCTAGGGTTGTTTTCAAAGGGGTAAACTTGGAGTAGTGATGGTCTTTAGGTATTCGTAGAATGGTCTTGGCTCCAGATGTGAACTCTCTTCCCCCAAGGGCTCCAGTCATGCTTTGTGGCTGGAATTCTGCATCTCAAAGATTTTCTTAACTTCTTAGGTGGTTCCTGTTTCTCAGGATTCATGCATTTTGGCTGGCTCAGGTTCCAGATAGTGCTTTTCCTAATATACATTGCCAGTACCTCCCTGCTATAGTGAGTATAGGCACTCACATTCTTTTCCTCAAGAAATCAAGATTGAAAGCAAAGGACTGGAGATCAAATAGCCAAATTAAGGAAACATTTTATTTAAGGGAAGGGAAAGAAAGGGAAAAGAGATTAGGGGTGCTCCTGGATTACATTTGGGGTCTCCTAAAGTGGGATTCCTGAAAAAGGCAGAAATGGTATTCTTGTTTTAACAAAGGGGCTGTGCAAAAGAGAATTTCTTTATTGAATTGAAAGGAAATGGGTCTCTAATCATGGTAAGGACACTGAGATCATTTTCTTCTGCTGTACAGTCACCCAGATGATTTGGTCATCTAGATTATTTGGTCAGCTAGGTGACTGGGTAAAGCATAAGTAATCCAGGCACCACCAGTGTCCCACACCTGTAACAGTTCATTAATTCCTTTTCTTAGGGCCATGTACCTAACTTCATTCTGGCTATTCCCTTTGTGTTCCTATCACACCTACTTCTGCCAACAACAGTGGGATTGTCATAAAAAATCCGCGTGTTCTATTTCAATAGTTAAAGCCAGCCATAGAAGAAGACATTTTTATAGGTACCTGCATGATGAGGAAAGAATTAAGTTTGGATGTTTTTTTCTTTGGGGCGGCAATTATTGTTATATCGATAGCTAGATCCACATTGACTTATTACTTATTACTAAACAGTATGTGATTTCCATTTGACCAGAAAAAATTATTCAACTATTTTCTTTCCTTTTCCATATAGATGTCTGCATCCCATACCTATAAACATCAGACCATCAAGTTAGCAGAGCTTGTAACGCATTTGAGATTTTACTTGCACATGAACATGTAAGTCTATCATAGTTTCACTGATGCAGAAAGAAAACATGAGAAAAACAAAGCTTTTCCCACAGGAATAGCAATGCTGAAGTATTTCTATTTTAAACCAGTCTCTCATCTTCCAGGTACCTTAGGGTGAAGCAAAGAAAGGTAAATGGTGGCCTGAAGTGTAGAAGAGCAATACAGAGTTTCAGTAACCGGAACTTTCTATAATGGGAACTATACATGCCTGGTCTTATCTCCAGGAGACACTGTTTCTATATTACAGTTTTGTTTGTTACACAGACATTCTTGCAATAATCATCTGAAGTTAAATAGTCAGTACTTGCCTCATAAAATACGTTTAACACAAGAGTTTCATAAACATTTATTTGCCATGAAACTTTGTGTCAAAAAATATGGCAAGTACAAATACAGGAAGGTTGAAAATGAAAAAAGAGTCTGGTCAAGACGGTGGCTGGTGTTGGGGCTGGAGCAATATCACAGTGGGTAGGGCATTTGCCTTGCATGCGGCTGACCCAGGTTCGATTACCAGCATCCCTTATGGTCCCCTGAGCACCGCCAGGAGTAATTCCTGAGTGCAAAGCCAGGAGTAACCTCTGTGAATCACTGGGTATGACCCAAAAAGCTAAAAATAAATAAATAAATAGATAAATAAATAGAAGGTGAGGGGTGCAGCGGCAAGTGCCAGAGCTGGCAGAGAGGATAGCAGCTCTCAACAATCTCAACAGCTGATGGGGTCATAAAATGTATGTGTGAGTGAATGTGGGTGCCCCTTGGATATTCTGCTTAGGGATAGTGCCATAAATGAAACTAGTCAGTTACCCACCATGGAGTGATGGCCCAGAGTGGACTTGCAAGGATGGCGGCAGTGAGACCTCCAGCTTGTGGAGCTACTGCCCCTCTCAGCACTATGGGTGTCAGTGGAGCTTTAACATGTCCAAATTGGGCTCTTCTGGTCCAACTCGGCACTACTGTGGAACACAGTCTCGGAGCTGAGGAGGCACTTTGAGTTCCCACCATGGGGTCCCAGTGATCAACAAGGCAAACCTGTTGTCATTTCTCCCCTGGACAAGCCAGTGTTGCCCACAGGATATCATGAAGGAAAAAAACCTCCTTCTGAGTGCCAACTGTCTGGAGACTCAGGATGGAGGCATGTGTCCCTTTGTCCAGCTCTGCTGAACTGCAACTGCTGGCTACAACTTTCCCAGAGTGCCCAGGTTTTGAACAGTAACAGCTCTGACCTCAGTCCTGTTCCCTTGCTGGGTCACTGCTGCTGTCTCCACTGGGGCCCAGGGGATGCGGCACTGCAAGCAGGTCAACCTGGACTCACAGGGCAAGTGCATCAGAGGCCTGATGGTGCTTTCAAGGCTTCCTGACACTCCAAAATCACTACTGTGCTTCTAGCTGGATCCTAGCAACAGGACCAAGTTTCATGAGAAATTATAATGCCAAAAGTTAGGTATGTGGCAGCTATGCCCACAAACCACCTCTAGTTCAGCCGTATGAGCTCCTTTATTGGCCTTGTTTCAGAGACCCATAAATAAATCTCAAATGAGATCAGTTGATCTTGGACCCATGCAAGGCTGAACAAACCAGGATACATCAGAGGGGTGCAGATTAGCCCAGTGCTCACCTGAACAGAGCCTTGGCATCTGCTTGCTACCAAAATCCAGAATCATTGCCTTCCCCTAGCCAGACTTCACCATCTTGGGATGAACCTCACAAGATATTAATCTGCTGAAAATTCAGGTATGCATGTTTTATGACTGAAATCTCCAGACTTTCTCAGGAGTCAGGACAGACTACCTTACCCTACGTCCCTGTACTAAGCTACTTCTGCTGTACCTTCCTGATAAATATACTGAACTTTCTGAGCAAATGCAATGACCTCTTATTATCTCTATTGCAAACCATAATGGACAAAAGGGGTGGGGGGAGAGAAAAAGAGAAAAAGAGAGAGAGAAAGAGAGAGATGTCTGGAGTAGAGGCGGGGAGGGAGATGGTAGGGAAAGGGTGATAGGGAAAATAGGAACATTGGTGTTGGGAAACGGGCTCTTGGGGTGAGTGTGTCAGCAGACTGATGGTGGATGTATGGGTTTTGAAACAATATATGACTAAAACCCAATCATGAATAGCTTTGTGATGGTCTATATCATGATGCTTCAATTGAAAAAAATAACAAAATGAAATAAAATCTTTCACACTTAAAAAAGTAAAGAAAATGGAAAAACAAAAGCAAAATAAATCTTGCTGTAAGAACAGGAAAACAATTTTTTTCTAGACCTTTTTTTTTTCTAGAAATGGAGGGGAACAGAAACAGAAAGAGGCAGATAACATTATAAAGCAACTTTACTCTTTGTCTTTGATTTTGGAGCCACACCTGGAAGTGATCAGGATTAGTTGGCCACAAGGAAGGCAAAAGTGCTTTACCCCCTGTACTAATTCTTAGGCCCCTATTAAGCATCTTTAAAGGAAAGGAATAGAATCATAGTATAAATAGAAAATAAATTACTTGTTTTACATTTGTAAGATATAGAGATGAAAATATGTATTTTGTCCTAAAGAATGCCATAATATAACCATAAATTTAATTCATTTTCATCTATTATATTCAAATATATATGCATATATAATTGGTATAATCTCTTATCTTTATAAAGAAAGAAATTTTAAAGCAAAAAATTGTCCTAACAAGGCTATTCCATTTCAAAACCACAAAGAATGATAAAAACATGCCAGTGATACTGGGCTTGATATAAAGGCCCAGAAATTACAATGTTGACAGGGACATTGAGGTAAAGGAAACTTGTTTGTTATTGGTGGAAATGTAAATAGGTACAGTATCTAGAAAGTAGTTTGGAGAAGCCTTCAATAATTTGAAAATAGAACTAAATTGTGATCCAGTAATTTAATTGTAAGTATTCATCGCAAGAAAAGAAAACACTAATTTGAGTATTCATAGATCTATAGATGGAGAGTGAGAGAGAGAGAGACTAGACAGATATGTATGTTCATTACAGTACTATTTACAATAGCCAAAATCGAGAAACTTATAGTGAGCAAGTGAGATGAGTGTATAAAAAGATGTGGTTTCTGCACACAGTGAAATATTTTTCAGCAATTAGTCACTGTCACTGTCCTGCCATTGTTCATTGATTTGCTTGAGTGGGCCCAGTAATGTCTCCATTGTGACAATTGTTACTGTGTTTGGCACATTGAATATGTCATGGGTAGCTTGCCGGGCTTTGCCATGCGGGTGAGATACTCTCGATAGCTTGCTGGGCTCTCAAACAGGGGCGGAGGAATCGAACCCGGGTTGGCCATGTTGACCGCTTGCAAGGCAAATGCCCTACCCGCTGTGCTATCGCTCCAGCCCCAGAAGTTAGTAACTGTGAGATTTTGTCTTTTGCTACAAAAAGGGTAGGGCTAGAACCCTTTAGCAAATTGTCACATCAAGCAAATTAAGTCAGAAGGATAAATACAAAAATCAATCTTCTCACTCACACTTGACATATGACAACACAGTAACAACAAATTCTCCAATGGAGACTTTACTGGGCCCGCTCGAGCATTACAAAACAAAGTTAGGGAATAAGCAATGTCCAATGAAAGCAGTTAGACTGACTACAGAACTAAGTCACTAAGGAAATGGGAAAGTGAACTGATACCCAGAAATAAAAGTGTGTGAGGGTGATTCTAGGGCTTGAGTTCAATAATATACTACTAGTAGAATAGCTGTCATTTTCATTATATCAGATTGTAGAAGTCCACATATCAAAGAAAAGGGATGGGGAAAAGGACCCATACATCACATCATGTATCATAAATTGTGGTTGTGAAGAAGAAAATCGTTTATTTATGGACACAATTAAAGTAGAGTAATTAAAAGTACTTAAATAATTTTAACCATGGTAAACTTTGGAGGCATCATAATTTTAACCATGGTAAACTTTGGAGACATCATAATATAATGTAACCCAACATGATTTATACTGCAATTGAGTTTATTTTCTCCACATTTCTGATCTTCTAGTAATAGTTTGCTTTTCTTTTAACATTGTAATGCACATATATAACAGAGATTGAAATCACAAACTCTTATATGTATGCAATTTTTTTTCCAGACAAAAAAGTTAGTCTTATTTAAATGTGCCACATGCCTGAGATGCCAGTGGAGTCCCAGCCCTAGCTAAGATTTAGAAGGGCAACGAACCTTTAGAGCAGAAGTAAGGACTATTTTTGTACTGCAAAAGCCTTGGTTTTATGTTTATTTGTAAGATTTTGGCAGCTATTTTGGGATGTTTCTGAGTTGCAATAAGAAACATTATGTCCATGAATTTGAAAAAAGAGGGAAAGTAAAAATAAAAACGATTTTAGCGTATGGATTTTTTTAATTTAAATTCATTATCAAACAGATTTTGATATTTTTGTGTGGGTTTTGTGTAGGGGGATGTGTCTCTTCTAGCTGGCTGTTTCAGGAAGATGCTTGAGGGAAAATAAAAATCTATTTAAAAGATTCTATGTTCTAGTTTTTTAAAGTACATTTATAATATTATGAAAAAGTCTTTTTCTTGCTGTAGTTGAGGTAACATGGTTATCACAGTGTTAATGTTAATGTTTTGGGTGTACAGTTATTTCACCAACAACAATAACTTGCAAAGACTTACCATCAATGCCCTAATGTCACTTTTAGTCAGGGTTTCTTTCTACACAGATGGTTATTTAACACCGACTGAAGGAAAATAAGTCAAAGACAATGGGATCTCTGGATTAAATAGGAATTCACAGAGATAAACAAAGTGTTCACTTATGTCTGAAATCTGAAGTTGGGCAAAATACTGATATGTGACTTGAGCATTTCAGTCATGTAGTTTGAGGCCATGGTTAAACTTCTGGTGAATAATCCCGGAAAAGCCAATGCATATGCATTGTAATATTTTTTAGGAAGTAATTTCTATGAAATAACTTAATTTGAATGCTTGTTACTATTGCAATATTACTAGTGATAGTATTTCTAAATATATCCATACAATGAATTAAAAACTAAACAATACACAGTTAAGCTTAAAAACTGTATTCATTCCTCACAACTGATCTATAGATAAGCATCAGTACTAGTATTTTTAGTATGAAGAAATAGACTATGAAATGCCATATTCAAGTGAAATAGAAAGAATTCAAAACTGTCTGGATCCAAGATCTACTTTTGTTTTATTTAGATTTCTTTTTTTGAAACTTAAAAATGTAGTCATTCATTCATCTTTTTCCTAAATTATTGTTAAATGAAAAGATAGAATAGAGAAATGTTTTGCCATTGTTCCTTTACAACTCATAGATTTTATAACATTTTAATGTATACTTTTGATATAATTAATGTTTGAAATGCTTTTTGAGACATATAAAAGAAAGAGGAAAGCAAGCTTGTTAGTGTAAATTTCATACCTAACCTAGAGTTTTAAACCTGCCTCATACCTATTGACTACTGTGGTTAATTTTACCTATCACTTGTAGCAAAGTACTTGATTAAAAATCTAGCATGTGCTATAATAAGTCCATGTTTTTATGAGTATATATTATATATTTCCAAAAAAAGAGTTTAGTACTTTACTCTCCATGATTTAAACTCACGCAGTTGCAGAAAAGATTTGAGACTCAATGAGCAATAATGTTCTATAGGTTCTGTTCATTGGGAGGTAGTGGAGAGTGGTGGAAGTGATGACTTGAAACGCAGTATCCTCTAAAAACTATGTAAGCTCTCCAATAGACAGACAAGAAAATAGTGTGTTCAAATATACATCATCATTAATTGAATTTTTCCAACAAAAATAAACTTAAAAATGGAAATTTTAAACTTAGATACTCCTTATAAGGATTTACCCTGACACACGCCATGATGGGATAGCTGGAACAGAACATGCACCTGGCCCTACCATGGTGGAATTCAAAATCACAAAAATAAGCTAATAGAAAGCCATACTTTTAAAGCTTAAATTTGTAGCAGTTTGATGTCTAGGAATCTAATTCTAATAAAAATGGTTTTTGAATAGGATTGGTTGAGTGTGTTCACAGATCCAAGTATCATTATACAGGAACTATATTCATCCTCAGTCTAATTTGGTATTTCTTATATGGCCTGTCCAAATTTCCTACATCACAAAACTAAGATCAATTTCCCTGTAAAGATATTTTTTTCTCCAAAATTGAGCCCAACTTCCCAGCACTATCTTTATATATTCCACCCTTACCATTCACATAGAGATTAATATAAATTTAGCATTCCCTTGTCTGCCAACCATCCAATACACATTGGTGATCCCTGAGCACCGGAAGACTTCCTACTCCCATCCCAGAGTCTTTGCCTGGATTTGAGTAAGACCTTTGCCCACAGAACGCTTGCCCTAGTAAAGAGACCAGACACAATAATAGGATTGTACCAGACACAACAGTGCTCAAGACTAACTCCTTTCTCTCCACTCAGGATTCACTTCTGAAGGTGCTCAGAGGATGGTAAGAGATGAATTGAAACTCAAGTTTCAGGGATTGAAACTCAAGTCAGCTTCAGGCAAGGCAAGTTCTCTGCCTTTTGTACTTAATTCCAGTTTCATTTATTTGGTATTTTGTGCATCCTTCAAGATTCACTTAAGTATATTTATCACCAAGGAAATTCTTGATTCTCCAGCCAGAATTTCCAGCATGAAAGTCCCTTGCCTTTCATGGCTCTAGAGAGCTGGCTACATGCTTTCTAGACCTTTCTTTCACCTCTATTGTGCATTCAGTTTTTAAATAGTTCCATCCCACAACTGCCAAATTATAGTTCTTTAAGGGATGATACAATACTTATTTTAGTACTTTCTATAGATTATAGCTCAGTTTCTTGTTCTTAGTAACTGTTAATACATATTTATTAATGAAAATAAATATGTGGTAACAGATTTGATGAGATTTTTCAGAGCAGAGTCGTTATGTGATAGGGCCACATGGCACCATGGAAAGAGGCCCAGCTTCTATCACTCCCTTTCCAGGTTATCCTGACATTGCACAGGATTCTGTTTCATTGCCTGGACTGTGAACTCTGTCAAGAACAGCACTGGGACTTTTCATCTTTGTATCCCCAGAGCTTTGTCCCGGACATATTGCATGGAAAGCATTCAGATGTTGCTGATGCCAGATTGCCACTTTTTGACATTTTTATCTGGGAAAAATTTCCTCCAATTCTCTAAACCTCATTCCCTTTTTTTTTCCTGGAAAGATAAGGTCTCTTCAAATTATTTTCAAGTTTTCACTTTGTACCAATTTTTTTTCTTTATCCATGTAGATACTTCATGTTTCTACAGTGATAACTGAATTAACTTTTACTGTTGGGTTAGATGAGTTTGTTTGGTTTTCAGTAAACCCTCTAGAATTTGTATTTTTTTTTTGCCATGCCTAGCTGTGCTCAGGGCTTACTCCTGGCTCTGTGCTCAGGGAGAACTCCTGGTGATTTGGGGGGTTGGGGGGTTTATGAGGGGTCAGGGATCAAATCCAGGTCAATCACATGCAGTTTCAAGTGCCCGACCTGGTGTACTAGCTCTCTGGCCCCCAGAGTCAGTATATTTAAACCAAACTACAGTCTAAGAGATAGCTTAGTGTATAAGTAACCTGATTTGTGCTTGTTGAATTCAACTTCAGTCCTTGGCATCTACTGCATACAGTCCTTCAAACAAGACCAAGAGTGATCCTGGAGTGCAGAGCCAGACGGAAGCCCTGACCATAGTTGGGTGTGGCCTGCTTCTCCAGAATCAATCAATCATCATCATTATTATCATCATCATTATCATCATCATCATCATTACCATCATCATCACTACCATTAAATTATTATAGTTTCAGAGAAAAATAATGAGGTAGAAGAAAACCTAAGTGTTCCCAGATCAAACATTCCATAGACAGCCTGCATATGCGGTGTTTCTGCTCTCTATGATCTGCTTTCACTGATGGGAGTGATCGGATGGATGCACTAAGAAAAGATAAGCACTTCATACCTAGCTTGATGATTTGAAACTCCAGTAACAAATTCTCTATACAGCAAATTAACAACCATTATGTATCCTTAAGATAAAAACCTCTAATTCTTGGTAGAAGTATCTTTGACCTGTCAGACTGAACATCCTTTCTCTGATGATGATTAGGTGGAAAATGCATTGTCCAGGTGCTGCTTTCTGTGCTGCACTTAAATTTTTTTTTAAAAAAGGCAAATCACTAAGCTACAGCTGCTATTGTAGTCTAATCACTAGTTTTCTACAGTAAATGACAAGCCAGCGTCCCTATAAGTGGCAGCCGCAGTGGTCTTCTTGCTGCCTTTGCACTTGCACAAAGCAAATTGTTTTTTATAGTCAGACAATAGTGGGAGCCTTGCAGAGCCCAGTTTTGGACTTGAAAAGTTCAAGCAGCCTTTCACACTGACATTTCTGCTTTAATGCTCTTCGCTACAAAATTAAGTAATGTGAAGCACTCCAGGTAGCTCAGAACTAAGATTCAGGTTCTCATTTGTATCAAGGGAAACATTTCTGCATTAAAGAATCTCAAAAATGGGAAAAGATTGTGTAAGACTCTGGGAAATATTATTTTAAATATAGTAAGGGAGACTTTGTTGTTACTGTGTCTCAAAGCTGAAAGGGACCAGGTATCGATGGGAAGGAAGTGAAAAAAGAGCTAATTTATCCTGCTTACTACAAAATGCTTATTATTTTTAAACATAAACCTCTCTGATATTCCATACTTAATGCAGTGCTATTTATATATGCTCGACTATAATGAAACTACATAAAAAGATAGAAACATAATTTTTATCTCACCATGAATAATATTCGATTCCCCAAGGATTCGAGTAACAAGAGAGGTTTTAATAAATTTCTTAATTCTTTATAAATGATGAACAAACTGAACATTATTTTACCAAAATATAATTATAAAAATAATGTTCGAAACAACGTGAACATTATGTTACCAAAATATAATTATACGTATAATGATATATATTCTGGGAATTTCTGGTATGTACATGAAAATTTGACAATATTTTATAATAAAATATTTGATTTAGGCTATTATATAACATTGTCACTAGAAATCACAGAGATATTTATTTTAAATTTATTTGTGGTGCTTTTAAAATATGGATTTTGGAACTTAAATCCTCACCCTGGAAGAGTAAAATCCTCTGAATATAAGTCATGCCTATACTTCAGCCTTTTCCAGGAACCTGGTTCAAGAACTCAGGGCTCTCAAGACTCTCTCCTGTGTTTAGTGTTTTATTGGACCAATCATCAGATCCATTTTCTGATTTCTTTTATTGCTATTAATGTTTCCTGTCTTCATTTCAGGAAAACTGTCTAGGCTCATCTACCAATTTCATGCATTTTTATTTGATCTTTTTTCAGTTATTTTTCTGAATCTGAGGATTCAGTGTTCCTTATTGACACTCACCATCTTTTGCTTTGAACGGTGTCACCCTGGAAAAATTTGTCTCAGGATCAAGAGGAATATTCACAAATGTCAAATTTGGAGGATATAATTTAATACCATCTGATTCTATCACCCTGATATTGGGTGTCTTCAGGATTTCTAACATCTTCTGAGCATGCCTGTTATTGAATTCACCACTGTCCTTTCATCATACTCCTGATCCTGAATGTTCTGCTAAGACTCCATTGTTTATTGCAATTTCTTCCATGGTTACTCTGCTCATAAAAGTTTTCCCCAAAGAACAAACTTTCAGGAGAAAGTATCTCAGCTATGTTCTAGAATTATGAAATTCTCTACTCAAACATATCATCAGAAAATATTGGAAATTAATGACTTCAAGTAAAAATAAAGTGGAAGTTACTCCCAAAGTGATTAAAGTGAGAAAGATACTCTTATCCTTATTGAAGTTCCCCGCCATAAGGCCAAGGAGTGAGATCTATTATAAGTTTTGTTCTGACTTTCTATTTTAGAAACTAAATCAAAGTATTTCCATCTCCAAGGTAGATCCTAAAAATTATCTTGGGAGAGGAAAAAAAAATAAATTAATAAATAAATAAGCATTGTAACACTGTCGTCCCGCTGTTCATCGATTTGCTTGAGCAGGCACCAGTAATGTCTCCATTTTGAGACTTATTTTTACTGTTTTTGGCATATTGAACATGATACAGGGAGCTTACCAGGCTCTGCTGTGTGAGCAGGATACTGTTGGTAGCTTGCCAGGCTCTCTGAGAGGAATAGAGGAATCAAACCCGGGTTGGCTGCTTGGAAGGCAAACACCTTACCCGCTGTGCTATTGCTCTAGTCGATCATCATGATAAATAAAGTTAAAATTAAAAAATTTTAAATTATCTCTATAGTACCCCAGATGCATTAACGAAGACATTCTACTCACCTTTACTACACATTTTAGATTCCATCTATGAATAATAGTCATAATAGTCAAAAATATCCTTTTAATTTCTTGAGCTAAAAATTCTGTGGTAACTTTTGCTTATTCTCTTATTCTTGTCATTCACCAAAATTAAAAAAAAATACTAATTACAAGTTCTGACTGAAGTTAGTTCAATGAAACAATGAAATTAGGATTTAAATTCAATATTTAAAACCAGAAAACCAATGCTCAGGAATGGCTGGAAATGATGAGAAGGCCAATTTAATTTTTATATTAAGGAATAAAAGATCAGAAATCTTAATTAAAAACATCTGAATTTGCAGTTACACTGAAAGTGTGTCTCAGGGACTCAATTCCTGAGTGAATTTATTTGTCACTTTGGCACACATCAATCTGTAAACTACCCTTCCTAACACTGTTCTTCCCTATTCTTCCCTATTTTACTAATTACTTCCATTTTCCTTGTCATCTCAAAACTGAAGTACTAAATAAGGACCATTTATAAGGAACATACTTCTTAGGCAGTATTGAAGTTCTCCCAAATCTGTTCTCAATATGTCTCTAATAGAATCTTTTGTGGATATGTCAGAAAGCTTATAAAACATTTTCTCAACATTATTTCCTGCGATAATTGCATTAGCCCTGTAAATTGAGTTGGCATACGTGACCTTGTTTTTTTATTATTCCATTTTACAAATGGGGGGATAGAAAGTATACTAAAAATTCAGTTAAAGTCCAAGAGTTTGCATTATATACTCAAAATCACAGTGAGAAAAGGAGAAGGAAATCTATAATCCACAACCTTATTGTTATTCTACCTCTCTGTGAACTTTCACTGAAATGTCAATTCTGAAATGTCTTGCTCTTTCTAGACTGAACTAATTCCTACCTACCATAGGTTCCCAAAGGGCTTTCTACATAACCTCTACCATGACACAAATCACATAAAAATCAATTATTTATTTTCATGTTAGTTGACAATGAGATTCTTTTAGACAAGATTCGTGATTTATTTCTTTTTTGCTTTGGTGTTTTGCCATTTAGTGGTATCTGGCATAAAGTATCAGGAAATGCCATGTTATGGATAAATCTATCTTCTTATTAACAAGTTTTTGCATTGAGAAGCACCATATTCCTGTGCATATGACAATTAAAATAAAGACCATTTATCAGGCACATACTTCTAGGCAGTATAAAAGATCACCCAAAACACAATCATATTTCCATCAGGACAGAGAAGACAATTTGTTTGCTCTATGTAAATTTGAATCTTGATAAACCTGAATTTAGTTTGGAAAGTCATCTGACCATTCCAGTTGTCTAATACAAAAATATATAAACCTGAATTTAGTTTGGAAAGTCAACCGACCATTCTAGTTTTAATGAAAATATATATTTTATGTGACTTACTAACCTGAATTAGATGTTTAAAATAACTGAATTAGAAGAATAAGTATTCCTTATAAAAATTACTTCATTAAGAATTTAGCTATTATAAAGTATACGTTCTTCAAATATTTAGCAGAAATTTAACAAAGAATCCAGCCTCTAGTGGATCAAAGACTTTCTAATATCAAACTTATTTATATTTTATAACTACTTAATAATAAATTGAATATATTCTCTGATTATAGATATTTATGACTAAGAATTATAAAGCATCAGAAGCTTATTTATTATGTTCAATATTGCAAATTTTAAAATGAAGAACAAGGTGAAGTAAATTAGAAAATTATTTTTATAAACTGATTTTAGTGAAAGAACAATTACTAATGACAAGACGATCAATCAGAAAAATAGAACCAGAAAGATAGTACAGTAGTTATGACACTTACAATGCATGTAATGTAATATAATGATTCTATATCAATAACTTTCATCACATATTCCCTAAGTACTAGCAAGAATGACCCCTGAGCAAGAAATAGCCTTAGTTCTGATATATGTGTGTGTGTGTCTGTGTGTATGTATATATATACATATTTGTATATAAGTATGTATACATATATATACTAATGTATATATATATGTGTATATATGTATGTATATATAATCAGGCAGAGCTAGGCCTTTGCTAATCCTGAGTTCTTAAATGTTCACTGGATGAGCAAAATATGGAATTTTTGCAATTGATTGCAATTGATTGAATTGATGACTCCTATTATTAGGCTTCATCTGTTGATCATAAAGAAGAGCCTCAATAAGTAGGGATAAACTAAAGCTTTTACTAAATGTGAATATCATAGAACTTGTTCTGAATAATCTCAAATTTATACTTTTCTCATTGTCTGCTTCTGGATAATTATCTTACTGAGTTTGAGCCAAGTGTTAATGAGACCCCAGTTATAGACTGAGCCACAAACTCTATCTGCATGAGATGATAAACTTGAAAAGCTTTTAAATCTAAGATTTAAGTTTTAGAGTTACAGAGTCTGGACTCAACATAAAGTATATGTCATCATCCTCTTTGAAAAAACACTAGAGGAAAAACTCACCATACTTTCTTTTAAAAATAAACAAGGCAAGTTTTTATGTTATTCAACTTTTAGCTCTCATTTTCAATATTCTGATCACAAACTCACAATCTCAAGTCCAAAGACTATTTATTGGCACAAGTTCTTTTTTACCCTTTCTTTTTTGTTTTTCAAATTCTTAAGACTATTATTGATTCTCAATTGTTAAACTAAAACCATTGTTGAAAAAAAAGATGGTCATATATATCCAGGTTTTATAGACTAAATACTTAGAAATCGGAATCATATATTTTACATTACAAATATGTTTTCTGTATTCTCTTGTAAACTTCCTTTTACACTTTGTACTATAGATTATTTCAATTTCTGCACTAAATTGTTCATATCTATTACCAGTGTCTTCGATTATTTTCTCATAGGTTCGATTCCTCCACCCCTCTTGGAGAGCCCAGCAAGCTATCGAGAGTATCTCACCCACATGGTAAAGCCTGGCAAGGTACTCGTTATGTGTTCAATATGCCAAACACAGTAACAAGTCTCAAAATGGATATGTTACTGGGCCCACTCGAGCAAACTGATGAACAACGGGAGGACAGTGGTACAGTGCTATTCTGTAATCTCATGCTCAAGTTCTTCAGTGTTTTTAGCTACAGAGCTTCATTGACAGTTCTAACCAAGAAAACCAAAAGAGACAAAAATAGAAATCATTTTACGTGTTCTTATATACCTGAGAAACACACAGTCCAATGGACAAAATAAGAATGAATAAAGAAACATGCCAAAATTCAAAGAACATTTCAACAGTGTATTTCGGTGTATAATAAAGATATCAAAGTAAAGGAAAGAGCTGGGCCTTGGAAAATGGTGAAGAGAAACAACCTAATAGAGAAATGAAGGCATCAACTCTTTTTGCAGCAGTCAGAGAGTTTTTGTTTCTTTACATGTATTATCTGAGCAAACATCATTGAGAGACAAGCTTAACAGTCAAGAAATAATACTAATGCGGATTGTAAACAGAATGGAGTTTCAGTATCATGTAGACATTTACAACAAACAATGCTGCTTGATGTAATAGGCCTCACATTATTCATAATTGTCCTGTTGTGTGAATTATTTATGAACTTTTACACATCTGTAACTCTTTGGGATAAGCCTCTCAATAATCCATGTACAAACAAAATTTCTCAAACATATTTCCACATGATTTACTTACAGTTGATAGATGTGTTTAACCATAATATTTGGCATGTATAATTTGATATTTTTTCATACACTCATTGGATATTTCATATTTGAAATTTGTTTGTCCAAATGCGATATATTTTTGACCATGAGTATTTTCAAAATCTTTGAAAATAAGCCGGCTAATTTCAGTAGGATATAGCAAAGGGATCTATATTATATTTATTCTGATATATAAAAATCTGTTTAAAAAATATATTAGGGTCTTGTAATGATACTGAAAAAGTAAATAGGCATGGCACTGTGTTCCTGAGTCCTTTAGCAAATCATCACGTTTATTTACGGTAGAAAGGGTCAGAGTGCTAAGACAGTGGATAAGGCATTTACCTTCTATTTATTTATTCATTTAATTTAGTTACGGGCTTACAAACTTTCATAATTGCATTTCAGTCATACAATGATCGAGTACCAATCCCTCCTCCAGTGCCCATTCTCTACCACCAATGTTCCCAGTATCCCTCCCGCCACCCCCACCCTGCCTCTGCGGCAGGTTCCTTCCCTTTTACTCTCTCCTTTGGGGCATTATGGTTTGCAATACAGGTAGTAAGTGACTATCATGTTTGGACTATAGTCTACTTTCAGCACACATCTCCCATCCCCAGCGAGCCCTCCAAGCATCATTCACATAGTGGTCCATTCTCTATCCCCTCTGCCTTTTCCCCCAGCATGTGAGGCCAGCTTTCAAGCCATGGAGCGATCCTCCTGGCCCTTTTCTTTATTATCCTTGGGTGTTAGTCTCCCATTCTATTACTTTATATTCCATAAAAGAGTGGAGTCATTCTATGTCTGTCCCCCTCTTTCTGACTCATTTCACTTGGCACAATACTTTACATGTTGATCCACTTATATGCAGATTTCGTGATTTCGTCTTTTCTAACAGCTGCATAGTATTCCATCATGCAGATGTACCAAAGTTTCTTTAACCAGTCATCTGTTCTCGGGCACTCGGGTTTTTCACAGGTTCTGACTATTGTAAATAGTGCTGCAATAAACATACAAATGCAGATGTCATTTCTACTGTATTTTTGTGTGTGTGTCTCATTGATATATTCCCAGAAGTGGCATTGCTATGTCAAATGGGAACTCAATTTCTAATTTTTTGAGAAATGGCCATACTGTTTTCCAAAAAGGCTGGACCAGTTGACATTCCTATCTGCAGTGTAGGAGAGTCCCTTTCTCCCCACACTCACGCCAACACCGGTTGCTTTTATTCTTTTGAGTGTGGCACTTACCTTTTAAACAGCCCATATTAATCTGTTCCCTGTTAACACATACACCCTGTAAGCTGTCAGGTGTGATCCCAAAACCAAACCAAACATAATAAACCCAAACATAACCAACCCAGTGAAAATAAATCATTGTATAAAGTCTGTAAATCATGTCAGTCAGTGTCCTTCAGGTGAGCTCAGCACTTTTTCAACCCCTTTTCAACCCTGACCCACTTTCAACCTTTTATGTGGTCAACCTGTTCTGCCAATTGGACTCCCTAATCTTATGTTGTACCTTCTTATTTGTGTGATTTTCACTAGTATTTCCCTCAAGATATTCCTGAGAACCAAAATGAGACCATATTGACCCCCAGCTGAGAAATGCTGCTTTATATTATTTCTGATAGAATTTGAGTGCCCCCATCTACTACTAAAGTGAGGTATTAGAAAAGTATAGAGATCTGCTTTGCCAAAATCCACATATACAAACTGGGCCCGGACTGGAATGATAGCACAGTGCGTAGGGTGTTTGCCTTGCACGTGGCCAACCCGGGTTCGATTCCTCCGTCTCTCTCAGAAAGCCCAGAAAGCTACCGAGAGTATACCGCCCACACACAGAGCCTGGCAAGCTCCCTGTGTCATTTTCAATATGCCAAAAACAGTAACAACAAGTCTCACAATGGAGACGTTACTGGTGCCCACTTGAGCAAAATCGATGAACAATGGGAGGACAGTGCTACAGTACAGTGCTACAAACTGGGCCCATCCCTACCTAGGCTTTCATGCACCATTGCTCATTCTGAGATACAGGTACACAATGGAAAGGAACTCTGCCAATAACTATGCAAATGAGGTTGCACTGGGTATGATTGTCTCCTGAGTCTATTGATAATAGCCCAGTCAGATGACACACAGACTGCATCCTGGTAAAACAGAAGGTTGTGTAAAAGTGATTACTTGGACTCCCAAACAAAATGTGAGATGACAGAGTTCTATATTTCTTTGGGTTTATTTCTTTTTTAAATTGAATCATTTTGAGATACACAGTTACACTGTTGTTTGTGATTGGGTTTCAGTCACACAATGTTCCAACACCTGTCCCTCACCCTCACCAGTGTACATTCCCCACCAACAATTTCCTAAGTTTTCCTTCAGTCACCCAATATTCCCCCACCGTCTGCTTCTGCTTCTATTACTGCCACTTCTCTCTCTCTCTCTCTCTCTCACTCTTTCTCTCTCTCTCTTTCTCTCTCTCTATCTTTCTCTTTCTCTCTCTCTCTCTCTCTCTCTCTCTCATGCATTCCTGTTCTTGTTCTCTCTTGTTCTCTTTCCTTTTGGGCATTATGGTTTTCAGTACGGGTTCTGAAACGTTATCATGTATAAGCCCCCAAATCAATGATGCTTTCTGAAGACAATAAAGAAGACTGTTTCACCCAGACAACTATTTGCCTTTGTCATCCCTAGGATATTTCCATCCCCACTATTAACCATTTTTATTCTCATGCAGCGATAGCCGCCTCTTTCCAGTTTGTTTGCTTTGTTCTTACACTTCGTGATGAACATGGTTTACTTCTGGCTCCATACTCAGGAATCAAGGAATCACTCCTTGTGATTCAGCAAAGACCATATATATTTTTAATTTAATCACTTTGAGATACACAGTACAAAGGTTTTCATGATTTGGTTCATGGTACTAGCAGTAAAACTGGAGTTGATAATGTGCAAAGTATCTATATCATTCTGGGCCCCTTTTTTAAAATTTAATTTCTAAAAAAATCAATTCCCAGGAGAATTCCATTCTTTCACTGGGTTTAACATAATATCTAATCCCCAAATACTGTTCTTTGCCCCAAGTCAATACATTTATCTCAAAATGTCAAAATCTTTCTAACCACATGCCCTCCATACAGATTGTTCCCACTATTTTCTTAGCTGCCAGTCTCAATAGTGTGAGATGGTATACCATTGTAGCCTTGATATGGATTTCCCTTAATAAGTGATAGTAAGAATATTTTCATATGCATATTGGCCATCTTTTGTGTTCCTCAGAGAAGTTCCTGTTCATTTCCTTTACCTATTGTTCATTTATTTATTTATTTGGAATTTCTGTTGTTGATCTTTGTGAATACATTGTATATCCTGGATGTCAACCTTTATCTGACATGTTGACCACAATTATTTTCTCCCATTCAGTTAGTTGTCTTTTCATTTTAGCCTTTGTTTCTTTCACCATGCAGGCACTCTAATTGATGTAGTCACATTGTTTATTTTTTATTCTATTGTCTTTTCCAGTGATGTTATATCACTGAAGACACTTTCAAGATACAGATATTGAAGCACACTGCCTATAATTTTCTCAATGTATTTTATAGATTCTGGTCTGAACTCAAGGTCTCAGATCCACTTTTTCTTTATTGATCTTTGTGTAAGGTGTGAGATATGGATTAAGGTTGTTTTTTTTTTTTACTAATGGTTATACAGTTTTTCCTCCAACATTTGTTGAAGATCCTGCCTATATTCCATTTCATGCCCTCAGCCCTTTTGTTAAAAATCATCTGACTGTATATGTGGGTTTTTTTTAGAAAAAATGGATCTACTCTGACCCATTAATCCCAGAGTCTGTTCTTTTTCTAATCTCATCTACTACTGGTGTGAATGTTGTCAGGTTCTAATCCTATGGGAAATATTATGGAAAGTTTTCAGTAAACTTAAAATTGAGCTATCTTATAACCTAGCAATTTTAGTTTTGGTCATCTCCCCCAGAACACAAAAACATGTATTTGGAAGGATACATGAAAACTATTATTCATTGCAGCACTTAGTACAATGTCTAAAATTTGGAGTGAACCTAGATGTCCAACAATAGATCAGTGGACCATGAAGCTGTGATATATACACAATGAAATACTATGCAACTGTAAAGGTGATGAAATCATGCAATTCACTGCAACATGGATAGAACTGGAAGATATTATTTAAGTGGAGTAAGCCAGTAAAAAGAAAATCACAAGATTTGGCATTTAGAGTAACTGGATGAGGAAATGCAATGGCTTAAAGGGACAATGCCTAGATCACACTTGCATAAGATCACACATGCAGATCACACAGAGTATAAGGAGAAGGAAGGAAATGAAGTGAAAGGGAAAAAAGGAAGGAAATGGAGAGAACAGGGGAGGAGAAGGAAGAAAATGGAGTGAAAGGGAAGGAGAGAAGAGATAGATGAGAAGATACATGGCAGGAGTTAAGGGAATTCAGGCACATCAGTGGGGTTAAAGAATGATAGAGGTAAATATTCAAACTGTGGGGTCAACAACACTAAAATCAGGAAAATCAAACTTTAATAACCAAATTTAAAAGGTATTTTTGAGCAGGGGGTTGGAGAAAGGATAGGAGAGGAAACTTGGAAACACTGGTGACAGGATAAAAGATGAAACACTGTACGTCAAAAAACTGAATTATAAGTAACTTTGTAATTCAGGGTGCTTACATAAAAGAAAACAATAATAAATTATGAAATTAGTTTGTGAACTGGTACTTCCCACACAATCAGCTATCAATAGAACTAAATATTTTTTTCAGCATTTATGATTAAAAATAATATAATGTCATATAAATAGAGTGTCATATAATGAACATTTATAAAATTTACTGAGTGGTGGTACAAATAGGAAGTACACGGTATTGTGCTTGGAACATTTTGTTCTGACCTCAGAACTCTGTTTCTCCCTGGCCAAGTATATTGTACAAAATGAACAAACATTCTTGTTCTGAAAACTATAACAAGTCTGATTTTATAAACTATTTTCCTTAAAATCTTCAATAAGCAGTTAGAAAATATATTCTTTGATTTTACTACAACTTTTTTTCTGCAATAGTTTTCAATTGCTCCATAGAAATTTCCTATACACTTGGCTGAATAAAACAGCATATTATTTATGTGTGTGTGTAGGAGAGGGGTTGTTGATGCCCGTTATTAAACCCAGATTTCCTGCATTAAAGGAAAGAAACTTGCCCCTGAGCCATATGCCTGGCTCACAACTTTTGGGGGGACTGGAAAGAGAGAAGTTACAGTACAGGGGTAGGCCTCTTGCTTTTCAAATCCTTGTTTGATCCCAGGTGGCTCTCCCTCACCCCATTTTTACTTTCCTTTTGTACATAGCCCAGAGACTGTTTTTGTCAGCTACCATGGGCCCTTTCTGGTTTCCTATCATATAACCTTCTCACTATCTCCTCAAGGAAATGCTTGTTAACATTGTAAAATTACTTCTTATAAGGTCAAAGAAAGCTCCCTTACTTGAAATGTCTTTGTAATAGTCAGTCATCTGTCATCAAACTCATTCAAAGATAATCTTCTGTGATTAACTCAAAGTCAATTGCTTAGAGAATTTATTTCTATAGAATTTATTCACACAAACACGAAAATTAGCTGAGTACACCACAGAGGGATCTGGAGCTATCTAAGAATTTATCTAACACAATTTCCTTAATCCACAGCTAGGGAGATTGTCTAGAAATGATAAAAATTACTAGAAAATATGATGAGGAAGGGAAGGGAAGGGAAGGGAAGGGAAGGGAAGGGAAGGGAAGGGAAGGGAAGGGAAGGGAAGGGAAGGGAAGGGAAGGGAAGGATAAGAAGACTGGAAGAAATGAAGGAAGGTCTTTTGACTGTGTTTTTATGTTTTTGCTATCATAAAAAATTACATTTTTTAAAAAAAATTCTTGACTACTATGACTTGTTTTCTTATTTTTATACACTTTCCTCGTATTTCTCCTGATTTTCTGCTTTAATCATTGTATTTATAGCTCTTTAATAATATCAGTAAAACCACCCAATAACTTAAACCCCAAAAAAGTTTTGCATAAAAAATTACTTGAGGGGCTGTAGCGATAGAACAGCGGGTAGGGCGTTTGCCTTGCACGCAGTCAACCCGGGTTCGAATCCCAGCATCCCATATGGTCCCCTGAGCACCGCCAGGAGTAATTCCTGAGTGCAGAGCCAGGAGTAACCCCTGAGCACCGCTGGGTGTGACCCCTCTCCAAAAAAAGAAAAAAGAAATTACTAGAAATAGTCATGGACTATCTAAAAAGAAATAAGAACTAGATTAGAATAAGAATAGATTAGAATAAATTAGAAAAGAATAAATAAAAACTAATTAGAAGATAAAATGATCCACTACTAAGCTTACATACAGATGGACTCAGTGATCAACAAAAGAGTCACCTCCACCTGCCAATCCAAGATATAGACTTAAAGAGATACAGAAGTGATTAACTGGGTGACAGAGAAGTCACTGCTATAGTAGCAAATTGACAGGATTGCTGTATATCTGTCATAAGGGATTCGGATTAATGCATACAGGTCATAGAGGATTCATGATGAGATGCTTGCTCACTGAAATTTCACTGTTTTAAATGTGTTTAAATAGGGGAAGTTATCAAGAGATACTCTTTTCCATTGTGCATTGCAAGAAGCAGGTACTCACTGAGAGATTTGAGCACTTTGCAAGAATCTGACAAGAGAATACTAGAATCTGTCACTGTCACTGTCACTGTCCTCCAGTTGTTCATCGATTTTCTTGAGCAGGCCCAGTAACGTGTCCATCATGAGACTTTGTTGTTACTGTGTTTAACATATTGAATCAGAACACAAAATTTATTTCTCATGAAATCTTTTTCACGAAAATCTTAGCATATCATAGTCATCAAAGAAAAAAAAAACTAGGTATATTTTCACAAAACAGATAAAGAAGGGTGAATTTGGAAATGAGCAATGATGATTCAATAAATGACTTTCACTTTCTTGCTTTTATTCCTTATTCATGTTATCTATTACAGTTTTTGGTATTTTCTGAGACTCTATACCACATTACTTTTCACCCCAGTGGGAAATATTATTAATCACTGGGAAACGCTGTTGATGTTGATGCACTTTCTTAGATGCTGCTCTCCTTTTTCTAATGAACAGGAAAAACTCCCATGAGATCTTTCATGTCCCAGGGAGTATCAGATAATTCTGTCCCAAGCCAGACATTGAAAACAATTCTTAAAAAAATCATAGGCAGATAACCCTGAATTAATGAGTAAGATGATATTTCTTCCCACTAAATTTGTGATGCATATAGAGAGCCAAGCCGACCAGATTTTTATACTGAACAATTGTACTGAATTCTAACATACATTCAAACTTATGAGCCCTGATATTATGCAATAAAATAGGATAGATCCACAAATAGATTATTAATCAACTATGAATATTAATGAATATGTGAATATTTTCAATGTGAATTGGAGTAAAATAACAGAACATATTTTATGCTGCACATATATATATAATCTGAATGTTAAAATATTAATAGGAAATATTTTTAATGATAGAAATGTTATATTTTCTTTTTTTCATGTGTGGGTATTTCATAAATGTTCATTAGAAAGTCATTTGACATCTCAATGCTTTTCTTATACTTCCCTAAAAGATTGAAGTTCCATGAAGAAAGCATACTTTATGATGAAATATTTAAACAATCAATTATTATATTAATATTAGTACCACCTAAAACAGTCAATGACGTTATTCGTTATTTTTTATTAGTCAAGAAAGCAAAAATCATGCTTTATTATTCCAATCATCGTATTAGAACATGTTAACCCCTCTGTTTCAAAGATTTCTTATTTTTTGTTAAACAGATGTTATTTTTTTGCTGAAGAGTTTTCAAATTTTAACCATTACTTCAAATTTAAAAATTATCCATTATGGTTTAGTTTATATGTCAGTTACATTACTACACAGCAACTTGAAGATCCAAGGATGCTATCACACTTGAAAGAAGAATTCAAAATCCCCACGGAATTGTGTTTGCTTCCAGGTCTACACAAGCTCTAATTCATTTAAGTAGTCATAATTAGAAGTTGTAGGGGAGGTTGTAGATTTTAGGATCTTCTCTTTTTTCACAGAAAGGCTTTATTACTACAATGAGTGGTAGAGGAAACTAAATGATTTTACTCTTTTCTCTTTTGGAGATGTGATTATAAATTATAATCACACCTCCAAAAGACTATACCCAACTGTGCTTGGGATCAAACCCAGGCCATCATATACAAGGAAAGCTTATTAGCCACTGTAGAATTTCTCAGGTCCCACCTGAAAGATGCCACATAAATGTATAATAATATTATCTTTATATTTTCACCTATCAATAATGCAACCATTAATTAATTCATTATACTTTTCTAAAAGTAACATTTTTTGGAGTACAAAATATGTGGAGTAAAATATCTGAAGAATGGGGAATCTTAAGTCATCTGAAGCAATATAAGCCACTGGCCTTGTTTTTACCTGTACTTTTAAAGGATTAACAAGGAATTGGCAAGAAACACAGATGTGTTGATATGAACTTCCAGCTGGGACTGATTACAGGCTACAGTCAAACGCTGGAATGTTTTGCGCCAGTAGAATTTAACTAGAAACCGCTCACCTACTGTCTCCAGAGATTTGTCAATGAGGAACTATTTAATATCACTTGTTTTAAAATCTTTGAATACATATATTCTCCAATGACTCTTCCTAGCAAAATGGTTTTCTCTATGGGGAGACATAGTACAGTGGATGCGGCATTTTCCTTGTGTACAATGAACCAGGGTTTGAACTCCTGCACTCTGTATGGTACCCTTATCACTTTCAGGTATAATATCTGAACACAGAATCAGGAGTAAGCCCTGAGCACTACTGGGTATAGTCACAAAATCAAACAAAAGGAATTTAAAAAATTAAAAATAAATTAAATTTTTTAAAAAAATCTTTTTCCCTATAAAATGTGTATATTGGTGTTGAGTTGAAAAATACTGTATAACTCTATTGAACACTTATTTATTCATAAATATTTATCAAAAGCTCATATATTCCAAGAATATGCTGAACTATAAATATTTAAAAAACAAACAGGTGACACACAGCAAATGAGTATAATACCAGAGAATGTTAAAATAAAGCTCTTTGGGTAAAGAAAGATGATTTAGAAGGTTGGAATAGATTCTTTGTTTGATGGAGCTTCAGATTCTAAGCCAGCACAGTGTAGGCATTTTAGCCCTGAGCCAGCTTTAGGTACCAAATACTGTTGGGTGTGTTCCTAAAACCAATAAAAAATCTACCAACTAATTAATAAAACTCTTGGTTGACCTCAAGAGCATAAAGTAGTATCTAAAGCAAAATATGATTTTTATTTATTGTATTAAGAAATTGTGGTTTAGTAAGTTATTCATAGTAGATTTTCAGGCATAAAATGTTAACACCAATCTTAATCGTGAGTGTGAACTTTCCCTCACCAATATCCCCAAGTTTCTTCCCAATTCCTTCTCCCCAGTCTGCCTCCTTGACAGACACATTTTGAACTTTGTTATTGTAGTCTGGATCTCATGTTTAGAGTGTTCTTGACTTTGGTTTAAGTGCATACATATACCACACCTCTACATCAACAATGTGTCTGAGGCCCTACCCATATTACTTTTCATGTGTCTCTTCTTGGTTAATCTCTGATCAACCCAATTACTTAACTTAAAGAAGTTAGAAGTCAGAGAATATGTAGGTGAGAAACAATTTAAATATCTTATGAATAAGTGCTGCAATAGTGCCAAAGAGCTCCCAGTTGGTGGTCGTTCTGGGAGTTGTCTTCTTAAACTTTGCAGCCCTTTCTCCCTGCTCTGTGAAGTAGAATTTTGCACCACCATTTCACCCATAAAGAAGCGAACAGCACCTGGCTCAGACAAGGTCAGACCCGAACACCTAAAGAATCTGCCTTCCTTAATCATCATTATATTAGCTCGGCTCTTCACATGCTACCTATCTAAATGCAAGGTTCTGTCCCAATGGAAAAACAACAGGACTGTACTACTGTACAAGAAGGGAGATCCACGACATTGGCAACTATCGCCCGATCTGCCTGTTGTCTGTAGTCTACAAGCTGTTCACTCAAGTCATCCTGAAAAGGATTGGTAGAACACTAGATGAAGGACAATCATGCGAGCAAGCCAGTTTCCAAAAAGGATTCAGCATGATCAACCATATCCATACGATAACTAAGCTCAGTGAGGTTTCTTGGGAGTTCAAAATGTTGCTCTGTCTAACATTCATTCATTTAAAGAATGCCTTTGATTCTGTGAGACTGAAGTAGTCATTGAAGCTCTAGCCAAACTGGACATTCAAACTCAATACATCAGGATCCTCCATGAGCTGTATTATGGATTCAATACCAGAATCTCACCATTCTACAAAGAAGTGACCATCGATGTCAAGAGAGGGGTTCTGCAGGGTGACACCATTTCACCGAAACTCTTCAGTGACAGCCACCCTTGAGAATGCCATGCAATGAATGGAATGGGAAGAAATGGGAGTGAAGATAGATCCTTGGCAACTACACCACCTCCACTTTGCTGATGACATCATTCTAATAACACCAAACATTAGCCAAGCAGCACAAATCCTGGTCGACTTCAACCATGAGTGTGGAAAGGTCGAACTACAGCTGAATCTCATGAAGACAATGTTTATGAGAAACAATATCGTTCCTGACGTTCCATTCACTTTCAATGGGACGAACAATTCAGAATGCAACAGTTATGTGTACCTAGGTTGAGAAGTCAACATGACAAATGACCTGGCACCTGAGTTGTGCAGGAGGAAGAGAGTGGCTTGGAATGCCTTCAAGAGCATTGAAGAAATAGCTAAGAGCACAAAGAACCTCCAGATCCAGGTGTGTCTCTTTGATTCCACTGTTCTTCCTGAATTTAACATATGCCTCAGAGACCTGGACCCTACGAACACAGGACAAGAACGCTATTTGGGTCTCCCAAAGAGGAATCAAAAGAGCTATGCTTGGAGTATCACGCTTCACTCAAATGAGAGAAAGAATTCAGAGTTCCGACCTCCATCAACGGTCAAGAATCAGGGACGCTATCTCGTTTGCCAAGGCATCGAAAGTCAGATGGGCTAGACATGTATAGAAATTTGTACATGACTGCTGGACTAGAGCTGTTATCGACTGGATTCCACGGGACATCAAAAGGTTGTGTGGCTGCCCACCTACAAGATGGTCATACTTCTTCGTCAAGACCCTGAACGATCGGTTTGAGCCTCTTCATGTTCCTAGACTAAGCAGACACCAGTGGGGTACTCTAGCACGCGACAGGGATGAATGGAGATGTTACTGGCACCTCCTTGAGAAAATCAATGAGTAACGGGATGTCAAGAGATCAAGTGATCAAATGTTGAATAAGTAAAAACCCTGAAATAAAAAATGATTTTTATAATAAAATATATATCTTATTTGTTCATCATCACAAAGATACTGAGACATTTTTAATGCAGAAACAAAATCCACACAACTTGTAGCATCACCCAAAATATAATAATGAAAATTATTAAACAATAAAAATGTCATTCTGGTTAATCGTTAGTGTATTTGGGAGGAATATTTCCACGTGTATGTTAAAGTTGAAATGTTTTTTCTCAAATTCCCGTATGAATTTATGGACAGTGACCAGTTTGCCTGTTATTTATTTGTTTATTTATTAATTTTTGTTCCAAGGGGGAATTGCAAAAGAATAAAATTATTTACCATCAAACGGTAATACAAGTGTTAGGAGGTAGGAGTACTAGAGGTAGGAACATGTTGGGGGAGGTGGAATGTTCATGAGCTCACTTCTTAAAAATATAATTCAAAACATACTGAAGACTTCATATTCCAGACACATTAAATAAAGTGGATGAAATAATTATTGAACTGCATGACTGAGTTTAATAAAATATTACTAATAGCAAGATGATAAGTATTAGCTTATTATTATAACTATAAAAATGTTCAGGACCTTGAACAAAGTGAGACCAGAAAATCAGTGAAAATAACTCGTAACCTGAATATATGACTTTAGGAGCAGTACATGTAAAGAGAGACAGCAACAGCCTGGGACAAAATTACAATGCTATTTAAATAGGGAATATTCAATTAAGATTGATAACAATATGTACTCTTCTTCATGACAAATATAGTGGCATAGGGGAAAATCCCCCTTTCCCTCAGTATGATTCTTAAGCCCTTACAGCAAACAAATTAGTAGGAGAAAAAGTCAAATTGAAATGCATATATATGGAAGATTTATACAGCTCTAAATTCTGCAATTGATGGGACTAGAAAAAAACTGCATCCTGTGCTAAGGAATGGAATAAGAGTCTTGAGCATTAAGAAGGAATCAGGGTGTCCCCCAGGAGAAGAGGTAATAACTTCATGAGACTGTGACCAGAAGGCTGAGGTCCAACTGCCACTTCAAAGCCAATCAACCAGAATGACTTATTTCTTACTGAGAGGTGTGGAGGGAGGGGCAGATAATCCAAACCTCTGAATGGTTGTTCCTTAAAAAGCTTCAATTACATAGGACGTACACAATCTAATTATCCATTTTACAAAATGTTGTTTATGTAGGAAAAATAAATAAAATAGCGTAGATATTTGTAAGGCATGAAAATAATATTTATAAGCACTGCTCATGGTATAGTGATACTCTCAGACAATGAGAGAAAGAAGACAATAGAAGACCAGTGGGCACTGGATATGTAGAGGAATCAGACATATACAAAAAGACAGGTGGTACAGACAAACAACCGTAGGAAATGAAACAGAAGTTGTAGATACACAGCTAGCAATAGATGGTAAGGGCTATGAAGAGGAAGAGGAATGAAGAACATGAATGAAGGGGAAAGAAGGAAAAGAAGGAGGGGTGTCAGTTAATTTTCACTTAGAAATGGAGAATTCTGCTTCTGCTGACAGCGAAGAGTTCGCCTACAGAAATGTATCTATAAGAGCAGTAAAATAAGGATCTAGAACATGAATGACAATTGTTGGTTGGTGTGCTAATCGTAAATGTTATTAACAAAACAGCGAAGCTTGTAGAATCTGCTGTATAATGGTAACCGGTTGAGTAAGAACTTAATTGGGAACAACTCAGCATGATGGAAAACGGTGGACTCATGCCCTCAAAGCAACTGTTTTGTCTAAACAGTCATGAGATTTTTATGTAGAGTGAGACAAGGAAGCCTATTTTTAGAAAGGATGTACTTCAAGCAAAGTTAGCTCCAAAATAAAAAGGAAAGTCCTCTTGTGAAAGGTCCCCTGAGGCGTAGTCCATCTTATCTACAAAACTAAGCAAAGTAAGAGTAAGATTTGGGGCGAAAGAGTAAACTGAGAGAAAACAGTTTAATTCTTTAGTCTTTGGAGGAAGGACAGTTGCCCTTGTATAATACTGTTTCAATATAAGCTACTTTAGATATTTACCATACTTTACCATATGATAAATAGCTAAGATAGACGGAATATGTTTATTATTATTTATTGTTTATTAAATAATATTGTTTATTATTTTATAATTATATTATAAAAATATTTAAGATAGACGGAAATGTTTAAAGTGATAATGCCTAAACATGTTTTACTTATAGCACTGTAGCACTGTCCTCCCATTTTCCATAGATTTGCTTGAGCGAGCACCAGTAATGTCTCCATTGTGAGACTTGTTACTGTTTATGGCATATTGAATATGCCACGGGGAGCTTTCCTGGATCTGCCGTGTGGGCAGGATACTCTAGGTAGCTTACCGGGCTCTCTGAGAGGGGCAGAGGAATCGAACCCAGGTCGGTACCATACAAGGCAAATGCCCTACCTGCTCCTAAAATGGCTCTAGCCCTTTTTCTCTTTTTCTTTTTTTTTCTTATGCTACTTAAGAAGCATAAATTCTCAAATGTTGAAAGCTAAACATGCAATGAGGAAAAACAATCCGGATGTAGTTCAGTCAAATTGTAAAGTAAACTAAAGTAAGTAAAGGCCCTCCCATTGATCATCGATTTGCTCGAGCGGGCCCAGTAACGTCTCCATTGGAGACTTTGTTGTTGCTGTGTTTGGCATATCGAATACGTCACAGGGAGCTTGCCAGGCTCTGCCGTGCAGGCGAGATACTCTTGGTAGCTTGCCAGGCTCTCCGAGAGGGGTGGTGGAATCGAACTCCGGTCGGCCATGTTGGCTGCATGCAAGGCAAATGCCCTCCCGCTGTGCTAAATTGTAAAAAACAAAAAGCAAAGACATTTTGATAACATTTGAATAAAAGGAAAACACAAAAAAGGAATAACTAGACTGATCACTTCCTTTTCGACACTGACAAATGGATGCTAAGATTGTATTATAAAGATACCTAGGAATCACGAAACTGCTGCACTTATTTTATGGAACTTGGTGTTTTAAAAAGTATTTCCCAAAGTTAATTATTTATTAATTGAAGGATAAAGAATCTTGAAGCCAAACATTTGTAGAAATTCAAAGGAGATGAGTGAGACTGAGAGAGGAAGACTCATAAATTGTTATTAGCTCATAGCAACATATTTATTTATGCGCTGCTCTTGGAAGTTTGTGATAGCAATACGTGGAATTTTATAATCCAAGGTGCCTTAGTATTTTTGTAGTGTTCCATTGGAAAATCCAGGCAAGGATAGATAAGCAGAAACATAAAATCAGCTAGCAACTGAATGCCTTTAGCAAGGCTAAGTGTATAAAACATCTGCCCTCTAAACTGGTTCAATCTCTAATAGCTGCAGTTGTCAGCAGAGGCTCCTTTGATCAGTATATTCTTTGTGCTAAATATATCTATGTTAATTTGTAACGCAGCCACCTTCTCCACTAAAATGCAAAATGTTCCAAAGAGACATATGTCCAGCAACTTCTTTAGTTTTAACTTAAGAAACAGTTTGTTCTTTTTTCATTTTTTCCTCTATTTTTTGACTCTTTTTTTTTCTATTTTATTTTTTCTTTTTTTTATCTTTAATTGCAACAGCAAATCTCTACTACATGTCTCTGGACAAATCAATTTTTCCCTCAACCCCAGAATTATAAGTCAGAAATTCTGTTGAATGCATTGCTATACATGCCAAATTGAAGTACATAATGTATACTATTCTTACATGGAGCGATAGCACAGTGGTAGGGTGTTTGCCTTGCACGCAGCCAACATGGCCGACCCGAGTTCGATTCCTCCACCCCTCTCGGAGAGCCTGGCAAGCTACCGAGAGTATCTCGCCTGCACTGCAGAGCCTGGCAAGCTCCCTGTGATGTATTCGATATATGCCAAACACAGTAACAACTAAGTCTCCAATGGAGACGTTACTGGGCCCGCTCAAGCAAATCGATGATCAACAGGAGGGCCTTTACTTTACTTTACTTTATTCTTACATGCACAACTTTTTTGAGATAAGAAATTCCATAAGTCTATTGATAAGGAGTTGTTAAATCCATCAATGAAATGAATGGACAGAAAAAGGATTAATGCAGATCTGCAGTTTTATGGAAAGACCTCAGAAGATGTTAAGAAATTCCTCAGAGCATACTGGGCTTTTTATCTTGCAGGGAGCAGAGATAAAATGAGTAGACAGCTCGCAAATCTTCTGAAGCCAGAAAAGAGCCACAAGACAGGCTCTCTCTCATTCCTCTGAAGACCCCCCTCCCTAATTTCAGCCTGCTGATATCCAGATCTGCGAGGCAATCAGTTTGTATTATTTAAACCATCCAGAGGTTTGCTGTATCAGCATCAGAAAAAATGTTACTGGAACTTCCCAGGTGTTCCTTGATCTTCCTTAACCTAAAACTCTTATTGTGAGTAGAGGATGCTGGTGTTAGAGGGAATCACCTAAAGATTCATCCAGGGTGGATGTTGGTCCCTTACTCGAAGTCACACTTTCGCAGAAGTTGGGAGGAAGGACACACTCCAAAATAGTCTTTAAATATGTACTATATGTTATTAGCATGCCAATAAAGGCTCACACAGAAGTCTCTACACTTCATTAATGGGCCCTCAAGAGGTAAAGGTAAAGGTAAAGGCCCTCCCGTTGATCGTCGATTTGCTCGAGCGGGCCCAGTAACGTCTCCATTGGAGACTTTATTGTTACTGTGTCTGGCATATCAAATACTCTCGGTAGCTTGCCGGGCTCTCCGAGAGGGGCGGAGGAATCGAACTCGGGTCCTCAAGAGAGCCATAATTAAATCCTGGAAACTACAGGGTTTTAAACAGTTGGAATTTATATTTTAAAAATAGGCAATTTTGTTTCCTCCCAGCTTTAAAATCTATAATTCTGGTTGTGACACACCATTTCTTAAGTTTCTTTGGATCTACAAAGATTTCTTAGAAAGTACCAAGAAAACACTTGCATTCTGTATACATATTAAACTGGACTTGAACCTGTTAACAAATGGTTCCCAAACATAGATCAGATCCTGCCATTTCTACTATTTATTAAGAAAATAGTGATATTTTTCAAAAGGTTGATATTTTTAAAAAAAAAATTTAAATGTTTTCTGAATCTGACCTATAGCCAGTGTATTCTAGCTCATGATACTATGTTTGTGGGACAGGGCATTTAATTACTATGGTTGAATTGTTGTTAGCAAATCATCTCTTCTCCTTTTTCTTTTTACCTTGCTATCGACTACAATAGAGAAACTAATATCTGTATTAGCAAATATGAAACAACTCAGATGCATCATCAAAGATATCATTCTTTAATTTTCTCTTGCATTAGAAACATTTCTGTTCTTTCATTTATTTTATTTTTTAAAACCAACTTCATTTTCATTTTTTTATTTTTTGGTTTTTGTTTTGGGGTCACGCCCAATGGTGCTCAGGACTTAGTCCTGGTCCTGTGCTCAGGGCTCAGGGAGAACCATGTGGGATGCGGACGCTCTAACCTTGATCAGCCGTGTGCAACGCAAGTGCCATACTCATAATACACTCCCCTTAGACCTTGACCTTTCTTTAAATATGTATATATTATATATTATATAAACACAATATACTTGTAGAACTTAATATATATACATATATATAATTTGTTGTCCTTCCCTTTCAAATCCCAAACAAAGTATTTTATTACTTCCTATAGTATCTTCTTGGCTTATGGCTTTCTTTAAGTATCTTCTTGACTTTCGTGGTCATGTGACATCATAAGCCACTCCCTAACCATTTTCCAGAATTACTGCACCATATTTGATGGGGTTCAGACAGTAGGCAACAAATCATAAAGATATATATATGCCTCTCAGAGAGTCCGGCAAGTTACTGAGAGTATCCCACCCACATGGATGGCAGAGCCTGGCAAGCTACCCATGGAGTAAATGGGTATGTGCCAAAAACAGTAACAATAGCGGGTCTCATTCCCCTGACCCTGAAAGAGCCTCCTATATGGCAGTGTTGGGAAAGACAAGTAAGGAGAGGCTGCTAAAATCTCAGAGCTAGGATGAATGGAGACGTTATTGTCACCCGCTCAAGTAAATCAATGAACAACGGAATGACAGTGATATAGTGATAGAGTGAAGCATCTTCTTATGGGAATATAAATGAGTTACTATACTGAAAAAAATAATGTGCAATAAATAATAAGTGCCAAATGAGTGAGACAAGTCATATATGTCATCTCTGAAACTGAGTTTCTTTATATGCAGACATATTAATGACTACCTCATAAGATAATTCCAATAATTTAATAATTGATGAACATAAGACAGCTTTGACAGGAATTCTCCATAGTCAACGAACTGGTTTAAGAAGAGAAAGAATTTATTGGATAGATAACGATAAGGAGTAGTAAGCAAAATTATCAGATGGCTAAAGTACACACTTGGATAATAGGGTTTCAAAAAATTACCAGGCAACTAAAATCAACAAAATTGCCTTTCAAAATAAGTTAAATGGGATCTCCTTGGACAGATCTGCTACTTCTGAACAATGACAGATTGGCTAAAATGATTGTCTCTGGTATTTATAGCTGGATATTACTGTGGCCATCAAAGGTGATACCATTGATGCTAGATTGAAGTCTGCCTTTTGCTCCTATCTTTGCTTTAGATTGGTCTGTTTGAACTTCTTGGTGAAAGAATCTGATCACATGCTTTTCAATTGTGCAAGGTGTTACTTTGAGAATGATATCTGACATTCTCCTGTTCAATAGAAGGAAAATTGCACCTCCCTGTCACCTGGATGTGGGGGAGAATTTTGTGACCAAAAAAGGGACTTGATAAGAAAATCAAACAGGCAACAAAAAAACTGGATTGTCTCACAAGAACCGTTCACTTTCTGCCATTTCATGGAACTAAGATATTAGAAAAAGTTACCATAAATAATGAAAATTGAATACTAAGAAAAATACTCCTGGGTAGAAAAAATCAAGAACAGTTTATTTGATATTTTTAGTTTATGGAGAGATTAATTGCAAAGAACACTTTCAACTTGCAAACTAGAAGTTACATGGAACTGTCAAGAGGGAAACAAATTGTATGGATAATAGTTTGAACTTTAAAAATATCAAGTGCATCTCTAAAGTCATTTTTCTGAAATAGATCACTATAGAGATAATTGGAGAATATAGTAATTAAATATAGAAAGGCAATTTATAACCTACTGGCAAGAATTTTAATTTTATGCTAAGAATTGAGGGAATCTATAGGTAATAAAAGTGGGAGGGAAAAAGTACAGCAGGAACAGTTATTCATTTATTTTATAATACAGGGCAAGAGTGTTAGTACTGCAGGTAAGATGTTTACAGTAGACCAGTCAACTTAAATTAGAAATCCAGAACTTCATACGGTCCACTGAGCATCACCAGGACTTATCACTGCACACAGAGCCAGGAATAAGCCCTTGAAATGGTCAGGTATGCCTGCCCCCTTCCTACAAAATATATCTATATCTATACCTATATTTATATCTATATTTATATATATCATCTATATAGAGAGAGAGATAGATATAGATATATAAAGAAAAAGAAGAAAAAAGAAAAGGATAAGGAACACATCCTAAGAAAAATCCCCAGTCTATTTCATGATTAGAAAAGGTGCAAGAGAGGAGCTACTTAAACAACTAATCTTTGAAAATGACTTTAGAAAAGATCTACAAGATTCATGATAATAAGCATTTTATTAAATATCTTTAGACAGTATGAATCTGATTTAAAGTAATCACCACAGATAAATACCTTTGAAAGTTGTCTTTAGCTGACCGTTAGTTCTTCATGGCAGAATCTATCAAAATATCATTACTGTAGAGCCAGGGAGATAGTATAGGGGGTAAGGCCAGCAGGCAGCTGAACTGGGATCCCTGCCAGAAGTGATCCCTGAGAATAAAGTCAGAAGTATCTTGAACATAGACAGGTATGGTACCCAAACCAGAAAAAAATATTCATTACTATGATTTTATCCCCTCTCAGCTACAGAATTTAGAGTATATATTTTAAGTAGTTTGAATTGCAATTTGGCATTTTAGTTATTTATTTTAAACATCAATCTTTATCAGTCCTGAAACCTAAAACCTAACTTGTTTGATAGACAAATAAACAAAGTTGCAGATTATCTGTAAAAGTGGAGTACTACTTTGTAATAAAATGGAACAAGCACATATACATTCCACCATATAAATAGTTCTCAATAAAAATTACCAAAGTAACAATATTAGAAAAGTAAGATGATATTATATATGGCATTCCATTCTTACTAGTTCCTTTGAAAGGCAAATCCTGAGCACAATTCAGCACCTTCCGTTTTTGGAATTAAAACATTCATGGCATTTTTTAAAATGTATCTTCCTGTTAGATATTATGGAACAACTTATTTAATTTAATATTACTCTTTTCCTTAAGTATTAGGTATAATTCCCCAGGGGAACCATCTAGTCCTAGAGATTTATGTGAGAAGGTTTTCTTTTTAAAATGTCAACTCAAAGGTTTTTTTGTGTGTGTAATATATAGATTACTCTAATTACAAACCTCTGATGGTTTGTTCTTTTAAAGAATTTAACAGTTAAATAATTTGTCACTTGAAGTCATTTAAAGTTTTCGTAGATTACTTTATCCTGTAAATCTATAGGGCAGAACAGTCTCATCAGTCTTTATTTGATGATGCTGGTAAATTCAATTCCTTCTTCACTTGTTCTCCCTTCCTTGAGAGAGGCTTAATAATTGGATTAATAATTTAATCAAGTAATTTAAAATTAAGCAGATTTTGGAGCCATTGATTTTCTTGTATTAGTTGCTGTTTCCAATTAGTTTGATGTCCACCCTTCTCTTTACTATAGTCTCTATCTTGTATTTGAGCTTTATTTTCTCTTGTATTTCTAGTTTCTAATGTAAGGGAAGTTAGCAAATTTATTAGAAGAATGAGAAAACAAAAACAAGAATATCATTTATGAAAATGTTGTCGTGTATAAGGTATGTGCATGTTTCTGTGTATGTGTTTGTTTTTGGGGGGAATGGTGTGTGTGTGTGTGTGTGTGTGTGTGTTGTACATATATGTGTTTCATCTAGCAAATCAAGGTTCAGGTGTGGATTTACTGAGATTTTACTGAGATTTTGATTAGTCTTTCAAAGGTGACTATAGTGGAGGTAGAAGATTTGGGGCAGTTGCAGGGGAGAAAGAGGAAAATAATTCCTAAGAAAAACCCAATCTTTAAACTGAGTATGACACAGAACTTGCATTTCCCTGACACATCACCTTAGGTATATTTTGGTGAACTACTTTTAAACTTAATTTCTTTTATCCATATTTTTTATATTTTCTGGATGTTTTCCCAATTATTACATTTTAAATGAACTTCAGAGGGGCAGAGAGTTAGTACAGTTGGGTTGTATCCCTGTCACCCCATATAGACTCTAAGGCCCACCAAGAGAACTAAGACCCAGGAATAAAACCTAAGCACTGCCAGGTGTGTCTCAGAAACAAAACCAAAAAGAAATTTAATCAATGGAAATCAATTTCAGGGAACTACCTATATTGCAAGGCAGACGCCCTACCCGCTGTGCTATCGCTCCCACAGCGGGTAGGGCGTCTGCCTTGCACGCAGCCAACATGGCCGACCCGAGTTCGATTCCTCCGCCTCTCTCGGAGAGCCTGGCAAGCTACCGAGAGTATTCGATATGCCAGACACAGTAACAACAAAGTCTCCAATAGAGACGTTACTGGGCCCGCTCGAGCAAATCGACGATCAACGGGAGGGCCTTTACCTTTACCTTTACCTATATTAGGGATATGATCCCTTTGTTAAATTTGTTATATTTTTACCATACAGTTAGTTATCTTTGACTCAGTCTTGAGTTATTCTTAGATAGAGAGGTAGATAGATAGATAGATAGATAGATAGATAGATAGATAGATTAGTCTCTCTTACTTGGATTTATGAAATGTTTTATATAAAATAATTATCCATCCGATTTCGTTTAGATTTCTATTGTGCTTTTGAAGGCTTTCTTCTCAGTGTTTGAAAATGACATGTATTAGCTTAGTTTCCTTCATTTCAAAAGCATAACTCTTAGAATTTTTTAAGAAAATTTTAAAATGTGGATTGAATCTATTTTTCTTAAATATCTTGAGTCAATTTATCCATCGTAATTATCAAAGAAATTCATTTTTCTTTTTTTTGCAATACCAAAGCACTTCATATTAAATTTCATATATTCTTGAATATATTTATCAATGTTTTACTCTTTTCCTGAATTAGTTATGTTTTGCTATAATGGTAGCTTCTCGGAATATTTTAATATCTGGTAGGACAAATACACTTCTATTATGCATATATTTCATATTGTTCTTGGCAACCCAGACTCAAATTTTTTCAATAAATTTTATGATCAATTTCTCAAGTTTTCAAATATACCCTTGTTAAGATGATGACTAAAATGTTGTTAAATTATTTGTTTGGGGGAATTGGCATTTTAATGACTTGGCTTGTCATTCTTAAGTCTTTTTTCATATTTCAATCAAATATAGTTTATTTCATATGGAACTTAACATTTTTCAATTGCATTTAACATCATGTAAAATGTTTTTGTAGTTATCTCGCTACTATGAACAAACTCTCTTTGTATTATTCAATTTAATTCTCAAATTGATCATTAAGAGAGAAAACATGAAGTCATGAAATTTACATACAAGTGGTACGACATAGAAAGTATCATGCTAAGTGAAATGAGTCAGAAAGAGAGGGAGAGACATAAAAAGATTGCATTCATCTGGGGGACATAAAGTAACAAAATAGTAGATTAATACCTAAGAATAGCCATGATAAGTACCAGGAGGAGGATTACTCCATGGCTTAGAGGCCAGCCAGGCATGCTAGGGGAAAAGGCAGCTCAGATAGAGAAGGAAGCACCAAATAAAGGGCGTTTGGAGGATCCTCCCAGGATGGGAGATGCATACTGAAAGTAGACTATACACCAAACATGACTGACATTCAATGCCTCTTTTGCAGACCACAACACCCAAAAGGAGAGAGAGAACAAAAGGGAATGCCCTGCCACAGAGGCAGGGTGGGATGGGGGGCGTGGGGGGTGGGAGGGATACTGGGACTGGTGGTGGTGGAGAATGGGCACTGGGGAGGGATGGGTATTTGATCATTATATAATCGAAACCTAAGCCAAAAATGTGTAAATCTACAACTGTACCTCATGGTGTTTCACTAAAAAAAAAAAATAAATAAAATAAAAATAAAAAAAGTTACTATATATCTCCTTTATTTTTCTACTTAGGTAATTATATTAATTGCAAGCACTTTAACTGAATGTCTTTTAATGTTAAAATGATAATATCTGTAAATAAGACATCCATAAAAATTTACTTCCATTTTGCATATGTGCATGTATATGACTAATTTTTTTTAAAAAAATTACTACATAGCCACTCTGAAACCACATTCAGTAATTAATAATCTTGGATTTCTTCTTTATTTTAGCAGGACTCTCCTTAACAACTCCCCAATTTAATAACATATTTGCTGTTGACTTTTGATTATTAGTCTTATTTAGTCTTATTTAGTTAGCATTTCTATTTTTAAAAAATCACTAACATTTTACTTGTATTGACCTGCATTTTGGTTGACTTTGTGTTCTAGCTGAATAATGTTTTGATCTTATGAATTATTTTCCATGTCCTCAGATATCTAAGTTTGTCTTGTCCTCACATGTACCCCTTTCCCAAATCCTAGGTCTGCTTTATTTTGTTTGCAGTGTGTGTGTGTGTGTGTGTGTGTGTGTGTGTGCGCGCGCGCGCGCACCCACATGTGCTTCAGTGATGAGGGTGGTAAGACAGGATGGGGTGAAGCACTCCAGATAGCAGCCCTGCAGCTCCCTGAAAATACCCGACCTTTCCTACACTGTGTACAGACACTCTCATTCCTCCTCCCAGTCCTGGGGAACACTTTCATCAGGCAAGACAATGTCAAAAACTTTCATTTTCTATGAAACAAATGGATTGTTTTCTCTCGGCTTGGTAGAGCATATTGATCTTCTTTCAGTCAATAACACAAATGCCTGCCCTTCTGCTCCTCCTAATGACAGCCATTTGAGGAGTCTGGTATGCTATTCTCGTCTCGTCTATCTGAGACAACTGGGATCTGAAAAAAATGATCTAAGAATTATGGTGACTATTCACTTTTCAAGATTTTCCAGACTTCACTCATGAATTAAATTATATCAGAAAAGTAACTTCAGGCTCTAAATGTTTTGACTTTGTCTCCCTCATTCAATATGTATCACCAATAGCATGAGTAGCATGGTACTTTCTTTATAAAATTATTATAAGCTGTGCAATCCACTGACTTTCAAATAAATCTAAGATAAATAGATGAATAGATAGAGATGGATAGGTAGGTAGGTAGGTAGGTAGGTAGATAGGTAGATAGATAGATAGATAGATAGATAGATAGATAGATAGATAGATCAGACCCATAGAATTCCTTTGCATTTTAAAGGCGTGATTAGCAGACTTGTTCTATCATATTCTAAATGTCACATACATAAAAAATTCACATGGCATATTTATCTCAGGACTCAGGAACTAGAAATTATTTCTCCTGTAAAATTAAATGCATTTTAATTTGAATAATGGATGTTTTATAATATAAAAAATTTGAATATTTTCCATGGTTGCTTAAAGAGTTCAATATTCTTTCATTTTTATTTTTATCACCCGTTATCATTCCTTTTCATTTCTCTCTTTGTTTCTTAGTATATTTTATTATTTTGATATACACACAGTTTTAAGCTGACCTCTTCTTTTTTTCTACTTTTTATGGGATAGAGGGATTCCTGGAGTGGGGTAGCATACCTGCCTTTACTCAGAGCTTATTCCTGGCTCTGTGCTCCTTGAGTGAGCTGGGAGACATATGTAGTGCCAAAAATCAAACCTGTTAGACATATGCAGGCAAGTGTCTTACCTGCTGTACTATCTCTCTGGATCCAACCTGTTCTTTTATTGTAAGCTTGATTGTAAAACCAAGTCATGTGTAATAAAATCAGATATGTATATGTAAGAAATAAAGATAAATAGAACCCAAAATGTATAAAGCAAAAGAAACTGGCTGTTTTGTTCTTAAAATCTAGGGTGGGGGGAACAATTACAAGATTTTTTTTTAACTAGAAGTTTACTTTTTGAAACTGCTCCATCTCTGTCTTCGTGGGGAAAGGTCGAGGAGTGAATACTTGATTCTGCGAATTACATACCAGACCAAAAAAAAAAAAAAACTAAAGGGAAAGTGGAGCAATAGTATGGTGGAGATGGCACTTGTTTAGCATGCAACCAACACTGGGTCAATCCTTGGCTTCCCATATTATACCCTAAGCAGTGCCAGGACTAATTCCAGATTGCAGAGCCAGGAGTAACCTATGAGTATCACCAGGTGGAGCCCCCAAACCAAATAAAATAGAATTGAAATTAAACTAAAGGTTTTAATTTGCTTATTTCAATAATAAGAAATAGCTGTATTTAGGACCAAAAATCACATAGCATTTTAGTTAATTGTGGTCTATTTGTAATGAGTGTCTGGGCCTTTTTATATGATTTAGAATTTTATACCAGAGAACAGGCAATAAGTTAAAGCATTAAGACATTTCCACTAAATCACATCACGGTCACATCATGGTCCTCCCGTTGTTCATCGATTTGCTAGAGCGGGCCCAGTAACGTCTCCATCATGAGACTTGTTACTGTGTTTGGCATATCGAGTACGTCACGGGTAGCTTGCCAGGCTCTGCCGTGCAGGCGAGATACTCTCGATAGCTTGCCGGGCTCTCTGAGAGGGGCAGAGGAATCAAACTCGGGTCAGCCATGTTGGCTGTGTGCAAGGCAAACGCCCTACCGCTGTGCTATCGCTCCGACCCAGGACGTGGTAGGGTGCGCTGGAGCGATGGCACAGCGGGAGGGTGTTTGCCTTGCACGCGGCCAACATGGCCGACCCGAGTTTGATTCCACTAAATAAGTTTCATTAATTCTTTTAGATAGGAGTACTGAGATTCTGAGGTGTCCCTTAAATTCTGGAGATTCATTTGTTTGTGAGTGCCTAAAATCTTGGCCCTCTGGACTGAATTTCCTCTCTGGGCTCTTCTGTCATGTTTCCCTCAGAAAGGAGTGGTGAAAGAAGTTGCCTTCACCCAGCACCACATCACAGGTTGAGTTGCATTATTGACCAGCTCCTCATTTCCTTTGGGGTACCCTGTGGTACCCCTTCCCTCCACCCCCGCTGTCTGTACAATACTTTGAAACATAGCATCCTTACAGTCCTCTCAGTTTTTATTTTTTTATCTCTGTCCTTTGAAATGAGGCCAAGATGTTTAGGCGGACACCTGTAGAATTCGCTCTTCTCACGACTCATTTTTGGTTTTATTGCTTTTGCTTTTGTAATTGAAGCTTAGGGCTAAAAGTAATTCAAACTAGTGAAAGAATATAAACCGCTTTATGGGTTTTCAAACTATAATAACCAAATACTAAAATTGAACAGTCTAAAAAAGAAAAATAGGAGCCTGAGTAATAGTATAGTGGATGGAGTTATATCCTTGCATGGAGTGTTTTCCTTGCACTTGGTGTACTGGTCTCAGATTGCCAGCACCCCTTCTGGTTCCCCACACAGTAAGGAGTGATTCCTGATTGCAGAGTCAGGAACTCTGGGCACTATCAGGTGCAGTCCCAAATAAAAAACAAACAAGCAAAAAAACTTATTTTCTTACTGCTCCAGTTGGGTCAGGACTGGTTCCTTGCAAGGGCCATGAGAAACAATCTTGTTTGTCCCTTGCAAGCCACTGATGCCTTGCTGGTAATCTTTGATGTTCCTTGGCTTCTAGAAAACATCACCCTGATATGCCTATTGTTCACCTTATATGTTCCCTATGTATATTAGAGTGCATTTTTTTCCCTTTTGCTAAGGATTCTGATAATACTGAATTAGGAACTCAATTTGACATCATATTAATTATATATGGAAACCCTTATTTGCTAATTAATAAGATAACAGTCAGAGATCACAGATAGGACTTGAACATACAAAAGTCTGTGGGGAGGAGAAACTTGATTTATTTGACGTCCTCTTAATTAATATACAAAATTATTTTAAAAGGGCAAGTACAAATAAATTGTAGGGCTTTACTCTTAATGAAATATTGGGACATCTGCACAATTAAAAATATCTTAGAACATTCCTATAAGAAATAAAGATAAGCTTGCTCACTAAAACCAGACCTACTTGTGGATTGTTCCAGAAAAACCCTAGTCAGCCCGTGATACCCCAAATGAGTTCCAGTGAAAAGTCTCTGCTTTTCATATTTTATCTACATTGTGTTCCTTGCTTTTTTTTCCCAGAATGCTATTATCAACATATCAATAAAATTATGCATAAAAGTACAGGTATTTTGGGGCTGGAGAGATAGCACAACAGGTAGGGTATTCGCCTTACACACAGCCGACCCAGGTTCGATTCCCAACATCCCATATGGTTTCCTGAGCACCGCCAGGAGTAACTCCTGAATGCAGAGCCAGGAGTAACCCCTGTGCATCGCCAGGTGTGACCCAAAAAGCATTTAAAAAAGTACAGTAATTTTATAATCAGTAAAAAGTTTCAAAAAAATTTATTTTGTAACTTTAGCAGGCAGTCCCAGTAAAATAGATAGTTTTTTTTCTTTTTACAAGGGATTAATAAAATAACATCACCTAATTTCCATGAAATAACTAACAAGAAATTGTATTTGAAGCAAACAGCTTTATTACATTTCTTAACATGTACCTATACAAGAGAGTAGAAGCAGCTAGTCCCCAAATTCAAGAACGTTTTCAACTTATGATATACCATGGCCTTTAAAAAATGACTTTCAATAAAACATATTTTTAAAATATATTTATTTGCATAGTAGCTATTAACGCAATTATGTGTTTTAAAAAATTTCCTGTGGGATATCTATTTTATCATCAAAGCATTTTATCATGCTCCTGTATTAGAAGATGCAAATATTATTTATTACCTGCTCTTACATAAATGGTAAATTCTATGAAAAAAGATAAAGTGTACATTTCTTATGTTCAAACTTTGATAAATAACTCTCAAGATAAGACTTAACAAAGGGGTTTATTAGAACTGAAGAATCACTATTACTATGACCAAAAGTGTATTCCAAGGAATTCCCTCAAGGTACTAAAAGAAAATAAAATAGTAGCAAACATTAAATCCCCATCAGTTATTAATCTGAAGACAGTCGAGAGGAGACCAGGAACCAGGTACCAGGACCTGAGATGTTGGTTCTCTTCTGCATCTTCCCACTTCAACTAGTTTCGAGCATTTCTCTGTGCTTCTTAAGCAAAAAAAGAAAAAAAAAAATCACAGTTGATCATGTTGAAACCTTTCCAGATTTACACTTACCTGATTGATAAAATGAGCTTTAATTTTTAACTTATGGTTAAACTTTTTCACACAACTTTTCTTAATTCATCTGCAAGTGTTATCTATTCAGTTTGCTGATTTTTTTAAGGAAAATTGAAAAATGCTGTTTCTATACTTAAAAATAGGGCTGGCTTATGAGGAAATATAATTTCAAGTGAATTTTCAGTTTATTATTCTGTAAATTCTGTGTGTGGTGACTTTTGCTTGCTCATGAACACTCTTGCCAGTCAGGCTTGTCTCAAAGGGAGAATCTTTTACAATGCTTCATCCTGGAATGTTTCAGAGAGAAAAGCTCATCACTAGTCAAAAGTAATGTGTCCAAGGGGTGCTGTGATTCCCCTAAATTCTCTGGTCAGCACTGTTCTTCTCTCCTGTTCTTTCCCTTCGGTCAGCTGGAACTGCACTCTCCGGGAAAGAGGCTGGCAATTCCTCTCTATCAGTATTACTAAAGAGAGAACGTCCAAAACAGTTTCCTCACTTGAGTATTACCCAAACCTCCCTAACTGATAAATCTTCCAATTTCTTCTCTAAACAGATAGCTGCAAGCTTGTATCAGCACTTTGCTTGGCATTTGATCTCCTAGTTATGGACTTAAAATAGGATGATCAGAGGAAAGGGAAGCAGATTCCGAAATGCAGAACTTGATAAAGCACCACAGGGGGAAATTAAAGTTAGAAAGGAGAGAACAATAGCCGATTTGCCCTTCATCGCCTTGTCATAACCTTAAAAGGAATAGACAGGTGTTTCTATGAGTAACTGTCCCCTAGGGATGGCACCCCTTTGCAAAGCTATGCAGTTGCATAGGGAAAGTAAGTTTTAATCAGCTTATCTGCTTCATTTTCCTTTCCCTCAACCAGCAAAGATACCAGTCTTCATTTTACATTGTACAGCAAATTCTAAATAAATGCCGTAATGAAGAAATGTGTAAACAGGAAAGCTGATACATGAATTAATAGTTGGTGAGTATATCTGAAGTCATTTCGAGTGATTCTGCAATATCAGAGGGAAAAATAGGCCTAGCAATCCCCTTTAAATTAAATATATTGGAGAGTGATTAAATAATCACCTATGCCTATAAGGGAAGCTGGACTATTTTGTGGGCTATTCATGTCTTTTAATCTATTTTGTCCTCTATATGAAATGTGGCATTAAAGACATCTGCCAATATTTTAAAGGCTTCTGCTAGTTCCTGAATTATATTTTTAAATTAGACCCTAAAGCTGCATTCTAATGCATTACTTCCCTGTGTTAAAGTATGCTTACAGTCTCATTCCAGTCCTGCAGCATGCTTTATTTAATCAGTCTGAGAGCTCTACAAACCCTCTACGTCTCCTCGTGCCTCTCTGCAACTGCTGACTTTCACAGTTCACTTCTCAGGGAATGTAAAACCTCCTCCAAGGAAGAAAACATATTGACATAAGTGAACAAGAAATATGGTGGAAAGGTTGGGGGGGAGAGGGGGCTTCGAAATTAATGCAATATAGCTCTTCATACATGATGTAATGCATATCATAGAAAAAATTTAAAAAGAACTTTCTAATTTGTTTTTGTTTGGGGAACAACCCAACAGTGCTCAGAGATTACTTCTGGCAGTCACAGGTAAAGCAAATGCCTTACCCCTGTACTAGCTCTCTGCAACCCCCCTACCCCTACCCACCTCACCCAATAAACAATTTTAACCTTTCTAAGTTGGAGTGATAGCACAGCAGGTAGGATGTTTGCCTTGTACACTGTTGACCTGGGTTTGATTCCTGCATCCCTCTCAGAGAGCCAGGCAAGCTACCGAGAGTGTCCCACTAGCAAGGCAGAGACTGGCAAGCTCCTCATAGCGTATTTGATATGCCAAAAACAGCAACAAGTCTCGCAATGGAGACGTTACTGTTGCCCGCTCAAGCAAATCGATGAACAATGTGAGGACAGTGCTAGTGCTACAGTGCTACAGCCTTTTCTAAAAGATAAAGATAAAAGTGAGCACCGAAGAAGTTGTTAGTTTAGACAAAATTGAGGGTTCATGGTGTTGAGGATGATTTGAAAGAATAGTACTAAGTATGTAACCTCAAGAAAATAGTGTTTTCACCTCTGGTTGATCACCTCAGCCACCAAGGGCCATAACTAGTGTAGGTAAGAGCTTGGAAAATATTCTCCAAGCACCTGTGGGAACAGGTGTTTATTTAGGTCCCACCAGTCCCTCAAGGCAGTCTACAAGCTGTGCCTGAAATCTCCTTGTTCTGCATGGCAGGAATGGTTCCCCACCACCTGAGTTCTCAGGGAGCCTTGGGCTCAGGTTGAAGTGAGGAATTGTTCTTTGCAGGAAGTGGAAAGTCAGTCTGGCATTGGCATTTCAGGTCCACCACCTTCTCTGGCAGAAAATAATTTCAGGAGGCTGTAAGATAGTTATGAAAATAGATTTTTACTGACAGAAACCTCAAAAAAGGTGAAGGAAGAGAAAAAGAGAGATGCTTCAAGAAATAACACAGATTCTCCAAGGGAGGAGAGGACATGGGGGGAGGGGGAGAGAATGAGGTGACATTTGGGGAGAAGTTTATCTGCATTTTCTCCAAATTGTTTTGACCTCGAGTTCTCTGCATGCCAGAAAACTCAGGGTGTTGCCTCTGGGAAAGGCCTGAACTCTTGATGGTCTTTTCACATTCTGATGGTGACCTTTAGAGTCCCTTAAAGCTTCTCTTTCGGATAGAAGTTCCAGCCTTCTCTGAATAGGCCACTTAGTTTCTGTATCAGGATGGTGCTTCAGCTTCTCCACCTCCAAAGAACTCAGGATTTGCATCTCAAAGGGATATTTCCTCATGCTTTTGGGCTACTTTATGGCTGAGCAATTCCTTCTTAAATTTTATATTTTCCCAAAAGCTTATTACTAGATTCCCTTAGCTAGTTGTCTGCAACAAAGGTAACTCCATGGTTTATTTGCTGTTTTAATGTGGGAAATTTTTATTCTATCTAATCAAATGGTAGGATTGGTAAGTGATTTGCTTTCACCAAACATACAAACAATAGTTGCTTCGTAATTTGGTTTCGGTGTTGTTATAGCAGGCACAGACTTGTCCTCAAGCAGAAGGAGTTGAAAGCAGAAGGAGTTAAAAGCAAAGGACCAAAGAGTTGATGACTGAACGTAGAAAAGACTAATTTAGGGAAAGGGAAAGAAAGGGAAAGGAAGGCAGTTTATGGAAGTGGTTTCTCCCAAAGCAGGTCTTGGTAGAAAAATGAGCCCTCCCAAATTTATAGCTTTTTAACAAAGATGGATGGGTGAATATTTATTATGCTCCAAGAATGTGGACACATTAAAAAGAGGAGGTTAGGATGCTGAGACGATTAGTTTTTGGTATCTGTGGCAGGGCTGAGGTCATCCAGGTTATCAGAAAACATGCAGGCCTATCCTCTCATCCTCCTGACTATCCATGCTGGTAATTCTTTCACTTGGGATCATATCCCTAACCTCACCCTACCTATTCTCTTTTGGTCTCTTATCAGTGTGTCAGTGAAAGAGACTTCAGAGATCTAGATATCTCACAAATGGGAGAGCTCTAGAGCTTCAGGAAGACATGTGGTGTAATATATTTGAACAAAGGAGAAGAGGATGTCTGCTGTCCACCCTGTTGGTGTGGACAGTGGGAAGTTCATGGGCAGTGAAACTGTAAAAATTGAATTCAAGTCCAGATGTAGCCATTTATTAACTGACTGGGGGGCTCTAGAGATAAAAAGATTCATTAGTCATAGTCATTCATTATCCCGTCTCTTTATAAGTTCTATATAAAAGTGTGGACCGCATTTCCATAATAGACTTTTGAAAAAATTAAATTAAGTAGTGTTTCAAAAATATATGACAGGACAGTTATGCTTTCACTATTAGATACATGTTTGAATTTTTATTTACAATATTCTAGAGCATGCTAAAGTGACACATTTCCCCAAATTTATGTGGTTTAACCATCACTGTCACTGTCCTCCCATTGTTCATCGATTTGCTCAAGTGGGCCCAGAAACGTCTCCATTGTGACACTTGTTACTGTGTTTGTCATATCAAATATGTCACGGGTGGGTAGCTTGCCTGGCTTTGCTGTGCGGGTAAGATACTCTCCGTAGCTTGCTGGGCTCTCTGAGAGGAGTGGAGAAATCGAACCTGGGTTGGCCGGGTCGCCAGGTCAGCCGCATGCAAGGCAACACCCTACCCACTGTGCTATCACTCCAGCCCTGTGTTTAATGTGGTGTCATTTCTTCCATGTACTATATAAGCTAAAAGGGTTGGTGGGATTTATCAGAGGTAGAAATAAAACTCTGCTATTTGAATACTGTCTACCTATTATGACAGAGCAGGGAAATATGAGAAGACTGGATGAGAGTTTTTCACTCTCTCAGGCCAGAAATGACACACACCGTTTTTGGTATGTACTCACATTTCATGAATTATATATAATTTTTTTGACTAGCCTAACAACTAGAATGTGTAAACATAAGAGAAGACAATGAAAAAGTTGGTAAAGATTTTTTGTTCAATAATGACTTTCTCTAAGATGTCTATTTCATAGTATACATATTCACAAATGCACTTTAAGATTGTTTTAAAACTGAAGTATTTTACAAATATTTTATAACAAGTGTGTTTGATAAATTAGCTATATTAACATCAGTTTTAGATCAAACATTGAAAATTACTATAATCACCATAATTTCATCCATATATATAGATGCATATATGTGTATGTATATATAGATATATATATCTATATATATCTATATATATCACCATATCACTGTCATCCCACTGTTCATCAATTATTTGAGCAACCATCAGTAATGTCTCCATTCATCCCAGCCCTGAGATTTTAGCATCCTCTTCTTACTCATCTTTTCAAAGGAAACTGCTGTATCGGAGGTTCTTTCAGGGTCAGGGGAATTATTGTTACTGTTTTGGGTATTGAATACGCCATGGGTAGCTTGCCAGGCTCTGCTGTGAACTAACATCTTAACTACCATTAATTAGAACAAAGGACTTGTTTCCCTCCAATGCACCTCTAAATCCTAAAGGGAGAAAAGAAGGATATGGCAAGATTCAAACAGATTTTTCAGGTGGTCAAGGTGACTAGCAGGGAAATCTCACATGTTACTCAGAGGGGTGCTGTATAATGCTTAGATTGAGGAGAAGGAAGTAGCATGGGGGAGGAAGAAGCAGGAGAAGAATCAGAGGGGAATGGAGATGGGAGTGGAATAAACTGCAACTAAGACCAACCAGCCTGGCCCTCATTTCCTTCCTTTGCCTGCCCATCACCATCGACCTCCCCGGGGTGGGGAAAACGGCGTGAGAATACGGAACTTGAGCAGTGGGAGAGATAGACTGCCGCTGCAGTTGTCTTTTTTGAGTTTACACAAGTGAATTTCAAGGTGATTCACTCTTTTGATGTTTCCATTTTACCTCCATATCTATAAAATAATAAGGTTCTTCATGAACATTTCAATATCAAATATCAAACTGGGAGAAAAGGGAACAGGGTGATATTAGTGATATGGCTTTAACAGGAATTATTGATAGGGGCTAGGTTTAGGTGGTTCCTCATAATCTGGATAACCTAAACTCTATGGATTAACCTGTAATTTTTTACAGGCTTTGTTTTCATAGAGAAATACATATGTAAAAATATAAATTTTCCTACCAGGATGTCTCCTTTGAGGAAATAAAGACAGGTAAAAATATTTCTAATACAGCATGATAGCACAGCGGTATGGCGTTTGCCTTGCACGCAGCCAACATAGCTGACCCGAGTTCGATTCCTCCGCCCCTCTCAGAGAGCCCGGCAAGCTACCGAGAGTATCTCACCCACACGGCAGAGCCTGGCAAGCTCCCCGTGATGTATTCGATATGCCAAACACAGTAACAACAAAGTCTCCGATGGAGACGTTACTGGGCCCGCTCGAGCAAATCGATGATCAACGGGAGGGCCTTTACCTTTACCTTTACCTTTACAGCATGATAAGAAATAGTATATATGATTTTTAAAAACAGAAAATGTCATAATGAACTGAAGCTTAGGGCTGTGGTTTAGGAAGAGTACGAATTAGAAAATGTGTGGTGACAATTAACTATCTTTTCATTCCACTACTGCCAGTCATATAATTGACATATGATGGTGTTTTAGAATGTGAAAATTGGATCTTTCAATGATCCACTGCATTGTCCTTTAAATAATTATAAAGAAGATAAGTGTAAAATATGTATCATTAATACTGATTTTACAAATAGTCACACAATTCTTGAATGAAATCGCCTGACTTTCAAATTGCATTTTTTCTTGCTAATTTATACATTTTTCATGATCTCACACGTCCTGAATTTGCAATTGTTTCCCCTTTATTCCTTTCCTCTTGCTTTTCCTGAGTAGTTCTACAGTTCCTCCTCTTCCTTTTCTTTTCTTTTTTTGTCTTTTTTTCTTATCTCTACTGGCCGACTTGACTACCAGAGGGGTACTGGGAATCTGACCTAGGTAGACAACCTGAAAGTTAAGTGATTTGCCCACTGCCCTCTCTCTAGCCCTTGGTCCCTTCTCTTTATTAGATGGATTTTCTTTCAAAGGTTCCCTTTATCTGAAATATTTTCTATATTTTTAAATCTTCTACTTGAGTCTTACCCTGATATTTAAAGAATGGTGAAAGTTATTGGTATTTCTCTAAGCTTCCTAAAACACAAATTCAGTTATTAGGGCCAGGGGTTATTTCACCAGACATAATATGTATCCCTGGAATGTCGATCCAGGTGCCAGAAAATTGCAGGCCAGTAGGAAAATGGTGTAATCTGTGATTCCATCTGGCCCATGAATTTCCAGTGGCCTTGCTTATAGATTGTCAGAACTGTTCATTAAGTTTGTTGTGAAACCAAAGGCTTAATATCTGTAATTTAGAGGGTTCAATAGGCAGTTAAATTGAGTGAAACTATTTTTGAATGACTACTCCAGTTTCAGAGAAATAGCCGACATTGCAGCTCAGAAGAGCTACATTGGAGGCAGCACCAGGAATTTAAAATTATTTATAGGCCCTTTAGAAAAGGGCTTTGCTATGCTAACTTGAGAAACTTTTTTTCCTTTCTAATTTCTTTTTAACAAAAGCTTGAGTGCTGACAAAAGGAAACATTTCTAATGCAGATAGGTTATCAGTTACAACCATTCAATTTCAAATGGTTCAAAAGAAGAAAATGTTAATGGTTTTCTCTTTTTTGTCTTTTTTTCTGATCTGTAGTTATCTGAAACTTCATGCACTTTGGTCCAAATAAATTTGCATAAAATGCATATATTGATGCTATTGTCACATGCTGAGTTGATGGCTAAAGTGGGTTTCTTATATGGAGGACGTTTTGTATGTCATAAGTCATTTTTAAGTTGTTTAATGTAGATAGGTGTCCACTATTATTTTAGGAGGAGGCAGCTGATTTCAAAAGATGGTGCCAAGACCTGGGTTATGTTTGGTGGTAGAGCATTTACCTTTACCTTGTGTAAGTGAGGCCCAGGGCTGAATTCCTGACAAAACAAACAAACATGAGAAAAAATAAAAATTAAAAAAACTCAAAACTGATGCCAATATCATATGAAACTGTCTTTTTCTTGGTATTAGACAGGAATGATGCAGATATTAAGATGACACCCAAAAACAAGTGCATGTGATTATACGCCATACAGAGAGAAGACACAAAGTTGATGGGTACTTCTATAACCTGGGATCACCTCCACTCAATTCTAAAACATTTTCCAGAATATCATGAAACATATTTACTTTATTTATTTATTATTCTAATGTATCACCATGAGGTATAGTTAGACTTACAAACTTTGGTGCTTACGTTTCAGTCATGTAATAATTGAGTACCCATCCCTCCACCAGTTTCCATTCTCCACCACCAAAGTGCCCCCCCCCGCCCGCACACCCCCCACCCCCTATGCCCCTACCCCCACCCACCTCTGTGGCAGGTGCATTCCCTTTTTCTCTCTCTCCTTTTCGGTGTTGTGGTTTGCAATACAGGTATTAAGTGGCCATCATGTTCAGTCTGTAGTCTACTTTTAGCACACATCTCCCAACCCGTGTGGGCTCTGCAATTTCCTTTACTTAGTGGTCCCTTCTCTATCTGAGCTGCCTTTCCCCCCTAGCATATGAGGCCAGCTGCCAAGAGGTGGAGCATGCCTCCTGTTCCTTATCTCTACTATCCTTGCGTGTGTTAGTCTCCCACCATGAAACATATTTCTAAAAAATACAAAGGGAATCTTTCTCTATTAAGTTTTAAACAGATTCATGCCTGCTAATACACATTACAGCTCAGCTATACAATAAATATTGCTAATTCCCTTTCCCAACTATGTTTCTCCTTCCTTCTCATAGAAGTAATATGAATTTTCTTCAGACCTGCATGTGCCAGAAATATAGGATTAGTGAAGGGTGGGAGAGATAGTACAGAAAGTACACTGAATAGCTTTTGCCTTGCACACAATTGACCCATCTCTAGCATCCCATATGGTCCCAAGTGCAGAGACAGGAGTATTCCTTGAGCACCTCTAAGTGTGATCCTCAAAATTTAATTTAAAAAAATAGTGAAATTTATACATTCAGCTTCTCTACAGGCTTCATGGCACATTATAGCAAGGGAAGCAAGTGCAAATTAACTAGAAATTTCTGGGAAAGTTAGTTTTCTGGAAATAGAGGCCTCCTCCCAGTCTTCCCCACCCTTTTCTTATCCTCTTCCTTCCTGAAGTTAAGGCTTGAGCTGGGGAGAGAGTGTCCCTTTCTCTCTCTCTCTCTCTCTCTCTCTCTCTCTCTCTCTCTCTCTCTCTCTCTCTCTCTCTCTCTTTTTAAAGAAGAGGTAATATGGGAAATAAAAGCCAAGTACTACTGATAGTAGAAAAGAAAGCTATAAGGTTCCTTGGACTTGAGACATATTGCAAAATTTAATTTATGAAAAAAAATGGAAAGTCAACAAGACTAATTGGGCTATAGAGAGCTCGGTCGGTCTCAGATTCTAAAGCCTTCCTAGGAATTACAAGAATATGCAGTTTCTGTGGAACATTTCCAGCACATAATGCAAGTAAACAAACAAATGAATAAGCTGAAAGCAAGACACAAAAAACCTCTAAGCAAAACTGTTCAATATGCCAAAATGTAAGTAATCATTTTTGATAAATGAAAAGATAAAAATTAGTGCTTAACTCTAATTACAAAGGGATACTGTTCAATGGTTTTCTTTATTCTAGTGTATTAATATTAAATTGTGATTAGACATTGCTGTTTAATAAATAATTTTAGGAATAATGGAATGAATTTAGAGCCTGTGTTTGCAGTTAACTTCCTTGCAGTTAAATTTTAAGAATGAACTTGAAATATGTTTATCTTTTCTGAGCAATCCTACAAGTTTTGTTTTGCATTCTTTTTATTAATGTCCACATTAATGAATTTTTTAAAACTAATTTTTATTGTTCTCTAATTATTCAATTTTACTGTCTCAAAAACCTTTTGATTGGATTTTTTTCAACTTCTTTCTTCTACTCAAATGACAGTTCTACGAGATCACAAGTTGAGCATAGAAAATAATGTTTATCTGATAAAGCATAGTGATGCTACAGTTGATTGGGTGTTTGCCTTTCATGTGGTCAACCTGGGATTCATCCAGGAGTAAATTGTTCCCTGACCCCAACCATGAGTGATCCCTGAGCACATAATCAGGAGTAAACCCTGAGCATTGCCAGATGTGTCCTACTTCCAAAGAAAAAAAAAGGAAAATTAGATTATTATGTCAAGAAGTGCAGAATGCATTTAAAAAACTAAAACATCAATTTGGGATACTTTCAAAATAATTAAGAAAACCAGAGATAAATTATTCTTAGTCTTATTAATTAAAACCAGTCTGAGAAACATACAGGAAGCATATTTATGGTAAGATAGTGAATGAAAGCAAAGTACGTCTATTTGTCACTCTGTGGAAGCTCTGGCTGGTAAAACAAGGTAGGAATAATGGGACCAGAGCCATAGTATAGTAGGGCATATATTCAGTTGCATGCTGCTTACCTGAGTTTCATCCGCAGCAACCCATATGGTCCACTGAGCCCTGCTAGAAGTGATCCCTGAGCACAAAGCCAGAAGTAAGCCCTGAGCTCAGTTGGGTGTGACCCCTCACCCCCAAAAAAGAAAAGGAAATAAAAGTTATATTCATCAAGAGAAAAGAATGATAGAAGAAAGAGAATTAAGAGAGTAGGTGAAGAAAGATTTTATTTGAAATGTGGACCATGGTTGTAAATGTTTAATGTACAACTATACATCTTTTAGGAGATTGTGAACAAGAAATTCTTTATGACTTAGTGATTGGTGAGACCTAGTGCTCGGTAAAGAATTTTTGTATGTGGTATCAAAAGCATAATTTATAAAAGACACACAATTGACATTTTTAAAATGCAACAAGTTCGCTCATAGCAGCATTATATCTAATAGCCGAAACTAGAAAGTCACCCCTACAGTTTCTCAACAGTGATCATTGCTTACAATGTGATATTACTGGACAATAAAAGTAAAGTGATTATTTATACAGACACTAACTGAAATATATCTAAAGGGCATTTTGATCAGTGGAAGAAAGTCAATTTCTAAGAGTAACATATTACATGATTCAGCTTTTATCTAAAGATGACAAAATTCTAGAGATGGGAAACTGGTGTTTCCAAGGTTATAGAGATTTGGTGTGGCCACAATGCTGAGGGAATAAAAGACTAAAAGATGTGACTATACAGTAAGATCTCAGTGGTGACAAAAGAATGATATATCATATCTGGTCATAATTATACAAGTCTATGCAGTTGGATAAAATGATGTTAAATTATCCATAAACATGCTAATATCAAATCCTATAATGAACATCATAATGACATTATGCACAGTATACCTATTAGGATAAATAATTGGTGAAAGTTACACAGTATCTCTCTCTAAGATTGCAACTTTCCATAAAATCATAAATATTTCAAAATAAACTGGCCTCTAAAGAGGGTTCAATATTTTTCAAATGGATATCATAATACCTTGTAATGCAGGATATACAGTTTTTCTATTTCTAGTCTAAAGACAAACTTACAGTCAGACATGCTTATTGTGATTTGACTTTAATGGGTTTTGCACTTTTTATGCTTCACGCCTAAAATCAGGGCTAGGTATAGCCATGTAAAGGTCAAATTGCTGACTTCTAGATACCAGGAAGGTACTGTGGGGGAGGGGGGTACTGTTATCCAAGAGTAACTCAAGACACCTTAGTTCTGTGCCACTGAGGCTGGTTTGATTCACATGCTTCATTCCTTTCATTATAATTTGATATAGTCTCTGAGGCCATCTACTCTAGGCTAATTATTTTTGAAGCCCTGAGTGCCCTCAGGCAACTGCAAGCTAACGTCCGAGCTCGCAAAGCAGTGCAGAGATGCGATCAAGGAAGACCTCAAAGAGAGAAGAGCAGAAGTACTGGTAGATGCGGCAGAAGCCGGGAAAAGTATTCATAACGCCCGCCTGTCCTTCGCCAACTACAAGACCAAGATGACTGCCCTCCGACGTCCTGATGGATCCATCACATCCTCCAGAATGGCAATGGAGAAGATTATCCATGACTTCTACTCAAATCTCTTCGATAGCCATGTCCACTTGCCCACATACCAAATTACACAGGATGGATATGTCGTTCCCAATGTTCTCCCTTCCGAAATCCGACACGCCATTTCGTCGGTAAAGAAACAAACAGCACCCGGCCCAGACAAGGTCAGACCTGAACACCTGAAGAACCTGCCGTCAGTACTCATCAATACACTGGCTCGGCTCTTCACTCGCTACCTGTCTGAATGCAAGGTTCTGTCCCAATGGAAAACCAGCAGGACCGTACTACTGTTCAAGAAGGGAGACATCCATGACATTGGCACCTATCGCCCGATCTGCCTATTGTCTGTCATCTACAAGTTGTTCACTCGAGTCATCCTAAATAGGATTAGCAGAACACTAGATGAAGGACAACCATGTGAGCAAGCCGGGTTCCGCAAAGGATTCAGCACCATCGACCATATCCACACGATAACCAAGCTCATTGAGGTTTCTCGGGAGTTCAAGATGCTGTTCTGTTTAACGTTCATTGATTTAAAGAAGGCCTTTGATTCTGTTGAGATGGAAGCGGTCATTGAAGCCCTAGCCAATCAAGGCATTCAAGCCCAATATATCAGGATCCTCTGTGAGCTGTATTGCGGATTCACTACCAGGATCTCACCATTCTACAAAGAAGTGATCGTTGATGTCAAGAGAGGGGTGCGGCAGGGTGATACCATTTCACCAAAACTCTTCAGTGCCACCCTCGAGAACATCATGCGAGGACTGCAATGGGAAGGAATGGGAGTGAAGATAGATGGTCGGCAACTACACCACCTCCGCTTTGCTGATGACATTGTTTTAATAACACCAAACATCAGCCAAGCGGCACAAATGCTGGCCGACTTTGACCGTGAGTGTGGAAAGGTAGAACTACAGCTGAGTCTTACGAAGACAATGTTTATGAGAAACAGCCTTGTTCCTGACGCCCCATTCGCTCTCAATGGAACGACCATCTCCGAGTGCAACAGCTATGTGTACCTAGGTCAAGAGGTCAACATGACAAATGACCTGGCACCCGAGCTGCGCAGGAGGAAGAGAGTGGCTTGGAACGCCTTCAAGAACGTCGAAGAAATAGCTAAGAGGACGAAGAACCTCCGGCTCCGGGCACATCTCTTTGATTCCACTGTTCTTCCTGCATTAACATATGCCTCAGAGACCTGGGCCCTACGCAAACAGGATGAGAACGCCATTCAGGTCTCCCAAAGAAGAATAGAAAGAGCTATGCTTGGAATATCACGTTTCACTCAAATGAGAGAACAAATCCGGAGTTCTGACATCCGTCGACGATCAAGGATCAGGGACACTGTCTCATTTGCCAAGGTGTCGAAAATCAGATGGGCTGGTCACGTAATGAGATTTAAAGACGACCGCTGGACTAGAGCTGTTACCGACTGGATTCCACGGGATGTCAAAAGACCGCGTGGCCGCCCACCTACCAGATGGTCAGACTTCTTCGTCAAGATCATGAACGATCGGTTTGAGGCTCTTCATGTTCCCGGAGTGAACAGATGCCATTGGGCTACACTAGCACGCGACAGGGACAAATGGAGACTTACTGGCACCCGCTCGAGCAAATTGACGACTAAAGGGAAGTTAAGTGATTTAAGTGAAGTGAGTGCCTGTGGGCACTTGTAAAGGGAAAGAGCAATGGAAGGGGGATTGTGAATCTTGGATCTTCCATGACAGGACTTATAATCTTCTATTTGACTAGAACTTGGTCAGCCACTCATTCTTTTTCCCAAAATAAAAATAAAATTAGCAGAATATGCTAATATACCTGAAATAAACCAAGACTCGTAGGTTCTCAACTATTATGACAAAATTGAGCATAATTTTTTCTCAAATAAAAATCAAAGAAATCCATCCTAAGGAAACAATCTAAAACATTATCAAATTGTAAGCAGCATGTTCATTATATTAAAATAAAAACAAATATAAATGTATTTTACATAAATTATAACACACTAATATCTTAATTTAAATATATAGTATACTTACATAACAATTAGTATTATTTATAATATAAATTATTGCTCCTTATCATGAGAACATCAGTGTCACATGTTAAAAAAATACAATTGCCGCTTTATACACTGCAGTTGTAAGTAAATTTTTTAAATTAGAAAAAAAGATTGAGGAATTCATATAATTTTAGCCAACTCTGATTACTTTGATGCAATTATTTTAATTATTTTTCATCATGAAAACAATATACAGGGCCATATATAATGTACAGGGGTCAAATAGCTCACCTAATGGTTAGTGACTTTCATCAATCCTGGGCACCACTTGGTCCCCTGCTAATCACAGGGTGTAGCCCACTGAGTGTGACCCAGATAATACCTGATACTGCGGGCTGAACAGCATTGCATCCTTGAACCCTTCTATTTAACAACCACATGCCCAGCTTCTTGGGAATTGTCAAGAGTGGCCCCTGAGTCACCAGAGCACTGCTCGGCTTGTATCTAGACCATACATCGTGGTATGTGTTTTTATAAACATCATCATGTTATACGGATGATTTTGTTACTTGATGTCTGCATTCAACATAATATCTCAGAAATCCATTCTATACCAAAACCCAATCCTTGTGTTGGCATCTCCCTTACTCTTCCCTTTGGCAGATTATTTTACATGTGAGATTTTCAAACCATTTCACTGACGAACATTTAGTTCTTTTCATTGTTTTGCAATTAAAATATTCTGTCACAGACATTAAGTTCTAAGTCTCTGAAGATTGAAAATGACCTACAATGTGGTTGTATTAGTTTTTTTATGAAAAACACATTTGAAAATTAAATTATTTCATTATTTTAGCAAAAAAGGAAATCAATCATGCATTCCACAAGTCATTAAAGGAAAAACCGTCTTTGGGTAGGAAATTTTGATAATTATATATTAAAAAGAAGTCCAAATGACTCTCAACTTCTTTCGATATAACTATATTTTGTTTCTCTTTTCTATTTTCTTGGTTGGGGGGGGGGTGTTGCATACCTGGTGGTGCTCAGGATTTATTCCTGATTCTGTGCTCAAAGAGCACTCCTGGTGGTGATTGGATCAAATTCCATGTTAACTGAGAGAAAATCAAGTGTGTTACTACTATACTATCTCTCACTCTCACTCTCCTCCCGTTGTTCATCAATTTGCTCGAGCAGGCCCAGTAACATCTCCATTTTGAGACTTGTTGTTACTGTGTTTAGCATATTAAATATGTACTCTCAGTAGCTTGCCAGGATCTCCGAGAGGGGCAGAGGAATTGAACCCAGCTCGGCCAGGCTGGCTGAGTGCAAGGCAAACGCCCTACCGCTGTACTATCTCTCCAGCCATATACTATCTCTAAGGTCCTAAAATTAAATTTAGAATTAAAGAGGATCGAAAAGAAAAAACAGTGGGTAAGATACTTGCCTTGCATGACGCTGACCTGTTTCAGCTCCCACCAACACATGTGATCCTCCAAGCCATGCCAGAAGCAAGCCCTGAGCTTTTCATTATATGTTTTGTTATGGGGTCACACCTGGTGATGCTCAGGGATTATTCCTAGCTCTACATTCAGTAATTACTCCTGGAGATATTCAGGGGAGCATGTGGGATTCAAGGTATCAAACCAGGTCAGCCACATTCAAGACAAATGTTCTACTAACTGTGCTATGACTCAAGTCCCCATAGTTTATACACACACACACATGCACACACTAGCGCACACACACACATAAAGTTTCAGATACAACACTTGTGCAAATGCAATGCATTAATCTCAAAACTTCCAGTAGTAAAATTAATAGATAAAATATGCTAAGAAATTTAAAAGTAAAACAAAAAACTCTATTCCACATTAGACCCCAGTAATAACAAATTTTATTTGTTTATATATGTATATTTTTTGTGATTATAATTTATATATAAATTTGTTTGTATACGTATCTAATTTCTATCTTTCAAATATAGTACAGTATATTTGTACATACATATGCACATACATATTGTATTGTATTTTGAAAGATAAAAATATATATACAAATACACATATATTATGTATGTATATATATCTATACAAGCATACATATATGAATGTACTTATATATACAAATATTCATATATACACATATATGTACATACCTATATACCTTATTGTATTTGAAAGATAGAAAAGTCTAACTGTTGGGCCTCAGAAGAGCTATAGACTTTTAAGTGCCCCAAAACTTCGGTTTCCTAGAGCTGAAGTAATTTTATAACTAACTTTATATTTTCCTCTCCTAGTCATACAATAGCAGACATTCTTCAACTGAAATAGCATTTTGGTATATTTTAAATTGTTCTTTTACTTAGTTCACTAGGGAAAGGGAATCTAATGGCTTGCGAAAGAATAAAATTGGAATAAACATCATGTTATCTCAGAAATAAATTAGCACACATAATATTTTTCAAGTTGCTATAGCTATGAGTTTATTGCACAATGGTCAATTAAATAAATACAACTCTCTAGAAATGAAAACTGGTCACTCAAACCTAACTTTCAGATAGTGTTATAGCTTGGCTTTAAATCTAAGCAATGCAAAGGATGAAATTTCAAGGCAAATTATGAATTTCACTCATTTTATAATAGATTTTTTTCTGCCTTTCATTCTGTACCTTAGTATTTACGGTATTTATTATTTGTTTTGTTTTGGGGCCCAACCAAGTGGTGCTCAATTCCTACTTCTGCATCTACACTCAGGGATTACTCCTGGACAGCTTGACAAACAATATGGGATCTGATGATGAAAACTGGGTTGCCTTGTGCATTGCGAGTATTTCATTCATCAAACTCTCTCTCTCTCTCTCTCTCTCTCTCTCTCTCTCTCTCTCTGTCCAGCCCCTGCTTTTATACTTTTTAAATCTCTCCAAAAACAATAACCTTGCATATGATCTCAATACCCTGTTCCTAACCCTCCCAATAAGCAAGTATAGCATATTTGTTCATATAGCATATCTAAATGCAACTCTGATGTTCTGGTCAAATACCAACAGAAACTTTAAGCAGAAATTCTCTGCCTTTTGATTGGAGATCTACCAGAATCTCCTAGTCTCAAAACGTGTTTCTTTCTTCTATCTATCTTCTAGCATGTTCCATTGCAGCATGAATTTGTTCCTACTTTTCTTTTTCTCCCTCCCCCCCGACCTGTTGATACTCCATTTATTCTTTAGGATGCAACCACTGACCCCAGGAGCTCTTCCCTGCAAGACTGCTCCAGTTGGCTAAGTGTTCAGAGATTGCATAGTTTCAGCACAGTGTTCATAACGTTAGCTTATATAGCATCACTCTAAATGACTCCCGTTGAATAAAGAAGTTTTTGGATATTTGTCTTACAATAAATGTCTGGCTCAAATTATCATCTAAAAATGGTTTTGAAGAAGATAAATAAATAAATGCAGAATGAGTATATGAGTTGACCATACATAAATGTTAGAGCTTTTCTATTGTTTTTTGTTTTAATTTTTATTAGTGAAACACCATGAGGTACAGTTGTAGACTTACAATGTTTTGTGCTTGGGTTTCAATTATACAGTGATCGAGTACCCATCTCTCCACCAGTGCCCATTATCCACCACCACTGCTCCCAGGATCCCTCTCAACCGCAATCACCCTATCCCACCCTGCCTCTGTGGCAGGGCATTCCCTTTTGTTCTCTCTCTCTCCTTTTGGGTGCGGTGGTTTTCAGGAGAGGCATTGAGTGGCAATCATGTTCTGTCTATAGTCTACATGCAGCATGCATCTCCCATCCTGGTAGGACCCTCTCAACACCCTTTATTTGGTGCTCCCTTCTCTATCTGAGCTACCTTTTCCCCTAGCATGTGCAGCTGGCCTCCAAGCCATGGAGTAAACCTCCTGGCTCTAATCTTGGCTATTCTTGGGAGTTAGTCTCCTGTTTTGTTACTTTATGTTCCCCAGATGAATGCGATCTTTCTATGTCTGTCCCTCTCTTTCTGATTCATTTCGCTTAGCATGATACTTTCCATGTAGTACCACTTGTATGTAAATTTCATGACTCCATCTTTTCTAACAGCTACATAGTACTCCACTGTGTATATGTACCAAAGTTTCTTCAACCAGTCATCTGTTCTCAGGCACTCAGGTTTTTTCCAGATTCTGGCTATTGTAAAGAGTGCTGCAATGAACAAACAAGTGCAGATGTCACTTCGACTATACTTTTTTTGCTTCTCTGGGATATATTCTCAGGGGTGGTATTGCTGGGTCAAATAGGAGCTCAGTTTCTAAGTTTTTGAGGATCGTCCATACTGTTTTCCAAAAGGGCTGAACCAGTCGGCATTCCTGCCAGCAGTGAAAGAGGGTCCCTTTCTCGCCACATCCGCACAAGCACCGTTTGCTTTTGTTCTTTTGGATGTGTGCCAGGCTCTGTGGTGTGAAATTATAACTCATTGTTGTTTTGATCTGCATCTCCCTGATGATTAATGATGTAGAGCATTTTCTCATGTGCCTTTTAGCCATTTGGATTTCTTCTTTGAGAAAGTTTCTGTTCATTTCGTCGCCCTATTTTTTGATGGGGTTGGGTTTTTTCTTCTTGTGGAGTTCAACCAGTTCTTTGTATATCCTTGATATCAATCCCTTGTTGGATGTGTATCTGGCGAATATCCTTTCCCATTCTGTAGGCTGTCTTTGTATTTTGGTCACTGTTTCTTTTGAGGTGCAGAAGCTTCTCAGTTTAAGATAGTCCCATTTGTCTATCTCTGTTTTCATTTGCTTGGCCAGTGGCGTGACAGCTTTGAAGATAACATTAGCTTCAATGTCATGGAGGTTTTGCCATCTTTGTCTTCAATGTACCTTATGGATTCCGGTCTGATGTTGAGGTCTTTAATCCATTTTGATCTTACTTTTGTACATGGTGTAAGGCAGAGATCCGAGCCCATTTTTTTTTTTGCATGTAGCTGTACCGTTTTGCCCGCACAATATATTAAAGAGGATTTCCTTGCTTCCCTTCACATTTCTTGCTCCCTTATCAAAGATTAGAGGATATATGTTTGGGGGCAGGTGTCAGTATATTCAACCCTGTTCCATTGGTCTGCAGCTCTGCCCTTGTTCCAGTACCATGCTGTTTTAATTATTACTGCTTTGTAGTAGAGTTTGAAGTTAGGGAGGTTGATTCCTCCTATTTTTTCCAATAATTTCTTTAGCTCTTCATGGGGGCTTATTGTTCCATATGAATTTCAGGGGTGTTCGCTCCATTTCTTTGAAAAATGTCATGGTTATCGTTATAGGGATCACACTGAATTTGTACAATGCTTAGGGAAGTATTGACATTTTGACAATGTTAATTCTCTTGATCCACGAATAGGGGATATCTTTCCATTTTCTCCTGTCCTCTTTTATTTCCTGAAGTAGCGTTTTGTAGTTTTCTTTGTAAAGGTCCTTTACTTATTAGTTTAGCTGATTCCTAGGCACTTTATTTTCTGGGGCAATTGTGAATGGGATTGTTTTTTATGTCACTTTCTTGTCTCTCACTGTTTTCATATAGGAAAGCCATGGACTTTTAGGTATTAATTTTATAGCCTGCAACTTTATTCTACAAGTCTATTGTTTCTAGGAGTTTCTTGGGAGAGAGTTTAGGGTTCTCTAAGTATAGTATCATATCATCTGTGAATAACGAGAGCTTTATTTCTTCCTTTTCTACCTGAATGCCCTTAATATCTTTTTCTTGCCTAACTGCTATTGCAAGTACTTCCAGTACTATATTGAACAGGGCATCCTGTCTCATTCCTGATCTTAGAGGGAAGACTCTCAGGTTTTCCCCCACTGAGAATGATACTTGCTTTAGGATTGTGGTAGATGGCTTTAACTATATTGAGGAAGGATCTTGTCAAATCTTTCTCTGCATCTATTGATATCATCATATGTTTTTTATCTTTTCTTTTGTTGAAATGATGGATCATGTTTATTGATTTCCGAATGTTAGACCATCCTTGCATCTCAGGGATGAATCCCACTTGGTAATGGTGTATGATCTTTTTGATGAGTTGTTGAATTCTACTTGCTAGTATTTTGTTGAGAATCTTCGCATCTGTGTTCATCAGGGATATTGGCCTGTGGCATACAGACTTTCAAAGTAATCTCTGATGATCTTTTGAATTTCTTTGTTTTTTGTTGTGATATCCTCCTCATTTCTGATTCGGTTTATTAGGGTTCCCTCTTTCTCTTTTTTTGTGAGTCTTCCTAGGGTTTATCTATCTTGTTTATTTTCTCGAAGAACCAGCACTTGGTTTCATTGATCTTTTGGATTATTTTTTGGGTTTTCAAGTCATTGATTTCTGCTCTAAATTTTATGATCTCTTTCTTTCTGCCTGATTTGGGCTCCTTTTGTTGATCCTTTTCTAAGATCTTGAACTGTGAAGTCATGTTGTTTATGTGGGCCCTTTCTTCCTTCCTGAGAAATGCTTGAAGAGCTATAAATTTTCCCCTTAACATGGCTTTAGCTGCATCCCATAGGTTCTGGTAGCTTATGTCTTTATTCTCATTTGTTTCTAGGTATCTTTTGATTTCATCTTTGACTTCCTTCCTGACCCACTCATTGTTCAACATTGAGTTGTTTAATTTCCAGGTGTTTGGTTTGGTTCTCCATGTCTGTGTGTGATTCACTTCAATTCTCAGTGCATTGTGGTCTGAAAAGATTGCTGATACTATTCCTATCTTCCTGGTTCTATTGAGGTATGTTTTGTTTCCTAGCACATGGTCTATTTTGGATAGTGTTCTGTGTGCACTGGAGAAGAATGTGTATTTTTTCTTTTGGGGGTGTAAAGCCCTGTATAGGTCTATAATCCCTTTGTCTTTTATTTCTTCCTTCATAGCCAATGTTCCTTTACTGAGTTTTGTTGCTTTTCTATTGTTTTTGTGCAGAGTTAATAAGTCACCAATCATTTCAGACTTGATCAGGTAGTTTATGCTCCTTAATACCCCAGACTATTTTAGTCTACAGACAGGAAGTTCTTTTTGAATTTTGTTTCCATTTCAATCTGTGTTAATGCAGCATATGTGGGCTGGAGTTAATTTATATTTCAGAATTATGCATGATGGATGATTCTGAAGTTATTGACACCTTGAATTTGCTAGCATAGGCTTATTTATACCACGGAAATTGATAAACCACAGATAATTTTTGTTTAGGGAGAGATAGCTCTTTTACGTTTGCCAGCACCCCACTGGATATGTGTATACATGATGGCAAATGTATGTTTATATAAATATGTAGGAAAATATTGGTTTGTGCTTTCTTCTCAAGAGTTTAGGTTTTTTGGGTAATACCCATCATGGTGCTCCTGAAGCACCTCCATTCCTCTGTGTGTATTGGAATGTAGCTCTAAACATTTTAGTATAACATCAGTATGTCCTGATTTCTTTACCACAGAGAGCTTAGGTTTATCACAAGGCTATTGATGCACTTCTATTCCACTGTGTTTATCTGTAAACTCTTCTCTGTGCTTTCTTCCCCAACTGGTCTATCACCATTTCCCCCTAATCATACTCTGTTAACTTGTAAGGTCAGATTCCTCAGAAATCTATGATTTTATATTTATGAATGAAATATTGCCTTTCTCCTCTCCTTATGACCTTTCGTGTAGTTTACTTTTTAAAAAATTTTTATTAGTGAGACACCAGGAGGTACAGTTGTAGACTTACAAATTTTTGTGCTTGGGTTTCAATTATACAATGATTAAATACCCATCCCTCCACCAGTGCCCATTTCCCATAACCACGGATCCCAGTATGCCTCCCAACTCCCATCCCCCCCATCCCACCCTGCCTCTGTGGCAGGGCATACCCTTTTGCTCTTTCTCTCCTTTTGGTTTGTGTAGTTTACTTTAAAGCTATGTCCTTTTTGTATAGACACAAGAAGACTGTCAATATTATGCTTTTGTAACTTGGGAGTTAATTGACTCTGAATAATGTTCCCTCCCGGGCATCTGCTTTCTCAACTTAAACCACAGTATCCCTTGCTTCCTAGTACCCCAAAGCAGAGTCCCAATGAGGGACTGAATGGACACAGGGCAAGCTGTGAGCTACCCTGGCATCGAAATGGGCTAGAGCAATGCGTCACTATAAATTAAGAGCCTGCTAATGGACAAATGCTGTCATGATCCAAAAAAGTAATGACGAGATTAGGCCCCTGCTAGGGTTAGGAAAGACTAATCTGGCCTGAGAACTGTAGTTTGAGATCTATAGTGAAATGACCTGAGGAGAGAAATCCTATAAGCTTAATGTATCTCTTACTGTGTCCTTACAAAATGATTAATATTATAAATGTATGCTTGTTGGACTAAGGAAAGGAGAAACACACCCATCACTGGAATTTCAGTCTTGGGAGATTTGTCTTGCTGGATGAGAATCTGTCCTTAGAAGAACCTTCCCCTGAGGGAAGGATTTTACCTCTGTTGATTGTACGACCACACCTATGTGTAAATCCCAAGGCCTCATGTTTTGGGATTTAACTAAGGCTGTAAAAGTGGACTAGGAGATCCAGAAGGAGATTGAAGTGGAATCCAGAAGAAGAATATAGTAGAATGGGGAGAGAAGCAGGAGGAAGAAGTATGAAGGACCAGAAAGGATGATGAATGAGAACCAGAGAAAGAGAGAAGCAGAGGGATAATCAGGAGAAGGGAGATGGGATTGGAATAAACTACAACTGACACCAACCAGCCTCACCCTCATTCCATCCTTCACCTGCCCATTGCCATCAACCTCCTCTCGTGGGAGAAGCGGCGTGAGACTAGACTACCGAATGCACACTCACACACACACACACACACACACACACACTCTCTCACACACACACACACACACATACACACACATATATATCACTGTATCACTGTCATCCCCTTGTTCATCAATTTACTCGACCAGGCATCAATAACGTCTCATTCATCCCAGCCCTGGGATTTTAGCAACCTCTCCTTCTCGTCTTTCCCAATGTATTGGAGGCTCTTTCAGGATCAGGGGAATGAGACCCGCTATTGTTACTCTTTTTGACATATCAAATATGCCACAGGTAGCTTGCTAGACTCTGCTGTGCACTTAAATCCTTAAAAATTCAAATTTATTCTTTTTGTTTCTGTTTGGAAGGTCCCACTCTCAGGGGGTGCTCACGTACTCCTTGATCTGTGGCTTATGCATCTTCCACCCAAAAAAAATATTGAATTATTGAATTACAAGAGCCTATATTTTCTTTTTATATAAATAAAAGGTTATATGTTTGCTTATTTATTCAGTATGCCCCATCTACTTCCTAACCTAAAATATTAGCTTCAAAACCCTAATTATAAAATAAAAACTAAAATAATGTGATAGAGAAAATCGATATCGTGAACACAATCTCATATAACTACTTTGACAATATTAATAATGAGCTTCATAACAGTGAACTGAAAAAAGATGTCATTTTCATTTCATTTTATTATCTGCTACTGAGTGGTGAATATATAGATAGTGCATATTGTCATTGAATAAAATGTAGCAATAATAATTTTTATGCATTCTGGCCATGCTCTGTATTTTATATTTTGTTTATATTCAATCTTCACAATGGAGGTAATTCTTATTACCATCTTGTGACAAAGAAAGCAATGAAGCTTAGAGAGGTCATGTGCCTCATCTAAAGCTCATGCAGAGTCAGTAAATTAAAAAAGACCATGAAATTTCCATGACTGTTCCTTTGTTCTCAGACATTACATTATATTACTTACTTTGGCTACCACAGAATAGATAGCCATGGAAATTTTATAAATAGATAAAACTATCTTACTGGGGTGATTATTAGCAAAAATGTCTGAAAGGTAGAAGTCTTAAGTTTTAGAAGCAATTCAATGACAATAGTTCTGCCAGGATTCACTAATGAGGCATGTATAGCAATCTCAGAAGCTAATTTGAGAACTAAACAGGATTTCAGAGTATTATCTATTGCTTATCCCTTATGCTACCATCTTCAAGCCTAACTATTCAGCTGGGTTTTCTACAAAAAAGATAAAGCTGGCATGTTTGTTTAAGGACCAGGCCATTATATTGGGTTAAGAAAAAAAATGAACACATTCTTGGATGGGGAATGTCACACCTGGAGTTGCTCAGGGTTTACTCCTAGTTCAATGTTCAGAAATCACTACTGATGGTGCTGGGGGACCATATGTGACACCAGGGATCAAACCCAGGTTGGATACATGCAAGGCAAGCACCCTACACATGTTTTATTGCTCCAACCCCTTAAACAACACATTTTAAGTCTACCATCAAAAGAAGTTTTCATTATAATCTATAATTTCAAAATCTACTAAAGTTTATTTTAACTGGTTTTAAATTGCCCTCTGATCTCCTATATAACATAAGCAGTGGATTGATGTGTTAGTCACATGACTTCTAGTTTTAAGTCTTATGCAATTTATGGTTTATGTTCTCTGCCACTAACCAAGATATCCTGTCCCAAACTCCAGGTGATTGGTCATCCTCCCCTCTCTTATTGTAGCACATACCTCATGTTACTAGTATTAGGTATTAGATTGTTTAATTGGTTAATATTTGTAAAGTTACATGAAGATATTTATCACCACTGTCTGGTAGCTTCAATAAATGACTAGTGGTGGCATAATGTGACCTAGAATCACACTTGAATGTTCTTTGACTACACTGAGTGCATCAAAGAAGACCCACTGTATATTTAAGTGATTAAATTGTGTGGTCCCCAAAATTAAATTTAAAAATAAATAAATTACATGTCCAGTAATAGACAAATGTGGAGAAATTTGCTAAGTACCTCTGGAGTATCAAGAAGCACTTTTGGCTACTCAGCAGTTCTGAGAAACTTGCCTTACAGATCCATACCAACATTGTGGACACTGGTATTCTTCCCCTAGAAGAAAGAATATGCCCTTGTGCTCAAGCAACAAGCATAAACTGATGGCATATTTGAAGATAGGAGGTTCTTTCCTCCCAAATCTTCTGTCAATAACACCTGGGGACCACTGAGTCAAGTTCCACTCTTCCTGCATTTCCCCTTTCCTCCTCACTCCTGGAACTTGTCAGGATGCATTGGCATTAGGCTTGCTGTTAGGCCTCCTGATCAGGGCTGCTGAAGACCAAAATTAGTTGGGATGGGTCCATTTGACAATCACCCAGGCCAAACTGGCACCTGCGCTCTGAGTCACTGCCTTTTAACTGTTTATTAAGTGGTGACAGTGACAGCTAAATAGTGAAGAGGAAAGGCCCTTTCTCTGTATGTTCCGGTAATGTAATGCTCTAGTGGAAAGTCAAGAGTATTGTTAACAGGGGAGGCTGTGGGAGAGGAGGGGGCACTATTACTGAAGACCACAACATGAACATGCTGCTAGACCGTTTTCTTCTTTTATTCTATGGGGAAACTAACTCTTAAGGATCAATCCAGTGCGTGGCTCCCTCTCTCTCCTAAATAATTCTGAATTTGAGAAGATCTCTTTCGGCCGGAAGAGCACTGAGTTCTTTTGGGATAATTAGAAGTCCCTCCTGGTGAGAATTTAAAATAGAGATGGCTTTTGAAGAAAAGGGAGCCTTCTCTGGGACCTATTCTATATAAAAAAAAGGCCACAACGCCAACCCACTCACTAGCATATAAGTTTCTAACCTTGTCCTGCTGGATTCTGAGCTTGTTCTGCTGGCTTCCTGATAATCTAAGTGTTGTATATAGATAGTGGGAGTAGGACTGGATATTCCCCTGGTCAAAAGAAAAGATCCACAGTGGGGAAGATTCTTTGGGGTTACTTGATCATGGGAATTAAGATAGCCAAACCAAAGATGAACATGGCTCCTCCAAATTTTAACTGAGTCAGGCTTAGGGACCAGTTTATGGATGTCAGGAAAAAATATGCTTGTATGCACACACATGTAGCTACGGTACATATTTTACCAGATACAGATACTACTAAGTTGTCACTGCAGACAGGACTCTTGAAGAAAGAGGCTGGTATACAGAGATTTTGATTATGAAGTCCCGAGTTCCAGCCTCTAATCCTTCACTAAATACAGTGTCATTTTACCTTGGACAAATCTCTTGAATTTTCAGTATTTATTCTTTTTCATGAACAAAGTAAAAAGAAGAAGAATAATCTCTGGGTTGGAAGATGGTTTTAATGTACAATGAGTTAATTTAGGCTTTCTCAACCTGAACACTTAGGGACATCTTGAGTTCATCAGTTCTTTGTGGAAGAGACTAATCTGTACATCATAGAATTTTTAACAGGATGTTGGAAATTAGAATAAAATATTACAATGAGGAGAGATCAATATTTATAAATAATCTAAGTGGGTATGCTGCATATTATACCAGTGCCAGTTTCAAAGTTATGGGGTAGAAAATCAGATTATTCCAGCAGGATACATTTTGGCTCTTTACTACTGTTAAAATGCCATATTAAATTAAGCAAACTCTATTTATTTCTTCCTAGAAAAGGGGAGGGAAAAAAAAAGAAAATGAGTAACACATTAAATTGCCAGGATATTAATTATACAGAGCCACATATTAAATGCTATGCATCTAAGGAGCTAATTTACTTCACAATGTTATTATTATTTGTTACTTGTAAGGCACCATGGATGTAAACATATTGTTTTATAAATACTCCCATAAAGTTTATTGCTTTTATATGAGTCTGGCATATAATTATGCATTTACCTTCTAATAAGCAATGTGAGAAGCACAACTCACTCATCAGCAAACCCCTTTGTATTTACATGTATCTGACTTTCTAAAAATCTCTGGGTAGCAACTTTAGGCATGTTGTGTGAGAAACAGAACTGATAATATCTAAATAAACAAGAATCTTAAGAAAAATCTATTTTAGGGTATATTTTTTTTCTACTTTAAGGAAACAGGCCATTCTTTCTCAGAAAGTGTTTCACACTGTGGGGTAATTTTTGGAGGAGGGTATTTTGGTTTTTTGTTTTCTCTTCTACAAGACCCATCTATCCCTGTCAAGTTTGCAAGGCGAGTTGCGCGTGGGTGGCAAGATAAACCACATTGAATGTTCTCATTGCCAGAGTTAGGTCACCTTAAATACCGCATGGTAAGTTTCTTCAGAAGGGGGAAAAAATCTGCACCAAAAAAGAAAACATATGCACACAAATGATTAAAATGGCAGTATAAATTGTTTTCCAATAGACACCTTAGCTTCTTCAGCTCAAATCACTCTTGTTAGAAAAATTTGTTCATGAGCTTTGTTTGCCATCGACTGTAGGGAGGTGAGGAGGGCACAAAGACCACTCTAATATTGCCCAGCTAGACTCACTGATGAAATAGTGCTTGAGCCACACTGGTTTAAAAGACTTAGATCATTTCTAGCAGATACATTAGCTGAAAAATTCATAAGGAAGGCATGATACATAATACTCTATTGGTCAGAAGTATTAGTAACAGTTCTACATAGGCTTCAGAAAATTGAATATTTAAGATCTTTGAATTATTGCTTTCAATAAAAAAATCCACAGAACTCTACATGATGGCAAGCAATACATTTTATTCTATTCCTATCCTATTAGATGTGGTCCTAATGTTGAAATTAAGAACAATCCTTTAACTTTGTAAGAAAATGACTCCAGAATGGAAACATAGTTTTTAAGGCTTGTGTGCCCTGGGGTTTCAAACTCTGAGGATGTTGTATATAGCAAGTGGAATGCTGAGATGGGTATGATTGTCAGTCCTGAAAACCTTCCACCTGGTTTCCTTGGATATTCTTCTAGAAGACTATAGCCATGGACTTAATTGACTTTTGCCAGAAGAAAGAGAGTTGCAATTCCAAATAATTAGACCAAAATATATAAAAGCAATCCTATCACAAAAGCTTTTTGAAATATCTGTTTAATTTTTTCCTGTTAGAAAATGTCTTTGTAGTTACTATGATCTGGAGAAAAATGAATAAATACATTACACTGTACACTGTCCTCCCGTTGTTCATCGATTTTGCTCGAGTGGGCCCAGTAACGTCTCCATTTTGAGACTTTTTGTTACTGTGTTTGGCATATTGAGTATGTCACGGGTAGCTTGCCAGGCTTTGCAATGCAGGCAAGATACTCTCGGCAGTTTGCCGGGCCCTTCAAGAGGGGCAGAGGAACCGAACCTGGCTCAGCCGGGCGGGCTGTGTGCAAGGCAAATGCCTTACCGCTATAACAATGTTATTTATAAAGAGAGAGGTCAGTGATATTACCTATTCTCTACTTCATTCATATTTTAGTTCCACCATCTATAAAATATAAGTTATTTCATGATGTTACTAGTCAGAAATGCTCAGTACAAAAAAGGAGGAAGTCAGAACAGAACAAGATCCTGATACACTGTCAGAGAAAGGAACTTCTGGAATATTGTTCTCTAAGGCACAGATCCCATTCAGAGTTATCACAAAGATTAGAATAAATACTACAGGGAAGTATCCAAATCCTGTCTGCTATAGATAGTCCATTCTAGACCCTTCCACATGAGGTTATAAAATAAATGACCAATTAAAGGACAATGTTTTTTAAAAAGCTAGACATTAGTATTTAAATGATAATACTGATAAAAATTGTCATACTTTTGGTTTTTTATTATGAATTATTTCCATTTAAAAAATCTAACTTGGGGGGTGGAGACTTATTTTATGAGTTAAAATAAGTCTCTTGTCTTACATTTTTTATCCCAATTAGATCCTCAGTACCACATGGTCCTTCAGCATTGCCTGAATCAACAGCCAAATTGATGGAGAATCAGAGGGAAGGTCTCTGGGCATAGTTCACCTGGGAGCACTTGGAAACATCACCTACCTGAAAACAGACAAACAAACCAATAAAAAACAAACACAGACTTAACCTTGTATTCAAAACCAAAAGTTGGACGCTATTATGGAGAGGGGAAAAAAAAATCATTGTTTTTCATTTAACTTGGCCAACTCAATAAGTGCTTGACAGCATTATATGAATTTCCTTTAAATTTTTCCCTTAATGAGTGGGTGTTTTACCACATTTGTACTCTCATTACGAACACAAATTTGAACTGAATTTTTCACACATATAACATCAGTGGTATTTTCTTATTAGTATAAGAAAATATATTTTAAGTATCATTTTAAATGAGCGATACTTCATAAAAAGGTCACCGCAATATAACAACTGACTTCAATTTAACTCTTAGTTACTGGATTCAATGCAGGCTGTTCCTGATGGTTTTGGATGACCTTTTAGGATCAATATTTCAACTTAGGTATCCAATTTAATGTGAATAAATTTGTTCATGTCTCTTTGTTCATACTACCAAAATATTTTCTAAGTCAGTTGTACCTAGTCTTCCAAAAAATTTGCAAGGATTTCTCATCAAATTCCTCATTCCATCATTATTCCTGGCTGAGAAGAGAAACCTAAATAGTGCAGGTGCCCTAGTGTTTTAACTGGTGGACACAAATATGAATCTGTTTGACTTCTGGACATATATTCACTTTACATAGTGTTAAGAAGCAGTTCTTCATGGTTTCTCTGTACTTCTCAGACTGTGTTTCATGTCGTCTTCCTGGATGAAGGGCAGATTCATTTTCTAATCAGCATACTAAACCTAATATTTCTTCCAGGGGCAGAAATTGAGAGTTTTGCTAGTCGCCCCCTTCATTTAAATGTCTTACATTCAGTGTTCCTCAGTTGTGACACTGACCACTGTGTCTGCAGTTACCAGAGGTTCTTGGAGTCAAACAAAACCAAAGTGGACATAAAACACTGCTGTCTTTTTGTTATATATAATAAACCATTTGACTCCTGGGAGCTCTCTTCCTTCATTGACTGAATCTTAAGAAGGTGTTAAGTCAGTCCAGAGGCTGTAGTAGCCCTGCAGCCTAGGGACTGCTTGTCCACTTAACAAACTGAGTAAGGCCAGACCCCCAAAGTCTATACAAAAGAGTCACCAGAGTAGCGGAAAACATTGCCTGGTTTCTGATGAGAATTGCAGTGCCTTATGTTAATTTTATATTATTGACAGAGAACTATATAACAGCCATATGCATGCAATAGAATGCAAAGTTTAAGAGATGAATATCTCAAGCTTAACATATTCAGATCCAACTACCAGTTTTATCGAGGTCATAACCCTATGATCCTGAAAATGATCCTTTTGTCTCCAAGCTTCTGTTTCCCACATAGGAAATTAAATGAAAATATTTCATGAATTTGTTGAGTGAGATTCTATAGTAAAGGATGTGGCGTGTTGTCTAGCTCACTGCATGACTTGAATGCAGGTCCTCTGTTGTCACTTCTGTGTTTGATTACAAGATTTGAATATTTTATTTTGTCCCTAAGATTGCAAATATTGATTTGAACCAGAAAATAACCTTCAACAGAAAATACACTTCCTAGTCCTACAAATTTACTAGAGAAAAATTGGAGTCTAGAAAGTGAATTATCTTGTGCTACATGGTACACAGTGTTATTAACAGATAGTCCCATGATATAGGCCCTCAATATCTGCTAAGTTAACAGCCTATTGTAACTTTAATTTCTCTACACAAAAATCAAACTTAATGGTCATAGAAATAGGAGAGTGAGAGGGTGCTTGCCTTTTATGCAGCCAATCTTAGTTTGGGTTCCTGGCACCACATTGAATTTTGTAAGGCACAAGTAAGCTCTGAGCACAGAGCAAAGAGTCAGCTCTGAGGACAGATGGGTGTGGCCTCCAAACAATGTGGCCTCATTATCACAGAAGTTATGATGAAACCTGAGTTTCTGTGCTGTGTAGACAGGGTATAAGGAAAGGCATATGAGATACATTCAAAGAAAACCTAGAGAAGCCAAGAATTGCCACAGAACCATATTTAAAAACAAATAGGATATAGGCTCAAGTACCCTTGAAATAATGGGCGGTGATGGAGAAACAGCAAAGCAGAGAGGCGCTTGCCTTGTATCCGGCTTAGTGGACAGAAGCCCGGCATATGTCTCCTTGATTTCTGTCAAGAGTAATCTCAGAGAAAAGGGCCAGAACTAAGCCCTTAACACCACCATTTGTGGCCTAACTAACAAACAAAACAACTAAACAAGGGCCAGATATAATATACAGGTTAAGGCTCATGGCATTTATGCAGCTAACCCAGTTTAGATCCTGACATATGGTCCTGCAATCACAGATGGATTTGACCCAAATGCCCTGGCCCCCATAATCAGCTGCATCCTGGGTCCTAATGCATCATGTCCTCGGACTCTCAAATTGAACCCCTGGCCGACTTAGTTAAGGTTCATCAGGAAGAACCCCTGTGTCTCCTGAGTATTGCTTAGGAAAAATTGCTATCTACCCCCAAATGATTTAGATAAATTACTCAGAAGGAAGTTTCTTGGGTTTTCTAATTTTGAGATAATTTATTTTTCTATTATAAATAAAATTAAATATATGTTATCTTTAAAATTAAAAAATATAACATGAGAAGTGTAGTGATATGAACAGTATTTCTCAACCAGGGGTCATGTGGCCCATATGGGTACCTGGTATATTCCACAGGGGACACAAGTGAAAATTGTATAAGTGAAGATCACAGCACAAGACTAGGGGGCCAATGAATAGGATAGTGAAGACTAAGGAAGGAAACAAGAGCATAAATTTGAGACACTGGCTTAAATGACATATGTGCAAGCACATATATTCCATAAAAATAAGCTAATTCAAGAATCAAAATACATAAACCATAAATATTGAGTAATGCGTTAGAACTCATCTCATAACTACCTATTCTTATAATTATTTTGTACAAGTTGTTAATTTAGAACTACAAGGCAATGAAAAGATAGCTTTGGGGGTCTTTGGAAATATGTGTCTTTTTAATAAAATATACATAAACAGAGACACTTTTTTAAAGTACAGGATTAAAAAAAAACTAATGTAAAAGGTTTCTAAAAATGTTAATAAAAAAAGGAAAAGCAGTTGTCTGACCACAACATAAAGGTGACTTTATACACACACTGTTCTCATTCATTCCCTTTGGTAAAATTATTTCTGAAGTGGGACTACAAAATTACTCTTATTGTAAAAATCCCTTTTGTTTATCATTGCCTATTTTTCCCTTTTGACAAACTGATAAACCCTATTGATGCTGTTGAACTAGAATGAGCTTGGAAGTTTGGCAGAAGGAAATGTCATACTGGTAACTTTCCAAATTCATTTCAGAACCCCTCCTCATCAAATAACCCTTGCTCAGAACCTTTATCCCAGACACAAGAAATAAAAGGAATCTTATGACATGTAGACCTCTAGTGCTAAATCTCTTTCTGAGATATAGATTATTAGGCTCCTAAACCATAGGCTGTGATTTCTTATCATTAAGAATACCTAAGAACCACCCTCTTTCCTTTCAGATATTTATTCTTTTGCTCTTTCTTACCTACTATTTTCAAAGTAGGTAGATTACAGAATTTGGGAATCAAATACTACTAAAGTATAAGATTTATATAATAGACTTTCTATGCATTGAAATCCAACTATTGAAATAATGAACTTGTACAGTTTTATATTACTCCTGCTTCTCAGGTGCAATCATATAAAATAGTTATTTATACCTGTATCCCAGAGGAAGAACAAACTTTAAATGGGAGGAATTGAGTTACCTGCTCTAGAATCATAAGTGGGATTCAAACCCATTTGCAGTTCTCATTATTTCAAGTGTCACTATTATTTCAAGACAAGATGCAATCATTTCTCTGTTTGTTTACATATTGAAAAATGAGTTGAGATTCCAAAATGAGGTTATTCTGTGTTAGGATCACATGCAAAATTTCTACTCAATGCTCATTTTTAAGTTGGGAAATTAAGAATAGTGAGATTATCATTTGCAGTGTTTCAGAAAAGTAAATCATAGCTTAGGGTCTAGGATTAGGCCTCCTGTGTGCCATTCATAGGTATCATATAACATAACATATGTTAACTGACTTTTAAATCTGTTATACACACGTATCCTCTTGGGTACAATGATATATCATCATTACTTTTATTTATGTGTTGCTAACTTGCAAGTATTAGCTCCAAGAAAAGTTTTTTCATGAGAATAAGGGTTAGATCACACCCAGTGACTTACTCAAGGACATCTTCTGGTGGTGCTTGGAGGAATCATTCGTGTTCTAAATGATAGAAAAAGAGTTGGCCTCATGCAAAATCAACATTTTAGCTTCCTTACTATCTCTCTGTTCCTTTGTTGGATTTCAAAGGACTGAAGTTTTTTTGGGGGGGTAGAGGATAGTAAAAATTCTCATAGACTCTCAAAATCAGTATGAGCAAAAATTTTGTTTACATCTTGAAACAAGAGAGGCATATCATTCTTGACACTGATTTTGATATTGACATCTCTATATTTTTAATGGTTATATGTTTATGTAAATTTATATCTACATTTTTATTCTAATGTTCATATAAAGTCATGTAAAATAAACCCTAATTCCTTGAAAGCAGAGCCTTATTTAAAGGATTACAAGTGTAATAAAAAGTCAATATGCAACATCCTCTTAGTATTGAGCCCTAAGCACAAAAGTCTTATCCCAGGTGGAACTTCTCTGACCCAAGGGATCATTTAAAGCAGCAGAGCAGATGCAATGAGATGGCTCTCCTTGCTTACTTAAGATGACAATCTTCTGACTAAGTCACTTAATGTTTTACCAAGGTAAATCAAAAGAGTGTATAGTTATCTATCTGTGGGCATCTCTTAGGTGATCATAATATGCTTTATGGCGTTGATTTGGCACAGAGGTATTACTAATACCCGGTTGCTGAATCACAGTCAGATTCACAGACTTATCAGTTCATAGATCCCAGAACAAAAAAGTCTTGAAGCTCTTTGGTCTCCTTTAAAAACATAAAGTTATGATGATGGCCACTCAATTCCTCTATTGCAAACCACAACACCCAGAAACGGGGAGAGAGAAAGAGAGAGAGAGAGAGAGAGAAAGAGAGAGAGAGAGAGACGGTGGAGGTGACAGTGGGGTGGGGTGGTAGGAGGGATGCTGGGACCATTGGTGGTGGAAAATGAGCAATGGTGGAGAGATGGGTACTCAACCATTGTATGACTGAAATGCAAGCACAAAAGTTTGTAAGTCTGTAACTGTACCTCACGGTGATTCACTAATAAAAAATTATAGGTCAAAATCATATAATAATCTCAAATTAGCTCTTACTGATTATTTTATGATGATTCTATTTGCCATTTCTTAAAGTTTTGTTGGAATAAGCAATATAATGTAAATGTGTTATGTATCTAAGGGGGCAGGTTGGGATTGGGAAGAAAATTGGGGGTATTGGTGGAGGGGAGGTCATACTGGTGGTGCTTAAACACTAAATGTTTGAAACAACTATATAATGCACAACTTAATAACTGTGGTGTTGTTAATAAAAATTAACTTTTATTTTTTTAAATTTATTTATTTATTTTAATAGCGAGACATCATGAGGTACAGTTGCAGACTTACACATTTTTGTGCTTGGGTTTCAATTATACAATGATCAAACACCCATCCCTCCACCAGTGTGCATTTCCCACCACCACGGATCCCAGTATCCCTTCCACCCCCCAACCCCCATCCCACCCTGCCTCTGTGGCAGGGCATTTCCCTCTCTCTTCTTTTGAGAGCTGTGGTTTGCAAAAGAGGCATTGAGTGGCTATCATGTTTGGTTGATAGTCTACTTTCAGCATGCTCTCCCATCGTGGGCAGATCCTCCCAACACCCTTTATTTGGTGTTCCCTTCTCTTTCTGAGCTCCCTTTTCCCCTAACATGTGTGGTTGTCCTCTTAAAAAAATAAAGTTATGTTTGAGAGAACAGAAGGAATAGGGAAGTAGTTAAAGTACCTCCCTTGCAATCATGTGGTTGCAAACTCCTATCCCTGGTGTCTCACATGTGCTGAACATGATCCTCCTAGACCTGCTATTTCATCCTGGCAGCTATGCTGTCTGCGATTCCTGTGATGAAAACAACTTCTGAGTAGTTTGTTGTTGTGTGTGGTTCTGTGTGTGTCTATGTGTCTGTGTGTGGTTGTGTATGTCTGTGTCTGTGTGCATTTCTGTGCCTGTGTCTCTGTGTGTGAGCACCACAAAAAGGGGTGCAACCCCTGGAGAACTCTGCTTTTTATGTAGTGATGATGATCACATATGTGATCACTCCCAATGAGCACCACAACTTGGATGCCTTAGCTAAGAGTGCTCTCCCCACTCTAAGAGAATATGTGCAAGGATTGCCATGGAAAGAATGCAAATGTCAGTGAGAACCTCAATGAACACACCTTGCCCAAGCAACCTAATGTACAGCCCTTTCAAGCACCACATCTATAAATGTGTTAGTACCATAGCTTAACTTATATACAAACCCTGTTCATTAAAGCATGAGCAACCGCAACAAGAATAAGAGTAGGGGAGAAAAATATTTTTTGAATCCTGTCTTAGGTATATAAAATTTACTTCTTGGTTCATATTATAAATATTCTCTTGGACACATCTGGGTTACTTAAAAAACTCATTTTCTCATATACTATTTCTCAGTACAAAATAGTTTGACCAACATCACATTAGTTCCATGGAAATCTTTTGGACAAAATGATAAGCATTTCAGAGGTATGACCAGTTAGTAGTCTTTTAGTAACATAGTCCAGCTTACCTTTGCTGGATAGGTGCAGTTATTTGAAAGGATGAAGTCAGAGCACAGTTCATGTTAAATGGGGGGTGCAACTAGAATAAATAAATTCCCTAGGATAATTTTATCCTTACCACATTGTCACTTCAAATACATATCTCCTTTTGTGCAGTAGCAACTGTTCTATGAGAGAAACTTGGATTTTTCCCTGATTTCTTTTCCTTTTTTTCCACACTACACTGGTCAACAAAGGAAGATCTTGCCTTCCAGATTTCTCTTTAATGCATTCCTTTTTTACTGTCAATCTTGATTCATGCAAGCATCAGCTCTCAACCAGGTGATCATGATTCTCTTCCCACTCCAAACATTTATACTAACTTTCCTCTGTATTGTCATTACTGTCCCATTTCTTACCAGTAAACTGCCAAAAAACTCTTCTAGAAAGCAATTCAGTAATTTCACATGCCAATTTTGTTCAAAAATGAAATCCCAAAATATTACTTGAAAAGTGTCCCCATCATCTGTTCAAATTATCTTTTCATTCTTATTCCCACAAATTCAATGTTCCACAGAAATCAAGCTGCTAGTTTGCTCATACAGCATGCAGCCTTTACACTGATCCAAGCATTGATTTAAGCTACATTCTGAATGGAATGGTTTTCTTTCTTTTCCTCATTTGACTGATCCTGGAATGTTTCCCTGTTTCCTTAGGTTGAATATATTTTTTTCTGTTCATCTTTGAGATTCCAAAACCCTCTCTGTATAATAGTAACAGGTAGTTCAAAACCATGTTATGGAAATCATTTTTCCTCAGAGTTGTTTTTTTTTTTAAGTAAAATAAGCTTTCCTAATTTAAGATCCATTTTATAGTCAGCTAGCAAATTTATTCAGAAAAAAATTTATACAAATTACTTAATGAATATTGAAGAAGTAAAACTATGGAATTAACAATAAATTTTTTCAGTGGGTGAACAAGCTTCGAAAGATCACCAATACAGTTCTTGGATGACTGTTTGCTGAAGTTCAACCAAAGATCTGGGGATACATCATCACACATCTACATTTTTCATTGACATTTACTTATCTGCAGACCTGAAAATCTAAAACCATAACACAAATTGGATGCTCAGTTTCACTAGAAATATGTTTAACCCTGTTGTTGACATATATTTCTATGTCATTGATTGGATTGTATTTTAACTTTAAGATTGTATCCATGTTAATGTAGATCCTTTAAGATGAGACAAAATAACCTCTTTACTAGTCAAAGATGTCATGTAAAAATAATTATAAATTAATTGATTGCTATTAATTGAAAATCTTATTCAAAAGTTCAAGTAAGCTATTAACAAAGACACTGCTAAACTACAGATTTGAAGGGAATTTATCCTAATTTCCTAATTATCCTGGTTTATCCTAAGTCCAGACTTCGATATCACTTTCTCAGAGGAATTTTTACTTTTACATATAGACCTGGTGAGTCCTGTCAGATGCGATTTTCATAGACCCTTGTATTTCCTCTTAGCATGACACTCAGAACTGCATAATTCTTAATTTCTTGTCTCATTTGCACAACTACATTACAACACCCTATACACATGAATAAAGACTTCCTAACTCTGTTTCCTCATGTCTACCACAGTGCCTTGCACATTGCAAAATCTCAATAATAATATTTAATGAATAAAAGTTGTTGTTGGAAAGCACTGCTAATTATGAAACTCTTTCTCCAGTAATAAAGCAGAGGGTATTTCCTTTTGTGACAAAATAGTGTTTTAAGCACTCAGCAATATTGATGTGGAGAAAAGACTATGTACAGTTAACAGGAAATGAAGATTTCAAATAACAATTAATATTTTGGGAGTTGTTGATTGAATGCAGCCATTGGAGATTGGAAGTCTTAGGAAGGATATAACCAAGAATTCAGCCCTGGAGCACTGGGCTCTTGAGGCTATGGTAAATTACTCCTACTACTAAATAATTCAGTGCCTTAGTTTAGCATTGATTCTTGATGGGCCATGATTTCGGAATGAAGAAAGTAAAAAAAATACTAAGATAATGCAAAATAAAAATCATCTCTATTTTAGGTATTTTTTCTCTTTTGTTCTTGCTTTATTTCACATTAAACTTTGTTATTCTAGGATGTTATCCTGAAACATCAGAAGTCAACCACATTCTGAAACAATTTAATTTAAGAAAAAGTCTCAAAAATCATTGTCTATCATTGTCAACTTATCCTTTCCTTATTGTTGTACAATTACAATGGACAAGATGACTTTGCTTCTTCAAGAGGTTACTGTCATATTCATCTCATTACATCATCACCATCATGTATTTAATGAGCAACTGCTCTGTGCTAGGAACTAAGCATATAAACAACTTGCTTGACTGCTACAGACAATTCTCTGAATGATGTCCCAGTATCATAGAGAAATAAGCTAAGCTCAACTTGTAAATTTTTTAAGTTGTATATTCTATAACTTAAAAAAAAGGATTAGTAACCAAGTTTGTCTAAATCTAAATCCTCTGGCTTACACATTACAAGCTATATCAAATCATAGTTTTCAAATCTATTTTTATACTTCTACCATTTAATTATGGGGTTGGAAGAAAAGATTCAATTATTAAAACAACTTTGTCTAATAATAAAACTCTCAGCCTCTATTTGTTAAGATAAAAATCATAACAAAAATATAAATGACTATTGCTATATTATCAATAAAAAGGACAATAAGAGGATGAATTCAAGGTTGACAGATGAAGATGAAAATTATGTGTATCTTGCAAGATCTGGCATTTTGTATATGCAAATTATGCGGAAGTATGGTCTAGTTTCCATAGACAAGACCCAAATGCCTTTCTGTCCATGAATTTTGCCTGCTATGTTAGTTTTGGATTTTAATCTGGTTGTAGTCTATGTTTTGAGAGAATGAGAGACTGTCTCACTGAAAATCCAAGAATACAGGTAGTATATTATGGGAGCAATCCTTTCCAATATTGAACATGGTATGTCAATGGAATGCTTGCTTTCCATTGCTCTGGGTGGTTATAGTTATTTTCTTTACTTCACTGGATTGTTTTCCTTCATTAATATGGAGATAGTAGTCATTTTATCGCTGATTAGATTGCAGTGGTAAATCACAAAAGAATTCAAGACTATCTATCTTATTACAAAAAGGGCCTGGAAAGCCATGTGATGCTGCTAAGATTTAGACGGTCATTCCAAAGCTGAAGGAATTACAAGGGAAAGAAATTTTGCTTCCTACTGATCTCTTACAGCATGCCTGAACACATCAAGAATTACTTTCATTCTAGCAATTACTTTCCTAGGTTTATTCGAAGACTCAAATGAAACAAAGTCAGGTTTTTTTAAGTGGCAATGATTTGGACTGAAACCGAAAACTGATTCAGACGATGCAACTATATTGAAAGTTATATGTATACATGTACTGTAATGAAGCAATCATAAAATTGAAATCACGAAATGACTAGTGTTCACTGCCTTTCCATTTTCCAAGTAATTATTTGACTGGTTCTAGAATTAAGCAACCTAGTATTTCTGATATTTTTTTAGACAAAATTTTACGAATATGAAAAGGAAATGTTGTAAATTGTATTAGAGTTAGGATACATTTAAAAGATGTGAAGATATTCCAAAGATGCTGGAATAATGTTGTGCTATTTTAAATTGGAATATGATATTTTAGATCTATGAATGAAATATCAAAACACAGTTGGAGAATGTTTTTGATAAGAGCCTCTTCCAACATTGCAGTGCTATTCAGACCCAGTGGTGCTCAGAGGCCATCAGAACTACGCAGTTCTTATGGGTTCATACAATTCCAGGGATCAAGGTGGAAGCCTCCACTTGACTTGGCTTGTGCTCTACAACTTAAGCTATATCCCCAAATCCTGCAGAGTTTTTCCTTATTTTATAAGTCATCCTTAGCCTAAGAGATTCATTTTAATTACATTTTGGCTGTTGGGAATTTTGTATCATAACCAAATATCATCCATTTCATTGTTATCTTAGAGGTTAACAAACTATGGTGATGGGTGAAATTCAACTCATGGCAGGTCTAAGTGTGTGCAAAAAGAGAATGTAAAAGACAAAAAATTTTTTCAATCTGAAGAGAAATCAGAAGCAGGTAGGGGGTGGGAGATGGCTGCATGGAAGGAACCTGGGAACACTTGTATTGGGAAATGTACACTGGTGGAGGGATGGGTGTTGGAATATTGTATGACTTAAATCCAGTCGTGAGCAGCTTTGTAATGGTCTATATCACAGTGATTCAATAAAAAAGAGAGAATGTAGATTCTGTAGACATAACTAAAGTGTTTACTAGCTGGTATTTACAGAATAAAAGTTTGAGCACTTGAAATAACTAAGCTTCTATAGATTTCTCATAGAAAAAAATTCTGAACATTCTGAATGGCTGGTGCTTTCAAATACAATTTTTAGCACTGCTAAAAATAGCTTATCGTTTTCTTTAACTGGTACAAAAACACTCTAAAGAAAATGTCTAAAAAAGATGGCAAATACGTGGAAAAAGTATGATCAAACTCCTATGGAACTCAAAAAAGATTTTGAAGAGCAGACACAATTTGTTCCTGATCTATCACTTTTTTCTATTGACAAAAGGAGAAGGCTTGGAACAGTCCCAGTGTCCTGATCAGTAAACTCATAGGTCTGCATGTGAGAGTGGCCAGAGAAGGAAGTATCAGTGTTTCCATTGCATCAGAGGTTTTCATTCAAAGCATCAGAGGTTTTCATTCACGGCTTCACATTAGCCATGAATGTCTTCTCTCCCAAAGGAGACTAATCAGCAGCTAATGTCAAGACCCACTTAGAACAGCTAGCATCTGGCTTTGAGACCAGGAAAGCAGAAGTGTTTCAAGATTTTCAGGTGGTTCTACCATGCAAATAGAATTGATAACCACTGTGCCCAGAAAATGAAGAACAACAGTACTTTGAAGGAGTATGCTACTTAACTTTAGCCTTTTTCTTTCAATCTGTAAGTCAAGGAGGTGGAAATGAAGTTCTCTGAGGTCATTCATATCTGTGTACTTAGTTTGCTGCAATTGAATTGTATTCATTCCTCCAGAAGGGGATGCAAGAGTATTGCCTCTATTATGAAGAAGTATACAGTCGAGGAACTGGTCCATGGCTCTGGGAGCTTGGAAAAGTCTGGATGACGTTTGTAGTTTACTCTCTGGCTCTATATTTCAAACAAGTGAGAACCGGGAGAGTAACCGCCAAGGGCTCTTATAACTTATCTCTGCAGCCTATCATTTCTGCCTTACTTTTAATAACTGAAAACATGCCTATGGTCTCAGCAAAAAAAAAGGGTGAGGCATTGTCAGCGAGAATTTTTTTTTTCAGTCAAAATAAGTGGGTCAAATTCTGGTTCTGTCACTTATCATTTATGAGAAATGGATTTATTTACTTTATAGTTTTCACTTCTTCATCTTCAATTTAAACCAATAATCATAATAATTCTGGGGTCTTTCTAAAGATTAAATTTTAAAAATATGTAAGAAGACCTCAGCAAACATCCGGTCACATTCACTTGTCACTTGTCATACCATTAATTTTCAATTTGCTCGAGAGGCCGTCAATAAAGTCTCCATCCATCCATGTCTTGTGCTGGTGTAGCCCAGTGGCATCTGCTCACTCCAGGAACACAAAGAGCCTCAAACCGTTTGTTCAGGGTTTTGACAAAGAAGTCTGGCCATCTCATAGGTGTGCAGCTGTGCATCCTTTTGAGTTCCCAGGTAATCCAGTCAGTAACAGCTCTAGTCCAGCAGTCATCTCCAAAGCTCATTACATTCCCAGCCCATCTGATTTTCGACGCCTTGGCAAACGAGACAGTGTCCCTGATTCTTGATCATCAACGGAGGTCAGAACTCCAGATTCCTTCTCTCACTGGAGTGAAATGTGATATTCCAAGCATAGCTTTTTCGATTCCTCTTTGGGAGACCCTAATAGTGTTCTCTTCCTGTTTTCATAGGGCCCAGGTCTCTAAGGGGTATGTTAGTGTGGGAAGAATGGTGGAGTGGAAAAGGTGAGCCCGGAGCTGGAGGTTCTTCATCCTAACTTCTTCCATGCTCTTGAAGGCATTCTAGGCCGTTCTCTTCCTCCTGTGCAGTTCTGGCACCATGTCATTCCTCATGTTGAATTCTTGACCAAGGTACACATAGCTGCTGCATTTGGAGATGTTCGTTCATTGAGAGCAAATGGAACGTCAGGGACTAATTTGTTTTTCATGAACATAGTCTTGGTGATTATTAAGCTGCAGTTCGACCTTTTCATACTCACAGTCAGAGTCGGCCAGCATTTGTGCTGCTTGGGTAATGTTTGGTGTTATTAGAACAATGTCATCAGCGAAGTGGAGGTGGTGTAGTTGCCAACCATCTATCTTCACTCTCATTTCTTCCAATTCCAGTCACTGAATGACATTCTCGAGGGTGGAACTGAAAAGTTTCGGTGAAATGGTATCACCCAGCCGAACCCTTCTCTTGACATTGATGATCACTTCCTTGTAGAATGTAGAATGATGAGATCCTGGTAGTGAATCTGTAATACAGCTCGCTGAGATCCTGATGTATTGAGTTTGAACACCCTTTTTGGCTAGGACTTCAATGATCGCTTCAGTCTCAACAGAATCAAAGGTCTTCTTTACAATGAATGTTAGACAGAGCGGCATCTTGAACTCTCATGAAATCTCAATGAGCTTGGTCACCATGTGGATACGGTCAATCATGCTGAATCCTTTTTGTAACCTGGCTTGCTCACATGGTTTTCCTTTGTCTAGTGTTCTGCCTATTCTATTCACGGTGACTCGAGTGAACAGCTTGTAGATATAGACAACAGGCAGATCAGGCGATAGTTGCCAATGTCGTGGATGTCTTCCTTCTTGTACAACAGAACGGTCCTGCTGGTTTTCCATTGGGATGGAACCTTGCATTCATACAGGTAGCGTGTGAAGATCTGATCCAGTGTATTGACGGGTACTGGCGGCAGATTCTTCAGGTATTAGGGTCTGATCTTGTCTGGGCTCGGTGCTGTTAATTTCTTTACCGTCGAAATGGCATGTTGAATTTCGAAACGAGAACATTGGGAATGACATATCCATCCTGCAGAATTTGGTGTGTGGGCAGGTGGATGTGGCTGTATAAGAGATCTGAGTAGGAGTCTTCTCCTACTCTTCTCCATTGCCCTTCTGGAAGATGTGATAGATCTGATAGATGTGATAGACGTCAGAGGGCAGTCATCTTGGTTCTGTAGTTGGCGAAGGACAGGTGAGCATTGTGAATACTATTCCCAGCTTCTGCTGCATCTGCCAGCACTGCTGCTCTTCTCTCTTTGAGGTCTTCCTTTATCACTTCTCTGCACAGCTTTGTGAGCTCGGATGTAAGCTTGTGATTGCCTGAGGCTCGCACCAAACCACTTTGGTGAATGAACTCAAGAGCTTCCGAAGACAGGTGCCTGTTTGTGGCTTTCCCACTCTCGGCATTCTTCGCGCAGTCAGGGAGGTGCTGAACCTCCTCCACTATCCAGTCATAATATAGGCTAAAGATGGCCTTTATTTTTTTAATTTTTATTTATGCCATTGTTATTTATATATTGGCAATTTGATGCTTTGGAATTAATCAAATTAATCAAAGGTGGTTGATTATTTTGATGAGTAAGTACACTTAAAATACTTGCTTTATTACAGCAGAAAGAGAAATAATTTTTTATATAAACTTCACTTACCTGTGGCTTGTAGAATAGTAAAATGAGGAAATGCAAGCTATCAAAGGGGGATACCCATATTGCCCTTGACCCTAGATTATAAAAATGAGGACAGGGAAGGAACAAATTGAGAATGAGAGTAAGAAGTGGCAGATGGGAGGGGTAGAGTATCAGGAACTTGGGCAAATATTTATAGCTAAACCCCTCATCCAACAACACTATAAGCATGATAACCAAGTTACAACTTAACTTTTTCAAGCAGGCAGACTTGATTAGAACAATCTGGGTACAATTGTGGAGGGAAGTCAGCACAGGTGGTGGGATTGATGGAATGCTGCATACCTGAAATTAAACAACAAAAACTTTGTAAAACCTTAATAAAACTTAAAAAAAGAAACTTGTCAGTGACTGGAGAGATAATTCAGCATGTAAGATGCTTGCCTTGCCCATTGCTGACCACAGTTTCATCTCAGTCAATTCATATGGTCCCCTGAATCCCACCAGGAGTGATTCGTGAGCAAAGAGTCAGGTGTAAGCTCTGGCCATCACTAGGTGTGGCCCCTAAACCAAAGTAAATAAATAAAAATAAAGCTTTAGCATTCTGAATATCAGTGAGTAAGAACCTATATCTCATACTCTCTTTTCCTTCTTCAGAGCAGAAGGCAGTGTCCCATGTGTATACAGTACAATTATTGCACAGGTGTGTGTGCATAAGCAATATATGGTATTGTTTTAAATTTCACATTTTAAACTTAATTTAAATGGTCTCATATTATATGTAGGTTGATGAAACCTGCTGTTTTTGCTCAGCATGCTTTTTAGATTTGTTCATATTAATGCATGCAGCTCAACTCTATCCAACATTATATATTCTGCATCACTTCATGACTTTTGCCACAATTTATCCTTTCTCATGGTGATGGATATTTCGATTTCAATTGCTTCCATTATTCTGTATTTAAAAGCTAAAATGTTGTGATGTTCTTATTTCCTTGTGTGCAGGTGTGAGAATTTCGTAGTAATTACTGTGAGACAGACTGCACATATCTTTAACCACTCAGTCACTTTCCTGTTTCTTAACTCCTTGGTGTCTAAATGTCCATATGCCCAGAGCTCATTACTCACACTTTCCCCTCTCTTTCTGCACACAATTATCAGAGGATGTGAATACCACCCAGGATTATGATCTCTAGCCTGGACCTAAGTCATAAAAATCTATATTCATATATTTACTTGCTTCTTAATATCTCTTCTTCAATGTCCTTTAAAATATATGATGGATATTAGAAGTGCTTGCCAATAGTGCAGTGTTTCAGATATGTGCAAGTTATTTCTTATAAGAATTTAAGTGAGTTGGGAAAACATAGCTACTTCTTATGGGGAAAATAAGAATTCTTAAATATCTGATATTTCCCTTGAAAATTATGTCACAGAGATTCTGATGTAGAAGTTAAAAAGTCAATTCTTCAGAGTCCCCTGTAGAGGCACAGGGATTAAAGTGTACATCTTTCATACAGCTGCTTGCAGTTATATTCTGGAACCACAGCGTAGCCTAAACATCACTATGTGCAGCCTTGATCACTCCCTACCTAAGCATTTCTGGGTGTGTCCCTTTTGGTCCCTCCCTAGCAGCTCATCACCGAGGCCTCAGGCTCTCACATTGAATCCTGACCTGATTGGCAGAGAATCACCAGGAGGGCCCCCAACCCCTCTGAGCATTGCTTATGTCTACTCTTCTCTACTTACCCCTGCCCCTCCCCTCCTGAACCAGACTCATCTACAAAGTAAGAAGGAGAAATTTGGTAGGAAAAAAAAAACTGACTGATGAAATTACAACACCCTTAGCTAACGTATCGAAAAGTCCTGAACTAGAGATGGCCCATCGGCTTTATTCAAAACTGAGGTTAAACTTGTGTCTTTGTTACCCTCAGTCAACTATCTTTGGGAGTAAGTCAGATTTGAATTTTCTTAATGTAGGTGACCCTTTTCACAGGAGACAATTTATGGGCGGGATGGGGGGGCAATAACTAGGGGTATACCATATGTATCTAACACCTCAACAGCAGGGGCAATACATCAGACCTCAAGAGGAATTCTAGACAACCCTAATCACTGCACACTGTGTAGCCATTCTGAAGAAGTAGAAGAGCACTGTCAAATATTTTGATCCTGCACTTCTCACATCAGTAATTGTAAGATTTTGAGAAGAAAGGGAAGGGTCATTTCACGAAACTGTTTCATAAAATAAGTTGCCTTGGAGAATTGTCCCATTTACAATGGGCATAGCACTACTGAGAAATATATTTATAATCCAAATCAGTTTTCTTACTACTGAATAAAAAATGGCCCAAACTAAGTAATATTTCAAAATTAATATATGCAAGAACAAGTTCTGGCTTCCCCACCACCTCCAAACCTACATGGTCTTCGAGAAAATGGAAATTTTATCTTCAGTTTATAAATTGAAAGTTCACATGTATCAACTTCCTTTTAAAAATGCAGCTGGAGAGATAGTACAAAGCATAGAGCATCTGCCACGCACATGGCAGACCCAGGTTCAATCTCTGGCATCCCATATGGTTCCTAAGCACTGCCAGGATTAGCTTCTGAGCACAGAGTCAGGAGTAACTCCTGAGAATCACCAGGTATGTCCTAAAAAGTAAAAGAAAAAAAGGAAAGAAAAAATAATTAGGTATTTTCTCAGGATAAGGCAACAGCTAAACATGCCTTATACTTGCAGTATTATTTCTGGTATAAGCCACAAATATTTGTTTCTAATTGATTACCTACCAGCTTCTGTACTTTGCCATCTGTTTTTAGCATTTACTCAAAATTCTCTGGTAACATACCTCAAAGTATAAAAGTAAAATCTCTCAAGAAGTTACAAAGTATTACATAATGTGGCTTCATCTTACTTCTTTCATATGAAATTGAAATTCATATGAAAGAAATGAAGTTCATATGCTTTCATTGTTCTGGGCTGCTTTACCATTGCCTGCTGTTAGCAAGTGCACAGGGCACATTTCTAGTTTAGAATGTTTTGTACACTGTCCTCTCAATCTAAGATGATCTTGTACCACTCTCCATCAAACCCCTTACTTCTTTCAGGACTCTACTGAGTGGTCAGATGTTAGGATGGTCAATAACCACCAAATATTATTTAATATACAAATCAACTTATTATACTTATTATGAATTCTTGTTCTTTAGAATATTTTTCATTGTGATATATGATTGTATTTTAAAAGAAAATATTAACTCTATGGGAGAATAATTTTCTTTATTCCTCCTTGATATATTTATCATATCTACCTATAATAAGTATTCACATTGAATATATATTTGTTGAATAAAACTAATTGAGTATATGAAAGTCTCTTAGAACTAATGGTTTGTAGATTCTATCAGATATTCTATGTTTATATTTTGTTTGTATTTAAGAGCAAATTGATGTCTAAATGTTATTATTGTAATTTTCTACTTTTCTTCCAATATTGCAATTGCTAAACTTATCCACAACTCTTGAAAATTCTTTGTTATGAAGCAGCTGAATTTGTATCAAGTTATTTTAATGCATCTGCAAAAATGTTTTTTTAAAGAATTAATGAAAAAAAACCCTCATGCTTAAGAGCATCCTTAAATATCTGTAACAACCTGCTTTGATGCTGGTGTTTGGGGGTCTGAACAAAACCTTAATACCTTAAGTAAATAATCATAAGAGATACATGAACAAACAGGTAGAAAGTATAGGTTTATTAGAAAATGAGTTACTCTGTAGAGTGGAGTAGACTAAACTGAGTAGTTTGAGGTCTTAAGGATGTATGGTAGTGTATTTTTTAAATAATAGTCTGATGGAGGGTGTTCAAGGTGGTGTCATGTTTGTGTGGGGTAGCTAGTGATCCTGGTACATCTTAATTGGAGCATACAGATTGTACAATAGGATTGGTCTCAATTTGTCTATCTTCTGCTGTTGTCTGCATGAAATGTCTGGAAACTGTATGAAAACCTCAGTTATAGCTAGTTGAAAGAACCAGGGATAGATTTGGTGGTTTTTCCACTGTCCCTTACCCCTATTTATCTCGTCTGTATTAGCTTGATAGTGAACTCTATATTAGAATACGAGTTAAAAAGACATAAAACACAGATTCTGATTGAGTGAGACATTTTGGTTATCACTAGATCAAATAGGTTTTGATATTACTGACAGTTCCACAGAAAGTTGGCAAAGTCAGGGCCTTTAAGATAATAAGAATTGGTAAAATAACCAGAGGTAGAGGTATTACAAGGACCCCTTTAAAATATTGTGGGCAAGGAAACAAACAAACACTGTCCTCCCATTGTTCATGGATTTGCTCGAGCGGGCCCAGTATGTTGTTACTGTGTTTGGCATATTGAATGCGTCACCGGTAGCTTGCCAGGCTTTGCTGTGTGGGCGAGATACTCTTGGTAGCTTGCCGGGCTCTCTGAAAGGGGCGAAAGAATCGAATCCTGCTTGGCAGGGCTAGCTGCGCGCAAGGCAAATGCCCTACCGCTGTGCTATTGCAAGGATAAGACTACATTTACAAACTTTTGTTATATGTGGAAATGAAAGCCTGATGCTGTGTATCATTTCATTGCTGGTAATAGATACTAGAAACCTGGATTTTAAAATAGACATAAATTTTATATGGAAACTAACTGTCCAATACCTCTGATTTAAGTTGATAAAAGAAAAATTTATTGAGTCAAGCAAAATATGTCTCTAAGCTAAGCTAGAAATCTCCAGGTTACCAGAATGAATTTACATGTTGCTCTCTTTATAGTAGGCATTTTAATGTCTGTCTTGTTTTGTTTTGGGGCCACACCTGGCTGTAGTCAGGATTTACTCCTAGCTCTGGGCTCAGGGATCACTCCAGGGGATGTTCAGGGGAACCATATGGAATGCATATTGAATCCTAATAGCCAAATGCAAGTACTATCTACTATAACTACACACTGTACTATCTCTCTGGCTCCTTAACTTCTCTTCTTGATTTTTCACTTGTAAATAGTGAATAATGGTGAGCTGATCTCCTACAGTTATGGCAACTTTCAGAAGCATGCAAGCAATGTTAAGAGAAAAGATACACTTGAATTCCAACCTGTGAGAGCTGTATGCGAGGTGAAAAAAAGAAAGGAGACTATTTAGAACATGCTCTTTCCTTTAAAAAACCTACTACTATGAGATCAACCCATAATACAGATTTGCATAACAAGTAAGCATGCATTTAACAAACAAGAGCATTATATACACTCTACCCTATTTATTTTTAGTGCAACTAAAACATTATTTGCCACAGAACATGAAGCTGTTAGGAAAATAGCCAATGTAAGTGTGATGTATATATGACCTGAGTCCTAAAATTTTATAAAATATTAGTCACTTAGCCAGAGATAATTAAGAACAGGTAGTGAGCACTTGCCTTGAATATGGTCTACCCTGGGTCTGTCCCTTGGCACCACATATGGTCCCCCAGCACTATATGACATATAGGCCCCAAATGCCAAAGCCCAAAAAGTTCAGTCACCTTCTAGTAATAAGAATATCCTCTTACGCAGAGATCAGCATTTCTTTGAAAGTACACATATTTTGTATATAAAGCACACAATGCTTTGTCTATAGAGTCAATACATTATTGATATTAATCATCCTAAGAGAGGAGAGGAATGAAGATGGAGAATCATGATATACTGCTTAGAGCCTAAAGAATCCAAGATTAAGGGCCAGGTGACCTAGGGTCATCTTCCAGCATATGATAATATATTTGCATAACAAAAATCACAACCACTTGCACCTTGACAATCGCCATGAGGACCCCTGAAATTGATCAATATGGTGAGAATCTGGGTGGTACCTAGACTCTAAGAACTTTCCACCCCAGAGTCCTTCTCTGAAAAATCATGAGTATCCCACTCCTTATTAGATTCCCTTATTTCTATACCTATATGTCCTAAAATTTTTGTAAATAACCCGGCTACTCTTTCTCCAGTCTACTTGCCTTCTGACTCTTTAAATATGTAGTATTATTTTTAACAAAAGCCACAGGGTGAGTATGAGCACTGAACTGAGAATGCATGAATGGGGAGTAGATGGATGACTACAGATCATCCAGGTGAGGACAGAATCAAGACACCGATCTGTGTTTGTCCAGGTTTTGAAGTTATTTGTCCAGAACAGACAAAATTCTGGCTTTTGAATGTTCCATCAAAGGTGCTGTTCCTTAAAGAAGACCCAGAGAGGGGCTGGGCACTTTGCACGGAGCATCCGGGCTGTGGCATGGATATAGGTGAGCTGGGATGCATCGACAAGGAAGGAGCATCTGTGATGACATCATTGAGGACTCACCTGCCCTCATGGAAGGCCTGGGGGATGCTCTGCGGGCTGGGGGAAGGGGTGCATCTGCTGCAGCCCCACAAACGAGGCAGTGAGCAGACCGCTGATTAAAATGCAGAGCCCTGTGAGAGGGCGAGGCGCCGCAGCTGGACCGCAGCTTCTCCGAGTCATTTGAAAAAGCCTCACTCACAGCTGGAGAGAAAATAGCCCGGGTGCCACTGGCCTACCATTGTGAAAAGCAAAGAGTCCTTCTTCGGGCGGAAGCAGAAGTTCACCCAGCTGTCAAGTATTTGAAATGTAAAAACCCCAGGGCTCCTGGGGGAGGGGAGAAGACAGAGGCCACGTCAGAGGAAATGCAAGCTGCTCCGGGGGTTGAGGAAACCGTGGGCTGAGGAGTTCACTTTGAGCAATCAATAAGGCTTTCAGAGAAGCGGGTAGAAAAAACAGTTCCGGAGAGGGCCGAGAAACAGGGCCAGCCAGACTTCTGGGCGCGAGCTGCCCTATCCCCCAGGCCTGGCAGGGAGCAAGACTTTCGCCAGGATGCTGCATCCTCAGAGCCCTGAGCTCCAGGAATGCAGGGAACAAACTCAAAAAAAAAAAAAAAGAATCAATACCCTGGCATCCTGTTCTGCTTTACCCTGCAGAACAGCACCCCACCACCGTCCCTCCCTGCTCGGGAGTGCTCCGCTGTCTCCCTAAATTTCACGTTGTCACCTTTCCCAATCTCCCTTTTGCTGCCTGGCTTGCTGATTGCCACCGCCAGAACTCCACATGACATTTGTGCAAAAAGTCCTTTTTCTTACAAACCTCTGCTGTGGTTTTTGGCATTTATCATCTACACATCAGTAAGTTTTGCCTTTGTTGCACTTGGGAACAGTCTGCCAGGAAAGAGCATATACCAGTCTTGTGTTAGGTAAATTCTAGTCTAGAAGTGCAGACCACAAGTGAGAGGGTAAATCTTCTAAAGGGGGCTTATTAATCCTTAAAAGCAGGTGACTATGAGCCTGGGATAAACAGAACTCTGTCTTAAGCTCATGGAGTTCATGGATCGAGAAATGCAAGTGATTTCTTACGCAACAAGGACTCTCAGCCCTGATTCTTAAAGGTTGGTACAAAAACTCTAGCTTGGCAGCTAGGAGCAATAACACAGCAGGCAGGGTGCTTGCCTTGCATGTGGCTGAACCTGGTCCGATTCCCAGCACCCCATATGGCCCCAACTCCCTCCAGAAGTGATCCTTGAGCACAGAACAAAGAGTAAACTCTGAGCACAGCTGGGTGTGACACCTCCAACCCCGCCCCCGCCACACACACATGCACACACAAAGAAAACACTAACTTATCTACAAGCCACAACCTAGCCGCCACAAGCTAGCCTACTTTTGAGTTTTCCCTTTACCTAGCTGTATACACACCTCCAGATTGCAATAAAAGTGAGTCCTTCGTGCCTCTCATATTGGTTTAAACCTGGCTGGTGGGTTATTTTTTCCCTTAACAACAACAAAATCAAGTTCTTGACAGTGCAAAAGCAAAATAATGATGAAATCATCACTCTGTCCCTTGTGATCACCCCAGGAGTAAGAGATACCAAGGCAGCAGCCTCCGCTAGAACTACAGCCTGGCTGGCTTCCCGTCTGTCTCAAACGTGGTTGCTACTTGCCCTGCCATGCTGAAGACTCTAATACCTGACCCTTCGAGGTTGGGAGTTTGGAGAGGGAAAAGGAGAGGATGAGGCTTCTTACTTGATGAATTCTCTGAGGAAGTATCCTCATGCTAGCACGGCAGGTATGCAAGACTGTCCTGTCCTCTAGTTCACCATCTCCTGCCATTCTCCTGACATGGATCATAGCTCCATTTCTATCCATCCAGGTCTAGACAGACAAGCAGCAGCTCACTGGTTTTGGCAACCGAGAGAACTAAAATTGAGAAAAGAAATTGGACAAGGCAGCAGCAAGAAACTTAAAGACAAAGGAGAACATGGCATCCCGTGCCTTTCCACACTCAAGATGCTGCTTTCCTGCAGAGTGGGCTGAGGCACTCTTGGTTTCACTTTCTCATTGCTATCCACTTTTCTAGAAGGAACAGCAGTCTCTATACTCTCTCCCTAAGCCACACTTCCACTTGGGAGGCCTGGCCCTATCCCTGGGATTTTTCTTTGGGCTCTGAAAACACCAGTTGTCTCAGCCAGCACCCTGCCAAGTGGACCGGGGAAATAAAAGAAAGAGATTTGGGTTACTGAACGGGCGCGTGTGAAGTAGGATCTTTGAGGAGTTGGAGCCCAGTCCTCAGCATGGATGCAACATGCTGGCTGACACTGATTGATGGTTCCAGAGCTTGAAGGAGCACCCCAGGCACCCAGTCAAACCTCTGAAGAGGAAGTGTGGCTTAGGGAGAACAGAAAGTGATGCCCGTTCGAGTGAAGTGGACAAAATAAGAAATTAAAATCAAGTGTCACTCAGCCAACTCTGCAGTGAAGAACTAACCTCACCAGTGTGCGAAAGGGACTGGATGTCACACACTCCCTCTCCAGTCTTGCAAATTTCCTTCCTTCCACCTGCACCCTGGGCAGAGTCAGGGAACCTCTGAAAGGAAAAAAATGGTTTGAAGCCTCAGTCCCTGCAGAGTAGGGCAAAACACTGGAAAGAGGGTAAAGAAATGTGAGAAGGCAACTCAGGAATGAGAACTCCATTCATTGTGAGTGCTTTGTCTCCTTCCTCAGAGACTCCTGCTAACTGCTCTCTTTACGATCCCTACCTCTGGTTCACGGGGAAACTTGCACATCTTTGGTTCAAATGACTAAGCTACTCTTCACTCAGCTCTCATGGATGCTGTTCCTCATTTCTGACCCTTCGGGTTTTGAGGGTTTTGAGGAGGAAGCCAGATGCTTGCTTGCTCACTGTATCTGCCAAAACAGAAACCACAAGTATCCAGGCTTCTGAGTAATATCCTTAACACACATTTTGTGTTCACTAGAAATAGGAAGAGCCTCTTGTTCCACCTGATAGCAACAAAACTAACTCTAGAAAAATCTAGCCTATATGCCAGCTTTTCCCAAGACTTTTCTCATAGAGAGGCAAGGTATAATGAATCTTGACAATTTTTTTTCTCTTCTTTCTCAAGCCCATCCTTAAAGTCTGGCCCCTTGTTTGGCTGGAGCGATAGCACAGTGAGTAGGGCGTTTGCCTTGCACTCGGCTGACCCACATTTGATTCCTCAGCCTCTCTTGGAGTACTCGGCAAGCTACTGAGAGTATTTCGCCCGCATGGCAAAGCCTGGCAATCTACCCATGACATATTCAATATGCCAAACAGTAACAGCAAGTCTCACAATTTGTTGTGAGACGTTACTGGCCAACTCAAGCAACTTGATGAACAACGAGACGACAGTGCTACGACAGTGCTACAGTTCTGGAATATGACAACTGTTGTTGTCAGTACTTCAACTGAAATTTCCCTAATACTCTCTTAAATTTTAATGAACAAATTCAACATTATAGAAAGTATTATTAGAATAAAATATCAGTCTTGAATCCAGAGAGATAGTACAGTGGTCCGACCTCTTGCCTTGCCTTAAGGTTTCATCTGCAAAGCCCCATATTTTCTCCTGGATCCAGCCAAGAAGGAAGGAGTGCTCTGGTCCTTGTGTAAAGAGCCAAGAGTAATCTATGAGCATTGTTGGGTGTGACCTCCTCCAAAGAGAAGTCAAATATTCACTCACTGCCCTACTATGTCTGAAGCATTAGAAAGATAACACAAAAGAGAGATACCTTTTGCTAAAGCATCTGTGTGCACTAAAGGGAAGATAGAAATATAAATTATAATTAGATTCCCACATGTAAAACTCAAGAAGAACTGTGATGAAGAAAGAACAAATATAGAAGCTGGGTTTTTTATTTATTTTTTGCAGGCGAAGTGGACTGGAGCTACACTTGGGATTGCTCAGGGGCTATTCTTAACCCTGTATTCAGGAGAGTGATCCTTACTGGTGCTCAGGGTATCATGAACAAAGGGACCCAGGAATCAAACCAGGGTTAGTTGCATGCAAGGTGAGCACCTAACTCCTATACTATCTCTTGGCCCCAGGAATTGGTGTTTGAGATCCTGATCTCCCAACAAGAGAAAGAAATAAAGATGTTCTAGTCCAGGACAGCAATCTCTGCTGCTCAAAATCATCTTGGTGTTGGCATCACTCAGATGTTATATTCTTCCTGGGGGTAATTGCTTCTTGAGGGAGACAGAGAGAGAGAGAGAGAGAGAGAGAGAGAGAGAGAGAGAGAGAGAGAGAGAGAAAGAGAGAGAGAGAAAGGAGAGAGAGATAAATAGCAAACAGGTAGAAAGAATCTAAAGGATCTGTAAATCTTTCATCATCAGAGGATGGACATCGACATTTAGATCAAATATACTGATATACTGTTTCTTTTATTGATTTTTCTATAAATGAAGACAAAGTGATTTGCATTTGAGAAATTAATTAGGAGTTGAATGTGACAAGGATACAATTTTCTAAACCAAAGCTATCAGATTCAGATAGTATCTGGTCAGGATTCTTGAGACTAAAGTTGGGCTTGGTGACTCATTATATTTGGTAACATAGGAACAGAAAACACAAAAATAATCGAGATGTTTTGTACTGTGAGATTTGTTTCATGGTCCTGTCATGTACAAGGGGTTATGAGATAGGGAAGTTAGATGAGAAGGTACCAGGGATAATAAATTTGTGATGTCTTATGTTGGTTCTCTAGCTGTAGTGAAACGAGAAGTCTGTGAGTCAAAAGACAGCTGGAGCTGATAGGAGAATTTAGAAACCATTGTTCTATAGAATGAGGGACTTAGGTTGAAGGCTTGGGGTGGTAACTTAAATGTTAACGAGTCATAAATTTGTACTCCTAACATATATATGGTAGTATAAACCAACACTATCTTTACAAAAACTTTTTAAAATTGTTAAATTTTATAAAACTTATTCTAAGTTTTAGAGCACAAATCTTTGAAAATAGATACTGGGATATGACTTTAGAAATTATAACTATCAAATTTGCACCTATTTTATGAATATACTTATTTTGATTAAAATCATTAGTCTGTTACTCACGCACATTTGTGTATAATACTTCACACAAATGAACATTTAAGAGACTACAAAGTAAGACTAATCCTTTATAAAGATTTGTTACCTTTCTGAGGCCCTCCTAGAACACCTTATTTACAGCCACATAAAAATGCGTTCAAATTCCAAATTCTGTTGCAACACACTGACATCTAGCGTTCAACTTGGCTAACACCAAGAGAAATGTCCCCAGGGAAAAACCAGAGAGTTTCTGACCTCATATTCTGACCCGGATTTTGACATAAAAGTTTTAGAGAAGAGCTAAGTCTCATAAAATGGTCTTACTTCTAGGACGCGGTATACCTACACATACAAATATTTTTGTACCTCAATTGCAGAGTTTATGCTTTAAAGCGAGGACCATGCGTATCTTCATTTGATGGAGGTCTTCCCAGGCATATTTGGTTTTGATTAGAATTTTTAGTTAATTATAATTCAATTAGTAGATCTTGGATTATCAGTTTGCTTTAATGATAGTCATTAAATTACTTCACATACATATAATTATGCCAAATGTAATTTTTTCCTGAAATTGCAAGAGTGATTTACAGCTATATTATGAACTGCTAGATTCAGAAGGACAGAATCAAAATGTGTACTGGTTATCAGCAGCCTTTCATACTGCAAATCCATGTAGCCTGTTGGATGAGCACTTCTGGGATGGACAGAATTTCAGAGGTTGTATTCTTGTCCCAGTGCGGTTAATCACCTTTCGTGTGACCTAGACCATGTCACAATAACTCATGACTTGAACCTGTGTCCAAAGTACATAGGGAGTGTTTCCCTCTCATATCAATCATGAAATTCAATGGTGTTACATTAGTCAATCTTTACTTGATATATGTATCATTTCCCTTATTTTATAAATAAGGAAACCTGAGCTCAGAAAGGTAAGTTTAGGTGGCCTGCTTGTATATGACAAGTCTGGGAGAGTAAACGAGCACTCCCTGACCTCCAAGCTGGGTCTATTCTTCTCCTGCATTGTTGCTGTCAGTTACACTAAGTGTCAGCTGGACACAAGGAAGAATAAGCGCATTTAACTACACTCTAAAACTCTAAAAACTCCCTTGTAGGAAGTACAAGTTAATAATTCTCTATTTCTCTCTTCTCTGCCCCTCCACTTCTCTCTCTCTCTCTCTCTCTCTCTCTCTCTCTCTCTCTCTCTCTCTCTCTCTTTCCATCTCTATCTCTCTTTCTGGCTTCAAGAAGCAATTATCCCCAGGAAGAAGATAACAGCTGAGTGATGCCAACACCAAGATGATTGGATTTGGGAGTCAGTCTCCAAAATGGCAACACTAATTCTAAGAACTTTTTTGAGTTGGAAAGCTTATTTTCATGCACTTGGGCAAAACTTTGCAGCGTCTTCATCTTTGCTGCATACAGGCAGATTATTATCCTTGAAATTAAATGTTGGGCATACGGTTCAAATTGAGTGAAAGGAAATAGAATGAATTAATTCCTACTACATGTCAGATAGCTTTGGGGCTTTTCCATTTCATGCTTGACCTCACCGCAAACTTACTGGTTAGAAAGTGGTCTTTCTTGGTCCATCCTGAGAAGAGACTGATAAAGAGTCCAACTTTTATATAATGGAGTTCTGTTTAAAGTTAAAACAAAATTAAGATATTCTTCTTCTGCCACTTCCCATTAGGATTTTTTTTTAAGTTTGTAATATTCAGCATTTACTGCAGTAAGGGACAACTGATGATGACTGTATAAATGGTGGCACAGCCATGGAACAGATATTTAAAATATTCCCAGAAGTCCAAAAATTCTCACAACACCTTCAACAGGTCAGTTTTTTATTACAATGTATGTTTTATGCCAAACACAGCAACAACAAAGTCTCCAATGGAGACATTACTGGGCCCGCTCTAGCAAATCGATGAATAACGGGAGGACAGTGACAGTGACAGTGAATGTGTATTTTTAATGACTACTTCGGTGGGTTAAAATAATGACCCTTGAAGACAACACATTGTCCATACAAAAGATGTTGTTAAATAATTTATAGTCTGTTTTACTGCACTGCAAATAGTTTATTTTTCATTTGGCATTTTTGCTGCACTTGGTGGTGTTCATGAGTTACTCCTGCCTGACTCTGTGTTCAGTGCTCATTGCTGACAGTGCTCAGGAGACTGTACATGGTTCTGAGGATTTATTGGACTCTGATAACTGCAGCAAGGCAAGCACCTTGCCCACTATACTGTGTCTCCAGTCAACAACCCGACAATTGTTATGAAAGTACAATGTGTCTGTGTGTAGTGGCATAGAAAGAACTTTAAGGTATGATAATTTAAAAGAAAAATACAAGGTATAAATCTGCAACTATAGTATACTGAAAATATATTTACTGTTTGTTAAATAACCCCACTTAAGTAGTGCTTACAAACTTCTAGATATTGGTTTTAGTGTAAGTAGGTACTAATATTGATCATCTATATAAGGAAACTAAAATATAAAAATGCTGAAAAATTTTCCAGTGTTACATATCCTTCCCTTCCCTTCATTACCCTTCCCTACCTTCCCTTCATTACCCTTCCCTACCTTTCCTTTCTTTCCCTTCCCTTTCTTTCCCTTCCCTTCCCTTCCCTTCCCTTCCCTTCCCTTCCCTTCCCTTCCCTTCCATTCCCTTCCCTTCATCTACCCTTTTCATCATCTTCCCCTTCATTCATCTTCATCTTTCTCTTCTTTCTATTTGACTTCGTATCCTTTCCCTTTTATTCCTTCTTCCCCTCCCTTTCCTTCTTTCTCTTTCTTCTCCTTTTCCACTTGCTCATTGCTTACTCTTGCTTGCTCTCATCCTTGATGCATAAATACCCAAGTAAATTAACTGGTTAAGTTAGGTGAATGTGAGGAGTTGTGACTGTTAAAAGGAACCATATACAGATGACCATTGACTATTTTTAACAAGTGCATTTTCACCTATTACTTAAGTAGTAATCAAAGCTATATAAGAAATTAGTTGCTCAGTGACACGGCACATGGGATCTTAGCTGAGGAGTTTTCAGTCTCACAAGCAGGTAAAAAAGTTGCTTTTAGAAGTGGAGATTGTGCCTTCTTTCCATATATAGACTGTATCCTGATCAAATCCTGCTCAATAATAAAACCCTTCAAAATATAAGGTTGCCTTTGTCAGCTGCTCACCTGGCAGACAAGCATTTAAATCTTCTTTCCAATCACTGATCAAAACTAGGAGGTTGTTTACAGAATTTCCTTCAGCTTTTATCTTTTAGTCCTAAATCTATATTTTGACAATAAAATTGTGATGAAGGCTTTCAAGTCACTAGTTCTTCAATGTAGTTAAATGGAGGATTCTCAAAACTTTCATTGAAAAAAAATTTTAAGAACAATGCATATTTTTAGGGCTGGAGCAATAGCACAGTGGGTAAGGAATTTGCCTTGCATGCAGCAGACCCGGGTTCGATTCCCAACATCCCATATGGTCCCCTGAGCACTGCCAGGGGTAATTCCTAAGTGCAGAGCCAGGAATGACCCCTGTGCATCACCGGGTGTGACCCAAACAGAAAAAAAAAGAACAATGCATATTTTCACCCTTAATCTTTCAAATTGAGCAAAACTAAGAAGGATTTGTGAAATATATTCTTTTAAAGTTCCACAGTTGGTATTTCTGGTCAGTTAAATTGAGAAAACAGGTGATGATATAGGCTATACATGAGTAGGTATAGACACAAACAAAGAAACTAGTTTTTGCTTTGTTTTAGGTAGGTTGTACAGTCCCTGACCAGAGTGTTTTGGGAAAAATGGGCTAGGAAATCAGAGGGCAGTAAAATAATCATGAAGTGGGCATGCATGCATTGGACTTAGTTCCATGTGAATAACCTAGAAGAGCGATGAGGCAGTCTGGGACTCAACAAAGCAGATTTGAAAATAAGTTAATGTTAAGACATTAAGGCATCAATGTCTTCCAAAAATATTACTATAAACTTATAGTAAAGCATATAGTTTGAATCACCAGGGCCTCAGAACTCCCCTTCAGAAAAATGAAGGCCATGTTAAAACTAACTGTACAACCCCAAGTGGGCACAGATACACTTAATAGCTGGGGTCTCTAGTTGAAGTTTAAGAAAATGAAGACTCAGAAGAAAATCTTTATTTCCTTGAACTTGTGAAAAGATAGAATCATTGACTGCATTCATGCTGGTTGGAAATCCTGAGGACTGTACCATTAGCCCAAAAAGAAGCCAAAGATATTTTGAGCAAGATTTTGTCTGAAAAGAGACTTATCCTCTGGAATTCTTCCTACTGTCAACTTCTGCTCTCTTTCCTCTGCCAGAGGTTAATCCCAGTCAAGCTACCAGGTGGAAGGCTACATGGTAGAATTGGAAATTACCAAGTCTTGAACCAACTCAGATTAGTGCTCAGTCCCTTTGTGTCTTTTAGAATACCTGTTTTGATGCTGCCTATGACATATTTCTTTTGCATTCTAAATCAAGCACTCAGAAAGACATAGATTTACTAAAGAAATGAATCACTAAAGTCGGCAGAAAAAAATGATGACTAAGCATAGATATATCCCAAAGAGAGTTGTATAGTTCCATCACCAGCAGAGACTTTGCCAGAGCGTCCCTAAGCCAGTACTTGTTTAGATTTCCTCATTCCTTCTGGTAACTAAACTTGCACTGAGGTCACCTCCTGTCACAATGGTACTGACTTTCATGCTCTACCAGAACAATACAGTCTGATATTAAGGGGGTCTTCAGCTGATATTCTTGGTCCTATCTTGACATTAAAGTAACTGACAATGATCTTGTAGAAGGTATGGTCTTCTTTATAGAACTTCTCCAGCTCCTTGTAGAACTTCTCAATTTCTCCTTCATCATAATTGGATGTTGGTGCATAGACAACGAAGATAGAAACTGCCGGCAGTGAGCCACATCTATTCAAGTGTAATCATCCGATTCAGGTTGTTAGGCATTCGAATGAATCAATGCTCATGGCCAAGTTCTAGTTAGCAAGGACACCAACGCCTCCGACACCTCTTTCATCACATGTTCCGAGAAACAGTTCTCCAGTGTTGAAAAACGGTGCGATGTGATTGATGCCTTCTTGTCTTGGTCAGACCAATGATGTTGTACTTGATCTTTCGTGCTTGCACCATCAGGTCCTCGATGGATGCATCTGATGCCAGCGTACATTGGCATTGAAAATACGATCATTTTTGCCTTTCTTCGTTTTGGCAGCCTAGTTTGGCCTTGAGATTTTATCAGCCTCTCCTTCCTCATCCTTCTCAACGCTGCAGTATTGGTGACTCCTTGGAATGAAAGCCATTGTAATTACTGGTTTTGGCATAGCAAATACACAACAGATAGCTTGCCAGGCTCTGCCATGCAGGTGGAATACTCTCGGTAGCTTGCCAGACTCTCCGAGAGGGATAGAGGCTTTTGGGGTGGCCTCTAATCGTCCTTGTAGGTGTCCCCATGGTTCAAACCATATTTGAACACTATCAAATACGGTGTGTCAATCCTGGAATCCTCCACTACCTCCACTACCCAGCCACTGCCACGCTCCAGGATGCTTTCCGGGTGCTCCACATGGAGACCCATGGCCTAGAATGGAATGAACTGGGTGATAGACTGCTTGAGTTAATCATGTCGACCAAAACCATCCATGGTAACTCAGTTCCAAAAGGCTGAATCTAAATGTTGAAAATGAGAGTCTCCGGGTGGATGGTTCTGCAACGAAATTGACCACATCATATTCAATCGACGGTTTTCCCTGACCAAACGTCACTGTTGTCTCAAAATTCCAAACGGGGTCGGACCACCGTCTTTTTCATGCAAAATTCTACTTCCCAGAGTGGGGAGAAAGAGCTGCAAAGTTTAAGAAGAGAACTCTCAGAACAACCACCAACTGGGAGCTCCTTGGCACTATTGCTGCAACTTGGGAAGATGCATTCGTTGACAACATTGACGAGGAATATGATCGACTGTTTCAGCACCTCCATGATTGTGTGAGGAATGCCAAGAGAGAGATAGCCACAAAAAAGCCTGTCTTCGAAAACTCTGGAGCTTATTCTCCAACGTGGTTTGACGCATGCCTCAGGCAACCGCAAGCCAGCATCTGAGCTCACAAAGCAGTGCAGAGATGCGATAGAGGAAGACCTTAAAGAGAGAAGAGCAAAAGTGCTGGTAGATGCCACAGAAGCCAGGAAAAGCATTTGTAACGCCTGCCTGTCCTTTGCCAACTACAAGTATAGTATAGAATACCTTGCACAAGGCCTACTTGGGTTCGGTCTCTGGCGTCCTGTATAGTCCCCTGAGTACCACCCAGAGTAATCCCTGAGTGCTGCTGTGTGTGAAACCAAAACCAAAACACAATTGCATTATTTTTTCAACTGTAGGTTTAAAATTGGGCTGGAGTGATAGCACAGTGGGTAGGGTGTTTGCCTTTCATGTGGCCAACCAGGGTTTGATTCCTCCATCCTTCTCAGAGAGCCCGGCAAGCTACTGAGAGTATCCCACCTGCAAGGCAGAGCCTGGCAAGTGCCCCGTGGCATATTCGATATGCCTAAAACAGTATCAACAAGTCTCACAAAGGAGACATTACTGATGATCGCTCAAGCAAATCGATGAACAGCTGGAGGACAGTGCTACAATGTAGGTTCAAAATTATGCTTCATGAAGTCCTTAGAAATCCACAGAATTAAGGGAGTTAGGTGCAATGGGCAACTTTCCAGGACCCCAGCCTCAATCCTGTTCAAGAAGCTCTGCCTGGATCTGTTTTATATATTTGATTCAGACTCAAATTTTAGCATCGAAAAAGCAGCTTTTTTAAACACTTAAGAACTAAGTCAAATGTCTTTAATTTGGCTCACAAAACTTTTTCTGGGTTTTTAATCTAACCACATCAGCAATTACTATTTTCACTACTGCCTTCAAATCCTTTAAAATGTACATATACCTCTAATGTACATATACCTAAAATGTACATATACCTATACCTGTACATATAAACAGAATTTCTTCTGTTTTTATCTTTATGGATCTTTAACAATTTGTCCCTATCATGTTTCTCTACTATTACCCATTTAATATTATTCATTTTGCCTGATTTTTAAGAACACATTTTACTCTCTGTCTTTGGATCCCATCTTTCTTCTTTGATTCTCTAAAAGAGAAAGTCTCTGCTCTCTTTTCCTGTGGTTTTTATACTGTGATGTAATATGTCCACTTATTACTCTGACCAGTAGATTTTTTTTTTAAATAAGAGTCACAGCTTGCCTAGGAAGTCATGATTCTCCACTACACTCTGCCTAATGTTTGTCAATTACAGGTGGATCTAAATGATGCTGATAATAATGGAGTCTGGGCTGGATGCCCAATAGGATTTGCAGAGGCACAGCTCATGATTAAATAAAACACCAATGAAACATATTAAAATACCATATTAAGAAATATTACAGTGATAGAGAACAACATAGTTGAGACAGAGCTCAAGAAAAGACGGTAGGTGTGGATAGACGGAACCCTATCCCTGAAGTTCTCTGGTTTCATAAAGCTTTTTGAACTACAAAATTACCTCCAGCTGAAGAACTCGTAAATAAGGTGCTCTACTAAGGTTCTGGGTTTAAAAGGTCTAGTATTTTATTTGGTTCATGCCCACACAAAGGTTATGGGTTCTAATTTCAATTATCTCTTATCACTACCTTCAGTATATCTCAGACAGGTATATGGAGAGCAGATTGGAATGTAATAATAGGAGAAAACTTTAAGTGTACACAGGCAGTGACATGAGTTACTCTAAGACTTTCAAGCTCTGTGCTCCTAAACAATGAATCTTTGTGGTATATTTGGATATCTTTAGAAACTGTGCGACAAAGTTAATTCTCTTTAGCAAGATAGCTTTAGCCTTCTTAGTATTGGCCCATGGGAAATGACCCTATTTGTGAACATCTGATTGCTGAGAGGGGTTCTCATTTACAGACCACTAACAAGATTAAACTGCAAATTTAAAAAGTGCTTAGCCTAGATATTTAAGAAGCACCAGCCCTGTTAGATTATAGCTGCTGTTTCCATATTGGTTGCTAAACAGGAACCGTTTCATTCTGTTGCATTGAAATGGATCTGATAAATCACATTAGGTAGGTTTACAGGAGCAAGCAATGACAGGTCTCTCAGAACTGAAAGCAAAATAACCTGCTAGGGTCTGACTTTCTTTCATCATGCACTCTATCTTCAAATTCAATACCTATTTTAAAGCTGCTGATAACACAGCATGAATGCCCCGAGTCCTTGTCCTCAAACATAATAACGCAGTTTCACCAATGCTATGGAATTTAAACATTTCTTGATATAGTCTATTAAAATGAGAGTTTGTAGCTAATTCAAATTCAGCGTCTTCTAATAAAAAATTAAGTCCATAAAATCACATGCTGCACTGCAAAGGAAACGGGGTAGAAATCACACAAGGACACTTTCTGTTCTGTCACTAAATTATCTATCCTGGGCAGGCAGGACTGATAAGAGAACTCATTTTACACACACCTCAGGAACAAAACAGGAGATCTCATGATCTCCCAAAATAGAAGGGAAGTTCAAATTACTAATAGATAAAAGCTCCAGTATATTTTATCATGCAACCATTTAAAATTCTTATATAGAGGCAAAGGCCTCTGCTGCAGTCTGGTTGCAGATTCTTTAGTAATGTATGCGTTGTTTGCACTCTTTATATAGTTTGCTCACAAAACTGCACTCTTGTCAAGATAGGTCTCCCCCCCACCCCCCCAACACACACACACACACACTTAACTGGGCACCATCCTTCTGTGCTTTTAAAAAATGAAGGCATGCAGGAAGCCCACATTACCCTAAGATTATTTGTGTGGCATAGTGTTAGTTACATGGTATTTCAAAGGATTTTACTTCAGTTACTAAATTAAATGGTGTTAAGAGTCTCCTTTTTCATCTCCATAAGTTGAGGTCAAATTCATTAATGAGCAAAAGGGAAAACTAAAACTTTTCCCATGTCTTCATAATTAATTAGCTAATCAAAACTGAAAATATGAAGTAGAGAGAAATAGAGAAAATATAACTAAATAAAATTACTGGGGTTATAGTTTTAAAAACAGAAAAATACAAACAGGTAAAGGGAACAATTTGGAGGGAATATATATTCTCTGAAGACAACAGAAAGTTAAAATCTATAGAATAGAGGTAGGGGATGGAGTGATAGCACAGCAAGTAGGACGTTTGCCTTGCACGCGGCTGACCTGGTTTCTGTTCCCAGTATCCCATATGATCCCATGAGTACCGCCAGGAGTAATTCCTGAGTGCAGAGACAGGAGTAACCCCTGTGCATCGACGGGTATGGCCCAATAAGCAAAAAAAAAAAAAAAGAATAGAGGCAAAAATATGTTCATAATCAAAGAAAAAGCTGAATGAAGGCAAAGGAAGACCGGACATAGAGGTAACAACCAATAAGGTAAAAATATTGCTAATTGAAAACTTTTCCCAATCTATAACATACAAGGATATTTAGGGTAAAATGTTCTATGTTTGTGTTAGCTCTGTGCCCTTTAAAAGTTACTTTCAAGCTTTTGATCTTAACCTTTCCCATACATGAAATAACAATGATAACTTCTACTTCATGAGCTTGATATATATGAACATCATTTTGGCTAGTGCATTACTGCTGTCACTGCTGTCACTGGCCTCCTGTTATTCATTGATTTTCTCGAGCGGGCCCAGTAACGTCTCCATTGTGAGACTTTGTTGGTACTGTGTTTGGCATATCAAATATGCCACAGGGAGCTTGCCAGGCTTTGCCGTGTGGGTGAGATACTCTCGGTAGCTTGCCGGGCTCTCCTAGAGGGGCGGAGGAATCAAACTCGGGTCGGCCATGTTGGCTGCATTACCAGTCTTCTAAAATTATAAGCTATAATGCTACTAGTGGAAAAATGCAGTAGGTGAAGCAGTCACAATGGCGTTTGTAAGTTTTGTGTTATTGTTAAATGAGCTAACATGTGTCTTAATTGAATTGCAAATTAATTATGCAACACCATTGTAAATGGTGTAAATAGAAAAATATAAAATTGCAGTGATTCTATAATATTCTTAAAAGAAGATATAGAAAATAAGATATTTTTCTTTGAATAATTTGTTAAGACATTTTACTGAACCCAATTGAAAAACCATGGAATGGAAGGGATTGTAGACACAAAAAAAATCTGTTTTTTAAATTATTTTAGGGGGAGTATGCCTAACTATGCTCAGAGATTATTCCTGGCTATGTGCTCAGGGATCACTTCTGGTGGGGTCAGAAAATAAGCAGGTGAAAAACTTTCCCACTTTATTTGCCATCAGAAACATTCACATAAAAACAGTGAGATATTAATGAACACCTGCTACCATAACCAGGATATGAAGCACTGATAATATTAAAGGCTGATCACTCAAAGACAATGTTATGATGTGTCTTTTGTTTCATATTTACGTGGAATATGGAACAAGAGAAACTTCTAGCCACTTTTCCTGGGAATGCAAACTAATACAGTTATTCTGGAAGACAGTGAACATTTTTGATTTTTTAAACAAATTATACTCTTAAAATATAATCTAATATTCTCACACCTTGGTGATTTTTAACTGAGTTGAAAGTTTAGGTCAGTGCAAAAAAAACCCTGAAAATTGATGTTTGTAGAAGCTTTTTTTATAGTTATCAAGCCTTTGGCAGCTTTGAGATTAATTTTCAATAGGCAAATGGATGGGGGTAAAATGATGATTTTGCAACTTGGGACTCCTGTTTGGAAGCCTAAGGAGTTTTGATCAACACTGACTTATGAGGGATATGTGAACAAGGAATGAGACTGGATCAGCTAAGAAAACAATAAACATATTTTGCAGTTCTGAGAAATCCTTCATTGTGCTGGAAAGCATGATGGCATTTTCGAGTACATTAATTAATATAACTCTCCAAAGAACTTGGCACATTAAGAATGCCCATATTTATTTTGTTCAAGAAATATGGTTACCAGAGTAAAATAACTTCCCCCAAGTCTATGCTTTTCCATCACATCCTAGCCACCAGCCAATAGAACCTATAAGAATTTTTGTTTGTACTTTTATTTGTTGATTTATGTTTTGTGGAGAGAGAGCAAGTTCTTGTCCTACATTCTTTTTCCAAAACATGGAACAACAAAGTACCAGAGGTACATTGCCTGGAAAAATATACAGGACTGATTGCTTGTCTTTGGGGCTGAAAGTGTAAGAAGAACCTTCTCATTACTTCATGGCTCAACCTGAATTAATGACTCTTCCTGTGCCCCAGGTATCTCTACCAAGGCCCACTAGGAGAATGGTAAGACCAATAATCAGCCCCAAAGTCTCTCTAAGCATCCTTGACATGAAAATAGAAACAAATGGATAACATTTTATCAAGAATCAATAGAAAAAATAAAAAAAGGACTATGAGTTACAAATAAAAATACTAAGGGCATCGTCAGACCAACTGGACAGACTGCGAACTTCTCCAAGCACCCACTGAACCACTTAGAAACTAGAAAGGAGGTAGGGCATGCTACCTACATGGAAAATCTTGCCTATGTATAAGCAATAATGACTACGGTACCACATTTAACGATAACTACATATTAGGATCATGTGTCATAATAACAATGCACATATATAAGAATCATGCGTCATTGTCATAAAAACAGTGATACATCTGTCACAAAAAAGAACAATAATGATGATAATAGAAAATGCTGCATACAAAAGTCATTACTATCCTAGACTCAAAGTTCTACCTCTGCCTATTTCTAGTCACCTTCTGATTAATGCTTTATTTTAATTAAGTTGAATATTTCAAAAGTTTTTCTCTAGCTCAATACATTAAGGCCCTCTTTATTCAAGCAATGGAGAGCTACTTAGGAATATGTTGGATTGTTAACTTTTATGTACCAATCATGTAGAAGGACAAACAGCACCTCATTAGGATAGCTATGAGATACAGGGGAGTTGTTTCAGCCCTGTTTCAGGTGGTTGAGAGTATATTCTTTCCTCTGTGGTATATACATGGAAAAAAATGGGTGGGGGAATAAAATATGGAGTTCAGCTTTCACATAAAAGTAGATTGATCCCCAAACACTGATGCTGAGCATGAGTTATGAACGAATGAACACAGTTATGAACAGTAATGCTAGATGCCTATGGGACAAGAATTGAATGAAGACTACTCTTAGTATTATCACTGATAAAATGTAGTACAGATTATGCCAAGTGTACCCTTATTTGAAGCTAAGAAAAAAATTGTGTTTTATTAAACCACGTAAAATACCAACCTATCTCCAAATTCTGGTCCACTCAAGCATCCCTTTCTGGTTTCTTGCTGTTCTTGAATGAGAGGTTCTTTGGGAATCAGGGATAGTGGAATATAAAGAATTGCCTTTGAATGGAAATACTGAGGATTTACAACCTCTGAAATGACATAAGTAGTAAGATTGTATCTCCTGATGAATAATCCACAGGAGTCCTATGTTACTGAAAATTTTAATATTTAAACATTGTGTTAGAAATCTATAAAAAATATCTGAAGAACTCTTTGAGAAAATCCAATAGCATATGTCTCAATAGCAAGATGAATCCAGTATTTGATGCCATTCAGATCTCCCAGAAACTATGGATGAAAAAGATACCAAAACTAGTTCTTATTTGTTTATGAACAAAGACTAAGTTTGATTCATTTTTGTTCTTATATGCTCATGATAGCTTTGATATGCAGTTTAGTTGTACACATTATTGACATTTATCACAAAAGAAAATGTTTGCTATTCATATTATGAAATTTGTTTGTTTTAATATCACCTTCTAAATTAATATTTAGTGAATAGTTTACTTTACTGAAGGGGGCATAGATATATCTTTCATTGAGGGTTAGATTATGGGAAATAAATGCTAGAAAGATAAGCATACTCATTCAAAACCACGTCCTTCCCATCATTATTGGTGTCCCCTTGATGGGTCATGACCTTTTCTCTGGAACTAACCTTCCTTTTGTATAGAATCACTAATGTCTCTGCCATGTGAATAAGTGGTTCCCTTTGTAGGAGACACTGTGCGCTTCCCAAGGCATCAACAGCACAAGGTGACTGCCTGTGTCCTGAGGATATCAAGTGCAAAGGCATCTGTCCTCCCAGATTGCTGTGGCCATGTAGGCATGCAAAGGTTCAGTGGTGTGGTAGTTAGTCTAGCAGTATGCCCTTGAGATGGTCAGGCCCCTAACGAACTCCCTGAGCCTTCCTGTCTCATCTGCCTGGTGGAGATAAGAAGGCCTCCCGGAGGTGTACATTGTGTACAATAAAAAAGATAATGTGCACACATCCAGAGCATAGGAGTTGGCCCCTCGCACAAGCTCAGAGAATGAAAATCCTTCTATTCAAGGTCCTGGGGAATAGAGAGCAAGAAAATATAACAATAAAGAAGGGGGAAAAAAGGAAAGATGGATTGCCATTCTTTAAATAAAATCAGGGAGCGAGGTGTGAGAAAAATAGAGAAATGCAGAGCATATGAGAAAGAGGAATAGCTACAGGCACTTGGAATAGTGCAGAAAGATTCTCATAAGTAAAAGCTTCTTTTAAAATATTGGAGTTCCTCCATATGGGAAGCTTGGGGAGAGGAGAGAAAAAAAATTAAATTAAAGCATTTCAAAGTATATTATAGTTTTATCTCTTTGGCTCTGCGATTTCAGAAATAATCTAATCCTATGGGAAACATGCTGCCAGAAGATTTTGTATAGTGGCACCCTGACAGAACGGGACGGAATGATGTCAAAAAAGCTTATATAACAGTTTTGTTTTATTCATTTACATAAATCACATTTACCGTAGGTGTTTTATTCAAAATAAAGTTTGGGAAAAATAAATTGAACAGATGAACCTAGGCAAACCTGGTGATTTTTTCATGAGTAGTGTTTGATGATAAAGGCATAAAAGCATAATGTGGTATCATTTCACCAAGGCACAATATGGATCATCCATATGGAGCAGAAGTTGATAATACTGCAAAGAAGCAAAAATAAACAGAACAGATGTACTTGTAAAATCAAGTCTGCCCCCACCCCAGAGTACCTGCCTTGCACTGGAGAAGTTTCTCCTAAAACTCCAAACTGGCTTCAAGTCCCGTTCCCCTTGGGACTCTAGAGAAGCCAAAGATAAAATCGTAGGTGACCAAGGGGAGAAAGTTACCTGAAGTAGCCTGTAGAGGTTGAGCTAAAACATTGTTGATGACAACAGAGCCAACACCCCAAAATACTTTACCTGCAGGGTTAGACAACATGAGTTCTATTCCCATTATAAGTCCTTGCAAAGTGGTGTTGCCTGCTTCTCAAAAGTAGTGTGAGCTATAGCTGAGATAATACAAGCAAGAATAACAAGCAGAGAAGATTCAAGTACCAGAGAGGTAGAGTATAAAATGGATTTGTTAAGATCTTAGTCTAAAAGACATGCCAAGGGACGTGTGATGTACAGAGACCTCATTTATACAAGGGAGGGCATGATTAGGGACCACATGCTTATTGTTTGATGCAGGTAAATTATGGAGGCATCGTATGTCTTCGAGCATGTCAGCTTCAGATCACTCTATTAATGATATTAATCACATGCACATAAATTCTTCTAATTTACAGGGCAACTTCTCACATACTTTTTCTTCTGATCTCTACAAACCCCATGTTTGCAAGAAAGAGGATAATCTTCCTTGCAATTGACAAGAGTGAGCTGTAACTGATAGGGCTCCTGAGAGAGCTCAGACTATCACCTTGTGCTACAGTCATCACTTTGGCAGACATTTTATGGATGAAAGAGATGTTATAACCTATCACCCATGATCTACTGGGCCTTTGTGTGAGCACAGACTATTAAAAGAACATTCTAGGTCCCAGGGTTAGTGTTTGGCCAAGAGTAGGTGAGATCACATTTGTACCTGTGACTAAAGATTTTTCCATGCTGTGAAGTGTCTATATGCATCTAGTTTTATCTTTTCATTATTTCCCCAATAAGATATCAGACAGCATCTCTAGGAAGACCTGTTTCATTATGTCTTGCTTGATGGCTTGTTTTTACAAATCAAAGGTTTTGTGACCACCATCTGTCCAACAGGACTACCAGCATCATTTTCCTGACAATTTAGATTATGGTTAGCACATTTTAATATAACATTTTTAATTAAAGTATGTACTTTATTATACCTATTACCACTGTACACTTAACAGATTACAATATTATCTGGATATAACTTCTTCTTTGAGAAGTCTTCCATGCAAAGTTCAGGAATCCTGGAGACCACTCCTAGTGAAACTCCTCTTTTCTGTGCAAACTGAATGGTTGTCTGCTCAGGCCCAGAGGTGATGGGGGCCACCAGGACTAATTCAGTGGTACACAGGGAATCCTGTGGTACAGGGAAATCAAACTTACATCCTGATTGCGTTCCTTTCGAGTCATCTCTTTGGCCGTAGTATAAGCAGCATTTTTATATGTACTGAGAAATGAAAAAAAAACCCTCATGTGACGATAGCAATATTTGCTATATTGTTGTGGTCTGAAGCTGAATCCAAATCTCAGAGATTTGATTGCAGTAAGAAAAGGCAGAAATCTTCTCCTTTCTGCCTCTGATTTCAGGGGCATCGTTTTGTACCCTCTGCTATAAACCAAGCTCTTCTGCAAACTCTGTATTGTTCTCCCTGCTGATCTTTAAAGAGAATGCCATTTGCTATTTAATTTTAAATGTCCAGAATCTGCTCAAGTTACCCGCGTGCTTCAAACTCCATAGGCATATTGCACAAAAGGTGTTTAAAAATTGTTTCCCCGTGGAGCATCCATGGCTGCATATTGCAGAGAGAAGTAGGCAGATGTGCTTTCAGCAGTCCAGGATACAAATCCAGGATTTTGAGGACCATGGGGAAAATTAAAAGCAGAAGGGAAATTCTCCTCTTTGCCATAGTAAATGTGGTCACGTGGCGAACAGCTGGAAGGCACCATGCCTGGCCCCTGATATAATCAAGTAGCCACCCATCTGCTTGGTTCCCAAAGCAGCAAGGAAAAAATAGCGTCCCACATCCCACGCACTCCAGCTGTCCTCGGCATCCAGTGCTCGGTGATTTTTTTTTCTAAAAATAAAATGAAATAAAATCATCACTTTTCCAATCAAGAGAGCCCTTGTTTAAGGAACAATTACACAAGACAAGAATCCAAAGCTACCTGTGGATTGATAAAAACCAGAGCAAGTCATCTTTTTGTTTGTTTGTTTTTGATCTGGGAAACCAATAAAGGTAGCTATAGAGCCAGACTACATTGGAATTCCCTGCTTGTAAGAGCACATCTGGAAGAAGTGATTTGATACCTGAGTTACACTGTGTTGGTCTGCATGAGAATTAAGCACTGTTAGTCCCAGGGAACTAGGACATCCTGGGTCACATTTTAGATTTCATTTATTTCTAATCAGATCCTGAAAGCATCCCTCTGTAGAATGTGGACATATGTCAATATTCAAGAATAGAACTGGCAGATATTTGCAGACATGCAGCTTTGGGGTATGCCAGCATTATCTTCAGTCAAATTTTCTTTTACAGGAAACACAAATCAAGCAAACATTCCCTGTGGAATTCAAGTTTCAGAGCAAAAATTCAAATGGAGGCTGCCATTAAAAGAGAAGCAGGAATCTAATCCCGTATTTGGCACAAAGAACCTTCCCTTAGCACCTCTTCCCCTCCTCCCTTCTTGGGCCCTCATAACTGTCCTGATATGACCTGCCATGTAGGGACACCTTTATTGTGAGCTGCCTCGTGATGAGATTGAGGACACTTTGCTGTTATTTAATCCTGTTCTTTACCCTTCCTTTTATTTTGGTGGTGACTTGACCCACGTCCTCTTCTAGCAACTGGCAGACTGAATGATAATTATGTGAAATGCATTTATATTCTTCCTTTATAGCTTCTATATTTATGCAAGAAACATGTATACAGCATTCATCATTACTAGGTGTTAATAACTTACAGAGTGACTTGCATGGATTGTTGTTCTCCCTGACTCACCTGTGATTTGATAGTGGATGCTAGAGCCACTATAAAGATGTGAAAACTGGCGTGCTCAATGTGAAGCTCATCTAAAATAGGGAACAATCACTGATAAGCAGACAGCTGGCTTCCATAACTCTTACTCTCTACCACTCTCTACAAACACTCAAGGGCAGTTGAATTATCAGCAACATTAATTTACATATTACCTATCCTTTTCAAGGGAAAAGCATTCGCAACGCCCACCTGTCCTTCGCCAACTACAAGACCAAGATGACTGCCCTCCGACTCCTGATGGATCTATCACATCTTCCCGAAAGGCAATAGGAAGATTACCATGACTTCTCAGATCTCTTTGATAGCCACGTCAACCTGCCCTCATATCAAATTATGCAGCACAGATATATCACTCCCAATGTTCTCCCTTCCGAAATCCAATAGGCCATTTTGTTGGTAAAGAAGCGAACAGCACCCAGTTCAGACAAGGTCAGACCCAAACACCTGAAGAATCTGCCATCAGTACTCATCAATACATTGGCTTGGCTCTTCACATGCTACCTGTTTGAATGTAAGGTTCTGTCCCAATGGAAAACCAGCAGGACTGTTCTACTGTACAAGAAGGGAGACATCCATGACATTGGCAACTATCACCCAATCTGCCTGTTGTCTGTCGTCTACAAGCTGTTCACTCGAGTCATCCTAAAAAGGATTGGCAGAACACTAGATAAAAGACAACCATGCAAACAAGCCGGGTTCAGAAAAGGATTCAGCACTATCAACCATATCCACATGGTGACCAAGCTCATTGAGGTTTCTCGGGAGTTCAAGATGCTGCTCTGTCTAACATTCATTGATTTAAAGAAGACCTTTGATTCTGTTGAGACTGAAGCAGTCATCGAAGCCATAGCCAAACAGGTCATTCAAACTCAGTACATCAGGATCCTCTGTGAGCTGTATTACAGATTCACTACCAGGATCTCACCATTCTACAAGGAAGTGATCATCCATGTCAAGAGAGGGGTTCAGCAAGGTGATAGCATTTCACCAAAACTCTTTAGTGCCACCCTCAAGAGCATCATACAATGACTGGAATGGGATGTCAAGTGATCAAGCGATCCTTTTCATGGCAGAGCCTAGAAAGCTACCCATGGCATATTCAATATGCCAAAAACTGTCACTGTCACTGTCCTCCAGTTGTTCATCGATTTGCTCAAGCGGGTCCAGTAATGTCTCCATTGGAGACTTTTGTTGTTACTATGTTTGGCATATTGAATACATCACGGGTAGCTTGCCAGGCTCTGCCATGCGGGCGAGATACTCTCAGTAGCTTGCTGGGCTCTCCAAGAGGGGTGGAAGAATTGACCTCAGGTCGGCCATGTTGGCTGCATGCATGGCAAATGCCCTACTACTATGCTATCGCTCCACAATAATGGGCCTCATTCCCCTGACCTGAAAGAGCCTCCATATAGCAGTGTTGGGAAAGACAAGTTAGGAAAGGCTGCTAAAATCTCAGGGCTGGAATGAATGAGACGTTACTGGTGCCCGCTCAAGTAAATGGATGAACAACTGGATGATAGTGATACAGTGATACAGTGATCCTTTTCTAACCCAAACATTCTTGTTAACAGTGATATTTTCAAGATATTATGTGCAGCTTCTTGGTGACATAGAGTGGTTTCTTGGAATGCTTTGGGCAACTGGTTCCAGGACCCTCTCAAATACCAAAATCCATGAATGCTTAAGTTCCTCATTTAAAAAGGCATTATATTTGCATAACCTAAACACGTCCTCCCATATGATGAACTGATATACATATAACTCGTAAAATCAAATACAATACTAAAGCTATAAAAACAGTTGTTATTCTGCATAACATAGGAAATGTTGACAAAGGAAAGAAAGTCTGCACATATTCAGTTTAGACTTAACCCTCATAGCCTTAACTACAAGCTTCATACTGATATCCATCGTTGGTTAAGTTTTTAGATGAATGTCAAGTCAGGGAAGGGAAGGCTGAGTGTACCTGCATTCATTTGCAGAGAACCTCACTATGAAAGCAACTTCAAAACAGGCATTTTGTGCCAACCCATAATCCATTTTTAAAAAATGGCACAATAAACCTGGAAGGTATTATTAAATTCACTTTAAACTAAGTTTATACCTTGGATTTATAATACAATTTGATAACTGAATGGATGTACAAAACTGTGTTAAAGGAAGATAAGATTTCACATGTATTTCCTGGCTCAAGATAAAAAGAAGCCATATTTAACCTACTATAGTTATACACTGGAGGTTGTGAGTAGTTCAAAAATCTTCACACAGAAAGCTCCTGAGAGTGAAAAATTCAGAAAATGAACCAGAAACAAACCACAATTTAAAGGTGGTTGAGTTCGTGGTTATGTGGCTCCTGGTTACATCCTCTAATTTTAAAGGATTTTAGAAGCAGATGTTCTATATAATTTCAATACTTGATGAGGTCTTCCAAGTCTGGTTTTCTGAAATAGGTAGACTGATAAAAAATTGTCAATAATGGCAATAATCATTGTCATTAATATTTGAGTTACCTTGAGTATATCCCTTTCTGTTCATTTGAATTGGGGCCTCCAGAGAAGGTAGTTGTGAGCAGATACCACCTGAGAGTTGAGTGGATCTCAGATATAATTCCCTCGTTGGGCCACCAGGAGCCTAGGCCAGACCAGTGTTTCCCAAAGTGGGCGACATCACCTATTGGAGGTGCTGGAGCTTCAGGTGTAATGTGTGTGCATGTGTGTAGGGTTGTTGATGGTGAGGAGCAACTATCTATTCACTTTAAAGGGTTTTCAGGGGATGATGAATGATTCACTTTCTGAGAAGTTGTGATAGTAAGTCTTTGAAGGCACTAGGCTCACTAGTCATAACTTTAGTTGAAATGTTGGTTTAGATTCAAATTTACCACTTCCCTAAGTTAAGGTTATTCAGAGCAAGGAGGAAAGGTTTTTAAAATTCTAGGCTTGGGGCTGGAGCGATAGCACAGTGGGTAGGGTGTTTGCCTTGCAAGCGGCCAACCTGGGTTCGATTCCCAGCATCCTGTATGGTCCCCTGAGCACCACCAGGAGTAATTCCTGAGTGCATGAGCCAGGAGTAACCCCTGTACATCGCTGAGTATGACCCCCAAAAATACATAAAGTAAAATAAAATAAAATTCTAGGCTTGGGGTGGGTCAAAGAAGTGACGAGAGTGACATTGAGAGATTACTCCTGGCTGAGGATGACACTATTCAGAGGTTCTGTCTTATGAAGGAGATGTTCATACAGGGGAAAAAAGCATTATCATAGCAAAGGAAAAGCTTTCATGGAGTCCTGGTGATGTCTGTGGTCTATACAAGCCCCAAACTAGGAAGAGAGGAACTGGCCTTAGCCACCTCGACCTCAGATGGAATGGGAGGGCTGAGGGAGGCTGGGAACTTAGGCTGGGGTGTGTATGGGGGGGTGGGGGGCAAGGGGGTGAAATGTTGAAGGCAACTTTTCTTTTTCTTTCTCTACTTATGTCCCACCCACCCAGCCTCTTTCATATGTGTGTTTCTCTCCCCCTTCTCCTCTCATCCTCTCCTTTCTTTCCTCCCTGATAAACCTCCCTCACCTTCCTACCCTCAGTCTCTATTTATTTCTCTTCCTCTATCACCCTCTTTTTTCCTCTCTCCAGCTCTTTTCCTTTTCCAAACTGTCTTCCAACTCTCCCACCCTTGCCCCCAGACTTTCACTGTCTGAAATAAAGTCCCAATCATGGGACATGGTGGGAAGGATTACTTCAGAGACTCCTTCTCAGCCAAAAGACTCTATGACATTTACAGATCCAATATTTTGTCACTCTATGATTTTATTTTTCCTTTGCAAGTATTTTTAACAAACATCCAATTCTAAAATTACTCAAATTTCAATTATCATGAGACATAAGACTGCTGAATAAAATAATCTAGCATGGCCATTAAAAATAAGTTTCTTTAAAAATGTTTAAGAATAAATAAATGTTTTACAGAATCATGTTAGGATAAATTTTATTTCTTCTTTTGCTTATTAATCCGGAAGAGGGGGTGTGCCGTGTCATTTCCAAGTTTGCAGACAATGCTAAAAATGCTATTGAACAGAAAGAAGACGTCAAACTGACAGGGATAGGCGGCAGCAAAAAGATTCCTCAAGGCTGGCTGGGTGGGCGGAAGTGGCAGATGAGTCTCAGTGTGGGGAAGTGTGAGGAAATGCATCGTGGGGAAAAGCAGTTATCACACAATTCTCTCCCAGTTATCAGAGGCATGACACAGAAAACATCATTTCAGTTCAGCAATCACTATTATCTGCATATATAAATATTAGTACCCTATATAGTAATGTTTTAAAATATACCAAAAAAACTGTGTGTAAATAAATATACGCATATTTGTGCATATGTACTTTAATTCCATGCTATCTTACATCTTCACAATAGAGGAATTATATATGATTATTATACTGTGTACAGTTACATGTCATTTAAGATGAAGGAAATAAATATTCTTCTTGTTCTGAAAAAAACAAATAATGTAAAAAATAAGTCATACAAAGAAGGCAGATAGTGTAGTGTCACCTGCCATGATTTAAACAAAATGCTGTCTTCTACTCAGCACCAGAAATTAATTTAGATAGTGAACAGTGAATTCAACAAATAGTCTGTAAGATGGGCCTTTAATTGGAGATTAATTGCAAATAGAATTTCCATCTGACCCACTCCTGGACATTTACTAACCCCCCAGGCCCCTAAATAACATAGAAACATTAATCTAAAAGGATTTATGCACATGTTCATCATACCATTGTTCACAGAACCAAGATCCGGAAACAGTCCAAGAGCCCAAGAACACATGAATGAGTGAAAAAAATGTGGTCTATATACGCAGTGCAAACTCGTCAGTGATGAGAAAAGATGAAAGCTTTCAATTTGCTTCTACTTGGATGGACTTGAAGGGTGTCGTTATAAGTGAAGAAGCGATTCAGGAAGTAGAAGACAAATACAAGATGATCCTGCTTATATGCTTACTGTAAAGGAACAGGGAACGGTATGATACAATGCCTAATTGAAACAGACCCTAAGACAAGATTAATAGAACTGGAAACTGAGTCAACTAATGAGATGGGGGTGAGGGGGGAAGGAGGGGAGAAACCATGGAATTACCATGAGGAATCTTGATACTTTGTTGGAGGAATTGGTGTAGTCATCATTAACTATAAAGCAGTGACTTTAAACACTTTTGTAAACAAGATATTTAAACAGAAATATGACAGACCAATGAAACTCAGTATTCCATGTCCCTTAATAAAGACCCATGCTTGGAACCTTTCTTGCAGGTCTGGGGACATAGATTTGCTCCGTTTTGGCCCCACATATCAGTCAATATCCTCAATGCACTGACATTAGTATGTAGTCACTTGTGCTGAAATAAAGTGAGGCATCTTCAGCAGGTTGCAGTTAACTGTGTTCAAGCACTGAAACTACAGTTTGAGACTCTGAAGCATTGCAAGAATAGCAACAACAAAGGAACAAAAAGGAAAAAGTTTAAAAATTATTATTGAGACAGGACATATGGTGCAGAAAGGTGCTTACCTTGCATGCAGTCAACATGGTTTTGATCCTTAGCATTGGATATAATCCCCTTAGTGAAAAGGAGTGATCTCTGCACACAGAGCCATGAGTAATCCCTGAGCAATACTGAGTGTCATCCAAAACCCCAAATAAAATTATTGACAAATTTAATTATAAAAACAAATGCTATTGAAGGTATTGAATATTCTATTAGATGGTCCCTCTTGATGATTTTTACTGTACTATGTAGATCTGCTGCTCTTCACTAGAAAAAAATGGAGAGTATTTTAATCTTATCTGTTTCTTTTAATAACTTTATTTTTCATTGTGCTAATTTCTAGGAAGGAAAACATCAATTTTGCAACCAATACATAGCAAGTTTAGGGAAGTAAACAGATGAAAAATGTAATTTAATTATTTTGTTAATCAACTTTGAACTACATAAAACACAATCGACAGTGATAAAGAAGCTATAGCACCAACAATCCTGGACAGTGGTCATGATCCTCCACATCTTGACACTGAATACATCCTGTGGATCACTTTGTCCTATTACTTAACACTGTCTAATTTTTCAGCCCTGATTCTACCTACCTTCTGCATGTAACTTTAACTTGGATTCTTCTAGTTTCCATTTGTCTGTATCAAATGACCCTGTAGCGTTTTCCACTCTCAGTTGGCAGATGTGACTCAATCACATACATTAAGAGGAGTTGCTTGTACAAGTAAGACAAGAGCAGAATATTTCAGTTTCTTAAGCTTTTTCTCTGAATTTAATCATGCAACCCAATTTATGTTTTACTGGAGGCCAGCTTAATCATATGCATTAATGATTTGGCACACTTATGATATAATTTAAGGCAAACATTTGTTTCTAGAATATGGAGCCAAACAATTTGGAAATATTCTTCTTAATAGTAAGGATAGACTACATCTTAGCTGCACTATTCTTGTATTATGACTAGGATATAACTAATCTTGAGTATATCTTTTTTTTTTTTTAAATTTATTTATTTATTGAATCACTGTGGGAAAAGTTACAGAGCTTTCGGGTTTAGGTCTCAGTCATGTAGATACCGAACACATTTCCCTTTACCAATACTCATTTTTAACCCCGAACCCCAATAGACCCCCACCTCCCACCCCTCCCAATTCTTGTGAGGCAGATGAGTTCTAGTTAATACTCTATCTACTTTGACTAGATAGATTATTTCGATAGAAGATGCACAATTATTGTTTAGAGTTTACGACCCCCCCCCCCCAATCAGACATGCTGAAACAGCGTTGTGAAATGATTTGCTTTCTACAACTTGGTTTAAGAATAAAATGATGTCGCGCGGCCGCTATCGCGGCCGCGCGGTTTTGAATTTCTGCTATTTTACTTATTGACCCTGGAAGAATTTCTATTAAAAGTTAGCTAGTTAAGAGATTGATTTCTGTGCCCTGGAGTCGTGGCCGTGCCGGAGAGCCGCTCGTGGGGGGCAGCTGGCGACCTCGGTGGGGCGTGGGGGACGGCCCACAAAGCCCCCCTTCCCATGAGGTCCCCGCCGCTCCCCCGAGCCCGGCAATCTTGAGTATATCTTATGAAGAGAATGTGTCATTCCAAAAGAGAATTATTTCCAGCTAACAATAGATTTTAGGGTATAATATGAATGCACTTTTCCTTAACTTTCTATTTGGTTAGTTGTCATAATATTACATATTCAAAATGAATTTGCAGATGAACTTTGTATATATTCTTTCTGAACATGTCTTTTTTTTTAGTAAAGATACATTGGTTCAGTAGTATATCACTCAATATGTGGCAGACTTTATCTGCATGTTAAATGTTTCTTAAAATTGGAATTTGAATTTAATGTTTTGCTTGACTACCTTTATTTAAGGAAGAAAGCAATTCTATTATCTATACTTGATGACTAGAAAAGATGAGAGGCACATTTTTTGGTAAAAAATATATGAAACAAAGAATTGTGTTATTGTTTTTGGTTCACACCACTGGGTGCTTGGGGGTTCCTGGCAATACTTGGGGACCAAACAGTGCTGGGTACTGAACCCATGATTTTTGATGTATGCACATCATGTGCGTAGCCCATTGAAGTAAATATCTTTCTCTGGAGCAAATAACAATAAAAATGGTCAATTCTAAATATCTGCATTATTAGTGATGTTAGTAGTAGGAAGTAGGAAGTAGTGGTGGTAGGAAGAGTCCTTGGATTTTACCTAATCAAAACCATTCAGACTTTTAGTTTATTTTTTAATTTTAGGTTTTAGGGCCCTAACCTGCAGTGCTCAGTCAGTCACTCCTGGTGATTCTGGGGATTTAATTTGATCACTAAAAGCAAGCTCCATAACCCTTTTTCTATCTCTATGGCCTCCAAACTCTTCAGATTTAAGGAAAATAAATAGCTTGTTCTAAGAGACAAAAGTAATTCATGATAGAATTGGAGATACTAGATCAGAAAGTCTTTCCCTGCGTGTGATTATCTCCTGGTAGCAAACAGTTATTTTGAGATAATCTATTAGAATTTAGAGAGAGACTACCTCTCTCCTTTCATTAAAGTGACTTTTCAAACTAAACTGGTTTTGTGTGTCCAAGTCTAGAAGAGCACATTCTGTTTAAGCCACAGATGCAAATCAGTCTGCTGAGAGTCCTCTTCCTAAGGTTTGAGGAGAAGACACAAGACACTTTTTGTGTCTTCCCATCGTGGAAGTAGCTGGGAACTCTTATACAATCTTTTATAGGAGGTTTTCTGGTCATCTCAGAGACTATAAAACCCAGCTCCCAGAAGAGAACAGCGCAGAGTCTCCTGTCCCCGCCCCTGGCTGTCCTTGCCGGGGCCCCTCGGAGGGGAGTGGGTTGAGTTTCCCTCCCAGCCCCGATCAGGGCTCTGGTAGCCGAAGACCTCCAGAACCAGCCACCACCATGCTGAGACCACTCTCCACACGCATGAAGGTACTGGCAGAGGAACAAAGGCATGGAGATCCCGGGGCTGAGATCTCCAAGCCTGCTTGGATCGGGGATGAGCATCCACCACCCAGACCCTCCAAATTTCAGTAGGCAGGGGTCACACCCACCAACTGCTCCCCTTGCGCCGTGTAATCCCATCAATGGCCAAGACCCAGAGACTATAAAACCAGGCTCCCGGAAGCAACATCTTATTATCTCATTCCTACTTTGGACAAACTGGCAGGCTACCAAATGTAATCTCCCCACACAGCAGAGTCTGGCAAACTCCCCGTGGCGTACCCAATATGCCAAATACCAGTAACAATGATGGCTCTCATTCTCCTAACCCTGAAAGAGCCTTGAATATGGCACTTTTTAAAAAATCTCAGGGCTAGGACAAAGGAGACATTACTGAGGCCTGCTCGAGGCAATCGACGAACAACAGGATGGTCGTGATCGTGATTGTTTCTGGTCATTGTTGTTGTTGAGTCCATCATATAATGGACTCATGATACATGAGTCCATCACATGCAAGGCAAGCACCTGCACCACTTTACTATCTTCCTAGCCCCTATAGGAACTTTAATAAGATTGCTGATCCCATTTCTGAGGATTTTATTTAATCTTAACTGCCTTTAAAGTCTTCAATTCCTTTTATCATCACAAGAGAGTTTAGGTTTTCAACATACCAATTATTTTTGAGAGGTGGACACAAACATTTTCTATCATTCTCATCAGATATGTTGTTCCCTCTCTTTTTTAAATATCTGTGACAAATAATACCTTTCATTTGGCCTAAAGTTACAAGTTGCCTTTTCATCTGCTGTTCTGATCTTTTTATTTACAGCTAGAGACACTTGGGTCTCCACATTTATCAGTTATTCATTCACAGGGGGTGGGACAGGCCATATTCCTATGCTATCTCACCCAGTCTTCTTGTTTCACAGGCCTGCCTTTTGAATCCTGAACTTACTACAGGGAACGGAAGAGTGAGAGTCAGCCAGTGAATGTCTTCCCCCTGACTCAGGATGTTCTAAAGTGAATGGCTAGCTGTGGTAATATTTCACTGGATTATTTTTTTCCCCTTAAAATCTGCAGCTTTGCATTTCTTTCCTCTCATGCATTAGTTCTGCCACATTAAACAATTCTAAACCACTTGAATATTTTGATTTTAAAATATGTCTGGAGGTAATAAAGCTGAGGAAATATATTTACATATTAGAAAAATCTCATCTATGTTGGTTCTGCACAAGGTCCATTTGTGAGTACCTACCCTACAGCTGTTTTTTTTTAATAGAAAAGTGCTAATAATTTGTGCAACAGTAATAAAACAGTGGAGAATTTATAAGTAAAGAAAAAATGTGATTCTGCTACCTGAAAAATATTTCAGTGATAGTTAAAAGTATATATTAGAGTAAGTACATCAATAATTTACAAGAAAAATACTTTATATTTTGCTTTTTTTACTTCGATGTTGCAAGTATCATTACATTGATAATGCACTGTATCACTGTAGCACTGTCTTCCTGTTATTCATCAATTTGCTTGAGCGGGCACTAGTAATGTCTCCATTGTGAGACTTGTTACTGTTTTTGGCATATTGAATATGCCACGAGGAGCTTGCCAGGCTCTGCCGTGTGAACAGGACACTCTCTGTAGCTTGCTGGGCTCTCCGAGAGGGACAGAGGAATTGAACTCAGGTCTGCCGCATACAAGGCAAATGCCCTACCTGCTGTGCTATCACTCCAGCCCTAAATTGATAAATTCAAAGTTAATTATCCTTTAAAAATAAAGTACCTTAAAAATAATACACTGATTTTTGCTGAATATCTCACACTTGTATTATCCAACAAAACAAAATACATGAATGTGATTTCTTTTGAAAAGAGTGAGTGCGTGTGTGTGTTGGGCAGTGGATGGAATTGAGTCATGTCCAGCAAACTCCTAACTGCTCTCAGGAATCACTCCTAGCAAAGCCTAGGAGACGATATGCAGTGCCAGGCATAGAACACAGCTTGGCCACACGCAAGACTTTGCCTTTTAAACATAGAAACATTTAAAACTTTCTCTAAAATATATTTTTAATGTTAGCGATGGGCTGGATCGATAGAACAGTGGTAGGGTGTTTGCCTTGTGCACATCCAGCCTGGCCGAACAGGGTTCAATTGCTCAACCCCTCTCGGAGAGTGGGGCAAACTACAGAGAGTATCTCTCCTGCGCAGCAAAGCCTGGCAAGCTACCCGTGGTGTATTCAATATGTCAAACACAGTAACAACAAATCTCAAAAAAATGGAGACGTTACTGGGCCTGCTCGAGCAAATCGATGAACAACGGGAGGACAGAGATAGTGACAATGTTAGTGATCAACAATTCATTGCTGATATCAACTATAAAGAAGTTTAAATTATGTAAGACCTCTCCTAGTCCTACCAAAAGAATCTGGAAAATAGGATCATCAATTATTAATGCTTTTCAAGGAAGTCAAATTAGAGTGCATGGTTTTGAAAAGTAACTGGGGTGGAGAATTTATTTGTGAACTAGGAAATGAAATTTCATGATGTCCCCCAAGATCTTAGATCTCTAGGGTCTTTTATATTCCTGAAATACCTTTGTCCTGGACTATAAAAGTGACTTGGACAATATAGAGACTGCACTCGTTGAAAGAGTTTTGCTAGAAGGCAGTCATGAAGAGATTTACCATGTGAAGTTAAGATCCTAAGTCAATTGAGACCTTTTATCAAGTTTTCACTTATAATATTTTGCTTAATAATGGTTAAGTATACAATACGTATATACTTTCTGAAAAATGAATTAGGCAGTTTCATCACTGTGTGAACATTGGCATATACTTACACAAACTTCAAATACCACCTACCACACTCCTAAGTGATATGAGTCTATTACATGGTACATGTTATCTATCACTGATTGAAAAACCAGTAACATCGTATAGTGGCTGCTTACAAACTAATCAGGTCAGACACCTCCTATAGCCCCAAGAGTATAATATTTCCCTCTGGGTTGAAGAAGCAAGCATAATTGACAGAAAATAAATACTAAGGGAGTCTGTGAGTAGATCTTTTCTCATTCAATTCTTTAGTGACAGAGAAACTGAACTAGCATCCACTCATTTGAGATCTGGAAAGAGACTAGCCATCATACCCAGATTTTTGACACACAGAAATGGAGAGATCACAAATGCCAATTATTGAATTTGTGGCTGTTTCATAGACAGCAATAGAAGATTCAAGTAATTACTCGTATTCAAAAGTCCCCTCACACACACACACACATCTAAAAGTACCCTAGGGCAACATTTTCCACAAAATGCCTTAGTCATTGAGAAGTAGGAAGCAGGTACTGTCAGACTGAAGGAGTTCTGTCAGTCAAATCCTGAAAGGATTAAACTCTTTACTTTAGGAACTGAGCGGGCTTCTAGCCCAGAAAAGAAGTGATAAGAGTATAATACATATGCACACACAGGTGTGTCATCAGGCTCCAGCTCTGGAAGGGACTTCAAAGTTCTTTTTGTTTTGCTAATTTATGCGTGGACTCAAGGTGGAACTGAATAATTGAGAGAGTTCTTAGCAAATATCTGAGTCACTGTAAGATCCTGCCCTATGAATGCACAATTTTTATTATAGTTGGAGTCCCATGCAATCTTATTAGGGTTCAGCGAACAAGATAAGAAATTATTCAGTATTCCTTGTATCATTGTTGCTTTTTCTTGATAAATCGGTGATAACTCTCAGACACATTTGGAAGCTGAAGAAAAATGGATTTTTTTAACAATGCATTGAATAAACATCTTCTGCTTGAATGTCTCCTATACTTCACTGACTTCAATACAGTGGAAGTTTATTGACGTATGTACTGCAAGCTATGTTTGAATGATTGCTTCATATATTATGCTATGCTACATTACATCGTGTTCCTTTTCTGCTTTCATAGCCCAAAGACTTATTGGAATCAGTTGTTTCAGACTCATAAAATATACATGACTTAGAAAAAAAATGTACCAAGAATTCACCAGTCTTTTGAAACTGCATCCTTGATTATTTGTTGAAATTCATTTCATTTTCTATCATTATCGCAGTGCATGCTAAATTCTACCATAGAGTATAAACCGACAATCTGCTCAGTGAGGCAGTTTGTAATAAGTTAGCATGAAACAACATTTTCAGTGTTATGGTTTGTTGGCTTTAAAAAAAAAAAAGTGAGCACCCATAAAACAGAAAGTTTGTTTCAAAGTGTGAATTCTAAAATGAGCCTTTTTCAAAAACAATTCCATCTAAAACTTAATTAAACTGTCCTATCTTTATCAATAAACTACGTTACACACAGTAGACATTTTTTAACAGGAAGATTTATGAATCTAGTGAAGCAGTAGGGGTGTGGAGAAAGTGCAAAGAAATCAAATGTTGGTATTCAAAGTTTGGGCTATGTCCCATTATACTCTGCTCTAACCCTATACTCTGTCCTCTTTGCCATGTTGCAATCCATGTACATGGACCTCAAGATGTATCTGCACTTCTAAGGCTTTTCAGCTAGTTTGCTAGGTGGTGGGCAAGGATGAGAAAATAGGATAGAAGGATGGATGGTGAGGCCAGTAACTTCTCTGGTAACTTCTCAAAATGTGGTCCTAAGTTTTCTTTCTGTCAGGCCACTATAGAGTGATTGCTTCAACAGGAAGGATCATAACTCTTCTTAAGAGTCTTTCTATAAGATACTCTCCTTAGCTTTTAGTATTCATTTTAAGATGGTAAGACTTCTCACTATAGTTTAGCATCATATTATTTTGCCTCACACCTACTTGTACTGTTGTAAAGAGTATTGTTGTAAAATGTGCTTAATGGATCATCGTCAAAGGTGAATGTGCCAATTCTTTTTTGCAGGGACTCATGATGGCATTCTTATTGTTCTTGGGTGTGTCATTTATGACCCCTAAATGCATATCCTTTTTTTTCCTTCTTATTAAAACAAGGAGTCAATATTCTTGTTCCATGTCTTTATGACTCTGTTGGGAGTAAAACAAACAAACAAACAAACAAACAAAACCACACAGTAACAATATGTAACTGAATGCTTTTAAAGGTCTAACATTTTCATTTTTAACATGTATGCCAATTACTTTGCACTACATTTTCAAAAGTATGCAAGAGAACACAACAATAAATTAAGCATGACATCTGTAAACTATTAGCCATAATAGAAATACTAGTGAAAACCAATATGAAAACTAGCAAGATGTTATGCAAGTTCAGTATGTCTCGACTTTGGGGAGATGAATGGTGGAAACTGGTAGAAGATGCCAAATGAATCGCTTTCAAATAGCATATATTATCTGCAAAGGATTTGGAGAAATAGACTTACTAATCTAGACTGCATGGATTGTAAGCAAGATGAGGGGCTTTGACTGGCCTTACAGCTACCTCAGGCTCAAAGTGTTCAAGAGACTTCTGTATATGTTAGATTTCAAAGTCACTCCATAATACAAATTTTCCACTCTTCTAATTCAGCAGTAACTTCTCAAAATGTAGTCCCAAAACAAGGAGTGCCAACATCCTTTAGAAGTCGGTATGAATGCAAACCTTCAGCCCCACTCCTCACCTGTTCGGCAAGAATTCTTGGGGTTTGGGGGCCACAATCCTTAAACAAGCTCTCTAGGTGGTTGACTCTACTCTGAGGTTGAACCCTTGTTACACTGTGAAAATATTTTCAGAAATTGGGTATGGGGCCAGCACAGGGAGGCCTCTGAGCAGTTTCCCTTACCACAAATGACAGCATGTCACCCTGCTCCTTTCTCAAATGCCAACAGATGGGCCCAATGCCTACAGGATTCCAGCTTTATTAAAATACACAAATGGTAGGAGAAACTTAAATTACTTTTTTTAAATTTTCAATTTTTGAAAACAGTAGTCCCAAATGTTGCTTATTTTTTATTTATTTTTTTTAGCAGCCACATCTGGTAGTGCCCAGAGACTGGTCCCACCTCAGTGCTCCAGGGTTGCACATGGTTATGCTTGGAGCACTATATACTATGTGAGGGATTGAACCCAGACCTCCTGCATGCAAAACATGTATATGAGACCTTTGACTTATCTCTTTAACCCTTTTCTTTATATGCAATTATGTTGGGATATTGACCATACTGACTCATAGGAAACCAGCATGAGAATCCAATTTGTATTCATGTTATGTGATCCTAAAGTCTCGCAACTGTATGTAACATCAACTTTCTACTCTGAATTTGGAATAGCAACATCCATTTTGGAGGATAAAGTAGGATCCTACTAATGAACTAGGAAATCACTGTTTTACTTCTGCTTTCATTAACTATTAGTCATTGTTAAATGCTCAGTACAAGGTAAACAGACATTATCTTCATCTGCTAGTCTAGATTGAATTTCTTTCTCATATATTGATATAGTTTCATGAGGCACCTGTTTTCACCCCAAAGGCGGGTTGCTATTTCATCTGATTGGAAATTACTTAGCACTATCACTGCACTGTCCTCCTGTTGTTCATCGATTTGCTCCAGCAAGCCCAGTAACGTCTCTATTTTGAGACTAGTTGTTACTGTGTTTGGCATATTGAATACATCATGAGTAGCTTGCCAGGCTTTGCCGTGCGGGCGAGATACTCTCGGTAGCTGGCCAGCTCTCCGAGAGGGGTGAAGGAATCGAACCTGGCTCGGCCAGGCTGGCTGTGTGCAAGGCAAATGCCCTACAGCTGTGTTATCGCTCCATGTCTGGTAAAAAATATGCCTTGAAAAAGGAAAAAAAAAACATGTTTTCTATATTGAATGCATAGTAACATGAACTCAGTAAGTTATTTTTAATGAATGCATGAGACGTCCTTGAAAGCAATGACCGGAACTTTCTAACAAAATCACATGAACAAAAAAAAATATAATAATGAAAAGTTCTTGAATCTTTCAAAGTAAACCTATCTGATTATCTAAATGAATAAGGACATGCTCTACGTCTCTTTCCTTATGGGATTTCAAAAAAGTAAAACATGAAGATGAGAGCTTTGGCCTTTAAATACTTCTTCAACCAGCCAAGCTCTCGTGCTGTGATTTAATCATATTGTCCTGTGTTTTATCCTTAAGTCTCCATCTCAGTACCACCTGGGGTGCCTTGCCTAGTTCTGACTTTAACTCTGGCAATATTGCACCTGTTCTGCCACCTGCCCCCTCTGCAGGTTTATTGTTTTCTAGTCCTAAATCTTGAGACAGCCTTCATTTGGATCGTTCTGTTTTATCCTTGGCTGTGAAACTGTCTGCCTTCCCCCTTCCTTCCTTCCTTCCTTCCTTCCTTCCTTCCTTCCTTCCTTCCTTCCTTCCTTCCTTCTGTCCTTCCTTCCTTCCCTTCTTCCTTCCTTCACTCCTTTCTTGCTCCCTTCCTCTCTCCCTCCCTTTCCCTCCCTTCCTTCCTTCCTTTCTTTTTCTTTCTTTCTTTCTTTCTTTCTTTCTTTCTTTCTTTCTTTCTTTCTTTCTTCCTTCCTTCCTTCCTTCCTTCATCCCTTCCTTCCTTTCTTCTTTCCTTCCTTTCTTTCTTTCTCTCTTTTTTCTTTCGTTCTTTTTTCTTTCTTTCTTTCCTTCTCTCTATGCTCTTTCTCTCCCATTTTCTTTTTATTTCTCTCTGTATCTCTCTCCTTTTTTTCTTTCTTGTTTTCCATTTTTAATATAAATATTCTATATTACTATTACTCTCAGAGAGTCCAGCAAGCTACTGAGAGTATCCTGACCTCATGGAAAAGCCTGGCAAGCTACCTGTGACATATTTGATATGCCAAAAACAGTAACAACAAGTCTCCCATTGGAGACGTTACTGGTGCCCACTGGAGCAAATCCATGAACAATGGGAGGACAGTGCTACAGTGTAGTGTTACTATTAATCTATCTACAGTATAATAAAAACTCACTATGTTTCTTTCTTTAACCAGTCATCTGTTCTCGGGCACTAGGGTTTTTTCCAGATTTTGGCTATTGTGAATAGAGCAGCAATGAACATTGGTACATCTACACGATGGAGTACTATGCAGCTATTAGAAAAGATGAAGTCATGAAATTTACATACAAGTGGTACTACATGGAAAGTATCATGCTACGCAAAATGAGTCAGAAAGAGGGGAAAGACATAAAAAGATTGCATTCATCTGGGGAATACAAAGTAACAAATTGGGAGACTAACACCCAAGAATAGCTGAGATAAGTACGAGGAGGTTCACTCCATGGCTTGGAGGCCAGCCGCACATGCTGGGAGAGAAGGCAGCTCAGATAGAGAGGGAAACACCAAGTAAAGGGTGTTGGGAGGATCCTCCCAGGATGAGAGATGCATGCTGAAAATAGACTAGAGACTGAGCATGATTGCCACTCAATGCCTCTTTTGCAAACCACAGCACCCAAAAGGAGAGAAAGAACAAAAGAGAATGCCCTGCCACTGGGGTGGGGTGGGATGGGGGTGGGTGGGAAAGATGCTAGGAGCATTGGACGTGGAGAATGGGCATTGGTGGAGGGATGGTTACTCAATCATTGTATAACTGAAATCCAAGCACAAAAATTTGTAAGTCTACAACTGTACCTCATGGTGTTTCACTAATAAAAATTAAAAAAAAAACCTTTCTATGTGTGTGGGGAGAAGGTGGGAGCAAAGAGATAGTATAGAAATTAAATTACATACCTTGTATGTAGCTGACTCTACTTTGATCTCAGCCACCACATGTTTCCCAAGCAGTTTTTGGTGCAGCTCTGGTGACCTTTTAATCATCATATATCATAGAGGAGTCCAAGGGACTCTCTGGCACTGCAGAGTCCAAACAGCAGCACACTCAATGCCCTAGAATTCTCCAAGAGAGGCATATGGACCTTCTGAGCACCACTTTCCCACCATCTCATAATTTAAAAAAATTTGGCTATATGCAAATTTTTATAGTCATTACAAATGATGAGACTTCCAAATTGCCTTTCTATATATCGAGTTCCTGCTTGAGCAAATCGATGAGTAACAGGATGTCAAGTCATCAATGATATTGAGAGATGCCAATCATCAATCCACTTTAGTATCTATTAAAAATTATAAAAAGATTCTGGGATCATTTGACTATAATTGACTCCAGAATGACAAATATATAGCACCTTTCCCAATGCTGGTAAAATTTGGGTATGAAAGGAACTCAAAAAATGCCAATCAATCTCAACATTATGAACTTATGACTATGTCTTTGGTGCTTCCCAAGAATATATTGACTGTGGTTTACACACATGCTAGCAAGACTGAACATGCTTAGTGCCCAGCAGTGTAGTTTTAACAGTGGATTCCTTGACCAATAGCATCAGCACAAACAGAAAATTTCAGAAATGCTAAGTCAGAGGTGCTAGCTGTGATGAATGACTAAGATTCTTTAAGGTGGGATCGAGCCCCTAGCTTTTGACAAGACCCCCCCCCCCACCAGATGGTTCTGATACACACTCATATACTGGCCAGGCACATCTCAATGTTGGCACTGTAGTGGAATATAATTTACTAGGTGGAGTGAAAGTGATAAGCAGAAACCAATGTGACCTTAAAGCCTATTTTGGTTGTGATCCCAGGGTCATCAACCACAGACATTGTTTAAGATGCTAAGTATTTGCAGGGAGTCCAATTCATGGCCACAAGTTATTTATGTCCTTTTCACGAGGGGTCACTGGGTGCCTTGCATTTTCCCAGATGACACCAACTATCTATCAATGTATGAAAACTTAGACACCCACCAAAGTGTAGTAGGCATGGGAATCAGAACCCACCGTGACAGTTTCTACAGAATCCTAAACCATGATCATTTGAATCCCTGGATCACTTGCTCCTCCTAATCCCTGAATGTGACCAGAGCAGAGGTTTTTATCCCTTTTCTATGCCTCATAACTTTTCTCATTGCTGTAGTTAAGTGTTTAGGCAAAACTCTTTCTCTCCACACACCACCTCCAGGTTCACACCTTATCAAAAGGAAATACTTGAATCAGGGAGGAGCAAGAAAAAAGTACATTGGCTTTCAGCATCAGGAACTGAGTCTCTAAACTTCAAACAAATAAACAAACAAAAAAATCAATCACTTCTCTGGAAAATGAACCCATCCATGCTTTGAATTTCTTCCTTCTTGTAACTTCTGTAGGAAGGCTACTGGACCAGTATCCTTTAGGCATACTTGGTTATAAAACACAGCTCTTCACTCCATACTGTGAAAACTTGAGCAATTTATTTAGCCACCTGAGTCAGGACTGGGTCACAGTTTTCTCATATGGAAAGTGTAGAAAACGATTTCATCCCAGATTTGGATGCAAAAGAGAAACAGTTAACAGGGACTAAAACTTTTGTCCCTGTATCAGGAGCTCAGTAAACATGTCTTCTCAATCGTTTGAACCTTGCCTGGACACTCTGTAAATGGGATACAAATTGGTCAAATAATACTCAACTATATTTTCTTGTGCCTTAGGCGGCTGGTTCTAATGGAACCAGAGAATCATCTGGTCCTCTATATACCCATTCATCATCTGCCTCACCACCCAGCCTTTCATCCATCTTTTAAGTGTAAACTCGGCATCTATAGTGTGTCTTAGGGAAACTCAGGAGATAGATTTGGATGTAAAAAATTCCTTTCCACTTTTGCCTCCTCCACTGAGACCCCACCCACAGTGTTGCTCCCCACTCTGTTGTTCTGTGAACAACATGACAGAATTCATCCTACCTCTCCCTGTGCACAGTTCTTTGGGTTGCTAATAAAAATTGAATTGATCATAATAAACTTTGAAGTCTTTTGTCTATTATTCCTTCATTTACCTATTAGAATGTAGTAAATTCTCCTCCACATACACATGTATAGCATCTACTAGAATGATCTGCATTTAGCAGACTTTCCATTTTTGTTGTTAAAACACTGACTAATAAAACAAGATGTACAATTCTCCTGTGTACCCCTTCTCCAACAAAACGTCACTCTACTTGAAAAAAAGGTGTAAGTATAAAAGTCTTTATCTTTCAAGTTGGTTGCAATTCTTCTCTAATAGCTTGCATAATTGTCTGCAATTATTTCCCATAATCTATGACAAAAATCTCTATTTATTAGTTAGACTAAAAATCTCTACTTATTTGTTAAACTAAAAATCTCTACTTATTTAGTTTGACTTTAAGTCCAAAGTAAATACAATTTTAAGAATTTTGGGGTGTGTGTTTATCAGTGAAAGAGAGGGTGAGAGAGATATTTGGGGCCACATTTATTGGCTCTGTGTTCAGGGAACAATTTGATGCCAGAGATTGAACCCAGCCCTCCCGTATGCATGGCATGTGCTCAGCCCATTGAACTCTCTCTGACCTATATATTTTAATAATTTTTAAAATAAATTTAAAGGCAATTTTGTAAGTTTTATTAAATTTTAATTTTTAATGAAATACATTTTTGAAGTGTATTATTTTTTAAGTAATCGCAAAGGAATAGATCAAGAAGTTACAAAGATCTTTACATAAAAACCTCGAAATTGGAGCCATTTCGAAATGCACCAAATGCCTGCAATGTCTCCCACAACCAACCTCCCCACCCCCACACTGCAGTGTTCATTAAAGTCTTTAAATGAAGTAGTCAAACTACTGGATCCCTGTAATCAGTGACCACTGAACCAGCAAATGGAATAACAGATCATTTGGAGAGCACTGAGTTTCATTTGTTTACAGCCTAAACTATAAACCTTTCACAAGAAGGAAAGACAGCTTCTCAGGGCACAAAATTCCTTCTTGGAAACCTGTGAACAAGAGTTCCACAGAATAGTCACATTTTGGCTTTGTCTGCTCCAAATGATCACCTGATGCCGAGAATCATTTTTTTTTTCTTAGCAGATGCTGGCTAATTCAAGATAGATCTTATGTTTACATCCCTCGACTACCCTCTGTGTGCCACCCACCAGAAATGTGTGCAGTGTCTGAATAGCCACCATGAATATGCACTTTCTGTTCTACCACCCTGAACTAGTTTTGCATTTTTCATGTGACTAGCTTTTACTTGGTCTCAATGACACTACTTCAGACAGCCTCAGATATGCACTCTCTGGGCAGTCTGATGCGGGACATTCTTTCCTCGTCTCCCTGGTGTCTTTCCTACTTATAGTCGGGTTATGTTGTATAAGACTTAGCATTTAGGTCCACCCAATTAGATTAGAGCATTCATCAAGTCAGGAAGTGGAGCTTTCATTATTTTGCCTCCGGGATTTTTTTAAAAATCATCAACAAGTAAAATAGATTTGAAATCCATAGGTGATCATATTCAAATTGATATTTTTAGCATGGATGGAGAAAACTCAAGTTATGGGCAGAGACAACGCTCAGCTTTTTAAGTCTTGTTACTTACAGCAACATGATCCTGATCATGACCAAATAATCTAGGGAACTTTCAGTGATCTATTAAACTAGTCTTGTAAATTATAGAAAGAATGAGATATGAAATAAGAAATGTCTCCATTATCCCATGTCCTGAGATCCAAGTCCCTGAGATCATCCTTCCCATTGGCCTATATACCATTATATCCCAGTGTAAACATTGAAGAACCCTGGTATTTCATAAAAGGGGAAAATACTTCTAATAAGCTAAATAAATGCATAAATAAATAAGATAAGAAGCACACAGGTATTAAGAATGGATGCTATATACTTCTCATCCTCAAAACAACTTCTTTTAATCAATATTGCTCTGCCACCTAACTGATAACTCAATTTCTCTCTTCCATATTTCAAACATTTGCATGATTAAAAAGAATTCATACTTAATTTAATTTTCCATGAACATGGCAATGTCCCAATAAGCAAGTATATACTAACTTAATTACTAAATATAAAACTTATCAAATAATCATTATCATTATGGTCGTTATCTTTTCATTAATGAGGAAACTATAACACAGAGATTTAGATAATGCTCTTAAAATGACACAGTAATAAATCTGCAGAGACATAATTTAAACACAAGTAACCCAAGTTGAAGGGTGGTATTCTATGTAAATCATCATACTCTATTGATGAAATTCTGTTTTACATCCTTCCATCCTTTACCAAAATTCTTAAAAGAACCCTTTTTTTCAGCTTTCATTTCTCGTCTCTATTTATTCTGCATTTCACCACAAATCAGTCATAGTTTTATTTTTTGCTTCAGTTTTCTATCATGTTCAACCCAATATAGTTTATTAACCGCCACCTTGTATAACCATCTTCGTTTCTGACAGTCAATGCACACTCAACATTCCAGAAATTAAGAGTGACATTTTTCTCTTACTACCTGTTGTTTCTCCTTTTGTCTCTGGCAATAGTAGCACTGTTCATCTATTTCCACCAGCTATACATCTGGGCATTCTGCACACCTACTTTCACCCATGACATGAATATTGTTAAAGCATTTCAAGTTTTCAGATGTCATTTTAACTTTCAACTTCAATTTTTATTTTCATCCTCTGCATTAATAAAAAGTCATAATCTGAAGTTTGCTCCCAAATGAGTTTTGGTTTTCTGACCCATGATTTTCTACCAGAAACTTTAATTCTAGCTGTTTCTTCTAGGAGAGCTAAAGAAGACATTGAGCTCTTCCAGATGTTCTCCAAAGGGATAAGCATGGTGATCTTTTAACTGCACCTTTCTTCCTAAAGGTCATGTGGCATAATTGAAAACACACTCCCCTACTTCTCAGAGAACTGGATTCTAGCCCTACTTTGTTTCTCTGACCAGCTGGGATAAATCCTATGACCATCTGATCTAGCTGATCTTTAGTTGCCTTCTGTTAATTGCTGGCATGAACTCTCCTGAATGCCTCACCATGGGTTGCAGCTAAGGGCACTGTGTATTTAAGAGCTCTAGGCACAAGATGCTGCTTACCCCTTTGACAAAAGGCTGAAGATGCTCTCACAATTTCCGGGACAGTCATCACCATCAGATTCAATTGACAATGACATGGACACATGACAGATTAATTGATCTTTTCCTCCTGTCCTTCTAATGATTCAATAAAGACGACATCCATAGAATGAGCATAAAATTTTCTTAGTCCTTGCCTCTGCTGCTAAAGACCCATGCTTTTCATGTGTCTTTACAGCCACTCATGTACTTATTGCACACAACCATTAATGATCAGAGAGAATGCAAGTTCCTGCCTCTAAGAATCACTCTATTGGTGATGTCTTCAATCCCTTGATTTCCATACTTTTCACTTCTATGAGGTCCAATTCTGCACAAAAGTTTTTAGACCATCTAATAGTAAGCCAATTCTGTTAACTATGTTTTCCTCATAGCTGTATTGAAGAATTAGTCCCCATATGAAAGTTTTAAGAAGAAGGATCTTAGGAGAAAGGCTATGTATGTTTAGTTGAAAGGCAGAACCTGTGATGAGGTGTGTCCTTAAAAAGAGAGGCACTAAAGAACTTTCTTTTCTGTTTCCCTCCATGATGACACACCAAAGAAAGGGCATGTGAATGCATACAAAGATGAGGACATTTACCAGCTAAATAAGAGTTCTTAGCAAAACTTTACCCTATTGACACTCTGACCTTAAACTTCCAGCTTCAAGAATTGTGAGAAAATATTTTTAAGCAGCCTAGTTTATGCTTTTTTTGAAAACCAAAACTTTCACTATTCCCTTAGTACCAGATATCACCTATGCACAGGACTGTATTGTGGGGACAAGGGCCTGACTTATAAGAGAGTACACCTTGGATGTTTAATCTGTTGATTTGATCATTCATAACTAAAGTTAAAGAAAGACCTAAAGCAATATCATAAACAATCAGAGTTGATAGATAGCTCAGTTGAAGTTCCTATAGCCTTGTGTTTCTGAGAAGATAGACTTATCTGTGGATTTATTTGCAACAATTTTTAGTGTCTTCCTTTTTGTTGGCCACTGGCCACTGTGTCAGGTGATAAAGATATCAAGAACAATACTAAAACCAGAGTCCCTGACTCATGGGATTCATAGGAAATAGCTGTATATACTAGGAAATAGAAAATAACTATGGTCAGCTTAAAGTTCACAAGTCAAGACAAAGTCTCATGATCCAAAATCCCACATTTAATCATAGTTTTTGTGGGGGTGGGGTGAGGAAGAGGGGGATGCTCACTGCTACCTGAGACTGCCCCATTCGCAAACCACCCTCCTTCCAAGTCAATTATATCCTTATAGAAGATGAAAGAGATAATCTTCCAGAAGGTAAAAAAAGGGCTAGACCTATTTAGGGGGTAAGGCTAAATTATTTCCACGGAAATTGTAGGAGTATGTAGCAACAGAATTCTAGGGAAGTTTGACAGGGCCCTGAAAAGCTACAGACATGGAAATGATGTTATATTGAGGCAAGTATTATTATTATTATTATTATTATTATTACCTTAGAGATTCACTTTAATAAGTTCCCTACTGGCCACATATTTTCTGTGGACATCAGTTTTTCCTCTATGAAATGGAGAGTATAATTCTATGTTATATGGAGTTGTTGCTTAGAAGCAGATTCTTAAACATCTAACATAGTCCTTAGCATTAAGCAGGTGATCAGTAAGTGACTTTTTTTCCTGTTCACTTCCATTTCTTTCTTTCTTACTAACAAAAGTGGCTACTGAAGCCACCAATATCTCGCCTCCATCAAGCATCCATTTCTGCCTCCAGCAGAACAAGTATAACAGGAGAAATCCCCCTTATTTTAAACACACTCAGAGATACTTTTTCAAAGATCTACTCTCCGATGCTCTGCTAGTGATTTCAACAGCTGTGAGTCAAAAGGAACTATCACAAGGGTGTGATTTCCATAGCAACTGCCATGGTTACAGGGGAGCACAGAAGGGAATGGGGAGGCAGCTTCTTGCTCACTCTCTTCTCATATTAAATATTCCAAGGGTATTTCAAGGGTCATTCAACAATACTCTCCAGAGAGATGATTCATTTCTTTAACGGAAAAGATCCTAGTGATGATGCTAAACAACTTGGTGAAGGCTCTGAAAGTCTCGGGTCACTCAAGTAGTTAGAAAATCAATAATGAAATGGATCACTTTATGGGTGATAGTTTTACCACTGAATCACCGGATCTGGATGACCAACTACCAAAAATTATGAAAGTATTTGGGAGGCGGGAGCGTGGGAGAGGAATGGGGTATGGAGGTGGGAATGCTTGTGTGATGAGTTGGAGCTATGATTCAATTGACTTTTAATTGACTTTTAAGACTCATCCCACCCTGAGTCAAGAATAGTAATTTTTAGGCACCTATGTAAGCCAGTAGTAGGATGCATTACATGGTCTAGATGAAGATTGTAAAAGAAACACTCTTAATTCTCAGAAGCCAAGTCTCACTTGTACACAGAATGAAACTATTTAATGATTTAAAAGGTAATAGGTAAAGGCCCTCCCGTTGATCATCGATTTGCTCGAGTGGGCCCAGTAACGTCTCCATTGGAGACTTTGTTGTTACTGTGTCTGGCATATCGAATACTCTCGGTAGCTTGCCGGGCTCTCCGAGAGGGGCGGAGGAATCGAACTCGGGTTGACCATGTTGGCTGCGTGCAAGGCAGACGCCCTACCCGCTGTGCTATCGCTCCAGCCCTTAAATCTTAATGATTTAAAGAGAAAAAAAAAGAAAGAAAATATTTAAGACTAGAGAAGTGGTCTCTAACTGGAGCAACAGGAAAACTGTCTGAACATGACAGTAGTCACCTGCTATATAGCATGCACTATGTTAGCAAGGCTTACCACCAATTCCACACAGATCTCGACTTATTACTGTTACAGCTTAAGATTTCAGGATCTGGGCTCTGCTTACTCTTCTTGAAGTGGTGTACCCTCTCTTACTTCCTGATTGATACTGTGTAAGATTTTCATTTTGTCTGAAATAAAATTGGTAACAATGCATCTTCTTTTCTCTCAGCTTTTAGTTATGTATTGTGATGTATAATACCATTAATAATAGAGTTTCAGTCATCTGATGTTTCAACATCATACTTACCACCAGGGCGTCAAGTGTCCTCCAATCAATGACTGGTATAGTCTTCTTCCATGCAATGCCATGTCTTCTCAGGTGGCAGCTCAAGCATTAGCTCCTTTAGGAAGTTTGGCCCATTCCTCAGGTCAACCGGAGAGCTCTGTCTCTATACAAGGACTTTTAACCTACTTTCTCCATTCTGGAAGAGGCCTCTACCAATAATAACTCAGAGTCACCATCCAGAGCATTCCCTAATGGTTGTACTGCTATTCTTGATTTTGCTTCTGTCCAAGTACTCAGTACTATCTACCAGGAGAGCAGTTAATGGAATGGCTTTAATTGTGCTATAAACCAGGAGTACTGATAATAAATAGGGATGCTTCATTAATCGTTCTATGCCTGAAGTGACTAACACCTAATAAATAAAGAATCATTTGTTGGAAGATAAAGAAATTCAAAAAGAATATGTGTTGTATAAGTTTATGTTAGATGAATAATTCAATCTTATCAAAAAGATAGATTTTATAGCTCTTTATACACAGACTATTTCATTTTGGTTATATTCTTATTGTATTTTCTATGTCACTGTAACAAAGTACTGAGAGACAGCAGAGTTCTCTTTTTGTCTGCCTGCCTGTCTGTCTGTCTGACTGTCTGTCTGTCTGTCTCTGTTTCTGTCTCTGTCTCTGTCTCTCTCTCTCTCTCTCTCTCTCTCTCTCTCTCTCTCGGAAATCAGAAGCTAAGATCAATGCATTAGTAGGGCATGCTTTCTTTGCGGTCTCTTGAGGGATGCATTTTTCTCCCTCTCAGCTCCTAGTAGCCCAGGACTTTCCTTAGCTTCTAGATGTTCCATGGCTTATTTTTCCTTTCTGCCTATATTTACATTTCATATTCCCTCTATGCATCCTTGTGTCAATTCTCTCTCTCTCTCAAACACACACACACACACACACACACACACACACACACACACACTCCCCATCCCCCACACCCCCTCTCTTATATAAGTATGTGTTAGAACAGGAACCCACCCTACTCCAGTAACTTGTCATTTCAAATGAGCTATTTACAATGATAATGATGATCCTCTTTTCAAATAAGGTTACATTCTAGGGTGTTGTGGTAAGACTTCATATACAGAACACAACTGTGCTTATAACTGCTTTGTCACCTTGTCTGGTCATAAAGATTTTCACCTACTATAGCATCTCTGCTTTGAATTATCATTAGGACAGAGGCTTTCTTTTTTGCTTGCTTGATTTTCATTCATTTTTTTGTTTGTTTTATAGCTAAAAAATCTTATTTTTTTAAGTTGTATCTTAATTAATAATTAAAGTTGTTCCTTAAAAATATATTTGTGATTTAGAAATGCGTGGATCAGGTGCCTCTGACCCTTGGTTTATCAAGCTCTGAATATTCACGGCTAAGGAAGCAGAAAGCCCCAACACACACTCAGTTCTGCACCCAAGTGACAGAGGCACGAATATCTTCAAAGCATATGGAAAGCGGGGCGATGCAGAGGTGTACTGGGAGCCAGGATGCAGCTAAGAACTCTGGCATGCAGGGGAGGGACAGAAATAACCATCAAATCTCTTCTCTGCAGACAACCCTCCGTGAAGAGGCTCAGCAGACAAGTGGCAGGAGTAAACAGGACACAGATCTGGGCTTGCAACCCGGACAGGTTGTGGCTCCAGATGGCGAAAATAAAAGAAGTAAAGGGACCACGAACAACAACCTAGTTTTATTCCCTTTGAAATTTTACAAAGTTTCCTTTAAACTCCCTTCTGAGATTCCCCACAGCACAAAAGTGAGGACGGGCGGAATCAGCAGTGAAGTGGCTCAGCCAAGAGCTGGCCTGAGCCCCTGTGTCCTGACACCTGGACTCTAGGACTCTAAGAAAGTCCTTGGTGGATTTTTGCAAGAGGTTTAGGTGACAGGCTGTCAGGCCTGTGCTGGGACTTCTCTTCCTCTTGGAATGAGTGTGTTTGAGTTGCAGAGAGACCAGACAGCTGGGCTGGGAGACGTATGACTTCCTTGGACAGTCATTGTCTTAGAGAAGCTTCTGGAAGGGTGCCTGGCAGGAGTTCCCATAGTGCTGCCCACGAACCAGAGGTTCCAGAGACCTGAGACCAGGAATAAGGGCAGGGACCAGGAGCAGGGCAAGGATAGTGTTGTTCTCTAAATATCCTTCTGCAAAGACACAATCTCCCGGAATCCTGACAGCTTCCCTGGAGTTCACTCTGGGTGTGGAAATTGGAAAGTGAGCTCTAAAAGAAGTATTAGGACTTTCGGGTGGGGAATCAAGTTTATCCTAGAAGATTGTCGCCATTGCCCCAGGAATGGTGCTGGACGCTTTGCAAATCAAGTTCTCATGTGATCAGCAAATCTACTGCCTTTGCTGGAGAGAGAAATCTTAGGTGAGCAGAAATGTGGAAAGACATGGCTGTTAGAAACATCCATGCAGAGTAAGTCTTGTTCCCTTAATTGTGTATGCCTTTATCTTGGTTGAAAGAAAGACAAGATATATTTGTAGGCAGGGCTTTGACAAATTCTAAACCAAGAATGAAAGTCAGCTCTCTAAGGAGCTGTCACCTCTCCAAGGAACAAAGTATCTTAGAAACCCAGTGGAATGAGAGAACCTCTGAGTTCTATGGAAATATGATGTGGTATGTGCAAAGGCATGAGAGTTGCCTGTGCTAAAGAGATCCCAAGCACTTTTCTCCCTTATGATTTTGCTTTACAACTTTATAGGACTCCCTTCAAATATCCAATAAAGATCACATCATATTTTCCAAATTATAGTTCTAAAATATAAGCCTCAAGGTTTTTTAGTATTGTAACAGCCAACCTCTGGAATTTGAGATGAATTAACACATCAAGAATAGACTGGTTGTGCTAAAAAGGTTCTTGAGCTTCTGATGACTGATGGGACCAGAATCCACATGACCTTGTTAGTCACCTTCCATCTCTGTGCCTGTCTCCTCAATATAAAGATGGCATCTCATACACAATACCGTTTTGCTGAACAAGTGGACACAGAGGTGAAATAAAAGTTTTTGACTAGCTGTTTATTGACACACACAGGTAAACATTTACCTGCAGAGACCTCTCATCCTCTCTGGCACAAAACTTCTCCCATAATATAAAATTACTTAGACTTGCAATAACTATACCTTTTTTATTTCATGCTGTGTTTTTGTTTGAGAGAGCAAATAAAAGATACTGGTTTTCTTTTGGAGGAACATTCTCAACGTACTTAGAGGCTACTCAAGTTCTCCCAGTGGTGGTCAGGAAACTATTCAGTGCCAGGTATTAAACTCAGACCTCCCACATGCAAAACAAGTACACTAACCTTTTAAGCCATGATACTTCTTTCTGATACCTCAAGAAAACAGGCAATTCCTAGAGAGCATTTTTGTTATTCCTAGTTAGTTGTGCTGTGTAAAGAGATTTTGCTAAACTGTGAACATCTTGGATGTCCAACTCTTACAACTCATTGTATGGCCTCTCTACTCTCAATGGGGCCTGCATAAAGTAATACTAGTGGGTATATTTTAAGCCTTTAGAACAAACAGTGAGACCTAGGTAATTCACAATCCCCTAGATATGAACTGAACAAGCCTTAGAAGTATAATTGGTGCTCTGTAGTAAAATCGATGCTCAGTAACCAAACTGTAGTGATTACAGATAGTACAGTATTAACCTATCACTTCCTTGACCATAGCCATAGTTCTGTGGATCTCGTCAAGGCCATGACACAGTGTTTGACTGGATGAAAGCTGGCCGCTTATACAATGAAACACAGGGAAAAGGCAGGATGTCCTGTGGGAGTGTCTTGGATTGAAGCCTTCCGTAACAATTATTTAGGGTAATTCCTTGACTCATCAGAAAAGACATTCTTGGTGGTGGAGTGTCTTGAGAAAATTCAAGATTGACTACTTATTTAGAAATAGGGATAACTATGTATTAGAATAAAATTATTAGTGACAAAAAAGTGTATTATCTTCCAGCAAGAATATCATTCTGTCCAGGGCATACCATCTATAGTTTTGTGTTGAAAGGGCTGTCTCCATTTTCCTGATGAGAAGAATCCCAAACCAATGATTTATTCTCTCTTTTAGTTTTAGCTGAAAAAATAACACCATGGTCCTTTTTAAAAAAATCATTGTTAGGGACAAAAACATACAGAATGCAATCACATCAAAAGCACCTGCAGTCCCTGAAGATTGTGGAATTTCAGGAGCAGAGGGCTACTACTCACATCTTCTAGTTTGATTTTTTTTAAGAGAAAATAGGGCATATTGAAAATGTCCACCTTTAGGCAACTAACAATGAGCAGGATGCACATGAAATAAAAATAAGAAATTAGAAGACTGCATAAGCAAACAAGAGTACTATGTTTATTTCAAGGCAACTCAAGTGTAGTCTCTGAGCTTGGTACCTGTGTTTATGTGCTTTAGAGACCAAGTTTGTTGTACTTGAAGCCTCATCTGTTTTTGGTCTCTTTTGAATCCCTTACCAATTAAGTTAGCATGTTTTAAGCATAGACATCTATTCCCTGAGGATTATATAAAATAAGGTAGGATCCCATCTTATTAAATTCCAAAAAAGAGCAATGCATGTTTTTTCTGGGTCAGCTCTTGGGTGATTCAGATCCCGCCCCCTCCCCCCCCCCCCCGGCAATAGACTGAAAAGGTACGACACATGTTATTATTTTACACAAAAGATATGGAAGTCTTAGATGGATAGGCTACAGGGAAGACAGGGAAGTTTCCCCAAACTTGACATACTGGATCCCACTGCAGTGACTTCCAGTGGCTTCTACTCCATATCACTACCAAGCACTGAGCATGATATGTTCACTGGCAAAGGTACAGTGTCCTGGGAAAGGCTTTGAGGAATTACAACTAATTAAAGTTTACATAAATCTGGAGGGATTGGCATTGAGCTGCTAATGCTCTAGCATTTGTTCAGATTAAAAATAATCCACCATTCATTGTATCAGAGATCTTCCTGGAGTATCCTGTTCTCACAAGAGATGCTGGTTTCACTTTCCCTTTTGCAAAATTAGCAGGGTTTTGGCCCAAAGTGAGACTCAACAAACAAGTTAATCAAAATGGATTGGAATTGACAGGCAGCTTCTCTTGTGTATTCTCCCCCACACCCTCGTTTCTTATTTCCTTTCTTTCATTTTAGAAGCAGAGGAACTATGTCTCTCCTGAAACAAACAAACAAACAAAAACTCCTGAAACCAAGAAACTGAAACTAAGTCTTTCCTTCAGTCCATTAGAGACAGATAAACTGAAGCTCTCCAGAGTATTAACCTATAGAAGAAAGGTATGAACAGACTTATTCTTTGATTCATTAGGAATTCAGCCAGTAAGTGATGTTTTCAAGTCAGTAAACATCTATTGTCACTAACTAAACAAATTCACTAAATATCATCAATAGGCTCTTGGAAATTGCAACTTGAAGCAAAATCAACTTATAAAGAAACCAATTTAACAATAGAATGATAGACATTACACAAGTTAAATTCCTATGACATATTTCTGGTCACAAAAATGCCATCATCTTCTGAATAAAGATACAAAATACCCTCTAAAGCATTATTGCAGCCAAAATTCATTTGTATTCATTTGTTTGCTCATTTCCCAGACTTTGTATTTCAGTTCCTCTCCCAGACTTTCAGAGTGCTCTCAGCAGTGCTAGCCCTTTAAAGACAACCTCCATTATGAGTATATCTGTACCCATGTGAACAAAATACGGTCAATCAGTGAATCTTAGGATACAGGAGGGGAAAATGAGACTATCTACACAGACTTGGAGATAACATACAAAGTCTATAGCAACAGTGGGCTCAGTTGGAATCAATTGTCCTTGCTAACATTATAGCAAAACAATGTTGCACAAAATTATATTCATTGAGGACTTGCTATAATGTTCTAGAAAGACACCGGTGTTATAAAGAAAAACAGAAAAAAGCACAATTTCAAGGAATGATGGAAAGGAGCCCCAGAAAGAGAAGACAATGGGAACGGCTCCAATTCCAACAGGTACAGCCCGCCCCCAAGGGCCTGGGTTCCTCTCTGGGCACGCGCAGCTAGAAACCGCCCCTAGACAGCCGGTTTTCAACCCCTGATCCGCGTGGGACGGGCACAGAGGCCCAGCTCTGGGCAACAAAGCTGAACGGCTCCAATTCCAAACAGGAGACATTCCCAACTCCTCGCCCAGTGCCAGGGACTCTTTCCGGAGCCGCGGCCGCTAACGCGGCCGCGAAATATTTTCCCGCTACATATGCCATAGGAACCATAAGCGAACTTCTTAGACGGAAACTTCTCTATTTTAGCTCAGCCACTAGAAACACAGTTGCCAATAACTCATAAGCCTATCTTAACTCACACTGCATATCAAGCAGAATAGTAACACTGAACGTGAAGGACTAAACCACACCTCTCACAATGGTAAAGCAACGCAAAAGCCCACCAAACATTCACATTGAAGAGTCTAGCCCAGATGACACCAACAGTACTGTAGTGTTAGACAACCTCTCTGACAAGGAATTCAGAAGGGAGCTACTTAGGATGCTTAGGGAATTAAAAGAAACAATGGAAAGCAATGCCAATAGAAGACAAGAGGATCTGAAGGCAGAAATGAGGAAAATGCAATCAGAAATGTCAGACCTGAAAAATCTCGTAGGCGAATTGAAAAGCTCAGTGGAAGGCCTCAGCAGCAGAGTAAGAGCAGCTGAGAACAGAATCAGTGAGCTCGAAGATGAAGTTCAGAGACTCTCCAGAAAAGAGCAGAAAATGGAAAAGAGACTCACAATTCGGGAACAGACGGCAAGAGAAGATCGTGATGAAGCCAAGAGGGGCAACATAAGAATTATTGGAGTCCCAGAGGGACAGGAAGAAAACCTCGATGAAGAAGAAACTGTCAAAGACATCATTGCTACAACATTTCCAGAGCTGAAGAAAACTTGTGACCACATTCAGGAGGCCCGAAGGGTACCAGCTAGAAGAAATCCGAATAAAAATACCCCAAGACACATTCTGATCAAAATGACCAAAACCTTAGACAGAGACAAAATTCTGAAAGCAGCAAGATCGAAGAAAGAAATCTCTTACAAAGGAGCATCCTTAAAATTCACAGCTGATTTTTCTGATGAAACCCTCATGGCCCGAAAACAGTGGTGGGACATAGTAAAAAAACTCAATGAAATAAATGCCTCCCCCAAAATACTTTTCCCAGCAAGACTCTCATTCATAATAGAAGGAACAACACACAGTTTCACAGACAAACAACAGCTCAGGAACTTCATAGACTCAAAACCATGGTTACAAGAACAACTAAATGGGCTACTTTAAGGCAAGAAAGGCCCCTCAAATACACCAAATTTTAACATAACAATGGGACAAAATCCCATAACAATAATCTCTCTCAATGTCAATGGGCTAAACGCACCAATTAAAAGACATAGAGTGGCAGGATGGATTAGAAAATTGAACCCAACATTCTGCTGCCTGCAAGAAACGCATCTCAATAGTCAAAGCAAACACAGACTCAGAGTCAAAGGCTGGAAAACAATCCTACAGGCAAACAGCTCCCATAAAAAAGCTGGGGTAGCCATCCTTATATCAGACCACATCGATTTCAGAGTGAGGAAGGTCATAAGAGACAGTGAAGGCCATTTCTTATTGATCAGAGGATCTGTACAACAGGAAGAACTTACAATAATAAATGTATATGCACCTAATGAGAGACCAGCAAAGTACTTAAAACAACTACTCATAGATTTGGAAAAAGACATCAATAGCAACACAATACTAGTGGGAGACTTCAACACTGCTTTGTCACCTCTTGATAGATCAACCAGACTCAAGCTTAGCAAGGACATACTTCATCTGAGGGAAACAATGGAAGAAAGGGACTTAGTAGATATATACAGGACACTTCATCCACAAAAAGCTGAATACACATTCTTCTCAAGCGTACATGGAACATTCTCCAAGATAGACCACATGCTGAGCCACAAAACATGCCTCCATAAAATTAAGAAGGTAGAGATTGTATCAACAATCTTCTCAGACCATAATGCACTGAAATTAGAAGTAAATCACACACAAAAACAGAAAACTAAATCAAACACCTGGAAATTAAACAGTGCACTATTGAACAACGAGTGGATTAGACAGGAAATCAAAGAGGAAATCAAAAGATTCCTAGAAACGAATGAAAATGAGAACACGATTTACCAAAACTTATGGGACACAGCAAAGGCTGTGTTAAGAGGAAAGTTTATAGCTCTACAAGCATTCCTCAGGAAGGAGGAGCGAGCACACATAAGTAACCTAACCTCACAGCTTAAGAGCTTGGAGAAGGACCAAAAAAAAGAGCACAACCCGAACAGGAGAAAGGAAATAATAAAACTCAGAGCAGAGATTAACGAGATGGAAACCCAAAAAACAATCCGAAAGATCAATGAAACCAAGAGCTGGTTCTTCGAGAAAATTAACAAGATCGATAAGCCTCTAGCAAAACTCACAAAGAAAGGGAGAGAGAAAGCCCTAATAAACCGAATCAGAAATGAAAAGGGGGTCATTACAACAGAAACCACAGAAATTCAGAGGATCCTCAGGGAGTACTTTGAGAAGCTTTATGCCACGGAACATCAAAACCTCGAGGAAATGGATAAATTCCTAGACTCCTACAGACTCCCAAGGCTGAACCAAGAAGACCTGGAATACCTGAACAGACCTATCACCATCAAGGAAATTGAAATGGTAATAAAAAGTCTCCCCAAGCACAAAAGTCCTGGCCCGGATGGATTCACTAGTGAATTCTTCCAAATCTTTAAAGAGGACTTACTCCCAATGCTCTTTAAGCTTTTCCACGAAATTGAAATATCAAAAACACTTCCAAACAGTTTCTACGAAGCAAATATCACACTGATACCAAAAGCAGACAGAGATACCACAAAGAAAGAGAATTACAGGCCGATATCCCTGATGAACACAGATGCAAAGATCCTCAACAAACTACTAGCAAATAGAATCCAACTACTCATTAAAAAGATCATACACCATGACCAAGTAGGATTCATCCCAGGGATGCAAGGATGGTTTAACATTCGGAAATCAATCAACAAAATCCACCATATCAACAAAAGAAAAGATAAAAAGCATATGATCATATCAATAGATGCAGAGAAAGCATTTGATAAGATCCAGCACCCCTTTATGATGAAAACCCTAGCCAAAATGGGTATAGAGGGGACCTTCCTCAACATAATCAAAGCCATCTACCACAAGCCTACAGCAAGCATCATCCTCAATGGGGAAAAACTGAGAGCCTTCCCTCTAAGATCAGGGACGAGACAGGGATGCCCACTCTCTCCACTGCTGTTCAATATAGTACTGGAAGTACTTGCAATAGCGATTAGGCAGGAAAAAGATATTAAGGGCATTCAGGTAGGAAAGGAAGAAATCAAGCTCTCACTATTCGCAGATGATATGATACTCTACTTAGAGAACCCAATAACTTCCACCAAAAAACTCCTAGAAACAATAGACTCGTATAGTAAAGTTGCAGGTTATAAAATCAATACCCAAAAGTCCATGGCTTTCCTATACGCAAACAGTGAGAGAGAAGAAAGCAACATGAAAAAAACAATCCCATTCACAATTGTGCCCCAGAAAATCAAGTACCTAGGAATCAGCTTAACTAAGGAAGTAAAGGACCTGTACAAAGAAAACTACAAAACGCTACTTCAGGAAATAAAAGAGGACATGAGGAAATGGAAAGATATCCCCTGCTCATGGGTCGGGAGACTTAACATTGTCAAAATGGCAATACTACCGAAAGCATTGTATAAATTCAATGCAATGCCTATTAGGATACCCATGACATTCTTCAAAGAAATGGAGCAAACACTCTTGAAATTTATATGGAACAATAAGCCCCCACGAATAGCTAAAGCAATTCTTGGGAAAAAGAAAATGGGAGGAATCAACCTCCCGAACTTCAAACTGTACTACAAAGCAGTGATAATTAAAACAGCATGGTACTGGAACAAAGGCAGAACTGCAGACCAATGGAACAGGGTTGAATACACTGACATCTCTCCTCAATCATATGCTCATCTAACCTTTGATAAAGGTGCAAGTAATGTGAAGTGGAGTAAGGAAAGCCTCTTTAATAAATTGTGTTGGCATCACTGGATGGCTACATGCAAAAAAATAGGCTCAGAACTCTGCCTAACACCATGTACAAAAGTAAGATCAAAATGGATTAAAGACCTCAACATCAGACCAGAAACCATAAGGTACATTGAAGATAAAGTTGGCAAAACCCTCCATGACATTGAAGCTAATGGTATCTTCAAAGATGCCATGCCACTGGCCGAGCAAGTGAAAACAGAGATAGATAAATGGGACTATCTTAAACTAAGAAGCTTCTGCACCTCCAAAGAAACAGTGACCAAAATACAAAGACAGTCTACAGAATGGGAAAGGATATTCACCGAATACACATCTGACAAGGGGTTGATATCCAGGATATACAAAATACTGGTTAAACTCCACAAGAAGAAAACATCCAACCCCATCCAAAAATGGGGCAATGAAATGAACAGAAACTTTCTCAAAGAAGAAATCCGAATGGCAAAAAAGCACATGAGAAAATGCTCTACATCATTAATCATCAGGGAGATGCAGATCAAAACCACAATGAGATACCATCTCACACCTCAGAGACTGGCCCACATTCAAAAGAACAAAAGCAACCGATGCTGGCGCAGATGTGGCGAGAAAGGGACACTCCTTCACTGTTGGTGGGAATGTCCACTGGTTCATCCCTTCTGGAAAACAGTATGGACGATTCTCAAAAAATTAGAAATTGAGCTCCCATTTGACCCAGCAATACCACTCCTGGGAATATATCCCAGAGAGGCAAAAATGTATAGTCGAAGTGACATCTGCACTTGTTTGTTCATTGCAGCACTCTTTACAATAGCCAGAAACTGGAAGAAACCTGAATGCCCAAGAACAGATGACTGGTTAAAGAAACTTTGGTACATCTACACAATGGAGTACTATGTAGCTCTTAGAAAAGATGAAGTCATGAAATTTACATACAAGTGGTACAATATGGAAAGTATCATGCTAAGCGAAATGAGTCAGAAAGAGAGGGATAGACATAGAAAGATTGCATTCATCTGGGGGATATAAAGTAACAAAGTATGAGATTAATACCCAAGAATAGCTGAGATCAGCACCAGGAGGATTACTCCATAACTTAGAGGCCAGCCGGGTATCCTAGAGGAAAGGGCTGTTCAGATAGAGAAGGGAGCACCAAATAAAGGATGTTTGGAGGATCCTCCCAGGAGGGGAGATGCATGTAGAAAGTAGACTATGGACTGAACATGTTTGCCACTCAATGCCTCTTTTGCAGACCACAACACCCAAAAGGAGAGAGAGAACACAGGGGATTGCCCTGCCACAGAGACAGGGGGGATGGGGGGATGGGGGTGGGAGGGATATTATCCATGGTGGTGGAAAATGGGCACTGGTGGAGGGATGGGTATCTGATCATTGTATAATTGAAACCAAAGCACAAAAAATTGTAAATCTACAACTTTAAAAAAAATAAAATAAAATAAAGGGGAAAAAAAAAAAAGAAAGAGAAGACAATGACTATAAGGTGAACAGGACTAGCGAGGCACTCCCTCCCCAGGAATACCATGACCAATTCATCTCCCTGTGGACATTCAAGGAAGCTTTCTTTCCACATGAAATCCCCATTAGTAAAAGTTACCATATTGGGAATTTTTTCTCTGAACTTTAGGTTGGGTCTCTGAAGCCTTTTATAGATACTAAGTTAGCAGTATCTTCCAATCTGTGCTTTGCTCACTCCTCTGAGTTTAGAATCCAAAAAGTGGAAGGACAGTGACAGGCAAGTGCATGTGAGGGACTATGACAAAGGTGTGTATGTAAAAGTGGTCAAGATTAGTACTGACCTTTAAAAATGAAAAGTGGTATCACTGATGTGTCCTGCAGAGACCAGGTTTTATCCCCACTACCAGGATTCCTACTGGTGCTTTCCAAGATTGTGCAGTGTCCTCAGATTTCCTCTTGCAGGCTTGTCTCAAAGGATGAGTAAGGAGGCATGGGCAGCAGGAGCAGCAGAGATATTGATGCTCCCAGCCTGGCCACGGTACCCACCCCCTGGATCCCCACCACAATTAACTCACTCTAATCATATTCAGAAGAACCTGAGAAATACTGGGGCATTTTGTCCAGAAAGTTAAAGAAATAAAATGAATTTGCTTAAGCCATAGTGCCAAAAAGAATAAAAGGATAGAAGGGAAGAGAGAGAGAGTGAGAGAGATGAGAAAGAGGAGGGGGAGGAAGAGGAGGTGGTGGAGGAGGAGCAAGGAGTAAGGGGGGAGGAGAAACAAGAGGAGGAGGGAACTGGGAGAAGAAAGAAGAGGAGGAGGAGAAGGAGAAGGAGAAAGAGAGAAGGAGGGGATAAAAGAAAGAATGAAAGAACAAAAGGAAGGAAGGAAAGAAGGAAGGAAGGAAGGAAGGAAGGAAGGAAGGAAGGAAGGAAGGAGGGAGGGAAGGAAGGAAGGAAGGAAGAAAGGAAGGAAGGAAGGAAGGAAGGGAAAGAAAGAAAGAAAGAAAGAAAGAAAGAAAGAAAGAAAGAAAGAAAGAGAAAGGAAGGAAGAAAGAAAGAAAGAAAGAGAGAGAAAGAGAGAGAAAGGAAGGAAGAAAGAGAAAGAGAAAAAGAGAGAGAAAGAAAGAAGAAAGAGAGAAAGAAAGAAAGAAAGAAAGAAAGAAAGAAAGAAAGAAAAAGAGAGAAAGAAAGGAAGGAAGAAAGAAAGAAAGAAAGAGAGAGAAAGAGAGAGAAAGGAAGGAAGAAAGAGAAAGAGAAAAAGAGAGAGAAAGAAAGAAGAAAGAAAGAGAGAAAGAAAGAAAGAAAGAAAGAAAGAAAGAAAGAAAAAGAGAGAAAGAAAGGAAGGAAGAAAGAGAAAGAGAGAAAGAAAGAAGAAAGAAAGAAAGAAAGAAAGAAAGAAAGAAAGAAAGAAAGAAAGAAAGAAAGAAAGAAAGGTGTCTGAGATTGTGTCAGAATGGTAAGGTGGACTGTGAGACATTGGTGGTGGAAAATGTACACTGGTGATCTGCTGATGGGATAGGTGTTGTGCACAAAAAATTAAAATAAGAATAAAAGACTAGGTAGAAGCCAGAAACCGCCCTGGAAATTAGTATCTCTAGAATGATGGCCACAGTTCCTGTGAGAACCCCAGGCTCTCTTGGAAAGAGTGGAGCTGGACGGGCATGAACTATCCATCCCCCCTTGCAGATGGCTTCACACGCCGGCAGGCTTCTGGGGCACCGGAGGTAAGAGGTCAGGGCTATGGAGTACAGAGTGCAGGAAAATTGCTTTTTCCTGAACCATTACCATGTAACAAATATCATTAAAGTTTAATATACTTCAAAGGGGCCAAGTGTATCCCAAATCATCTAACCCTGATGAAAGTATAACACAGTCTTCACAGTCTTAAAAGAAATCAATTGGCAGAAGGTTTAACCAGCAAATAAAACAACATAACATTTGTGTGGATATTAAACTAGCTGCTTTCTCCACCCCAGCAATTACTCTAGAAGTAGCTGCTATTACTCTTCTAATTTCACACAAAGAGTACAATGACCACACCAGCAAACTGCCGCAAAGGTGGAACTTGATCTCAAGCCTTGGCAGTTTTCTGTAATCATTTGCTTCTCTAGGTCCTCTGAACAATGCTTTACAGTCTCACAGACGGCCTAGAGGGAGGCAGAATTCTTTGTCTAAGCCAGAGCCCAGAACTGCCATATCCTTCTAGTTGTGTACACCACTTGGCTGGAGTGCACAACTAGCAGGCCTCTGAGATTATGAGTTGAATTCCCCATAGTCTTGCCTGTGGGAAGACACAGTGAATATCAGGGCCACACATGAAGCTTGGGTCTCTGAGAGATGCAGTTCTCTGTGAAAAGTATTAAATATGTCTGGCTATAATCACCCCTCTCGACCTTATTAGAATTAATTGGCATCTAAAAGCATGATCATCCCTGGGCTACCGAGGAGAAAGAGTTTATGTTACAGAACTAAAAGACAAGCTCTGGGAGAGCCAGTGGCATTCTCAGGACCTGGCAGCTCCTGCAGACACCAACCCTAAATTGTAGCTTTATTTGGAGACTTCTGCCCACTAGAGGTGCAGTGCTCTCAAACCACATTCCTTGCTTTAATTTCAACTGCATGATAACAGTAACAAAATTAAGTGTGGATTACTTAGGCTGCATAGCATGGCCATTTTATGCATGCCTCTATAGAAAAATTCTTCTCTCTCTCGTATCTCTCTCTCATTCTCTCTCTTTCTCTCTCTCTAACATACACACATGCACTATATATACAAGTGCACAGTATATTTATGTTGCTGTTATTTCAAATTTATTTCATTTCAAAATAGTATTCGGTTTCTTTATTAATCAAATCACCAAGAGATATACAGTTAAAAAGCTATTCATGATCTGGTTTCATTCATATAATGTTCTGACACCCATTCCTCCACCAGTGTACATTTCCCACCATCAATGTCCTCAGTTTACCTCCTGTCACCCCACCCAAAGCCCCAACCTGCTTCTGCATTCTTCTTCTGTCTTCTTCTGTCTTCTTCTTCTTCTTCTTCTTCTTCTTCTTCTTCTTCTTCTTCTTCTTCTTCTTCTTCTTCTTCTTCTTCTTCTCTCTATATATATCTCTATCTCTCAATCTCCTCTTGGGAATTGTGGTTTGCAATACAGATACTGAGATGTTATCATGTTTGTTTCTCTATCTACTTTCAGCATGCAGTTCTTTTCCAGAGTGATTGTTTCCAACTATCATTGTTATAGTGGTTTCTTCTCTATCCCAACTGCCTTCTCCTCCAGCACTTGAGGGAGGCTTCCAACTGTGGTCCAATCCTCCTGGCCTGTGTTTCTATAGCCCTCTACAGCCCTTGAGTATTAGTCTCATACTATACTTTTTTATATTTCAAAAATGCGTGCAGTCATTCTATATCTGTCTCTTTCCTTCTGACTCATTTCACTCAAGATGACACTCTACATGTCCATCCATTTATTAAAAGATTTCATTAATTAATTTCTCTTAACAGCTGCATAGTATTCCATTGTATAGCTGTACCTCAGTTTCTTAATCCAGACATCTGTTCTTAGGCATTACAGGTTGTTTCCAGATTCTGGCTATTGTGAATAGTGCTTCAATAAACATAGAACTGCGGATGGTATTTCTGCTCTATGTTTTTGGGCCCCCAAAGTATATTCCCAGAAGTAGTTTTACTGGGTTATATGGAAGCTCAATTTCTAGTTTTTTTGAAAAATTCCCATATTGTTTCGCAAAAAACGCTAAACCATTGGCATTCCCACCAACAATGAATGAGAGCTCTTTTCTCCCTGACACAGTACTTGTTAAGCCCTGATATTATGGTGGTATTGTTACGTCTAACTGCAATCCAGGAAGATTATATTTATAAAAAGTTGACAGAATTCTTATATTCAAAAACCATATAGGTTAGTTCATAGTGTTGCATGAAAAGATTGCAGGCCATTTCTTATATAAAATGCTTTTTGTATGAGAAGGTATGATAAGTGAAGAACATTGTAGTCAGAGGTCAAACATAAGAAGAAACATAATATAAGGTTTGTTGTCAAACAAATTTAGGATTTGAGTTGTCAAACCTACAACATGCCAGTGGTGCCTGGAGGTGGGAAGAGAATCTGAATGAACCTGAGAGTTTCAATAGCTGTCTTGATGAAAGTTGTATTTCTGTAGGAAAGTGTACAGAAATGTGCACAGAAATGTGTGCTTTTTTTTTTTGAACTCAAAGGCACAGCAGTTCATAACTTTTCTAGGCTATATACGAAGCCATAGGGTCAATATGCACCTCAAATTACCCCATCTTACTTCAGTCTGCATGTTTTCTCTTTCTAGAGTGAAGAATGGTTTACTAAATGGACTCCTCAGTCAGTGCAGAACTGACACGAGGATCCTGTTTTCTTTCCAGGGCTTATTTTTCTATGACTGTATTTTGATGTTCTCTGTCTGTAGCCTGTAGTTTCAGAAAAAAATAAACCAAAAAAACTAAAAAACAAAAAACAAAATTCTCATTCATTGTGTGCTCTTTGTTCGCTCTCATCATGTGTGATTATCACTGTTCACTTCTGTTCTCCAATACAACAAGTCCTGGCAGAAGGAATAATTTACTTACCTTCCTGTTTTCCTTACTCAGTATAACATTAAAACTCTAAGAGATACTAATAGACACCTGATTAATGAATAAATGAATGAGTGTAATTGTGATTTTAAAAAGTGGAGGATAATGTAAACTTGTGTTAGAAACTCCAAGATTAAAATCCAAGATAAAAATAAGTTGCATCATTTCAAGTGTAAAGATCTCCTAAGGTGATTCTTTGATTTCTTGACTCTCCATACTATGTGATTATTGTTGACCTGTGTAGTTGCCCTTCATTCTGACATTCAGACTCTTGCCTATTTTGTATCAGTCATCTTACTGTTTGTGAACTATGCATTCCATTGCCTCCTGTTTTATCTAATTAGCTTCTTTCTGAGTTTGGCCATGAGTTACTCTCATGTGGAACACAATGTAATGCATTAATCATGCCTTTTCTTTATCTTGAGTTCCTTATCTATATGAAAACATATTGATCTCTTTCTCCTTGGAAGTCATAAGACATACATTGTTTTCACCTGTAATTGGTGACCCTTCTTCATATACACACATTATTCATTAATAAGCTAGGCTGTGTACTCCATCATAATAAATAGTCTGCAGCATCTTAGTGTAGCTATTGCATTTATCACAAAGAGTTCAAAAGAATTTATAGGCTATTAACTATCAATGGCAAGTCTAAAAGTTATAAGGATTTCAAAGGCAGGCATAAGGAGAAGGCTTTTTCATGCCTATGAGCTTTTGACCTTGGAAATCCTGCTAACAAGAAAAGCAAGAACTAGATATTGGAGTTATGAGTGTCAAGGTCATACTTAAAATTTCCAACTTTATTAGAGATTTCTGTGGGTCTCCTTCACTGCCTAGAATTGGAATTCTTAAGGAATGGAAAGAGAGACAGGAAAAGACATTCTCATGTTTCAGAAATGATTCCTTGGCAAGGTTTATGTATAAATACAGTGTCAATTTTTGCAAGTTAAGTCCCTACCCTAGCAGTTAATGACATGATGGCATATAATACCACAATGCTAGAGGTTGACTTAAGATGCAATGGGAGTACCGAAAGGAAAATATATCCATGAAAATAGGGAGGGTACTAGCCTAAGCAAAGTTTCTTAGGATGAATTTGGAGGGGAAGTGAGCTTCCCTTTGGAGATATGATGAAAGCAGAGTGGTAAGAGCAGTGGACATGGTTTATGGATGAGGATGCATGTTCTTGGGAAATAAAGTTCCCCTGGATAATAAAGCACATGACATAAGTGGAGACAAGAAGAGACATACAGGCAGGAAAGATTACATGCCAAATTTTGTCATCACATTATGAGTATGAATTTTATTCAGAATGCTACATGTGATATTAAAAATATTAAAAAATAGGGAAGGACATATCAGCTTTGTGTTAGAGCAAAAAGGCACCTCTGTTGGCACAGAGAAGGCTTTTTGATGGAGAGATGGAGTCTCCTAAGAATAGGGAACCACTCAACACTCTAAAAATCTGTTGGAGCTTTCTTCCATGCCTGCAAAACCTTAGACAAGAACATGTCACTTTCTGTCCTCCCACTTCCAATATGTGTTGCATCCCAGGGGTAATAGTCTGGCATTCTACTCCCTCTTATCAACCAAGCTTCTACCAGCTTGCAGCCTCATCCAGATGCTTCAGAAAATGGTTCTTCTGTCTACTGAAGTTGGTCAAGAAATGGCAATGAATTGTAGACTTCATCAAATGCCTTTCTGTTTCCCTCTTCAGTGCATTGCTCTGTACTTTAGTTCTTTTATTATTATTGTGGTCGGCCATGTTGGCTGCCTGCAAGGCAAATGCCCTACCGCTGTGCTATCGGGAGCGATAGCACAGCGGTAGGGCATTTGCCTTGCAGGCAGCCAACATGGCCGACCCGAGTTCAATTCCTCTGCCCCTCTCGGACAGCCCGGCAAGCTACCGAGAGTATCTCACCCGCACGGCAGAGCCTGGCAAGCTCCCCATGAAGTATTCGATATGCCAAACACAGTAACAACAAAGTCCCCAATGGAGACATTACTGGGCCCGCTCGAGAAAATCGACGAACAATGGGAGGGACTTATTATTATTGTGGTAATGTAAGAGCTATCCTCAGAACCCATGTTTAAGAGTAAAATGCCCTATTGTTATCTCTGGACACAATTTTGAACATAAACTTTTCTGAAATTATGCATTCATCTTACACAGTTTAATATCTCTGGGAGTCAGAGAGAAGGTACAGTGGTAGAGTACATACACACCTTGCATGTGGTAGTTTTCAGTTTGATCTGTTGCACCTCATGGTATCTTGACCATCACAGGTACAGGTGCCAGAGCACGTCTGGGTCTATTTAGAATCACAGCATCTTCAGATCCTCACATATGAAGCATTGGGCATGTTAGCCAAAAATCACTAGGAATTCCCCCTACGCCTCCTGAGAACTATTTTACAGATGCCTCACAAAACATAAGTAAATATAATCCTATTTTGTATAATTTCTTTATTGTGTTGAAAAATATCTACTGCTGGTCTTTGACTTGAATTTACTTTTGCCAATAGTTCTTTTCCAGGGAAGAAAGAAAGAAAGAAAGAAAGAAAGAAAGAAAGAAAGAAAGAAAGAAAGAAAGAAAGAAAGAAAGAAAGAAAGAAGAAAGAAGAGAAAGAAGAAAGAGAAGAAAGAAGGAACAAAGAAAAAAGAAAAAAGTGAAGAAAAGAAAATTTTGTTATCATTCTTCAAAATCTTATAGGAGTGAAGATGGATTTAGTTTCATGCTTTATAAACTTGCTGAAATAACTTGATTGAGAAATCTGGGGGTGGGAAATGGGAACTCTGAATGTTCCATATATATATATGTATATATATATATGTATATATATATATATATACGTGTGTGCATGTTTTAAAATTAAATGTAAGGCCGACAGTTTTTCCTTAAATTATTTTCATAACTGAACTTCTTGCACTATAGATTCTGTTCTTTATAGATGGGTAATTTAAAATCCAATTATCACTCATATACATCAAAATAACACATTTGATATTTATATTTATCACAGATCTGCCATTTAACACCTCCATATTATGCTCCCCCTTCCCTCCCATGATCATATTCCAAAACACACTCTAGAGTCCAATTTTTTTCTTTTTTATCATGACTATGACATTCATAATGGTTCAACAGAATGCTGATTATCTGCACCATGTAACTTTATCAACACAGTTGAAAAAAGATTGATGCTTAATTCATATATCCATTGTTATTATTGGATATATGAATTAAGCATCAATTATTGGATATATGAATTAAGCATCAATCTCCAAATTCCAGTCGGCGGGGGTCACACCCACCACCTGGCCCCCTGGCGCCGTGTAATCCCATCAACGGCCAAGACTCAGAGACTATAAAATCCAGCTCCCAGAACAACTTATCAGGACATCTTTTTATGACATCTTATTATCTCATTCCTACTTTGGACAAACTTGCAGGCTATCAAATGTAGCCTGCCCACAGGACAGAGTCTGGCAAACTCCCCATGGCGTACCAAATATGCCAAATACCAGTAACAATGATGGGTCTCATCCTCCTAAAGAGCCTTGAATATAATCTCAGGGCTAGGATGAAAGAGACGTTACTGGGGCCTGCTCGAGGCAATTGACGAATAACAGGATGATGAATGAATGAATGAATGAATGAATTGTTATTATTAGTATTTCGTATTCATTACTAAATAATTGAAGGAATTTGGGCTTGATAAATTAGCTGATGTTGCTTAAATATTAGTTATTCTTTATTGGCACCAAGAAAGTTTAAACAGAACCAGGTAAATTAATAAAATATGTTTTCCTACTTATTAGTCAATTGTTAAAAATATATCACCTCATGTGATTCTTCTATACAAAACCCAGAATGTTATATTTAAAGTATATGCAGAAAAATATAATTCCTTCTAAGAACTATAATATCTTCACTCACTTTTGCATTCTGAATGTTTGATCGCATAACCGTCATCCCTAATGCTTTATGCTCAGAAAAAATATAAGTACTGCAATAATTTTATTTATTGTTTTGTGAAGGTTTGGAGACTATCCAAAGACTATTGGGAGTTATTAAACTTTATTTTCGCTGTGCTGGCGATAGCACAGTGGTAGGATGTTTGCCTTGCATGCAGCCAACATGGCCGACCTGAGTTGGATTCCTCCGCCCCTCTAGGAGAGCCCGGCAAGCTACCGAGAGTATCTCGCCCGCACGGCAGAGCCTGGCAAGCTCCCCATGACGTATTCGATATGCCAAACACAGTAACAACAAAGTCTCCAATGGAGACGTTACTGAGCCCTCTCGAGCAAATCGATGAACAACGGGATGGCCTTTACCTTTTTTACCTTTAAACTTTATTTATTTATTTATTTATTTATTTATTTTTGCTTTTTGGGTCACACCTGGTGATGCTCAGGGGTTACTTCTGGTTCTGCACTCAGGAATTACTCCTGGTGGTGCTCAGGGGACCATATGGGATGCTGGGAATCGAACCCAGGTTGGCCGCATGCAAGGCAAACACCCTACTTACTGTGCTATCACTCCAGCCCCAGAGTTATTAAACTTTAGCACTCACCTGGGTTGTTGGGAAGTCTGGTTTCTGTAGTAAAGTGCAAATATATCTTTATGTCCTTTGAGAATTCAGGAAAGCTTGAGATATAACTAGAGAGCAGACTTGCTTTAGATTTGTTACTCACAGTGCTTTTCAAACATTAGTATACTTTATTAGTAATTATAAAAATAACACTTTGACATTTAGCTCCTCAACAATATAGATTCACAAATATTTTCTTCTTTGGTTTACGCTAAAGACAAAACTTTACTCTGTGATCAGGAAACACTGAGAACTTAGGAAAATACATCCTTAAAATATGACTTGATCACATACCAAAAATGCTCAGTGAGGGTAAAGATGGAAACTGTAACCAAAAAATATAATAAAAAAAAAACACTTAAATCAAAACTATTAGTACCTTTATATTGAAGAGTAAAAATCTTAAAATATTGTCAGTTTTCTTTCTCCTTTGTCTCAAACACATCATCGTCTGTGACCAGTCACAAAATCATTTCTCTTATGCTCATTCTTTAAGCACCGTTTTCTGAGAGATCCAATTGTTTGCAGAAAGCCGCCATGTTGGACCAATTTTCAATCTTCCCTTTTCCAGGTCCATGTCCATGTGGAGACTTCTAGACTCCATCTCCATCAAGAAGAAAGAAAATAGAGTTTCACTTGCATCTCTTCTGTTTCATGATTTGCCCTTTTGAAGCAATCTATTAAAGTTCAATGACCCCTTATTCTTCTAACACCTATAGGATGGAGATAACACTGTGTCTCATATCTTCAAGGAAAACTGGTATTACAACCAGAGACCCTTTTGTTTTCACTTTGTGGATTCCAAGAGAATGAAATTACAAACCCTGACTTCTATAAGCCACAGCCAACTGCATGTTGGAGAGGCAGAGTTTATTTATGAATTCTACCTATTCTAATTTGATACATTTAAATTTCTATTTAAATTTATTCATCAGAATCAATTTTGCAAAACGTTAAGATGTGCTTTCTGCCGTTTTGTCTTTTAAATTCCGTTAAAAGCTTGCGCCCCTCACAATTGATAATTCACCCACATTAATCTGTCTCCCACTTTCTTCCTTCAGAATCTTCCCTCAGCCACAATAAGAGCTGAATGCATGCCTATACACATGGCATCCCAATTTATAACCTCCCAAGTTTCAGGATTGTTTGCAAAGGGCTAAAAATTGCCATGCTCATAAAAAAACAAAACAAAACAAAAAATGGCAACCTTGTTTGCCTTGCCAGTCTGTCAGAGCTTAAAAAACAAACTTCATCCCAGAAAGACAAACACACACACACACACACACACACACACACACACACACACACACACACGCAGAGCAAACATGGAGGAGATGCTGACAGAGCAGAGAGGCTCACCAGACCAAGGAACAATATAGCAGAGCACAGATAGAGGGTGTGGGAAGAGCAGTGTGTCCAAACATGGTGAATAAGAAACAGAGAAGACAGTCTTGCCCTTGCTATGGAATGAGCCGATTTGGAAGGAGAACCTTTTGCACATCCTCCTTCATATTTCCTCCTCCAAGCAACAAAGCTTATCAGTGTGAAGTTACCATCGATTTTTCCTCTGCTCACTCCCTCTGCTTGTATTATTGCCAGATGAAAGGCATTGGTGACCCTGGGTTAAAAGCATGTTTATTTACCTAGTCTAATTCCCTCAGGTATGACAGGTACATTAATCTGATTAATCAAACATTAAAATCCCAAGTTTGCAAATCATTGTTGGAAAGAATCAGAGCTCATCGATGGCATATTTCCTGGAAGGCTTCATTTTACAACCTCTGATGAGACACAAAATAAAAATGTGACTTTGGCAGGTTTGTATAATAACAGTTTATATTAATATTCTACAGGAATCTTTTCTTCCAAGGAATCTAAAATACTTGCAAGGAGATTGGATTCTGCCCCAGCTCTGGTTCCAGCAGGAATAAATGGCAATGCTTGGCAGCAACAATCCAAACCTTAGCAATATCTCAGGGATGTGAACACTAAGCTGTACACATTGCAAACTGCACAGACACACACACACACACACACACACACATACACACTCCTTTATACACACGTTCTGATCTGTAAAAGCTTAGCAGCTGTTGGATCTCCCACATCAGAGCAGATTTATTCCTAGTTGAGGGGTTTAGAGTTGAACATCATGTACATAACTCATTATATGGCCAGTGGACTTAGCCATTTCTAACTAATTAGGCTTTTATATCTGCCATGTACTGTAGTGGACCCATTTTTTATGCATACAATTCCACAATTTAACCTGTCGAGGTTAGGATTATTATCTACCACTGTCCTCATGAAGAATGAAAGCTTGCCGTTGCCTTATCCCAGTGACATGACTTTTAATTGGTTAAGTTTGATGGGTGTCCAGTTCTTGCCAAATGTCATTTATTGTTACTCTATTGTTTTGTTGCAGACTATCAAAATAGACAGAGGCAGAATTAACCCTGCTTGCTGTCAGGTAGGCTGTTGCTTTTTGTTTTTTGTTTTACTTTTTCCTATCTCAAGAGAAAAGACTTAAAACTATTAGAATTACTATCACAGCAGTAAAGCATTTGCCTTGCACTCAGTCAGCCCGGCCGAGCCGGGTTCGATTCTTCCGCCCCTCTTGGAAAGCCCGGCAAGCTACCGAGAGTATCTCACCCACACGGCAAAGCCTGGAAAGCTACCCATGATGTATTGAATATGCCAAACACAGTAACATCAAGTCTAAAAAAATGGAAACATTACTGGGCTTGCTCGAGCAAATCAATGAACAACAGGAGGACAGTGTGACAGCACTAGTTTCTCAACTACTCCTAATTATTGTGCCTCCTTACTCTATCAGTGAAAATCTACTGTTGATTGAGAGCTAACCAAAGAGGGGTCTCTGATACAGCTACGTCTCTGCATCCTGAGCACCAGCCTTTAAGACAACTTGGAAATTGCAGTGTCTCTACAGTTTGTTCCAATGGGAACAGAACAAGGGTAGAAGTCTATTTGGGGCTTTGTTTAGTTCTCCACTAAAGCAAACATTTAGTGAGAGTTACTGCATGCTAAGCTATGGACATGGACCAAGTGGAGGCAGGGCCACTTTCCCAAGGGACAGAATCTAAAGGGATCATAAAGAATATTTCTTATAATAAATAATATTTCAAAATAATATTTTAAAGCTCAAAAGCAACGCAAATGGTACTCTGGAAAAGTATTAAAATTTTAAATGAATATAGAATCAGTGTCCTCAACTGTTCCTTTTTAATCTCAGGTCCCCCAAATTCTCTGCACAGCTCTGTGCTGGGCACTGGGTATCAAGGGACCCATCTGGCCTTGGGGTTGAAGACGGCATAGAAATTGGTTGGCAGTACAGGGTGAAAATAACATCCGGTCTGTCACCTTCAAAGTGAGACATGCAATCTCTACTTCAAAAGAGAAATATGAAAGTATGGAGCCTTCAATTGACTTTAATAAAATTGGACAAAATTTAATTTCCCTGCTGTGGAGGTAGAATGAGGTTTGCCAGTTCAAAGAATATGGAAGAAATGTCTTTCAAAATAACCAGTGATGACTATGCATTCACAGCAGCTACACAGAGCATGGCAGTTCAGAGCTACTATAAAGGTGCTGTTTCTTCTATCAACCAAACCCTTAGTGTGGCTGAAGGAACCTGCTTCCCCCGCTGGTCTGGAATTAACAAGGGTCACTGTTGCACTCAAATAGAAAGCACTGCTCTCAGTATCTATATTGCAAGCCATAATGCCCCAAAATAGAGAAAGAGTATAGGGAAAATTGCCATGGAGGCAGAGGGAGGGTAGGGATTGAGGGTGGCATACTGGGGACATTGGTGGTAGAAAATGTGCACTGGTGGAGGGATGGGTGTTTGACCATTGTATGTCTGAAACATAAACACGGAAGCTTTGTAACTGTTCAAAAAAAATAAGAAACATTGTCACTGCAAATGTCTCTCTCATCTGAGTTCTTTCTTCTAGTCAACAAGTTTGCAGATGAGACAGAACGGAGCTAAAGATCTGTGTCTGTCCAGAGTTCAGAGTGAGGGCAAGGAAATGATGGCTGACTTGGAAATAATGTCAAACCTGATGCTTCCTCTTATTATTCACATCTGGGAAATTTATGTGGGGCATATTTAGGTAATTTTTATAAGTTTTCTATAGTGACTGGGGTGGAAATTTGGAAAATTAAAAAAAAAATAACTTCTAAAGAAATTAATTTCAGGTTCTGATATCTAGCTCAATGCATTATAGTACGTTTCTCAGAGAGTAGAACCTTGATTTAGTCCCCAGCAGTACATGTTCCCTTGGTAAAACACCTTGCATATACCTCTATCCCTACCAGAAAAGAAAATTAACTCGTTGCATACTCAAGTGTGATTATTTTATAGTAAAATGACCCCCCAAAATGAAGTGGTACACCATTTTTGTTTGAGTTTATGAGAGGAAAGTGTTTTCAAGAAATGATTTAATGATTCTAATTTGCCTACCTTTTGTGATGACACATGTTGTCTCAACACTGCTACTGAGACCAGAGTATCAGGTATATGGCACTGCACAGAAGATGTATCTCTCTCAGGTATCTGTGAGCTACTTTAGACCCCAGAATGTCAAGGATCTTTTATTTCCCAGGAAAAGCTTATCTGTGCTTGGTTCACTCACAAAGAAGGGAGATTATCTTATGCACATGAAAAACTTTAATTCTCAATATGTTAAATGTAGTTAGCATATGACACAACAATTCCACACCTAAGGATAAAGTAAAGTGAAAATACGTGTCCACACATATTTGGCACATCACCCAATAGATAGGCCTATGGTCTATCCATACCAGGGAACAGCATGAAAAAGAAAACAGAATGACCTACTTACTTATGCAGCAACCTACCCTAAGTGAAAGGAACCAGGCACAATGGAGAACATATTCTAGAGTCTTCTTAAGTGAAATGTTCAGAATAGGCCCTGAAGGGGCTGACAACTGGGGAGGATTATGTGATTTCTTTATGGGTGATGGAAATGTTTTGTAATTGGGGGATAGAGAAATAACACAGAGATTAAGGTCCCTTTCACATGGCCAACCTGAACTCAATCCCCACGATCCCATATGGTCAAAGAAAGAAAGAACAAGGAAAAAAATTGGAATTCCATGGTGACAAGAGTTACCCAGTTTTGTAAGTAAGTTAGCAAGCACTACACTGTATACTCTAAAGGAGTGGATTGTATGATAAGCAAGTTGCATCTCAATGAAATAGTAAAATAAGCAAAACAAACAAACAAAGCCCTGAAAAACTAAATTAGGCAAGACCTGGCAACCAAAGTCCAAATGTGGAGCAGAGGTAGCTTGTAGGAGGGAATAAGGGAGGGAGATTGCATAAGAGAGCTCAGGTGCAAATCCTACAGCAACATGTATGTTGACCCAGCACTAGCCAAGAGATGATTCCCAAATAACCAAATTAAACTAACAAGCTAACAACTGAAATGAGTGGTGGTGGCAGGTGCTGGAGAAGATAGTATAGTGGGTAGGGTGTGCCTTGCGCCTGCCCCTGACCTGAGTTCAATCCCTGGAATCCCTAAAGGATTCCCCGAGCCCTGCCAGGAGTACTTCTTGAATGCACAGCCAGTGGTACTCCCGGAGCATGGCCCAGATGTGTGGCTCCCAAACAGACACACAGAGATAGACACAGACACAGACATAAAGTCAGACAGAGACAGATAGGCAGGCAGGCAGACAGACAGACAGACACACACACACACACAGGTATTGGGGACCAGGGAGAAGGGGGCAAGTGTTGGCTCTTACCCTGCAATCTTCGATCATCTCCTACTCTTCCCTTAGTGGAGGCTGTACCGAACTGATGAGCCAGAAGCTAGGAATGTGGGGCAGGCAGGGAAGTCTCCATGGGATGTTCAGTCACAGATCAGGCAGAATAGAATGCAATTCTGGTGAGGGTTTTCAGAAGGAGCCTAAACTGGGAGCAAGCAGAGTGCTTGGAAGGAAGGAATAATCTGTAGGTAGTGAGCGGCAGCACTTGTTGGGGTGTCTGAAGCCTAGAGAGGTGTGGAGTGCGTCTGGGATCACTTCTTCTCCTTGGTTTACTTCAATAGGTGATGGGAATTTGAAAGGAGCTTGATCTCTGGCACGGCCCATGGTTACCATTTATTGCTATCCCAGAGTCTCACTACTTTCTACTGGTTTTACCTGGGGCACCTGTTTTTCTGGGAACAATTTACAACTTTCAGGTGTTCAGTTATTCATAAGCTACTTGAAACCATTGGTTTTGGGGGAGACACAAAGGTCCTTCTGTAAACAAATGGTGAGACTGGACATTCAGCATGGCTTCATGGACAGTTGGGAATGACTCTCCTCTCTCCCCCCCGTTCCCAAAGTTACCTACTGAAAATCCACAGGAAAGCCCCTCACCAGGAACTTAATGGCACAGAGCCAGCAGTGCCCACTTGCATCAGACAGTGCCACCTGGATGCTGAGAAGGTGGACAGGCAGTGTTCTCTCTGTCACCAGGTCCATAGAGGATACTGTGCCCTCCAGGGCACTCAGTCTGCACATTCCATAGGACAAATTGGTTCCAGTGATCAGCCACCCTTGATAGCTGAGCCTTTCAAGCATGGAGAACCACCTTTCAGTGCAGCCACTGCTGGGGAGTCACCTGGGCACCTGAGTCATCACAGACCATGGTGGGCAATGAAGCCCTTATAGTTCTCTCAGCCACTGAGATTTCCCAGGTATTCGCATCTTTATTATTCAATCTTCACCACTCATAGCTAAGCCAATTTTTCAGGACTATCCCAACCCTTCCAGTTCTTCTCTGAAACTTTATGTTTCTGTAATCCTGTGCAAAATGCCCCTGCCTGTGATCAGAAGCACCCATAGATACGAGGGCCCTAACTACTCTGAGCACCCAAACTCAACTATCCCTATGATGACAAAGGTGTTTAAAGAAATTCTGTGCAATCTAGAGAAACAATTAGAGATTAGTGAGCACTAATGTTGCGGGTGTAATAGGGCAGGGATTCTATCTATAATCATCCCCACTTCATTAAGTTCTACCACAATATTAACTTATCAGGGGTGTCTGAACTTCTTTCCAAAGACTTAGTATGGCTGGGGTATGTGTTTCATTTCTCAGAACAGAGCATTGTAATCCCAAATCATAGGAGGAATGGGATGTAGAAACAATCCCACTCCATCAAACCCCTGGCTAATTCTAAAGGCAAGAATTCATGATTTGCTTGCCAGTAAAGGTCGGGTAAGCAATATGGGACCAATACCTGTCAGTCCTCACCAGCATTGAATGAATTTTCATTCCAAGTTACTCCTCATTAGCAGATTTTTTTTTCTGCTGTTTGGGTCTCCTAGAAGGTATGAGTCCTCCCTCTGCAAGATAAGTGTGGGGGTGGGGGTGGGGGACAGCTAAGGGGCTGCATATATGTCTGTCCACCTATACAAATGAGCCTTCTCTGGGATTTTTCTACACTTTCACACTTAGATCTGAGAACACAGGGCAGCCCACAGCTGGAGGATTCTTCTGGCTTCACCAGAAGGAACACACACACACATACATACACACTCACACACACACACACACACACACACACACAAACAAATTGTTTTTTTAAGAATTTTTTTTAACAAAATAGAATTTAACCCTTTATTTAAACACTCTGGTTTCCACAGTTGTTCATGAATACATTTGTTACAGGCAATCAATATTGCAACACCAATCCCACCACCAGTAAGACCTTCCCTTCATCATTGTTTTCATTTTCCCAAACAGCCAGCAAACCTGTGCATTAGCAGGCACAAACTAATTTAGTTTCTATTGCTTGTTATAATTAAACTGCCATGGGAATTATCAAAAAATATTTCAGTAAATCAAATTTGTGAAAATTGTTGTATCTCACCATGGGGTCATTAAGTCTATGTCAAAAACAGAACTTTAGTCTCCCATCCAGAAAATAATTTTTATTTTCCTTCAAGTCTCTTCTTTCAGGACCCTATTTCTGAGATCTTGAGAGAGAGAAGGTAGTAAAACGGAGAACCCTTTCATTTACCACTACTTAGTGCATTTAATTTTGTTTTGGTTTTGAATTTTTGTTTGGGGACCATACTCAGCAGTGTTCAGGACTTATTTCCAATTCTGTGCTCAGGGATCACTCCTGAGTGGCTTTGGGAATGATATGTGATGCCCGGGACTGAACCTAAGTCTACTAAGGCAAACATTCTACCCACTGACTGCCTCTCTGGCCCACTTAGCACATTCTTTCCTAAATTTTTCTGCCATGAGTATTTCTATTTCCCAAAGACCTCAGATTTAAAATTGAAGGACTGGAAAAAAATACTTTTTCCCTCTGTTCTTATATCAACCAACCAAGATTACCCTGACTGCTACATAAAGCTAGTATAGAAAAGTGAGAAAAAAATATCTGAAGGCAGAGCAGAGGGGGAAAATACCAATTCATATTTTAAAAGGATACCCTGCTATCCATTATATCACACATTTACTAAATACTCACAAAGCACTGATATATTTATTAACATGTATGTTTTTAATTAATGTATGAATTGGGCAGTATATTATTATAAATTAGGAATTCGTCACTCATTCTCTTGAAACCCTAAACCAAGAACATGACTGTATTTGGAAACATATTCTGTTTGTTTGTTTGTTTGTTTGCTTGTTTGGAGGGCCCACATTTGGCAGTGTTCACGGCTTACTCCTAGCTATGCACTCAGGGATAACTTTTGGCAAACTTGGAGCAATGATAGGTAGACCCTAGTGAACTCTTTTCAAATTGTTCATAACCGTAGGATGGCTGATACCTTAAACTTTTGATGGAGATACTCCTTATTCTACTGGTAATTCTCCCACCTGAGCTCTCAGAAGAATGGTTGTAAGCCCCTTAAGATTTCACAAGGATTGATGCTTTCCTCTATGGCATCTTTCTGGATTTCTCAATATTTAATGAATCATCTCCTCTTTGGTGCCATAAAACAGAATTTTCTGATACATGGGAGTGTGTGTGTGTGTGAGTGCATATGTGTGTGTGAGTGTGTGTGTGTGTATGTTTCTAGTACTATATTCTAAGCATCGTAATAGAAGCACTCAGTATTTTTTCATTTGAAAACCACCAATGCTTAGTAGAAGTGTGTTATTTGAACCTACACAAAGACATAGGGTTTCAGGGTAACGTTCTAAGGCAGCCACTTGTTCAGCGTGGAAGGCAATAGGTTAGAATAAATAATTAGTATCCATTCTTTGAAAAGCAGGTTTATCTCAACAATTTCAGAAGGCCAACTAAGTTTGATCTGAAGCTATAGCAATAAGTTATGTTTTAAGGTTTAGATGTTTTGTGAATGATTTAAAATATTTTATATTTTGAAAAAATTCTAACTAATATCTGAAATTCAAATTTAGCTTGATATTCTGTATTTTAACTATTTGTCTTAATAAGATGTAATGTTTTTATATATAAAGAAGCTTATTTGATAGACTTGTGCAAGAGAGATGAAAACTTTATCACTTGACTTTAATAGATCCATAAAATTGTGACTCTTTTCCAAATAATAGGTTAGCATGACTGTTGCCCTTTTTTGTTCTCAGTTCTGTGATTAGCACCAGAGTCAGGTAAAGTAGAATTAACCCCATGAATTAAGCAATATTCTGCACAATAAAATGATAAATGCATAAATGTTATACAGCATGAAAAGAAGAGAAAATACCATGAGGGGATTTAAGAAAAAAAACAGCCAATATGGTCTTGGCCTTCATCAGAAATTCACACAGCTTTGGAGATATATTTCCAAAGCTGAAACTTGAAGGGAAATCACATGGATATTATGCCACCCTTCCCAGAATTTTAAGCAGAGGCCAAATGAATGTTTCCCCAGAATCCCCTATCAATTGCAACTACTGACATTCATGTCGGTCTCATGGCACCTGCTTCCACCAAATGCTAGTGTTTAACATTTCTCACAGTGTTTCTAAACTTGAATTTGCTCACTGCTACCAGCTAGGAACAGATGCACCAGAGAGAACCTATTTGAAAGTGGGTGGCTTATTATGAACAACTTAGGGTCTATAAAAAAAATCCCAACAAGAGCTGGAAGAAAAAAATAAAAACTGCCAGAAGCTCTAAAAAATCTCTTCATAAAAGAACAGAATAGATATCTGGAAATTCTGCAAGTATGTAGAGGAAACTTGTTTTAGCTCCATTTTGTACTTGACTATAAATTCCTAAAAGTTACCTCTAACTTGGATTCTCACAGTATTAAGTTACTGTCCTACCATTAGAATTTAAGACCAGTAAAATGACTTGCAACACCATCCTAAAGACAGTTTTCTGATACTGAGTGGAAGAAACTATAATTTGCTTGGTCCTAACTATCAAAAACAGGATTTATCAGGATTTATCTTTTGGTTCAATAAGTTTTGTAAAATTGTTTCCCACATTGATTCCATATTATGGAACTTCTAGTCTAAGTCATTCAATATGACAGCCATTCTACCTGGGACCAATGATCACTGGGAAGACAGCTAGTTTAAACTGAGAAGAGTACATGTAAAATAAAAACCAAAATTTGACTATTTAATTAGGAAGAATTACTGATGATTTTTATATTAGTTAGATGTTGAACTTATAAATTTATGGATAGATTTTGTTAATAAAATACATTATTAAAATAATTTCATCTGTTTATTTTTATTATGGCTATTAATGAATTTTATTTTATGTGGTTTCCACAAAAATCTAGCTGTATTTAAAGAAAATATTTAAATTGCTTTAATTTAATAACCAATTAATGTGACGCTCAAAGTTTATACTCTTCAGTTTCTCTGGAGTAATAGATTCCAGAGTCTTTGGAGTATCTAAATTTATCAGTGTCACAATGAATAGAGTCTGCCTTTGAGGATATTATGTGAGAGTCTGATGAACTTAATCAATCAATAAGTAAAAGAGAAACTCGGAACTGTTTCCATTGCACACTTGGCCTGGCATTTGTGTACATTGATTTGTATTACTCCAGCAAAGATTCTTCTAACTTTTTCATAAAAGTCATTGAATGACTGTTACTCTTGATGTGATTTTTATCTTAGTGGAACTAGAGGACAAGATTACATATACTGTGCATCACTTTTTAACAGTGTCTCGATAATTTTCTTTTTCTAAAACATTCCCAGAGACAGGAACTGAGCATTAATTATAGGATAAATGGTAAGAAGGGAAGTGATAGGAGACAAAATGAAACCAGCAAGGAAACCAAGAAGTTCAGTATTTTATATAGCCCATGAATAGAGCAAAGAAAGAGCATATAGCCTTGTTTGGCTACTATTGCTCCCCTCCAGACTCCATGCTTTATACCACCATATCACAGGAGTTTCTGAGCCTCACTGAAAATGAATTTGTAAATGTCTTGGTCTCTAACTAGATCTTCAAAAAAGATACTTAACTAGTCTCTGGGAATTAACAGAACCAGGATGAGAGGGATAGGTGAAAGAATGGAGGGTGTTTAGGGTATATAGTGTGTATAAGGTGCCTTTGTGGGTGACAAAAAGCATTCTGAAGTTAAATAGTGTTGACAGTTGTACAAGTATGTCATTGCATTGAGAAAAAATACTGACTTATAAGTTTACAAAGTTCATTACATAGTATATGATTGTGTCTCAGTTTAAAAGATAATCTGACTTTAGAATGTTTGATATCCTAAGGATTGCCACAAACTAGAATGTGTTATACACACTTTGACTTTCTAATCTGAAAGTTACAGATATTTCAAAATTTTCCATATACATTTTTGACCCAGCCCATTCCTAGCCTGAGTGGAAATTAAGTGTATGCGGTCATATTTCAAAAAGTGAATATCTGAAACACAGAAATCTAACTTTAGAAATAAAAGAATGACAAAATAATGACAAATCCATTTAGAAAGGTGCTTATTCCTATATGATTTGAAATGAAATTCAAACTGTTCTTGAGGACAATTAACATAAGTCTCTTCTGGGTCAAAATCTATACAAAGTTGTGCCTAAGTTATTTTCAGTCTTCTGAGAATCTCAGCTCAACTTTGAGCAACTCTCAAAGGCAGCTCATCATGAAAAAAGAGGCAAACTATTTTTGAGATTTCTGTTATTTTACAAATGAGGTGTATTAGGTCTCTGAGTTTCAGAAGCTACACATCTACTAATTGTGTAGGGCTGATTGTACTCAAGATGAAACAGGATTCCCAGCTCAGAAATAAGCTCATATTGCTCCCAGAGTGCCAGTAATCAAATGTCTGCGTCTATTCCACAAAATAACTCCTTCAGACATTATATGCAAAGACTAAATACACTGAGTACAAACAACAAACACATCTTGTATTTATCTGCCTATGACATAAAGACCAGTAATTCAGAGAGGTTTCTCCCTTGGATTTTGCAGAGTGAGGCATCCAGGAATTTAACTAAGAGGCCAAAGGAAAATATGGAGAAACCTGGTGACCCCGAGTGGTTCCGGGGTGCTAAAACCTTGGACAAGGTCCTGCAAAGCCAGGCACAGGATGGAGACTGTTAAGAAAAGAGGAACAAGTCTCAGACTCTGTCTTCCTTTAGAAGAAAATCAAAGTTTGAAGAAAGATGGAACAAATGCAAAGAGCGTTTTTTGAGTGTTTATATGATACTCTCCACCCTATCATCTGTGACTGGTTTCCCACTACTATAGCTGAACCCTTGCTTGAATGCTGACCTCTTGTTGAGGGTTGTTTTGTGTAGGGTGAAAACTGGAGTATTGTATGTATTTTTCAGCCACTGAGTACCAGGGGAAATATTTCTTGAATACACAGAAGTTTTCACAAAAAAAAAAAAAGTTAAGAAAACATGCTAAATCTCTGTCCTATTTTAGTTTCTGAAACTTTGTTTGTGTCACTATGTGTGACTGATGAAAATGCAATTGCCAATTCCTGACTATCTAGGGAGATTTTAAAAATATTTCTCATATTCTTTCCAACCTGCTGTACTCAAAGGATCCAGGAGTATTGCAGGGAATGTGGGACTAAGTTCCACGAATACCAAATCCCACTGTGGAGCTACCCTTTGAGAGATGACAGGGGAAAACTCTCCAATACTCTGGCTTTCAGTGTCTCCATCTTTATATTTTGCTTTTACTTTTTGGTTATGGGACTACCATGAGCAGTGCTCAAGGGCTATTCCTGGTTCTGTGTTCAGGGGTTACTTTTGGCAGAGCTCATGGAACCATGGGGTGTCATGGATTTAACCTTGATTGGCTGCATACAAGACAAATATTTTAATTTCTGTGCTATTTCTCTGGTCCGGTGTCTCCATCATAAATGAGAAGGATGAAAGCATTGTGCACCTCACACTCGGCACATGGACTTGAACGGTGCATTTCTGTGAGCCATATCACATATCTGGAGCTAGAAATAAAGCAGTACTTATAGAAAGCAGAGAACTGTGCATTTTCCTGGACACGATAAGTGCCTCGTCCCTCCTGTTATTTGCATCTAGTTCTAACTAAACCAGCTTGCATTTTTAGCACAATCTGCTACCACCTTTCATTCCAGCAGTTTGCCAGCAAATGCACATTGAATCCAAGCTCTGGGTCTCCAAAGGAAAGTTCGTTTCTCTCAGATCTCAGGTCTCCTGACAGAAAGATACTTTGGGAAATGAGTCAGCCCAGTAACACAGAGCACAGTACACCATTTCTTCTGTGGTTGGACCTCAAACCTAAGCCATTTATTCCCACCTCATCCCCAAGCTTCTGTGCCTTTCCAGTACGTTTCTCCCTAGTTATTTAACTATGTATTCACTCCATGATACTGTTCTGTTCCAGATCACCTCCACCTAACTGACTTAGGTTGTAGACCCTCTTCCTGATTCTACTCTGGTCTGTGCTTTAGTTCCATCAGAGATGATGGCCATCTGCCAAAGGCACCTCTCTGTTTGACTCACCCTGGGGACTATAGTACCATGCATGTGTTTGTTCTGCCTGCTTCAGCCATATCCTGCAACATCTAATGAACTAACAAGGAAATCACCTTCCCCTACTGAGTTTCTGCAGCAAACAATTAAGTCAAAATGCTTAATTTTTTTAAAAAATGCTTTATTTTCCATAGCCTGTTGAAATTCATATAGATATATCTATCAATGAGCTCTTTTGGTACCCAAAACAATTCTGGGAGAAAGACATTTTATTTCCATTTTAAGTTTTACAAGCTGAGACTTAAGTATTGTGATATTCCTGGGGATACTTTAATCCAGAGAAATGTCATACAATTAATCTATGTTCCATGAACAAAAGACAGCAGGAATAAAACTAGGTAAGATACAAAAACAGCATTGTGACTGATGGGGCTGGGAACTTGTTCTCTCATAGAGATTAAGAATTTTTCCTGGACCACAACCCCCTCTGCTCTTCTTTTGAAATCCTGTTCTGGGCCTCAGGGAGAAAGATCTAGAGAAGCTCTCTTGTGAAGATGGAATGATTGCAGCACTTTTTTCCCTTTAATTTTCTCACCATAAAGTTTCTGGAGGCTGATATTACCAGGGAATTTTACTTATAAGCTTGTGCTCTGTCACATTGAGTATTTCTAAAACTGCTCCAGGGAAATCCTCAGAGACTGAAAGGCAACCATTTATATAAAGACACAAAATGTGTTTTCACCCTCAAAGAGATTATAAATCAGATAAAAATATTTGTTCACTCTAAACTTTATTCTTAGGGGAAACAGAAAGAAAAAGAGAGAGAACACTTTTGTCAGGGAATTTTGGCACTTGAGAATTGTAAATATGTAGAATGGCCTCACAGATTTAGAAGGGCAAAAGTTGAGAAGTGAAAGAAGAGAAAGAACAGTTAGCTGTAACCACTGTGCTGGACAGTGGTGTTTCTCTGTATGTATGTTGGCATCAGCGGGCAGATGGCATGTCACTTTTTAAGGGAAGCAAGCTGTTCTCTTCATGACTTTCGGCTACTGGGAAGGAAGCCTATGACAAGTTCTTTGGGACTCCTCCAGTGAATTGTAATGAACGGTGGGCAGTTAGTAGATCAATATTTTAATCACAGTCATTGACTCCCATGTATTTGCAAATACATGTATTCTGTGTTACATTAAATATTTTCTTGCCTGACAATAATTTCTAATGAACATTATCCTTCTATTTTGAATACACATGCAAGATTCACTCAGCCTTGCCAAAATAACATGCAATTAAACAATAATAATGCTAATAATTCCTCAGATACTGAATGTTGGGGACACAGAGTAAAGTTGCCTCTTTGCCCTACAAGTTGTCACTTACTTTAACAACTTTTTTTTTGAAAATAGAAAAGTTTATTGGAAAGTAGAAGAAAAAGGAGCTCCCCAAGCATGGAGGAACTTAGGATAGAACTATGTTCTAAGGATTGGAGCGATAGAACATTGGGTAGGGTGTTTGCCTTGCACGTGGCCAACCTGGGTTCAATTCCCAGTATCCCATATGGTCCCTTGAGCACTGCACTGCCAGGAATAATTCCTGAGTGCATGAGCCAGGAGTAACCCCTGTGCATCACTGGGTGTGACCCAAAAAAGAAAAAAAAAGAAAAAAAGGACTAAATTCTAAGAACATTTTTTATGTTGAAATTTAAAAAAGAAAAAATTAGATTATTAATTTGATAATTTTATAAATATTATTATTAAAAGAACTATTAATTCTGTGAATATATTTGTTTATGAGTTTTGTATTGAACGGGATTACTCACTGTAGTTATTCCAACTAATGAAACACTGCCAAATACTATAACTTTCACAGAGGTTATTTATAAAGATATTATCAAGAATTCAGCTATTATGTCACTTTATGTTTGTGCATAAAGAATTTTTCTTTATGTTCAAAATAAAAAAATTTGTCTATTGGATATACCAATATTTAACATGACCACCAAAATGCTAGGCACAATTAGAGTACTGATGGTATACTATTGTATAAAGTTCTCTTAATTCTTTTAATTCTTTTGTTATAGCCATCAGAAATTAACATAGCACTGTAGCACTGACTTCCTGTTGTTCATCTATTTGCTCAAGCAGGCACCAGTAACGTCTCTATTGTGAGACTTGTTCTCTTTTTGGCATATTGGATATGCCATGAGGAGCTTGCCAGACTTGGCCATGCAGGCAGGATGCTCTCGGTAGCTTGCTGAGCTCTCTGAGAGGGATGGAGGGATCAAACCCAGGTCGACTACGTGCAAGGCAAATGCCCTACCTGCTGTGCTATCGCTCCAGCCCCAAATAGGCTCGTATCCCAATAAATAAATAATAAACGTGATCTTTTTAATAAGAAAACTGGAAGGTGAGTGGGCTTCAGCTGCAGATGGGCCAGAAGTGAGTGTGTGGAAGCAAGACATTAGCATCCCCACAACACAAACAACAACAACAAAAATGCTAATGAAAAAACAGCCACATCAATAAGTAACGCATGGGCCAGAGCAATAGCACAGCGGGGCAGGCATTTGCCTTACATGGGCTGAGCCAGCTTAGATCCTTGGCATCCCATAGGTGATTCCAGCATGCAGAACCAGGAGTCAGCCCTGAGGATCACTGTGTGTCACCCAAAAAACAAAATAAATAAATAAATAAATAAATAAATAAATAAGCAATGCCAGCAACACTCTACCAAGCAGGTGAAGAACATTCTACAGGGCAGAGGTGAGGCCTGATGGTATGGGGGCAAGTGGAGTAACCTAACAGAGCTCCAGGTGGGGGAACATTCAGTCCCATTCATATGTGAGAAATTAATATATACAAAAAATTGTAAAACATAGCTCAAAGTTAAAATGCTCAGAGAAAATTGCTACATTCTGGGGTTTAATTCACATTTTAATAACTTTGGTAAAAAACAAAATTAATTAAACATATATCAATTTACAATAGCATGTCTATTTTCATATTTCATAAAATATACATATATTGATTAACATATATCCAGTCCAAAAGTCATCTTTAATATATATGAGTATATCACAGAGTGGGCTGGAGTGATAGCACAGCGGGTAGGGCGTTTGCCTTACAAGCGGCCAACATTACCGACCCGAGTTTGATTCCTCCGCCCCTCTCGGAGAGCCTGGCAAGCTACCAAGAGTATCTCGCCTGCACCGCAAAGCCTAACAAGCTACCCGTGAAGTATTCGATATGCCAAACACAGTAACAACAAAGTCTCATGATGGAGACATTACTGGGCCCGCTCGAGCAAATCAATGAACAATGGGAGGACAGTGACAGTGACAGTGATATCACAGAGTATAATTCCCAGTGCTACCCCCCCCACCCCCAAATAAAAAGTCAAGCTTCTTGTTGGAACATTATATGACTGAAAGGCAATCATGCTGTGCATCTCATGGTGATTTAAGAAAAAGGAGTCAGGGAGTTCGCCAGACTCTGCCATGCAGGCAGGATATTTTTGGTAGCCTGCCAGGTTCTCCAGACTAAAAACTAGATAATGAGATGTCGAGCTGCCGCAAATGTGGCTGCATGCTTCCGGGAGCAAGGTTTTATAGTCTCTGGGTCTTTGCCATTGATGGAATTACATGGTGCGGGGCGGGGAGGGGGACAGTTGGTGGGTGTAACACCTACATACTGGAATATGGGGGGAGGATCTGGGTGGAGGAGTCCCCAGACCCAGTCCGAGCAGGCTTGGAGATCTACACCCCCGGTCCCGCACACCTGGGTTCCTCTGCCAGTTCCTTCGTGCATGAGGCTCATCCGAACATGTGAGAGTGGTCTTAAGCAAGGCTGTGGCTGGAACTGGAGGTCTTCAGCTGCTGGGGCCCTGCTTGGGGTGGTGAGGAAACTCAACCCTCCCTCCTCCAAGGGGCCCTGGTGAGGAAAGCCAGGCGCAGAGGCAGGAGACTCTGTGCTGTTCTCTTCTGGGAGCAGGGTTTTATAGTCTCTGGGTCTTGGCCATTGATGGGATGACACGGCCTCGCTGGGGGCAGTTACCTAGAGTAATCTAGAATAATCTCCTTAAATGAGATTGTGTCCTTGAGTTAACCTCCCGGAGGAGTACCTTCACCTTTCTTTGTTGATTTGCTAAAGTTCAACCCACCTTTTTATCCCCACCCTACATGATTTCTATATAAACTAGACTGTAAGAGTAGGCTGGGAGGCCGGAAGGAAAATGAGGGGAAAGCAAGAAGGAGAATGAATGGGGCTGGAGAGAGAGAAGCAGAAGGAGAATTGGAGGAGTCTGGAGAGGAGATTGGAATAAATTGCAATTGATACTGACTTCCTGGCCCTCCCCTCGTTCCTTCCTTTGCCTACCCATTGCCATCAGCCTCCCCTGGGTTGGGGAAGCAGAGACCACTGAATAGCAAGCATCAGGAGAGATAGAGCATTTAGGCCCTTTAGAAAATACAAACTGTTGATATTTCTTTAAAAAATATTTTTCCTTTCCAAACCTTCAGCTTCTAGATTTGTCATTCTCAGAATTTTATCATGTATGAACCTTGTGTGCTGCTTTCATCAACTACTTCAAATTGGCCATCAGCATTGAGTAATCTCCAAAAAACATATACAGAAAAGGTTAGTATTTTATGACATTACTTTGTCAAATTGCAGAAGATAAATTCCATTATCATTGAACTTGAGTGTCATATTTTGCTTTGAAGTTTTGGCTTCATTGCTTGCTTGATTGAATTCCAAGAAAAGCACTTTACTGTTAGCATTGTGATTCCTTCATATTCCCTGCCATTCACATTCAGCAGAAGGCAAAACAATGACTCATCCTCAGGTACTAGGAGTATCAAATGTAATAGGATCAGACTTTCCAAATCTCAGGCTCTAGATTTATAGAATCTTAGTTCTCTCCAGAGTGCATCAAAAATGAACTTCCTCCTATCTCTCAGTCAGCATACAGTGTTAGAAGGCCTAGTGAGGAAAGCTGTAATGATTTATTACAGGTGACATAGGTTTCTGTTTTTGCACTTGTTCCGGCCATGTCTGCAAGATCCGTAGTGCCAGTTTCTACCGGTACACTGAACTGAGACTGAGATGAATACATGAATAATTGTTTTGATAATATTGAGCAGGCATGTGTGATGTTGATTTGCAACATCTGTCATTAATAACTTAAACAAAAAGAGCCTTTACTGGTTGAATGTGTCCAATTTGGTAAACCTTTACAGGTATCAATAAGAACACACATCTTTTTCTAAGTATCTCCCATCAAGGAGAACACCATTGCATTTAAACTAAGATAGAAAATAAAAATCATTTGGCATATTTTTTAAATAACAACTCTTCTTGTTGTCCTCTAAATTTTTAATTCAGTGTATTTTTGGATGATTGAATGTTTTTTATAAACATCAGAGGTTATTAGCATGTGCAACCAGCCTGAAAATCACAGACCTGACTCCTTCCTCACCCTTAGCCAGGCTCTGATGAAGTATAACAATCAAACATTTGTGAATCAGAAGATAGATGGTGAATAAACTCTGACCTTTTTTTCTTTTTCTGGCCAAACCTGATGCTCAGAGCTTGCTCCTGGTGGGGCTTAGGGGATGATATATGCATCAAACATAGATTAGTCATGGCAAGGAAAGCACCCTACACAGTGTACTGATGCTCTGGCCCCAACTCTGGTCATTTTTAATGATGAATGACTGGCCATATTGCAATGTCACCCTTTGGATTTTCTAGCTGGGGACAGGTCAGTTGTTGTCTCTGAAGTAGAAGATGTCAAATTACTAAACCATGTCCCTGTGTGTGTAATCTCTTAGGCTTAGTTGATAATATTGTTTGCCAGACTCCAAAAAGAAGGACTAGTTGAGCAAAATTAAGAGGCAGGGATTAAGTTGATTTTCAACCTATGTTTCCAAATTCTGCAAAATGATAAGAAAGATAATAAATGGGATCATGATAGCTATTAAAAATCTGGTTTTCTCCCTACCCATATCCCATCACACTCCCAGGATGGGGATGATGAAGAAGAAAAAAAAAAGATAGACTGACTTCCTTAGTATCGTCTGTGACTAGAGACCAGGGTGGGAGACCCAGGGAGTTGGCAGACCGGAAAGTCTAAGCCCTAAAAAGGGAAGAGACTCAGATAAGTGTCTCAGTAGGTCCGTGACCATATAACATATAGGGATGAGGTTGTTAAACTGTTCATTGTGGATGGAATGACATGTGAGCCAGTTAGCCCACCCCCAGTCTCACACACCTAACACCTGGGAAACAGATGATGACTTCATCCAACATAAGAATCTTTTCTAGATGAAATGAGGTTGTGCTCTTTGAGAATACTTTTCCACTGCTCAGTTGTAGAAGCAGGGGTTGCAAATCTAAAAATGTCAACTCCTTCTCAGTCAAACCTTTCTTTTAAGGAGAAATCTCTATTTCTCTAAAGAAATTTCTTCTTGTTCAATCTTTTGGGGCCATTCAAAGTACATTTATCTTCCATAAGTTTCCTTCTGGTAATTGAACATGAAGTAGGTATATTTTTCTTCTCCCTAGTAAACATTCTCAACCCCACCATATATCACTCAACATTGCCTAAATATGCCATACAAATGTATACTGTATTTTGTACACATTTTCCATAGCATGAATAACCGAGTTATTATTCTCTATTACCCAAAGATATTCTGGAACAGTCTTTTTCTCAAGTATGTTTTCTAATGATTATTTTTATGATAATGCAAAATAACAAGTCAGGAATGAAAGCAAATAAAGTAATTTCTCTGTACACAGTTCTTTCTAGACATGCCCTACAGCTACTTAAGAACTTGTAGAGATACAATTGCTTATGTTTTAAGTATTGCACATTTTGTTTTTGTTTGCTTGTTCTGGAGACACCTGGCTGAGGCATCAGTTCCTGCGGTACTTGGAGAAAAAAAGCTATGCTATGGCTCTAACCTGAGTTAGCTGGATATCTCTCTAGGCCCTTTTGCATAAAGTTTTCGGTTGAGTTGGTTGACCATGAGACTCTCTTAGGAGGTTATATTATTTGCTTTTAGATTTTCTGTTTATCTGATTATTGGGTCAAGAATAGTTTCAGTAACAGAGACACCAGTAAGTTTTAAAAGATTGTTTTTCTTATATGTAGCAATCCTAAGGTTATCACAGTAATGTATTCCAGCTGACTTGTTCCTTAAGGATTGTTTGTAGAATCAGACTCTTTGAAACATGTGCTTTTCTATCTTCTGTCCCTCTATTCTCTAGGAGGTCTGGTTCTCTAAAGAAAGTCTTATTTGAAAAAAGTGATTGTCTCTGTAATGTTTGTGCTTTTCTTTTTCTTTCTTTCTTTTTTTGTAGGGTCATACCCAATGATCTCAGGAGTTACTCCTGGCTCTGCACTCCCAAATTACTCCTGGCAGTGCTTGGGGTTCATATGGGATGCTGGGGATTGAACCTGGGTTAAATGCATGCAAGGCAAATACCCTACCCACTGTACTATTGCTCCAACCCCTCTTTTTTTTTTTTTTGCATGAGGGTGGTGGGGGGGAGGAGAGGGAACATGGATAGAATTGAATAATAGAAACATAAATGATGCAACTCCAAAAGTCTAAAATACTCATTTTCTGGAGTGATAATACAGCAGATTATATGCTTACTTTGTACCCAGCTAACCCAGATTCAATCTCAAGCACTGTACATGGTCGTCACATACCAAAAGGAGTAAGCCTAAGCATTTCCAAGCATGACCTCCTCCCAAAACAATTACAAAATTTGACTCTCTGGTCCTTCCCAGAAAATGGGTGCTATCATTGTCTTTGTGATTAAAGCTGAGTCTACTCTGTGGATTCTGTTTGCTGAAAGTAAAAGAAAGCATGGGGAAGTCCCTCCAACTTAGACTAAGGCGAGGAAAGTGAGTCCCTATGTCATCCCAAGGGGCTCTGGGAAGTAAAGCTGACAGTCACATGCAAGCAACATGTTTATAAAATGAAGGCAGTGGGGCTTTGCTTTATGGCTCACAGACTCCTCCACTTAATACAAGAAGGCAAGTGGTTTCTGCTTTTGTACACAAGTAGTGTAGTCTTTTTCAATGGAATTAAATCTGTCAATCAGATTTTCCTCTTTGATTTAATGCCTATGTTTATTCTAAAGAAAAATTTATCCATATGTTTCTGCATCATTTATACCTCTCGTCAAAATGTTTTTCAACAGCTGTTTGGCATTTTAAATTCCTGGTAGAAAATGAAGAACTAGTGTGACTTTGTAGCCTGAGAATCTACATGGAATTTAAACTTAGTATGCCATACTAAGAAACTTATACCTAGTTATTTCCTAAAGAAACTAGAGTTTGTATTATCCCAAGTGGAATTGATTACAATAAAAATTAGTTCAATCTATTGTTGCATAAGAATATTCAAAACAAAGACACCCTGAATATGCAATGCCTTCTTTGCTATTAAAGTTACTCAATTTTGTGTTCACTATGCCATAGGCCAGTATTACGCTCTAAGAGGAAACCAACTCTGTCATTCAGGACTCTCAGAATCTCTGTTTTCCTCACATTCCAATTCTTGGCAGGGAAATAACTTCAGCACCTATCTGTATGGTTGTTCAAAGACCTTGTGTACAAATAGTTACCCCAGTTGTTCCAAATTTGATTTTGAAGGTCAGATCCAATGCAGCCACAAAACAGATTCATGTGTGTCACTGCCTATTCTCTAAAAAGTCCGAGTTCATATCTTGCTTCTAAGTCTGCACCTCTAGCCATCTGCTGCTTCTTGGAGCTATCTTTTTAATAATTTCCTTGTCAACTAAAGTAATTAGAATCATTGTTGTTTAATTGAATAAGCTGGTGGTGTCATCCCCATTATAGAAGAAGACAATGAAACTTAGAAATTCATGCGCACAATCTCACAGTTAGTCAGCTGCAGAGCTAAACATCAATTGATTTCTTTTCTTTTTATAGTCAGTATTATATTTTGGATTTGATTGACTCTCTTCTAATCTCCCTTGTTTTCTGGAAAGTTTAAGGGAAGTTTCTAGTGCAGTTCTGAGGTCACTTTCATATGAGAAAGAGCAATTTGAGAGGCATTTACTGTCTGAAACCTCTGCTATCATATAGCTGCGCTATGTGCTCTCTTCCCAATTGTTTCCATACCAACTTTCCCATACTTTTATTAGAAAAAAGTTGTACATCCTATTATGTGGCTGTACATTTTTCTCTATAATTCATAAAATGATAATTTCATCAAAGATATAATACTTATTACAAAGAGCACTGCATTTAATATTGCAGTCCATAAAACTCCATGGGTACTCAGTTCCTTTTATGAATGTGTAAGTAAAAGTAAAATACGGTAGAACACACTGCTAGAAATTCTGAAGACATTTTCTGAAGCATGATGCCTATATAAAAGCAGACTCTAGCACAATTTTATTCACTAAGTAATACCGACTCCTTTTTAAGAGTCATAATTTTGCCACAGCATCTGTAATTGGAAAAAAAAAAACTATATGTTTTAGTATGCTCATCGAGTCTGGGGCCTAAACATTTTTTTTCAAATGTTATAGAGAAAGAAATACTACATTCATGACTCATCACAACAATATTCTATTAATAAAGATGATGAAAGGACCAACTACTACACATATTTTCTATACTAGTCTGTAAGGGAGTTCTGTTAGTAAAGACACTCTCTAAAAGAGACATGATATCTCCATAAACCATATCAGCATAGAAAACATCTTTCCTGATAGAATAACATGAGGGTGGTGACAACCCTCAGTTAGCAGGTAGAGGTAGGGGGAAATGGAGGGATAGGAGCAAGGGCCACTCTGTGCACAAGAGGTTCTCTTGCAAAGCAGGGTGGATATAAGTGATTTATGATAAAGCTTAAGAACAATGTAGTAAAGGAGATGGTAAATGCAGATCAAAAAACAAAGCTGTGAGAGAACAGGAATAGATGGAGGGAGGTGTACATAGAAAGAAAGGTACCCTAAGAGAAGCTGACAACAAAATGCCTGAGAGTGTTTCCCAGAATAAGCAGGATAGGTTTCCCAGCTTTTCTGAAATGGTTCCCAGAATTATATGTCCTAGAAATTAATTTAGGAACGAATGCTTCCCAGGTGCCAAACTAGATCCATGGAGAGAGAATTTATTTCTAGGGAAACTAACTCAGAGATTCCACATGGGAGAGAAAAGAAGGACTTTATAGTCTTAAATGGGGTAATGAAACACAAAGAACATGAGTTTATTTTATAACACACCTGTCGGGGTAGAACCAGAGGTGTCAGTGAGCCATAATCATCCATCCTTGCCTTCACTTCTCCCCATAATTCCCCACAATATATAGGCTTAAATTTGTGCTTTTACAAATGGAAGTGTAGTGGCATGATATGTCTGTGATTGTATTAGATTATCTTCCAGGAAGACTCATCCTACTAGAACTTCTTAATGAAGGGGACATGATGAAGTAATCAGCCATTTTTTGGAAGTCCACATGAAAAACAGAATTCTTATTCTTCAGGTAGCCTCTAGACGCTAAAAATAGCCTTTGAACAACAGCAAATTAAATAACACTGAAGTATTTAGCCCTAGAGTTAAAAGGAACTAATTGCTAGAAATAATATTGTTAGCAGGAAGTCCTTTCCACAGGAGAGCTTCCAGAGGAGAACCTTAGGAGAACCTGGCTAACTCCTCCTCTGCAGCTTAAGAAATTCAGCAGAGCCACGCACTATTTTGTGCCACTATGTTTGGGACACAAAATGTATATACAGCAACAGAAAGTCAAGACAGTGCTGCTCCTAGTATTCTAGAAAAGTCCTGGTGCAGAACATTTTTAGGATTCGGATCTCAGACTGCTATTGAAAGGAAGTAGGAAAATGATACACTGTGGGATGCAGGTTAAAGAGTGGCCACTCTCAAAGAACAAGATATATTATTATAGTTAAAACATCATCTCTTGCTAACTGTGTGATCTTGCACAAGTCTCTTAACCACACAATTCCTCACCTTCTTCTCCAGAGATAAAGATAGCTTCTGGGCTATTCAATTGGCATAAAGGTACATGTAGGGTGAGCAGAAAAATCCAGTGGTGCTAATTACAACATTCATGTAGCCTCTTACTACAAAGAATAATTAATAATAGCTATTTTATATTGAGTACTTATTGTTGTCCCTGTACTAAATGTATTATATGTATTTTACTGTATTTTACCTATAAAATTGTATGTATATTTTTGGATTTGTAGGAAAAATACATATAATATGCTTTTATATGTCAAATATACAATCTTATTTTACAAAAGATGAAACAAAAACATAGAAATTAATCGCCATACACTAACACAGAGCCATATTTCAATTGAGACAATCTTTCTCTTACAGAGTTTCCTGGATGAGACAGAAGGATCAATATTAGGAATGACCCACTGGGGCCATAAACTCCAAGGCTCTGGTTAACTATGCAGGGAACTCAGAGGAACTCAGATGTCTCCCAAATTGGGAGAAGTAGATCTAAGACAATTACCACTACAACAATTGGGTCTTGTATTTGGAACACAATTTGTAATAGTATTGTAATTTATGCTAGTTTGGCCATCAGGAAAGTATAGATACACTCTGGATTACTTTGGATTCTAGGAGATAATTGAAAAATCAAATGGCCATATGTACAATTCATTTTGAGAAATAGACTTCAGTTCCAAAGTGCTATATTATAGACGACTTTTTAAATATATAATTTGAGAAGTTATAGAAGAGACCATTGTGTAGATTTATGCAGTTATCTGAGCACCTTGCCATAAGAAGTTTTTATATATACTAAGCTGAATATCACTGAATCTCATTCCTATGTAATGTTCACATTATTGTTGTATGCAAGGGTTGCCATGAGAACTCCACTTATCTCTGCAGTATGTCCCTAAGGTAGAGAGAGAGACCAGTTCTTCACTGTCTAAGGTTCTCTGTACTGAGAAGTGGGTGGATGATTTACAAACTCAAAAACTGTAGGAGCAACTTGAAAAAACTGCAAGATATCCAAGGACTTCTGGAGGTCAGAATTTTGTATTTGGCTCTCCATAATTTTTTCAAGAAACAAAATCTATGGCACTTTCCCCCACTGAAACAACAGTAGGTATATGTTTTTACACTAATCTGATTTTGCATTAATTAGAGTAGGTTTTGCATTCATTAAAATTCACTCAGAGACCAGAGCAATAATATAGGGATCAGCTGTTTGCTTTATTGTGGCCCACCCGGGTTTGATCCCTGACATCGCATATGGTCCCTCAAGTATCATCAGCACTAAATCCTGAGTACAGAAACAGGAGAAACCCCTGAGAATTGCTAGGTGTGGTCCAAAAACATAAAGCAAATAACTAAATAAGTAAAGTTGAGTCAGTGGTGCCCATTGCTGATGAGTACATCATTCAGCTGAGCATAGTGAATCCCATCAATTCTCATAGTAGCTAATATCCACTTGGGATGTGGAGAGATTTTCAATGGCCTGAAGATAGATACCAGAATACAAAGGCAGGGGCCAGAGCGATAGTATAGCAAGAAGGGTGCTTGTTTTACATGTTTTCAACCCAGGTTCAATCCTCAACACCCAATATGGTCTCCCAGCACAGTTAGGAGTGATTCCTGAGTGCAGACATTGAGCAACAATGGTATGACTCAAAAATTTAAAGGAAAAAGAAAGCAGAACACAAAGGCGTTGATTTGGGTTAGCTGTCTGTCCAACCAGACAAATAGCAATCTGATGAAAGTTTCCAGAAGGAAACCAAGAATTCTGCTGTGATAGAGGACAGGGAAGATAAAAGAGGTGTTAATAAAGAAACAACAAATTATAACTAAAGGAAGGTTTAACCCACTTGTTCCAACACCTGCTCTTCATCAGTGCACATTTCCTGCCATCAGTGTCCCTGGTTTTCCTCCTGCCTCAACATCCTACCCTGCCCCTGAAGCCTGCCTCTATGGCACTCATTTTTCTTCTCTCTCTCACACACTACAGCTGTGTAATATTCCATTGTATAGATGTACCATAGTTCAGAGGTATCCCTGGACTGTTCTCACTATGGGACAACTTTTCTCCAATCATGGCAGTCAATAAAGGTCTCAAAATATTGTGGAAGACCCCTTCAAGACAAAACAGCCCTGTTGATTTGATATATGCTTTTCCATTTAAAATTTTTGCCATTTTCTATCAGCATTTTCACCATTTATCAAAGTTTTCACCATTGTTTATCAACTTTTTTTTTTTTGCTCTTTGGCTCACATCCAGAAATGCTCAGGGGTTTCTCCTGGCTCTGCACTCAGCAATTACTTCTGGTAGTGCTGGGGAACCATATGGGATGCCAGGGATCAAACCCTGGTCTACCACATGCAAGGCAAAGACCCCACCGCCCGTACTATTACTCCGGCCCCTGTGTGTCAGCTCTTTCACTTAGTTGGAGAGTTGTGACAAAGGCTTCTCCACCTTAAGCTTAAATATTTCCTCCCCCAATCTATACAAAAAAGCTCTAGTAGAAGGGATTGATGCTTTAGAAACTAATGATAAAGGAAGGAGGAAAAAAAAATAGATAGTTGATTCTTCTAGAAAAATCCTTTTGGGAAGAACATGTTTGTTCGTTTGTTTGTGTTTAACAAACAGTTTGTGTATAATGTCAGGCTCCATGTAGAACAGTCTTTTCCTAAGAGAGGTCTCTTTTATTGAAATTCCAGGAAGATACCATCTACCATGCGAATGTAAGATACTAAGAGTCAAGTGAGAGTATAAGAGCATTGACCCCGATAAGCAACACTGGAATGATTTAGCCATATTACCAACACACAATGGTTCGGAAATTCCAAGTTATCACATGGAAACCACTCTTTAGAAACCCATTAAATAAATAAAGATTGATATTGAATATTTACAATGTGTCAACTACTCAGAGAAAATCTAAATAAGTGTGTAACTTGTCCTCATTTTACTATGATGGAACCAAGAATTATAAACTCACTTAAGGGGAAAAAATAAGGATCTTAATGAGTCACGATCAGTAATGGGCCTCTGATGGGAAATTGAATCTGTCAAAGCAGCCCTGACTTCCTGCCACTACCATGTTACATACAAGGTAAATCTTAGCAGAATGAACTGTATTAACAAACTAACAGAGCTACTGCTAGAGTGAACTGACAATTTTCAGGAATTCTGACCCCAAGGAAACTGAGTCAGAAAGTTAATATTCTTAAGTCACAGAGGAAAGCTTCTGTAGGGCATCCAGGACCCAACTTCTTCAGCTTTCAGAGATGTTTCCCAGTGTCACTGGGCTAGTCTAAGATTTTTCTTAAGTAATAGTGTTTCCATACAGCATGATAAGCAATAATAGAAAGACACTCTCCAACAATCTAAAAAAATAAATGGACTGAAAAGTTATGTGTAGAAAAGCAGGCAGAGTAAAAAGAGATTTATCACTTGTTCTGATAAATTGACAGTGAAATTAAAAAGCTTAATTATTTCAGCATGAAATTCAAGAGGCATCTTTTCCCACTGAACATATGAAAAAGTTTCAAAGCATTTTGCAGCAATAAAACATCTGTGACCCAATTTACAAAAACACAGATGAAAATAGAGGGTTGTTAAGGTAGTAAGGAGCAGCGTGATAGTTATGAACTCTTGTTCCATCCTTCCTTCAGTAGATTGACCCTTGTGTGTGCAACAAGTTTTACAAATGTGTTCGCATAAATCTTGAGTGTGGGGAGATAGGAAAAGGAGTTTTTTAGAATCAGAACACAATTGAGAATACAGAAAGGTTCTCACCAGATCAAAGATTAAAGGAAGAGGTGCACTGAGAGATCACTAATGGAAATATAATGGCCTTCAGGAGCCAATGAGAAAGACAATAGAATGAATACATTTTAAAGACAAAAATTCACTAAAAAATATGGCACAAATACATTTCTGAAAACACTAAATTATAATAATTCTGAGGTTTTTTTTTTCATCCCATTTTGTATGCTGTTAATGATGAAAGATAGGAAGTATAGTTGAAAGAGTTTAATGACAATTTTAAAAGGGTTGGCTATGTCTGAGCATAATTACAATGGATCCAGTTGGGTCTTCAAAAATGTGCTTTTTGATGAAGACGGAGATCAAATCCAATTTACTCAATAAATATTCACTATTCTTGACTGATTTTAAGTAGATTATTTTAAACTGATATAGCACTTGACAAAAATCTGTTCTGTTCTGAAGAACATATAGAATAACGACATATGGTAATTTACTAATTAGAAAAAAAATAGGCAACACTTTTATAAGATGTGAAACTTGAAAGGAATTAACTGGACAGAATCAATAGCAAAATATTCTAACTCCTTTGTGAGTTATTTTTTCTTTCTGCTTTTTACTTTTTCATTGCTCAGGTCTGATTTCCCAGTGCCCAGGGAAGTTTAGACATATGATTTGGTCACTTTTGTAAGCATATTTACTTTCAGTGAGGTGTCATTTAGTAGAGAAAGTTTAAATTACGCAAAATAAATACATTCTTTGCTGTATTTTCTGGGTGAAACATTTGGCTAAATAAGGGCTTAACAGATAGAAGATTATTTTACAAACAACAGCTTATAGAAACATTTTAATTAAAAATTACATAGAAATTTATTATAGTATAAAGCAGTGAATTTGATTTTTACAAAATAGCTCCATCTATTCATTATAAGAATCAGAACCTTGGTGATTTTCCAAATGTAGTACTACCCACTACCCACTTTGTACCCCTGGATAAAAATCCTAACATGCACCCAAAGTGACATTATATGTCAATCAATTTTGCATTCTATTCTTATTGGAAATCAGGAGACCTTGCTGAGTTACTGTCACTGATGAGAACAGGCAATTCCTTCCAAGTGTGTCTGGAAGCTAGAGAAGAATGAATCCTGTTAATAGTCTATTAATCACAATTCTTGTTAAGGATTAGATTTCACCCATCACCCACCTGAATTAGAGAATAGGATTGCACATGATTGCTTGGCAAAATTAACAAGAATTGCCATAGAAATTATTTTTATATCAGTGTTATTCAAAGTCTCTGAAGCTGGGCAGAAAGAGCTGCAACATGAATGTGATTGCTTAAAGAAGAAAACAGGGTCCCATTTTTCCATTAATGGAAATTTGTCAATATTAAGATCTTTTGGGACAGAGTTGGTATGGATGAGTAAAGTAGGTTTGTTCTACATTTAGGTATAACATTGTCGGAAGTAAACCAACTCAATGCAGTAGAGCCTATGCACCAGCCAATCAGTACATTGTAAGAAAGAAAATACAGTGTTATCTGTGTCCCACTTCACAAAACTTATTAAAAAATATACCATAAATTTTTGCGTTAAATTATCTAATTTTTAAGTTATAATACAAATTTTAAGAGAACACAATGAGAACAAATCCTTTAGAGTAACTGAACCACAACTGATCTGGATGAAGCATTTAATCTGCTCAGTTTTGCTGTATTCCTAGCATCCTTAAATTACAGAATTGAATCAGACACTGAGAACTATTTATCTGGGATCCATCATACTGTGGCTCCTTCACAGTAACTCATATATTTTTAAAAATCTAATTGTGCAATGTTGAATATTAACCCTAAGTGTTTTAGGTTTCATCAGTTAATTGCCCCTTTTCCTCCCCCCAGAGAAACTTACAGTGCTCATATGAGCATCCTTAATCCCCTGAGTTTATCTGTAACCTTTTTTATTTTTTTGTGCTTTATCTCTCCTTGTTACATTCCCCAAGGGCTGGTTACTTATAATTCAAACTTTCTGGTAACTCTGGACTTTGCATTTATAGTGAATTACTTGCTTTTCTATTTCCCCTAGAGCCTTTTCATATTTTACTATAGAGCAACATTCTTTGCTTAAACACAGGAAGACCATTAATGCTATGCGATTAATATTTAGGAGTTGATTGATGCTGAAATATATCTACTCCTGAGCTTTCATCTTAAGTATTTGACTCAGGCTTCCATTGCCATAGCTGCTAACACCCCACAAAGGGAGGTCACGTGTTGGGACTGGGATGGACCTGGGGCAAGAGGCAAAACTAACTCAGCATCAAAATGTGACAGTCTAGAAAGCATAAAAGCCCAGTCTTTTTTAAAAAAAATTTTATCAGTGAAACACCATGAGGTACAGTTGTAGACTCACAAATGTTTGTGCTTGGGTTTCAGTTATAAAATGATCGAATACCCATCCCTCCACCAGTGCCCATTCTCCACCACCACTAATCCCAGTATCCCTCCCATCCCCCATTCCTTCATCCCACCCTGCCTCTGTGGCAGGGCATCCCCTTTTGTTCTCTCTCTCCTTTTTGGTGCTGTGGTTTGCAAAAGAGGAATTGAGTGGCAATCATGTTCGGTCTATAGTCTACTTTCAGCATGCGTCTCCCATCCTGGGTGGATCTTCCCAACACCCTTTATTTGATGCAACCTGTTATGATTTAAGAGACAGGACTCCCACTGGGAAAGACAAGCTGAGCTTTCCTGAGGACTTAGTCTGGGATTTATGGTAGAAGCCCAGCAGCCTTGCCCTCAGAGCCCAGAGAACTACATTTTGGGATCTATATCTCTTACTGTGTTTATCCAAATAACTGCAATTATTGATAAGAAGTGAATTTAATTGTTTAATGTGTATAACTAAAGTGAAAGAAAAAAGCAATATAGATGTCCCTGGGAGACAGAACATCATCTTGAGTTAATTCCCCCAAGAGAATTGCCTCTGCCAAAATGCTTTCCCTCTGTAAATGATTAATCACACCTACATGCAGTCCTATACCTTGTACTCTGTCAGATGTTCTATAAGAATGCTAACAGCTCTGCATTAAACAGGCCATTTTTAATATCATACTGTGGTCCCCGTCTCTTTGTCTCTCTGCTGAGGAGACTGGGGAAGCAATTCTTGACCACCAAACACTCATGTTGTGCCCCCATAGTTTTTGAACTCACAGTGCATGATTTGTTTTTTCATGTATATGTTTATGTTTAATAAGATGAGAACAGTTGAATGGCAGTTATAAAAAATACTTCTGTAAAAACCTTTTCAAGTATTTTTTAAGGATAGTTTTATCAATATTGTTTATGGTATGATACAGTGTACTCTATGTAGAGAACTATATGCTTAGGTATTATTTTCAGAAATAACTGCACCTTACATAGAAATTGAATGGAGGATGCCTATTGTTTTACCTAATAAAGTAGATTAAACAAATGTACAATAAATATAACTCAGAAATAGAACAAAAATCATAAAACTCATTTATAATCACAAAGGATGCCAATAAGCAAAATCATTTGAAATAGAAGAATGACAATATAGTAAATGTATCACATTCTCAGTCTCCGAACTATAATATATAGCTACAGTAATTAAGACAACAAGATTTTGGAATAAAAACAGACACAAGTGTCAATAACATAGACTCTAGAGTCTATACACACACACATCAACACACCACACTCACACATCACAGTTACACACGCATTCACACACATACACACACACACCCCTAATTTATGAAAACAGGATCCAAGAGCTTACTGTATCACTGTATCACTGTCATCCCATTGTTCATCAATTTACTCAAATGAGTGTCAGTAACATCTCTATTCCTCCTAGCCCTGAGATTTTAGCAGCCTCTGATTTGTCTTTTCCAGCAATTGGAGGCTCTTTCAGGATCAGGGGAAGGAGACCTGTTATGGTTACTGGTTTTGACATATTGAGTATGCCACAGGGAGCTTGTCAGGCTCTGCCCATGCAGGCGGGATACTCTTGGTAGTTTGCCAGGTCCTCTGAGATTATATATATATATAATCTGACAACCATCAAACATGGTGCGATAATAATGGGAAATGGGTAGGGAGTGTCTTATGATGTGTTCAGAAAGCGGCCTGAAGCATGGTGGAGGTTGGGTAGTGGAGGTCGGCTGCCAGGGCTGGGTCCCTTGGGGCGGGAGGGGGTCTCACATGCACCCCTCTGGGGCACCCTGAGTGAAAACAGCCTACCTTGGAGTCTTGTGACCTGGTTATGGGAACCTCATTTTATGTTCCCCTTGGGGAGAAGCAACCATGAGTTCTGGAGGGTGGCCGATGAAGAGATTATCTTGCACTAACAGAGAGTGGCTTATGGGTGTGACCCCTAGGTTGACAGAGACTGGGCGAATCCAAGAGCTTACTAAAGGTAAAGGTAAAGGCCCTCCCGTTGATCGTCGATTTGCTCGAGTGGGCCCAGTAACGTCTCCATTGGAAACTTTGTTGTTACTGTGTCTGGCATATTGAATACTCTCGGTAGCTTGCCGTGCTTTCCGAAAGATAGCACAGCGGGTAGGGCGTTCGCCTTACAAGCGGCCAACATGGCCGACCCGAGTTCAATTCCTCCGCCCCTCTCGGAGAGCCCGGCAAGCTACCGAGAGTATTCGATATGCCAGACACAGTAACAACAAAGTCCCCAATGGAGATGTTACTGGGCCCGCTCGAGCAAATCGACAATCAACGGGAGGGCCTTTACCTTTGCTGGAGCGATAGCACAGCGGTAGGGCATTTGCCTTACAAGAGCTTACTATGAAACAAAAACAATCTTCAATAAATGGTATTGATAAAACAACAAACATGCAAAGTAGTGAAACTAGACCAAAACTTAATACCATAAAAATTAATTCAAAATGAATTAAAGATTTAAATGTGAGGCCTGAATGGAAAAAACAAAACACAGGAAATACATCCTTTGACATAAGCTTTAAAAGTATTTGGACACTAATGCCAAGGGGCATAAAAGCAAAAGTAAACCTAGGACTATATCAAGCTAAAAAACCTTACATTGAAGTAAACTTACATCAAAATGATTTCACAATTTATTGAATGGGAAAATTCATTTTCCATGTTTTTAAATTTTATTTTATTTTTATAGCTTTTCATGATGATTTATTATATTGAATATTCTAAGACCAGTTCCACCACCACTTTACCTTTCCTCCACTATTATTTCCAGTTTTCCCAACCACTACCTAGGTCCTCCCCAATAGCAGGTCCTAAATAATTTATTTTGTATTGCCTCTTATGAATGGTTTGCTAAAAATGATCAGAAAACATTTCCTTTGAAAAAAAGTGTGTGAAGATTATTGTCTTGTGTGGTAATAATTTCTTAATTGAGATTGGTTGCTGTCTACTTTACATCTCATCCAATGTGATGTGCTGCTCCTGGAATATTTTATACTCCTGAGAAGTATAAGATGTCATATTCTCCAGGGATTCAAATATTTTGAATGGGTAATACAACTGGATTTAAATTTTTAACCGAATAGTTACTTTGGGGCCCAAGCATCTCTGCCGCTTATTGATCTCTTTCAAGATGTATATATGAGTCTGGATTGTGTGGCTAGTTAATGACCTTATATGACCCCATAGGGAGTTCATAGGTGTGACTGCTATGCTCCATGAAGAACAGGGGTATGGGGGGAGGTCGTCCATCTCCAACTCCATGAGATCCTGGAGATTTCAGTCACAAAATCTGCATGCTTGAGTTTTTCAACAGATTCATCCCTGGATGAGGCTCCTCCCAAGCCTGTGGATTCTGGCTGTGAGTACAGTAGATTGAGTTATGGAAGTTTTCAGCTGTTGGTGCTCTGTTTGAGCATGTGGTGGGCTCACTTCCCCACTTCTAGGGTGCCTCAGATGATACTCAGCCTTGGGCACGGTCTGGAGGTATCTCTGCAACTTTGTTTATCTTTTTCAAGATTTATTTATGAGTCTCTCTCCATTATATTTTAACAAAAAATCAATATTCAATGCATAAAAAGAACCATAAAATGTCTTTTAAAAACATTTTTAAAAGACGAAATATAAATAAACACTTTGCCAAAGAAGACATACAGCAGTAGACATGTCAGAAGCTGTTCATCATATTTTAATTATGGAAATAAAAATAAAAACAAAAATAAAATAGCATCTCAGACCTGTAAGAGTAGCTATTATCTTAAAGATTAAAAAAAGTGGTAGATAAAAAGGAACTTTTCATGCTTGAACAATATAAATTGCTGTAATCATTGTAAGAAGGCACAATAAAAATGCCTTATAAAGTTTAAAAAATATAAATTTCCTATAACCCAGTTATTCTACTTTTGCGTATTTACTCTCCAAATGCAATGCTAATTTAAAAATAAAATCACACCCCCCCATCTTGCTGAAGTTTTACCAACAACAGAAGAGAGATAACAAGGTAAGTGTCATCTACTGCTAACAAATGGATAGAGAAGATGTGGAATACGGGAGGGATTAAAGCAGGAAGGGAGCTTGCTTTGCAAGTCGCACCACTAGGTTTATATCCATCTAGCAATCCAAATGATTCCCTGAACCCAACAAGATAGAACCCTGTGCACAGAGACAGGAGTAAGACAGTCCCTCCAGAAGTGGTCCCCTCCACAAAAAAAAATACTGAGGCACATTAGAGACAATGGACGTTCAGCTATTTGAGTGACAAAATTCATACTCTTATAATAACACAATAATATAGAGAACATTAAATATGTCAAAGAAACACAAACAGCATATAATTTTTCTCAGACATGATACATAGAGAAAATAGATGAACAAAGTAAACTCTCAGACTCTAAGTCCAATTAGTGGTTACTAGAAGAAGAGGGGAGAAGGTAAATTAGGAGAGGACAAGGGTGTGGTGATGGAGAGACTTGAGTGTTCAGTGAGCTCTTACAGTGAATATACATCTTAACTTTCAAGGTGCATCCCTAAAACTTCCATGTTGTAATGCAAAACTACTTCAAGATTATTTGCATATTGCACTGGCTGTCAAATAGCTCAAAATTGAATCAAGGTCTGAGTCACTCTGGGTCCACTTTAACTTCCCTTACATTCTTTTTGATTCACACACTTACATATTTACCCACTATTTTCACTCTATCCTATTACATTTATTGGGTTCTTGATGAGATAAGCCACATCTATTTCAAAACAACACAGAAGAGAAATGTGTGACTGATACGTTTGAAATAAGATTTAAGTTTCTGTCATCTGCCTTCAAAGGAGCAGATTCTTACTAGAAGCAGATGTAAAAGTGGAAGTATTGTAGTAAAGACTGCTTCTGAACAGAGGTCCTGTTAACTGGATGGATTCAACTTTTCAGGGAATGAGAGAAGGAGGAACTAGAGATGGAGTGCAAGACAGACACCTTGGGAAGCCTACAGGTTTATTCTCATATTTACTGAAGGATTTCTTAGTTGCTTTCAATTTTTAGAAATGATGAGAAAAGTTGTAATAACAGTCAGGCACCAATATTTGCATGGGCAAAATTTTTTACTCTATGATATAAATATGAAGAAGTGTATGAGTACAATTGTTGAACTTTCTTTGTAAAGGTATATTTTGTGATAAATAAAACTATTTCATTTTATTTATTTTGAGGCCTATGTGCTATTGGAGGGGCTGGAGCAATAGCACAGCAGGTAGGGCATTTGTCTTGCTCACAGGCGGCCTAGCCGAGCTGGGTTCAATTCCTCCACCCTTCTCAGAGAGCCGGGCAAGCTACCAAGAGTATCTCACCCGCGTGGCAAAGTCTGGCAAGCTAACCGTGACATATTCAATATGCCAAACCCAGTAACAAGTCTCACGATGGAGACATTACTGGAACATTACCACTAGAGGAAATCAGTAAACAACAGGAGGACAGTGCTACAGTGCTATTGGAGGGGTCACACCTAGGGGTGCTCAGAACTTACTCCTGGTGCTGCACAGTGGCATCACTCCTGGTATAGGTCAAGAAACCATGTGAAGTGTGGAGTAAAAAATTCAGGTCAGATGCACACAAGGCAGGCAGCTTACACACTGTACTATCTCTATAGTTTTCAGCTTAAGAAAATAGTTTTATTGTGTATTCTCATGATAATAGCCTTTCTATTAGAATCTTTCAGATATGAACTAAAAATTTTTGAGCTTAATACTCACAATTTAGGTCTCTAATATTAATGAACTATTGATATCAAATTGATTCAATATACCCACAGGTGCATACTTATACATTGTATCAAAATTATCTTGAGAAATAATAGTAAAATTGTGCATTTAAATTTTAATAATAGGCCCTCCCGTTGATCGTCGATTTGCTCGAGCGGGCCCAGTAACGTCTCCATTGGAGACTTTGTTGTTACTGTGTCTGGCATATCGAATACTCTCGGTAGCTTGCCGGGCTCTCCGAGAGGGGCGGAGGAATCGAACTCGGGTCGGCCATGTTGGCCGCTTGTAAGGCGAACGCCCTACCCGCTGTGCTATAATATTAATGACAAAAATGTTTTAATAATCCTTTCTCCAGGGTATTCAAGCAAGGAAAATAAATGTCAGATGTATAATTTATTACTGTAATTTATTGATATGTATTCAGCTATGAAGTTTCAATATATGTATAAAATGCATGTAGTATCAAAAATTATAAAATGTGTGGGGCTAGACAGATAGCATAATGGGTAAGTGGCTTGCCTTGCATATAGCTGACAATGTTTGATACCTGGTACTACATACAGTTTTCCAAGCACCACCAGAAATGAATCCTGAGCACTGAGCAAGGAGTAAGTTCTGAGCAGCTCTGAGTTTGGGAAAAAAAGAAGAATATATGAATCATTTTTAAATTTACACTTTAAAAGAAAATCTCAACAATATCTAAAGATTACATATAGTAAAAGATCACAAGGCTTTAAAATAAGACTAAAATCATGTATTTAATAATTTTAAAAAAGAATATGTCATCTTGAAATAAAAATTTAAAGAAATATTTTAGAACTTAAAGGCTGATTTATTACCAGTAAAATGCATTACATCTTAAAAAACTTAACTTAATCACTTAACTTAACTTCCCGTTAGTCGTCGATTTGCTCGAGCGGGCGCCAGTAACGTCTCCATTTGTCCCTGTCGCGTGCTAGTGTAGCCCAATGGCATCTGTTCGCTCTGGGATCATGAAGAGCCTCAAACCGATCGTTCATGATCTTCACGAAGAAGTCTGACCATCTGGTAGGTGGGCGGCCACGCGGTCTCTTGACATCCCGTGGAATCCAATCAGTAACAGCTCTAGTCCAACGGTCGTCTTTAAATCTCATTACGTGACCAGCCCATCTGATTTTCGACACCTTGGCAAATGAGACAGCGTCCCTGATCCTTGATCGTCCACGGATGTCAGAACTCCGGATTCGTTCTCTTATTTGAGTGAAACGTGATATTCCAAGCATAGCTCTTTCTATTCTTCTTTGGGAGACCTGAATGGCGTTCTCATCTTGTTTGCGTAGGGCCCAGGTCTCTGAGGCATATGTTAATGCAGGAAGAACAGTGGAATCAAAGAGATGTGCCCAGAGCCGGAGGTTCTTCGTCCTCTTAGCTATTTCTTCGACGTTCTCGAAAGCATTCCAAGCCGCTCTCTTCCTCCTGCGCAGCTCGGGTGCCAGGTCATTAGTCATGTTGACCTCCCGACCTAGGTACACATAGCTGTTGCATTCGGAGATGGTCGTTCCATTGAGAGCGAATGGGGCGTCAGGAACAAGGCTGTTTCTCATAAACATTGTCTTCGTAAGATTCAGCTGTAGTCCTACCTTTCCACACTCACTGTCAAAGTCGGCCAGCATTAGTGCCGCTTGGCTGATGTTTGGTGTTATTAAAACAATGTCATCAGCAAAGCGGAGGTGGTGTAGTTGACGACCATCTATCTTCACTCCCATTCCTTCCCATTCTAGTCATCACATGATGTTCTCGAGGGTGGCACTGAAGAGTTTCGGTGAAATGGTATCACCCTGCCGCACCCCTCTCTTGACATCAACGATCACTTCTTTGTAGAATGGTGAGATCCTGGTAGTGAATCTGCAATACAGCTCACGGAGGATCCTGATGTATTGGGCTTGAATGCCCTGATTGGCTAGGGCTTCAATGACCGCTTCCGTCTCAACAGAATCAAAGGCCTTCTTTAAATCAATGAACGTTAAGCAGAGCGGCATCTTGAACTCCCGAGAAACCTTAATGAGCTTGGTTATCGTGTGGATATGGTCGATGGTGCTGAATCCTTTGCGGAACCCTGCTTGCTCACATGGTTGTCCTTCATCTAGTGTTCTGCCAATCCTATTCAGGATGACTCGAGTGAACAGCTTGTAGATGACAGACAATAGGCAGATCGGGCGATAGTTGCCAATGTCATGGATGTCTCCCTTCTTGAACAGTAGTACGGTCCTGCTGGTTTTCCATTGGGATGGAACCTTGCATTCAGACAGGTAGCAAGTGAAGAGCCGAGCCAGTGTATTGATGAGTACTGACGGCAGGTTCTTCAGGTGTTCAGGTCTGACCTTGTCTGGGCTGGGTGCTGTTTGTTTCTTTACCAATGAAATGGCGTGTCGGATTTCGGAAGGGAGAACGTTGGGAACGACATACCCATCCTCTGGAATTTGGTATGTCGGCAAGTGGACATGGCTATCGAAGAGATTTGAGTAGAAGTCATGGATAATCTTCTCCATTGCCGTTCTGGAGGATGTGATGGATCCATCAGGATGTCGAAGGGCAGTCATCTTGGTCTTATAGTTGGCGAAGGACAGGCGGGCGTTACGAATACTTTTCCCGGCTTCTGCCGCATCTACCAGTACTTCTGCTCTTCTCTCTTTGAGGTCTTCCTTGATCGCATCTCTGCACTGCTTTGCAAGCTCGGACGTTAGCTTGCGGTTGCCTGAGACATGCGCCAAACCACGCTGGCGAATTAGCTCAAGAGTTGTCGAAGATAGGCGACTTTTTGTGGCTATCTCTCTCTTGGCGTTCCTCGCACATTCATGGAGGTGCTGAACCAGTCGATCGTATTCCTCGTCAATGTTGTCAACAATGGCATCTTCCCATGTTGCCGCAATAGTACCAAAGAGTTCCCAGTTGGTGGTCATTCTGGGAGTTCTCTTTTTGAACTTTGCAGCCCTTTCTCCCCGCTCTGTGAAGTAGAATTTTGCACGAAGGAGACGGTGGTCCGATCCCATTTGAAATTTTGGGACAACAGCAACATCAGTCAGGCAAAACCGTCGATTGAATATGATGTGGTCTATTTCGTTGTGGAATCGTCCACCGGGAGACTCCCATGTCCATCGTTTAGATTCTGCCTTCTGGAACTGTGGGTTACCATGAATGGTCTTGGTCGACATGATGAACTCAGACAGTCTCTCACCCTGTTCGTTCCATTCTAGGCCATGGGTCCCGATGTGAAGTTCTTCAGCTGATCTTCTCGGTCCTATCTTGGCATTAAAATCACCCACAATGATCTTATAGAAGGTGTGGTCTTCTTTATCGAACTTCTCTAGCTCCATGTAGAACTTCTCGATTTCTCTTTCATCATGAGATGTTGGTGTGTAGACAACGAAGATAGAAACTGCAGGCAGTGAGCCACATCTATTCAAATGTAAAAGTCCGATTCGGGTTGTTAGGCATTCGAATGAATCAATGCTCGAAAGAGCCTGGCAAGCTATCCGCTGTGTATTCGATATGCCAAAACCAGTAACTACAACTGGTCTCATTCACCTGACCCTGAAGGCTTCACTGACATGGCAGCACTAAGAAGGATGAGAAAGGAGATGCCGACAAAATCTCAAGGCCGACCTAGGCTGCCACAACGAAGGAAGACAAAAATGATCGTATGTACTTTCAATGCACGTACGCTAGCATCAGATGCATCCATCGAGGACCTGATGGTACAAGCGCGAATGATCAAGTACGACATCATTGGTCTGATCGAGACAAGAAGGCACGAATCTCACCATGCCGTTTTCGACACTGGAGAAGAATTGTTCCTCGGAACATGCGATAAAAGAGGTGTTGGAGGCGTCGGTGTCCTTGTCAACACAAACTTGGCCAAGAGCATTACATCTAACAAGGTAAATTTGTATTTAAATTAATAAAACTTAAACCTTTTTTATAGGAACTGGAGCACTAGTACAGGAAGTTTGGCATTTACCTTGCATGTAGCTGACCTAGGTTAAATCTCCAGCATCCCATATAGTCTCCCAAGAACCACCAGGAAAAATTTTGGATGAAGAACCAGAAATAAGCCCAGAGCATCACCAAATGTCCTCTCCTCCCCTCAAAAAAATCCATTTTGTAAAATAGGCAAATAATAAAAATAATGTTTTATTTAATGAGGTATCAAATGCTAAGTTATAAAAAGAGATTATAATAATAAATAAGCAACTGTCCGCACCACAGACACAAACACAACTTATCCTTCCATGTTACGCTATAGGGAAAAGAAAAAGTTCTCTTCAATAAATTTTGGAGTCAGACTTATTTTCTCTACTCTCCTGTTTTTCTTTTTGCTTTTTCAATCATTATTAGGATGGCCAATAGGGATGGGCCAATGCAGTTTGGTTACATAGATAAATGACAGATATCTATGTAACCATCAAATATAGTTATCAAATAACTAGATGGTCACAGATTTAATAGATAAATTTTATCAAAATAGCTTATATTTTGAAAAACATGTCAAACTCTTTGCTAAAGTGAGGAGGGTGCTCCATACAACCCAGAAAAGCTTAACAATACCAGCTTGTTACTTTCAGAGACTCTTTGATGAAATAAATGACTTAAAATACTATGGTTCAAGGATACTGAAGGACATCACTATTGGATCTTGTGTAATATTTTCATTACTGATGTAAAGAAGTGGCTGAAAAAAATCACCTTCCATCCTGGTTTGATGTGGTTAGATGAGTTTGACAATTCTCTGGATCTATGACCAGACAAATTTACAACATACTAGAAAGGCATAGAAAAAAATTAAGCAAGTTCTGGGATTTCAATTATCTATTAGCGTCCATCAACTGAACATCTATGTGCCCTCTGACTTCAGGACTCCTTAATGTGTGGATTAACATGTTTTTATTAAGTCCTATTTTATTAAAGTATTTTGGGGTCAAAATCACCCTTACCTATATAGTTTTTAATTCTATTTTCCTTCTTCTGATTCTATCCCCAATAATCAAGAAATCCAACATTGAGTTTCAACCACATGTGACTGAAAAAGAGGTAGCACCTAACAATTTGAGGCTTATAGGAAAACAGATCTTGAGATATGTGATTTCCTATAACACAGAAAGCTAAAATTATTCAAAGCTTAGTTGGTTGACTACAGAAAATTGTCGATTCTTCTGAATTTTCAATTACTTCATAGTTCAAAGCCAATGAGGCATCATGTGCATCTTATTATATGAAGGTAACTGTTGATTGTTATGTAAAATATTACAGTATGTTTTACATTTTCAATCAATATAACCTATGTTTTTATGTAGATTATCTAAGTAATTTCCACAGACATTTCATTCATTTGTAAGAATCTCCATTTTGATCATGAAAAACTGGCGTAGAAAGTAGCTAATTAAGAGAACCCTACAAAACATTGCATAAGGACTTGCCACATTTAAAAAAAAGTGCAACAACAACTACAATATCTTTGACATGCCATGCTTGTTTTCTGAATATAGAAACCAAAATATACACTTAATTGTTATTAATCTTTACAATAATATAAGCAGAGATCAAATGTCTAGTTGTACTATGAAAAGAAAATAGCATGAAATTGAATTTTGTGTCTAACTTTAAAATAAAAGATGACTGAAAGTTATTGGCTTTGTGGGCTATGTTGAACTCGGTGTCAGATAACCAACTCCATTTTATTCTGTATAAGCTTAAGCAACAAGTTTAGTTCTGCTTGATATTTTTACTTAAATCTACTAAAAGGGCATGGACATCTTTTCCAAGAGCAAAACATTACATATAGTACTCTCTTCGAAAAGGCTATTTTTCTAAGAAAAATGAGTTACTGACACCCATGTTTACAGCAAGAAAGTAACGGACCACTGAGAGAATGCTGGTTGTCAGCAGAGAGTATTTCCAATGATTTTGTCAAGTTATTCTCTCTTTTTTTTTAAGCAGAAGAAACTTTTAATGGAGCACCTACAAGAGTTAAAGCAGAAAATGCTAAAAAAAAATAAGTATTCCATAAAGGAAGACATATCAGACAAATGTGCCAAGAGTTTGTAAGGGGGTTGTTTCTGGAAATACGCTGGTGAAACTCCCGGGGCCTCTGCTGCAGGTGATTTCATCGCTTCTCTGATATTGAGATGGCCATTTTGCAGGAGAGCTACGTCTCTGCTCCTGTGGAGTGAGGTAAGGCTCAGCATCTTCTTACTCATGACTACCCAAGTAGTTCTCATCCAAAATAACCAAAGTGGCATGATTGGGGGGCAGTATATCCGAATCAAGTGAACAGGGTGATGGGGAGTCAGGAAGGGCTTCCTGAACCATGACAGGAGCCTTCCATAACACTCATTCTGTTACATTTGGAACACGCAGCCTCTCCTGCCTGTCTTCTCATTGGTAAATGCAACACAGTCTGACATCCAGAACTGGATAGTTGGTGCAGGAGAATCCCGGACACAATGCAGGGCTCTCAGCAGGAGCACCATCCTTTTCCTGACACCATGCAGTGTTCGTACTGTATTAGACACAGCCTTACTCTAGAAGAAATCAAATGCTTGGAGTCTTAATCATCACAGTCCAGATGTTAGGTTTTATCCTGTCAAATTATTATTTTCTAGAAACATCATGGAAGTGTATTGCAAATCAATATATTTATATGCACAATGATATAAATATATTTATGTCACTTGATCACTTGATCACTTGACATCCCATTACTCATCGATTTGCTCTAGCTGGTGCCATTAACATTGCCATTCATCCCTGTCGTGTGGTAGGGTAGCCCAATGGTGTCTGATAGCTCCAGGAACACGAAGATTCTCAAACCTATCTTTCTGGGTCTTGATGAAGAAGTCTGACCATCTTGTAGGTGGGTGGCCACATGATCTTTTGACATTCAATGTAATCCAGTAGGTAATGGCTCTAGTCCAACAGTCATCTCCAAATCACATTATGTGTCCACCCCATCTGATTTTTGATGCCTAAGCAAATGAAACAGCGTCCCTGATTCTTGATTGTCCATGGAGGTCGGAACTCTGGATTATTTCTCTCACTTGAGTGAACCATGATACTCCAAGCATAGCTCTTTAGATTCCTCTTTGAGAGACCCGAATAGCATTCTCATCCAGTTCTTGTAGGTCCCCAGGTCTCTGAGGTGTATGTTAATGCAGGAAGAACAGTGGAATTAAAGAGATGTGCCCAGAGCCAGAGGTTCTTCGTCCTCTTAGCTATTTCTTCGACGCTCTTGATGGCATTCCAAGGTGCTCTCTTCTTCCTGCGCAACTCAGGTGCCAGGTCATTCGTCATATTGACTTCTCAACCTAGATACACATAACTGTTGCATTCAGAGATGTTGAATCTGTTGAGAGCAAATGGAATGTCAGGAATGAGTCCGTTTCTCATAAACATTGTCTTCGTGAGATTTAGCTGTAGTCTGACCTTTTCATAGTCACAGTCAAAGTCAGTCAGCATTTGTGCCTCTTGGCTAATGTTTGGTGTTATTAGAATGATGTCATCAGCAAAGAGGAGGTTGTGTAGTTGCCGACCATCTATCTTCACTCCCATTCCTTCCCATTCCAGTCGTCACATGACGTTCTCGAGGGTGGCACTGAAGAGTTTTGGTGAAATGGTATCACCCTGCTGAATCCCTCTCTTGACATGGATGATCACTTCCTTGTAGAATGGTGAGATCCTGGTAGTGAATCCATAATACAGATCATGGAGTATCCTGATGTATTGAGTTTGAATGCCCTGTTTGGCAAGGGCTTCGATGACTGCTTCAGTCTCAACAGAATCAAAGGTCTTCTTTAAATCAATGAACGCTAGACAGAGTGGCATCTTGAACTCCCAAGAAAACTCAATGAGCTTGATCACCGTGTGGATTTGGTTGATCATGCTGAATTCTTTTCAGAACCCGGCTTGCTCTCATGGTTGTCCTTCATCTAGTCCTTCATCTATTCAGGATGACTCGAGTGAACAGCTTGCAGACGACAGACAACAGGCAGATGGGGCAATAGTTGCCAATGTCATGGATGTTCTCCTTCTTCTACAGTAGAACAGTCCTGCTGGTTTTCCACTGGAACAAAACCTTGCATTCAGACAGATAGCATGTGAAAAGATGAGCCAGTGTATTGATGAGTACTGACGGCAGATTCTTCAGGTGTTCGGGTCTGACCTTGTCTGGTCTGGGTGCTGTTTGCTTCTTAACCGACAAAATGACATGTTGGATTTCAGAAGGGAGAACATTGGGAACAACATATCCATCCTGCGGAATTTGGTATGTGGGAAGGTGGATGTGACTGTTGATGAGATCCGAATAGAAGTCATGGATAATCTTCTCCATTGCACTTCTGGAAGATGTGATAAATCCATCAGAACGTCGGAGGGTGATCATCTTGGTCTTATAGTTGGCAAAGGACAGGAGGGCGTTGCAAATGCTTTCCCCAGCTTCTACCGCATCTACGAGCACTGCTGCCCTTCTCTCTTTGAGGTCTTCCTTGATCGCTTCTCTGCACTGCTTTGTGAGCTTGGACATTCGTTTGTGAATGCCTGAGTCTTGCGCCAAGCCATGTTGGTAAATGAGCTCGAGAGTTTTTGAAGACAGGTGTGTTTTTGTGGCAATCTTTCTCTCAGCATTCTTCTTACATGTTTATGTATATATTTAAATAGAAAAAAGAATAACTTTCTTAAACAGATTTGTTAATAAATTATTGCAAATTTAAATGGTGTTAAGTAATAACTTAGAATATTGTAGAAGAAATCATCTACTGGTAATTTCCAATCATTCATTATTTACTCTATTTTGTAAATTATAAGAACTGCAAAGCTCTCACTAAAGAATATCACGAGTGCTTGCAGTTTATAATTGTAACATTTCGAAAATACTTTTTTAAAATTTTAAATGAATCACTGCGAGGTACAGTTACAGACTTAAAAACATTCTATGATTTGTTTCAGTCATACAATGATCGAGTACTCATCTCTCCACCAGTGACCATTCCCCACTACCAATGTTCCCATTATCTCTCCCACTGACCCCCAAGGAAAATACTTTTATATCTAGTCAAATAAATTTAAAGAAAACATGCTCACTAAGGACACCAATGAGACTGAAATGAATGTGATTGTTGATATAGTACTTTCTTCAGATCTGAGAAAAAAATTGTAAGATAGAAGTCACAGTGTTATAGACAAAGTGAGTTTGAAAAGTTTGCTGGTTTCAAAGTAAGTAGGAACAAAAACGCATTACTCTGAGATCATGCATCTCAGCATGATCTAGCCTAGAGAAGAAGAAGCAAAACGTAACAAAAAATATGTGGTCGTATATGAGCACAGGGATAGACATTTAGCCTGGGAATTGCTTGGAAGGAAAACCCCCAATATATTAAACATATTGGACCCTTTCCTAAACACAGCTGGTGTCCACAGGATTTCTATTAATCTTGGACCTCAGAAACCTACAGTTCTCTAGATTCATGCAAAACTTAAAAACTTCCCTGATTTGTCAGAGACAGGTTGAAAGCATGCAAATAATTCAAAAGAAACTAAAGGTATGTTTCTGATTAGATTTAATGCAGCAATATTCTTGACTAATAATTCATAATTTAAAATTGGGAAGGTACCTCCAAAGATGGAGTGCATGAACTCTTCCCCCAGTACCATGTGACCCTCAGCCACACAAATTTTAACCCTGATAATTCCGATGTACCACTTGGGTATGGCCCTATTTTTATTAACAGCACGGCAGTACTAGGGCTAAGTTCCTGTCCAGTATGGCCCTGAAGGACATAGTATCACTGGGAATGACCCCTGGGCTTCTGACCACTACTGGGAGACTTCTTAAAATAAATAAAATATAACTCATACTCCTCTAAAATTTTAGAATTTACCAATAACTTTCAAATTTATTAAGATATTGAACTTTAATCATGAGGTAAATCAGCTTGGACAGAGTCTAGGAATTAGGGCATATTTAGAAGAAAAAACAAAAGAACTCCTGACCCCAACCCAAGTGACAGTGAAGTCTGTAAGCTGATCACATACTAACATAAAGTTAGTAATTTAAGAACCCTCTTGTAATTCCACATTTGAAGTTCTCTCTCCTGCTGTCCAGTCACTCATTTTGGTAATAGCTTCTCAGCGACTGCTTTAGATTTTTCCAGTGTTCTCATTAAAATCCCTGTTCTCACTTTCTTCTTTTTCATTCATGCTAATTTTATTCTGAGGCAAGCATAGGCAAACTGGATATAATTATTAAGATAACAAAAATATTTTAATGATAGTCACATATAACTTTAGGGTTTTCAAAGTAGTCTCTCATTCTCTCTCCTATAATGACACACCAAATATCTAAGACAGGTATGTATATTCTTTCCTTTGTTGCTCAAGATTGTGAGATATCAGTATTTGAAATGATGTGTTCACAAGGACATGGTTAATAGAAAGAGGAATTATATTTACATCAGAGTCCAACTTTAAGAAATATGTATTTGAAATCAGCTGAGCCTTGTTAACTTTTACCTTAAATTTGAAGGAAACAATTTTATTAACAATAGTCTTAATAACTACAGTTGAATGTTATGTAAATAATGCTTCATTGTGAATAAAAGTAAGAAATAATACTCAGATGCTTTTAAGTACATCTATGTAAATATTTTTCTTACTGATATTATATCAAGAACTGATTCTAATATTACTGGAGGACGTGATTCCTTTCTTTGCTTATAAAGAAAAATGTAGACGGAGTCTTAAACAGTCAATGGTTGGATTGGATTATTCTTTATTGAGGCTTATGGATTTATATAATTTGAAGTGTCTATATGGTAAATTCTGTAGATATATTTATATACATATATAGTTTATAGTTTATAATTTACTAATAGAATTTTAATTCATCTAACTATATAATAATTACATATAATAGTAAAAGTCATTATATAAAATTAATGGATAACTCTATAGAATATAAAATGTCATCCTTGAAATATTAGGCGAAGTATAAGATAATGTTGAGGTAAACACTCTCAGCTCACAGAGAATCCTCTAAACATTAGAAGGGCTCAAACATGTAAATCCAGCTAGTGCAATAAAATGAAAATATAGGTAAAATCCTTTAATATTACAGGAGAAATTACATTTTTGTCTTCCTAGGAAGAATTATTGAAATTTTAAGAGGTTTGGAAAAGTGTGGTTTTGTTTTATTATCCAATAAGTGAAATAAAAATGTTGCATACACATTACATGATGAAAAGACTACAAGTTTTATATCATCCAAAGTGATTTTTATAATATCCAAGGTAAATTGAGTCTGAGAAAAGCCATTTCCTTGATGAGGAACCTGGTGGTGTATCTTACATAAAGCGTGCTCTCTTCTCACAGAGAAATGCCATTACAATTCCTATGAAATGGCATGCTCTCCAGAGGTAATTGCAAATTTTCTTCCCAAGCCGAAATTTAGGAATAACCAAGCAGGCCTTGAAATCAAAAGCACCAGTTGGCTCCACATCCCTTAGCAAATTTTTTCCAGGAGTAAATAATTGTTACTGGCTGAAATGACACTCAGCCAAGGCAAAACGGTTCTTTTGAGGCCCAGTGGGGTGCTAATGGTCAGATGGTATGTCCTTAACTTGCTGGGATGTAGAGCAGAGCTTGAATCTTGCCCATTCGATTTGAAACACTTAGCTTTTCAACAGGGAGTGCTCAGAAGGAGATGAAAATTGTTCTGGCATCAGAATGAAAACAAAGAGGAGAAAATGGAAACTAAATTGGTAAACATCACTAGAAATTGGGCCTTATTTCTTTATCATTATGACATTTCAGGGATTTTATTTTACATATATATAATATTTATTTATTTATTTATTTATTTATTTTTGGTTTCAGAGCACACTTGGTAGTGCTCAGAGCTTACTTCTGGCTCTATACTTAGAGATCTCTCCTGGTCATCTCTGGGAACCATACAAGTCACTGGGGAACCAACTCCCATAGGCCGTAATGCAAGGCAAGCACCCTTCCAGCTGTACTATTGCTACAAAGTAATGCAGCCTAAAAGTAGCACTGTAGCACTGTCCTCTGTTGTTCATAGATTTGCTCCAGTGGGCGCCAGTAACATCTCACAACAACTGTGAGATTTGTTGTTACTGTTTTTGGCATATTGAATACGTCACTGGTAGCTTTCCAGTCTTTGCTGTGCAGGCAAGATACTCTCAGTAGCTTGCAGGTCTCTTCTGGTGGGGCAGGGGAATAGCCTCAAAGCAGGGGAGGATTTTTCTAATTTCCATAGTAAAATTTCTGGCTTTATTCCAAACCACGGGCTAGAGCGATAGCACAGCGAGTAGGGTGTTTGCCTTGCACGCAGCCAACATGGTCGACCCGAGTTCGATTCCTCCACCCCTCTTGGAGTGCACAGCAAGCTACCGAGAGTATCTCGCCCACATGGCAAAGCCTGGCAAGCTACCTGTGACGTATTCGATATGCCAAACACAGTAACAACAAAGTCTCCAATGGAGACGTTACTGGGCCTGCTCGATCAATTTGATGAACAATGGGAGGACAGTGACAGTGATTCCAAACCACAGTACTTTTATGATTATAACTCTACAATAATACTGAATAATAAGGGCCAGAATGATAGAACATTGGATTGGGTGTTTGCCTTGCTTTCGACCAACCCGGGCTAGACAGGAAGGAAGGAAGGAAGGAAGGAAGGAAGGAAGGAAGGAAGGGAGGGAGGGAGGGAGGGAGGGAGGGAGGGAGGGAGGGAGGGAGGGAGGGAGGAACAGAGAGGGAGGGAAGAAGGAAGGGAGAGAGGGAGGGAGAGAGGAAGGAAAAGAGGGATGGAAGCAGGGAGGGAGAAAAGGAGAAGTTTCATAGAACCCAAAAATCTGTGTGCTTACAAAGAAAGTTAAATAAAATAATAATAGTCAAGAGAGCACATCAGAAAGTTACTTCCAACCCCAACACATTCATTACAGTATTCCTACAAGTAGTCAACAACCAAAGGCTTCTATCCAAATTGTGGAGCAGTGAAGGTTAAAGGGTCCTCTTTTGTACTCCTGACAGATCCAGTGCAGGATGGCGTTACAGTTATTCAATGTTACGTGAATGCTTCCTCTGTCACTGATTTTGTGCATCACTATGTAAGGCAGGAAGGTAGATCAATATGAAACACATTCTTTGACCTCAAGAGAATACACTGAGGAGACTATGTGCATCTATACATATATATTTATAATATATTCACGGTATTATAAAAGTAATGCTAGAGATATTAAATGAATAAACCATTTAGTATAGCCACTCTGATTACTGATGATTTTGAAATATCTGGAGTTAAAAATGCATAGTTAATTAACCATTTTAATTAATTTTTTCATAAAAATAATGCCACATGATTTTATCACTGCTCAGTCATAATTACTCAAACTTACTATGCTTAAGTGTCACTTGAGATATTTGCTAAAATTTTTTATCTGGGGCCAGCTGCATGCTTGTCTAAGGAACTAGCATGCTTTATAAGGATCCATGTGATTTTAATATAGAATGGCCTCCCTTCACTCTTGTGTGTCTAGTTAGTTTAATACAAACTATGCCATATTATATATGTTTAATAGCTATTTATTCTACAAATCAGTGATGACTGGCATAATGGTAAGTTCTCAGAATATAAAAGTTGGTAATTCACTAGAGCAGAAAGTTCTCCATATGAACTCTAGATCCCCTAGTAGTGAATCTGTTAGTGATACATTCAATAAAATCTCATTGTTTATTATTATAATTATTATTACGAAATATTATTCTAAAATGGATTATCCTGATAGCTGTACCATAATATTAACTGAACTGTCAAGTAAGCTGTAAAATAATTCAAAAGAGAGAAATTCTGAGTTGGAAAGAATACTATGGATAAGAGTATAAAACATTCAGGGGGATTGGAGCCACACTGAAAAATGGTCTATATCGCTAAAACTTTTCCCCAGTAGACACTAGAAAGTCATCTGAGATTATAAATTAAGTCAGTCTCTCAGTCACTTTTATGTTTTGAACAAATTGCTTTTAATGAAGTGAAAGTAGGAGAGAGGGTGATGTATCACAGCAAGAAAGTCATGAGGTCCCTACAATAGCCAAAGCCAGAACTGAGGACTTGCACTAGGGCATGGGTATTGGAGGTTAGGCAGAGAAGGGACAGATGGAATATAATGCATTTAGGAGGTAGAGTTGGCAGAGTTTAGACAACCCATGGTAGTATTTCGAGAATTTCCCAAAGACACTCCCAAGTTTAATCCTCTGATTGCCAGTTTCACACATGCCAGTTGACATGTGTATCATTATCTTATCATGGCTCTCCTGAGAGGGAACAAAATGCAGGATCAATGTCATAAACATAGCTCCCTGTGCCACAGAGGTTAAGAAGGTGGAACAGATTTACAGCTATCTTGACAATCAGTGATGCCTAAGCTCTCTTCTTGCTCATTACCTCTGGTAAGGACCCATGGGTTGGCCCAGAAAGCATAAGTATATAATGAGCCCCAGGAGTGCAGCCCTGTGTGTGCTGTATGTAGACAGCCAAATGGCTCTGGTTTCGACAGTTTTGTTCACTTGGATTCAGCTCTTGTCACAGACAATCTGATTGCTTGCTTTAAGAGGATTCTCAAAGCCCAATTCAGCTCTCAACTGCTACTCTACCTGCATAGTTCTCTTTCAAACCGTCCAGTGGTCCTGCATCTTCCTTCTAACAGAGATGATGTAAAAGCACATGAAATGAAGACTAACAGCCACTGTGGTCATATTTGGCTTGTAGAGAGAGACTAGTCACAGCCTTTCCTGTTTTATTCTCTCATTTGATGTCAGACCTGGGATTTTCTTCCCTATGTATTAAGGGACTGCTTTAGCTGGTCCTTATCCTGACACATTATCGAGATCCTATGAAACTTTTCTCTATGGCTTATATTCAATGCTCTTCTACTTCTGGTAGAATGGTATCCCAGAAAAATCCGTCACCTGATTTTTCCTGTCAAACGGTTTGCTTGGGCAGGTTGGCAGGAGTTAGAGAGGGAGAATCCAGATTTTCTTCACTAAAACAAAAAACAAAAGAACAGCAAAATTTTAGTAATAACAGATATTATGCCGTTGGCCAACGTGGGTGAACGAACCCACGACCCTGAGATTAAGAGTCTCATGCTCTACCTACTGAGCTACTGACATCTTAGCGTCTCATACCTACTTTGGACAAACTGGCAGGCTACCGAATGTAACCTGCCCGCACGGCAGAGTCTGGCAAACTCCCCGTGGCGTACCCAATATGCCAAATACCAGTAACAATGATGGGTCTCATTCTCCTAATCCTGAAAGAGCCTTGAATATGGCACTTAAAAAAAAATCTCAGGACTAGGACGAAGGAGACGTTACTGGGGCCTGCTCGAAGCAATCGACGCACAACAGGAGTCCACCGAAGTATAACATGAACCTGAATGTCAACCATGATACCTCAATAAAATAAAGCAAAACGCAACTTACAATAAAAAATCTTCATTCAAAATTAGTATGAGAGCATGCCATGTGTGTTCATGCAAGTTTAATTAAGAAATTAATTAAATTAAAATTATAATTTATATTTATAATTTTATAAATTATAAAATAAAATTATAATTAAATTTAAAAATTAAGAAATTGGTTCTTATTGAACATTCTCTAATGATAACAAGAAATTGTAATTTAAATTTATAGTTGTAAATATTTTCTTATCATGGAGAGGTTTCTGTGTCCTATGCTATACCCTACATTTCAAAATCATTCTGAATGTGAGCAAAACCTAATATGATTTACCATTCCTCAAAGTTTGTGTGGAAGTCCACATTTACTCACCAATGCTCTTTTCAAGAAATCTCATGAACAAAGGTCACAAGTTCGTTTCATATATGACCAATATCCAACATTACATAGATTGTCAACTAAAAAGTTTTTTTTCCTGTTTTTGGCTCACATCTGGTGAACAGAGCTATTGAACTCGGATTTCCCATAATTGCAAATGCCCTTACCTGCTGGATTTTGTCTCCATCCACTGAAACGTATTTTTACTGCTCAGTATGATTTTTGGGTCCGTAACTTCTGCTTGCCATATGCCATAATACTCAGCAGTAGCCAGATGAAAGATCCCAGTGAAATAAGCCAGAGAAACAAGCTGCAGAAGAGTATCTAGAGACAGATTTAGTTGCCAATAAGGTCCTGTGAAGATTGCCCCAAGCTGCTTTGTGATCATAATGACAATCTCCAGTGGGAGAATTTTGTTTGGTTGATTTGGGGCCAGATGCCTCTGTACTCAGGGCTACTCCTGGCTCTGTGCTCAGGGATCACTCCTGGCTGGACTCAGTGGACTGTAGGGATGGCAGGGGCTAAACCTGCACTGTCCTCACACATGGCAAGTGCTGTACCCATGTACTCTCTCTCCAGTCTTGTTCCACTACAGTAACTAAATAGACACACAGGATGTGCTTGTGATAGCCACCCCACAGCCCTGACCAGTCAGATAACTAGGACTAAGTTCATATCCTGGGTAGACCAACGACCACCTGGGTTGACCTAGGGGCACAGCTGAAGATGTAATTACATGTTTTCAGTTGATTTAAAATCTGTAAAAGCGCCTGCCAAAGAGGCAGGCAAGGGATGGGGGTTCATGGGTGGGGTGATGGGAGAGAACCTGGGGATATTGGTGTTGGGAAATGTACACTGGTCGAGGGATCAGTGTTGGAATACTGTCCGACTGATATTCAATCATGAATGGCTTTGAAATGCTCTAAAAAAAAGTTAATCACCTGCCCCCCCCCCCCCCAAAAAAAAAACAATGTGTAGAATGAAGTGGAGAAGGAGTGAGAGGTTAGGTCTGGGCAACTCATCCATCCTTGGAAACTTGGAAACTCAGAGGCCTGAGTGAGCCTGGGAGAATGTACATGTGACTCCAAGCCAGGCAGAGAAACTGAGGGAGGACAGGATCTGGGGTCTCCTCTCCGGACCGAGGGAGGGAGCAGCACCAGGTGCCCAGGGCCTTGCATGCACAGACTCCGGGCGCTGAAATCACACTCTCAGCAACGTGTGCCCTGGCAGAGAGACCCGCGCAGTCCCCAGCAGACCCCTCACAGATTCGATCAGGTGCCAACCCACCCTCCACAGTACAAGTCCCAGGCTCAGGAGAGCCCTGAAGGGGCTGGGCAATGGGGCCTCAGCACTCTGCCCTTGCACATAGTCCCTGAGCCTTGTGTGGGTGGTGGACAAGCTGCTACATTGTTTCCGCTGTGACCTGGGCCAGGCAATGTCACAATCACCTCCCAGTATATCCTGACCGTGCAGAGGCCAGGAGTCAGAAGCCTGGTTTCAGCCCAGTTTCCAGCGCGGTCCTCCGCACTTTCTGGGACCGTGCCCTGGAAACATGGGCAACGTTCTGAGTCGGATTCAGCTCCTGCTGAGCCATCACCGACGTCCCCCAGTGGGTCGTCCGGGGCCAATTCCTGTCTCCAGAAACCCCGCTGCTCGCCCTGGCCGGGGCCACCCCGGGGCTCCGGCACCTGCCGACCAACCGCACCAGCCGTGGAGGCCCCCGCCTGCATCCTTCACCATCACGCCCAGGAGGCCCTGTCCCCAGCCGCAGACCACCAACTCCCGGGTGGGGATTCTCTCATCATTCGGGGCCAGTCGGAAGAAGCTGGTCCTCAGTGCCTTCAGGTCAGCGACATGCGGGTACCGGAGCAATGTCAAGATCGTGGCTCCGGGGCGCAACTTCGACATCCTGCGCGTCCCGTCCGTTCAGATCATGGAACCGACAAAACTCCCACAATGGGCCAAAGCAGAGACGATCCAAGACCACCCCCCCCCAAGAGGGCAGGACACCGGGAAGAAGGTGCAAAGACGCGACAGGACGACGACGAGGGCACCCACAGCGCCAAGGCCCTTTGGACCAGCAGCCTGCAGTCCAGTGGCACCGGCCCCACGTGCTCCCGCCCCCGGCCTCTCCACCTCCAGGCCTTGCCAGCAGAAGCAGAGCCAGCCTCGGCCGCATCTCCTGAGCCCTCTGCCCCGCCCCGGGTGCACATGTCCAGCCTCCTGGAGAGCCTCCGGCCTGCGCGTCGGTGGGGTCCATGCCCTGCTGCTCATTGCCAGGGAAGTCAGCAGCAGGAGAGGAGCCTGCAGACGCCCGGCACAGCCCTGCCGGTCCACCAACTAGAACCAACGTGACCGAGAAGAAGCCTCCAGAGCCTGCACCTGGGAGTGCTGCTCCGCAATGTGAAGGCAAGAGGGCCTGCAAAAGGAAACACCCTATGCCAGAGGTACCACAGCTGCCTCCTCCCCAACTGCCCCGGCAGTGGGGCCGCGGTGAGTTTCCCCCTCCTCCGAAACTCCCCTGTATACTCAACAAAAAGTTCCAGGCAGCCAACCACAGTGAGGGTTCCAAGAGGGTGCGGCACAAAAGGGCCATCCCATCTTTCAGGGCCGGTCGGAAGAAGCTGGCCCTGAGTGCCTTCAGGTCAGCGACATGCGGGTACCGGAGCTCAACCTCTCTGTCTGATATGTCAATGGACATAGATACTACAATTCCCACTCAGTCCCCTGGAAATGTCCTGTACTCACCTGGGAGGAGAGTTTAGAAGCCACATACCTCTTTTCCAAGCAACTGAAGTGTAGCCCAAAAACAACATGCAGAATTACCATCTGCTGCAACCCGTTCTGAGAAACAATTATCCATGGCCTTCGCCAGTATTTTGAACTATCTGCCAGAAGTATCAGTGAACATACAAACTACAATTCCCAATCAGTCCCATCAAACTGTCCGGTACTCATCTGGGATGAGCGTTAGTAGACACAAAGCAGCTTTTTGATAGCAACCGAAATTCAGCTCCAACAGAGTGTACAAAACTTGCATCTGTGGCCGCAACCAGCTGACCCAGTGGCAGAACAGTGAACTTAGACTTTGTACGTTGAATTGTGCCAGTCAACGCGGAACCAGATTTTTGCTGACAGTCCAAGTTTCTCCAGGTACTCACCTGGGAGGAGAGTTTAGAAGCAACATACCTCTTTGCCACGCAACTGAAGTGTAGCCCAAAAACAACATGCAGAATTACCATGTCCTGCAACCCATTCTGAGAAACAACTATCCATGGCCTTCTCCGGTATTTTGAACTATCTGCCAGAAGTATCAGTGGACATACAAACTACAATTCCCAATCAGTCCCATCAAACTGTCCAGTACTCAACTGGGATGAGCGTTAAGTAGATACACAGCAGCTTTTTGATAGCAACCGAAATTCAACTCCAACAGAGTGTACAAAACTTGCATCAGTCCAAGATCCTCTATGCAGAGTACCATCATCACTAATTCGGGGGAAGACCCAGAGAATACCTAGCACTGGAAACCCAAGTGCATAGTCTGCTGCTGCTAGTAAGAAATCATCTGTATTCATAGAGCCCTCAATCCCAATGAGTGGTGGAAACATCGGGAACAACCTACCCTCTTCAGACCATACTCATCCATGGTCACACAGTTCACTACGGTAAAAAAAGAACAAGGCAACTCTTACTGATCAGGGAGCCAGTCTATCCTTTAATTTAACAGATACTGTTTAAAGAAACAGAAGTCCTTCTGACAATGGAAGAACTTCAAGAAATACCTTCATTTGGAACAGCACCAGTTAGAACATCATTTGTCTGTTCTGTGCACACTTTCCACCGTGTTTCCCCTGTCTCTCTTCTTCCCCCAACTGCCTTTACCTTTCCGTCTGTCCCCTGTACCGTGGAACCCTATTCTTCCTGTCCCACTGTTCCCACATGTCACCCTTTTCCCATCCTCTGTCCCATTGCCTCACCTATTCCAGCTGCTGTGCACGACCTAAAATTGTGTGATCAATCAAAGGTCCCAGGACCCAACAGGCAAAAGGGAAGTGATTAGATGAAGATGAATGACAAGCACTACTTTAAGAACCATCTTTCAACATATCTGTTTGTGTTCATCTTCATCTTTGATTATGGGATAGGCAACTCAAAAGTCAAAAGCAGTCCAAACTATTTGAAAGATTGAAGATCCAGGAATGCCCAGTTTCACTGGTGCCACTGAGGACCACCAGGATCAAGAAAACCACCTAACCATCTACGTTTGTAAGACTCACTGCAACAAATGAGAAACGTGCCCTTGACTGGATCAGAGAACTTGGGACTCACCTAACCATGCAGAAGGGGGCAGACAAGTATGAAAATTAGACAGAGCTGACAGTGGGACATACAATGGATATTCCATGGTTAGGTGAGCCCCAGGTTCTCTGATGCAGTCAAGAACACGTTTCTTATTTGTTGTGGTGACTCTTACAAGTGTAGGTGGTTAGGTGGTTTTCTTGATCCTGTTGGTCCATTGGTCCTCAGTGGCACCAATGAAACTGGGCATTCTGGGATCTTCAATCTTGCAAATAGTTTTGTAATGTTTTTGACTTTTGAGTTGCCTATCCCCTGATCAAAGATGGACACAAACAGATGTGGACAGTGCTACAGAACCTGGCTCTGTTCCCAACATTTGAGGACCTCAACATACCAACATTCTAGCCAGCAGGTGAGTGCATTGGATGTCATGACGCACTGGACTTCAAATATTAGTTCCCTGACTTATAGATTCACCATAGTGATGTATTTTCATTGACTGATGTCTGCAATTTGATGGGCTCAGGCACTGCAGTGGGCTCCTCTCAGACCATGGGTGGTATTTTTGAAGAAGGTCATTCCCAACATTTCAGGACCTCAAGAGTCCAACATTCTAGCCAGCAAGTGAGTACATTGGATGTCATGGAGCACTGGACTTCAAGTATCAGTACACTGACTTATAGATTCACCAGAGTGATGTATTTCATTGACTGATGTCTCTAATTTGATGGGCTCAGGCTCTGCAGTGGGCGCAGAATTAAATTGGCAGGATGACAACTTCTACTACTTATATTGGTTGGCTTTTATTCTTCCCTACCCATTTTCTCAATTTTTGTCCCTAATTTATGTCTGTGCATTTATGTCTTAGATGCACTTGAATAAAAACTCATTCTTATTAACCTGTCTCTGCTCATGTGTCTTTACTCGTCAACTTAGTTGTCTTGGAGATACTGACATTCACATGGTAATATGTTGGACCAAACTAAACTGCAAAATTTTTGTTCCAGTGCTTAGGCCATGAAAGTAATCATGCATTCTGACTGCATGGCTGACTCCTGATTCCTGTAGAGGATCTAAGGAGTTTGTCAGCTAAGGAGGAAGATGATAAGGAGGAAGAGTTGGGGTGACTCTTCCCTCTATGTTTCTCTCGTCTCTCCTACCACTCTAACCTCACTTGTAACTAGTTTGGCCCCTGATATGCACAGGAAATCAAGTTTTGAAAAACATTTTTAATGTTGTTTTGGGTTTTTATGCATGGTCTTGTGTTGTGGTACCAGGAATCAAACCCAGGATGTCACAAATATGAAGCATGTGATATACCACTGAGCCATATCCCTGGTTCTTGTGGCTTTTAACTTATTCATACGTCAGCATTGCCACTTTCTTGCTTCATTCAGAGAAAATGGATTTGACACTGGGTTTTACATCTGGAGTAACAAGAACATTTTTATATCTTCTCTGTAAGTTTTCAAAATTTAACTTTGCTTAAAAGTTATGTTGCGCGCCCAGGAGGAGAGAGAGAACAGGGGGGAATGCCCTGCCACAGTGGCAGGGGGGGATGGGGGGAGGGGAGGATGGGGGGGAGGTATATTATCCTGGTGGTGGAAAATGGGCACTGGTGGAGGGATGGGTATTTGATCGTGGTATGACCGAGATCCAAGCACAAAATTTGTAAATCTACAACTGTACCTCATGTTGTTTCACTAATAAAAAAGAAAAAAAAGAAAAAAAAAGATTAAAAAAAAAAAAAGTTATGTTGCCACAATTGTGCCAGAGAGATAGTACAACAGGTAGGGTACTTGCCTTTCAGATTGGCTGACCAGGATCAATTATTGGCACCACTTATGTTTTTCGAAGCCTGTGAAGCATGATCCCTGTGTACAGCCAGGAGGAAACCTTTCTATTTCCACCTTTCCTCTATCCCTTTCCTTCTCCTCCCTTTCCCTCCCCTTGCGCCCATCTCCTCCCCTTTCCTCTCCCTTCCCTTTTCTTCTCTTTACCCCCTCCACCTTCCTTCCCACTTTTCTCTCTTCCCCTCTCTTCACTCCTTCCCTCCTTTCCCTCTCTCCTCTTCCCTCTCTCCTCTTCCATCCTCCCTCCCTCCCTCCCTCCCTCCCTCCCTCCCTCCCTCCCTTCTTCCCTCGTTTTCTTTCTAGACCACATCCAAGGTACTCAAGGCCCCTCCAAACTCAGAGTCTGGAGTGGGGGTGGAACACCTGGGGTTTCTCTGGGGACCATGTGATGTCAGGGGCTGAAACCTGGCTTTCCACATGCAACGCATTATGATCACAGTCATGATGTTCCAATTAATTAAGCATGTGTAGCCTCTGGTGTTCAAAACATAAGACAAGGAACATTGACTGTTATTTCTTATTTGATCAACTTGATATCTAACGTCAGGGTTTTTTCCTCCACATGTGGGTGCTTCCATAGTTTTCATTTTTTCTTTCCCTTGTCCAATTGGCCATTGGTATGTAGCTGGAGTCCAACCTAAATTCTTCTTGGATTACTTGGAAAACAACCTGCATGTGAAGAGGACTAAGAGAGCAGAAGAAAGAGGCAGGTAATCAAATTAGTGGATAACAAGTACACAATGGTAGTTACTTCGGTTTTTGTTTTGGGCAATCTCAAGATGTTTTCCTTCAAATGCAAAGTTTCATACAGACTTTTCCCGGAAATACATGCAGTGCCAGTAATACAATACCTACATCAAAGCTCTAGCCTTGGAGCAGAGTCTGGAAAGCACATACCTTGAGACAGATATAAAAAGTGTCTGCCCAGACCCAGCTTCTGGCTCAAATACATGGTCAGATCTGGCATGGTGTGGAAGGGTCTATGGTGAGTGCCTGTCCTCTCTTCAGGAAGAGTGCAATATTTGGGGACCTACTGGACTTGTACTTGGCACTTTAGAGTTGTGGTCGTGAGGTGGTGATTCAGTGCTGGGGATTAAATTTAGGTCTTGGATCTTGCATGTCAGGCATAGAGCACTGAAGTCACATCCCTAGCCATCGTGCATTCCTTTGATAACCTTCCTCAGTACATGTCTGCTTTTGTCTATGCTGCTTATTTTTATTTTATTTAATTAATTTATTTGTTACTGTGTCTGGCATATCGAATACTCTCGGTAGCTTGCCGGGCTCTCCGAGAGGGGCGGAGGAATCAAACTCGGGTCGGCCATGTTGGCCGCGTGTAAGGCGAACGCCCTACCCGCTGTGCTATCGCTCCAGCCCTTTGCTTTTTTTGGTCACACCCAGCGATGCTCAGGGGTTACTCCTGGCTCTACACTCAGGAATTACTCCTGGCGGTGCTCAGGGGACCATATGGGATCCTGGGATTTGAACCTGGGTTGACCGCGTGCAAGGCAAATACCCTCCCTGCTATGCTATCGCTCCAGCCCCTATGCTGCTTATTTTTATAACTTAATAAGCAATGATAGCAAAGTATCCTGTGTTTTATCCAGAGTTTTACTCAAGATTTTCAACCAATAGATTGTTTTAACTAAGTCTTAGTCTGAAGAGGATTGTATTTTCATTTTTGAAGCAGTATCACCACTACTGTCTTTAACTTCAACTGTTTAAAACGATCCTATATTTTAGCTTGGTTTTGATTCAACTATTATTTCTTCATATTAATTTTATTGCTTATCCTGATAGTTGAGTAATCATTCTTTTTATAACTGTTCATTATTTGTCCAAAGAGATTTTTTTTTTGGAACCTGCTAATAACAAAAGGCATCTGAGGATCAAGTCGAGAAAACAGATGCTCAGGAGTAAATAGGATTCGGAGTCGATTTATTCCCAAGTTACAAAAGAACAGCATTAACTGTTTTCCTGTGTCTATACAAAAAGGGGCATTGGTCTGAAGTAAACTATGTAAGAGGACATAAGGAAAAGAGAGAATCAATATTTCACTTACAAATACAAAATCAGAGATTTCTGAGGAATTTGACTTTAGAAGTCACAAGGGAGGTCAACTAAGGGTCACCAATCAGATGCAGGTAGGGATGTCCCCCTATATAACCCTTAGGTAACTGTTATGCAGCACTTATGTAACACCAACTTATAACCAAACAGCTAAATACAAGTAGTGGAAAGCCTGTTAGACTGAATCCAAAGTGGTGGTCCATGGAAAGTTTATGTTATATTATGATATGCTATCAAAGTCACTCACTTTTGAGACTTGGGGCCGCTCATTTCCAGAAGGCTGCCACTGTGTGGGTGAGTCAGAAGAGGGCCCTAGCTCAGACTAGCCAAGCTAGTCAATAAAGATCCTTTGCTTATTGCATCACAACTTGTCTTCGTGTGATTCCTCTGGGCACTGATAGAGGGATGGGTACTCAATCATTGTATGACTGAAATGCAATGACGAAAGTTTGTAAGTCTGTAATTGTACCCCACTGTGATTCACTAATAAACAATTTTTAAAAAATAAAAGAAATATGGGTTGGTGAGAGGACTTTGAGTCTTTACTCAAATTCATTGTACAAGTTTAGCCTCCTTTCTTTCCCTTCCTTCTTTCCCTCCCTTCCTTCCTTCCTTTCTTCCTTCCTTCCTTCCTTCCTTCCTTCCTTCCTTCCTTTCTCTGATCTCCCTCTTTCTTTCTTTTTATTGAAATTTACAAAGCTTTCATGTTTGTGTTTAAGTCATACAATGATCAAACACTCAACCCTTCACCAGTACACATTTTTCACCACCAATGTCCCCAGTATCCCCCCACAACATCCCAACATTTCCCCTGCCTCTACGGGACAATTTTCCTCCATACTCTGTCTCTGCTTTTGGGCATTATGGTTTGCAATACAGATACGATGGTTGGAGGGATCACTCGGGATGGGAAATGTGTACTGAAAATAGATAAATGACCAAATATGATGGCCTCTTATTATCTGTAATCTGTATTGCAAATCATAATGCCCCAAAGTAGAGAGACTATGGGGGAAATTGTATGCCATAGAGGCAGGGGGAGGGGTGAGATGGGGTGGGAGAGGGATACTGGGGACATTGGTGGTAGAAAATGTACACTGGTAGAGGGATGGGTGTCTGATCATTGTATGACTGAAGCTCAAACATGAAAGTTTTGTAACTGTAGCTCACAATGATTCTATAAAAATTAATTAATAAATTTAATAATAGTTCCCCTTTGGCAAACTCCCCGTGGCGTACCCAATATGCCAAATACCAGTAACAATGGTGGGTCTCATTCTCCTAAAGAGCCTTGAATATAATCTCAGGGCTAGGATGAAGGAGACATTACTGGGGCCTGCTCGAGGCAATCGACGAATAACAGGATAATTTGTGTGATTTTGTGAATAATAGTTCCCCTTTAAACATAACCATAGATAAAAAGAAGCAAAGGAAAACTGCTTTATCCACTTGATGCTGAGGGGTTGGTGGAACTGGATGCAAATGACTGAATGGAAATCCTTCATACTTGCACACACTGAAAGCAGTTTAGAAATAAGCTAACAAAAATTTGTCTGTTTTTCATGTACTGGAGATTCTTAAGATGCACTACTATGATGGCAGCTTTGTTAAGTGGAGGAAGAAATGGATGCCTATTGATGCCTTACCAAGTATCTAAAAGCAGTGTTCAAAATTCCAGCCATCATCCCAAAGAGATGAATAACTGAAATCACATTATACCTATATTTTCTGAAGTGAAAACTGTCAACATTACTGTCACTGACAATGTTCTGACTGAGATGGAAGGAGATTCTTGGCAGTACATATCCATATATTCATATAATATAGCATGTTTCTTTCATCTGGATTCTTTTGTTCAGCATAGTAATTCTGAGGTTTATTTCTATTCAAATAGCAGAACTTAATTTCCTAATGTTAGCATTACCATTTTATTAATGTATACAATGGCATCTTGTTTGCAAATTTACATTTTGATGGACATTTGAGTTGTTCCCAATTGTAAGTTATAATAAATATGGTGAAGTGAACAGTTGTGTGAAAATGCATTTTGTGGATAATGTATTTCTGGATACATTTTCAAGAAATTGAATTGAAAATTTTGGGTACTGATATGAAAATAGGTAACTTCAATATTTGTTATGTGATATACACAAAAATTAAACACAAATAGATAATTCAACTTTACATATCTTTATATATCTTTACTCATCTGATACATATACTTCTGGATAATATAACAAATATTTGCTATATAGGTGTATATGTTATTTTTTGCATAAATACCTAGACATAAAAATATTGGATTATGTATTTACTTTATGGTTGCTTTTATAATAATTTGCTAAGTTTTTTCAAATTTATTATAATCATCTTATATTTTTAATAGAAGTATATGAAAATTCCATAGGTTCACATTTTATAATACTTAATACTTTCAGTATTACCTGCATTTTAACATTCCAAGGATATTCTCCATATCTCATTATAGTTTAAATTTTGTTTTTTCTTACAATAAGTGGTGTTCAACAGTTGCTCACGCATTTCCTGATCATTCAATATCTTTTTGGATCCGTGCCTGTACAAAAAATTAATTCTGTTATTTATAGTCTTACTGAATTATGTTTTTCACATATTCTTTACACTCTTTTGTTTTCTATAAATGTATGTGTTGCTGATATTTTATCCCAATATGTGACTTATATTTTTGATTCCCTAAGTTATATTTAAATATTTTACAGTTTGGAGAGGTACATTGCTCCAATTTTTTATGTATATTGCTTATTGTGTCCTATCTAATCATCTACCAACCTCAGTTACAAATGTTTGCCTCTTAAATACTTTCTAAAATCATTATAACTCTTTTGTATAGTTGAATTATACATTTTTGTTTAATCATTGTGTATATCTTTTGACAAAGATTTCATATCAGTTCCCAAATTTTTCAGTTCATTGTCTTGGAAAGTCCACCAATTTCCCACTAAATTTCTGAGAAATTAAAGGCAACTCAGGCTCAAATTGCAAAACTGAAATTATCAAGCAAAGGCTGAAATAATGGAAAGAAAGAGGAGTAAAAGCAACCTGAGACATTGAAGAAGGGTCTTGGGAACCTTGGTAATATTAAGGTTGCAAAATATATACCAAAACCATAAGCATTAATTCTATTGTACACATCACCAACCATAAAATTAATCAAAAATAATAAATTTAAAGAATTTTAAAACAAAAACAAAGACATGAGTACAAAAGAAAAACAAAGAATTAGCCACATATAAGTAGGTCGATGTGTGCAGTGCTGTCACCTTTATGATTCACTGAACTACAAATATATTGTTATGATACTGTGGTCTTGATTAAAGCTGATTTTTAGTAAAAGTTGAATTTAAGTTGCTTAAGTTCTCCAATTTGTCCATTCTAAATTAAGGTCCTGTGTCTTTTCAATACCAATTTTAGAATTTGCTTGTCAGTGTCTAATAGTTTTCTTTGATTCTTGTTAGATGAATGTTGAATCACTAGAAAAATTTGCTCATATCTGATACTCAACAATATCAAGTATTATGACATATTAAATATTTATTATTTTCAGGATGTCCATAAAAGATTTCAACAAAGAGAGTGATTGCAATAGTTAAAGTTTTCATTCTCAGATTACTGAAAGATAGAATTCAGGATCAGTGTTTCAAATAGTATCTTTTGAGACCTCTGTTCTTAGATGGTTTCCTTTTATTGAAAGCTGGTTTCTTAAATGATCTCTTTTCTGTGAACAGTCCTATTGGATTAGGGGCCCACACTGATGGCCTCATTTTAACTCAACCACCCTATTAATGTAGCTTATGAGACGACTGAGTTAAAAATAAAATAAGTACTACTTAGCCATTTGTTAAATCATTTAGCTGTAGAAGCTTTTCTATAGATTTCTCTTTGGCTGAATGGGGGATGGGGGGCAGGAATGCACCTGGTATTGCTCAGGATTTACTTTTGACTGGGTGCTCAGGGATCACTCATGTAAGTGCTTGGGGACCATACACAGTGCTGGAGATCAAACCAGGATTGGCAACACGCAAAGCAAGCACCTTAACTTTTGTACTGTCTCTCAAATCCCCCGCCCACTCCATTTAAAAATAGATTTCTTGGGGGGCTGGAGATAGCACAGCGGGTAGGGCATTTGCCTTACACACGGACTACCCGGGTTCTATTCCCAGTATCCCATATGGTTCCCTGAGTACCGCCAGGAGTGACTCCTGAGTGCAGAGCCAGGAGTGATCCCTGTGCATTGCCGGGTGTGACCCTAAAAACAAAAAAAAATAGATTTATTAGAACTTCCTGCACAAAAAAGCAGTAGTGTCTTCAGGAAAAAACGTTTTAATGTGCTCTTTCATTTTATATATATATATATATATGTATATACATATATACATGCATACATACACATCTTATTTCTTATTTTCTATTTACTGAGGATGCTATGCATCATAAATTACATATGCATGTATAATATCACAACTTTATTACTTTTTAATCATATTTAAATATTGGAATTTATAACAAGATAAATATAGAATTATATATATATGCTTACAGAAAACAAGTCATCTGTTTTTATTGCTACTTTAGTGACTATTATTCAGGCTCAAATTACCCAAAGGACAATTGGATGAGGGTAAAATGTTCAGCTGAGTATGCAGAAGGAAAAATCTCAAAATTGTGAATCTCTGAACTTGAACAGGATGCCCAGCTTATAGTCTAAGCTTATGTCATTTGTTTTTAATCAGTTCTTAAGCTCACTATTTTTTTTAATGATTGGATAAGGAGACAAAGCTGTAGGTCCTTCATAATTGTCTGCAGAGGTTCTCTTGTTTCTTTCTCTTGACCCTGATGAGGTAAAAACAAAAAGGGGTTGGTGTTGAATTTTTAAGTCCATCAGCACTCAATTTTCATCATGATGGTTAGAGAGAAGGAAGGATTTTTGACTAAAAGTAGCTTTTTATAAGCTATAGCAGAAAGCATACATATATTTTTAATTTTTTTATTTTATAAAGTACTTTATAAAATTTTTTATTTTATAAAGTACTTTATAAAATTTTTTTATTTTATAAAGTACTTTTTTTATTTTATAAAGGGCTGGAGCAATAGCACAGCGGGTAGGGCATTCGCCTTACACGCGGCCAAGATGGCCGACCCGAGTTCGATTCCTCCGCCCCTCTCGGAGAGCCCTGCAAGCTACCGAGAGTATTCGATATGCCAGACACAGTAACAACAAAGTCTCCAATGGAGACGTTACTGGGCCCGCTCGAGCAAATCGATGATCAACGGGAGGGCCTTTATCTTTATCTTTATAAAGTACTTCAAAATATTTGATTATATTTAATATTCAAACACCAATCCTACCATCATATTCCAGGTGTTTCCATCCTGAACCCCAATCCCTGCCCCAAAGCAGAACCTAAATAATATAATATTTGCCTCTAAGGTTTGTTGCCTCCTATTTTGAATTCCATCAAATGTGATGTGGTACTATTAGAGTATGGGTAGTGTGTGTGGTATGAAGTGTCTCAGCCGTGGTCCAGGAATAGGTTCACTCACGGGTGAAGCTCAGCCAGAGCATGTGGAGAGTGGCCTTGAGCATGGCTGCGGTTGAGTTCTGGAGGTTTTCAGCTGCCAGGCCTGGGTCCTTGGGGCGGGAAGGGCTCGCACCCATTCTCCTCTGGAGCACCCTAAGCAAAGCATCCTGGCATAGGGACCAGTGGCATGGTTATGGCGAATGTTATGTTATGCTCCCTACAGGGCGAGAAGAACATGTGATCTGGATGGTGACTGATGATGAGATTATCTGGCGTCAGTCAATGGTGGCTTTTGGGTTTGACTGCTGAGTCACTGGAGACAGGGAGATATAGGCAGAAGATCTCCATTCCCAGTCCTGTTGAACCCGTAGTTCTCAGTCACAAAGTCCCTAAGAAAGCATGTATATCTAATTTAATAAAAATTGTTTGCCTCTTCTAGAAAATCATACAAACTCACCACAAAAGAATAAATGTCTAGATGTACAAATTCTTATTTTAACAATATTATTAGAACATTATTATAACATTATCATGCTCTATATTTTACAAATACGTTGTGTTCCTTTATGATTAAATATGCACAGCTAAGATAGCAGAAGTCTCCATACATTCACATTGTCATAAAAATTTATATATAATAATGAAATTCCATGATAATTAATCATTTTGTATATCAGCAAGTGTTGCCTTTACAACTAAAGTTTGGACTGTCGTCTATTAAACACATGCCCTTAACATAAACATAAGGGAAATATATAGGGATGAATGCTGCTAGTTTATAGGTCACAAACAGCAAACCTGCTCATGTGAAGTGTCTGATTACTTGATAGGATTATCTCCCATGCTCAGAGTCACCTCACAAAGTCTCATAGTGGTACTTTACTGCTAGACAAAGAGATGCACAGAATACATTTTAGAACTAGAGTATTTATAAATTGTAGAGAGAAAAACTCAAGTGCTTTATCTATCTTCATATGGGAAGTGTTTCTGTACTCATCTAATTATGCATTGCAGACAAGGTAAAAATGAATATTCTGAATAAGAAATTGCTTTTGTCAAAGAACAAGAAGAGAATCAGGGATGCTACAAAACACTGTGGGTTTGATATTTTCTGGTGTCTGAGACAACCTTTTGAAGAGGATTTCAGATCTTCAAGGCTTGTCTTTCCCAGAGCTGTGGGACTGATCATTACAGTCATTATAAAAGACTTTTATTACAGCCTCACATTGGTGGAACTGATATGTAAGAAATTATTCTTTTAAATGTTACTAACATGTTCCTAACAGTAGAACATCCCACCAATCATGTTTTCACTCAGCAGCATGAATGAAATGTTCATGATTTACCTATAGTAAGCAATTTTATCTATAGTAATAATACAACATGCTAGAAAACTAGAATTTATCCTTGCTTCTTATGACATATTATTGAGTAATAGAAGAATGGCTAAGAAATCGATGATAGAGTATTAAAAAGCATTATAGAAACTGAGTTACTAAGAACTGTTGATAAAATGTCCAGTCCCAATAAAACCAAACTTCTCTAGAAATCAGGAAGAGATCCCCATGACAATTGATGGTTCAGTTGATCTACAAATTAGTAGTAGCAAGATGTCGGCATATTTAAGAAATGGTTCCAGGTATAAAGAAGTAAAGAAGTGGGCTGAAAGTCAAAGATTAAAATTTTATTTGTTTGTCTATTTGGTGGTACCGACAGTTCTTAGGGCTTAGTCCTGACTCTGTATTTGGATCACTCCTGGCAGGACTTGGGGAACCATTTGGGATGCTGGGAATCACACTCAGGTTGGTTTCATGCAAGAAAAGTGCTTTACCTGCTGTATATATACTCAGCTCCAAAGTATCCAAGTTTTGAAAGGATATGAATAGTCAGAGTTTATAATTTAGGGTTTCTAAAGGGTTAGAAAAAGAGATATATTAAAGGAATTATCCTAAGTTTGGTTATAAAAATATTATCTAAATCAAAATCATAAACATAAGTATTATTGTACACATATGACCTAAACTACAATAATATTTCTAAAGTTAAATACAAATGTAATTGAGGCATCAAAGAACTAAGCTTGGAGGAGGGATGGGTATTTGATCATTGTATAATTGAAACCCAAGCACAAAATTTGTAAGTCTACAACTGTACCTCATGTTGTCTCACTAATAAAAAATAAATAAATAAATAAAAATAAGAAGATGAGAAGGTGTACTGTTTGACAGTGTTTGAACATGCATGCCTCAGGGTATAGGGTGGATATATATCCCATGCATAGATAGATGGTGGCCTCTTAAAGTTCAGTAAAAAGAAAGCATTTAAAATTTAGATTGGGGAAATTTACATTTGAGCTAGAATGTGGGAGGTTGGATTTACTCGTGCTAACTTTTCTACATGATAAAAATGAAATTATCTGATGACTTGGTGGGACTCAGTAGAATGAAGAAAGGGGTCAGAAAAAAAAACAAGTGTTTGCAGCGATTAGAAAGGAGAATTGAAAGTGGGTAGAATATAGAGGTTATTGCTAGAAACTGATGGTCCAGTTGATGTCAACAGGCTCATGGACATGATGGAGGGATGGTCAACAGTTCGCAATGCCTCAGGGCAGTCAAGGGAAGTAGGCAGCAAGTTTTATATATTTTTAGAAGTAGGTTAGGATAAGGACCAATTTCTGATTTTATTGATGATGAATTTTTCAAAATCCTTGTTGCAGCAGAAAGCAAATGCTCTTCAGAGTGGAAAACATATGAGAATAAAATTGAGAAAAATGTAAAATAAAAGGGAGAAATAGAAGAAAACTGTAGCATTGTAACACTGTCCTCCCATTGTTCATTGATTTGCTTGAACGGGCATCAGTAATGTCTCACAACTAGTTGTGAGACTTGTTGTTTTTTGGCATATCGAATACATCATGAGGAGCTTGTCAGGCTTTGCAATGTGGGCGAGATACTCTAGGTAGCTTGCTGTGCTCTCTGAGAGGGGCAGAGGAAACGAACCCACATCGTCCACATGCAAGGGAAATGCCTTACCTGCTGTGCTATCGCTCCAGTCCAGAAGAAAACATATTTATTCTATATTTTATATTTCTCTTCTGAAATAGAAAGCAAATCATTAAATTAAAAACCAGTATCATTTACATGAAGAAATACTTCATAAAAATCTAACATATTACACATGAAATACAAGCACATTTAGTGCATGACTAAGAAAAAAGCTACAGTCATAGAGTGATGCATTGTTTTCTAGTAGTATAAATTAAATGAAGCATGCCATTTTCAGCTATTAATATTGGAAAACTACTCATCTTTGTAAATATTAAGTCTGATAAGTAAAGCTAAGAGATCCCAAAATTTATGTAAGTGTCAGTTAAGGGCTTTAGTTGATTCAAAATAATGAAGTTCCATTGCTGTCTATCATAAAGTTTGAAAAAGAGTCATATTCAGTGAAATTCGTGGTTATCCAGACTACAATTTCCTTTAAATTGTTTAATCTGGGTTGGAGTGATAGCACAGCGGGTAGGGCATTTGCCTTGCATGCAGCCAACATGGCCGACCTGAGTTCGATTCCTCTGCCCCTCTCGGAGAGCTACGGAGAGTATCTCGCCTGCACGGCAAAGCCTGGCAAGCTACCCATGGTGTATTCAATATTCCAAACACAGTAACAAGTCTCACAACATTACTGGGCCTGCTCGAGCAAATCGATGAACAACAGGAGGACAGTGACAGTTTAATCTGTTCTTATTTGTTTATTTGCTGCTTGTTTATGTTCATAGATCATATCTGGCAGTGCTCAGTACTTACTCGGGTATCAGGGATCATTCCTAGTAGTACTCAAAGGACCATATGTGGTACGGAGGCTGAAACACAGGATATACTGCATGCAAGGCAAATGCTGTGCTATCACTTTAGGCCCTGATTTTATTTGTATTGGGTGAGTTTGATTTTGTTAATTTTGGATTATTATTTCCTCAAAAATGTTCTGTGTTGTGTCCATGCTTCAATTCTCTAAGTTCTGTGTATCTTCTCCAACCATCAGATTATAAACTCACCTAACCATATTTTCACTTTTGTTATAGCATGAAATATAGCAGTCTGAAGTGGCTTACTTGAGACCTTACTTTTAATTACATAATACAATACAAACTCAGTAATTAACTCATCTATGATACATATATATATATATTTACTTATGTGTTGATTGTTTACTTAAATAGAGGAAATATATAACTGAACTTGACTCAAATTTAATTTGATTTAGCTAGTATATGATAGTGCACAAAGAACAAGAAAATATTACCACAGTGACAAGTTTGAAAGACAGCAATATAGGACATTGTTGCTGTTATTATAGCTTCTATTAAAATCCAAATGAATGTGTTATCAATCAATAAACATATTTTTCTGAATATATACATAATGAATATGGTCTCATTATAGACATATGGGTTTCATGGATAAAAATAATTAAAATCCTCTGTCCTCAGGAAATAGAAAAAATTTCTTGGTGGTATAACAAATGTTCAGAAATTCTTCATTACTAATTTTTTGTCTAACTATGCCATTATCACTCAGATTAATCAGATCTTCGCACATTGCAACAATATTATTCATCATCAAAGTACATTATCATAACAAATATTCTGCTATATAAATCTCCTAGGATTAATTGTCAGTGTTAGAGCATTTCAGGGTTGGATGAGTCCTTAGAAACATTGTATAAAACATAATTCCCAATTTTGTTTCACTATCATCTGTTTTGACTCCAATTATTTAGCTTGAATACTTTAAAGAGTAGAATTATTTTTAAATTTTTATTTATTTATTTATTTGTTTTGTTTGTTTTGGGGCCACACACGGCAATGCTCAGTTATTACCCTTGACTCTTCACTCAGACATTACTTCTGGCAGTGCCCAGGGAACTATATGGGATGCCAGAGATTGAACCCAAGTCAACAGTGCAAGGCCAGCAACCAAACCGCTGTTCTATAGTGCCAATCATATTTTTAAGAGTAGTTTATTTTGTTTTTGAATTATTCTAGAGTAGTATTGTTCTATTTTTATCTTTATTCTTTAGACATTGTATAATTCATACCTTTCAGGACTAAAACAAACCTGAAGAAAGAAAGTGAAGCAAGAAAAGCATTTTTAACAAATGGCGATGGAAAAACATGCAAAAAATAATTAAAATCCCTTCCTAATACCATGCAAAATGTCAAATAAAAAATGGATTAGACTTCAATATTAGATCTGAATCCATAAGTTATTTTGAAGAAAACACAGACAGAATAGTCCTTGATATTGAAGCTAAGGGAATCTTCAAAGATTCAACGTCATTGGCCAAGCAAAGATAAATAGCTAATACTACATCAAACTAAGAAGCATCTGCACCACAAAGGAAATGATGGCCACAATAAAAGACACACCACAGACTGGCTCAATTATGGAGGGGAAGCAGGCACTTTGGTGGAAGTTTTGGTGCTGGGCTGTGTTACACATGAAACCTGACCATCAACAGCATTGTAAATAATAGTGCCTACAATTTAAAGATCAAATCAAATGAGAAAGAAAATAAAAAGTGCTTCTCAGAAACTCTACAGCTGAACAAACCATTAATAAAAAGAATAATTTATTTTTTTTTTCATACTCAGCTTTCATTTGGGGAAAACCAATTTGTCTTTTGGACTTTGTATTCAGTATTTGTTCCATCCATAGCCTTTTCAGATTGTTGGGTATTGTGCTTGATTTTTATTGCTTATAATTTAGTATGGCAAGCTCTCTGTGTTCTATTCGATATGCCAAAACCCAGTAACAATAATGGGTCTCATTCCCCTGACCCTGAAGGAGCCTCTAATGTGGCACTTGCTAAAATCTCAGGGCAAGGACGAATGGAGACGTTACTGGTGCCTGCTCGAGGAAATCGATGAACAACAGAATGACAGTGATAGTGATTCTGTTAAGAATTTTTATGCCTATGTAAGGATTTCCACATGCTCGGGCCAAGCCTCACACATGAATGAAGTCGCACGGAACTCAGGTAATGTGGAACTTTGTGATCTTGAACTCTGGGCTCAATTGGAGCTTGGAGTAGAGGTTCTCTGCCTGCTTCCCCCAGTCGCTGGTGACCCATAAGCCAACCCCTGCCAGCGCCAGATAATATCCTCATTAGCCACCTTCCAGAACTCACACCTGCTTCTCCTGGAAGGGAGCATAAAATGAGGCCCCAATAACCACACCACCAGACTCCGCACCAGGCTGTTTTCACTCAGGGAACCCCAGAGGGGGGCGGGTGAGAGTCCTCCCCACCCGAAGGGAACCAGCCCTGGCAGTCAACCTCCACTTCAACTGCCACCATGCTCCAGGCCCCTTTCCACATGATGGCCTGAGTCTCACATATGAGTGAACATATTTCTGGACACATCATAAGACACTCGCTACCCATTTTCCATAATTGCCACATCATATTTGATGGGGTTCAGAATATACATATATGTATATATATCAAAGAGCCGGCAAGCTACCGAGAGTATCCTGCCCGCATGGCAGAGCCTGACAAGCTACCTGTGGCGTATTCAATATTTCAAAAACAGTAACAATAACAGGTTTCATTCCCCTGACCCTGAAAGAGGCTCCAGTATGGCAGTTCATTGGGAAAGACGAGTAAAGAGAGGCTGCTAAAATCTCAGGGTTGGGATGAATGGTGATGTTACTGGTGTTCACTTGAGTAAATTGATAAAAAATGAGATGACAGTGATACAGTGTGATATTGAATCCTCGTAAACAAGCAAGTTGAAATTATAAATCCTGTATTTTTGCTTGAATTCAGAACTGTACTATAAAATTTCTTGAAGGATGATTTGATTCTAGTATCCATGCCATTTTATAGTATTCAAAATATTATTTGACATAGAGTATATTGGTCCATGCTTGATGGTGTTGTGACTCAGCCCGGGCGCGGGAGGTGGTGATGTTGCAGCTGCCTCCACAGTTTTCCCTTGCCCTGGTGACACCATTCTGTCTTAATCCCACAAAGCAGCCGGCGATGTCCAGCAGTAATAATGCACAGAGTTCCAGCAGGGATCACACACAGAATTTCATGCCTGGCATGCTGAGTTGCACATCAGCCAGATTGAGAGAAGACATCAACTTGAGGCCAGAGATGCCCCAGGTACTCCCCAGAGATGCAGGCAGGTGCGTGTTGTCAGCGTGCAAATTGTTAGAGCAGGCTGGTCACCAGAAGCTTACATTCGGTATACTGGGAATACCTGCAGGGACTATTAGAGATATTTCCAAAAGTCACCAACCCCCCACCCCACTGAGACCCCAACAAGCTACCAAGGGCATCCCGCCCGCACGGCAGAGCCTGGCAAGCTACTCGTGACATACTAAATATGTCAACGGTCACAGTCACGGTCCTCCCCATTGTTCATCGATTTGCTCGAGCGGGTCCAGTAACATCTCCTTCATGAGACTACTTGTTACTGTGTTTGGCATATCGAAATACGTCACGGGTAGCTTGCCAGGCTTTGCCGTGTGGGCGAGATACTGTCGGTAGCTTGCCGGGCTCTTTGAGAGGGGCGGAGGAGTCAAACTTGGGTAGGCCATGTTGGCTGTGTGCAAGGCAAATGCCCTATCGCTGTGCTATTGCTCCAGCCCAAATATGTCAACAACATAGCAAAAATGGGTCTCATTTCCCTAACCCTGAAGGAGTCTACAGCTGAGTTGGGAAGAACAAGAGCGCTCGTACTAAGCAAGTCAACGGGAGGGGAGGCGCTCCTGCAAGCAGCTGGCCACCAAGGCGGCCTGCAAGAGCATGCTGGACACTGTGGCAGTGCCTCTACTGGAAGTCCATTGAGGTGCTTATCTGCAAACTGCCGTTCCAGTGACTGGTGCGCGAGATCGCTCAGGACTTGGAGACAAGCTGCACTCCCAGAGCTCAACCATCGTGGCACTGCCGGAGGCATGTGAGGTCTACCTGGCAGGGCTCTTAAAGGATACCAACTTTTGCACCACCCACTCCAAGCATGTCACCATTATACCCAAGGACATCCAGCTGACATGCCGCATCCACAGAGAGAGGACATAAAGTTTATGATGCTAAAATCTCAGGGCTGGGACAAATGGGGATACTATTTGTGTCAACTAGAGCAAATACATGATTAGCTGGATGACAGTGCTACAGTATATTGGTCAAGATTATTGTTTGAATGACTTAATAACTATTATAAACATAGAGAAAGCAGCAGTCATTAAACCTGGAATAATTTCCATGATGGATAAATAGCAGGTCATAAAATATCATTAGTAAAATAAAATAAAATATCATTTGTTACTCTTTGTAGCATTTTTATAATCTTGTATGTCACTATATTGGCAGATAAGAATCATCACGTTTAAATCAGTACATCAAGATTTTGCAAACATCTCATAGTTGACTAAAATAAAATCAAAGCAGATTTCGTTGATATAACCATGGTACAATGAAAGCAGTTCTTTAATATTTTCCTTACATAACTTATTATTTGGGGTGAAATGTGATCATTCATGCAGATGCTCAGGACTTAATTCTGGCTTTTTATCCAGAGTTTCCATATCTAGTGCCACAGTATAATAAACATCAGCAACACGAAAGGCAAGTTCCTTAAGCCCTGTATTATTGCTCTAGCCCCAGAACTTATTTTTTATGGAACAATCAGTTATCCTGTCACTGCAAGTTGAATATTCACTTTTCAGCTTTTCACATTTTTATTGCCAGGTATAGAGTTTTTATGAGTCGATGTGTATCTCATTAACAGTTTTCCTTTCAGAAAGATAAGATAGATGAAGGGATGCAGTAATAAGGTTTTGACTTTTATTCAAAACACAGATCCCTTGTATTTTCTAGGTTGATTTTTATTTCATTCTATGTTTATCTAGAATAAGGATTTTGTGAACTCATATGAAGCTGTGATCTTATTTCTAACATTAATCACAAATCACAAATCACAACCATCCTGTTATTCGTCGATTCCCTCGAGCAGGCCCCAGTAACATCTCGTCTCCTTCGTCCTAGCCCTGAGATTTTTTTAAAAAGTGCCATATTCAAGGCTCTTTCAGAGTTAGGAGAATGAGACCCTTCATTGTTACTGGTATTTGGCATATTGGGTACGCCATGGGGAGTTTGCCAGACTCTGCCGTGCGGGCAGGTTACATTTAGTAGCCTGCCAGTTTGTCAAAGTAGGAATGAGATGATAAGATGTCATCTGGGAACTGGGTTTTATAGTCTCTGAGTCTTGGCCATTGATGGGATTTCACGGCCAGTTGGTGAGTGTGACCCCCGCCTACTGGAATTTGGAGGATCTGGGTGGAGGATGCTCAGCCCTGATCCGAGTAGGCTTGGAGATCTCAGCCCCGGGACCCGCGTGGCTTTGGTCCTCTACCGGTACCTTCATGTGTGCAGAGAGTGGTCTCAGCATGGTGGTGGCTGGTTCTGGAGGTTTTCAGCTGCCGGAGCCCTGGCCATGGTGGAGAGGAAAACTCAACTTGTTCCCCTCCAAGGGACTCCGGCGAGGACAATCAGGCATGGGGGCAGGAGACCATGCGCTGTTCTCTTCCGGGAATTTCTAACATAAAAGCTCTGACATTTCCATACTTCTTACATGTCTGATAGTGTGCCTAAAAGTCAAGGAAGTCATGTTTTCCAAACACTCTAAGTACTGCTTCTGTCAGATTTCTCTGTCTTATACGTGGAGTGATAGCACAGCGGTAGGGCGTTCGCCTTACAAGCGGCCAACATGGCCAACCCGAGTTTGATTCCTCCGCCCCTCTCACAGAGCCCGGCAAGCTACTGAGAGTATTCGATATGCCAGACACAGTAACAACAAAGTCTCCAATGGAGACGTTACTGGGCCCGCTCGAGCAAATCGACGATCAACGGGAGGGCCTTTACCTTTACCTTTACCTTTAAAAAAAAAAAATATATATATATATAGTAGATATTATTTCTATAGTTTTAGAAATGTTAATCCAAAAAAATTGGTGCATACTAATTTAAATTGGGGGTAAAAGAAAGAAACTACCATATAGAGTGAGATGAATGTCATGGAACAAAATTTTCTATGTAATTCATCTATTTAAGATATTTTGACCTTTCTTGAATGGCTCTAATCATTACTTTTTTTCTCTTCTGGATCTAAGATTTTCCTTAGGTTCTGTGTTCTGTCTATCACAGTAACTTCTTATGTGCCTTTTAGTTGTTTTGACCTTGATTCTGTTTCTCTTAATTTCCCATTGGGATAACCTCTGGTTTGTCCTCTCAGGAATTGCAGCCCACACATGGTTGTGATGTCATACCCTGCTTTCATGTTTAGCCATTTCCCTTTGAAAAGCCACGAAACAAGAAAAGTTTAATGTTATACTTCAAGTTCAAACATTTCAGCAAAAACATTCTTCTTGATATTCACACCACCGATAACTGGGTTGTCTATTGAAATCTGCAGGTATTTGTAATATATAAATTTCTTATATTTATATATTACAGCCAGGGAGCCGGTTGGGGGATGGCAGGGACCCTGGGGACATCGGCAGTGGGATTGGTGTTGCAACATTGTATGCCTGAAATAATTCTATTATGAACAACTTTGTAAATCGCAGTGTCTTAATTTAAAAATTAAAAATAAAAATATTTAAAATTAAAGAAAACTACCCTTTGAGGAGAGAGAGAACAAAAGGGAATGCCCTACTACAGAAGCAGGGTGGGATGGGGGGATGGCGGGTGGGAGGGATACTGGGATTAGTGGTGGTGGAGAATGGGCACTGGTGGAGGGATGGGTACTGGATCATTGTATAACTGAAACCCAAGCACAAAAATTTGTAAGTCTACAACTGTACCTCATGGTGTTTTACTAATAATTTTTTTTTAAAAGAAAACTATCCTTTGATCCAGCAAAAGGGAAAAAAAAAGGAAGCTGCTGGTATTTGAAAGATCAGTTCTGCTTCAAAGTTCACATTCACAATCACAACCATCCTGTTATTCGTCGATTCCCTCGAGTAGACCCCAGTAACATCTCGTCTCCTTCGTCCTAGCCCTGAGATTTTTTTAAAAAGTGCCATATTCAAGGCTCTTTCAGAGTTAGGAGAATGAGACCCTTCATTGTTACTGGTATTTGGCATATTGGGTACGCCACGGGGAGTTTGCCAGACTCTGCCGTGCGGGCAGGTTACATTTAGTAGCCTGCCAGTTTGTCAAAGTAGGAATGAGATGATAAGATGTCATCTGGGAACTGGGTTTTATAGTCTCTGAGTCTTGGCCATTGATGGGATTACACGGCCAGTTGGTGAGTGTGACCCCCGCCTACTGGAATTTGGAGGATCTGGGTGGAGGATGCTCAGCCCTGATCCGAGTAGGCTTGGAGATCTCAGCCCCGGGACCCGCGTGGCTTTGGTCCTCTACCGGTACCTTCATGTGTGCAGAGAGTGGTCTCAGCATGGTGGTGGCTGGTTCTGGAGGTCTTCGGCTGCCGAAGCCCTGGTCGGGGCGGGGACAAAAACTCAACCCACTCCCCTCAAAGGGGCCCTGGCAAGGACAGCCAGGCACGGAGGCAGGAGACTTCAAAGTTAAAATGCTTTAAATTTTATTAAAATGTTTTAAATATCTAAAGAGTTGAGTAGTTTCTAATAAAGGAGTTATGTATATATAAATAACTATATATATATATATATAAATCATTGTTTCTTCAATGTATCCTGTGATGCCTGGAGAGACTTGATAATAACTTGTCTTTATTATAGTTTCAGGTATAAAACAAATATTGAACACTTCATATGCAAAAGAACAAAAATGTAATTTAATTAAAATAAGACTGATTCAGACTCTTCTGGTCTTTGGAATGTCATCTAAATCTCATATATTTCCATTCTGAAAGAGATATTACACGGCGCCAGGGGGCCAGGTGGTGGGTGTGACCCCCGCCTACTGGAATTTGGAGGATCTGGGTGGAAGATGCTCGACTCCAATTCGAGTAGGCTTGGAGGTCTCGGCCCCGGAACCCGCGTGGCTTTGTCCCTCTGCCAGTACCTTCAGGTGTGCGGAGAGTGGTCTCAGCATGGTGGTGGCTGGTCCTGGAGGTCTCCGGCTGCCGTAGCCCTGGCCGGGGCGGGGAGGAAAGCTCAACCCGCTCCCCTCCAAGGGACTCCGGGAAGGAACATCCGAGGCGCGGGGGCAGAGACTGCACTGCTCTCGTCCGGGATCTGGATTTTATAGTCTCTGAGTCTTGGCCGCTGATGGGATTACACGGCGCCAGGGGGCCAGGTGGTGGGTGTGACCCCCGCCTACTGGAATTTGGAGGATCTGGGTGGAAGATGCTCGACTCCAATTCGAGTAGGCTTGGAGGTCTCGGCCCCGGAACCCGCGTGGCTTTGTCCCTCTGCCAGTACCTTCAGGTGTGCGGAGAGTGGTCTCAGCATGGTGGTGGCTGGTCCTGGAGGTCTCCGGCTGCCGTAGCCCTGGCCGGGGCGGGGAGGAAAGCTCAACCCGCTCCCCTCCAAGGGACTCCGGGAAGGAACATCCGAGGCGCGGGGGCAGAGACTGCACTGCTCTCGTCCGGGATCTGGATTTTATAGTCTCTGAGTCTTGGCCGCTGATGGGATTACACGGCGCCAGGGGGCCAGGTGGTGGGTGTGACCCCCGCCTACTGGAATTTGGAGGATCTGGGTGGAAGATGCTCGACTCCAATTCGAGTAGGCTTGGAGGTCTCGGCCCCGGAACCCGCGTGGCTTTGTCCCTCTGCCAGTACCTTCAGGTGTGCGGAGAGTGGTCTCAGCATGGTGGTGGCTGGTCCTGGAGGTCTCCGGCTGCCGTAGCCCTGGCCGGGGCGGGGAGGAAAGCTCAACCCGCTCCCCTCCAAGGGACTCCGGGAAGGAACATCCGAGGCGCGGGGGCAGAGACTGCACTGCTCTCGTCCGGGATCTGGATTTTATAGTCTCTGAGTCTTGGCCGCTGATGGGATTACACGGCGCCAGGGGGCCAGGTGGTGGGTGTGACCCCCGCCTACTGGAATTTGGAGGATCTGGGTGGAAGATGCTCGACTCCAATTCGAGTAGGCTTGGAGGTCTCGGCCCCGGAACCCGCGTGGCTTTGTCCCTCTGCCAGTACCTTCAGGTGTGCGGAGAGTGGTCTCAGCATGGTGGTGGCTGGTCCTGGAGGTCTCCGGCTGCCGTAGCCCTGGCCGGGGCGGGGAGGAAAGCTCAACCCGCTCCCCTCCAAGGGACTCCGGGAAGGAACATCCGAGGCGCGGGGGCAGAGACTGCACTGCTCTCGTCCGGGATCTGGATTTTATAGTCTCTGAGTCTTGGCCGCTGATGGGATTACACGGCGCCAGGGGGCCAGGTGGTGGGTGTGACCCCCGCCTACTGGAATTTGGAGGATCTGGGTGGAAGATGCTCGACTCCAATTCGAGTAGGCTTGGAGGTCTCGGCCCCGGAACCCGCGTGGCTTTGTCCCTCTGCCAGTACCTTCAGGTGTGCGGAGAGTGGTCTCAGCATGGTGGTGGCTGGTCCTGGAGGTCTCCGGCTGCCGTAGCCCTGGCCGGGGCGGGGAGGAAAGCTCAACCCGCTCCCCTCCAAGGGACTCCGGGAAGGAACATCCGAGGCGCGGGGGCAGAGACTGCACTGCTCTCGTCCGGGATCTGGATTTTATAGTCTCTGAGTCTTGGCCGCTGATGGGATTACACGGCGCCAGGGGGCCAGGTGGTGGGTGTGACCCCCGCCTACTGGAATCTGGCCCCCTGGCGCCGTGTAATCCCATCAGCGGCCAAGACTCAGAGACTATAAAATCCAGATCCCGGACGAGAGCAGTGCAGTCTCTGCCCCCGCGCCTCGGATGTTCCTTCCCGGAGTCCCTTGGAGGGGAGCGGGTTGAGCTTTCCTCCCCGCCCCGGCCAGGGCTACGGCAGCCGGAGACCTCCAGGACCAGCCACCACCATGCTGAGACCACTCTCCGCACACCTGAAGGTACTGGCAGAGGGACAAAGCCACGCGGGTTCCGGGGCCGAGACCTCCAAGCCTACTCGAATTGGAGTCGAGCATCTTCCACCCAGATCCTCCAAATTCCAGTAGGCGGGGGTCACACCCACCACCTGGCCCCCTGGCGCCGTGTAATCCCATCAGCGGCCAAGACTCAGAGACTATAAAATCCAGATCCCGGACGAGAGCAGTGCAGTCTCTGCCCCCGCGCCTCGGATGTTCCTTCCCGGAGTCCCTTGGAGGGGAGCGGGTTGAGCTTTCCTCCCCGCCCCGGCCAGGGCTACGGCAGCCGGAGACCTCCAGGACCAGCCACCACCATGCTGAGACCACTCTCCGCACACCTGAAGGTACTGGCAGAGGGACAAAGCCACGCGGGTTCCGGGGCCGAGACCTCCAAGCCTACTCGAATTGGAGTCGAGCATCTTCCACCCAGATCCTCCAAATTCCAGTAGGCGGGGGTCACACCCACCACCTGGCCCCCTGGCGCCGTGTAATCCCATCAGCGGCCAAGACTCAGAGACTATAAAATCCAGATCCCGGACGAGAGCAGTGCAGTCTCTGCCCCCGCGCCTCGGATGTTCCTTCCCGGAGTCCCTTGGAGGGGAGCGGGTTGAGCTTTCCTCCCCGCCCCGGCCAGGGCTACGGCAGCCGGAGACCTCCAGGACCAGCCACCACCATGCTGAGACCACTCTCCGCACACCTGAAGGTACTGGCAGAGGGACAAAGCCACGCGGGTTCCGGGGCCGAGACCTCCAAGCCTACTCGAATTGGAGTCGAGCATCTTCCACCCAGATCCTCCAAATTCCAGTAGGCGGGGGTCACACCCACCACCTGGCCCCCTGGCGCCGTGTAATCCCATCAGCGGCCAAGACTCAGAGACTATAAAATCCAGATCCCGGAACCGCGCGGCCGCATTCGCGGCCGCGCGACATCTTACTATCTCATTCCTACTTTGGACAAACTTGCAGGCTGTCGAATGTAGCCTGCCCACAGGGCAGAGTCTGGCAAACTCCCCGTGGCCTACCAAATATGCCAAATACCAGTAACAATGATGGGTCTCATTCTCCTAAAGAGCCCTGAATATAATCTCAGGGCTAGGATGAAAGAGACGTTACTGGGGCCTGCTCGAGGCAATCGACGATTAACAGGATGATGAAATGAAAAAAATGAAATGAAAGAGATATTATGTGTCCTAATTTAGTTCTGCATTTTTCAACTAATATTCATTACATACAGATGAACACACGTTTCATACATATTTATGCAAGAAAAGCAAGTTATCAGTTCTGTTTAATTTTAATTTCTTAATTTTGCATTTCATAATATGGATCTTATACACTATAAGCCTATCATAAAATATTTCAGGATTAGGAGTAGTAGTGTTTTCTTTTCTCTGTTTGAGGGGATCATACCAGTTGACAATAAGCCAATTATAATTAAAAATTTGTTTCTGTGTAATTAAACTGGTAGCTGGGAATTCATGGTAACCTCATGTGATCTTTTCTATAGTTATTTTCTAAAAAAATTAATTTTGTCCACAACAAGTCTCACAATGTTACTGAACCCACTCGAGCAAATCAATGAACAATGAGAGGACAGTGACAGTGACAGTCCAGTCATTCAATTCAGTTTCATATAATGGCTTCCTTAATCCTGTTATGGAACCTTTTTACTAAGGAATTTTATGTTTTCTATTTCTTCAAAGTCATTTCTCTAATCATGACAGCTTTGAAAGAGCTCATAACTTTCTTATTGCAAACCCAGAATTTTAAATTCTATTTCCAGTGAAAATAATCCTCATTGTACCCCTTCAGAATGTCTGGTAAATATGAAATAAGAAGGCTATTTCCATAACATTCTACTATTTGCAGAGAGATCAGTGATTTTCAGGCCTTCTCAACACCTTCTATCATCATACCTCTGGAATTAACAAGGGTAATAAAATTTATTTACAATCCCTGTAGGGCTGGAACGATAGCACAGTGGGTAGGGCATTTGCCTTGCACATGGCTCATCCAGCCAACCCGGGTTCAATTCCTCCGCCCCTCTCAGAGAGCCTGGCAAGCTACCCAGAGTATCTCGCCCACATGGCAGAGCCTGGCAAGCTTCCCATAAGGTACCCTATATGCCGAAAACAGCAACAAGTCTCACAATGTTACTGGGCCCGCTCGAGCAAATTGATGAACAATGGGAGGACAGTAACAGTGACATAATCCCTGTGTCAGGTTTTTTTTTTTATTTCTTTGTTTCTTTCTTCTAAAAAGTCTTCTACTGAATAGGCTTGCTTTCCAAATGTGTCACTCTGAATCTGTTGAAGACTGGCTCTTAAATAGATAATAGACAGTTATTTTCAAATGCCTAGAGATTCTTTTTAATTATAGAAGTAAACAGCTTTAGGTTAATACAGTTAGCATTTCCTTGGAAAATTAATTTTATAATACCAAAGCATTCACAAAATAATTCACAAAAATAATCCCTAGGGAAAATTTCACAAAGAGATAGAATTTAGAGTTGTCCACAAACAGTATCCTAAATTTCTCTCATTCCACACTTTCTACAAAGAAAGGATAAAAGGACCTATAATTGAGGTCACAACATACATAGTATTACAATCCAGTGAATTAAAGTGGAATAGTTATATATCTTAAAGCTGAATGTTGTTCAGCTGCAGATGGAAACTGACAGCACTTAATTAAAATGTCATAGTAATAAGCAACCATATAAGTTCTATAAAGAAGCACACGATACAGGCATGAAATAGAAGCAAAATGACAAAAAAGAATGCGAAGAACAACCAGGCCAGCTCAAAGATCTTAATGCAAACCATTAGTGATTAACACGAGACACACTGTAGTTACAACTTGTATTTGATAGTTAATTAATATCTCTATATTATTTCCAAGGTTTTAATAGCTTTCAAACAATAATTATTTAACTGCCATAATAATTTTTCCCACAGATAACATTATTCTTCTTTCTCAGTGATACCGAGAATCAGTCTGTCTGCTCTCTTGTATGTCATTTGTATTTTTGACTCTTAAAAATGTTTTCTTTTATATTAGCAAATTGCACATTACTTATTCCACAGTGAAGTTTCACTCTCTCATTGAGCCCTTACAAAATGTAAGAAAAATTTCAAATATGCTTTTCACAGTACAGTATTTACTGTGATCATGCTATAATGTGTGATAAGAAAATATTATGGTAAGAAAATACTTTTTGTATAGTAAACTATAGTACTTAAGCATTCTATATAATAAATATGGGCTGGAGTGATAGCATAGCAGTAGGCATTTGCCTTGCATATGGCCGACTCGGCCAACCCGGGTTTGATTCCTCCGCCCCTCTCAGAGATCCCGGCAAGCTACCAAGAGTATCTCGCCTACACAGCAAAGCCTGGCAAGGTACCCATGATGTATTTGATATGCCAAACACAGTAACAACAAGTCTCACAATGAAGACGTTACTGGGCCCGCTCAAGCAAATCGATGAACAATGGGAGGACAGTGCAGTGCAGTGTTATATAATAAATACATTGAGCATATCACTTGATCACTTGACTTCCCGTTAATCGTTGATTTGCTTGAGTGGGCGCCAGTAACGTCTCCATTTGTCCCAGTCACGTGCTAGTGTAGCCCAATGGCATCTGTTCGCTCTAGGAACACAAAGAGTCTCAAAATCGATCATTCATGATCTTGATGAAGAAGTCTGACCATCTGGTAGGTGGGTGGCCACGCGGTCTTTTGACATCCAATGGAATCCATCAATAACAGCTCTAGCCCACCGGTCGTCTTTAAATATCATGACGTGACCAGCCCATCTGATTTTTGACATCTTGGCAAACAAGACAGCGTCCCTGATTCTTGATCGTCGATGGATGCTGGAACTCCGGATTCTTTCTCTCATTTGAGTGAAACATGATATTCCAAGCATAGCTCTTTCAATTCCTCTTTGGGAGACCCAAATAGCATTCTCATCCTGTTTGCGTAGGGCCCAGGTCTCTGAGGCATATGTTGGATTGCGCACAGAAAACCCACCCTACCCATACCGGGACCAGATAAATTCCTCACTGGCTGACCTCCACTATGACACTACCTCCACTACCCAGCCGTCACCAAACTCCAGAACACTTTCTGGACCTGCGCGGCCGCTTTGCGGCCGCGTGACACTTTATAAGACACTAAATACCCATCTTCCGAAATTGCCGTACCATATTTGATAGGGTTCAAATATGGTAACACCTATGAGGGCAATTAGAGGTCACCCCAAAAGCCTCTATCCCTCTTGGAAAGCCTGGCAAGCTACCGAGAGTATTTCGCCCGCACGGCAGAGCCTCGCAATTGTTTATTCGATATGCCAATTGTGTATTCGATCATTTATATATTTATATATGACCATTTCTTTACTTTTTTTTTCACAGTTCTTGGAATTCTGTTTTCACTCATTGTTGAATGATTTCTATTGACCTTCATTTGAGATTTATTGATTCTTTTCATGGCTATGTTGATTCTACAAATGAGCATAGTAGTCTATAACTGAGCTTTTTCACATGAGACTCTTACTGCGCATTACAGTAGATGATGAGTCCAGTTACTAAATTTCTATTTACAAATAATTTGAAAGCAACTGTAATATATTTATGCCAGAACATTAATAAAAATTAATTGCAAATAGTGATATGCAAAAGTATAAATATATGGCACGATGACAAATTTATAAAACAAAACATGTTTTCTTTAAGGAAAGATGCTAAATTAATAGAAGACAGCAAATTCTTAACTAAAACATGGCATCACATGTGAATGTCTTTTCCTTCTAATATGTTATATCCCTATTATTCATAGTTAATGTGTGTCATTTCTTACAATAATTCTTCAGATTATTTGTTAAAGTGTATTGATGTTTGTTGACAATCTTTAAATATATGAATTTAAGATATTCTTGCACTTATTGTTTGAAAGTTGAGAGACTTGTACTGTACCTATTGCTTTGGTAGCCTTCCCTTGCTAGCCTAATTAGAAGGGAGGCAGTGGAAATGTGTATTCTGGGCAGAAGGTTCGGTTACCCCTTTGGTTAAAGCAATTTTCTCCAGCAAAATAAAATCCAGGTACATTAAATAAAATCTTAAGATATTCCTTGACTATATGCCTCTTATTTGATTAGCCCTGGAGTGGTAGTGGAATTGAATCTTCCACAGAATTTTGGAATAGTAAAGTAAGTAAAGGTCCTCCCATTGTTCATCGATTTGCTCGAGTGGGCCCAGTAACGTCTCCATTGGAGATTTTGTTGTTACTGTGTTTGGCATATCGAATACATCACGGGTGGCTTGTCAGGCTCTGCCGTGAGGGTGAGATACTCTCGGTAGCTTGCTGGGCTCTCCGAGAGGGGCGGAGGAATTGAACTTGGGTGAAGGTTGGAATATAGTGAATTCATGTCCTCAAAGTAACTACCTTGTCTGCAAGGTCTCCAGAGGAGCTGGTTTTGTGGTTTATGATTTAGGGGTCACAGCTGGCTATGCTCAGGGTCTACACCTGGCTCTGAAATCTGGGATAACTCCTGGTGGGGCTCAGGGGACGTTATGGGGTGCTGGTCAGCTACATGAAAAGCAAGCTGTTTACTGCTACACTATTTCTCCAACCACACACAAAAATAGAGGGTTTTGTGGGGCTTTTTGTTGTTGTTGTTGTTTATTTGTTTGGGTTTTTAGCCACACTCAATGGTGTTCAGAGCTTATTCCTGTCTCTGTGCTCAGAGATCCTTTCTGGTGGGATTTGGGACCATTGACGTGCTAAGGATCAAACCTGGATCTGCTCCATGCAAGGCAAATGCCCTACCTTTTGTTCTATCTAGCTCCAAGAGGGGGTTATATAGGGGAAAAAATAGCACAAAGAAGAAAGGGCAGGATGCAGACTTGTGGGAAGAATAGAATAGCAGTCAACCCCCACTCCCATTGCTGGTCCACTGAAGCACATTCTATCCATCTAATCTAAACAAAATAGGCTGGTGACTTGGCAGGGGTAAATTGATGACATACTCTTTAGACTTTGGGGCAAGAATAGTTGTCCTATCAAATTTTGATCTTTGACCCACTTGGATTAATCACAGAAACATACTTGAATCCTTGACCAACAAATAAAGTGGTATCAGTGTCCACAAGGGATAGCTTATGTGAAGTGGGGAGGAGAAAAATGGTCACTTTCTCCCTGGTCATTAACCCTGGAACCCAGGGTTAATGGGTTCTTGTCTCACCTCACAGAAAAGGATTTCAGGAGCAGACAAGCAGGGAGGTAAAACAGATTTTATTTGGAGATTTTTGAAGGGGAGGAAGGAGAGAAAGTGGGAAATAGTGGAGAGTAATGGGCTCAAGGGAGACCCCAGGCTTTTCCAAGTGTGGAGAGAGCCCCTACATATATCCCAGCATTAGATATGAAAGCATGAAAGTACACATCTCAAGAGGGAGATGCGGGAGACATACATACTCAGGCACTACAGGCACCACTTGTATGGAGCCACATGGGCGCAGGCAGCACATGGGCTCCAGCAGCACAGGAGCACAGGTTTTAGATAGAGACGTGTGTGTGCCTTACCCATCAAAGTAACCCTCTGATGGAGCACCAAACTGCAATTGGAAAGATAATTCTAATGTATCTTTTCCCTGGGGCACAAGGCTGGATTATACAGCTCCACAATCCTGTAATCCTGTTTTTACAACACTGAAGGGAAAGCAAAAATCCTATAGGATGGATATAAACAGGCTTTTGGTGAACGCTTGCAACTTTGTTGGTCAACAAGATTTGCCATAGTAATAGAGTGATAAGCAGGTATCATGTAGATGACCTCCTGCATCCTTGTTTTTGAACACTGTATTAGATCTCTCCTATCTCACACTTGTGCTGCTCTCCCTTCTCTCCTTCCCTCCTTCCCTTCCTTTTTCTCACTCTCTCTCTCCCTCCTCCCTCCCCTCTCCCCCCCCCACCTCCCTCCCTCTCCCTCCTTTTTTTGGTAACAGATCCTGACACCAAATTTCTGTGGCAAGCTCTGTCCACCGAAAGCTAAAACTGACATAACAGGGAGAAAGTCACTAGCCAAACAAACTAGACTCTGCCTAGTCTAAATATGACTACTACCAAGCTGTCAGCATGCTTATTCTCAGAAAAATACCCTGCGGACATCTCAAAGCATAATCAGTAACTAGTGGCTCCCTTTGTCTACTGTGCTTCCATTTCCCCCAAGGGCATGCTGTGAGTCAGACCTCATCATCCTCTTAAGCCTGCCCTCACACATGCAGTTTTTCTTGCATCATCAGTCTCCTGTGAACCACAGAAGGGCATCCTGGGGACAATCAACCACTGGTGACCTTGAATCCCCAATCCCTAGTTTTGTCTCAGTTCCCCCCTCCATCCCCCCCCCCCTCTAGGTGCCTCTAAGTGAAACTTGGGTTGTGAGGTGGGTTGCTTAGCAATGAATCTCAGGGAATTTCAAATTGTCAAAACCAGCTCAAACTCATCAAGGGTCAATCAAAGGACAATTCAGCAGTTCTTGCTCCGCAACTAACTCCCTAGCAATGAACCCCAAGGCAAGGAAGTTAAGAAAAAATTCTCTAAGACCAGCTCTTGAAAGAGGAAACCTCAGTTTCTTTCTCTTTTTCAGATGCTGCAAATGGATTTATTTAAGCTGTCCCCTTGCCACATTTTAAACATTTCTAAAAATTTCTGGGCTCCTTCTGAGTCTGGTGAAATTTACAATTCCCCAATACCAAAGATTCTTGAGATCGCAGGAGACTAAGAGATAATTGGAAATACCTGGGAATGTGGTAAAGTATGTGACCTAAAAGAGCTCAAACTGACAGTCCCCACTAACCTAAGTGAATATGAAAGATGTTAATCTTATCCTAGCAACACAAATAGACCCTAATTTAACAAGACATCTTTGGGAAACAAATGAGAATCCTCTGATACTTTTTTTGATAAGTAACATTAAGACCCAGTTTGGGCCGGAGCGATAGCACAGCGGGTAGGGCGTTCGCCTTACAAGCGGCCAACATGGCCAACCCGAGTTCAATTCCTCCGCCCCTCTTGGAGAGCCCGGCAAGCTACCGAGAGTATTCGATATGCCAGACACAGTAACAACAAAGTCTCCAATGGAGACGTTACTGGGCCCGCTCGAGCAAATCGACGATCAACGGGAGGGCCTTTACCTTTACCTTTACCTTTCCTATTTAACTCTCTCTCTCTCTCTCTCACACACACACACACACACACACACACACATACATACAACATACCACAAAATATTTAAATTAGTTCTATAGTAAGTTTCATCCTTGCTGGGGAGTTTCTTTCCCTATGCTTTTAAATAAACATTACTATTTCCCAACTCTGATCTGAGAATTGTTATTACTCTATATTTTTATTTTTTAAAATATTGAAGAACCTCAGAGCCATGGACCAACACTGACACTATCAGTACACATGCATTACTTAGCAGAAACTAAAAGTGCACACTCCATCTAATCTCAGAGCCATCTGTACCTGTCTCCTCTGACTGTTCAATTGTTTCCATGTCCTTTTATGTCATGCACTCCATCTTGGAAGTTGTCCACAACCCACTACTCTGCAAGTGTCTTTTCCTTTTAATTTTATGAGTTCAGTCCATTCCTAGAAAGCACCTGCACTCCAATTTGGGATATGGGGATATGTGATTCCTTTAGACCATCTCTCTCTCTCTCTCTCTCTCTTTCTCTCTCTCTCTTTTTCTCTCTCCTATTTCTCATGCTCGCTCTCCCTCTTCCTCAAATTTCCTAAAATTTCTTTGATATACTAAGTTTTCTGAAACTTTTTTCTGTGAAAACAGACAAGCCTAGGAAAACTGGAAGATCAGGACTTGAATGCCCATGTCATGCAAAAAGATCCTTTGAGCACTCATAGGTTCTGACCTCCCCAGGTACCTAACTCTGAGGTCATGGTGGGGCAAGTAGTTGCAGACATTCTATTGGGTCCTATTAATATTCACCATTAACACAATAGTATGTGATCTTTAAGCCCAGATTGTCCACACAGAACTGTTTGAAATTTGTACAGAGTTGTTACTGGACACTTAACAACTACATTAGCTGATAGCTCTCCAGTTTTGCTCAAACCTGGATCAATTTTGATACTAAATATTCATAAATATTCTTGGATTTAAGTACCTAGACTCTACTTCAGAGGTCTATTGGATCTTGGTGCATTAGTGCTTGCAGGCATTGGTAGTTTTACTACCTATGTCATCTCCACAGGTTTGTTTGAACTTGGCACAGGGCAGCCTCTGAGCATTTGTTATTCCACAATCCTGTGACTCAATAAGTCTGCCCGATTTTGGTTTATAGTAAGTGCAATCAGATAATTATAAACCTTAGGTCACCTGCTCAGTTTTGTTCAAATATGGCATAAAGCTACCCCTGGGCATTAGTGAATTCGATCTTTTGATCACATCCCAAGTATCACCAAATCAGTTGGACACTCAGACACTCATGATTTATTTTTAGCTGAGGTTCTTTCAAACATTACTGCATAGACCTTGCAAACACCCTTATTACCAGCACCACAGGAAGCTACACAGATGTGTTTGACCTTGGCATAAGAGCCATAGATAGACGTGTGAACAGATTCATGGTAGCAGCATTGATCATGGATATAGATGCTATTATACCCTCATTACTATGAACTCCAAGTTATTATCCTGAGTCACTTATCTTCAAGTGACATCACAACCACTACTGGTCACCAGCAACAGTGAACCTAGGGTTATCATCCACATTCATTTGCTGCAACATGCATAGAAACAGAAGAGGTCATGCTATGTAAAATAAATCAGAAGGAGAGACATAATGAATTACAGTGAATTTTAAAGAAACAATGCAAGCTTAATATCCAGTAGGGGGGAAAATCCTTAGATTCTGACCATAGAATCAAGATTACTCAGAATGAAATTCAAAGATTGAATAGACTATAGTTGAGTAATATTGGCTCTTTGATGGTAGGTGTGCTGAGGTATAATTGTATAATATAGCACCCGTTTGCATGCCTATAAAAGTGGTAATGCAGTTAAAAGGACTTTTTTAAAGCTTATAAACAAATGGTACTGCAATTAAAAAAATTTTTGAAAGCTATCTGACTATATAATTTGAAAGTCAGCAAATTTGATTTTTTATAGAGTCCAATATTTTTTGATAGTTACCATTCTTGTGAGGGGAAAAAATCTTTGTAGAATGTTTCATCAGACATTTTGTTTTCCCCAATTATTTTGTTTTGTTTTGGACTTTTGGCTTTATCACCACCTTGTATAATATATTGAGGTTTTGCTAGGAACGTTTAGCAGCAGCTCAATTTGTGAGAGCTACCGGTTTTTCAAGGACTTATTTTTCTGTTCTTTTTCACTCTAACAGCTTCTGGAGTCAAAGGGGAGGTATGTACCTGTGGGTGGCTGCTACAGGTTTATTGTGGATTTTCCTTCCATACCAGCTATAACATTTTCTGTGTTGAAGTGAAAATTCTGTTCAAACTACCTTATGAGAACATAAATATTTGTTTGGTAACAGAAACCATATTTTGTTTTCTCTGTTTATAAATTTTCATGTTATGTACCTTTGAGAAAACAAAACAAACATTAATTTCTCCAACGGCTATTGAAACTGAGGAATGCACCTCAAGTTTTTAAGGAAAAACGTTGAAAGAACTTTAAAAATGATAGCAGAGAGAGCTTTAAAATGATAATAAATTTACTGGGAAAATACTGAGACTTACTAGAGTTGGACTATCGCCTGTGATTTCTACTCTAACTTTCCATGATACCACGATGTGTAAAACAGCCAGGTCCCATATCTTATAAATGAATTGCTTATGCTAGGTCTTATTATTGAAACACCACCATTCAATTTCTCAGCCTATACACCTTGTGTTATAAAATATCACTCTGTTTGGATTTGGAGTGCTTTTAAAATTTTCACTGACCCTATTGCAACCCAACCAGATGAGTCAAAAACCAATGGGGTTATGACACTTAAAGTAACATTTCTAGTAGTTTTCAAACGATAATAAGATTTGTACAAGTTCAAAAGATTACAAGTTTTCTTTCATCCCTGGTAAGTCATTTCATCTGGTCTTTTCCTCTTTCCATCCCGACATATGATGCTTTCTATGTTCTAATCTCCTGATCGCTCCCATGCTATATCAGAGGAGAAGTGATTAAAGTGTTAGGTCCTAGGGACATCTAACATTTTCAAAATAAGCAGTCTGTGTGATGGATGGGGTCCATGACAATAAGGGACATTGCCACAGATATGTCTGAAACCTTGGGTGTCTAGAAAAGGTAGGAAGTCTTGTCTCTTGCTGAAACTTCAATGTAATATCCACAATGGAGCAGAAACACCATCTGTATTTTGATGATTTATCTATCAATATTCTTTCTCACAGACCAAGCACTAGTTATTGTTCTTTCTTCAGGTCTTTTACCATAAGCTTTATTTACAGAAAAATTCATGACTGTGACTGATGTAGTCAGCAATAGTCTATCATAATTATCAGATTTCATAGTGTTGAGATAAAGGAAAGAGTATTGTATGAGAAAACACACAAGATTCATCAAGCCCTCAAAGCCCAAGATGAGAGGGACAACAATTGACAGAAAGTAGTTAACATGGGAATAAGAATCAATTTCAGGTAAGCTGTAACAAAGAAGCCATAGTGGCTTTAATCTTGAGCACCCTTGTGAGGGATCCACATTTCTGAGTTAAGAGAAATATTGTGTCCCTCTTGTCAAGACAAGGTTTCAGAACAAAAGGTTTTCTTCTACAGGGACATTAAGAAAACTCTCCGCCAAGTATTTTTTTTCCTTAAATTTCAGAATTTATATCTGCCATTTACTTGGAAATGAACCCTGGAGTGCCGAAGCCTATTTCTTATTGGTACCTCCACCTTGTATCTTTGTGATGTCCAATTCATCTTCTGTTTCACTTAAATTCATTCATAATACTTTGCAAATGATAAGCATGCCACAATTTTAATGTAATCAATAATATAGAGGAAAAGTTTAAAATTGTGAAGAACTAAGGAGATCAAATAAGATAAAATAAAATAATAAGAATAACAAATGAGTAGAAAGAGAGCATGTATTAGACATGTGTTTGTTTTAATCACAAAATGCAGTGTACATATATCTGTCATCAAAAGTTCTTCTAGTGTTAGAGTCATTTGTTCATGGGTCCCTAATATCCACCAGTTTGTAAACTTTAGACACCAGGGTCCAAATCCTCTTCTCAAATTATAGACTATCCCTCTTGAAAGACTCAGAAAATTAGAATAGAAAAGACATCAGATGGAAATGTTACGAAGTAGGATCTTTGTTCTAATTTTAAAAACCACAATTGTGAAAACATTCCTTTATTTTATTTTTAACTGAGTCAGTCATCTTAGAAAGAATCCTTTCTCTAGAATAAGTAGAGCAGATATCCAGTATATATTATTCCCTCTAAGACCATAGATCAATATAACAAACACATTTTCCCTTCTCTTAGAAAATAGCTCAACAATCATCCTCTTCCTGCAAGTGAAGAAGATTAGAGAAGGAGCAAATGAAAATACTGAGACTAATAATACTCAAACCCTAACCCACTTCCACTGTCCCTGTGGGGTACGTGAGAACAAGACAAAAGTAGGCCTTTTACAAGTGGAGATCTCACAGTAGGATAAGGACTTCTCAAGATCTTCCCCAAAAGACTACCATTCTAGTAGAAGTTACTGTCTCAGTCTACCATGACATATGAAGAAATAGTTTCTGACCATTTAGTGGGAAATAACCTTGTTTCAGAATCCACAAAACCAATGTTATTTGAAAACACTGAGTTCCACCCATAACCACACAGTTATTGCATAGTAATTTCTGAAACCTGCCAGTAGTCTCAAGAAAGCAAAGATCCCTGAAAGGCATCTGCAGACCTTCTGAACCTTGGAATATTGGGGATTCGGGGAGGTAGAGTACCAGGAAGCAAGAAGAAGTTAGTCATGTCAACAGTGAAAAGTGTAGTCAATGTCAAAGGAGAACTCCTGGGGTGGAAGCAGGCTGACTATCAGGTTGGTCTAAAGATCTTCCTCAAGAGCCAAAATACATTACCTTTTTAGTAAAAGAAATGAACAGGCAAAATTCTTGACTATGGCTGAATAGCTTCCAGAGAAGAAGCAGTTAGACTGAGTCCTGAGGTTGGTGAATGAAATCCAAATTTTGAGTTATGAAGTTATCAAGAACCCATAAAGTCCATAGCTCATGATTTTTCAAATTTGACTATAGAGAAGTAGTAAGGTATATTTTTTGCCCCTGGTTTCATGAACTAACATTCCTAAGACTTTATAATCATTTGCGCTTTACAACCCCAGGCTTCATGGCTCTGGCTGGTTTTCTCAGTGTTGAGCGTTAGTTGGCACCCTCTCTGCAGTTGGCCCCATGCCAGGTCCTTAGGATCTAGTTTGTGAAGGTGGCAGACTCAGATTCTGGTTTTGTGAAGCCAGGATCCCTGTAAGAAAAGGAGAAATTCTTAGGAGAAACTAATAGGAAAAGCAGGATGTGAACAGAGAGAAAAGTAAGGTGAGTTTCTTCCCAATGGTGATCATTCAGCTGATCTCTGATAGAAGAAGAGGAAAGAAAAGAGGGCCTAGAAAAAGGGACTTGTCAAAATATTTTAAATTTTGCACGTGGCCGACCCAGGTTCGATTCCCAGCATCCCATATGTTCCATTGAGCACCGCCGGGAGTGATTCCTGAGTGCATGAGCCAGGAGTGACCCCTGTGCATTGCTGAGTGTGACCCAAAGATAAAAAAAAATCAATAAATAAATAAAATTGCTGTCTTCATTTGACTTCTCTGACAGCAGTGAGGTCATCTTATTGTTTCTGCCCATGTTTCTTTGCTGCCTCTGCTTTCTCTGATAATCTAGTCTTCTTTATTTATTTTAAACATATTCTTTGATATTAAAATTTTGCATCTGTTTTTATCATTTGTACTTTATCATTGGGCTGGAGCGATAGCACAGCGGGTAGGGTGTTTGCCTTGCACACGGCTGACCTGGATTCAATTCCTCCGCCCCTCTCAGAGAGCCCAGGAAGCTACCAAGAGCATCTCACCCTCACAGCAAAGCCTGGCAAGCTACCCGTGGCATATTCAATATGCCAAAAACAGTAACAAAAAGTCTCACAATTTGTTGTGAGACATTACTCGTGCCCTCTCGAGCAAATTGATGGACAATGGGAGGACAGTGCTACAGTGCTATTTCAAATTCTTCATACGAGAGTTTTAAGGGAACCCAATATAAGCTATAAGCTAAAGAAGTCAAACTGAGATCCAAGCCTCATGGCAAAGTAAGGAGTTCATAAGCCAACTACCACAGAGTCTAAACCTGATAATTTAGCACATAAAATTGCAGGTTTTAACCACTTTTTTTGAGACATGGTCTTGGGCCTTCTTCATTAAATACTTTCTGAAAATTTAGTCAAGAAAATAAGTATAAAGACTAGGGTGAGAAGTCTAAGAGTGATATCACAAATCTTGCATGTACTGATCCCAAGTTTCCATTCCTAGAATCATATGGTACCTAAACACTGCTAGGCATGGTCCTGGTGGCTCTCATCACCAGTGGGTCAGAGAATCACTGTATCATCAGGACCAAATACTGAATGAACTACCAGAGTCATGTAGTGGAACCAACTCTCTCTAGGAGTGGCACTCTGGCCAATGAGCACTGCTTGGTCACCCTAACCTGAAAAAAATGAACATATTTATAAAAGCGTTCCTATCCTTCCAGGATTTTTTTATAAAGCGGTAGATGGTATATATTTTTTGGTTTGAGGGCCATAGATTCTCTCTAACATTATTATAATTCTTCCTTCGTAGTGTGAGTCAACCATAAGTTTTACCTGGATAAGTGGGTGTGTCATGTTCCATTAAAGCCTTATTTTCCAAAGAGAAATATTTGTGATTATGTGTCATTTTGGGAATGAAACTATAGTTTGCTAAGAACAATTTCTCTGAATACCTGAAAAATCAAAACTCCGAAATCTATTCCTGGAAAAACCTAGTGACAACCACTTTGATTGCACACTATACAAATTTTCTTTGCAGATTTAATCATTAGCTGAATACCATTTCTGGCTGGTAAAAGAACTACAGTTTAGGAAACACTATTGTATTTGCTAGGGCTGGATGGCATGCCCATTTGTAGCCACACCAAAGACAAGCACAGAAGTGACTGACATCTTCAGAAGCTATTATCAGAGTTGGTCTCAGTCTGATCAGAAAACTATATTAGTTAGAAAACAGTCACGGTCACAGTCCTCCCATTGTTCATCGATTTGCTCGAGCAGGCCCAGTAACGTCTCCATCATGAGACTTGTTGTTACTGTGTTTGGCATATTGAATACGTCACGGGTAGCTTGCCAGGTTCTGCCGTGCAGGTGACATACTCTCGGTAGCTTAAACAATATATATGTCTCATTTATGTTACCCATTGTGCCTGCTTCTGCAGAGTTTTTACTCTATTTTGATTGATTTCATTCTAAGACCTTGGATGACAGAAGACAGTTATCTAGAATACAGCTGGTAACCATTGCAGAAAAAAAGAGTTCGTGACAAAGTATATACTAGAGCTGAAAGATTTTTGTATTTTTTTTCAGAAGGAATATACAATAATTTACCTCGCCTTACACTGGGTATAGGATATCACTTGGCTATACTATGTTACCACAGTAGAAAGTGAGTCTCTCTAAGGCCATTGAGAGAACTAGACAAAGATTTTTTATGCAACAGCAATGTTGTCATTGTACACTCAGAGGATAGTCTAAGAGGAAGGAATATCAATCCAGGGAAGAAAATCTGAGGGTCAGTGATGTGAATGGAGATGCAAGGACAAATTTTTGCTGCCTGAAAAGGCGCTCCTGATCTTGGAGAAACGAGTCACGGTCATGACAGAAGGTTATCAGTAGAAACTTTCTGAATCCATGAGTATGAAATAGGATGCTTACAAATTTCTCCCTGGAGAAAAGCCTAAGTTGACAGATAGTGATTCCATCTATCAGTTTAGAAGTCCTGAGCATCAGAACTACCCATAGTGTCCTTTGATGAGGTAAAATAGAAACCAGGTTAAATTACTATTGTCACACAAGGGAAAGTTGCAAAAGAAAAACTACTGTTTTTAACACACCTGCATAAAGAGGAAGTTTACATGTCCTTTTTCCTTTATAAAGCAAGTCCCCTTGATTTCCCGGTGCTTACTCTCTTTCCACTTGTAGCCATGCCAGGGTCCATGGCCTTTCTTTCTCCTTGATGGGCAGGGGGTCTGGTTGCAATCACTTGGACAGCTGGCTCAAGTTCCTCTCACTAGGATGGGCAATTCTAGTCTAACTGGTGCTTCATGCTTCAATAACTAATCCCAAGTCAGCACCACTGTTCAAAACACCAGTTGTTAAAGATGAAACAGAGATTGGAGCAGGTGGGCTGTGTGGGCTGAGATGTTACACCTACAAAATCTGCAGAGAAAAAGAACTTCACTGTGCAGTTCATTGCACTTTAAAACACACACACAGACGTGCCTGTACTCTGAGCCAAAAACAAAGAATGAGTGAGCCAGAAGGGAGCACATTGCTAGCACAAAGGCAACGCAGCATGTTCTTCTGGGCTTTGCTTGAGAAATGGTAATATGCAGAAACCTGATAGATGCATGTATGATTTCTTTCCTCTGTCTGAAGAAGTCTCTGAGGGGTGGAGACCTTGGCTTTTTCTTTTAAGTAGCCCGAACCCAATACATTGTCTTTGGGCACACAAAATAAGTTGATTAGAGAAAGAAAAGAGTGAGTGAGGGTGAAAGGAAGTAGAAGGGAGGTTTCTCTTACTTCTTATGAGGTTTTCCGAAATAGTGTGCTGTTAGGGGCACCTGGGTTGCTATCTCGAGACCACTAATTACCTGACACAGGGGCAAAAATAAGAAAAATACATGGTAAAAATGGGTCTTTTTTCAATAGGATTATTATACTTACATTCTCATTTGATTCCCCAGTACCTTCTCTTTTCCCATTAAATATAAGTGATTCAAATTGTTTGGTTTAGTTTTCCTAGTTAACACTTTGACTCAAAAAGTGTATGATAAAATAATTTGTTTTTTAACTTCCTCAACTTATAATAATTAATTTTATATGTATTGATTCATTTAATGAATGTATTTAAGTGCCTACTTACTGCCATGCTGTGTATTAGGGTTCATTTTGTCTTATAATTTGAAACATGTAGTATACTGCATAGGATTCTTAAGCAATGTTCATATTTTAATCTTTATTTTCAGAAGAAAAATCCTTTCTCTTTCTCGTTACCTCAGATTTATCACATATGAAGAGTATCAGTGTTAAGATGCAGAGAGCAATCTGAAGGCACATAACTGAAGAGTAAGAAAACTAAAAATAATTCCCAATGGAGAAAATAAGCAACAGATTGAGAAAAGAGGATCAAATCAGTAAGCTTGAAGACAAGATAAAATATCATCTGAAAAAAACTGAAGAAGAAAAAGTATTTCAAAAATGAAAAATAATAATAGAGATCTATGGTACATGCGGGCTGGAGCAATAGCACAGCGGGTAGAGCGTTCGCCTTACAAGCGGCCAACATGGCCGACCCGAGTTCGATTCCTCCGCCCCTCTCGGAGAGCCTGGCAAGCTACCGAGAGTATTCGATATGCCAGACACAGTAACAACAAAGTCTCCAATGGAGACGTTACTGGGCCCGCTCGAGCAAATCGACGATCAACGGGAGGGCCTTTTTATGGTACATGCAGACTCTCCTGCTCCCGCACCTGGCTGTCCTTGCCAGGGCCCCTTGGAGGGGAGGCAGGTTGAGTTTTCCTCCCCTCTCCGAGCAGAGCTCTGGCAGACTAAGACCTCCAGAACCAGCCACAACCATGCTGAGACCACTCTCCACACAAATGAGGTAACAGCAGAGGAACAAAGGCATGCGGGTCCTGGGGCAGAGACCTCCAAGCCTGCTCAGATCGGGGCTGAGCATCCTCCACCCAGATCCTCCATCTTCCAGTAGGCAGGGGTCACACCCACCAACTGTGCCCCTACCCCCACCCCCCACCCCCCGCCCGGGCGCCATGTAATCCCATCAACCGCCAAGACCCAGAGACTATAAAACCTTGCTCCTGGAAGCATGTGCGGCTGCATTGGCGGCTACGCGACATCTTATCTCATTCTTACTTTGGACAACCTGGCAGGCTACTGAATGTAACCTGCCCACATGGCAGAGTCTGGCAAACTCCCCGTGGCGTACCCAATATGCCAAATGCCAGTAACAATGATGGATCTCATTCTCCTAACCCTGATAGGGCCTTGAATATGGCACTTTAAAATCTCAGGGCTAGGACAAAGGAGACGTTACTGGTGCCTGCTCAAAGCAATCGACGAACAACAGGATGATCATGATCGTGATCATGATAATACATGCTAGTGAGGAACAATATAAAAATTATAGTGGTTCCAGAAAGAGATTAAAGGAGAATGAGAAAGAAGTTTTGGTGGGAGATATAACTTTGAAGCTCCACAATCTAAGCCAGACCCATACACCAAGATCAAAAAAGTTCAGTGTTCCAAACAGGATAAACTCAAATGTAAAGACATATCCTACTTAAATGATAAGGTGAAGATAGAGATACAATCCTAATATAGAAAAGGCAAAGGAAAATATATACATATAAAGAAACTCCTATAAAACTTGTAGCAAGTGAAAGTCCACAGGCAAGGAGGGAATGGTAAAATCTAGCCAACACATTGATATAGGCATTCAAACAAGAATACTTTATTCAGCTAAGTTATCATTCAAAAAACAATAGAGGAGAAATGACAAGAAAAGGTTTCACTAAAAACACAGCTAATGAAGTTCATAGCTATAAATAAGCTCTGCAAGATGAACTAAATAGACTCATAGAGTAAAGAAATTAAAGGACAAATAAGCAAAGGCTATAAAACACCCAGAATTTATACAAAAAATATGGTACGAAATTCCATTATTATAATGATTTTATTTAATGTCAATGGGCCTGAACTCACCAAAGGACACAGAGTAACTGAATGGAGCAGAAAATTGAATCCAGCCTTCTGCTTATAAGAGATACATTTGAACTGTCATGATAAACAGAGGCTCAAAGTAAGAGGCTGAAAAACAATCAATGGGGCAAAGAGTAGACTTAAATATCCTGGAATAGTCATATATATATATTAGACAAAATAGACTCAAACCAGGAAATGTGATGAAAAACAGGATGGACATTATATAATGATTAAAGTATCTACATAACAAGACAAAATTTTAAATTAGCATGTATGCAGCGAATGAAGGATATGGTGGAAGGTTATTTACTCTCTGCTAGTGGGGGTATTAGGCAGCACTGCAAAGATACGACAATAATACAGAAAATGTTTATAAATTATACTACCTCCACTACAATTAATTGGAAAAATATGAGTAAATAAAGTAGTTTGGAACAGAAGACTTAGCTCAATGTTAAAACAATGTCTGCATGTGAGAAGCCCTGGATTTTATCTGTTACTACAAAATAATGTGCAAATATTTCTTCCTAATCTTTGTTTTAAATATAGCTTTAAGCCTAGCAAAGTAAGGTCAAAATTGATATGCTGAATACTTCAAAATGAAGATGGGAGTGATCAAGAAAACTGAAATAAATGGAGAGTTATTTAAGATAATATTGAAAATCTAATATTATCATACCAATGTTGGACAAATTAAAGCAGTAGATTTTATGGAATTCTAATTTTAAAAACCCAATATAAACATTAATTGACATATTTTTCTTTTTTATTGAATCACCATGAGATACAGTTACAAAGCTTTCATGTTTGAGTTTCAGTAATAAAACAGTTGAACACCCATCCCTCCAACAGTGTACATATTCCACCACCAATGTCTGCAGTACCCCATCCCAACCCTCACCCTGCCTCCATGGCAAACAATTTCCACCATACTCTCTCTCTACTTTTGGGCATTATGGTTTGCAATATAGATACTGAGAGGTTATCACCTTTGGTTCTTTATCTATTTTCAGCACACATCTCCCATTTCAAATTATCCCTCCAATCATTATTGACTTAGTGATCCCTTCTCTATTCCAACTACCTTCTCCCCAGCACGTGAGGCAAGCTTTCAACTATGGAGCAGTATTCCTCTTCTGGGAATATATCCCAAGGGTGCAAAAAGGAACAGTGGAAATAACCTCTGATCTGTGTGTTCATTACAGCACTGTACACACTAGCTGGAATCTGCTAACAATCCAAGTGCCGGAGAATAGACCACTGGTTAAAGAAACTTTGCTACAACTGTATCACTGTATCACTGTCATTCCATTGATCGTTGAATTACTCAAGCGGGCACCTGTAACATCTCTATTCTTCCCAGCCCTGAGATTTTAGCAGCCTCTTCTTACTTATCTTTTCCCAATGATTGGAGGCTCTTTCAGGGTCAGGGAAACGAGACCTGTTGTCATTACTGTATTTGGCATATTGAATATGCCACAGGGAGATTGCCAGGCTCTGCCTGTGTGAGCAGGATACTCTTGGTAGCTTGCCCCGCTCTCCAAGAGCATATATTTATATATTTTCTCATTACTTTTGCCTACTGTCTGAATCCCATCACTTATGGTGCAGTAATAGTGGAAAATAGGTAAGAAGTGTCTTATAATGTGTTGTGCAGTCGCATGGTTCAGAAAGCGGCCGAGAGCATGGTGGTGGTTGTGTAGCGGAGGTCGGCTGCTAAGGCTGGGTCCCTTGGGATGGGGAGGGCTCTCACCTCCCCACAGTCTGGCGCGGAGTCTGGTGGCATGGTTCTGGGAGCCTCATTTTATATTTCAGTTTCAGAGGAGCATCCTGAGTTCTGAAGGGTGACCGATGAGGAGATTATCTGGTGCCAGCAGGATGTGGCTCATGGGTGTGATCCCGGAGTCACCAGAAACTGGGGGAAGCAGGCAGAGGATCTCTGTTCTGGGGTCCTGTTGAGTGCAGCTGTTAATGAACAACTATATGATCATGGAGAGTATCATGCTAAGTGAAATGAGTCAAAAAGAGAGGGACAGACAGAATGACTGCACTCATTTGTGAAATAAAAGCTAATATAATTTGAGACTAACACCCAAGGACAGTAGACACAATGTTGAGGAATATTGCTCCACATCAATTGATATTAAGAAAGTAACTTTAACATGTGCAGGAAATACACAGGTACTAGACCAGGTAAAACAATTTTGAAAAATAATACCTAAGTTGTAGTATACATAATTTAATTTCAAGACATAACATAAAACTGGACTAATCTTAGTCTCAATGAATTGAAGAATGAACAAACCCCTAGATCACCGGAATATACTTGAACTAAGAAATAGACTCAAGGGGCCGGAGCGATAGCACAGCAGAGAGGACATTTGCCTTGCACACGGCTGACCTGCGTTCAATCCCCGGTATCCCATATGGTCCCCCAAGCACCGCCAGGAGTAATTTGTGAGTGCAGAGCCAGGAATAACCCCTGAGCATCGCTGGGTGTAACCCAAAAAGCAAAAAAAAAAAAAAATAGACTCAAGAAAATATAGTTGAATTTTTAACAAAGCAAAAAGGCATTTCAGTAGATGAAGATTGTAAAATGTCTTAATTTTTTTAAAAAAAATAACATAAAAAGATAACTTTGTGAAGTGCTAAAACAAGGATAAGATTTTTGTTAGCTTTATGAGTCAAGGGATTCTTGTATGTTTTTTGTTTATTGTTTGATCCACATCTGGCAGTGCCAAGGGCTTACTCCTGACTCTGCTCTCAGGGATCACTCTTGGCAGTGCTCAGGGGACCACATGGGGTGCTGTGGATCAATCCTAGGCCAACTGCATGCAAGACAAATGCCCTATCTGCTGTACCATTTGTCCAGCCCTTAAGAGTTCTTGCATATGATACTTTAAAACAAAATGTTGCTAAATTAGACTTTATAATTATTAAAAACTGTTTTCTTTGTGAAACATACATATAAAAGAGTATGAAGAAACTAGATACAAAGCTATGTAAAAATATTTGTAAAAAAATTTTAATTATATGTTTGACAAAGGACTCATATCAAGAAAAATCGTATAACAAGCTTCGCAAAGGGAAAATGCGTACAAAGGTTCAAACAAGCACTTAACCAAAGACTGTTCTCCCATTGTTCATCAATTTTGCTCGAGTGGGCCCAGTAACATCTCCATTTCAAGACTTGTTGTTACTGTGTTTGGCATATTGATACGTCATGAGTAGTTTGCCAGGCTTTGCCACGCGGGCAAGATACTCTCAGCAGCTTGCCAGGCTCTTCGAGAGGGGCTGAGGAATTGAACCCGGCTTGGCTGGGCTGGCTGCAAAACAAACAACTAAAGATAAGTGTGTTTAAGTTCATTAATCATCAGGAAAATGTTGTCACTAAATAAAATAGTGATAGCACAGCAGGAAAGGCCTCTGCCTTGCACGCGACCGACTTGGGTTCAATTCCTCTGCCCCTCTCGGAGAGCCCGGCAAGCTACTGAGAGTATCTAGCCCACACGGCAAAGTCTGGCAAGCTCCTCATGATGTATTCAATATGCCAAAAACAGTAACAAGTCTCACAATTTGTTGGGAGACGTTACTGGTGCCTGCTAGAGTAAATTGATGAACAATGGGAGGACACTGCTACAGTGCTACAGTGCTGCTATTCATATAAAATTATAAAAATAATTACATCAAGTGTTAGAAAAGAAATGGGAAAAAATAAAACTCTTATGTGTTACACCTTGCTGATGTGAATTTAGAATCACTTTGGAAAACTTTAACAGGTTTTTCAAAAGATAGATATACTATTGCCAAATGGTCCACACATCCCACTCTTATTTCCCCAAGAGAAATGAAAACTTATGTTCACACAGAATTCTGTACCTGAATGTTTATAATATCCCTATTTATACTTGAAAAAAAATTGGTTGGAAAAATAAGCATCGTTCTTCTTGTAAATGGTAAATGGATAAAACAAAAAAAATGCTACTCTTTAATAAAAAAGACAATGTATTTTCATATAAAACTTTATATATACTTGAAGATACAATGATTTCATTGATAGAACATTCTAGAAAATAATAAAGATGGGTAAGAACAATTTAGTTAAAATGTGAGTGAGGGAGATATTAATTACAACCAGCTGAGGAGAATACGGCACTGGGTGGTGGAGAGGTGAAAGCCGACTATCTTTATATCTATCTACCTATCCACCTATCTATCAGCTTTTCAACCATACTTGGAGGTACTCAGGGCTTACTCCTTGCACTCTATTCAGTTAACACTCCTAGTGGTGCCAGGGTGACTATATATAGAACCAAGGATAGAATAGGGATCATGAACACACCTGATCTTAACTCTTGTACTATATCTCTGGTTAAATTCTCTACATAGCTCCAGGGTGTTTTTTTTTTGGAGTGGGGGCACAACTGGCAGTGCTCGGGGGTTATTCCTGGCTCTGCACTCAGGAATCACTCCTGGAAGTGATCAGGGGTCCATATGGTATGCTGGAAATTGAATCTGGATCGGTTGTGTGTAAGGAAAATGCCCGATTCACTGAACTATGAGCCCCCAATTTTTCATGATAGCTACTAAGTGCTTCCTAGGAATGATCAGTAAAGTTGGAGAATCACTAAAATTGTTCAAATCTATAGTCTAGGATCACCCAAATTAAATCATTTAGAACCTCTGTATTTAATTTTTGTAAAATATTCCCAGGTGCTTCTTACCAGTTAGTCAGGTATAGTCTGGATTCTAGTCAACCACCTAATTTTATAGAGTTGGAATGGGAGAAGACTTTAAGAGAAAGACATTCAATGAACTGACAATGCACAACTAAAAAGTAATTTATTAAAATCACAGCAATGACCATTAACTAACACCCCAAAATAGATCCAGAACAATTACATAGCAACAGACTTTAGGGATATTTTTGATATTTTAAATTGATATCAAGAAAAATTACATTGTATCATAACACTATAGCACTAATATAATTCCTGTATTATTTTACTTTCTATTTTACTTCAATATGTGAATACAATGAAAATAGATTGCTTATAAAAGTATATAGAAAAGATAAATGGATTCCCAAACAAGTTAACATCTATAAATTATTTCCAATGTGTGGTAATCGGGTCCCTTTATTTTAGACCTTATCAAGTTCAATTTATCTACCGAAGAAAGGCTTAGAAACACGTCCTATCATGCCATTGAATGAATGACATCTTACTCTTCTATTTTCTAAAGCATTCAAATGAGAGTGATAAATAAAATTTCTTTGCACAAACACTTGACCCACAACATTGTTTCCTTTGAATATTTATTTTTATAACATAACATGCAATTCAAAAGTGTAAGACTTGTAGGTACCCACATATGTCCTTAGATTCTGAATCTTTTATTTACTATGACCTCACATGTGTCTTTTTCTTTTCTGAGTCTTACCCCCAAGTTCCATCTTTAAAATTAACATGCTATCTGCGTTGTAAGATGAGGCGTAGTAAGATTCAGAAGTAAATCAATAATCCATGATGGAATCTGACATATAAAACGTAACCAACAGATGTGTTCAGAAATTCCTTAATTTGTTCAAATCTCACTGCTTTCCTTACCATTCTAATGTATGTGTCTCTCAACAACCAACCAACCATCAGCTTTGCTGACACAAGAAAACAAAGCTATGTACATAGGCATACAGCATCCTTGGCCCCTGAGAAGCTACTCTGTGTGAAGTTATTTCACATTTCACTTAAATATATTGATTTCTTCTTCCTAAATTAAGAAAAAATACTGAGGCACTTGCACTCTCTCCTTTAAATTTTCTAATAAAGGAACAAACAACCAAATTTGTTCAAAGCTATTTCTGTGTGGAATTTCCTACAACTTAATAAATGTTCCTGAGTAGACTATTCCTCTGGGTCTGACCTGAAATCCCATGAACACCAGCATGCTTTCTTCCCTGCTCTTCCAACATTACTTCCCCAATAGCTTGATGTATTTTAATCCCCAATACAAACACTGAAGATGTCGTTTTCAAAAGAGTGCTTCGGAGAGTTCAATGGAACTAATGGAATTGATCTCCCAATGTACAGCATGAGTGCCAGCATTAAGTAGGAGCACATGAGTCTGGGGAAGCCCCCCTGCAGGCCCACAGCACCTGGTTCTCAGCAGGGGCCATGATGCATGTGCTCAGGGAGCAGAGCCAACAGCTGTTTCTTCATGACAGCCGTGTGGGAAGCATCAGTCACTGTGCAGCCCGGGATGTGCCTTCTCTGCCCTGAACTCCTCCCACCTGAGAAAAAAAATGTAATCCCTGGAGCCCCTCGACCTCTGTCACCAATAACATTGCCTTATGTTAGAAACTTCTTTAAAAGCTCTGGCATGGTTTTGCATTTAATACAGAGTGGAGCTCAAAGTTAGATAAAATTGTACGTATAGGTATTTTGTTTTAGTTTGTAGAGAAGACAACTGAGATTTAGAGTGGTTGACTTTTAAACTCATGATACCAAGAAAAACCTGATGATGAACAGCCATAGTGGGTCCCAGCTTAGAGATATGTAACTGCATCTCTCCCAGAGCTGTGTTCTACCCCATGTCTTCATGCGGCTCTATTCACCACAAATTGACAGGATGGCATCTGTTTTTCCTGCAGTAACTTGTTTCTTTATACCATTTACCTGTCCAACAAAGCATTTAAGTCTTCTCTTTCTTGTTTTGGATCAGAAACAATGAGAGCAAAGAAAGTTTACTCTTGATTGTCCTTTTCTCCAAAGAACCTTTGCAGTGATATAGGATAGCAAGATCGGAAAGAACACTGATCTCTGTGAATCTTGACTAGGCTCCATTCACAATGACTATTTAGGGAGCGCTTTTTTATATTAACATGAAGAAACACAGGGTATGCTGATAATACAAATTATCAGCATACCCTGTTATTCTGTCACTTTGCATTATAAAAGAATGATGGTAATTCTGGGCCTGTGAGATCAGCCACTGTTTCTTTTCCCATCACCGATTTTCTGAGTTTTGCTTACATTAGACTCTAGTATAGCAGAGGTTTCCAAATTTATGTGACCTTCTATTACATTTTCAGAAAATATCAATTCAAAATGTTACTGCAGATTTACCTGTTTTAGGTGGACAGACAGCTAAAAGTGGACCCTAGGTCCAGGGCGATAGTATAGAGTCGAGGGTATTGGTCTTGCACTCTGCTGACCGGAGTTGTTTGATCCCTGGCATCCCATAGGATTCTCCCAAGCACTGCCAGCATTAATGCCTGAGTGCAGAGTAAGTAGTAACCCCTGAGCATCTGCGGTGTGATCCAAAAAGCAAGAAAAAATATTAAGCCTACACTAATGCACCAGAAGCAACTACTGCTTTGGCCATCATTCCAGTGAATGCCCTCCTCCATGCCAAGAAAGAGGGTCTCGGCCACTTTGAGAAACACTGCCCTCAAAGATTTATCACAATGAGTGGAAAACTTAGAGCCTGTGTGAGTAGGATTCACACCATCATAAAAATGATTTAAAGTGTGAACAGGAGTCAAATATCAGAGAAAAGGAGCTTCAAAGTTGGGCCAGTGGTCCATGGGAAAAAGATTCTCTCTTCAACAAATCCTGCAAAGTTGTATCATTCCAAATTAGAAGCTGTGAATACAGAAACTGTGTTTGCATGTAGCAAAAAGAGCTACTGCTCTTGAAATCCCAGGAAACTGAACAAAACAACCCTTATAACTGAATGAAAACTGAAAAGAGGGAGCCTCTGCTAGGATCCCCTGTAGGACACATTTTCTCACCTGGGGATGGTGGATGATCACAGTTTCCAAGTGATCAAATGGGGCACAGAGGTGCTGCTTAGTGTGGTGTTCTGGCAAAATCAGACGCAAAATTGGAATCAAACGATGCAAGGGCAGAAGAAGAAGCTCCCTACAAATCCCTGACTCCAGCCTATTCCCTAGGAAAAACAGAGGGAAAAAAATATTTCACGAATCCTGCTGACTAAAGGAAGACTTTAGTCTTTGCCCTTCATCTTCTCAGACTCCTCCTCTCTCTAGTTCCAAACATGTAGGATAATCTATCCAACTCAGGAACCTTTACACTTGCATTCAGGAAGTCCCTCTGTCCTTCACAGGAACACAAACACGCCAAAGACACTTTTGCTATGATTGGGGTCAAAGATTCCACTTGATACCAGCTTAGAGCCTATAGCAGACAACTCAAGAGCTTTTCCACTCAGATGAGATACTCAGATTGGTGGTCCTTTAATGCAATTTCTTAAAACCTCCTTATCTGTCATCACACAACAGAAAGGTTTTCTTCAGTCTTAGAAATAATAAAAATTACAAGGGAATCTGTGTTCTTCTCTCACTGTTATAATAATACTTATAATTAGGGGCAGTAATGTGTCTGTTTTAATGTTTCTTAAATTTAAAAAAAACTTAAAAAATGAATTGTCAGGATGAGAGTGCTAGTATATTGGGTAAGGTGTTTACCTTGCATGCTGCCAACGTGCATTCAATTCCTGGTATCTCATATGGTCGCACAAGCACCACTATGAGCACAGAGGAAGGAGTAACCTCTGATCATCACTGGGTGTGGTCCAAATAGAAAAAATAAATAAATAAAATTAATTATCATCACCACCTTCATTTTTTAAAAAAAAATGAGAATCTCATTGCCCCCCCAAAATATGAACACAAAAGTGTCCAAGTCCCCAAAGAGGACAATGCAGCTCAATTTTCTGACAGCACTGACTTGTGGTGAAATATTAAGACTGCTTCATAATATTTTTTATTTTCAGAATTTCAGCTAAGACAAACTGAACAGCTATATGCCTGAAATATTCAACACATTTTAAGCAGAGACCCACCATGGCCATGGGATCAAATTTGGCCTGTAAGCAAAATTTTTGCATACAGGCCACCCAATAGTTATGTGATGACTACCTGTGATTTTAGGCTGAAACACAGAACTAAATCGTTGTGTTGGAATCCAATGAGCCATAAAACATCGATTCATAGCTTTTCACTGATAAAATTTTCCAACACTTTCAGTAAGTCACCAAAGTGATGTCAAAGCATCTTAGCTCACAGAGATTTCAGCAACATGATGAAATACTGAGTTTCCTGGCACTGGAAGTATTGAAGCCTTGATTCCTACTTACCATGGAAATTAAAACCAAAACACCTTAATTGGCACAAAACTGATGGACAACCTTTCAGAAGGTTCACAGTCCTTATCATCTCAACTATGCTATTAAGAAAGTACTCTATCTTAGAATTTTCGATATAGCAATACCCTCCGTTATACCCTTAGTGTCTTCATTAGAATAACTATTGAGATTTGAGGTTCTAGAAAATAAGTCCTTTGTCAATTATACACAGGGATAACTTTGTGAGATATAACAGAATGCTGCTTCATTCACCTGACTATAGGCTATTATATGGGGAAATGCTGCTGTCCGTGAACTAAAGAAACTCTAAGGAATCCAACACTTGTATGTTAGGGGCTAAGCATCAACTAGTAACATCAATAATGTGCTTATTATTTCACAAATAAGAGAATGCTCATTATTTTACTGATTCAGTTAGGGGAAGCATGGGACCAAAGTCTAGTAGCCTTGTTCTCATTGTTCCCCAGGAGTAAGTAGCAGGGCTAGTAAGGAGAGCTAGCTCCGATGGGTTTGAATTTTAAAGCCCTCGGTCTAAGTCAGGTGAATGGCAAAGCTCCACTCACAGTCCAACCTGACTCCTCAGCTAATTACGGTCAAGAATTCCATCTCATCATTCCTGCAATGCCCTAGTGCTTCTTAGAGACAGAGACAGAGTACTTGAAGGACTTAAACATTAATCAAGAGCCTTGTCTCACCTCTTCCTGACACTGAGCTGGGACCCCTGGAGCTGACAGCGAGCATGAACAGTTTGATAGAATATTGGTGCAGACCACGGTCACAGTTGGCTCTGCCATGCAGAGACACTGTCCCTGGCTTGACGAGAGTGATGATTTTAAAAGAACCTTGTTTGAAGAGAAACAAAGGACATTTAGCAGCCTGCTTTCTGATCCCAATCTGTTGCAAGATGGCACATTATAAAAACATTAGCACTCAAGCAAGGCTAAAGCAATCCCTGAAAGGATAGTAAGGACACCTTGGTGATTTATCAGAACCCAGGCCATAGCGGAATACAAGCAATTCTCTAAAGTCCCAAAGGGCCCAATTTTTATGCGCAGAAGGATCAGAGTCTGGCATTTCTCTGAACACACGGTCCTCTCCATGTTAGGGCAAGTCACAGGACTGGTGTGGGCATAGGGTAGGGACTCAAGATTATGCTTCCAAGGGAGCAGATGGTGCAATCCATGTTCTATGCATGTGAGAGATCACGCCCAGCTAACATGAGCATTTTGACAGAGCATCAAATAACACATTTATCAATCTGACATGATATCTGACAGGGGCTGCCTGCTGGCCCCCCATCCCCTTCACAGCAAGGAAAAACCTTCCAATTATTGAGGTCACAGATGTCAAAGCCTTCCAAGCACATTTTCTAAAATGTCAAAATCACCCTTTCATCTTTGCAATTGGATATATTAAATAAAACTTAATCTCTCTTTGTATGTCCAAAGGTACAACAGGAGATAAATTATTTTTTTGGAGACATTCAATGGGGCCTCAGGTGGTGACCAGGGTTTGCATCTCTAAAATCACTGAGTCCTTATTCTGCTGTCTCTCTGGCAAATAAACTCCATTTAGAAAAAAGATGAAGAATCCAGATGTTGGAATTAGAAAATTCAAGTTTTATTTGCTAGGGTTCCACTGACTTTGTAATGTTTTGTTGTTGCTATTGTGTTTACTCTTATTACTTTTTAAAATAGTCAGAAGAACCTCACAAAAAGTGCTCAGAGCATTCAGAAACTACTTCCAGTGGCCCTTTGCCAGGGGTTCAGTGCCAGAGACCAAGGGTGTGGTGCTATGGTGGTCCTGTATGGTCATCACCAGGTACCCCACCCTGGGTTGCTCTGGGGCCTCCAGTTCTATATCCGGGAATGTTCAGGGAGCAATATGGTATCAGGGATATAACTGGGGCTCTGTTTATGAAAAACACTTGTGCTTAATCTTTGTCCTATATCCCTAACCAGGATTTCTAGATTTAAAATAGAAACAGTAGACACTGGTGAATCTATCTCAGAGCTGTAGGAGATATATAGCACATTGCAAGACATGAAATGATCTTTCCCATGATGAAATTGAATTAATTTTTCATTCAGGTATATTTGTCACTTTGTAAATAGATTATATTAACTGTCTTTTCCCATAATATATCCCAAGAGTTAGGTGAATTGGGTGACATGTGGAAGGAACAGAGGCCTGGGTTGTTTTGTGTGTGTGTGTGTGTATGTGTGTGTGTGTGTGTGTGTGTCCAGACTCAGTGGGAGGATGAGAGGCAGAGAGGAAGAAAATAGGCAAAAACATGGTTTAAAGGACATATGGCCAATTGACATGTGCATGTTTGGGAAAGATTAATGTGCACTCCTTGAAGTTAAAGGTAGTCAAAAGAACTAAAAGAAGATGGCATCCTGGTTAATTAGACTCTTCAGACTGAAAAGGAGATAGACTTACTTGGGCACAGGCCAAGAAGTTTATTATAGGGCCATTTCTTTACACAGGACAAGTCAATCATCTTATGTCCTTCATTTTGTCATTACAGTCTTCACACCTGCTATATTCCTGTAAAAAAAAAAAGAATGCGGGAAGATGAGGAGAAAGTAAGGAAAGGGGCAAAGGGGAAAAGGAAGACTATACTCACTAGCCTCTACTCCTTACTCATTGTTGATCCACATGTTAGTGTCACCTTACCTGGTAAAATGGCAAAGTGGTTCTGTGTATCTCTCAGAGTGACTCAGTGGACTCTCAGCCAGCAGCTCACTGAGAACTAGTTGCTGTAAGTTCTAGTTTGATGTCTTACCTTTCTTCTAGATAAGCTGCTCTTTCTCTCAGATACTATTTCTCAGTTTTCTTTACTGGACTCACATTTTCTGTAATGCTTTGTTTTATCCTGAGGACTGAGTGTCAAAGCTTCCATCATATACATAGTAATTCAATAGTACACCCATATGTGTATGCATATGCGCAAGCACACACACATATATAATATATATATATATATATATCACTTGTATCACTTGTCATCTCATTGTTCATCAGTTTGCTCGACCGAGCACCAGTAACATTTGCATTCGTCCCTGTCACATGTTAGCATAGCTCAATAGCATGTTGGGGGATCTTTCAGGGTCATGGAAATGAGACCCATTATTGTTACTGTTTTTGGCATATCGAATAAGCCACGGTTAGCTTGCCAGGCTCTGCCGTGTGGGCAGGATACTCTTGGTAGCTTGCCGGGCTCTCTGAGAGGGAGAAACTGCATTGATCTCTTCCAGGAGAACTTTGTTTCATAGTCTCTGGATATTGGACATTGATGATATTACACGGCACCAGGGACAGTTGTGGGTGTGACTGCCAAGCTACTGGAAAATGGGGGATCTGGATGGAGGAGTCCCAGTCCCAATCTGAGCAGGCCTGGAGATTTCAGCCATGGGTCCCACATACCTGGGTTCCTCTGCTGGTTCCTTCATGGTGAAGCTCCTCTGAGCGTGTGGAGCGTGGCCTTGAGCATGGCTGTTGGGTTCTGGAGGTTTTCAGCTGCCGGGGTTCTGTTTGGGACAGGGAGGGAGACTCAACCCACCCCCCTCCGAGGGGCCCAGTGAACACAGCCTAGCAGGGGGGCAGGAGATTAATTTGTATAACTATATACAATAGTATACAGTACAGCGATAGACAATAGTATGTAATACAGTGATATAATGAGCTATAGCACAGCGGTAGGGTGTTTTCCTTGTGCACAGCCGGGTTCGATTCCTCCGCTCGTCTCAGAGAGCCCGGCAAGCTACCGAGAGTATCTTGCCTGCACAGCAAAGCCTGGCAAGCTCCCCATGAAGTATTCAATATGCCAAACACAGTAACAACAAGTGTCACGATGGAGACGTTACTGGGCCTGCTTGAGCAAAATTGATGAACAACTGGAGGACAGTGACAGTGACAGTGACTATATAATATAAGAAATCATGATTATGAAGGAATATTAGTTAATTTTTCAACAGTAACAAATGAATACAAATCTCAGTGTCTTATACAATACATATTTTATTGTTGCTCATGCACATTACTTAAATCTCTTGTCATCCCATTGATATATATATATGTATTACATACATATATGCATATATGTGTGTGTGTGTATCCATACATTGAGGGTTTCACAGCTCTATTTCTGACATACTTTTCTCTTGAGCGGCAACACTGAATAACAGGCAATCTAATCTCTATTATTTTTTGTTTCCAGAGTTCTAGATACATTTTGATCTTTTTAAAAGCCATACATCAGCAAGTATTGTCTTTATCTTATCTGTATATCTCACTTTCCAGCCCTATATACACTGTAAAAATGGAAGAACTTCATTCATTCCCATGTCCTATTTTCATAGAATTCTTATTTACTTATTTCTTAACATGTCATATAATGCATGGTTTTCATCCATATGTAAATATACATAATATAATGTTGATTAAAGGAACTAGTTTTCCTGACTAGAAATATTACCAGTTAATGAGTATTTGCCTACTTTTGTGGATTGGCTGTAGCAGAAAAATAAAGAGTACATTTGTGGAACCCAGGGATATGATTCAGTGACAAAGTTCCTGACTTACAGGCCTGAGACCACAAATTCTGACTTTGGCAGCTTTGCACATGACAAATCAATCCCAGTGGCACTGTTATTTGTGATTCTTGAAATCACAAAACGTGTGTGGTCCCCAGCTAATTGCAACCAAGTACATGATAACAATATAATTAAAAGTAATCAAGCATTGGGACCAAAGAGATAGTATAGGGGTAGGTGCCTTGCATAAAACAGACTTGGGTTCTATCCCTGAAACCTCAGATGGTCCTCTGAACATGAAAGAAGTGATCCATAAGCACAGAGACAGGAGTAATCCCTGAACATAGCTCTGTGTGGCCCGAATGCAAACAAAATGTATAAGCATTAAAACCAAGCATGACTAAGCCTGTCAACACAACAAGAACAATGAAGAAAGGAAAGAGAAATAAAATATGTATGTCAAAAACAAGTTCAAATATAGATTAAAGTTTGCCCATTTTTCAAAATGGTTGTATGTGTACGTGCAAGCTCATTTAATATGCATATGTGTAATGTCTATTTATTAAAGAATATGGAAATACTAGTAGCTAAATAGCCTGATGAATTGCATCAGCAAATTATATTAGAGCTTGTATTTATTATACTACTTATAATCAATTCTAAAATTGAACATAGAGTACAATGTAATAATTACAATTTCATTGATTAGACGGTAGTTTGAAAGAAAATTTAAATGAAATCCTGTTTGCCACTGGAAAATCATTTTCAAACTGTAACTTTGATTCTTTGATTTCACCATTCAAATAATCTAGATGTAATTATGTGTCACAAAAAAAAATACCCCATCACACATCTGATTGTAAGTTGCCAAATAAGCCATCTTTCCTGTGCTGAAGAAAATGTAGACTCTTGGCAGCTTTTAAGTACAGCAAACCTTCACAGCTATCCTTATTACTGATTTCCTGCTGCAAATTTCAGCAGATTGGACACACGAGGCGTCACTATATTTAAAAGTTCATACTGAACATTTAGCTCAGTTGGAAAAATTAGGAGTCCTGAATGATGTGGTACTTTCAGCATCTGTTCAGGTAAGCCGTGGTGTTACCGACCTTCCAACATGTTCCCTGCTGGTAAAGACAATTCAACACTTCTCCATCCACTTCACTGAAAATAGTTTGAAATGAGCCATATTCCATCTCTGAATGGCAATTTCTCTGTATTGTATTGCTCCTTCATTTTATCCCAAGCTGCCCATACAAGCAAACAGAAACCTTTTCCCTTTATTTCTGCTCAGGGAAATAACCTGCTTCTCAAAACAATGGATCTTTGAAAGCAGTTTATGGTTGAATAGGCATAATATCACTGCAATAACTTGAAACACAGAACATTTGGTGAATCAGCTGATTATTTTGTCTTCTTCTTACCAAATTATTGGTTTAACTATTTCACCACCACCACCACCACCACTGAATTTTCAGGATTTAATGACGCTTTTGTCTGTGTCACTTGAATGCACAAATCAATCTAGGAAGAATCCTCCATTTCCAAACAGTCATCATTATTATAAGTTATTGGAATATTCTCCATTCCACCTGATAAATACTCTTGAGATTGCCCAGTGTCTTCTTTCTCCAAAGAGGTTCTTCAGTGGCCCAAGATACTCTGAAATTCATTTTTTGTACCTCCATTATAAATATGATTCATTCTGAGTGTTATGAAAATATGCAGGTTACTCTCTTTTCAGTAGTAAGGCTATTTCATACTTATTATAAAATAAATTCCAAGTGAATTAATTATAATGAATTCCATAATGCTAGAGAATTATTAAAAACAAGAGAATTCAAAATGTTTATTTTTTTAATTTAGTTTAATTTTATTTTGCTTTTCCATCAAAACAAGTTGCCTTTGTTACTATTTTTGGGTTTGCAATGCTTTCTTTACTTGTTTCCTGCAGAGTGGTCAGCACAACTCCAAGCACTGGGAGTCCATCTGCCCAGTATCAAGGATCATGAAGGGATAGAAAGATCTACAGGACTGATAATTATCTGTGATGGATGACTGCCTGAGGAAAGAGTTCTGGATGTTCTACTTTAGAGCACACAGTCGAAGGCAATGTGGAAGCAGAAGTGGGATTCAAGACAAGAATAGTTTAATATTTGGTCATCCACAATGACTTGCATATCCCACAGAGAAAGTGATTCAGATGTCTTCTAAGGAAAATTTTCTGATGTTTTTGATATATATGGTAACTTTAATTAGTGTGATCCAATATCCTACATCTGAATAACAGTACTCCATTAACTCTTCCTTCTCTGCCTAGGTCAAACAGCAAGGAGAACTGAATTGCCTTCAGTTACATTTTATAGACAAACCCACATGGATCTCCTAGAATTAAATAAGATAAATCACTTTCTCCTCCATGTAGTTGGAGTCTCTTAAGACAGCACACACAATCAAAGATGGAAGCTAGATCTCACTTGGCTTCAGGTCATCAGAGGATGTCATTCACAATTCATAAATCTCTCTTTAGTAATATTTTTAGCCAGTCATTTATAACTACCATAATAACATAGACTAGGTGAACTCAATCAGATAAAATTATGAGTCACACATCTATATGCTGTTAAATTCAAGATCAGAATGTTTGGCAAGATTGATTTCTGGTGAGATCTCCTTTCCTGGCTTGTAGATGGCTACCTTTTTTCTTTGTCTTCACACCGGATTGAAAGATTGCAATGCAGGGAGAGGGAGAGGGAAAGAGAGAAAGGGAGTTAGGGAGGAGAGAGAATCAGAGAGACAGACAGGCAGGGAGAAAGAGAAAGAGGGAGAGGGAGAGGGAGAGAGAAAGGACCCCCCCATGGTGTCTCTACCCTATGACCTAATTTAAAATCTATTACCCAAAGTCCCAAACTTCCAAAATAACAACATTAGTGGGATAGAATTTAAACATATGAACTCATAGGGTATCCACCATAAATTCATAACATAATTTTGAAAGAATATTTTAATTTAGAATTTCCTGACTATTGTTTGTAATGAAACATAAATCTCTCTGGTCCTATATAGCAAATTAAAGAAACCAGACAACACTAGAGCACATATTACATAGATATTGAGATGCACAAGGCAATGTGTTAGTTTTAAAAGAATTTACTATGGAAAAGTAAAACCAGGTTTATCAAATGCATTCATGAAATCCACCCATTTCTTACTGTTCCTTTGATTTATGAAGAATGATTTACTACCGGGAATTCTGGGGAAAAAACAAAAAGATACTATGTACATTTTTGTTGCTGCTTATTTTTTGTATTGCTTTAAATTTGAAAAAAATCATATATATATTTTAAATATTAGAACTGTAGCACTGTACCACTGTCCTCCCATTGTTCATTGATTTGCTTGAGTGGACCCAGTTACATCTCCATCGTGAGACTACTTGTTACTGTGTTTGGCATATCAAATACCTCACAGTTAGCTTGCCAGGTTTTGCCGTGTGGGCAAGATACTCTCGGTAGCTTGCTGGACTCTCCAAGACGGGCAGAGGAATTGAACCCGGATAGGTCGGGCTGGTCGTATGCAAGGAAAACACTCTGTCGCCATGCTATCGCTCCAGCCAAGATAATACGTTCAGTTCCACAAAGTAGAATTCCCATCCCTACTTATTGGCTACAATCTTCTTTTTCCTTTACCTCCAGAGGATATGTGTTAAAATGTGTTTAAGGAATGCTTCTGAATGGTAATACTTTCATACAGAATGCTGTCTGAGAATATGTAATATTGATTTTCTGCCTTTTTAAAAAATGAAATGTTATCACACTATAATCATCATTTGACAACTTGTATTTTCAACTTAACATTAATTTTTGTGCAAATTATCTGTGTTGTTATAAATTTTTTTCTTTCACTCACAGTCGCATGCTGGAGCTGGTTCACTGTGGCTGATAAAAGCCTATTTTGTGCATCTTTCCCAACTGTGCATTATTAATGCCACCTTAGTAGCTTAAAATTGACCAGGATGGGAATATTTTCAATGCTAAAATTTGCAAAGGTTATAAATTAGAACTTCCTCCCACAAACATTCACAGATCTAATTATAAACCATTTAATGGGTTGACCACTGTATTTATTTTTGTTATAGATAGTACTGCAGCATTTTCATGAAACAAATTTTACTTAATCATTTCCCAATTCATAAACAATGGTATTATTTATAATTTCCTATGCTGTAAGAGTTATTCAAGAAAACCAACTTATAGTTGTTGAGCATATGTAAACATATGGAAATATGTCTCATGGGTAGCATGTGTAGAGGTAAATTTCCTGGGTAACAGCTAGGAGCATTTTTAATGCATGACTATGACTTCTTAATAAAATTTTGTTATACTTATTATCTATTGCTAGGTGGTTTTTACCTAGTACATTTTTTTTTGCTTTTTGGGTAACACCCGGTGATGCACAGGGGTCACTCCTGGCTCTGCACTCAGGAATTATTCCTGGCGGTGCTCAGGGGACCATATGGGATGCTGGGAATCGAACCTGGGTTGGCGGCGTGCAAGGCAAACTCCCTACCTGCTGTGCTATCACTCCAGTCCCTACCTAGTACATTTTATCCTGAGTTTTATCCTGGCTGGAGCAATAGCACAGCAGGTAGGATGTTTGCTTTGCAAGTGGCTGACCCGGGTTCAGTTCCTTCGTCCCTCTCGGAGAGCCTGGAAAACTACCGAGAGTATCCCGCCTGCATGGCAGAGCCTGGAAAGATACCTGTGGTGTATTTGATATGCCAAAAACAGCAACAAGTCTCACAATGGAGACGTTACTGGTGCCCGCTTCAGCAAATTGATGAACAACGGGATGACCGTGCTACAGTGCTACATTTTATCTTAAAGATAATGAAAAACCAACAGTTTTAAAACTATTTCTTCCTTGGGTCTGGAGTGATAGCACAGCGGAGAGGGTGTTTGCCTTGCACACAGTCGACCTGGGTTCAATTCCCAGCATCCCATATGGTCCCCTGTCACTGCCAGGAGTAATTCCTGAAGTAATTCCTGTAGAACCACGAGTAACCCCTGTACATCTCCAGGTATGACCCAAAAAGAAAAAAAAAGAAAAAGAAAAAAATATTTTGTCCTCCTCTATTCCTCTATTTTTCTTTTCTCCTTTATTTCTATACTAGTTATCCTTATTCTGGCATCAATATTGAAACAGACATTCAAGTGAAGGACACCAATGTAATTCATTTCTTTCTTTTTCTCTACACCCACAACCATTTCCTGTGATTCAATCAGGAGGGACCTACTCATTCATTCTTTCTCTCTGAATGCACCAACTCATATCATTCAGTTACTGAGACCATTACTGGATAAGCAATAACATATCTCCTTCCTGTGGTATCTGCTCTGCTTCCTCAGTAGAACCATTCTTCTATAAAGAAGCAGTGTGCAATTCACACAGTGACAAGAAAACTCTGGTGGCTTCATCTGACTTTTGCATTTAATTCAAAGTGACTAGCAGGATATAAGAAATTGACCACACTCCTCTTTTTTTGTGTGTGTCAGACCCAATGATGCTCAGGGGTTACTCCTGGCTCATGCACTCAGGAATTAGCCCTGGTGGTGCTTGGGGGACCATATGGGATGCTGGGAATTGAACCTGGTCAACTATGCTATTGCTCCAGCCCAGAAATTGGCCACATTCTTGCCCTTGTACCCAGATTGCACCCCAAGATTATGTTGAATTATTTACCTCTCTTTGTTTCTACAAATTTCTGTATCTGAAAGGTATACTGAAGAGAAGAGTTAAAGGACTGAATATGGCAGTCAGTGGAGATTGTGAAGATGAAGCAGACTCAAGCAGTATTGATAATTTAAAACTGTCTGGCATTTGATAATCAATTAAGCTACCATGATAATTGAAAAGAGACACAGGAGCTTCAGGTAGCACAAGAATTTTTAGCTCACAAGACTGTGTGAATAATTATATAAATAACCAAAAAAGATAAAAACCCAGAGCATCTAAGTAATTCAAAAGTTATTATTCTCTTTGCTATATTCTTTGACATGATAGAACTGTGGATTTCAAAAACCTACAGAATGCCCGCTCATCTAAAAAGGAAGGACTTGAGAGAAGAAATAATATAGCTACGCACTTCTTCTGCCTTTGCTGGTTCCTTTTAGTACAAAACACACAGCCCTTGTGTTCTGGCTTTTAGAACTGGGTGCAACCCATCTGTTCAGTCAATCACAGAGCAGATGGAAGTGGGAGGGTAAGGAAGTGTATGACCACAATTTCGGATAATAATAAATATTTAAATATGTATTTGTTCTTTGCAATGGATTTAGAAGCTGAGCAATGAACACACTTTAAGAAATCAATAACAACAACAATAGTGCAATGCCTCCATCACTGTGGATTTTATGTGCATCTGGGTTTGTCCTAAACAAAAACACTGAGATGGGGGGTGGAGGGGATTCTGTTTTTTATAATGTTCAACGATTTACCCCTTCCTTGAGGAACTGTACCACTCTGTGCTGTGAAATGGCCCAGAGGGGGCCTGACCACTGTGCATTTCCTCTGACTAGAGCAGAGGTACCAACTCTCCACCAGAAGAAACGTACAATGCCTTTTCTATAGCATCCCTCCCGCAAATGAGAAAACTGGAATCCAAGGACAGAGTTACAAGCTGCTCTCTTAGCAGGAGCCCACTGCTGACCCCAGCCTGTTGGTTTTCTGTGCTCCTTCCTCCCGAGGAGAGCTAAAAAAGAAAATGGAAACACCTGGAGGAAACATGTCAAAATGAATGAATTAAAGAGTTTGGGCAACATTTTGAGCATATAAAGTACCACATGGAAGATTTTAGTGATTATTTTAGGAGCTGAGGGATTTAGAAGCTGAGAGCAGGGAATATTGTGTGGTGTTCATTTAATGTGGAGAAATACAAAACCCTGTGCTACTTTTGTATTTTGAAATTGCATTAGTGACACTTTCTACATGCATCCTCTGTTGTGTTGAGGGGAGTGTGGCATTGCTCTAAAACTTATTTGACAAACTAGGTAGGTGATGTTGCCAAGCAAAATTGCCCAAAGCATTCTCGAACATAGGAAGCAAGGTAAATTCTGCACTTAAGTGAGCAGTCTCTACAAAGGAAAGAACTCCTCTGTCCTTTGCAGAGAATAGAGTGGTCTAGTGTCATTTCTGAACAAACTGTAAGAACTGCTCAACTCAAAGAACTAAGGTCTTAAACTCACAGGAGGTAGTAGCAGAGTCACCCTAGATTTCCCTCCACAATAAAAATATAAACCCAAAACAACTCAGACAATATAAAGACATGAAAAATGAATCTCTTTTCCCAATTCTAACTTTTTAGTTTACATTTACATTAACTATTATGGCATTTTTACTTATTTAGTTTTTCTTCTTATACTTGTGAGTGTCATGCAGAGAAAAATGGCTTTCAAGGGAAAATTAATACATTTGGTGCAATCCTAGCACAGACTGTATGAGAAATATTTTATTTTCATCAGAGTATGTTAAATTAGACTTAGTAAAGTTTGTGATTTTTTAAAATCTTGAATTGGCACTTTAATTTTTCAGGTCATGAGACCATTGGGAACTAATAACACATTTTCTCTCAAATGTACCCAAGTGTTTTTCTCACTAGGCATCAGTGTAATAATCACAAGTCAGTAATCAGTCACATCCATCCTGGATGGGCACCATAGTCTTTCTGACCATCAGTTTCTTCATCTGGGAAAAAGCTGAAGCAATGCACACTGATAAGCTGCAATTAAGTCTGGTTCATGAAACAATTCAGATCAAATGTGTTTCATCAGGAATACTACTTAAGTAGTAACTATAATTGCCACTCTGGAGTATCCAGAATATTCTCCTAATTTTGACCTCCCAAAATTATTACCCCCTCATAAAGGTAATAATGGCAACCTTTTCATCAAACCTACCACATTTCTGACAAGGCATACAGTTTTGGCAGGTGAACTGCAGTTTCAATCAGGGGATATCACTTTTTATATAAATAAAGTTTGAGCATGTATCAGAATCACGTGCATCACTGCAATTAAAATCAGACCTTCTCCAAAAACCATCTGTGTCTTAGAAAACCCAACTAACTGTTGTATACAATGTAGAAAAGTCTATGATTATCCAGGTGATCTACCCTATGACTAGACTGAAAGATAGGGAGAGAGAAGAGACAGGGATGGGGATAGGTGGGAAGGGGAAGGAGGCAGATACTAGAAGAGCAAGAAATAAAGTGAGAAGGTGATAAAAATTATTGTCATATTAATCTATAAGATCTTTAATAGTTATTAAAACATAAATCATGTTGCTGAGGTATAAAATGGTGGAGATGCAAATTTTGAAGTAAGCTTTTGGCAATCACTGAGCATTGCTATCATCTGGTTGCTTTCGTGTTTCTCTTTCACCTAAGAGAGGACAGAATACAGAGATCTTGAATTAAGAGGGGGAAGGCAAAATACTTCTAAAAGAAAACTCAGGTCATCATAGACCTGTTTCCCTTGAGACTACAGTGTGTTCACATACCAAGACATGGCAGCTACTTACCTGTACCTGCTGCACAATACACAGTATGAATTTTACAGCCTTTCTCTTTTTCTGAGGAATAAGGATGTCTAACAAGGATGTTCACGGTCCACTGTCCACGGTCCTCCCCGTTGTTCATCGATTTGCTCGAGCAGGCCCAGTAACGTCTCCATCATGAGTCTTGTTGTTACTGTGTTTGGCATATCAAATAAGTCAGGGGTAGCTTTCCAGACTCTGCAGTGCGGGCGAGATACTCTCGGTAGCTTGACGGGCTCTCCGAGAGGGGCAGAGGAATTGAACTCCGGTCTGCCATGTTGGCCGCTTATAAGGAAAACGCCCTACCGCTGTGCTATCGCTCAAGCCCAACAAGGATGTATTCTACAGGAATGGCAGCAGAGCCCCTTATCAAGAGACATAGCCTGTATATAGGAAAGCCAAGGAAAACCAAATCCTTAGCCACACTTGAACCTGGAAAAGGCTGCAGCTGGCAGAGGAAGGGAGTCTTCCTTTGGATCATTTTCCAAACTTGATGTCCCACGAATTCATGCTCTGTGGCCAAATCTCTCACACAGGAATACAGAGAATTCAGATTATAGGAGCCACAAGATACGGATGACTCTGAAGATCAAAGAGAAAGTCTGTAATTTTGTCAGTAGAGTAATGGCTATTTTGGCTTTGCCTGTGGTGTATCAGAAGTAGTAAGACATAGAATAAAGCTGAGGTAGGCAGGTACATAGAAAAGGGCCCAGGAGAATGGAATTTCTGGGAAATAATAAAACCAATAGTCCTAAAGCTATAGAAAAGCTCATCTGTGAGCACAGGAACTACGGCCTGATAAGGCTTCACCCAGAGCAGAGCAGGCTGGGAGTCCCTCAGAGAGAAGCTCCAGAAGAAACAAAGGCCAGGAAAGGGACTTCAAAGCAGACCATGGGATCACTCCCAACTCTACTCCCTTGGCAACTACCCTAACAATGGACTTTTACCTAGGTAGAAGCCCCACATGGTGAGGTAAAGGTAAAGGTAAAGGCCCTCCCGTTGATCGTCGATTTGCTCGAGCGGGCCCAGTAACGTCTCCATTGGAGACTTTGTTGTTACTGTGTCTGGCATATCCAATACTCTCGTGCTGCTTCTTGTGCCCATGTGGCCAAGCACATGTGGTGCCCAAGCACACATGTTGAATTAAATTCATGTTAAGAGAAAAAGAAAAAAGCCCCTCTTGAGATGTGTACTCTTTCCACCTTTGGAGAAACCCATGTTTTCTCTTGAACATGTTCCTCCCTCTCACTTTCTCTTTCTCTTTCTCATTCCTCTCAAACCTCCAAATAAAATCTGTTTTTATTTCACTGCCCATTAGTCCTGAAATTCTTCTCTGTAAGACAGGACAGCATATCTGGAAAACCCAGGTAAGTCCTAGCACTAACCCTCTTTTCCTGCAAAGGGCAATTTCTTGCTCCAGCCCCAAGAATCAGGTGGTGGGGATTAACTCCCATGCCAGGAAGACCCAGTGGACATCAGGTGTGGCCACCTCATGATGCTGGTGGGGCTCTGTTCCATGCCACATAGAGGATCATTGCAGATTTTATCAGTCCTAGACTTCCCAGACAAGCCTGAGGTGGTAGAAGTGAACCGGCATAAAGTGGCCATCTCTCTCCTCCCCACTTCACCTAAACCACCCATGGGGGCACACCAACTTCAAAAGACATATAAGGCAAAAGATCTAGTCCATCAGTTGGCTTACACATGGACATGAGCTGAGAGCTGTAGGTAAGAGACCCAGAAAAATGAAAATTCCCTCAGAGTTAAACACCCGAGAACTGGTCCATACTGGTACAAGTCCTAGAGTGGGTTTGAAGATGGAAGAATCAGGAGTAGATATGGGGGGGGGGGGGGGGCAGGGGGTGCAGGAGAAAGTGGTTTTGCAGCACAGAATGAGAAATTTTATCTTTTATCTACCTTTTTAAAAAATTTGGTCCCTCAGGAAATAGGATGAGCCCCATCTGCATTGGTGAGGAACATCTGTACTATACCTATGCATTCAAATGCTGATCTTGTTCAAAACCGTTCTCAAAACAAAACAAAACAAAACAAAACAAAACATTTTCAGGCACACCCAGATATAGTGGAAATAGTGTGCACCAGCTCGTAGGACTATGCAATAGACTTCCCTTAGCCCCAGTCTAGTTAATACAGAAAATTAGTCATTCTTGAAGTTTTCCCAATTCTGTCCACCATAAACCCAGACACTAAAAAAAGGATGGGGGGGTGTCTCAGAAAGCCCTAGAAGCTGGAACTTTAAGCCTTCAAATGCAGAGAAGAAGATATAATAATACATTCCCCTCCTTTCCTCTCTCTCTCTTTCATTCTGCTGCAAACAAGGTTTACTCTTCCAGGCTTTCAGCAGCCTTTTCTGATCCTAGATAAGAAGAATTTGTCTTGCAGAGTAAATTAGCAACAGAAATCAGGCTGGTTAATGGTCCTGATTTTAGAGCCTTCTTTGTTTCGAAGTTTCCTCATTATAATTACTTTATGAAAATATTTTGAACCTCTGCTATGGTATAAAGACTATGATATTGTTACATCATTGCTGATCTGTCCCTCATATCTATTAAAAATACGTTTTTTTCTGTTACTGTTATTTGCTTTATAGCTCCATGAAACTTTGAGATTTCTCCAGACTAGAGAAAAGTTACGGTTTCAAACTGTATTCAGCCCAGACATCTACCCACTGGGAGCACAGTGGAGGCAAGCTTCCTACTGCAAGGATTTTGTTCCTATTTGCCCCTTCACCTCTGTATTGTCCACCCCCTACCCGGCACATGTGCTGAGGCATGTGAAGACACACAGACACATCAGATGCTGAACACTAACTGATCATTAAATATTTAGGAATAATCACAGCGTTGAGAGACCCCAAGATGCTCAGGATAGCTTAGTAACCTCACCACTTCTCTTAAATATCCCAAATATTCTAGACTATGTGATCCTGCATACTTTCAAAGGAACCCACAACGAGTAAGGACTGTGGATGTAGAATGTTTGTTCTTCAGGCACTCTCTGGCTTAACTTGCTTTCCTTACTGCCCTATCAGTGTCTCTGAAAGGAAGGAGCTCCCCAAGACAGTTTGAGGGGACCCTACTTAGCAGGGCCCCCTTAAAAGCTTCTTTTCTTACTCCCTCCTCATTCCCCACCCTTTTTCTCTTGACATGAATTTAATTCAACTGCCACTTAAAAATAGGCCTGCTTGTCACATTCTCTTTGCCAGTTGGAGTGAATGTCATTGAGTGTCACAGAGTCCTTGGCTACAGCTTGTGGATTGAATGCAGGGAGAAAGTGGGTCCAAAGTGGAGCCTGTTCCTCTGATGACCTCACTCAGATTTATGCCTGCAGAGAAAGCCCTGATTTTTCTTGCCATTGTCTTCATTCTCATTAATTTCTTCCCAAAACTATTTAAAATTACCATCTGTTCTTTTCTTGGAAATTTAAGTATCTTCAGCACAATTTTTTTTATTTTTTTTTACCCCCAATTCTAGATATGCCATATGTGGGGAGATTGGGTTAAATGCCAGGTATTTAAAATGAGGTAAGAGGAATTGTGCAAATGATTTGACAGTCTCTTTGGGGCCATTCATCTGTTTCTGCATATTCATCTTGCCCTGCAAGCATTTATTAAGCACCAGCTATTTGTCAGGCATTGTTCTAGAGATGAATGGGGGCTACTAGACTCTGACCTTTGGGAGTTTAGGATAATGTAGAGCACAAGCATAAATCAATTAGCCTTTTTTCGTACAGGGGGTAAGTGTCCTCTGTTCTGCATCCATGATATGTCTCATGCTATTCTCTTCACATTGGAGGACATTTCCCCCCTGGCTTAACTGTTTTATTCCTACTTTATCATATAGTTTTGAAGTAGGTACTTAAGTAGTGAGACACCATGGCAATGTGTTTTAGGAAGTAATAAAATCAATAGAAGATCTGGAAAGAAGTTACCCCATCACCATTCCCATTGCCAGAACAACAACAAAAAAAGAAGCAAGGAGATGATTCCATAAGAAGCCAACCCTGATAAGGCACTGAATAAGGACTGCTCAAGTGGCAAGAGATGAAATCCCTCTGGAAATAAGAAACCCCAGCAGGAACAAAAGACTTTGATAAGGCTAAGAAACACTAGCAAATGTTAAAAACTCTTTTCCTTTGAGAATTCCTGAGCAAATTCTTGTCTGCATAGAAAGTCCCCAGGCAAGGGCAAGTTTGAAAAAAATAGGGCAGGTATGAAATCAACTTTCTCCAAAACAAACAGTACATGTTCCTTTTCTGGGTCTGCTCTCATCCCAATTAGGAGCATAAAATTACTTTTTTTTTGTATGGGACTCTTTTTATTCCTCTGGATAAGGCTACCTACTCTCTGAAATGCATTTCTTTGTGTCCCTTTTTAATAAGTATGCTTTAATAAAAATGCATTTTTAATAAAAAAAAGTCTTCAATGTTTGTATTCTTGTAAAATTCCTTTCTTTGGGATTAGGCAATGAACCTGTGAAACCTGGCAGAGGTCAGGTCTGACTTGTTTTCTGTGGGAGCAAATCCTCTCTCAGGTCTTGTGCAAACTCAGAAGAGAGAGACCAGCTCCGATGATACAGCATGTGGGTCTCCGGTACAGCTCGGCAGGTGGTTGAGGAGCTTATAGAGTATTTGTGTTGAGATTTTACCCATCCTGACCTCCCTGAGAACATCACTAGCAAGGTCACAGTGCCCAACCAAGAGGGCAGCAGCATTCATTATCTATTGTGGCTACTAACTTCCTACTCCATGGCTCCCTAAGAGCCTGCTGGCAGTGTTTCAGGGGGAAACAGATGCAAGTGACACACTCGTTCCCATCCTACTCAGATAAAGGCTACAGTGGGCAAGGGATGCAGGAACTGTAATCAGTAAAGCTCATTACAAATGTGAAATAAGCTAGTTAATGGTTAAATTGGCTTGCTGGAGTCACAAACAACAACTGGCTTGTAGTTCTGAGGGACAATCACAATGGGGTGTGCTACTGAACGATTTGTTTATGGGCTGTCCTTGTTAATGGGTTATACCTGAACTTTGGACAATGGCGAAGCATCCCAGTCCTGCTGTCAGGCTAAGAGAGGAATAAACATGGAGCCCCTTATGTCAGGAGCCCTTAGCTCAGCAGCAGCTTAAGTCCTTCATCGTGGCTCATCATTTGACCTTTCTCAGTAGATTTAACTGACTCTTCCTGGAGGACGCCTCATGCAATTTACCTATCCTACTTCACTGGCATTTACAAGTAGAAAATTAGTCCTCATCAACTGGATTCTGAACCTCTTGAAAGCAAATAATTCCTCTTAATGTGAAAACACCAGCATAGTGCTCTTCCAGAATAATTTTTAATGTTTGTTAAATGTCTGAATAATTCTCTCAATTTAAAACTTTACCAAGGGTCAGAGAGAAAGAGAGGAAATGCAAGGACTAAGGCATTTGTCTTGGATGGGAGGTGGGAGCCAAGAGAGAGATATAGTGAGTAAGGCTCTTACGTTGCACACCAAAAACTAGGATCCAGTCGTTTGTATCCCATATGGTTCCCCAAGCCCTTCCAAGAGTGATTCCTTAGCACAGAACCAGGAGTAAACCTTCATCACTTTTTGATGTGGCCCCAAAACAACAACAAAAGGCACTTTTTCTGTAATTTGCTCAAACATAACTTGCATGTGACTGACAACAGTTTAATCCCCGATGTCACACACTGTCCCCTGAGCATCACCAAGAATAACCCCTGCACATGAAGCCAGAAAGGGTCTGAAAACCAAATATAAATAAATACATAAATAAGAGGGTTGGAGGGATGGCACAGTGGGTAAGGCATTGCCTTGCACACAGCCGACCTGGCCGACCCAGATTCAATTCCTCCACCCCTCTCGGAGAGTCAGGAAAGCTACTGAGAGCATCTTACCCGCACAACAAAGCCTGGCAAGCTAGCTACCCATGACGTACTCAATATGCCAAACACAGTAACAAGTGTCACAATCGATACATTACTGAGCCTGCTCAAGCAAATCAATGAACAATGGGAGGACAGTGACAGTAACAGTGACATAAATAAGACAAAAATTTACTGAGAACCTACATGTGTGTCCGCACGCCACACGTACTCATGTGTGTACTTAAGTTTATGTGACAACAAATGTCTCTGTGAGTTTATATGTTTAAGTCCATGGGTCTGCCTCAGATAGATAGATAGATAGATAGATAGATAGATAGATAGATATAGATATAGATAGATGCATACTGTGTACCTATACAGTGTAACAATAAGTGTGTGCATATACCCAAGCATGTTCTTTTAAATAGGTTAATAAATTCTCTTAAGAGTATGTGCCCCACGACCAAAACCTCATGGGAAGGGGGGCGTTCCCGGCTTGTCATTCACACCCTACCGAGGTCACGAGTTGCCCCCCACGAGCGGCTCTCCGGCACTATGCCTTAATCCACGCCACCATGTCTGACCGAAGGGGAAAGGGTGTTGGTCCCTTCTGCCTTTTTCCCTCTGGAAAGAAAGATGGCTGCCGCTTGGGAGCTTTGTGGACAGCCAGGTATGAGTCAGTCGTGATGTGGCAACCGAAACCTTATGGGAAGGGAAGCATTCCTGGCTCGTCCTTCACACCCTACCAAGGTCATGAGTTGCCCCCCACAAGCGGCTCTCTGGCACGACCATGGCTCCAGAGCACAGAAACCAATCTCATAACTATCTGATTCTCAGCAGAAATACTTCCAAGGTTAGTAAGTAAAATACCAGAAATCTAAAATCATGCGGCCGCTATTGTGGCTGTGCAACATCGTTTGATTCTTGTGACCAGCTGTAGAAAACAAATTATTTCACTATGCCTTTTACAGCATGTCTGATTTGGGGGTGTAAACTCTAAATAATAATGGTCCACTTTTGTCGAAACAATGAATCTAGTCAAAGTAGATAGAGTGTTAATTAGAATTCATCTGCCTCTCATGCATTGGGAGGGTTGGGGGGGTTATTGGGGTTCTTCGTGGTGAAAAATAAGTATTGGTAATGGGAAATGTGTTTGATATTTGCATGACCGAGACTTAAACCTAAAAGCTTTGTAAGTTTTCCCACAGTGATTCAATAAATAAATAAATAAATAAATAAATAATAAATAAATAAAAGAGTATGTGCCCCAAGCCAGAGCAGTAGTACAGCGGGTAGGGCATTTGCCTTGCAAGCTGCTGACCTGGGTTCAATCCCCAGCATTCCATATGGTCCCTCAAGCACCTGCAGGAGCAACTCCTGAGTGCAGAGTCAGAAGATACCCCTGAGCATTGCTAGGCTGGGAAAAATAACAGAGTATGCGCCTAGGTATGTGTGTTCATGAATGTATGAGTGCACATATGGGCCCATTGTGGATATGTATGTTCACACTGTTCACGTTTGCTTCTGTGTTTTTATATGACAAATCCCTGTGTTTTTTCACACCAGTGTCTATGTGCCCTCATGTTTGAAACCAAGTATAGGTATTGATATGGGTAGATATATGTGTGCTTAGTGTGTACCATTTTTGTTTCTGTGTGCAGTAAGGTCCAGCAGAGCACTAGAAAGCTATGGGAGGTGAATGAAAAATTTTCTGACCTCATGGAACTCACAATCTAGTAAAATCTAGAGGTAATATAGACCACCCAAGTATCTGCTTTTATCCCAGGTAAGAAATCATATGAAACAGTGAAATATAGTTCAAAATACATTTTAAAAAATCTGATGTCTTATAGGATAACATTGGTTTGTCCTTTCTCCCTTGTCACAGGGAGCTTAGGTTTATCAGTTACACCCACAAGAGTGGTCCTGAGTCACTCCCATTCTTCTGTGCTTATTCGTAACTTCTTTATGTTCTCTTCCCCAACCAGTTAATCAGCTATTCCCCCTAATCAGATTCTGTTAACTTGTAATGTCAGATCCTTCTAAGGACACTGAACTTGAATTGTAAGTTAATATTGCCTTTCTAGTCTCTGTACATCTTTTGAACAGTTTACTTTAAAACAATGTTCTTTTTGTATGGACAAAGGAAGACAGTTAATAGCATACTTTTGTAATTTGGGAGTAAATTGTCTCCAAATAATCCGCACTCTGGGACATCTGCTTCTTCGACTTAAGCCTTAGTTTCCCTTAGTTCCTCATGACCCCAAAATAGGGTCCCGATGAGGGACTGAATGGAGCCAGGGCAAGTTGTCAGCTACCCTGGCATCGAAATGGGCTGAGTCAAAGCGCCATGATACTCAACTATAAGTGAAGACCATGGTCATGGACAAATGCTGTTATGATCCAAAAGCAACAATGAGATTAGGACCCTGCTAGGGAAAGGAAAGACTAATCTAGCCTGAGCACTGTAATCTGAGATGGAGATGGCCAGAGGAGAGCAATCGTATAAGCGTAATGTATTTCTTACTGTGTCCATACAAAATGATTAATATTATGAATGTTTATGTGTTTGTTGGACAAGGAGGGGGGGGAAGCTGTGTGAGACTACAAAACACAAGTGGCACGAGAGATAGAGTGTCATGGCCCTTTAGTGTCTCCTTGCAAATTTAGTTTTTATTAAAAATATGAAATAAAAATAATTAAATTTAATTCATATTTAGTATTCCAGTCTCAAATTCTTTACAATGGTTTTAATTTTGCCTTGGATATAAAAATAACATTTGACTATATCAATCTTTCACATCTATTGTTCTCGGTGACTCTTCTGAGAGTTTTGGAATTGCCTTCATTGTTATGTTTGGGTATTTCTCTGACAAACTGCTCTTTCATTTCAATTTTACCCTACTTTGAGAAACAGAATAAATCTACACAAATGATCCATCCTTTAATGTTCATTTTCTTTTTGTTTGTTTGCTTTCTTCTGTTTTGAGGCCTTACCCAATGATACTTAGGGGTTACTCCTAGCTCTGTGTTCAGGAATAACTACTAGTATTTCTTAGGGGACATGTGGCATATGCAGGGGATAAAACCCAAGTTGGCTATGTCCAAGGCAAGCACCGCACCTACTATACTATCTCTCCAACCTCGCAATGTTCATCTTCTAAGTGGAGAAGTTCACACAAGATATCACTAAAAGTTCTTTTATCATTTGCATAAAAAATACCCATGTCCCACTCCACACTGTTGAATGTGATATCCAGCACCATCAGCACCATTGCTAGTGTCAAGAGACACATCTGGCACACTGCAACCAATTGTTTGACCCCTGCCAAGCACTAAGTCTTTGCTCTCCAAACATTTTAATAACATCAGTGACCAACAACAAAAGCAAGGGCAGGAGAAAAAAACACCCACATTAAAATCTACTTAACAAATGTTTTCTGAGCATTTACTTTCTATATGTGTCTGCATCCATTCTTTGAAGAATTCCAAGATAAACAGAAGGAGTGCCTCAAACAAGTGTAGAAGCAAATCTCTGGATGGCACAAGAGACTTCCTAGAGACACATCTTGTCTGAGATGAGTTAAAGAGAGATTTCTAATTTTGGACCTAAGATTTGGAGTATGTTACATATATAAGTAAAACTTTCTACAAGTGATGAAAGATGATGAGCAAAATCACAATGCCACATGAAACTTAATGCATTGTAGGAGCCTAGGAGAAATTTTCTCTTATTTCTCTAGATTCTTTTCAGTTTTTTCAGTAATCAAAACAATAGAGCTAAATAATAGGAAAATAAGCATGTCATTACAAACCCATGAAGAATTTATAAGATTATAAATTCAGGTGTAAATGACACAGATGTAGGGTTTATATTCTTGAACTAAGACATAGCATTGAGGTCTGGGGCATAAGGTGAGAGGAGGCGCTTTCATAAAATGAGGAAAAGATGCATAAAAATAGTGTATTCTGGGACTGGAGCGATAGCACAGCGGGTAGGGCATTTGCCTTGCACAAGAACGACACAGGTTTGATTCCCAACATCCCATATGGTCCCCTGAGCACCACCAGGAGTAATTCATAAATGCAGATCCAGGAGTAACCCCTGTGCATTGCCGAGTGTGACCCTAAAACCAAAAAAAAAGACCAAAAACAAAAAAATAATGTATTCTGTAGGTTTCACTTCCTGACATAAAGATAACTTATCTCCAAGAGAAATATTATTTCTGGAGATGACCTTAAATTGGGCAATCTTCATTTGTCTAGGTAGTTAAGATAATATTAAGTTTCTCTTGAAACCTATTGTACCCTTAACTCTACTTGCTGAAGTAATTTTATCTTAGAAAAATATGTTCTGAATGTTTTAGAGAGGGGGTGAGACATATGAATATTTGGAGAAAACCTAGTTTTCTTTGCTTTCTTTTATTTATTTATTTAATTTTTATTGAATCAATGTAAGATACAGTTACAAGCTTTCATGTTTGAGTTACAATCATATGATAATCAAGAACCCTCGTTTTCATTACTAAAATAATTTTGCCCTTCCTTCTAAAGAAAAGTTTCCGACTCCTGAGGGTTTTTAAATTTCAAGAAGAAAGTCTCTGCCTTCGACTCTTACTTTCTACAAGCACCTCATCTTTTTCTCTTTTTTTTTTTTTTTGTTCCCGCTCAGGGTTTGTTCTCTTTTCATGCAGAAGCTTCCCTGTTGTTCTTAGTAGAACAAAACATGTTAAAGAAGATGCCAGTCTCTATCTTCAGTAAGGAGTCAAAAGGCTCAATAGCCTAAATCTCAGGCCAATGTTGCTGCCCTCCAAGCTCCTTCCATAGGGTCCTTATCCAATTCCTTTCTGCAAAGCTGATAGCCCTGGCAGTGGTTAACATGAACAGCCTCATGCAACACTCCAAACAACCAGCTTTTTTGCCAGTCACAGCATATCAATGCTATCTAAACCATAGTCATGGTGACATGTGAAAATTGTGAAGCAACTATGTCTCCAAACTTCTGAGCAAATGGGGCCCTAAAACTACAATGCCCACAATAAGTGAGCTAAAGATATCAAAGATATCAGCATTGTAAATATCCAGCACTAAAAGTGCAAAGGAAAATGCAGTTTCAGATGGGCTGCAAAACACATGCTTCTTGGAAAGCAGATGTTATTATTATTTTATTTTTTTAGTGTTGTAAGGAATATTTTAGTAGCTGAGTGGGCTGTACTATAAATATTGAGAATATCTTGTTTCATTCTGAGTGAGGAGGGCCATGTTGAAGGTAACACTGCTTGAAGATGTGTGAGAAGAGGATCAGAAATTTAGGGGAATTTAAGAAGTCATGAACTCAAAGTGGAAGAGAACCAGAGCAAGTCTCTTTTCTTAAAGATCAGATAAAATCTTGTATTTTACTGCAACTTGAAAGAAATTAAAGGACATCATGCTTCACAAAATAATTTAGAGGGAGAAGAACAAATACTGGCTGATCTTCATTGTCTGTGTTATATAGAGAGACAAAAATAGAGGTAAATAAACAGACTGATAAAAAAAAAACCCTTGACCTTGGTTTATAAATCTGAACACCACACAGTGGGCTAGAAGGTGGGGACAATGAAGAGTTGAACTATGAATGACATAGACACAGCGATAGAGGGGTGTGGGCACCCCTGTGTTTTGGTAGTGGGTAACTTTGTACATCAATATCATAAATGTTAACATCACTGAAGCTAGTTTATTGAAACTATAATAAAAAACAAATTAATACTGCAAAAATGGAACACTGAAAGCACCTTTTGTAGGGGATATTGGGGGCCAAATCCAGCAGTTTTTAGGGGATACTCCTAGCTGGAGCGATAGCACAGTGGGCAAGGTGTTTGCCTCATATGCGGCCAACCCGAGTTTAATTTCTCCGTCCCTCTCTGAGAGCCCGGAAAGCTGCTGAGAGTATCCCCACCTGCATGGCAGAGCTTGGAAAGCTCCCCGTGGCATAATTGATGTGCCAAAAACAGTAACAACAAGTCTCACAATAGAGACGTTACTGGTGGTGCCCGCTCAAGCAAATCGATGAACAATGGGAGGACAGTGCTACAGTGCTACTCCTGCCTCTGTACTCAGGAATAAATCTTGGCAGACTTGGAGGACCATAAGAAATGCCAGGGACTGAACCCCAAGTGGATACATGCAATATAAGTGACTTAAATGCTGTATAGGCCTCTGAAAAATAACTTGATGACATTCCTCTTCCCTGACTTGAAAAAAAAAATGCTCATCTCATGGGCCAGTATCTCTGAGGAACATTGAAAAAAAATACAAAAGAAGGTTCCTATTTATTTTATTTATATATTTATCTATCTTGATCACTTCAAGATAGTGATCGATGACATCCCGTTACTCATCGATTTGCTTGAGCAGGCACCAGTAATGTCTCCATTCATCCCTGTCACATGTTATTGTAGCCCAATGATGTCTGCTCATTCTAGGAACACAAAGAGCCTCAAACAAAAATCATTCTGGGTCTTGACGAAGAAGTCTGACCATCTCGTAGGTGGGCGACTATGCAATCTTTTGACATCCCGTGGAATCCAGTCTGTAATGACTCTAGTCCAGTGGTCGTCTCCAAATCTCATTACTTGTCCAGCCCATCTGATTTTCAACACCTTGGCAAATGAGATAGCGTCCCTGATTTTTGACCGTTAATTGAGGTTGGAACTCTGAATTCTTTCTTTCATTTGAGTGAAATGTGATATTCCAAGCATAGCTCTTTCGATTCCTCCTTGGGAGACTGGAATAGTGTTTTCATCCTGTTATTGTAGGGCCCAGGTCTCTGAGGCATATGTTAATACAGGAAGAACAGTGGAATCGAAGAGATGTGCCAGGAGCCAGAGGTTCTTCATCCTCTTAGCTATTTCTTCGATGCTCTTGAAGGCATTCCAAGTCACTCTCTTCCTCCTGCACAATTCATCCACAACTTCTCGACCTAGGTACACATAACTGTTGCATTCAGTGATGTTTGTTCTGTTGAGAGCAAATGGAATATCAGGAACAAGACTGTTTCTCATAAACATTGTCTTCATGAGAAGACATGTAGTCTGACCTTTCCACACTTATGATCAAAGTTGGCCGGCATTTGTGCTGCTTGGCTAATGTTTGGTGTTATTAGCATGATGTCATCAGCAAAGGAAAGGTGATATAGTTGTCGACCATCTATCTTCACTCCCATTCCTTTCCATTACAGTCATCGCATAACGTTCTCGAGGGTGGCAATGAAGAGTTTTGGTGAAATGGTATCACCCTGCCGAACCCCTCTCTTGATATGGATGATCACTTCTTCGTAGAATGGTGAGATCCTGGTAGTAAATCCGTAATACACGTTATGGAGAATCCTGATGTATGAGTTTGAATGCCCTGTTTGGCTAGGTCTTCGATGACCGCTACCATTGTAACAGAATTAAAATTTTGCACGAAGGAGATGGTGGTCCAATCCCATTTAGAATTTTGGGACAACAGCGATATCGTTCAGGAAAAACTGCCGATTGAATATGATGTGGTCAATTTCGTTGTGGAACTGTCCATTGGGAGATATATCTATCTATTTATTTTATTGAATAACTGTGAGATATAGTTACAAAGCTTTCATGTTTGAGTTTCAGTCATAAAATGATTGATTGAACACCCATCCTTCCACCAGTCTACATTTTATACCACCAATGTCCCCAGTATCCCTCCCGCTCCCACCTCCCCCTGCCTCTTAATCACTTAATCACTTAACTTCCCGTTAGTCGTTGCTTTGCTCGAGCGGGCGCCAGTAACGTCTCCATTTGTCCCTGTCGCGTGCTAGTGTAGCCCAATGGCATCTGTTCACTCTGGGAACATGAAGAACCTCAAACCGATCATTCATGATCTTGATGAAGAAGTCTGACCATCTGGTAGGTGGACGGCCACGCGGTCTTTTGACATACTGTGGAATCCAGTCGGTAACAGCTCTAGTCCAACAGTCGTCTATAAATCTCATTACGTGACCAGCTCATCTGATTTTTGACACCTTGGCAAATGAGACAGTGTCCCTGATTCTTGATCGTCTACGGATGTCGGAACTCCGGATTCTTTCTCTCATTTGAGTGAAATGTGATATTCCAAGCATAGCTCTTTCAGTTCTTCTTTGGGAGACCTGAATAGCGTTCTCATCCTGTTTGCGTAGGGCCCAGGTCTCTGATGCATATGTTAATGCAGGAAGAACAGTGGAATCAAAGAGATGTGCCCAGAGCCAGAGATTCTTCATCCTCTTAGCTATTTCTTCGACATTCTTGAAGGCGTTCCAAGCCGCTCTCTTCCTCCTGCACAGCTCGGGTGCCAGGTTATTTGTCATGTTGACTTCTCGACCTAGGTACACATAGCTGTTGCATTCGGAGATGGTTGTTCCGTTGAGAGCAAATGGGGCATCAGGAACGAGGCTGTTTCTCATAAACATTGTCTTCATAAGATTCAGCTGTAGTCCTACCTTTCCACACTCACGGTCAAAGTCGGCCAGCATTTGTGCCACTTGGCTGATGTTTGGTGTTATTAAAATTTAATTTAATAGCACCCCCTGCCTCTATGGCAGACAATTTCGCTCTTACTCTCTCTCTACTTTGGGGCATTATTGTTTGCAATACAGATACTGAAAGGCCATCATGTTTAGTCCTTTATCTACTTTCAGCACACATCTCCCATCCCACACGATCCTTCCGACCATCACTGACTTGGTGATCCCTTCTCTCTTCCACCTACCTTCTCCCCCAGCTCATGAGGCAGGCTTCTAACCATGGAGGAGACTTCCTGGCCCTTGTCTCTACTGTCTGTGGGTGTTAGGCTCATATTGTTATTATATTCAAGAAATGAGTGCAGTCATTCTATGTTCATTCCCTCTCTTTCTGGCTCATTTCACTTAGCATGATAATCTACATGTCCATCCACTTATAAGCACATTTCATGTCTTTATCTTTCCTAACAGCTATAAAATATTCCTTTATGTAGATGTACCATTGTTTCTTTAACCAATTGTCTGTTCTTGGACACTCGGGTTGTTTCCAGATTCTGCCCATTGTGAACAGTGCTACAATGAACATACAGGTGCAGATGTCATTTATACTGTGCTTTTTTGCACTCCCAGGAATATTCCCAGAAGTGGTATTGCTGGGTCATATGGAACTTCTAATTTTTTGAATGTCCATATTGTTTTCCAGGAAGGCTGGACCATTCGGCATTTCCACCAACGATGAGAGTCCCTTTCTCCCCACATTTCCACATTTGTAGCAGCACTGATTGTTTTTTGTTGTTGTTGTTGTGTGCTGGTCTCTATTTTGTAAGGTGATATCTCATTGTTGTTTTGATTTGCATCTCTCTCATGATTAGTGGTGTAGAGCATTTTTTCGTGTGCCTTTTTGCCATTTGTATTTCTTTTTTGAGGAAGTTTCTGTTCATTTCTTCTCCCCATTTTTTGATGGGGTTGGAGATTTTATTATTTTAGAGTTCTGCTAATATCTCATCATGATCACGATCATCCTGTTGTTTGTGGATTGCCCCAAGCAGGCCCCAGTAACATCTCCTTCATCCTAGCCCTGAGATTTTTAAAAAGTGCCATATTCAAGGCTCTTCCTGGGTTAGGAGAATGAGACCCATCATTGTTACTGGTATTTGGCATCTTGGGTATGCCATGGGGTGTTTGCCAGACTCTGCCGTGTGGGCAGTTACATTCAGTAGCCAGCCAGTTTGTCCAAAATAAGAATATCTCATATGTCCTGGATATTAACCCCTAATCTGATGGGTATAGGGTAAATAATTTTTCCCATTCCATGGGCTTTCTCTGTATTCTGGTCACTATTTCTTTTGAGGTGCAGAAGTTTCTTAGTTTAATGTAGTCCCAAGTGTTTGAGTTCATTTCCACTTGCTTGGTCAGTGGTGTTTCATCCTTAAAGATGCCTTTAGCTTCAATGTCATGGAGCATTCAGCCTACATTTTCCTCTTTGTACCTTATGGATTCATGTCTGATATTGGGGTCTTTAATCTGCTTTGATCTGACTTTTGTGCCCAATATTAGTTCATTTTTTGCAAGTATCTGCCCAGTTTTCCCAGCACCACTTGTTGAAGAGGTTTTCCTTGCTCAACTTCACATTTCTTGCTTCTTTATCAAATATTAAGTGATCATATAAGGAAGGTTTCTATTTAAATGAGTTTGAAGCCTAAGATGATCAACTAGAACATTGCTGTCTGTGTAGAAGGTAATACAAATTTTAATATCTTCCTAATCAGGTTCCAAAAATGACTTTCAAATTGAATTATGAGAACCATATTGTAAAACTTCCTCTAAGGTTACCCCTAAGATGTCAATAATCATTTTATATTAGGAAACTTCTTATGCAGCATCTTTTTTTATGTTTAACCTTGATTCTTTTCTTTCTGTTAAGTCCCCTTAATTCCTTTTTAAGCTCAGTAATATTACAGAACTGCTGTTAAACAAAATCCTTCTAGCGAAAATTCAAACCCTCAGATTATACAAATGCCTCTAGTGTTTTTTTAAAAAATATTATTAAGATTTTAGCACAGCAGGTAGGGCATTTGCCTTGCACGCAGCCAACATGGCCGACCCGAGTTCGATTCCTCCGCCCCTCTCGGAGAGCCCAGCAAGCTACCGAGAGTATCTCGCCCCCACGGCAGAGCCTGGCAAGCTCCCCGTGACGTATTCGATATGCGAAACACAGTAACAACAAAGTCTCCAATGGAGACGTTACTGAGCCCGCTCGAGCAAATTGATGAACAACGGGAGGGCCTTTACCTTTACCTTAAGATTTTATTAAGGTTCACAAGAAAATTGAGAGAAAGGTACAGATATTGTTCATATATTTTCTACTCCCCAATTCACCACACAAACAACCTCCCTCTGCCCTCCTCAGCACCTTCACAATTATTACAATTGCCGGACCTATAGTGACAAGATATTAGTATCAGTCTATTTGTATTATGGTTCAGTCTTGATATAGAATTTTCTCCCCATGAGTTTAATTCATTCACCTCACTCTTGATTTCTCGATCTTTTTGTTTGTCACTCAGGAGGTCCAAGGTCCCTTCATAACATTTCTCAGCCAACCAAGTCAACAGTTCAATGCTAGCACCCTAAAATGTATGCTAACTGGTCTCTGTCACAAAACAATTACAAGGCTAACTGTGACATTGCTCAGGGTCCTCCAGGGTCATAGCCAGACATGCTTCAGGGCCTCCAGGATTGCACCTGTAAGTGCTCAGGAGGATCAGATAGTGCCGGATACTGAACTGGGGTTGGACACATATAACACAAACCCCTTAACCCCTACAACTCTTTAATTTCTGTAGGCAATTTAAATTACTTCTAGTCACTACTGTTCTTCCTCACCAGCCTATGGTTAGGTAAACACCTTTCTCCCTCTGTGCACTAATGTTGGAAAATAAGTAGAAAAGAGTAACATTAATCTTAAATTTACCTTTAATACACCTGGATATTAGCTGGTTGTTAATTTTGGACTAATAGTTCCACAAAGTAAATGACTAATCTCTATAAAACCACATGAATTTTTGAGTTTGGAAAATAAAATGTACTTTTAACAAAAATTTTTAAACATAAACACGATAGTTTATTTTTTTTGTCTTCTCATTTTCATGGATCACAAATAGTTGTAGTAAAATTTTTTTGTTTCGAGGGAGTCACCTATAATACCAAGAATTCTAAAAAGGACTAGTCAATTTCAAAATCTAAGTTAATTCTTTAAGTAACCTGGAAGCTATGTGATAAAACAATCCTCAGGTCCTTTGGGAGACTTCTTAAAAATATTATTAAGACTCATAAGGAAAGCAATATTGAGTGCTGTGAAGGTGACATCTTTGTTAAAGGTGAGCAGTGAGAGATTGGAGACACCTGCAGAGAAGGCAGACAGAATCAATCTCACCTTGAAAATTATGGCAAAGTATATAATTTTGTTTCCTTTACCTTACCACCATTAATCAAGAATTTAAACATTACACACAGCTCTTGTTTTCCAAAGATTAATGAGTATAACTTACGTGCTAGCTTTATTAAGTACAGGCTAAAAGTAAGGAAAATAACTAAGTTGCATATTTTTTTCTTCAGGAATGATGCCTTCTTAGATATTTAGAAATGAAACAATGACCAATTTCCATAAAATAAATACATCAAGTTTGAAGAAAGATAAAATTTCTTAAAAAGCCCATTTTGAAATTTAGAAACATTATTTCCCTTTATGATTTTTACCCTCATATTTTAACTCCAAGTTCTTTACCTGACTTAGCAGAACTGCGATCAGGTAAAGAGAAGAGTAAGTTTTCTGGATGGTGCTTCAGGACTGACATTTGCAATTCAGTATGGCTTCTTGGTCCCCAACTGGTCCTGGAAGACTAGACCATTCTGCAGGCCAAGAACACCTTCTGCCCTTAGATTTTGGCACAGCAGTGGCCACTTCTCTCAGATGTGTGCCTCCCGGCAGTTATTCCTGCCTGGGGACCTGCAGACTGGCAGGCTGCAATATGGTCTACCTAGGGCTACACCTGAGACCATATGGACCTTCAGCTGCTGCACCATACAGGGGCCTGCCTGCAGCAAAGCGAGGGCCAGATGGAGCAGACGATACCTGTGTGTGGCCGTCTCTCTTGACGCTGCTGGGGACTTAGTGTGCAGAAAATGGCAGACTATAAACATTTAAATAATAATACTACAACACACGCTGATTCTTTTCAACCAGGAAGAAGAAAAAAAATTCTGGGAAAGATAAACCTAAAGCATATGACAGAGTAGGAATAAACTCAAATGGTTAAAACTAAAAATGGATCTAAAAAGTAGTGCTAAGGGCAAGTGGGGTACAGTGGGAAAGCATAGGTGGATGAGAGCCAGGCATCATAGATCTAAGTGTCATATGTTGCTATGTGTCTTTTGCAAGTCACTAGTCTCCTACTATGCCTTATTGTCCCTACTGCTATTAGAAAAGGTATTTTCTATTTAAAACGCTGAGATAAGAAATTGGTATTGGGTGTATACTCCTAACTCTATGCTCAAGGGTCAACTCTTATAGTGCTCAGGGTCAAACTTGGGTCTGCCGTGTACAAGGTAAATGTTTTAACCCCTGCACTATCTGTCTGGCACAGAGATAAGAAATTTGTGCCAGCAAGTAAGCCAACACATGAAAAATCATCAAGAAAAAAAGTGTGGTGATAAATACCATCTCAAAACCCCCAAGATAGCTAAGCAAGAAGATGATGCACATGCCTTGCATGTAGGAGGCCCTGAATTTGAGCCTCTGCACTACATGGCTTCCCCCTCCCATACTATTGAGAAGAGCATTAAATTGTTGAGGACCATACTGCCTGGCCAAATGTCATTGGTAGCGATCCCAGGTCCCCAGCATCACTAGGGAGAGCCATATGTATATACCAGCTGAACTAGGCAGTGCACTTTGGTATGTGGTTGATTCACATTCTGGTGCATATTTCTCATCTCACTGCAAATCGGGAACAAAACACTCCATATCTGAGAAAGGTTTAAGACTTTATGTACTGGGCGATGCATATTTAAAGTAGGTCCAGGTTATCTCCTTAAATTTTCAAAACTTGCATCCTTAACTTGATAGATATCAAGTAGAATATAATAAAATGTATAAAGTATAGACTTCTCTCCAATGATAAAACCAATGATGTACAAAAGTAATTAAATTGTAACTTATTTGTCGTACTGCCTCTTTTTAAATAAATTTCCCCAAAGTAAAAAATAAGTTAATTTTCCATTGCTGTTTTCTGCAAATATTATGAACTCCTATACAACCTAATAGAAGAACTCTGCCTGTAGTGTAATGTTTCAATCATTCTAGCTTTGAAAGACTTCAGAAAAAATCTGATTCTTGAGTGGGGACTTAAATAGTGAATTGAATGTTGCTAGATAAAAAATCAGGAAGAATGATGTACGAGAAATTGCAAGTCAAGCTAAATAAAACAAACTTCTAGTAGAAATTCTCACACACTTTTTCTGTTCTTGAAACATAAAGGGTAAGAATAGAAGATGAGAGGGTGGCATGTCTCTAGGTCATGGAAGACCTAGAATTCAAGACAAAGAAGTTTAGATTACTTTAGGTGCTGAGGAACAATTGCTGGTGTATTTAGAAGTAGTGGAGTTGATACGATTTTATCTTTTCAATTAACCTTAATGCCTACATGACAAATGGGTTTAGGAATGAATGGTCTGGATGCATTAAGACCAAATCTAGTAAAGGGAAGTTGTATACAGTCCTTACAGATGGCAAGAACAAATTGTAATGTAGGGAAAGGGGTAAATGAAGCAGAGTTAAGGAAAAGAATTTAATTCTTAGATAGGGTTTCTCAATAGTCTGTATGCCTTGATGATCTTAGCTTCTTATACACTGCTACTGTTTTCTATAATACATTGATGTATTAAAGACAGAAAAAAATGTTGTTAATAAAACCCTTTCTGATTACAGTTCCTTGAACTCTGTTACCAAATAAACTTTTCCAAAGCAGTGCAACCAAGTAATCACATGTTTGTATCCAAGCTTGTGACCTCAGTAACAAACAGATCCATCTCCTTCACATCCATGATTTTTAGTGTTCTGTTCTTTGGCTATTGCCCCTCACCACTTTCTCTAGCATTTAAATAGTCACAGCTTTTTCATTACAATACTATCACCTATCAGATTTTCACTGCTTTCCAGTGCCCTTAAGTATTATAGATACTTTTCCTCTTATACTTCCAGTAGTTCTTTAATTTATATTTATTATCAAATGACTTTACTTGTATTTTATTGATATAATTGCAGTAGTAAAAGGAGAATTTCTGAAGATGACTGTTTCAAATATATCTATTATTATAGTATTATCCTTGAATTCTTTCTTCCTCAATCCCACTACCTCTCTTTTTTCACCATCCACACTTGGAAAAAAATGGTAAGTCTAATTTTACCTTCTGGTTTGATTTTTTTGGTTTGATTTTTTTTCTTTTTGGGTCACACCCAACAATGCACAGGAGCTACTCCTGGCTCATGCACTCAGGAATCACTCCTGGTGGTGCTTGGGGGACCATATGGGATTCAGGGAATCGAACCTGGGTCAGCTGCGTGCAAGGCAAATGCCCCACCCATTGTACTATCACTCCAGCTCCCTAATTTTACCTTCTTTGTGTCTCATGTTCACACATAAAATCATTTCTAGCAAAGTGTATATGGCCATGCTAAATAATACAAAACTCAAATCCATGCCAAGAATTTTTTTCAAGTGGATCATTTTTACTATTTGCTCATCATTATATGTTCTTATTTTATATATCTTCCTAGTTCATTTCATGTACTCACTTTTCCTCTTATACGTCCAGTAGTTCTTTAATTTATAGTTATTATCAAATGACTTTACTTGTATTTTATTGATATAACTGCAGTAGTAAAAGGAGAATTTCTAAAGATGACTGTTTCAAATATATCTATAAGCCTACCATTTTATCTTTTTTCTTTGACTTCTTTAATTAACATGGGTGAAGTTTTCCTAAATCATTATTTAAGGCAAATCCCTGCACTAATATGCTCTTATTTCACTTTCTCATTTACCCAGACAATTGCTTGAACAATTTTTGTCCTCATTCCTTCTCATATTCATATGCTATATAAGTATACTATTAATTTACAGCCCATTGATATAAGTATACAATTGCTTTTTACCATTTTATAAATGGAGTGATAGCACAGCGGGTAGGGCGTTCGCCTTATACGCGGCCAACATGGCCGACCCGAGTTCGATTCCTCCACCCCTCTCGGAGAGCCCGGCAAGCTACCGAGAGTATTCGATATGCCAGACACAGTAACAACAAAGTCTCCAATGGAGACGTTACTGGGCCCGCTCGAGCAAATCGACGATCAACGGGAGGGCCTTCTTCTTCTTCTGAATAATCACTTAATCACTTAATCACTTAATCCCCGTTATTCATCGATTTATTCGAGCGGGTGCCAGTAACGTCTCCATTCATCCCGGTTGCGTGCTAGCGTAGCCCAATGGTATCTGTTCGTTTTAGGAACATGTAGAGCCTCAAACCGATCATTTAGGGTCTTGACGAAGAAGTCTGACCATCTTATAGGTGGGCGTCCACGTGATCTTTTGATGTCTCGTGGAATCCAATCAGTAATGGCTCTAGTCCAGTGGTTGTCTGTAAACCTCATTACATGTCCAGCCCATCTGATTTTTGATGTCTTGGCAAATGAGACAGCGTCTCTGATTCTTGAGCGTTGACGAAGATCAGAACTCCGGATTCTATCTCTCATTTGAGTGAATCGTGATATTCCAAGCATAGTTCTTTCGATTCCTCTTTGAGAGACCCGAATAGTGTTCTCATCCTGTTTTCGTAGGGTCCAGGTCTCTGAGGCATATGTTAATGCAGGAAGAATAGTGGAATCAAAGAGATGTGCTCGTAGTTGGAGGTTCTTTGTCCTTTTAGTTATTTCTTCAATGCTCTTGAAGGCATTCCAAGCCGCTCTCTTCCTCCTGCGTAACTCAGGTGCCAGGTCATTCATCATGTTGATTTCTCGACCTAAGTATATATAACTGTTGCATTCGGAGATGGTGGTTCCGTTGAGAGCGAATGGAGCGTCAGGAACAAGGCTGTTTCTCATAAACATTGTCTTCGTAAGATTCAGCTGTAGTCCAACCTTTCCACACTCACGGTCAAAGTCCGCAAGCATTTGTGCCGCTTGGCTGATGTTTGGTGTTATTAGAACGATATCATCAGCAAAGCGGAGGTGGTGTAGTTGCCGACCATCTATCTTCACTCCCATGTTTTCCCATTCTAGTCGTCGCATGATGTTCTCGAGGGTGGCACTGAAGAGTTTTGGTGAAATGGTATCACCCTGCCGAACCCCTCTCTTATATGGATGATTACTTCTTTGTAGAATGGTGAGATCTTGGTAGTGAATCCGCAATAGAGCTCACGAAGGATCCTGATGTATTGAGTTTGTACGCCCTGATTGACTAGGGCTTCCATGACCGCTTCTGTCTCAACAGAATCAAAGGCCTTCTTTAAATCAATGAACGTTAGACAGAGCGGCATCTTGAACTCCCGAGATACCTCAATGAGCTTGGTTATTGTGTGGATATGGTCGATGGTACTGAATCCTTTTCGGAATCCAGCTTGTTCACATGGTTGTCCTTCATCTAGTGTTCTGCTAATCCTATTCAGGATGACTCGAGTGAATAGTTTGTAGATGACAGACAATAGGCAGATTGGGCGATAGTTGCCAATGTCGTGGATGTCTCCTTTCTTGTATAGTAGTACAGTCTTGCTGGTTTTCCATTGGGATGGAACCTTGCATTCAGACAGGTAGCGTGTGAAGAGTCGAGCTAATGTATTGATGAGTACTGATGGTAAGTTCTTCAGGTGTTCAGGTCTGATCTTGTCTGGGCCAGGTGCTTTTTGTTTCTTTACCGACGAGATGGCATGTTGGATTTCGGAAGAGAGAACATTGGGAACGACATATCCATCATGTGGTATGTGGTATGTGGGCAAGTGGATGTGGCTATTAAAGAGATCTGAGTAGAATTCATGAATAATCTTCTCCATTGCCCTTCTGGAAGATGTGATAGATCCATCATGATGTCGGAGGGCAGTCATCTTGGTTTTGTAGTTGGTGAAGGACAGGCGGGCATTACGAATGTTTTTCCCAGCTTCTGCTGCATCTACCAGTACTGCTGCTCTCCTGTTTTTGAGGTCATCCTTGATGGCTTTTCTGCACTGTTTTGCCAGTTCAGACGTTTGCTTGTGGTTGCCTGAGGCACGTGCCACGCCACGTTGGCGAATAAGTTCAAGAGTGTTCGAAGAAAGACGGTTTTTTGTGGTTATCTCTCTCTTGGCATTCCTTGCACAATCATGGAGGTGCTGAATCATTCGATCGTATTCCTCATCAATGTTGTCAATGACGGCATCTTCCCATGTTGCTGCAACAGAGCCAAAGAGTTCCCAGTTGGTGGTTGTTCTGGGAGTCTTCTTCTTAAACCTTGCATTCTTTTCTCCTCGTTCTGTGAGGTAGAATTTTGCACGAAGAAGACGGTGGTCTGATCCCGTTTGGAATTTTGGGACAACAGCAACATCGGTTAGGCAAAACCGCCGATTGAATATGACGTGGTCTATTTCATTGTGGAACCGTCCATCGGGAGACTCCCATGTCCAACGTTTAGATTCAGCCTTTTGGAATTGTGAGTTACCATGGAAGGTTTTGGTTGACATGATGAACTCAGACAGTCTGTCACCTTGTTCGTTCCATTCCAGGCCATGGGTTCCGATGTGGAGTTCTTCTGAATAAACAAAAAATAAATTTGTTTTTGGCTCAACAATTTCCCCTTCTTTTATATGCAAATGTTTTGGAGGGAAAGTATTCTCTACTGTCATAATCTGTTTACTAACTTTGTGTTGCCATGACATGAATATTTGGTCCTTTAACCAACTCATTTGACAAAAATTAAACTTTCTGCTTCATTTATGACTTATAAAATGTCTTTACCTTAATTTCACCTGATAATTTTGCTTACCAAGCATGTGGAACAGCCACTACCAAGGTCTTTGATTTACTACCAGACTTTTCTACCTGCAAGCTAATCAAGTACCTAAGAATGAAAGTCTCCCTTTGTGTTACAGATTGTAGAAAAGCTTCAACTAACATGTCTGCTTTGCTCCCTAAAGTTGGTTGGGATCATTTCTACACACCACATTTCCTAGTGCAAATGTCAACCCTACAATTGTGATGAGTCTCCAATGAGAGATCTGCAGGTAATAAATTCTATTTTCCTTAGTCATTGTGGGCTCTTCAATGTCATGTTCTGTGTCACACCAGAGAGCACCATAACTATGTAAGTCCTTTCCTTTGATAACATGCAGTACTTACACATTTTTCAAAATTTAACTATCCATTCCCCTTTGGGTCTCACATCAAAAATTTTTTTGTCTCATCACTCTTTAAAACGTCAGTGGACACCAATGGCCTCCACATTGATAAGTCCAAAGATCAGTTCTCAGTCTAGGTATTACCAGAGCATTTAGATATTATCAGTTCATCATTGCTCTTTCTGCAACATATGTTTATTTAATCTCTAGCGCATTATGTTACTATGGTTTTTCTTCCATTTTACTGTTAAATTTATCTTTATCTCTCCATTCTTTCAATCATGGAATATTAAAAACTTAGTTGTAGTCTCCACACCCTATATCACTGTGCCTCAGTTGTATCATCTACTCTAGGAATTTTAAATACAAATAAAAACATAACTTTATCTGATTTATATAAGCCCATATGTCTGTATGAATTGCACACTCAACTACCAGAATCCAACATTTCCTATTCTTTCTCATTTCTTCACATCGCTTAGGTCAAAATTAGAAATTTTGACTTCTCATTTTTCATATATATAGTATAATTTTTTGTTGAATCACTGTGAATTACAAAGTCATTCATGATTGAATTTCCGGTGTACTATTTTCCAAAATCAGTCTCTTTATCCCTTTCCACTTCCCCAAACCAATATCCCCACTTTCCCTCCTAACCACCAGTCTGACTAGATGACAGACCCTTTTTTTTTATATACTTTCATCTTTCTCCAAAGTGACTATTTCCCTCCACCACTGGGATAGTGCTCTCTTCATTGATCTATCTTCCCCTTCTCCAGTGGCTTGCTTCAAACAAAGAAATGATTCTCATGCCCTTAGTTTCTATTGACTTTGAGCTTTTGTTATTCCTCTAGTATTTTGCTTTATATCACACAAAAGAGAGACCTTATTCTGTGTCTGTCCTACTTGTCTGACTAATTTTGCTCAGCATGATAATCTCCAGATACATCCATGTAGCAGCAAATTTCACGACTCCATCTTTTTCTTATAACTGATAAGCATCCTATTGTGTATATCTATCATTTAATCTCTCAGAAAGTCCTCCCAATCAAAATACACCAAGAGTAGTACTACATTTCCATGACAAGATCTTTGATCCAAGTCAACTTTACCTCTAGCCTGGATATTTCTGTGATTTTTTTACCTGACTTCTCATGTTCCACCAGTGATTTATGTGTGATTTTCCTAAATCTTAATCCAGTCCTATGACTATTCTTCTCAAAAGCATCTAATGTTTTTTCGTGTTATTCAAATCAGAGTAAAAGTTTACAAATCTGTAAGCCCTTTGTAGTATGGTCCCAAATTTCATGGAACCTCACCTACTACCATTATTCTGTTGAAACCGCTTCAGCTACCCTTATCTACTTTTTATTCCTATGCAAACATATAAATCATATACAATGTAGTCTAGAAGTAGGTGTTTTTGACCAAAATCTGTATGATAAATATCTTTCCCCAACTGTTGGTTGCCTTTTTTCGATAGCACAGCAGTAGGGTGTTTGGTTTGCATGCAGACAGCCCGGCAAGCTGGGTTTGATTCCTCCGCCCCTCTCAGAGAGCCCGGCAAGCTATCGAGAGTATCTCGCCCATATGCCAAACTCAGTTAACAAGTTTCAAAATGGAGACATTACTGAGCCCGCTCAAGCAAATCGAAGAACAATGGGAGGACAGTGTTTTTTTTTTTTGTTTTGGTATCACAATAAAATTAAAAAAAAAAAATTATATGACCAGAAGTATAATCATAACTGAAGTACATAGAATAAACCTTAAAAACTGTTGTTGTTATACTCTGGAGCATTTACTGCCTCTTGGGTGTTTTTGCAGTTGAGTTTTTATGATCACACACAAATGGAATTCAAGACCTCAAGCCCATAGGAGGTTGAAAATGGTAAGTGACATTTTTGCCTAAAGCTAGAGCTCACAAAGTGTTATTAATTCAGATAAATGGAAACTAATAAAATCTCCAAAACTGCCTAGAGAAAAAAAAAGAATATTATCTTTCCCTTCAGTGTAAAAATAATGTTTTCATTAGAAAGTTCCACTAGAAACTAAGCCACATACTTCATATGAAATTGGACTCCAAAATTTCAGTTTGCTTATTATGAAATAAATTTTAAATTTGTGAATTAATATATTTTTCTTAAGAGGGTAGAAGGTTGTACCATACCCAGTTGTACTCAGAGCTTACTCCTGACTCTCTACGCAGGGATCACTTCTGGAAGGACTCAGAGTCCATATGAAATAACAGGAATAAAACCTGGATCAGTCCCATTAAAGATAAGTGCCCTTACCCTTACCTTACCCTTACCCACTGTACTAATCCTTTAGCCCTGAATTAATGTATTTAAATAGAAATTGTTCAGGGGTGATATATTTTATCAGAAACAAAATGAAAACTATTCGACAAGTCTTACCTCCTGGAAATCTTATAGGAGGGGCATGGCAGACATCAAGACTTACCAAACTGGCATTTATAAATAAAATGACAATGAGGAATCCAATCAAGAATACCATAATAAAAATAAAATATATTGATTTAAATTTTAATCTTAAAATATTAAAATATTCATGCTGAAAACTCAAAAGTATGATTGAGAAGGTAATATTTCTATTAACAATCATTAAATTCTTCCGACAGAAATTCATTGTTGAGTGTGTTACCCAGGTGAGTCATAAGATCTCTATCATGAAGCACTGAGTGTATTGACCTGACTAATCACTAGGTTCTCCACCCACTCTCTGACCTGGATGGCAATACCAGATATAATGAAGAAGTAGAGAAATCCACTTAATGGTCAAAGACAAATCCCTGAAAGACAAAGACTCCAAACTCAGAAAACCTCTCCAATCTCTCAAAGTGAGAATGGTTAGATCACTCATTAAACTGAAAAATATGATAACAAAGATCCCCAGTAAAGAACCAGAATGGATGAAAATACTTCAAACAGAAATCATTGATTAATGAAGAACAGAGAAAAAAAATATACACAACCAAGTAGCCTTTGAGAGAAGAAGAGCAACAAATCAGCATTCTACAAGAAAAGACATAGGGACCCATCTAAAAAAAGCATTAAAGAAAGTTCTTGCTGAGAATACATATAAACCATGTTGGAAAACTCTATGCCTCTGAAAATGCAAACACAAATGGGATTCAGGACTCAATGGATTCCAGTGTACCGACCTCTTGACACAGAGTATACTCTGAAAATTAAACAGCATGCAAACTTTCTAGGATGTGGACAGAAGGTCCTATTTGGGTGACTCTCCTCCTAAAATGTAACTGAACTTAATAGAATTGGTGGGCAATTTCCACTGGTCATTGTAAAAGGAAAACAAAACAAAAGAAAAAATAAAAACAAATGAATCTTTGGTGGTAGAACATTTGGCAGAGATTGTAGGAGGTCTCCTGAATTGATCCCTGATACCTCAATGCAGTCTTGAACACCACTCAGCATAATCTGTATGACACAAACCCCACTTACAGCGACCCCTATAAATCAAATATAGATAAATGCAAAGAAATTTGTGGAAATTGTTCATGCTTCATGCATTGACTGGTACTCTCTAATCGGTGTTGGGGGCGGTCCACTTAGATTCCCTAAAATAACCACTGTCTCTGCCAGCAATAAGAAGTTCTCATTTAGGAAATCAACTTCCCTTTGTCTACAACCTCGCAATCTCAAGGTTCTCTACAATATTTTAATCTAATGTGCTCTTTCTGTATAGAAAGCAATGAAGAAACTTCATCTTCATTTGTGACTCAATAATAACAAACATACAGCTTAACAAAATGGGAATACGCTTGGACTCATCAACTTCTTCCAATATTAGTGAATTAAATCATCACTCTGAATCTTTACTTTTTTCCTGGAGGGGCTGACTCACAGGGTGCAATACTCAGGAGTTAGTACCCACTCTAAAAGAGAGTATTCGATATGCCAAACACAGTAACAACAAAGTCTCCAATGGAGACGTTACTGGGCCCACTCGAGCAGTACCCACTCTACACTCAGGAATGACTCCTGATGGGCTCAGGTTACCATATGGGATGAATGGGATCAAACCCAGACCAGTTGCATGGAATACAAGCACCTTATGGGTATACTATCACTCCTGCTCCTTAATCTGTATTCTCATCTGAAATACTCAGGTATTTTTATTTAGGTATATATTTTTAATTAGGAAGCAGATATCTCTTTTATGATAAGTCCTACAAACCAAGAAAGTTTTCAATACTCTATTACAAAACACTAATGATCAGTCTTTATTTAATTCAGCTCAAGTAAATAATCAATTCTAAACAAAATTTATACCCATATAATCATTTTATCTAATCCCTCCAAAATATAATGAATCTATTAAAGTATGTGAGAGAGAACTGAAATCAGTATAGTTATTTCAGTTGCATTTAAGGCAATATGATAGATACATTTTGTTAATGCACAAGCAAAATTGCAAATCCTTAAATGGTTCATTTCAGAAATAGAGTTTCAGATCATATATTTATATTTCCTGTTTTAACAAGTCATTTAATTTTCAAAAAGCTATGACTTTCTTCCAGAATTCTAACTTGCCTTACCAAATACAAATCTATTGACACTTGAAGTAATTACCTCCCAAGAGGTTGATTTATCTATTCTCACAAATCATAAATTTTCAGGCAAATAAATCACTTTATTTTATTGTGTTTCAACAGAGATAAGGAAATTTTTAAGGTACTGACTAAACACTTCGTGGAATTTACTGAAATGCTTACACTTTAGTTAAAATATATAAATTGATGTGCTTCATTTCCCTGAGAGCAACAGGATGATAATAAGTTTAACAATTCAAATATATGTCTTTTCTATGCCCTTTCATGGTTCATTTTACAAGTCTATAGTACATTTTTTTCTTTCCCTAATCAGTAATCAGTACTTTTTGAGGTTTATGTATACAGTATGTAATTTGATTTTCTTCCCTGGCGAACTGTTACATAGACTGAATACAGAGATTTAAAATACATATATTTAGAATCAAGAAAAATGTAATGTATGTTTTTGCTGTTCTTCCGTGATGAGCCCTATACATTAATCAAGGTAGTAGGCTTAAAGCAAAGCTTTGCAGCTTCTCCTGCTCAAAGGAAATAGCACCACTTCTTTAATCAGTGTTTCTAAACGGCAGGTATAAATGTAGAAAAAGAATCAGTAGAATGTGATCTCTTGCCACAGATTGCTTAATTTTACAACGAAAGGTTGTCTCTCTTTGGTTTACCACTTAATATCTCTAATAAAGTTGTGGTAAATAGTGTGAAATTCTTTCAAGATTAAAATGTCATTTTATTCTCGCATTCTTAATTACTTGATTTTCTACTGGGTTGACTTTAAATTTTCTTTTCAATGCCCCTGTAATTTTAAACATACCATCTAGAATACGGTTATTAAAAATAACCTGTTTGGTTGATATCTAGCTTTGTTGGCTGTCTGGGCATTGATTTAGCTGTTGTGAAGTTACTGTGGCATTATAACACATTGTGACTTTATTAGAAGTCAGAAATTGTGAAGAGGTTTCATAAAATTGTAGTGTTTCATAATAATATAACTAGGCGGAATCCTATAGTTATTGGTTTAGAAAACCAATCTCCTTGGTATACAGATGATAAAACTGAGGCCCAGAGGTATAAAGAGTAGGTCACGTTTATCCTAAGCTGATTTGTTAACAAAGAAAAAATGAGATTAAAATATCCTTGACTGCTAAATCTGTCAGATTTCCCAGATGGCAAAAATTAAAGAAATTTATATGTGCCTTTGGACATATTAAGAACAGAGTCTTTGCTCAGAAATCACTCTTGGGAATATGTAGGTCATCACATGTGGAGCTTGAGTCGAAGCAGTCAGAAGTGTGCACGGCAAATGCTCTATTCCTTGTATAACCTCTACAGCCCAGGAAATGTATTTTTAAAAATACATTAAAATGTTTTAGGTAGTGATAACAGAGGGATCATTTCTATGTTTGGAGGTTTTAATAAAACATAGTATATGAATAATTTCCACATATTAGTGATCAAATTGGGAAAGAAAATGTTGCAATTCAATATGTGAAAGAAAAAAATCTGTGATTGAATTAGATAGGAACATTAAAACTCACATGGAACTTTCTAACCCAAAAAGTGAATTTATAATCAAAGACATACTCACTTTCATCCTCACAATTATCATGATGGCAATAAAGTTGATGGCAATTAAATTTCAGTTCTTTAAAGTTTTCTACATTCTTGTTGTTGAGGTATTGTTTATTGGTATTATTATTACTTTGTAGGTAACTCCTTCTGAGTATTCTATAATCTATTATCCTTGAAACAAATACAGCAATCATTAAATATAGCCATAATTATATGTTGATATACTAATACACTGATAGATATAGATGTATTAATAATCTTGTTTGTCCTGCATCAAGTTGGAAAATAAAAATATGAACAAGTAAGAGAGATGGATTTGAATTTATTCTCACATATCTATAAAAGAACACACATCACCTTCTTGGGAAATCGCCTGAATGAGAAATATATATTTCTTAACCCATCAATAATTTTTCCCATAGGATCCTTCGGAATCTCTGATGTCCAATTGGTAAAATCAAAGTGAGGTTGATTTCTCTGATTCTCTAGTGATTACTACTGATTTGATAGCTCTTGATTCAATAATTGTGAATCAGTACCTGGAAAGGTCTCTGACAAATTCCCAGGTAATTTTCATGCCACCATTTACAAATATATAACTATAACGTTGTGCAATATATCATATAGTCATAAAAATATACTGTAATATTTTTAAGTGTACTAATGAAGACCATGATATAGGAGCTATGTTCTTAGAAATTTATGACACTAACAGTAAACTATCAGAGTTATGAAATTGGTGAAAATTTAAGTGAGCAATTAGGCAGTTGGTATCATATTAGTATGTGGCTCTGGAAGATCTTCATCTACAGATCTTAAACTGAAATATTCAAATTTATAGTCTCATCTGCTTGATCTTAAAGGTCAAAAATTAGCAATCATCATTAAAGTTTGATTGCTTCTGGAAGATTCTTAAGACTTCAAAGATTGAGATATCTAATTAAACTTTTTCAGGCATGGGGATAGTGTATAACTAAATAGCATAGTGTGATGATAACCCCCTTGGAATTTTATTGCTATATTAGATGTTTAAAATACCCCAAGTATTTTGAACTTTAGATTTTAGAAAAAGTATTTCAAATTTTTATTTATGAAGTAATAGGACTTTATACAATGATGACTCAGGAAGATATTAAAGAAATACTGGCTTTGTTGTTGAGGATAAGAAGAATGAATCTTATACATACTTAGAAGTACTTGTCCATATCTGCTTGCAAATATGGTAGAATCTAGGAACAGGAGTAATACATATAAAAGCACATATCAGCCTATTCCTAATTTACAAAGGAAAGGCCTGCAAACATCGAAGGAGTAACTTCTATTTTTTATTAAGATGAAGGGAAGGAACTTGTACCAAGGAAAATCAAGAGTTTTGGAAGGTTTTCCTTGGAATTATAAAGTTTTAGAATTTTCTCCAGTCTTATCACCTTTCCTAAAGATCCAAGAATGTATAAAAAGAACGGAGAACTGAATAAAGAGCAATTTGTTGTAGATATTTTATGTAAAATGAAACTCTAAAAAATCGAATAGCATATTTGTGACCATTAAAGTCATGGAGTCTCAACAGGGAAAAGCTTCAAACCCATACACCACCATTAAACAGGCAGAGAAAATTCATAATTCATTTGGGGAGTAGCTGCATGATAACCCATTAGGAAGGGCTTAGGTGATTACTTCCCACCCATGTTCTAAGGTTACAGGTTGCTGTGATTTTGTTTACTGATATACACAGTTAAAATATCCTAAAAGAACATAAGAATTTTTCTTTATAATATTCCTACGATGTTATTCTAGCATGGTGGTCCACTGTCCTTGTTTTGGTAACCATTGTACCTATGAATCAAATGGTTTCCAGGGGAGATCTTGTGTTGTTTTGAAACTATAACAGCATCATCCAGGTTCACAAGACACTATATATTGGGGCTTTTATAACATTTTAGTCTAATATTGGGACAAAGAGTTTGCTTAATGAAATAATCTCTTTGGATATTCAAAATTCTGTTTTGTTTGTTTGCTTGTTTTGTTATTGGTCACATATAGTCCTGGTTCTGTGCTCAGGGATTATTTCTGAGGGTTCTTGCAGGACTAAATGTGGTCCCAGAGTTCAAATTTGGAACAACTGCATGCAAAGCAAGTACTTTATCTACTGTACTCTCTGGCCTTAAAAATTTTATTTCTTTAAGTGTATTACAGAAAGAAATGCCATTACAAGAACTGACATGCTATTAAATATTTTGCTAAAACAGTCTCTTTAACCTTCTAGTCAACCTTTCTGTAGTTTTTTTTTTTGTTTATTTGTCTGTACTGCTTCAAGTAAGTAGATAAACTTATAATAACCACTCTTTTGAAAATAATGGGCATTGTGATGTATCCATTAGCTGGCAATAAGCCCTTACTTTAAGGTGTTGTTATAAAGAACTACCTACATTTGTGTTCTTCAGGATTAGCTACTTTAAGTAAGGAAGATTACTTTAGGAGAGATAGATGAACCTGACACTATTGGTTAAAAACGTCTAGCAAAACTCACTGCAACCCTCCCCGCCCTTGGGATGGGTACTCAATCATTGTATAACTGAAACTCAAGCACAACAACTTGTAACTCTACAACTGTACCTCATGGTGTTTCACTAATAATAAAAAAAACTCAGTGCCCCCTAAGGAATAATAATCTATACACAGGTTTGCTTATTATTTGACAAAGATATTTACTCCATTTAAAATTGTTGCTACAAGAGAATTCAACTACTCATCAAAAAGATCATAAACCATGACAAAGTAGGATTCATCCCGGGGATGCAAGGCTGGTTTAACATTTGGAAATCAATCAACATAATCCACCATATCAACAAAAGAAAAGATAAAAATCATATGATCATATAAATAGATGCAGAGAAAGCATTTGACAAGATCCAGCACCCATTTATGATGAAAACCCTAGCTAAAATGGGGATAGAGGGGCATTTCTCAATATAGTTAAAGCCATCTACCACAAGCCTACAGCAAGTATCGTCCTCAATGGCGAGAAACTGAGAGCCTTCCCTCTAAGATCAGGGATGAGACAAGGATGTCCACTCTCTCCACTGCTATTCAATATAGTACTGGAGGTACTTGCAATAGCAATTAGGCAATAAAAAGATATTAGGGGTATCCAGGTAGGAAAGGAAGAAATCAAGCTCTCACTATTCGCAGACCATATGATACTATACCTAGAGAATCCTAAAACCTCTACCAAGAAACTTCTAGAAACAATAGGCTTGTATAGTAAAGTGGCAGGCTATAAAATCAATACCCAAAAATCCATGGCTTTCCTATACGGAAATAGTGAAAGAGAAGAAAGTGACATGAAAAAAACAATCCCATTCACAATTGTGCCCCAGAAAATCAAGTACCTAGGAATCACCTTAACTAAGGAAGTAAAGAACCTGTACAAAGAAAACTACAAAATGCTGCTTCAGGAAATAAAAGAGGACACGAGGAAATGGAAAAATATCCCCTGTACATGGATCGGGAGAATTAACATTATCAAAATGGCAATACTTCCCAAAGCACTATATAAATTCAAAGCAATCCCTATTAGGATACCCATGACATTCTTCAAAGAAGTGGAGCAAACACTCCTGAAATTTATATGGAACATTAAGCCCCCACGAATAGCTAAAGCAATTCTTGGGAAAAAGAAAATGGGAGGAATCAATCTCCCTAACTTCAAACTCTACTACAAGGCAGTAATAATTAAAACAGCATGGTACTGGAACAAAGGCAGAACTGTAAACCAATGGAACAGGGATGAATATACTGACATCTGCCCCCAAGCATACGAGCATCTAATCTTCGATAAGGGGGCAAGAAAAGTGAAGTGGAGCAGGGAAAGCCTCTTTAACATGTTATGCTGGCAAAACTGGATGGCTACATGCAAAAAAATGGGCTCAGATCTCTGCCTAACTCCATGTACAAAAGTAAGATCTAAGTGGATTAAAGACCTCAACATCAGACTGGAATCTATTAGGTACATTGAGGAAAAAGTTGGCAAAACCCTTCATGACATAGAAGCTAATGGTGTCTTCAAAGATGTCACACCGCTGGCCAAGCAAGTGAAAACAGAGATAGACAAATGGGACTATCTTAAACTAAGAAGCTTCTGCACCTCAAAAGAAACAGTGACCAAAATACAAAGACAGTCTACAGAATGGGAAAGGATATTCGCCTACTACACATCTGATAAGGGGTTAATATCAAGAATATACAAAGTACTGGTTCAACTCCACAAAAAGAAAACATTCAACCCCATCAAAAAATGGGGAGATGAAATGAATAGAAAGTTTCACAAAGAAGAAATTCGAATGGCTAAAAGGCACATGAGAAAATGTTCCGCATCATTAATCATCAGGGAGATGCAGATCAAAACCACAATGAGATATCACTTCACACCACAGAGACTGGCCCATATCCACAAGAACAAAAGCAACTCGTGCTGGCGCGGATGTGGTGAGAAAGGGACACTCCTTCACTGTTGGTGGGAATGCCGACTGGTTCAGCCCTTTTGGAAAACAGTATGGTTGATTCTCAAAAAATTAGAAATTGAGCTCCCATTTCATCCAGCAATACCACTCCTGGGAATATATCCTTAGAGAGGCCAAAAAGTATAGTCAAAGTGACATCTGCAATTGCCTGTTTATTGCAGCACTCTATACAATAGCCAGAATCTGGAAAAAACCTGAGTGCCCGAGAACAGATGTCTGGTTAAAGAAACTTTGGTACATTTACACAATGGAGTACTATGTAGCTGTTACAAAAGACGAAGTCACGAAATTCACATACAAGTGGTACTACATGGAAAGTATCATGTTAAGCGAAATGACTCAGAAAGAAAGGGACAGACATAGAAAGATTGCATTCATCTGGGGAACATAAAGTAACAAAATAGGAAACTAACACCCTAGAATGGCCGAGATTAGTACCAGGAATTCTACTCCATGACTTGGAGGCCAACCACACATACTAGGGAAAAGGGAGCTCAGATAAAGAGGGGAACACCAAATAAAGGTGTTGGGAGGACCCTCCCAGGATGGGAGAAGCATGCTGAAAGTAGACTATAGACCAAACATGATTGCCACTCAATGTTTCTTCTGCAAACCACAACACCCAAAAGGAGAGAGAGAACAGAGGGGAATGCCCTGCCACAGAGTCAGGGTGGGATGGGGGGCATGCGGGGTGGAAAGGATACTGGGATGTGTGGTGTTGGGAAGTGGGCACTGGTGGAGGGATGGTATTTGATCATTATATAATTGAAACCCAAGCACAAAAATGTGTAAGTCTGCAACTGTACCTCATGATGTCTCACTATTAAAAAAAATTTTAATAAAATAAATAAACACAGTAACAACAAAAATAAATAAATAAAAATAAATAAATAAATAAAATTGTTGCTACTTCATATATATTTACACCTCTATCAGTCTCTATACACAGAATCCTATGGAAAAATTCTTGTCTCTGAATAGTTCACAAACCCTAGATTAAGAAATTAGTTCTGAGCTGGAATAATAGCACAGCGGGTAGGACGCTTGCCTTGCATGCAGTCTACCTGGGCTTGATCTCCAGCATCTCATTTGTACCCTCAAGCTCCACCAAGAGTAAGTCCTGAGTGCAGAGCCATGAATAACACCTGAGCATTGCTGGGTGTGACCCAAAAACAAACAAACAAACAAAAAAATCAGGTCTGTCTTCTGAACTATTTTAGCTCCCACTTAAAGTTCATAGCTTATAACTGAACTGATATGTTGTATAGCATAATTGGCCTAGGTATTTCCCATATTGATAACAGAGAATGATCTATCAATCATTACAATCAAGTCTAAATTGGTCAAATGCATTTGCAGCAGTTTTCTAGGTCATGAACTCTTTTACAAAGACTGGATGATCATACATTTCTCCTTCTAAAATAAAATGCACCAAATATTATAGCAATAAGTAGTGGTGTATGGAGGGAAGTGATTGGATATATTAATACAATATTCATATAACAAATCATCACAGTGTATAACTTAGTTCAAAGCATATTTATTTTAGTAAGTAAAAATAAACTGCATGCATGTGGAATCGCTGAGTTCAATGAAGACTTCGAAACTACATTAAAATTCATAATGAATTTGGCAACAACTCCTATTATCCATTGTGTATAGAACTTTGTCTATAGATCAAGAGGAAAGCTGTTTTGATGTTTTTCACATTGTTAAGGTTAAAACACAAAAGCCTCAATCCCTATACAAATAGGGAAAAAATGAAAGACAGAGAGTGTTGTTTCCTTTAGATTTCATTACATATTTGTCTCGTCTTTACAAAATAAAATATGTTATCATAAGATTGTAATTATGTCATAAAAAGAAGAAATATATTGAATTAATTGAGGACTCATTGCTTGCAACCACACCAAATCTAGAAAACTATGTTGTTTTCAATTAGTTACGGTAATATTTGATCACCATTCTACAAAGAAGTAATCATCCATATCAAGAGAGGGGTTCGACAGGGTGATACCATTTCACCAAAACTCTTCAGTGCCACCCTCGAGAACATCATGCGACGACTGGAATGGGAAAACATGGGAGTGAAGATAGATGGTCGGCAACTACACCACCTCCGCTTTGCTGATGACATCGTTCTAATAACACCAAACATCAACCAAGCGGCACAAATGCTGAACGACTTTGACCGTGAATGTGGAAAGGTCGGACTACAGCTGAATCTTACGAAGACAATGTTTATGAGAAACAGCCTTGTTCCTGACGCTCCATTCGCTCTCAACGGAACCACCATCTCCGAATGCAACAGTTATATATACCTAGGTCGAGAAATCAACATGATGAATGACCTGGCACCTGAGTTACGCAGGAGGAAGAGAGCGGCTTGGAATGCCTTCAAGAGCGTTGAAGAAATAACTAAAAGGACAAAGAACCTCCAGCTACGAGCACATCTCTTTGATTCCACTATTCTTCCTGCATTAACATATGCCTCAGAGACCTGGACCCTACAAAAACAGGATGAGAACACTATTCGGGTCTCTCAAAGAGGAATCGAAAGAACTATGCTTGGAATATCACGATTCACTCAAATGAGAGATAGAATCCAGAGTTCTGATCTTCGTCAATGCTCAAGAATCAGGGACGCTGTCTCATTTGCCAAGACATCAAAAATCAGATGGGCTGGACACGTAATGAGGTTACAGACAACCGCTGGACTAGAGCCATTACTGATTGGATTCCATGAGACATCAAAAGATCACGTGGACGCCCACCTATAAGATGGTCAGACTTCTTCGTCAAGACCCTAAATGATCGGTTTGAGGCTCTACATGTTCCTAAAACGAACAGATACCATTGGGCTACACTAGCATGCAACCGGGATGAATGGAGACGTTACTGGCACCCGCTCGAATAAATCGATGAATAACGGGGATTAAGTGATTAAGTGAATATTTGAGACATTTGCAATCATTCACAGGAAACGCTTCACTTTATTGACACAAATTCTGCCCCAATTATTAAAACCTTTGCTGACAAAGTAAACTTTTTCCTTTGGTATTTTATGCTGCCCCAGCTCTTCTTTATGTTGAAAAAACTCATATGTCACTAGAGTTAATTTTAAAATTTATTTATAAAGCTTAGAAAAAGGTTACCTAGAGACTGGATTAATGTGAATTATAGGAAAAGTAGAAAGTCTAAAAAAAAAGTATATGAAAGGAAGTAGTAATTAAAACAGCATGGTACTGGAATAAAGACAGACCTGCAGATCAGTTGAATAGAGCTGAATATCCTAACACACACATTCAAATTTATGATAATTTAATTTTTGATAGAGGAGCAAGAAATATGAAGTGGAACAAAGAGGATCTCTTCAACAAGTGGTGCTCGGAAAACTGTACATCTACATGTAAAAAACTGAACTCAGACTGTTCTGTAATAACATGCACAAAAGTCAGATCAAAATGAATTAAAGACCTCAATATCAGACCTGAATCCATAACGTACATGGAAGAAAATGTAGGCAGAACCTTGCATGACAGTGAAGCCAAAGGCATCTTCAAACATGAAACACAACTGAGCAAGCAAATGGAAGGAAAGATAAATAAATGGGACCACATTAAATGAAGAAGCTTTTGTACCTTTAAAGAAACAGTGACAAAGATACAAAGCCCATGGAATGATAAAAATAATGGCAAAAATATTGGGTATCTATCCAATATCTATCCACCTGATAAGGGGTTAATATCCAAGATATATAAGGCACTGGTAGAACTTTACAAGAAAAGAACATCCAATCCCATCAAAAAATTGGGAGAAGAAATTTAAAAAAACTTCCTCAAAGAAGAAATTTAAAAGGCCATAAAGGCACATGAAATAGTATTATATATCACTAGTTATCAGAAAGATGCAAATCAGAACAACAATGAGATATCCTCTCACACCACAGAGACTGGCACACATACAAAAGAATAAGAACAACCTATTCTGGTGGTGAAGAATGTACACTGGTGGAGGGATAGATGTTTGATCATTGTATGATTAAAATTTAAACATGAAAACTTTGTAACTGTATCTCACAGTGTTGATTCAATAACAAAAAAGAAAAGAAAGAAAGAAAAAAGAAAAAAACAAGTGATGCTGGTGTGGATGTAAAGAAAAAAGGGACTCTCATTCATTATTGGTGGAAATGCCAACTGGTCCACCCTTTTTGGAAAACTATATAGCTATACCTCAAAAAACTAGAAATTGAGCTCCCATATGACCCAGCAATACCACTTTGGGAATATATCTTGGAGGCTCAAAAACACACAGCAGCAATGCCATCTGCCCTTTTATTGTTCATTACAGCACTATTCACAATAGCTAGAATAGAGTGTCCGAGAACAAACAACTGGATAAATAAACTATGTACATCTACACAATGGAATACTATGCAGCTATTAATAAAAATGAAGTCATGAAATGATTTATAAATGGATGGACGTGAAGAGTGTCATGCTGAGTGAAATGAGTCAGGAGAGGTACAGATATAGAATGAATGCACTCATTTGTGGAATATAAAAAAATGTATAAGACTAATATACAAGGCCAGGAAAAGCAGGGACCAAAAGGACTGGTCCAGGTTGGAAGCTTGCCACAAGTGTGTGGGGCAAAGGGTAGTTAGGATGTAAAAAGGACAAGTATGACAATAATAGTTAGAAATAATAACTCTGGATGAGAACTGAGTATTGAAAGTAGGTAATATACATGATAACCTTTCAGTATCTGTATTGCAAACCACAATGCCCAAAAGGGGTTGGGGGTGGGAGAGAGAAAGAGAGAGAGAGAGAGAGAGAGAGAGAGAGAGAGAGAGAAGAAAAGTGCTTGCCATAGAAGGAGGTGGAGTGGGGGATGCAGAAGGGAAACTGAGTACACTGGTGGTGGCGAATGTGTTGGGTTATTATATGACTGAAACACATTCATGAACAACTTTGTAACTGTGTATTTCACTGTGGTTCATTAAAAATCATGTATGTGTGTTGGGGGCATTATAAATTAAGCTCAGAAAAACATGCACATAGACAGACAGATAGATAGATAGATAGATAGATAGATAGATAGATAGATAGATAGATGACTGAAAAATCACGTCCCAAGAATTTATTTATTTTTTTTGCAGGGAGATATATCCTATAGTGCTCAGGTCTTACAACTGGACCTATGCTCAGGGATTCCTCCTGGTTGTGCTCAGGTAATAATATACAGTGTCAGGGACTGAACCTGGGTCAGTTTTATGCAAGAAAAGCACCTTGATCTCTGTATGATCTCTCCGACACTTCAAATATTTTAAATTCGATTTTGAAATACTGAAATAAATGAAAACAACTTATTTACTTTGTTTTCGGATATCAAACACTTTGTATCTCATTCCTTTGGTTTCTTTATAAGTAGAAAAAAAGGATTAAAATTATTCTTGGAAGATAATTAATGAGTCTTTTAGTATAATTACTTCTACTATGAGATGTATAATTTTCTTTGCATTTTATTTCAAAATTAAGTAAAGATCTGAACTGCAAGTCTAAATATTGAGGGTGTAAACCCAATAACCCTTCCAATGTCTATAGTTTTAATAGCCATATAGATTCTGCTGTCTCCATTTATTCAAGTTTGGCTCTGATTTAAGGTTAAGAATACCATAAATATCTATGCATTAGCTATAATTTATGGATCAGTATCAGGAAATCAAGAATTTTAAGGAAGAAACATCTCAAGGAACATCCACTAACAAGTCTGTTTGCCAATCAGACGCTTTCAATTAATTTGGATAATGGACATTATAAAAGTGCATGAAAATTCCTTCATCAAGGAATTTCAGGCAAATATTGACTGGGATGGAGGAACTCGTCAACAATTGACTCCAAGAAAGAAGATAGACATGACACGGTAAGGAAGAATCACAATTCAATTTTGTGTTCTCTAACTCATGAAGTGTGCTCTTGTAAAATAAAGAAACTTATTTTGATCTAACTGTATTTTACTGATTTATTGCAGGAATACACATAGATAAGGAACTATATAGATTTATTACGTTTGGTTTCACTGACGGAAGTGAATGCAGGGATCCATAGGCTGGATTTTGAATTTTTTTTAAATTTTTATTAGTAAAACACCATGAGGTACAGTTGTAGACTTACAAATGCTTGGGTTTCAGTTATACAATGATTGAGTACCCATCCCTCCACCAGTGCCCATTATCCACAACTAAGATAAGGGGCCGCCCCTTGGCGGGGGTCACACCCACCAACTGGCCCCCTGGCGCCGTGTAATCCCATCAACGGCCAAGACTCAGAGACTATAAAAACCAGCTCCCGGAAGAAGAACAGTGCAGTCTCCTGCCCCCGCTCCTGACTGTCCTCACCGCTGGGGCCCCTTGGAGGGGAGCGGGTTGAGCTTTCCTCCCCACCCCAACCAGGGCTCCGGCAGCCAAAGACCTCCAGGACCAGCCACCACCATGCTGAGACCACTCTCCGCACACATGAAGGTACTGGCAGAGGGACAAAGTCACGCAGGTTCCGGGGCCGAGATCTCCAAGCCTACTTGGATTTGGGCCGAGCATCCTCCACCCAGATCCTCCTCTAGTAGGCGGGGGTCACACCCACCAACTGGCCCCCTGGCGCACCATGTAATCCCATCAGCGGCCAAGACTCAGAGACTATAAAAACCAGCTCCCGGAAGAATAGTGCAGTCTCCTGCCCCAGAGCCTGACTGTCCTCGCCGCATTTGCGGCCGCGCGACATCCTATTATGACATCTTATTATCTCATTCCTACTTTGGACAAACTGGCAGGGTACCGAATGTAGCCTGCCCACACAGCAGAGTCCGGCAAACTCCCTGTGGTGTACCCAATATGCCAAATACCAGTAACAATGATGGGTCTCATTCTCCTAAAGAGCCTTGAATATAATCTCAGGGCTAGGATGAAGGAGACGTTACTGGGGCCTGCTCGAGGCAATCGACGATTAACAGGATGATTTGTGATTTGTGTGATTGTGAAGGTAAAAGATCAAAAGGAGAAGATGATTTGGAATTGGTTGACATTTTGAGGGCAGGGCCAATACAAGTGAGGCTGTGAGAAAGGAAGCACTGTAAGGTAAAGGTAAAGGCCCTCCCGTTGATCGTCGATTTGCTCGAGCGGGCCCAGTAACGTCTCCATTGGAGACTTTGTTGTTACTGTGTCTGGCATATCCAATACTCTCGGTAGCTTGCCGGGCTCCCCGAGAGGGGCGGAGGAAAATATATAGTAGTGGTGATAGTGACAGTTGTGGCAATGGTAGAAATGGGGAACTGGGGTAGTGGGATAGTGGTAACAGCAGCAAAGAGTAGGAGTAGTTTCATAGGACTGCAGAACTTAGGGGCTTCTGCCATGTCGAGAATCATAGTCAGGACCTTTCACGTACCAGGCATGTGCTTAAACACGTGACCTATCTTTATGGCACTTTTTCAATTCCACTTTTATTTGTGATAGAAAAGGTGGTTGTCTCACCTTTAAAATAGCAAACTAAGACAAAAAATAAAATTAAAAAATAAAATTTAAAGATAAACAAAATAGCAAAATAAACCACATTCTTTACCCCCAATATATAGTCCATCCCCTGTTTCCATACATTGGTCTAGAAGTGCAAAATTTTGAGGCAGTGACTTTGTATTTTCTTAGTCTTTACATTCTCTCATAGTGTCTGTGGTGCTGGGAATAATGCAGAGATAGAGTGGTCAGTACCACTGACCAGCCCACTTTGGAATTAGATTCAGAACCTATTTCTATGCATACCGTGGATTGTGTCGGTATTTGACCTTCTGCTCCAGTTATGCCCTCCTAAATGTTTTGCCTGTGGCTGAGGTCATCCTAGATGCTTCTCATTCTACTTTTCTCTTGTGTGTATTTGAATCAGGGAATTGCTAACTACTACCACCACACTGCCCCACTGAATCCCTAGTTTTGATTCTGCCCCTCCCCCCGGCTAAAAATCACAATGTAATTTCCCACAGATGTTATAGATCCTTGCCACAGGAAGATATAGAATTGCTTCAATAAAGTAATTATTGCATTTTACAATCAGGTCAGCTATTTTTCCAACATAGATGCATTTAATAGATTTGAACCACAAGCTCTAAAAGTGAACCATACTGTCTCTTTTGATCTGAAATGAATCAATCATGCTTCAAGATAAGGTAAGCAAAATCTATTCAGGTCATTCTTAGAATGTAGTCACTTAGTTCTAGAATATCAGAAACATTCACTGACAGAGATGGGAAAGAAAGCAAGATCAAAAAGTAGAAATTGGACCCAGCTGTATGAATGACCAAAAGGGCTATGCTTAATACACTGAAGCCAAAGGGTAAGATATGGTCATGGTTTTCATGGGAACTCATATCATGAGTTTGGACGCATCCATAGTGACACAGATGACAGGTGGGCTTGGAAGTACATTTAGCATCTCTAGCAAAGAACCTTGCAAATAATGATATGTGAGGGACAGGGATGCAGACCCCAGTTCCTCGAGTGAAAATTTGACAAGTACAAAGCAGTGCATTGGGGGTGGGGGATGGGGAAGTGATGGGAGGGAATCTGAGGACACTGGTGCTGGGAAATGTACACTGGTATAGGGATGTGTGTTGGAATACTGTATGATGAAATCTAATCATGAACACCTTTGCAAGGATCTATCTCACAGTGATTCAATCAAAAAAAAAAAAAAGCAGAGCATCAGAGTTGTCCAGAAGCCCTAGAATCAAGATAAGTACTGAAGTGCTAGAAGGCACACCAAGTTGTGTTCTACAAACATACTGAGCAGTTGAGTTGGGGCTAGAGGAAGTGTGTATCTCAGCAAGCAGGGAGTCAGTGGCAAACTTCCCCTTAGTCACACCAGGAATAGGCATCAACACTAAAAACACCCATTGACTCCAAGACTTGGGCATCAACTCTTCTTTCCTGGCCAGATTATGGTTGCAAATGCTTAGCACAGGGGGAGGTGGTTCAGACGGTTGGACAGCATGCTGGAATGGAGATGCCCTGGTTTTAATTCCCAGCAGCACACAATTCCCTGAACACGACTAGGGTGGCCCTAGTGGATTCAAGCCTTACTCAGCCTGGCACCAGACTGAGCATTACAGGAGACCCCTGATCTCTGCTTGTCATACCCATCCCCCAGTCCAAAATGAAAAAGCAATAATAATTACTACATCTATGTAATCGCAATGAATTAAGAACAAGATAGCCTTAGTCTGCAGATAGAAAATTTGAGCATTTATGTGTGATAGAAAGCAAGGTTTGTCACTTCTGTACTTTCACCTTTCCTTAAAGTAGATTTCAAAGCTTTTAGCAGGGATGTCAACTTTGCAGTTTAAGGATCTAGTTCTTATCTGAGGCTCAATTGTTCCCACCAAGCCTCCCACGGGGTGTCATGGGGATTTGTGTGCAGGGAGAAGATTCATGGATATTTGGGTAGTACTGATGAACAAAGGCTTATGGCAGTGGACATAACCATATATCCAGGATTATAACCAGGGTTCCCTTCTCTGTCAAGTTTTTTCTAACTCCTCAGGCAGGTATCTAGACTTACAAATTCTCAGATCTGTGGAGAGTCAGGTCAGTCAAATAAGGCTTATCTCCCATAGGTTTTGACATGCAAACTTAGACAATCAGGATCATAATCATGACTATCCTGTTGTTCGTCAATTGCCTCGAGCAGCCCCCAGCAATGTCTCCTTCATCCTAGCCCTGAGATTTTTTAAAAAGCGCCATATTCAAGGCTCTTTCAGGGTTAGGAGAATGAGACCCATCATTGTTACTGGTAGGCATATTGGGTACTCCACGGGTAGTTTGCCAGACTCTGCTGTGTGGGCAGGCTACATTCAGTAACCTGCCACTTTGTCCAAAGTAAGAATGAGATAATAAGATGTCGCGCTTCTGGGAGCTGGGTTTTATAGTCTCTGGGTCTGAGCCGTTGATGGGATTACACGTGCCAGTACCTTCATGTGGAGAGTGGTCTCAGCATGGTGGTGGCTGGTTCTGGAGGTGTTCGGCTGCCAGAACCCTGGTCGGGGCGGGGAGGGAAACTCAACCCGCCCCCCTCCAAGGGGTCCCGGCGAGGACAGCCAGGCATGGGGGCAGGAGACTCTGCGCTGTTCTCTTCCGGGCGCTGGGTTTTATAGTCTCTGGGTCTTGGCCTTTGATGGGATTACACGCCGCCAGGGGGCCAGTTGGTGGGTGTGACCCCTGCCTACTGCAATATGGAGGATCTGGGTGGAGAATGCTCAGCTCCGATCAGAGCAGGCTTGGAGATCTCAGCCCTGGGACCCGCATGCCTTTGTTCCTCTGCCAGTACCTTCATGCGTGTGGAGAGTGGGCTCAGCATGGTGGTGGCTGGTTCTGGAGGTCTTCGGCTGCCAGAGCCCTGGTCGGGGAGGGGAGGGAAACTCAACCCACTCCCCTCCAAGAGGCCCCATCGAGGACAGCCAGGCGCGGGGGCAGGAGACTCTGCAAACTTAGACACAGGACACAAATCATCAGATGCTCAAAAAAAAAAAAAACACTTTTTCCTTTCAGGGAAATTTCCTCCAGAACTGGAGGATCTCGGTTAATGACTTCTATGATCATTTTTCTTTTTTTTTTTTCATTTTTCTTCTCCACCGCCCCCTGCCATTCCCAATTTTATGGCTTTGGTTTATGCCACACATCCTCTTTATTTTCTCTCTTCCCACAGCCTTGTTCTCCCAATAGACCCTGATGACTCATGGAACTCACAGTTCCAAGTATTCACCACCATGAAATTGGTCCTTCTTCTATAACGGGGGATGTTTTATCTTCCAAGATTCACTGGAAGTAAGAAGTATTTTCATTCTCTCTTCATGTGCAGCCAAGAAATAGAGGAAATTCCATGAGGACAAAAATAGTCTGTCATGTTATGTCAAATACTGCCTGATTTTTTATATACTATTGCCTTCACACTCTGCACTATGAGGCCTTCATTTTCAGAGCTTATAATCTAGCATAGAGATGGCAACAGAAAACATTGTTATATTGTATAGAATGAACAATACTATATTTGATGTAAAAATGTATTAATATTTAATGTTCTTGTGAAAAAGAGATATTATGTATATTTTTGTGGAAGAGGTCAAATATGAGTGAGGTTTTGAGCCTAGAAATGTTTTCACTAGTAGAAAAAGAGAAAATGAGAATAAGTAAAAATTTAAGGAAAAATAGTTTATTAGAGGCCTTGAGTGGCAATCATGTTTGGTCTATAGACTACTTTTAGCATGCTTCTCCCACCCTGGGAGGGTCTCACAACACCCTTTATTTGGTGCTCTCTTCTCTATCTGAGCTTCCTTTTCACCTAGCACATGTGGCTGGCCCAAGGCCTCTCTTGCAAAACACAGTACCCAAAAGAAGAGAGAGAGAACAAGGGGGAATGCCCTGCCACAGAGGCAGAGTGGGACAAGGGTGATGGGGGGTGGGAGGGATGCTGGGACCGTGGTGGTGGAGGATGGGCACTGGTGGAGGGATGGGTACTTGATCGTTGTATAACTGAAACCCAAGCACAAAAGTTTATAAGTCTATAACTGTACCTCATGGTGTTTCACTAATAAAAAAATGAATCTTTAAAAAAATAGTTTATTAGAAAGGCAAAGGGAAGCTTTGCCTTATTAAAAGAAGCTTGAATATGGGAAAATTTGAGTTTGCTGGATATTTTTTTAAAGAGGAATTGCACAGAACTTTGAAACCAGAGACATAAATTTAGACTTGTGATGTAAATATGTGGTCAGTCAAATGTTGAGCAGATCTGAGGAAGGACTGGTGCCAGGAAGGAAAGCATCTAGGATGGTATTACAGAAATCCTGGAGGAGGAACTTGGAAATACATGGCGCCTGCAAGGTCAAAAACTCATGACAGTGTCCTGAGTGTTTTTTTTCCATTCCAGAGAATAACTTTTTACATTGAAATACGGATGTGCTATTTTTCTTAAAATCCTATTCAAAAAGTCATTTTCCATGAGAGAGAGAAATCAAACTCAAAATGGGTGAAATTGGGGCCAAAGTCCACCAACATGTCCTTGTAATGTATTTCCTTGGCCTCTTTCTCTGTGAACCTAAAACTTCTCCTCCATATACATATGTATATGCATGAATATTATCATCCCACAACAACAGGTTGGAGGATAATACATTGCTAAAATGTTCTAGCAAGTCAACTGAACACAGAAATAGTGAAATAATTGCTACGGACGCCCACTCAAAAATCATATTAAGTGAGGTACTGCATTTGGAACCCTAAAGTCTCAACAAGAAAAGGCAGATGGGGAAAATAAATGAATAAGTTGTTTTGATAGGCTCCTGTAACATTAACATAACGTTAAATAGTTAACATGGCAATTTCAGATACAAAGAACAGCATAACAAACACAAGGAAAGGTGTGAAGATGAGTAAACAAGTGTAGAGTAAGCAAGAACAAACAGCATTCAGCCTCCATTGCCAAGGCACTTTTTGCCTTTCCCTTGCTTTTCTCCTATCTACCTTTAGACTGCAGCAAGAGAGAGAACTGTAATTGTGAACCATACGGTGTCAAATTATGCCATTTCCATGTTAAAGACCCTTTAAATGTTTCCCATGGCTTTCACGATGAAGCAAAAACTTTGAACATGATTGTCTGATTTCCAAAGCTTTTTACGATTGGCTTAATAGTGAATAATCCACTTGATTCTGACTGACCTCCCCAGATCATGTCCCTTCTTCATTTCTTCCCCAACTCTTCCTGCTCTCCTCACACCTACACATCTGCTTTTTCACTTTGTTTCCATTATTTCTATGCTCAGCCCTCTTTACCTTGCTTCAGCTTCTCTGACTTTCCATCTTTCTCTATGTTAAAGTCTTTGCATCTACTAACCCTTCCAGCTGGCATATCTTCATCCTGTCTTCACCTGGCCAATGCTACTCATCCTTTACATCTTCATTTCAGTAAGACCCTTTCCAGCCCTGACTATCATGTGATTCATTTTAACTTTTGTAACGCCAAAAAATTCAAATGCCCTTTCCCCTCACCAGTTTGAGGTGCAGCAAGGTGACAATCAGCATCCAGTGTAGGGTCTACGACATAGTAAGCACACAACAAATATCAGATGGATGGAAAGAGGTAGCATGAGCAATATTTCAAAAGAATGACTCCCTTCGTGTAGATTTTTACTCATCCTAAGAAAAGTGAGAAGTGAGAGCAGTTGATTGAATCAACAGGCATTTCTGGAATTACTGAAAAGTAAAGAAAATGCAGTAAAAATAGTTTTGAAATATTAGTGATATGGCAGGTGAGATCAAATGTTTTGTAGATGAGAGATAGAACTCAGTAGGCTGAGTGCATGCTTTGCACGTGTGAGGCCTGAAAGGCCTGGCTTGATCTGGGCTCATGGATGTGGTTACTGGAGCACAGGTGACATGGGATTGGTCTTGGGACACCTATCTTTTATTTATTTATGTTTTGGCTTTTTGGGTCACACCCAGCAATGCACAGGGATTACTCTTGTCTCCGTTCTCAAGAATTACTCCTGACAGTGTTCAGGGGACCATATGAGGTGCTGGGGATGGAACCTGGGTCAGCCGTGTGCCAGGCAAATGCCCTACCCACTGTATATGGCTCCAGCCTCCAAGGTACACCTATCTTAAAGTCCTCCCTGGACACTCTCAGGTGAGGACCCCAAACAAAGCAGACAATACAAAGGGGAAACAATTAAACTTGATTTCATGTGAGAGAAAACCTAAGATATAGATGACTCAAAACCACAGGATATATTTCTTTCATTACAAGAGAAAAGCAGTCAGGGTTGAGATAATTCCTTGTCATTTTCAAGGACTAGGTACCCTCAACCACTGCACTAACATCTCTGTGATGCTTCCTCTTCCTCTTCCTTGCAATGTGTGTAGCATACCTCCATGTAGACAGATATCTAGAGGAATGAGCGATTTCCCCTCACCTGAGAGCATAACCCTCAAATCATATATACACACAAATAGATCCCATATTCAGAGCTTAGTCACATAACCATGCTGAGCTCAACAAACAGACTGGGAATATGGTACTTTAACTGGTACATAAGAGAACCTTAAATCCTGTTACAAAGGAAGAATAGAGTTGTGCTTTACACAGAGGTTTTCTGCAATACTAACAACTTCCTACACCAGCAACTCTCTGATTCTTTCTGCAAATCTACAATAAAGGAAGGACTCTAGAGCTTTAAAATTGACATCACTCTCAATTGCTATGCTATAAGGAGCAAAACAAGGCAAAAAATAAAAATGAAAAGAGCACAATAAACAACAGAATGGTGAATAAAATGCTGACATACAGAATACCATAAAAATAGGAAATGTTTTACTTCAAAATCTACACTCACCCACAAACACACCTCCTTCAAATTTAGTAGCATCAAACAAAAACAAAGTTATGCTTTGCTGAGATTTTCAAGTCAACAAGAAGAATGCCAGAATTCTGAAGGGCTGGGACTTGATCCATGGCATTGCAAGGTCAGCTAAAACACCAGAATAAACTGTGAATTCAAATGAGTTTATGCTGCTGAGAAATGTTTGGGGGATTATTTCCCAGAAAAGAAAAGCACTGAGGAGTCAAGTTATCTTCTTTCCTTTCTGTACTAACTTAGCTCTGAAGCTGGCCTGGCAGCTGGACTGATTGAGTTCTATCATACATTAATGGAATGGATGACAGAGTGTCAGCAACTAGGGTGTCATATGTGCGGCATCGCTGGGGCCAGAGGTCTGGGAGATGGAGTGTGATCGTACCATCTGTCACCCGAGGCAAGATGTTCTCCAACCTGAGACTGTGCAAGACACCTAGGTCTCCACCTGATGTTCGACAGCCTGTTTCTTTATTTAAAAGAAAAATAACTAGGGCTGGGTGCCAGGGAGGAGGCATTGGCTCCCCACCATCAACAGCAGGAAAGCTCATTAGCTTAATCTTCAAGCACTTGCGATTGAAAACAAGGCAGCTCCAGAGAGAACAAGCTAAGGCCACGCCTCACCTCCTTCATTTCCACTGGTTTCAGAAAAGCAGAGCTGAGAACCCTAGCTTGGTTCTAAGGATTTCTCTGCCCTGTATCTATTCACATCCTGCCCTTCGAATTTACGAGCATGAGATGATGATGCTTCCTTGATCACTAGAGCTGAGACCTCCTTCCTCCCATGAATTTTAAGCAATGGTTCTATACTGTCTTCTTATCATTAAATCTTCCCACCTTGCACAATTCTGGTAATTTTATGTGCATCTCCTTTCTTTACTATTCAAGATTATTTATAGTTATTTATAAACTCTACAGAACCAGCATGCATTTAGCATATAGCAATTGTTTATTTCAGAGAAATATAAAGGAGGTTTCATATACTATAACATTTTATACCTGCCTACTTCAATCGATGACCACAAAAATCTGCTGCTGACCAAGAGGGAAAGATCTTGCAGTGACAGGTGGTTTATATGCAGGCTAGTTCTGGGGACTCTGGGTAATCCTTCCTTTCCAAGCACCTCCTTTATCCCATAAAGGAGCAAAGCAAGATTTAACCAGAAATAAAGGGCTCCCAGCATTCATATCAGTTGATATTGTCACATTCTTGCAATTTATTAGCATTTCAGACTGCCCTCTTCAATGAATGACCCTGACTTAATTCAACCAATCACGTTCAATAGTCTTAAAGCTACCATGATGTAACACTAGGCTCCCCTAGTGCATAGAGCATATTTTCCTCGTCAGCAATATGCCAGCATCTAAATTTAACCCTTCGTTTTCTTGCCTCCAAAGCCTTTAGTCTTGGTAGGAAATAAGATCAGTTCTTCAGATTCAATTTTTAGCAAGTTTATATCTTACTGATTGCAGATGATCCAAGGGCAGGATTTTTGAACTAACTTTTGGGGGAGATTAAGGAAAGGAGCAGTTGTCATAAGTGTATTGGAAAATATTGTCATTGTCTCTGAAGATTTCAGTGGGATGCTTCTTTGCGAGGATTTATGTAGCATAATGAACTAAGTTTGCCCGAACGCAGGTGGCCCGGTTGAAATGAAACATTAACTGGCAAGAGCTCTTCTTTCTGTTCAGTGACATTCTGTTGCTCATCTGTACAGGGAGAGTTGTGGTTTCCTCAGATGGGCCAGCATGTTTACACCTCTCTAAAATAAGGCTCTTTAGACACCGCCAACAGAAACGGTTTAAAGACACATGCTGGACCATGGGTCTGAATTTTCAAGCATCTCACCAGCAAGGACGGCCTGCCTTATAGTTTGCTGGGGTCCAGCTGCTCCTTGAGGGGGAATTTTCAGTGAATAGGTGGGGCAATATATTTTTCAGTTTCATTATCTTGGTCTTTCCAATGCCAACAGATTAAATAGCCTGCTGCTAATTTAGAAATTGACTAATTGATTGAAGCTAACCTTGACCAAGCTCAGTTTGCAAAGCCAAAATTCATCTACTATTATTTTTTATTTTCCCACATTCAAAAGTGGGTCCATCTGTTTTTAGACACATACTACTTTGGGATGAGGGCTGTTTATTGGAGAATGAGATAAAATAGATGTGAAGTAAACTATACTAAATTACTAAAGCTATCTTTTACAATTGGAATACTTGAGAGATTAAAAGAGCATCCTGCGGAAAAGGGTTCTGTTTTTACCATAGATGTGTAAGGACTCATTTGAAGACGTTATAGGGAAAACCCCTTCATAAAACAAGAATAATATAAAACTTTATGAAAGTTACCCTATACTGGATTGAATAAGCAGCAAACTGAAGCAGGGGCCCACGAAGGTTTGGTGAGGGTTTGTATGTAAACAGCCACATAGGAAAGACTCCTTGTGTTGAAAAAGTATTGACCTTAAAACTAAACACAGCCACACCTTATCTCATTAAACATGCGGATATGATTGGACACAGGCTTGATTAACTTAATTGTGATTTTAACAAATACTATCAATTCAGCATTACTGTTAGTTAATATACTATCTTATAAGGAAAAAATTCAATGGTCAGTATTTATAGATTGTTCACTTCATATTTCCCAGTATTCTTTATATTTAAAATGTTATGTTCTGTGATTTTGAAATCAGTGACTCATAAATATTTGGCTTTTTAAGTAGAACTAGTCAATAAAGAACCAAGGATTTTAACTTGGTTCAGAGCCTGTGGCTCTGAAGTCTATACTTTTATGGCTTCCTTACAAAGTCCTGTAGAAACATTTTTCCATTCCAGAAGAGAATTTCCCTAGCCTTTGAAGAAATTATCTTCTATGAGATTGAACATAATTCTTTAATAAGGACTTATTTGGTATCAAATATTAATAGCAGTGGAAGAGAGCTACATGAAAATGCATAAATTTAGGGGTTAGGATATGACTTAGTCAAAGAACACTTACCTTGCATGTGTGAAACCATGTGTTTAATTCCTGCCAATAAAAGAAAATATATGTTGTTGGTTCTTAAGCTCAAAGAAGCTCATTGGACTGGAAGCAAGTTCAGCCAGTGTCCATATAAGCCAAATATAGATGAATGACATTTTGAAGTCAATACCTGATGTAGATAATATTTTTAAATAAATTTTATAATAAACTGAAACTTAAAACATGTGACCAACACAGACTAAAGCTCAAAGAATCAGAGCACAGAAAACCCAGTATTCATTCTTGACACTGCATAGTTCCCAGAGCACTACCAGGAATAATCCCTGAAAACTAACCTAAAAGAAGTTCTGGAGTATCAGGAACTTTCATTCTGTGTTGTGTGACCCAACACTAATAAACAACAACAACAACAACAACAACAAAACCAGAAAAAATGCAACCAAATATTCTAGGAGCATAAATAAAGAGAAAAACTAAGGTTTGCATCTAGCACTGATATTAGGGACTGTGTTAAATCTGTGTCACCGAATTATCAAAAGACAATACAAGCAAGGAAATTTCTCCATTTAGAAAATCATTGTGTTTCTTCTGGGCATCACTGTAATAGGTTCTCTGTGGCTTTGTGTCATGGGGCAATCTGTTACGTAACAGATCGATTTGACTTTCAGTGAATCAATCTCTCAATAGAACGTGAGGGAGACTTGTTAAATTTACTTACTGTTCTTCATGCTTGCCTTTATTAAGAACTAGCAGACTTACCATTCTTCAGACTTCTCAATATCCCAGCAAGGAGGATGGATAGAAATCATCTCACTTCAGTGGTGAGAACTGGAAATTCAGCATACTTGAATGACTTGCTTAAGAACTTAAAGCAAAGAAAGGGTGTCCCATGCAGATACCTCCAGTCATAAAGTCTTTTTGAACATCATTATACCAAGATCCAGGTAATCAGTGATGCTGAAGGAACAAAAGAGAACATTGTCCATTGCCTTTTTTCTTTGTGTCTGAGTTTCTCAAGCTTCCCACTATTGATTGAGTGTCCTTTTGGTTTGAGGATTCTAAGACTTGAGCAGGGAGTATGTATGTTCATCCCTGTATCACCCATGGGCTCTCTGGCTTGAACTCCAACCTTGCCTCAGGAGTCTAATGGCCCCGGAATCTGTTCTTCTGTCCATATGTCAGTGGCTCTAATGCTCCCACAACCTGGCTAGAACCTGCGTTATCCTAGCCTGTTGGCCTTCCGTGCCAATTGTCTGAAAAATGCAGCCTTTCCATTGTGATTTAGTGTTAGGAGCAATGTACCGGGTTCCTTTAACAAAATAAAACTTGGGATTGGCACTTAGATAGCACAGCAGTAGGGCAGTTGCCTTGCACACGGCCAAGCTGGGTTCGAGTCCTTTGTCCTTCTCAGAGAGCCAGGCAAGCTACCAAGAGTATTCCATCAGTACGGCAGAACATGGCAAGCTCCCCTTGGTGTATTCTATATGCCCCAAACAGTAACAAGTCTCACGATGGAGACATTACTGGTGCCTGCTCAAGCAAATCAATGAACAATGGGAGGACGTGCTACAGTGCTTTATATTTTTTATTTTTTAAAAATCAGATGCTTTTGGTTTTGTTCATTACATCCTATTACCAGTTGCAATCTGAAGTCACCCCTCATAGAATTGCTTTTCTCTGGAGGCAAACATATTTTCTTCAAGTCAGGATCTAGACACAAAAGTTTAATTATTATATTTGAGTTTGCTTCTCTAGAGCATAATGCACCTCTCCTCAGAGTGGCCTCTGTGTGTCTGAGTGTGTGTAAATGTGAGAAGATGAGGTGAAATCTGTGTGGCTCACATTAATTCTCCTGTGAGAAAGTTCTCCGATACCAAAGGGATTATAGGACTCACACCTGCAAAAAGGACAGCAACAAGCTTTCGTGTTTTAATGAAATGTGTTCTACTAAATGCGTTAAATTTAGGCAAAAGTAATTAGTGTTTTGTACCTTTCCATTGTTATCTATGAATTTATTTTGGTTTGGACGACACACCTGGCAGCGCTCGGAGCTTACTCCTGGTTCTGTGCTCAGAGACCACTCCAGGTGGTGCTTAAGGCACTGGGGATCAAATTCAGCTGGATCTCCAACAAAACAAGCATCCCACCTGCTGTACTATCTCTCTGGCCTCCCTCTATTTTTTTCAATCTAATTTAAAGATGAGCACATATAATAAGTTTTGGAAAATGTTGCAATGGAGCTCATGAAACTGCTTTATTCAACAATGTGTGGATATGAAACAACGTTCTCTTGGGTGTATAAATAAAGCTGATTCCGTACAAAGAAGCTCTGAGTCCCCTTACTCTAACCTCTACCCTCTCCTTAATGGTTTTATTTTTGTATTCATCCCTCAAAATCCATATTCATTATTCCCCACATATGCCATCATTGAAAAAAGAGAGAGAAAGAAAAGAAAGAAAGAAAAGGAGCAAGGAAGGAAGGAAGGAAGGAAGGAAGGAAGGAGGAAGGAGGGAGAGGGAGGGAGGGAGGGAGGGAGGAATAAAGAAAGTAAGGAAGGAAGGAGGAAGGAAGGAAGGAAGGAAGGAAAAGAAGGAAGGAAGGAAGGAAGGAAGGAAGGAAGGAAGGAAGGAAGGAAGGAAGGAAGAAGGGATGGAGGGAAGCAAGCAAGCAAGCAAGCAAGCAAGAAAGAAAGAAAGAAAGAAGGGAGGGAGGGAGGGAGGGAGGGAGGGAGGGAGGGAGGGAGGGAGGAAGGAAAGAAAGAAAGAAAGAAAGAAAGAAAGGAAGGAAGGAAGGAAGAAGGGAGGGAGGGAGGGAGGAAGGGAGGGAGGGAGGGAGGAAAGAAAGAAAGAAAGAAAGAAAGAAAGAAAGAAAGAAAGAAAGAAAGAAAGAAAGGAGGAATAAAGGAAGGAAGGAAGGAAGGAAGGAAGGAAGGAAGGAAGGAAGGAAGGAAGGAGGGAGGGAGGGAGGGAGGGGGAGGGAGGGAGAAAGGAAGGAAAGAAAGAAAGAAAGAAAGAAAGAAAGAAAGAAAGACTGAGAAAATTAAATTTTCTCACACTTCCTGCCTGCCTCATACTTTCAACATGGGCTTTAAAGTTAAACCTTTCTGAGATCAATCTCAGTTGTCCAGTCTGTTATTGGCTATTGAACTGCAGTGGTTACTTGAATTTCCCACCTAATCTTAAAGTGTGAAATGGATAAATAAACCCCTACTTTATGTTCTTTTATTTTCTGGAAATCAGTGAGAACAAAGTTGACAGCAGGACCACTCCTGTTCTTCAGACTATCATAGTATCTGACATGGTATCATCTTCCAATAGTAACTCAGGGTAAACCCATGTCTATGTAATGTTCCTCACAGGATTAAGGTCAGAATATCTCCTGCCCTGAAATTGAGTGCTGGTATTGATGTCGGTGGGCTCCATGGGTGGCTCATGTGAAGCGGGAGGAGAAAGATGGTCACTTTCTACCGATCCGCCTCTGCCATCTGGGCCCCAGGGTTACTCGCAGAAAAGAATTTCAGGAGTAGACAAGAGGTTAAGTAAAACAGATTTTATGTGAAGGGCTTTTGAAGGTGTGGAGAGGGAGAAAATGAGAGAGACAGACAGACAGACAGACAGACAGACAGACAGACAGACAGACAGACAGAGACAGAGACTGAAACATGCTCAAGAGAGAACGCAGGCTTCTCCAAAGACAAAGGGAGCCTCTCTGCACATCCCAGCATTAGTTAGACATAAAAGCATGAAAGTACACATCTCAAGAGGGGAGATGCAGGTGATACATGTACTCGGGAGCTACATGTGCTCAGCCACATGGGCACAAGCAGCACATGGGCTTGGGCAGCATATGCACATCCTTCCATTGTTCAAGGTGGCTTTTATAGGGTTTTTCCAACCCACCCCCACTTGGGGCATCCAGCCACATAAGAGTCCATTGCTACAGTTGTTGCCAAGTGGGTAGAATTGGGTGAGGCCCTTGAAATTTCTTTTCCTGACCTTTTGGTCCTGCTGGATCTTTTCTGTGCCGAATAATTAAAATTAATCAGATTAAGGGAGAGGTCAGAGAGCTTTCAAGGAATTTGCTTGATAGGGAGAGTTCAATCGCCTCAGGGTCTGCAGAAGGTCTTATCAGGTCTCTATTTTCTGTATCCACTGGGTGGATCAACCTTAAAACTTTCCTTCCCCCAAATTTTGTTGACCTAAATTTCTTTGCCGAGGGCCTTTCACTATCTACCTGCCTACATCAGTATTAGTCTTATAACTGTCCAGCCTATATGTTTAAGCTATTGCTATATCTTTATTAGCCACTATCACTGTCACTGTCCTCCTATTGTTCATCGATTTGCTTGAGCAGGCACCAGTAACGTCTCCATTGTGAAACTTGTTGTTACTGTTTTTGGCTTATCAAATATGCTACGGGGAGCTTGCCAGGCTTTGCCATACAGACAGGATATTCTTGATAGGTTGCCGGGCTCCCCGAGAGGGATGGAGGAATCGAACCCAGGTCAGCCGTGTACCAGGCAAACGCCCTACGTGCTGTGCTGTCGCTCCAGCCCACACTTCCTAAAAAGAATAGTAAGTCCCTCTATGTACATGCCTTAGATCCCAACATTTCTTAGTGCCTGAGGATCTCAGAGTCCAATAAGTAGCTACTAATTAAAAAGTAAAAGAAGAAAAAAGTGCCAGAAAATGTTCAGGAAGAAATTGTGCTCAGGATTTGCACCGAAGATCTCTATGACAATGGTGTATGCTATCTTTATGACAGCCAGGGCAATCAGAATCTGCTACCAGCTCTCCTTTACTTATTAATAAAGGAAATTTGGAATTTCCAAATTTCCAATCTTGGAAAATGTCCTTACTCTTTCTGTGCCACAGGATTTGCCTTTGTTTAAAGCAATGGCATTCCATGGTTTGTGCTAAAATTAAATGAGGAAGAGAGACAGACATCGAGCTAGGAACAATCCCAGCACTGGTTTCAGAATGCAGCCCTGGAAAAACTCCTCTAAACCAACCTTTCCAAGGTGATGAACGATTATTTGAGCCTCACTTTGCATATGAAGAGGCTGATAAGAAAGGCTATTGCCTATGGCTATGTTTGTCCTCAAAAAGTCAACCAATGATTTCACCCAAGGAAAGGTAAAGGTAAAGGTAAAGGCCCTACCCGTAGATTTGCTTGAGCGGGCCCAGTAACGTCTCCATTGGTGACTTTGTTGTTACTGTGTTTGGCTTATCGAATACTCTCAGTAGCTTGCCAGGCTCTCCGAGAGGGGCAGAGGAATCGAACTCGGGTCGGCCATGTTGGCCGCTTGTAAGGCGAACGCCCTACCGAAGGAATAAGATTTTCAGTTCTGCATCCCTTTCAGCACCCACCACAGGGGTCAGCAGCTTGAGCCTTATTATCTGTTCACTAAATTAAAAAAAAAAAACTAAAGATAAAATAGTGACAATGATCAGTCACAGATCTCTCAGCAGTTTTCAGGATCCATACAGGATACACGAAACATAAAATAGAAAATGTTATAATCTGTATCTTCTAAGAGATTTAAATCTAGTAGTTAAAAGTAGTTATATTCATTGCAGCTTTGGAATTATGATTTAAATATCTCTGTGTCTGGAGCGATAGCACAGCGGTAGAGTGTTTGCCTTGCACTCAGCCAACATGGCCGACTCGAGTTCGATTCCTCTGCCCCTCGCAGAGAGCCCAGCAAGCTACCGAGAGTATCTTGCCCGCACAGCAGAGCCTGGCAAGCTACCCGTGACATATTTGATACGCCAAACACAGTAACAACAAAGTCTCACAATGGAGATGTTACTGGGCCTGCTCAAGAAAATCGATGAACGAGAGGACAGTGCTATCTTTGTGTCAATGTCAATGCCAAGACCTAGGGACTATAAAACCCAACTCTAGGAAGCTATGGTCTAGTTCTCACTCTTGGAGAACCTGACAGGCTACCGAGTATATCCTGCCCACAAGGCAGAGTCTGGCAAGCTCCCCATGGCATTTTCGATATGCCAAAACCCAGTAACAATGATGGGTCTCATTCCCCTGATCCTGAAGGAGCCTCCAATGTGGCACTTGCTAAAATTTCAGGGCTAGGACGAATGGAGATGTTACTAGTGGCTGCTCGAGGAAATCGATGAACAACAAGATGACAGTGATACAGTGATACAGTGTCAATGCCATATATGTGCATAGATCTATACATTATAAGAGATTAAAATATATTTATTTAAACTTATAACATTAATTAATGACTACCATCAAATGTTATGTTAGTGCACAAGACTAAGTGATAGTACAAATGAGTAGGGTGATTGCCTTGTACTTGGCTGACCCAGGTTTATGCCCTAAGCACCACCTCAGGAGTGATCCCTGAGTATAGAGCCAGGAGTAAGCCCTGAGCATCTCTGAGTGCGGTCCCCAAACCAGGAAAAATAACATTGCACAGAATGGGTATTTAAAATTTATATCCCCCTTTTCTCTTTGCATTTGAGAAGATATGGAAATAAAATCAACACATTGAAATGGTTTTATTCCATCTTTCAAGTCACTTGTAAATGTGCTTTCTTTGTGGGAATGCTATTTGTTTATAAACTGAGACATATTAGAGATGATCTTATCCAGTCTGACCAGCTGTTGAGTACATTTCCAGGGCAAAAAGGGGGATTGATGATATTGGTTTTAAAGATAAGTAAAACAGAATGTTGCTGTCCTGTTCTACTTTTTCAAGGCAACCAAAAATACACTAATAAATACATATTTTTTTAAATAAAGTCGTTGTTTAAATAAAACCCAAGTTTTAAGGGTTTGAGTGGTAGGAACTTTATCAGGTAAAGCTCTTTTTTTGCAAGAAGTCAAACTGGGTTCCATCTCAACACCCAATTTGGTCCTCTGAACACTGTCAGAAGTAACCCCTGATGGCAGAGTCAGATGTAAGCCTGGAGCACCATTGGGCATGGCCCAAAAATAAGCAAATCACCAGAAATTTAAGGTTGAAAGTTTATGTTAAGGCTACCATTTTGTCTTTCAGTTAAAATTAATAGTATTGTAAATCTTTTTTTAAGAAACATCATCCCTTATTCCAGTATGATAAGTAGGTTCTACCTTGTTAGAATAAAGAGTTCTCCAATGATTATGTTTATGTCTCGAGTAGAGGCATTTGGGATGTACATCATACCAGAGAACAAAGAAACAGTTCTAAATTCAAGAAGTCACATTTTCTTATATAGCTACCACATATTCATTAAAAATCAGCTCATTTTAAGGTTAATTCAATCTGTTCTACAGTTGCCTGGAATAATAAAATGTTAGTAAATATACACAGATTAATAAATACTTCTTATGAGTATCACAGTCACCCATCACTTTTCTAAAGCAAAAAAAAAAAATGGAGCTTATATCATTTTATTTTTGTGATGCTATCTAAATTCTGGGGGGAAGGTTAAATTATTCTGAAAGCTATGAACCATCTACATATTTATTCTTTTTAAAGGTTCTGTGGTGTGTTAGCATCTGTATTGCCAGAAAACAAAATTTTCTTCAAAGTTATTCTTGGGCAGGCCTGGGACTCAACCCATATGTCTCACAGTTAGTTGCAACTCAAGGCTTTAATTTATGTGACTTTTCCAAACTTGTCTGCAATGTAATTTGATTCAGTGAAGGTGTGGCGCCACCTATTGGTAAACTCTCAGAAGCTCATCTTTCGTTAACAGACTAAAGTACCACCTATTAAACATCTCTCTCTCTCTCTCTCTCTCTCTCTCTCTCTCTCTCTCTCTCTCTCTCCCCCTCTCTCCCCTCCCCTTCACCCCCTTTCTCTTTCTCTCACGCAAGTTTCTTGAGTGTCTTTAATATCCCAGAGTGCATGGGTGAAAATAAGTAAAATATTATTTTGACTTAGTCATTTTCTCTAAAATAACTAAGAAGTCTTTGTTTTACTTAAATCCTGGTCTGGGGGATTTAGCAGAAAAACACAAGCTTTTTTTTCTTTCATTTGTTCTAGTATTCTTCTTAAATATTTCTCTTGGCTTTTCATTTTAAGTTATCACCCCTAGAATAAAATTTAGATCCATAAACCAGATCTGAAGAAATAAAAAAACTGCTGACTGAAAAACAAATTAAAATACATAAAACACTGAGAATCACATTCACTGTTTCCTTCCATGTTTATGTAGGGATGCATGCAATAGGTAAAGACTCAAAATCCCTTGTGACTAGAAGCAGAAGGAAAATTTTACGGTACATTATTCTTGCTAAACAATTATCTTTCAGAACACACCTAGAGGTTATGATAGTCTTAGAACTTGGATCTTTCCTCAAAGCACACTGTCTTTCTTCATTCTGACTTCTTAAACAACTTAACTAGAAGGGCCAAACTTCAGAGAAGCTTAGAGCTTTGTCCTTCTTTTGAAAAAGAAGGCAAATGAACAAAAGTGAAAACGCGATTTCTTTTGGTATGAAATGCTTCACCCATCCCTTCCTATGCCTCATTACAACAGCAACCAAAAAACAACAAAACAAAAACGCAGGGATTGCACAGGAAAGGAAAATTGCTTTCAATAAGTCTGCTCATTTATCTTCCCAAGTGATGGCCTTATCTTCCTTTCTAAAAAATCTTCAGGATAATGAAGAGCAGTTGGGCAGCTACTGATGGTGAAGCTCAGCAGTCAACCACCTTGTAAATTTGAAGCTGTGGTTGTAAAAACGGATTTGTATATCACCAGGAGTGGAGAGTGTGTCTGCCTTGTAAATTTAATTAAACAGCAGGTGCAAAAATCAGGTCATATGGCTTTGATGTGCCCCGTGCGAGGATGACAACTAGACAATGATTCTAATGTGAAGAAATTTGCATACATTTGCATTGGATCGCAGAGAGCACTGCGGCACTCACCCACTTTCATATTTTATTTCTAGGAAGTTGAATAAGATTTGAATGAACGGTTTCTATTTAGACTTTGTGGAAAAATACAAAAAAGATTTTAGCACTGAAACAGACCATGTGGACGGAGGCTAAGATTTCCTGAAGCTCACTTTGCAATGCAACTGCCCTTACTAAAAATTGGACTGTGCCTAGAAATGGAAGAAAACAGAGTGAGGAGGATAGAGAAATATATAAATATATATTATATATATACATATATATACACATATTTTACAGTCTATTTTTTATCTTTCACAAATAGCTTAACATTGGTTGAAATCTTTGTTCTTCAGGATCTACCCAGGAAGTGACGCCACAATTCTTTCATCTCAGAGACAGGCCACGCATTCCAAAATGACAAAGGATGGAAAGGAAATTTCTCACGTATACCAATGGGAGTGCAACATAAGTCCTTTAGCAATGGATTTTCTTGCCTTATTGGATGGATCATGATGTCTTTACTCACAGTGGTCGACCTGCATGTTTGATATAACTGTCGTTCTTAACACTCCTGTAAATACTAGCTGGGGTATTAGCACTGAAAATAATTGCTGCCAGAAATCAGTGATAGAGGCACATCCTCAACAAACTCAGAGATACCACAAATTAGAGCTGAGAATAGAAGGGAAGAATTCCTCCAAGAGAAACACTTGTGCACGTGTGCGCGTGTACACACACACACACACACACACACACACACACACACACATTACTTTGCATCAGTTTTGCTGTTTCAACCTGACATGGGTTCCCTCTTCCCCACCAAGAATTCCTCTATCTCTTTTCCCACAACCACTTCAAATCTCAAAGCAAATCTTTCTGGTTCTATGACAGCTTGGGGTCAAGTTTTCTTCCCCCGTCCTTCCTTCCGCTCAATGGAGTGAATGTGTTCAAAGGATAGCATCTCTGTGTTTTCAACTGGGATCCCCACAAATTTTTGTTTAAGCTATAGCAAGACATATCTGAAGAAAAGATGTAGCTTTAGGTTTCAAGCAAGTTTATTTTAACTATTATTTAGTGAAACTAAATCCTACCATATCTACATTGATTATCTCAGAAAAGTTAACTTGAAATGCACATACAGTACAATACATACACTAATTTATATACTCCTGTAGATAACCTGTTAACAATTCATTGTGTGTCAACATAGCTTAAAATATTACATGCAGAAAATCATCTGTTCTTATCTTTAAGTATGTTTTCTCAGATACCATTTTGCATTCTGATTGCTTAATAGATTATTCATTCTTTATCTTCCCTACTGAGTCGCAAAGTCCATGAGGGCAAGAACTGCTGCCTCTTGTCACTGCTAATGTCCTTCAGTTTCTGTCCAATTGTAGCAGATGATAAATACAAATGACTAAGGAAAATAGATGAAAATAAATGAGGAATAAGTATACATGATCATACTTGATGTACATGGTGTCACTAAGGTACAAAGGAAAGGGCCTAAATTAAATGCTTATTTGGCCTAAATTTAAATGCTTATAGGAGTACCTATCTGATTGGGAGAAGCTGGACCATACTAAAACTCAAGATTCCAGAGTCTAGAATCTGTGGAAGGAAGAATATACACTAGCACACAATGGCTGCTAACTTACAGGTGGCTTTCTGCATATTTCAAAATGCAAACACTTTGCAGATGCAAACACTTTGCAGAGGTCAGAATCCAAACTTTTTCATCTTGACCAAAGTTTCTTTCATTTTTTAAAAAAATATTTCAGCCTTGCAAGGCCAGAACATAGAATAGGGAGGGGTCAGGACACAGGTTTAGGAGGACCAGAGTTTGATTTTCAGTACAAGATGGTCCCCTGAGCACAGTTGGGTTCCCAACTATCCCTGCCACCCAAGAGCCTCAGCCACATTGCATACTTGGACCCTTGGACTGAACACACAGATTGACTGAGAATCCTTGGTGGAACCCCATAACTTTCTGATCACCTCTTGGGCAAGTCCCCACACCAAGACTGTTAGATTACCTTTCTTGTTTACATGAAGACCTTTTGCAATCAATCAACTATTAGACAAAGAAATAACTTATATCCTTACCTTGATCACGATCACGATCATCCTGTTGTTCGTCGATTGTCTCAAGCAGGCACCAGTAACGTCTCCTTCTTCCTAGCCCTGAGATTTTAGAAGAGCCATATTTAATGCTCCTTCAGGGTTAGGAGAATGAGACCCATTATTGTTACTGGTATTTGGCATATTGAGTATGACATGGGAAGTCTGCCAGACTCTGCTGTGCGGGCAGGATACTTTTGGTAGCCTGCCAGGTTCTCCAAAGGAAAAATGAGATAATAAGATGTTGCGTGGCCACATTTGCAGCCACGCACTTCTGGGAGCTGGGTTTTATAGTCTCTGCATCTTGGCCATTGATGGGACCAACCTGGTGCTGGTGGCAGCTGGTGGGTGTGACGCCTACCTACTGGAATATGGGGGATCTAGGTGGAGAAGGCCCAGTCCCAATCCAAGCAGGCTTGGAGATCCCAGCCCTGGGATCCTCATGCCTGGGTTCCTCTGCCAGTTCCTTCATGCATGAGGCTTGTCCGGACGTGTAAAGAGTGGTCTCAGCATGGCCGTGCCTGGCTCCAGAGGTCTTCGGCTGCTGGGGCTCTGCTCGTGGGAGTGGGGGGGAGGGAAACTCAACCTGCTTCCCTCCAAGGGGCCCTGGTGAGGACAGCCAGGCACGGGGACAGGCTTATATATTCTTACCTAAAGTATGAAAAAGACACATGCAAAATAATAAATACCTTGGTCAAACCAACTAGGTAGCCCAAGTTTCTAAATCCAATCTCTGAATTGAAAGTAAATACTATGACATATACTAAATTGCTTGCACAATGAAATAATTATGGAAAACATGATGTTATCAGGTTTTACTATTTTTCTTGTTGGTTGGTTGGTTTAGGGGCTATACCAGGTCATGTTCAGACCCTCCTTCTCAGAGATCAGATTTGTGCTCAGAGATCATTCCTGGCAAGGCTCAATGGATTTGAATTCTGCTTTGCTCCGTGCAAGGCAATCACTTTACCTGCTGTACTATTTATCCATCCATTAATATTTTTTGAGGATATGTTTTTATGCAGCTGGACACAATACAATTAATTCAAGGTTCAAATAATATTTCACTTTTCACAATTCCCTAGTCTTGATAACATTTCATAATTCAAAATTAGGCAGCCAATAAGACACCTTTGAGTTTCAATTTTCTCATCTGTCAAATGGAGGACAGTTGTGAAGATTGTAGTGCATGAAAAAATTTTGTAAGAAGCATTCAGGAGTGCTCAGAACAGGCTTTCCTTTAAGCCTTCACGGACAGCATCATGCCTAGTGAATAGTAGGTATATAATGAATTAATGAATAATAGAATGTGCATCCTCAAATTCTTAATACATTTCATTTCCTTTGGCACAGATTGGTAAGACCCCTTGACTTTCATTTCAGATGGTGTAATTGAATCCAAGCTGTGTTCTTTCTCTCCACTTGCATCAATCCCTTTTTACAGGTCGACATTCCCAATTATATTAGGTCACCTGATGCTTCCAAGGGCTCTCAGGAGGCCAGAGTGACATCTGGAAAGCCCTTGAAAATGTTTCTTACATCCAGGCCCTCTCCACTGTCACAATGGAGAAAATATGTATTGTGAATCACACATATTGAAGGTAGCTGCACAATTTTTTTCAGTCGATGCTCAGACAATTATGAGAGTTTTTAGCAAGCCAGGTCTTAATGAGCTGAAAAGCCAGGGCATTTCTAGGGTAAAGATGGATTTTTTGAAGAGAGTCCGATACCCTAAGGTTTTCTGCTAGTCTTGCAACACTAACACTATTCTCAGACTTCCTCACCAAATGCTTGCTTTGACAGCCACATTTTTCAAGATAAGTCATATCTTCCCACCACGTTAGCATTCAACCTTTCCTTTAATCTGCTTTTAGAAGTTTCCTAAGAAACATAAATTTATACTTACTATGCAGATTCCTTTGATTCAAGGTGACTATTATCCTTTTTTATTCTTCAAAAAATCCTTTGTTTTTCCACTTGGGTTTCTCAAGGAGTCTTTTCCAGGCAAATAGTCATCCAGACAGCTGGGATTCACTGCCCTGTAACTCTGATGGACGGTTTCAGTCTATGAAACCACATTTGCTGTGTTTGAGACATTTAAAATGAAACTTACACTTAACAGTCATTTTTTATATTTGTTCATAATTAGGACTTCAAAGGCAGCTTTTATAATCACCAGCTCACTTTATAATTAAAGCTCTTGCTTCACACTGTATGAAGGTCAGATAAATTGGGTTGGAACTAGGCACATGTGAGAACAAGATGATGGGTGTTTCTGCTTATCAGTAACTCTTAGACCCAGAACACTTCTTGTACTATACACTTGTTACATCACCCATAAATGCAGGCAAATTTCTCCCTATATGTATCTTCAAATGCTTATCATTGTTATAATTAAGTAGTATGCTTATAATAATGTTAATGTTTTCAGTCTGTATGTAAAGTCCATAAAGTCCTTAGAACGAGCAGATGCCATTGGGCTACGCTAGCACGCAAAAGAGACAAATAGGGACATTACTGGCACGCGCCCCAGCAAATTAATGATTAACGGGAAGTCAAGTGATCAAGTGATTAAGTGATGTAAAGTCCGTACACCTCACCATCACACGATATCCAAGACTCTCCAGTATATGTTCTGATATTACATCCAGTCTACCTCTTCCTTCTTTCCAACATTACTTCCACCCTACATCCCATTTTATTAATCATTTTTTAAATCCAAAGTCAAGGGTTTGTTCTTCTTCTTCTTCTTATTATTATTCTTTATTGTTTATTACTTTTGTTTTGTTTCTCTATATAATTTTTCTCTATATAATTCAGGCATCATCAGATTTTTACCTTCTGATTTATTTATTTCATTTAACATAATACCTCTGATTTATTTCACTTAACATAATATCATCAAGGTACAACCAAATTGCAGCAAATTGCACAATTTTACCTTTTCTTATAGCTGCATAGTATTCTACTGAGTATACATGCCACAGCTTCTTTTCTTTTTTTCTCTTTTTTTCTTTTTGAGTCACACCCAGTGATACACAGGGGCTGCTCCTGGCTCATGCACTCAGGAATTACTCTTGGTGGTGCTCGGGGGACCACATAGGATGTTGGGAATCAAACCCAGGCCAGTCGCATGCAAGGCAAATGTCCTACCAGCTATGTTATTGATCCAGCCCCTTCACAGCTTCTTTATCCATCCAGCTGTCATTGGATATTTGGGTTGTATTCATATCCTAGCTATTATGTTAAGTGCTGCAATGAACATACCTGGACACAGAACTATTTGATTTAATATTTTTGCAACCTAGAATAGATAGTTGCCAAGAAGTCCCCAGATTTATATACAGTGTTCCCAAGTGTTACCTCCCTCTCACTCTCCACTGGTCCACATACCACTTTTTGTAACTGCTTTATTTTATAGAAATAAAGAAAATTGCAAAGAAAACACCAGGATATTATAAAATAGTCACATGGATTATTATAGCAATAGTGCAGCCCTACTTACGAGTCTTATTTTCTGATTTACTTTTAATACAAGCTACAAAACATCAATATGAACTTTTTTATTTATCAGTCACCTGTCTCTCTGTGTGACTTCAGTACAACAACAAAATGTTCTCATTCTGAATGGGATGTTAGCATTAGCAAATATAAGTGATCCCAACTCATAAAGAAGCATCTTGGAAAAGAGTGATCATCATGTATAAACAAATTTAGAAGTACTTACACTGAAAGTATCTTTTTTTAAAATTTTTATTAGTGAGACATCATGAGGTACAGTTGTAGACTTACAAATTTTTGTGCTTGGGTTTCAATTATACAATGATCAAATACCCATCCCTCCACCAGTGCCCATTTCCCACCAGCACGGTTCCCAATATCCCTCCCACCCCCCATCACCCCCATCCCACCCTGCCTCTGTGGCAGAGCATTCCCTTGTTTTCTCTCTCTCTTATTGGGTGTTGTGGTTTGCAAAAGAGGCAATGGGTGACAATCATGTTTGGTCTAAATACACTCCACTGTTTGATAGCATTGTTACAGAAAGATTTTTGATGAAAAGTATCACGCTTCTGCACTCACGTTAACACTGATATTTGGAACAATACAATTTTCACGTTATATAAAAGTTAGAGAAATTACTGTTTGAAAATTTGTTTGAGTTTTTCCACCAATCTTGTCAGCAGGACTGAGGACTAGGACCAAAGCAAAACCTGACCTTCCAGCGGTTAAAACAGCTAAGAGACACCCAGAACAGAGCAACAGACACACAGAAGCACATGGTGTGTGGTCAATGTGCAAAAGTGTGGGGAATAGAGAAGAAATAGAGAGTCCCAGTGTCTTCAGAAAATTTCTAAGTTGTTAGGGAAAAAAAACCCACCCAAAGAAAACAAATATTCTCCTCAACCAAAATAAAACATAAAATAACTTTTAGCGCAACATAAAATAACTTTTAGCGCAAGCAGTAATTAAGGAAATGTTCCTCTTGTTACTCCTATATCATTAAGGAATTTCAGAAATTGCAACAATGACACAGTCAAACCCTCTCCAAGACTCCCCTTGAAATCTATAAACACCAAAACTATAAAAATATAAATATATGTATATAGATTTGTTTCTCTCCCTTTCTTCATACTTTCCTTCTTTCCTGTGTGCATCGGGAAAAGTGTCTAGTCTTCAAAGTTTCAAAGGCTGAAGTACATTACTCTTTTTGTAAAACTGTCCAATAGTGAGATTTCCTATTATTTTATTGACCTTTTCTCCCAATTCGTTCCTTGTATGCTTGCCTTCAATATCCTGAAATAGCTTCACTATTTATTTTTTAAATTTATTTAGTCACCATGAGTTACAAAGTTCCTCATGATTGGGTTTCAGGCGTACAATGTTTCAACACTGATCCCATCACCAGTGTCCACTTACCTCCACCAATACCAGTTCCCTGCAATTTCCATCTCACCACTAATAGCTTGACTATGAATAAATGAATGATTAATAGTTATTTGAAACAGATAATCAAATGCATTTATATGCCTATAAAGTATATGTATACATTTTTATTTAATTTGTATTTATTTATTACTATTATTTTTCGCTTTTTGAGTCACACCCAGCAATGCTCAGGGGTTACTCCTGGCTTTGGACTCAGGAATTACTCCTGGCAGTGCTTGGGAGACCAAATGGGACCCCAGGGATCGAACCCAGGTCAGCGGCGTGCAAGGCAAATGCCCTACCCGCTGTGTTATCATTCTGGCCCCTATCTATACATTTTTAAGATTATCTTTGGGATGTAAACTCCCTTTAGACTCGCAAATGAGTTATTAGGCAAGTAAAGGCCAAAATCAGCCCTCATCACAGAGCTACCAACTGGGATCTACACTGAAATGGTAAGATTCACATTGAGTGTTTTGACTATGCACTGCTTATCTGATGGCTAAGCATCTTATGACCATCAGTAATTACAATGTGCTGTTGGCATAGAATTTTGAAGGATGCAGAATTTGTGTTCCTGCTCAAAGTGATTCCAGACAGTTGCACATGCTCATGACTGCACCTGCTCTCTGCCCCTCTTTCTTTGTTGTCAGATGTCAATGGGCATTCTCCTAAGATCCCAGCATAAAGAAATCCCCCATCTGTTAGATTTCAGTGTTAGATGGTCTCAATTTCATTTCATAAACAGTAACAAACACAAACAGTAACTGCTGATGATTTTTTAAAGACACTTTTTAATTTAACTTTCATGTTTCTCCCTAGTTCAATGTTCGAGTGAGCAGCGATTGTCTGAGATATGAATATGTTTCTGAATGACATGGGGAAACAAAAAGTCTGAAAATGGGTTCATAAAATTTTAACTTGAGTGGAGATCCAAATTTGGTGGGAAATATAAAGAAACTCAGCAAACCTGTCCTATAGGGTACTTGGAGACTTGGAGATCAGGTACACATATTCTCTCTGTCTCTCTGTCTCTGTCTCTCTCTCTGTCTCTGTCTGTCTGTCTGTCTGTCTGTCTCTCTCTCTCTCTCTCTCTCTCTCTCTCTCTCTCTTCCTCTCCCTCTCTTTCTCTCTCTGGTTTGAAAGAATGAAAGAAATTTTAGAATCAAAGAAATATTTTCTCTTGCCTTGTGTCCCTAAAATATGACCCCATCACTGCAAGGTATAAGTACTGTTTCAGCACTTACCTATTTTCTGCTACTAAAATTTTTTGCAGGCTCATCTTATATTTTTAAAATTAGTCTTAGAATGAAACACATTCCCAAAGAGTTCTGGGTTCTTTAATTAAAGTATTGTATCAATAAACAAGGTACAGGCATTAGGTGTGCTGCCACGTCATTACTTACGATTAATATATAACCATATATATGTATATATGTATATATACACACATATATTGAGTCAATATATATTTATCCCACTTAAAATCCCCTATATGAAAATATTTTTATGTGCAATCATATGCATTGTTTTTCAACATTTTAGATGAACTTTACAGAAAGTTTTGCTGTTGTTGTTTTTGTTATTTTCGACCATACCTGGCAATGCTCCAAGATTACTCTTGGCTCTGCCCTCAGAGATCACTTCTGGTCGTACTCTTGGCTGTTGACTCTAACCCTGAAGTTTAGAAAGAAATACTCTATGGAGCAAAGCAAGCACTTATCCATGTACTATCCCTCTGGCCCACCAGAGCATTTTAAAAATTTATCAGAATGGCAACTGGATTTTCAGATCACGAAGTGGAACCATATAGCTTAAATGGTAAAGAGACAAAAAATTAGTGCTCCTATTATGGTAAAATGCAAATCACTCTAAGTAGTAAATTGGACAGAAGATTTTACACTATACTAGAGAACAAGGCATAGTTCACCAATAAAAGTTGGCTTCGACTTGGCAATTAGTAAGACTAAGTCTTCTCAAGGTCACTGGTCTACTAAACTTAATTTGGTGAATTTCTCTGAAGCACATGAGTAAATTGTGAACTTTACCAGGGAAAGCAGACGTGCACACATGGACAACATAAAATAGAGAGCAATAGCTTGGCAAAATATACACAAGGCTTGAAGGAATGATCACCACTTGGACAATAGTGTATGGCATTAGAAAGGAAAACTAAGTATAGAGCATCACAGCAAATTTCCTACAGGATCTAACTAGCCAGAGTTCACTAACTTTGAGTGTAGTGAAGGCTTGCATTCATCCACCCACACCCTGTTCTTTCCTCTGCACCTGTAACCTCTCATTCAAAAGCAATATACCACCTCAAAAATGTGTCTAATAAAAAATGACTTCATCCTTATAAAGATACTCTCCCTCGTTAGAGATGAAGATAAAATTAAAGTTTTCAGAGGCAAACACCAATAATTTTCACTACAGAGGATGATATCTGGAAGAACACAAGAGGAAACAACGTAATCGAAGAAAACAGAGGATCAGTCTCAAACCAACAGGCCAGCATTGTTCATATATATATATATATGCATATGCATATATTATTGATTCTTATTGACCTTCCCCTATTTGTTGCTGACAGGAAGGTAGCCATGAGCCAGGACAGAAAAAAATTAAAAGTTAAGATGAAAAGAAGGAAATAAACTCATTTATTTTTTTAAATGGCCATACGGGTCATAGAGACAAAGAAGGCTCTTGCCTTTCATATGGCCAACTCCTGTTCAATCATCCTGAGTACATGTCCAGAGGTAATCCCTGAGTATAGTTAGATGTGGCCCACAAAACTAAATATATAAGTAAATAAGTAAACAAAGTGGTAACTTAAAAAAAGGTGATATTTTATGAATAAAATGTATATTTACACATTTTAGAAAGCATAGGCAGTACTCTTCAGGAAATGTACCTCAGCAGAAGTATCTTCAATGAGATAATCACAGAGGCAAAAGGCAACAAAACTTTGACTATATCAGATAAAGGACTTATATACAAGAAATAAGAAGCACTTATCAAGTTTTACAACAAAAAATCCCACAAACATACCCAAATAGGGAGAATGTTATGAGAAAGAACCCTTCATTCACTATTGGTGTATATGTTGCCTGATTCAACTTTTATCATAAGCGATTTGGAGATTTTAAAATAAAATACAGAACATGACCCAAAGATACTTGTTGACATCTAGCCCCAAAACACAAAAAATATTGATTCAAATCTATGTATGCACATATCCATTTATTTTAGTGTTTAATCGCCAAGATATTGAAATAACCTAAATGTCCAACTACAGATAAATGGATCTAGAAGTTGTAGTTCTGGGGCCAGAGCAACAATACAGTGGGCAGGGTGCTTGCTTTACATGCTGCCAACTTTGGCCCAATTTTTGGTCCCTTATATGGTCCCTTAAGGCTGCTAGAAGTGATCCCTCAATGAAGAACCAAAAATAAGTTGTGAGAGTCTCTGATGTGGACCAGTAACAACAACAAAAACAATAGAAGTTTTAGTATATGTGCACAGTGGAACACTATGTGGTTGTAACAAAGGACAACTTCATGTAATTTTCTGGTACATGGATGTAACTAGAGGTTTTCATGCTGAATGTAATCCGAGGTAAGAGAATAGATATAAATGAAATTTAAATATATACAATAAAGAAGCAACAAATGGCCAAAGACAGCAGAACCGGAGAGATGTTTCACAGAACTGAATTTATGGGGTGTGAAGGAGCTTTAAAGAAGGGGCTAGTGAGACCCTAGTGTATTGATGTAGGTACTCTGGTGGTAGTGTGGTGTTGGAATGATATGTGCATGAAACCCCCATGAATAGCATTTAAATCACAGTACATCAATAAAGATTCTTTAATTCCATCAAAATACACTGAGAGAAGATGAACAGACACTTCTATGAAGAAGATAGAAATATGACCAGCAGGAATATGAAAAGGTGTTTATCACTATTATCTGCAAAATACAAATCAGAACAATGAGTTATGAAATGTCACACCAGTGGGAATGGAGTATACCAAACAGACTGGAAACAATCAGGGTTGATGGGAATACGGTGAAAAAGGAAACTCACATATTGTTTGTGAGAATGTTGCCTTTTCAGCCTCCTGTAAAAAAATATAGAGATTCATTTTTTAAAAAATGTTAGCGCTTCCAGATGGCCCAGAGATTCTTAGACTCTAACACTTCTTGGTATCTACCCCCAAAATACAAAAACATCAATTTTGCAGTTACTACTGCATGGTGGCATTGATTATGACTCTTGGACACTTGGGTGCTGAAAAGGTAAACTACGAAAAACAAAACCATAAGAATCAATACCATTCGGGGCTGGAGAGATAACACAGCGGGTAGGGCATTTGCCTTGCATGCAGCCGACCCAGGTTCGATTCCCAGCTTCCTATATGGTCCCCTGAGCGCCGCCAGGAGTAATTCCTGAGTGCAGAGCCAGGAGTAACCCCTGTGCATCGCCGGGTGTGACCCAAAAAGCAAAAAAAAAAAAAAAAAAATCAACACCATTTAAAACATGTGACTCTAGTTATAATATTTACATTCTTATAAATGAATCTATTAAGGAAGCATGGTTAGTATGGGAGGGAAATTTGACATTGACACTAGTGATGGGTCTGGAGTTGGAACACTGTATGCCTGAAAATACATTATTATTAATAATATTGTAAGTTAACAATGCCTAAATAAAAATTAAGAAAATATAAAATAAAAGAGGTATTTATAAATGATGAAATCATGATAAATAAAAATTTTAGACATTTTGAAGAGGCTCTAGCATTATTTACAAGAAGATTTACCTCTATGAATCTGGTATGTTTATGCAAGTATCCTTAAAGTCAGAAGGCATGGAAATGACCACATATTGCATTCTTACTATGGATGTAACTAATGATGTTTCTTAAATAAATATTTTTATTAAAATCCAATTGCAATTTTAGCCTCCAATAATTAGTTATTAAGCCTAGAAATAGTAGGGTTATTTAAAAGACACAGAATAGATATATAAGGGAAAATAAAATAATACTTTTTTTATATAAACAGGGAAGAACTTTAGGCACATCTCATTTTGCTTCTCCTACAAACTTTCAAATTGTCTCATAAATTGAAAAATTCAGAATTCTCTTCAGACTGCTGCTTGAAACCAATGTGTGACAACTATGATGGATTGTTCCGTCAACCTGATATTAAAAAAAAAAGGGGGTACTGTGCTTAATCTGTAGAATGACCAAACATGGTTTAAAAGGGACACATAAATGCTGATGTTTGCAATCATTCTCATCCAAATCAATTACAAGACAACACATGATTACTGTGATAGCAGGAGCTTCTAACTAGATATCTAATCACAGCAGAGAGCCTGGAACATTCTCCCCACCCCATGTCCCCCGCCACAAAATCACAGCACTTCATTTCATGTGGTCTCACACAGGGAATCTTTGTCCATTTGGCACTATCCGGGAGAAAGCTGATTCCAGCTACCCTAAGAAGGGGTGAGCTACACTGCTGACATCAAGGGAAATATATGTGCTAATCACCAATTTCTACATGATTCATACATATTATTTCCATCATTTGAATACAACCTTGTATGACAGATATTAATAACCCCATTTAATAAGATAAGTAACTGAATTGGAGAACTCTAAACAGCAGAGCAGAAATTTAATTCCCAATCAGTGCTTCTTCCAGAAACCACTTTCCTAAACAGTGTTTGCTTTCTTTACCCTTCTGTCCTTTACTTTTTCTTAAGAAAAAGAGATTTTGAAAACAGGATGCAGAACCACTTAAGACTCAGGAAATCTTGATTTTCATTGTATCTCTCTCTTTGACTTTTGGTTACCAATATTTCCTGAGTTCTCAAACAAAATGGAAAGGACAAATCTTCACTTTAAGTTACAAAATTTTAGATTCTTTGAAGTCATGGAATGTACTAGTGTGCATTGCACTGATTCTCTTAACGTAATATCAACATTTCTTTTTACTGGAACCTAGAGGCTAAAGAGAAAACACAGTGCACTTAGGGTTCTCCTTAGGGGAAAGGGTGTTGCCCCATTTGCCCTCTCCACTCTGGAAAGAAAGATGGCGGCCGCACTGGAGCCTTGTGGACAGCAGGTATGAGCCGGGGGTCGGGGGCGACAAAAGCCTCATGGGAACGGGGGCGTTCCGACCTGTCCTTCATGCCCTACCGAGGTCACCAGTTGCCCCCCACGAGCAGCTCTCCGGCACGGCCATGACTCCAGAGCACAGAAACCAATCTCTTAATTATCTGACTTTTAGTAGAAATACTTCCAGGGTTAATAAGTAAAATAGGAGGAATCCAAAACCGCACGGCCGCAAGTGGCCGTGTGACAACATTTATTTCTTAAACCCAGCTGTAGAAAGCGAATCATTTCACAACGCTTTTTCAGCATGTCTGATTGGGGGGGGGGGGTAAAATCTAAATAATAATGGTGCATCTTTTATCGAAACAATGAATCTAGTCAAAGTAGATAGAGTGTTAACTAGAACTCATCTGCCTCACAGGAATTGGGAGAGGTGGGAGGTGGGGTTCTATTGGGGTTTGTGGTAAAAAATAAGTATTGGTAAAGGGAAATGTGTTTGATATTTACATGACTGAGACCTAAACCTCAAAGCTCTGTAACTTTTCCCACAGTGATTCAATAAATAAATAAATTATAAAAAAAATTAAAAAATAAAAATAAATTTTAAAATTTAAAAATAAATAAATAAATAAAATGTGGTGAAATCTGAATATGTCCCCATTCTTACCTAACTTTCACAAAGATATCCATCACACTCAAGCCTCCTAATTATGCCTTAACAGTGTCTTCATATTTCCTAATTGTGTCCACAATTCTAGATAGAGAAACTGTTAACTTAGAGTCTATATATTTATACTGGAAATATAGGAAGACACAAAGAAGGTGATGAAAGTAAACCAAATGTCAATCAAATCCTCCACACTTTGACACTCTGGCCATGCCACACTTTATACCATTTTATAACCAAACATAAATAACTACACGGTTATTTGTATCACCAAAAGCATGCCCACAGACAAAATGCAACTAGACCTTGTTAAAAGAGAAAGGAATCACTGTAAAAAAAAAAGTTTCAGTGAGGATAAAACATAAGTGAAAACAGATGTATTTGAAAAATGTTAAAGTGAGAAGGATATAGAATTGGGGTGGGGCTTTAATATCATGGGACCTAACTGGAATCTCTAAGTTCAGAAAAAGAGCTTTTAGCTGATTTTGAGTAGGTATCACCCATCTCAGTGGAAATATTTTAATTCCATTGTTGCAGTTGTTTGCTTTGTTCCTTATAATTAATTTCAATTTGTTAAGTGGCAGCTATGTCTGGTCCAAGTAATGCATTCAAGGATGAGTAGTGGCTGGGTAATTTCTTCGGTTCCTTCCAAAGTTAAATTCTACAGCATCACTGTACTCACTATGTGTCAGCATGCTTCCTGATTTCTCTGAGTTTTCTTTGCAGTGGAGATCTTCATACAGCCGAAAATGCACATGGAGTCCGATTTGATCATTAATTCGTTTCTTCAGGCTAGCGACAAAAAAAAATCTTAAGACAGAGAAAAAAACTAGGAATAACTTGAAAATCGGTCATCTTTTCATTTACTTGACAGTGGTATTGAGCACTTTTATGTCAATGAGTTGTTGAGCATTGAGAAAACAGAGAAAAGACAGATATAGATTTCTATCTTCATAGAGTTTATAATCTTGTGCAGGAAAAGAATTGATTTAAATATATCATGGGTATTACAAAGGAGAAAATGAGCAAGGAAGAATATGGGGAAAGCTGTGGGAGAAGAGAGAGATAGGTTTTAGTAGCTGTGCAAGAAATAGCAATCATCATTGAGAAGGTGCAGTTAAGGGAAGATCTAATCATGGTGAGAGAGTAATTCATGCAGGGATATGGCTTCTGGTTGACAAATTACTAAGTGAAAGGAGAAGCTGGCCATTATAAGACCAATGAAGACTTACAATAACTCAGAAAGTTATAAGTAAGTGATGATTTTAAGAAATTTGTCACAAGAATAAGGACATAATACTGTGAATATTATACAAAAAGTAGATTGATAAGAGATGGAATCAGGCATATAATTTGGCATTGGGAACCTAATTTACTATAGTTCCCAGTACATCCATAAATTGTACAACAAATGAATTGGTTTGAAACTTCATAAATGTCTTGTCTCACATCTCTGTAGGCTTGAAGTATCAGATCAAAATGTTAGTTAAAATGAACAAAACAAAGATACGTTTTATATAAGTACTCTAAGAGGATTCTTTCTTACCTCTTCATGGTTGGTGGTTGCTAGCAAACTTTTGCATTCCATAGCCTGCAGCTTTGTCACTCCAGATTCTGTCTTTGATTTACCATCATCTACTTCCCTGGATTTGTGTATGTGTCTTGATTTTCATCTTATAAAGACACAGGCATATTGGAATAGTGTCCACCCTAATTCAGTGTGACCTCATCTTAACTCATTTATATCTATAACTTGTTCTCCAATAAGGTCATAGTGACTAGCATGGTTGAGGTTTTCAATATATTTGGGGAAAGAAGAGAGAAAGAAAGACGACTCTCATAAGATTGCATGGAAAATAAAGGTCAAACGGGCAGATAAAAATTAGGGCCAAACTTTCTGAGGTTCTGTGAGGAGTTGTCACTTGTCTGGTGCTTCTGGGAACAAATATTTTATTCCTTTTCAAGCTGTCACATGCAGAAGGAGAGGAGATCTATCAGCGCTAAGAGTCTCCAGATGCTGCCATTTCTGTGAAATTCAGTGTTTTGTTGGCTAAATAAACACAGAGTGTCATCTGGGGGTGAAGTGTTAGCATTTCAGTCCCAATTCACATAAAATTCTGTGGGGAGCTTTTACTGTCTTCAGTGAATTGCTTATTGGATAATATTTTGACCAGAACTATTTGCTACAGTTTCTCCTATCTATACTTATAAAAAAAAAAGAAAATCTAAAACAAACAAACAAACAAACAAAAATCAGGACAGGAACTGAGTCCAACCTCCCCAGCATTTGGACTTTAGAAAGATGAGGTTGAGGGGGCTGGAGAGATAGTACCACAGGTAAGACACTTGTCTTGCACATGGGTAGCCTGGATTCAATTCCCTGGCACTCCCTGTGGTTTCCCGAGCACAGCTAGAAGTAAGGAATAACTCCTGAGCAGTGCTGGAGTTAGCCCAAAAAGAAAAACGATGAGGATGACACAACAAAAGAACCTATGAACAGATGCTCTATCCATAAAATAACTCAGGAAATCAGAGGAGATGGTGAAAACAGAATTTAAAAAGTATTCCAAGAATGAGGCAATAACATAACAAAGAATAAGGTGTTCAGGAAGAAATAAGAAATATGAAAGTGGGAAACCATAAAAAAGTCACATCCGTGACAAGATCAAGAATTTAGGCAAAAAGAGATGGGTAGGGAATGTGTGAACATTCTGTATAGTGAAACAAGAAGACTTAAAATGGCAGTCTCTAAGAGTCAGTCACATTACATAGAACACTTTGGACAAAGGAAAAATAAAGATGGAGTTTTTTTAAAATAAGTCAATGGTGCCAAAAAAAAGACAAGAAAAGAAAAACTTAAGCAAAGTAGTATTACAGAACTCTTGGGCACACTAGAGAATTCGTTCCTTGTGACATTTTCTCAACCTTATCAAGAATTTTCATATTGATAACTCAAAACTGACAGTATGAAAGATAGGATGTCGCTTCTGAATTACTGTTGAGTTTTTATTGTGTCTAAGAAGGGTTATCCTTTCATTACTCAAAGTGTGAAATTGCCTGTAATACTTGCAACTAAAAACAAATTAGCATGCGAGCTAGGTCAAACTTTTTCTGGCAATGGGGAATCAAAGACAAAACTTATCAAATAGAGTTTTGATTCAATTCATTATGGAAAATATCTCAAACTTTAAAAATCAAGATTATTGTTTGATGAAGAAAGCCTGACAACTTCTATTTCTTCCCTTGGTGAAATAATAAAATTCAAGTGAATCTCTGTTTTTAAAAAATCAAGAATATATTTGCTCTAGGTACTGAATAAATTTGAGTATGAATGAGTTCCCCACTTTGAGAGCTGTGTCTCGAACTCATCCATAAAATGGGTACTTGTCAAAAGTTACCTTGTCCTTCAACCTCTTCTGTATCCTCTATATTTTGCCTTTCAACCTCTCTTGTTCATGAGCACTTTCTTTATTCCACTGGATAATTAATTCAAAGATGAACGAGAAACATCACTTCCAGGCAATACCAGAGAAAGGAGCATTGCTTCATACAATTAGCTTTGGTCCACAAGCACAGAAAATAATACAGGAAGATTTTCCAACTCTCATCCAAGGTGTGTGGCCCAAATTTCATCACAAATGTCTAGTGGAGTAAAATAAGTTGTGAATAAGTTCGTGGAGGAAGACTGAAGACTGAAGTTTCTCTGAGGATGACCTTAGTGAGTTATTCTTATTTTCAGTTAAGAGTGAAAAACCAGTTGGACCTCCCTGTGTAGTTGTGCTCAAGAGTTCACTTTGTGGCCCTTAAGGTCAGGGGTTGGGAATTATCAAAGAATCACCACTTAAGGATATCATCTCTCTAAAAAAGTCACAGAGAACAAATCAAACCAGATTTTTATTCTATCTTATCTGACATATAAAAATGTAAGATATTTTAAATGTGTAGTTTTCCCCAATTTTTCCATTATCGGGGAGTATAGAATTGAAAATTTAAAAATATTAAGTAGGCACAATAATGTACAAGTATCTTAAGCACAAATATTTTCAAATGTTTTAAGCTGTAAAAGACATCCATTTTTTCTACTAATCAAAATAATAACTAGACAAAATTATATGTGATAGGGCTGGAGCGATAGCACAGTGGTAGGGCGTTCGCCTTACAAGCGGCCAACATGGCCGACCCGAGTTCGATTCCTCCGCCCCTCTCAGAGAGCCCGGCAAGCTACCGAGAGTATTTGATATGCCAAACACGGTAACAACAAAGTCTCCAATGGAGACATTACTGGGCCCGCTCGAGCAAATCGACGATCAACGGGAGGGCCTTTACCTTTACCTTTTACAATAATGTTGTATAATAGATTTAAAGAGAACATATATTCATTTAACACTGTGCTTTGATAACTGATATTATCAAATATTTGAAAATTGATCTTTGGTATTTGATATGGTATTGAAACTTGTTTGCATAGAACTCCATAATTAACAATACTGTAAATCATGCTATCTTTAATTTGAAAAATTTAATAAAATAATGTGCTTGTAAAAATATCTTATTTGTATGCCTGATAAGTACATTTAAGCCTTAATCTGTGACAATAGCAATATTATAAATATATTTTCTATAAGAGCAGGTGACAAATCTTGTCTTTCCATGAACTAATTTAAGTGTATATCATTCTTACAAACTCTGGTCTTTGATGCTTCAGTTCATTGCAAAGTGAATTACAACACTTTTTTCAAAGTAAGTGGAAATGCATTTGCTCAAAGCGTTTCTTTGGGGGCTAGGAAAGTGGGCTTCTCTGCTTAAATTATTTTAGTCATAAATTTAAAAAGTGGATATGGGTCAGTGAAAATACATTGGACTTTGCTTCTATGCAGAAAGATTCTTTGGGCAATATCTGCTTTTCTTAGTCAGCTGCTTCTTAATTGCTGGGAGACAATGGCAGACTTATGAAAACAGCTTTTGAATACAATGTAGAACTCTCACTCCATTTCTGCTAAGATTTTGTCTCCTCAAACATTCCTATTTCAGTACAACCTATTCACTACAATCTGTCACCCTAGGTGTCCTCCAACCTCAGTGACTTGATAAATGCACAGCTCAGACTTAGAGAAAGGTCTGATACATTTAGTCATTCTAGTTACTACCAAAATGGATTCAGGGTCAAAGCTGTCTCAAGCCTAAGTCCCATTTTCACAGATTGCAGGACATCCTTCTCTTGGCTTCCCTTGCAGTGGTCACCCCATTTTTCTTCTCCACATCCCTGTGTCAATTTGAGTCAGGTTCTGATACATATTGGTTTGTCCCATTTGATAGTCATACAAAGTGAGCAAATCCCAAATTCTATATGGTTTTGATTCTTAATATTCACTGTGAATTTTTAGCTATAAAATTAACTTTCTCTTGTATATAAAGAAAAATTTCCCAAGCATATTACTGCACAGTTTAAAATACCTGCCCCACCCCCACCAGCCGCCTCCAGTATTAGAAAGATAGCTCAAAGGGAGGGACTATATCCTTGGCATGCAGGAGACCAAAGGTGCTGTCCTTGACAAAAAAGTGTCAAGGATAATTTTTTGTCAAAACCTATCCCTTGAGCACCACTGGGAAAAAATCATGAGCACCTAATCTGGAGTAGTACCAGAACACCACCAGGTATGGCTGCTAAGTCTCTCCAAAAGGATAATAAAAATTAAATATGTTCCCTTAAATAAATCAATCATAAACATGAAAAAATAACAAAGAAATTCATGGTGTTATAAAATCTTTTAGGTGTTCTCAATAAAGGGCTTTAACTTTCTGGATTTAAATTTCTCATCAATAAAATGAGAATTATTAGTTAAAATGGATTCACCTGCGGTTTAGGAGTTGATTATCATTGCATTTCTGCCCCAGCCAGCAACATCAAATATAGTATTTTATTTTCTCTCTCCTGCCTCCGCCTTATTCCTTTTCACCAGGCTGAACCTGAATAATCTTCTGAATCCTAAAATTACAAAATTAAAAACTCAAGATTATTAGGTTGAGATAGAAAGACTGTACATACATTAAATGTCTTCTGAATACCCTTTAATTAAAATATATCAAAATTATTTTAAAGATATAATAATTCTGAAGTGTTATAAAGGCAACATAACAAAGAAATTGATTTTTATGCTAAAAATTCAATACACTGAAAACTTTCCAGAAATAGGTATTCAAGAGAATGTCACAATTCCTTCTGGCAAGTCCTAAGGTATACAATATTAAACTTAAATTTTAGTCTCGGTATCTGTCAGTCAGCTATAAGTTCTCTTGTCTTCCTATCATTGTTAGTGGACATTCACAGTGAGTTCTGTTTATTTTCTTGTTTGTTGTAGAGACCGCTCAGTTCTGCTCAGGGCTTCCTACTGGCTCTGCACTCAGGGATCACTTCTGGCAGAGATTGCAGGACGATATGGGCTGCTAAGTGTCACACCTGGGTTGTCCATCAGCAAGGCAGGCACGCAACCCTCTGTACTATCTCTAGTCCCTATTCATAGTGATTTTTGAAATTAATACCTGGAAATCATACAGCATCTGCACAGATAACATCACTATCTTCTTTTTATTTTTTATTTTTATTTTTAAATTTTTTTTTGCTTTTTGGGTCACACCCGGCGATGCTCAGGGGTTACTCCTGGCTCATGCACTCAGGAATTGCTCCTGGCGGTGCTCAGGGGACCATATGGGATGCTGGGAATCGAACCTGTGTCGGTCATATTAGCTGCGTGCAAGGAAAACGCCTTACCCGCTGTGCTATCGCTCCAGTCCCATTCTTTTTATTTTTTAAAGACTAACTAAAGGTGCCTTGTTTGACTGAAAGTATTCCTCTTTCCCTTTCAATGTAAAAAGTCATAGAAAGATCAGGAGGGAAAAGACTGAGATTTATTTATGCAACAGTGCCAGGGAAACTGGCTGGTGAACTTTGCTGGGCTCTGCAATTTAGCCACAAGGGCAGCAGCTCTAGCTGAGGTCTCACCTGGACTGAGCACAGGTGGCTCCAACACTTGATACACGAGTCCTTCTACTGCAATGCCACACTGCCTCCATCACGTTTCCATTTCAGGCACAGCAAACATGTGTAAATACTTTATTAAATTTTTTTTAAGCATGAAGTGAAAGCTGTTCCTCTCTGATTGATTTTTCAAAAGCTCCCTAGACTGCTTCTGCTACAGATGTTTGCGAAATGATTGGATGCAAAGTGGGCTTAATTCATAAAAGCAATAAAATGTTGCTTATTGACTGAACAGATGAACTAGCTGAGGGGGGATAATTTGGAGTGTTCTTATTGGAAATACTTTGAAGAAATGTAATGATAGTGGAGAGACAGAGTCTTATTAGCTATGGTAAATATATTTTCCTACAGAATGCTTAGGAGATTTTTTTCTTAAATAACTAGGAAACAGCCTTTATATTTTCAGTTGTACTAGTTTTTGGCTAAGCATGTGTATCTTTCCACTTCATGAATTCATATACTTCTTGATATACAAAATTCAAAATCTATACATGAGTTTATGGTGTAAAAGATAAAAAACCTCTGGAGATTTGTAAAACTGGGTTCTAGGTTTTAGCTTTGCTCCTCACTACTCAGTTCAATAAACAATAAACTATTGTTTTAAATAAAAACATGCCAGGGAAATGAATAAAGGAACACATATGTTCATCCCTCAAAAAGTCCTCTACCAGAGTCAAAGCAATAGCACAGAGGGTAGGGACTTTCTTTGAATGCAGCCTACTTGAGTTCAATCCCTGGCACCTCAAGTGGTCTCCTGAGCCCACCAGAAGTGGTTCCTGATGGGAGAGGCAGGACTAAACCCTTAGCACTGTCAGATATTGCCCCACATGAAAAATTAATAATCAAACAAAAAACTCCTCTACCAATAAAGCAGATTTCTTTCTTTAGCTCTAAATTTGCTCCCATTCTGATATTCAAGATTCATCATTCCAGAAGAAATTAGATCAAGATTTAATCTCAAACGATACCCTATATTGTGTTCTTTGGGTTAGTTTTTCTTTAAGTTTAACAGTCAATATATACCTTTAGCACAAAAGTGAGGCAATGAACATATTTAAACAAAATTTTAATTATTTTAAATGTCAATAACAGAAGTTATTATTGTTACTGAGGTCATAGAGGATTTTTCTATGTTTCAGTACACATTTATAAAATAATCTCCTAGAGTCTGACAGGTGTGACTCCATAGTGAAAAAATTGTTACACATACATCCATGGTGAAAAATTTGTTGCACACACACACATACACATACACATACACACAACTAAATTTTCTTCAAATCTTTCAGATTTTGAAGAAATTTTTCAGATTTCCTCTGAAGATTCTATTCTGCCTCTTTAGGTTTTTGTTTGTTGGGTTGGTTTTGTTTTTTCAAGTTTTACCCAAAATAAAGGCTTGCTCTGGCACTAAGAACTTACTCCTGGTTCTATGCTCAGGGATCACTCCTGACAGGGCTCAGGACATTAAGGTGTCAGGAATTGACCCCAGGTCAGTCACGTGAAAAGCTAGAATCTTACCTGTTGTACTGCCTTTCTACCTATTTCACTTGTGATGAGTCTATTTCTTGAGAACTATTCTTTCTTGGAGTCTCACCAACTCACACATGCAGGAAATAGCTTTAAGCCTTATCTCTTTGAGAGAGAAACACATTGTTGTTTGAACAACTGGAAAAATCATTATCTATTTGCCAATGCATTTATCATGTATTGTTCTACCCTTATCATCAAGCATACCGCAGATCTATTATGTGTCCCTGAACATAGAGCTAGTTCACTCTATCATCTATCTACCTAGTAATGATATCTTTTAGGGAAAATCCTCCACTAACCTTTTACTCCAAATCTCTTGCCTTATTTCTGCATGTTCAATCTTTCTTCATGACACAATTGAGTTGAAGGGGGGTGATAGGAAGGAGTGGTGGTGAGGTGATGAAAGGGGAAGGCGATACACTAATGATGTATGTAGTGTTATAATTATGTGCACAAGAAACCAATATTAATAGCATTCTAAGATAAATAATCAATTAAAAATAAAAAATTTGAAAGAAAGTCATGTCAGAATATTTGGAGAGCCCGGCAAGCTACCTAGAGTATCTCGCCCACACGGCAAAGCCTGGAAAGCTACCCATGACATATTCGACAGGCCAAGCACACAGTAACAATTGTCACAATGGAGACGTTACTGGACCCGCTCGAGAAAATCGATGAACAACGGAGGACAGTGACAGTGGCAGTGATTTTTGTATGTCTCATACAATGCAATGAAAACCCCACTTTTTTCATAGAAAAGATTACAAGGTACAGTATAAGTGAAGGAGACATTTTACAAAACACAGTTGTATCACTCTTGAAAATGTAAATGAATTAACAGTTAAGCCCATTTAGTGATGCCAACTGGTCAGGGTCACTAACATAATGATGGAGCTAAAATCAAACCCAAATATCCGGTTTCTCAGTTTTGTTTCACTTTTCTACAATTGTGATCAGGATAGCAGGAGCCTATGAAGCATAGTTTTGGAATAAAAATTCTACCTGTACAATTTGTGAATAGCATGACTTTGGATAAGTTAAATCAAATTACTTTGAGTCACTGTTTTCTCTTCTGTGAATAAGGCAAGATTACTGATTCAAAGTTCAAGCAATATTTTAAACAAGATCACACAGTACTACAGTGAGCTCTTAATACCTGTTAGCTGTAGTCATGACTTTCCAGTTTTGCAATAAAATGAAGTATTCCACATATTCTGTTGCATATTTATATTTTGCTGGAAAGTGATAAATCAAATTTGAAATGAAAGGTCACCTATTAAGAGTACTCCAAAGAAGTATAAGAAGAAACCAGTCTGTCTTTGCCTCTATTTAAAATATCTTACAATGGAAAGACCACTTTGCATTCAAATCTACTCTCTGCAGAGCAAAGAGCAGTTATTGGCTCTTTCAAAAGTTTAATAGTGACAATAAAGGGGAAGTATTTAGAAACATGGTACAAAGTAGTAAGCTTCACCAGAAGAGGAAAAACTTTTGTGAGCCAAGACCACATTCCCTGATGGATAAATAATAGACTGAAAGAAAAATAAATTAGAAAGAAATATAAAGATTTTAAAAATAAGCTTTTTTGATTTCTGGGATGTTGACCCTAAAATAACTTTTATGGAAATAAATTGTTCTTGAGTCACAAAACTCAGTCACAGAGCAATGGAGTGTTAAGGAAAAAGATTCTTGACCTTTCCTGAAAGTTGTGCAGCATGGTATTAAACTCATAAGCATATTACTCAGGACAAAGGAATATACAAATAGTATATCCAATCAGAGATAGGCCTATGCATGCTCTCATAGTCATACTTTAAAAAATAGTTTTTCTTCTAGGGTGTTTTCAGCTAATGAATTACAAGATACATGGGATTCTGAACTTAAAATTACAGTCTTAAATCTAAATGAGTAAGGAAAATGGTATTGGGTAGAGTTGAATTGAAACAATTTATTGCCAGTTCCAGTTCTACTATCAATTTAAGCAATGAGGACAGATAATTAAATAACATAGAACCTCATTCTCTTAGTTTTTGAAGTAAAGGTATTAAATTGCACATCTTTTCTTTTTTTCTTTTTACTTTTGGTGTCTTTTTTTTTTAACAGATAATCCAGTACAATGAATGACATGGGTCATTCCTAACTTCATTGATCCTTCAGAGTAACTATGGCTTTCATAGACCTGTGTTTGAAGTAATTGATATTTGCTTGTCAAGAATGAGAAAGGCAGTGTTATAATTCATGTCTAAGAGAACCTTTCACTTGCTTTCAGTTTCCTTTGAAGTTGAACAAAGATAGAAGGGGAGTCACAGCTCTGAAATTGGGCATTAGTCACAGCATGCAGACTAAATGACAGTTCCCTGGATTCTCTTCACCAATTTCAAATGAGCGAAATGAAGAGAAGTGGGTGTGTACAGATCTCTCTTAGAAGTATAGCACTGCATTTCATATCATAGAGAAGCTTCCCTCAGGTCAAGCACCCTTCTGTTAAATTTCACATGGTTATGCTTTTTTAAACTATGAATATTTATTTGATTAATATTTCTAGAACCACGGATCTTTTAAAGTCTATTTAAACACAATCACCCTGGAACATTATGTGATGCATGATTTATTGGACATGAGTGATATGTCCACAGGGCTCTCTTATTATCTGATGTCATGTAAAAGTCAGAAAAACAAGAAAATTGAAGGTCAGCATTTCAAATGTGGTTGCCAGCATTTCAAATACAGCGACTAGCAGGAGAACAAAGCCACAAGAATAATGCACCTTCTTTGAATGAAGGTATATAGAAGGTGATTTAAGAATCTCCTTGACTTTTGAATGAGGACATTATTTTTAAAAGCATGAGATGAGACAACTTTTCTCAGTTGTAGCTAATAGCAACATAAATTTACATTACATTCTTAACTGCTCTTAGAAAAAACTGGAAAGAGAAAGATACAAAGAATAGAAGGATACATGGGGAGGGAAAAAAAGCCTGTCAAAAGACTTAAGAAATAGGTTATATGCTTCATTGTTTCAACAATTATTTTTCTAGAAATAAGTTTTAAAAGAAATCTTAGGTGAAGAGTTAGGTGATAGCACAGAAGAAAGAGGCAGATACCTAACTCGGGTTTGGCCCTTGGCATAGTCTGACCCCCTGAGGATGCCCTGAAGGTCTCTGAACCCCATGGAGTCCTGGCCTGGTTGCCCTCAAGTACTGCTTGGGGGTCCTGGTGGCCTTCAGAACCCATATACCTATGTAAACTACCATCCAATAACCCTCATATTCACCACAATGTTATCCACCAATTTTATTGACCAATAATAACTTGTATTGGCTCCTAGACCCCTGAGCACTGCTTGGAAGCTCCCCCCAAAGTGTGTGCATATATATGCAAACATATATAATGTAATTATACACATGTAATTAATAGCACAGTGGGTAGGGCGTTTGCCTTGCATGCAACCAACATGGCCGACCCGAGTTCAATTCCTCCGCCCCTCTCGGAGAGACCGGCAAGCTACTGAGAGTTTCTCCCCTGCACGGCAAAGCCTGGAAAGCTACCCGTGATGTATTCGATATGCCAAACACAGTAATAAGTCTCACGATGGAGAGGTTACAGGTCCGGCTCAAGAAAATCGATGAACAACAGGAGGACTGTGACCGTGAGAAATAAATATTATAAATAGATATGAATTATATAAAGAGAACAGAAATTTTTCTTCCAAATATCATTTGCTTAAAACAATGTATATAGTAGGTAATGGTATGTATGCATGTGCATGCTTTTGTGAGTGTATTCATAAATGAATTATTCTATAGAAATAAAGTTATATTGTAACTGGAAAATATCTAGATGTCTAGTGCAGAATAGCTGGAGAGTTAATGCACTGGGGCGGGAGATAGCTCAGTCTTTGGGAAAGGTCTCATCTACGCTATAGCCCCACTATGCTATCTGGATGAGTAGGATCTGAGAGAAATTCCTTCAAGATCACAGCAGGGAAATGGAAAATTAAGCATTGTGAAGTATACCCAGTGCATTTTTTTTTAAGTGAAGACTACCTTCTGCAATGATTCTATGAGAGCTTGACAGATCTAGGAGGAGAATGTCAGCATCTTTAGTCTTGTCTCACCTGATGTGGGAAAATTTTAGTAGCTGTAACAAAAATAACAGTCAGGGATACATGCACAATAATACACAGAAAACTCATCATAAAACTCAAAATTTACTTCTCTCCCTTCATGTCTTACATCACATCCATTTGGCACCTGCAAGGCAACACTTGATTGCAATTAAAAGAATGCCACACATCATATCTTATTTAAGTGTCTCTAAAGAACCCCAGAAAACGGTGATGAAAAATAAAACCCCAGAGAAAACTTTAGCTCCTTATACTTAAAGGTGAAGCAAAGACGAAAGAACAAAAAAGCCTAGCCAAATAAATATAGAACCTTACATCAGGGAAACAGAGAGATAGTACAGGGGTAAGACATTTTCTCATGGCTGTCCCTACATTGATACCAGATACTAGAAACACTTTCCTGAGGACAAATCTAGCAGTATGCCCAAAGAAACATCAAATGTTCCCCCAAAACAACATTCCACACCCTTAAAAACACCTCACATTAAAGGTCTATGTAATTCAGTTCCTTTTACCTAATATATCATATCAAGCTTTAGAAAAATAAATGTGTCTGTATATGTGTGTGTTAGCAAAGAACTGGAATATATATCTGGCATACACAGGAACCCAAATACTATATGATGCTCTGAGAACCACTGAGCATAGCTTTGAGTACCCCTAAAAATCTCTGGGGTAGAGATTATGGCACTAAAAAGTATTGAAGCGTAGCAGTGCCACATCATCAAGCCTGAGCATTGAACTACCCTTCCCACAGAGTCAGACCAAGTATCCTGGCTTGACCCACAATTCTCCTGAGCTCTTCCTGGGAACATACTTTATGCACCACCTCCCCAAATATATAAAATGTATGTTTTGAGCAAAAGATAGGGTTTGAAAAGGCAAATATAACAGGCAGACTAGATGTGACAAAGTTTGAAAATTATCAGACAGAAAATTTTAAATATAAGTAATTAATATCCCTTTAGACATTTTGATGTAAAAATGGATAGTATTCAGGACAAATTGGTAGAAAGATTAAAACCCTAAAGGAAAAAAATCAAATGTGAGTGCTAGAAATCAAAAATAACACACAAACAAAGAATATTTCTAATGGGTTTATCAGTACACTGGACTGGGCAATGGAAATAATAAGCAAATTAGAGAATATGCCTGTAGGAACATCTCAAATTGCAAAACAAGAAGAAGAAAATTATTTTGGAAATAGAACTGAATGTCCAAAACTGTAGATCAACAAAAAAGTAAAATAATATACGTAATGGAAACACTAGACAAGAAGAAAGAAAATATGTAACTGAAGGAAATAAATGTGTGAAGGAGAAGAGAAATATTTAGAGCAATAATTACTGAAAACATCTCAAAATTAAAGTCAGAGACCAAATCCCAGGTCCAGAGATTCAGAAAAGGCAGAGTAGAAAAAAATATGTTCACCCACAGACAAAAATATGTTCATGTCAGATTCAAACTGTAAAAAATAAAAATGTGTAAAACTTAAAATAAGAAATAATACATTGCCAATACATGAAAGCAGGTAAGAATTGCATTGGAGAGTCCGAGAAATAGTGCAAGGGTTTTAAGTTCTTTCCTGGCAAATAGCATACACAGAACTGAGAAGAGCTCTGAGCATCACTTTTTATTTGTTCCCAAACCACCAAAACAGCAGCAGCAGCAGCAGCAACAACAACAACAACAACAACAACAATAATAATAAGTGCATTGCTTTGGACACCTTTTCCCAAATGTGTACAAGAAAAGAATAGATCATAACATTTAAGATAGAAGAATACCAATAATTTAGAATTCAGTGGAATTATCTTCTAATGGGCTGGAACGATAGCACAGCAGTTAGGGTGTTTGCCTTGCATGCGGCCATCCTGCCTGATCCAAGTTCGATTCCTCAGCACCTCTCAGAGAGCCTGGCAATCTACTCGTCCGCACGGCAAAACCTGGCAAGCTACCCATGATTCAATATGCCAAACACAGTAACAACAAAGTCTCACAAAGGAGATGTTACTGGGCCCGCTCAAGCAAATCAATGAACAACTGGAGGACAGTGCTACAGTGCTATCTTCTAAAACTGAATGAGAAACTTTTTTTTATTAAATCACTGTCATATAGCTACAAATCTGTCATGTTTGAGTTTCAGTCATATAATGATCTTACACTCATCCCTCTACCAGTGCACATTTTCCACCAACAATGTCCCCAGTATACCCTCCCCATCCTAACCCTCCCCCACCTCTATGGCAATTTCCCCCATACTCTCTCTCTACTTTGGGGCATTATGGTTTTCAATACAGATATTGAAAGGTTGTCATGTTTGGCCCATTATCAACTTTCAGCACACATATTCCATCCCAAACTATCCCTCCAACCACAATTGACTTAGTGATCCCTTCTTTATTTCAGCTGCCTTTTCCCCAGCTCATGAAGCAGGCTGCCAACCATGGAGCAATATTCCTGGCCCTGTCTCTACTGTCCTTGGATGTCAATCTCATATTATGCTATTTTATATTCCACAGATGAGTGCAGTCATTCTATGTCTATCCCTCTCTTTCTGACTCATTTCACTTAGCATGATACTATTCATGACCATCCACTTATAAGCAAATTTAATGACTTCATCTTTCCTAACTGTTGGATAACATTGGGTTTTCCTTGCTCCTCCCAGAGGGAGCTTAGGTTTATTGATTCACTCCCACAACAGTACCCTGAGGCACACCCAATTCCATCAAGCACTAATAATCCTGCATTGCTTTATCCTTTCCTCAGCTACTAATCCACTTAAACAATCATAGTGAATTTACTTATAATATTCCTAGTCATTTTGTATGAAAACATTAAGAGGTATATTAAGCTTAAAGTTTGGCCCTTCCTGGGGACATTTCGCTATATATTCCAGACCACGGTCCTCAGGCCAGGTTAGTCTTTTCAAACCCTGGCAGGGGCCTTACTCAGTTACTTCTTTTTGGGTCATAATCGAGTTTGTTCTACAACCGTGCTACCGAGAGTATTCGATATGCCAGACACAGTAACAACAAAGTCTCCAGTGGAGACGTTACTGGGCCCGCTCGAGCAAATCGACGATCAACGGGAGGGCCTTTACCTTTTACCTTAAAAAGGCCCTCCCGCTGATTGTCGATTTGCTCAAGCGGGCCCAGTAACGTCTCCATTGGAGACTTTGTTGTTACTGTGTCTGGCATATTGAATATGTCACGGGGAGCTTGCCAGGCTCTGCCATGCGGGCGAGATACTCTCGGTAGCTTGTCGGGCTCTCCGAGAGGGGCGGAGGAATCGAACTCAGGTCGGCCATGTTGGCTGCATGCAAGGCAAACGCCCTACCGCTGTGCTATCGCTCCAGCCCATGCAGATTTACTGTTCCATATTAATTTCAGGAGTATTTTGTCTATTTATTTGAAGAATATAATGGGTATTCTTCTAGGAACCACATTAAATCTGTATAGTGCTTTGGGGTGTATTGCCATTTTGATAATGTTAATTCTCCCTATCCATCCTCTACTACCTCCACTACCCAACTGCCGCCACGCTCCAGGACTCTTTGCGGACACTCGGGCCGAGACTCATGCACAATTGAAGCCCCGCAGAACAAGATAAGTGGAACTCTGAGACCTTGGACTCCAAGCTCAATGGACCCAGGGACAGAGATCCTCTGCTTGCTCCCACCAACCACAGGTGACAAAGGGATTATTACCAGGAGCCCCACCCTACCCTGCCATGGCTGCTGCCACCAAAAACGAGAGAACCAGGGATTGAATTGCGCACAGAAGACCCACCCTACCCCTACTGGTACCAGATAAATACCTCACCTGCAGCCCTCCACTACCTCCACTACCCAGACGCTGCAACACTCCAGGACGCTTTCCAGACCACATGGCCGCAAAGTGCAAAATGGCTGCACAACACATTATAAGACACGGTTTTGCCTGACCAATGTCGCTGTTATCCAAAAATTTCAAACGGGATTGGACCACCGTCTCCTTCGTGCAAAATTCTACTTCACAGAGCAGGGACAAAGGACTGCAAAGTTTAAGAAGAGAACTCCCAGAATGACCACTAACTGGGAGCTCTTTGGCACTATAGTTGCAACATGGGAAAATGCTGTCATTGACAATATTGATGAGGAATACAATCCACTGGTTCAGTACCTCCATGATTGTGCGAGGAATGCCAAGAGAGATGTAACCACAAAAAAAGCCTGTCTTTGAAAACTCTTGAGCTTATTCACCAACGTGGTTTGGCACATGCCTCAGGAAACTGCAAGTGAACGTTGGAGCTCGCAAAGCAGTGCAGACATGCGATCAAGGAAGACCTCAAAGAGAAAAGAGCAGAAGTGCTGTATTCACTACCAGGATCTTACCATTATACAAAGAAGTGAACATCAATGTCAAGATTGGAGTTTGGCAGGGTGATACCATTTCACCGAAACTCTTCAATGCCACCCTCGAGAACATCATGCAACGACTGGAATGGGAAGGAATTGGAGTGAAGATAGATGGTCGGCAACTATACCACCTCAGCTTTGCTGATGACATTGCTCTAATAACACCAAACATTAGCCAAGCTGCACAAATGCTGACCGACTTCGACCATAAGTGTGGAAAGTTCACATTACAGCTGAATCTCACGTAGACAATGTTCAAGAGAAACGGTCTCGTTCCTGACATTCCATTCACTCTCAATGGGACAAACATCTCCGAATGTAATAGTTATGTGTACCTAGGTTGAGAAGTCAACATGATGAATGACCTGGCACCTGAGTTGTGCAGGAGGAGGGGAGCGGCTTGGAATGCCATCAAGAGCGTCTAAGAAATAGCTAAGAGGACAAAGAACCTACGGCTCCAGGCACATCTCTTCGATTCCACTGTTCTTCCTGCATTAAGATATGCCTCAGAGACCTGGACCCTACAAGAACAGGATGAGAATGCTATTCGGGTCTCCCAAAGAGGAATTGAAAGAGCTATGCTTGGAGTATCACATTTCACCCAAATGAGAGAAAGAATTTGGAGTTCTGACCTCTGTGGACAGTCAAGTATCAAGGACACCGTCTTGTTTTCCAAGGTGTCGAAAATCAGATGGGCTGGACACGTAATAAGATTTGGAGACGACCGCTGGACTAGAGCTATTACTGACTGGATTCCACAAGACATCAAAAGATCGCGTGGCCGCCCACCTACCAGATGGTCAGTCTTCTTCATCAAGACCCTGAACGATTGGTTTGAGGCTCTTCATGTTCCTAGAAGAAAAAGACACCATTGGGCTAACTAGCACATGACAGGGACTAATGTAGAAGTTACTGTCGCCTGCTGGAGCAAATTGATGATTAACAGGAAGTCAGGTGATCAAGATCCATGAGCACGAGATATGTCTCTATTTCCTCGTGTCCTCTCGTACTTCTTGAAGTAGTTTTTTGTGATTGAAAAATTATTCGTCGATTGCCTTGAGCAGGCCCCAGTAACGTCTCTTTCATCCTAGCCCTGAGATAATATTCAAGGCTCTTTAGGAGAATGAGACCCATCATTGTTACTGGTATTTGGCATATTTGGTACACCACGGGGAGTTTGCCAGACTCTGCCCTGTGCACAGGCTACAGTCGATAGCCTGCAAGTTTGTCCAAAGTAGGAATGAGATAATAAGATGTCATAAAAAGATGTCCTGATAAGATGTCGCGCGACCACAAATGCGGCCGCGCGGTTCCGTGAGCTGAATTTTATAGTCTCTGAGTCTTGGCCATTGATGGAATTACACGGCGCCAGGGGACCAGGTGGTGGGTGTGACCCCCGCCTACTGGAATTTGGAGGATCTGGGTGGAGGATGCTCGACTCCAATCTGAGTAGGCTTGGAGATCTCGGCCTCGGAACCTGCGTGGATTTGTCCCTCTGCCAGTACCTTCATGTGTGCAGAGAGTGGTCTCAGCATGGTGGTGGCTGGTCCTGGAGGTCTTCTCCCCCCACGCCTGGCTGTTCCTCGCTGGGACCCCTTGGAGGGGAGCAGGTTGAGATTGAAAAACAAACTCTTAAATAAATAAAATCTAAGGAATTATTTATTCTATCAGCATTTCTGCCTTGCAAGCAAAATTTAAAAAATTTCTTCAGAAATCCGAATGGCAAAAAAACACATGAGAAAATGCTCTACATCATTAATCATCAGGGAGATGCAGATCAAAACCACAATGAGATACCATCTCACACCTCAGAGACTGGCCCACATTCAAAAGAACAAAAGCAACCGATGCTGGCGTGGATGTGGCGAGAAAGGGACACTCCTTCACTGTTGGTGGGAATGTCCACTTGTTCAGCCCTTCTGGAAAACAGTATGGACGATTCTCAAAAAAATTAGAAATTGAGCTCCCATTGGACCCAGCAATACCACTCCTGGGAATATATCCCAGAGAGACAAAAATGTATAGTCGAAGTGACATCTGCACTTGTTTGTTCATTGCAGCACTCTTTACAATAGCCAGAAACTGGAAGAAACCTGAATGCCCAAGAACAGATGACTGGTTAAAGAAACTTTGGTACATCTACACAATGGAGTACTATGTAGCTCTTAGAAAAGATGAAGTCATGAAATTTACATACAAGTGGTACAATATGGAAAGTATCATGCTAAGCGAAATGAGTCAGAAAGAGAGGGATAGACATAGAAAGATTGCATTCATCTGGGGGATATAAAGTAACAAAGTATGAGATTAATACCCAAGAATAGCTGAGATCAGCACCAGGAGGATTACTCTATAACTTAGAGGCCAGCCGGGTATCCTAGAGGAAAGGGCAGTTCAGATAGAGAAGGGAGCACCAAATAAAGGATGTTTGGAGGAACCTCCCAGGAGGGGAGATGCATGTGGAAAGTAGACTATGGACTGAACATGTTTGCCACTCAATGCCTCTTTTGCAGACCACAACACCCAAAAGGAGAGAGAGAACACAGGGGATTGCCCTGCCACAGAGACAGGGGGGATGGGGGGATGGGGGTGGGAGGGATATTATCCATGGTGGTGGAAAATGGGCACTGGTGGAGGGATGGGTATCTGATCATTGTATAATTGAAACCAAAGCACAAAAAATTATAAATTTACAACTGTAAAAAAAATAAAATAAAATAAAGGGGAAAAAAATAAAAAAAAAATTTCTTCAGGACCAGAATTGTAGCTCAATAATAAAACTCTTGCCTTGCATTTGTAAATCCCTAGTTTAGACACAATAAAGAAAGAATGAAAGAAATAAAGAGGGAAGGAAGAACGGAAGGAAGGAAGGAAGGAAGGAAGGAAGGAAGGAAGGAAGGAAGGGGAAGGAAGAAAAGGAGAAGGAGGAAGAGTATGAAGAGGGGAAGGAGGAGGAGGAGGAGGAGAATAGGAGGAGGAGGAAGAAATGAAACAAAATGGCATTGTTCAGAAATATAGATCATCATAAAGAAAAAAACATATTCTAGGAGCCAATGAAGATAAAACAAAATCTTTCAATTTTCTTGTTTGAATAGATCTAGCAGATAATAGTTTGTCCAAGTCAATAGCAGCAACATATTTGGTTATTATAGCTTATTGATAAAAGAAAGAAGAAAGAGGCATGCCAGAAGATTGGGAAGGAAAATTGGGAATATTCCATCTTATAATATTAAGTAGTTTTGCTATGATTGAGTAGAATATTAAATTTCAGGATCAAGAAAGAAAGAAGAAACTTGAGTAAACTTTACATCTTCACTATTGGGATCTATGGAGAGCAATAATATAAAACAGAAGAATTTAAAACTGAAAACATCAATTCACAAGTGCTCTTTCTTTAAGAAAGCACAAGTCAGTCTCCTCTAAGCCCTTTACTGGACTTGACCTTGATCCCAGCCTATAGTCCAACACCTCTGAGCATAGGCTTGTGAGTGTTTGGTGAAGGCACTATAGTGGGTCTCTCCTCTCCCTGGACATCTAATCAAGCTCTTGACATTAAGTTTCATTCACAGATTGTTGCCCCATGGGCCCTTGCCGCATTTGGAATTGAGAGCAGTTCTGTTCTGAAATCTCTCTCCTCCACTATCATTTAAAAAAAAACCCGCTTTTCATTTTTAAAAAATGTCCTTTTCTTTTAAAGATTGTAGATGTGTTTGCAAAATTTCAAGCAAACAAACAAAAACTAATAAACTATATGGAGATACATTCTAAGAAATGTGTTATTAGATGCTTTTGTGTTTGTGTGAGGAAAACATAGGCAGTAGATTGTGTGCATTTGGGGCCCACTACGAGTAGCATACCATAAAGTTAAATCAAGCAAGCCCAAGAAAAATGATGGGATAAAGAAATTAAGAGATGTGATAATATGAAATCAGGCTGCTGCCTCAGTATTACAAGGAGAGCTATGACAATGCTAGGAAACAGAATATCTGGAACCAAAATTCTATCATTGATTAAAAATTTATTAGGAAGTAAATAACTATAAACAACCAAAAGTAAAACACAGGAAAAAAGTATGAAAGATCAGAGCACATGGGAAAAATATTTAACTTTTGTGGAATTAAAGTTATAGAAACATTGCTGAGAGAAAACGGGACAGGAGACATATTGTAAAATAAAATGTTAATTGAAATTTTCAAGTCAGTAAGATACAGGAAGCTAAGGTTCAACTATAAATAAATGTGGACAAAATAGCTACAAACTAAGCTATCACATTCCTATAAAATTGCTAAGAAAAAAGAAAAAAAATTATAAGTAACCAGAAAATATCATCACCAAAGAAATAATTATATGGATATCTGACATCACATTATAAATGATAAAGTCCTGAAGACAAATTGTCTTAAAAGAGGTAAAAGGAAATTCAAAGAATTCTTTGAAACATGAAAATTGAACAAAAAAATTTCTAGAAAAACAAAAATTGGAGAACTTTTAAGGGAATCATTTAATATATGTTTTTTAAAGGAAGAAAAAATACTCAGGTGAAAATAAAATAATAACAGAGAAATGAAAAGGAATATAAAGTTGTAATTAAATATAAATTTATTTGAGTTATACAATATATGATTAATATATTTCATGAAACTTAACACAGACATCTATAAGACATGAAAAGGAAGACAAATATTTAGAAGATATATATGGAAACAAAGTATGCAAATTATATACAGGTTGTAGCACTAAGTAAAAAGCATTAAAAGTTTTATTAGTGCTAAATAGTAATAATCCACAAAGAACAAAAGAGGCTTCCTATAAGTTACAACATAATAGCCAATTTATAATGAATATTAACATGGCGATAGTTAGCTAAATAAAGATTAATATGCAATAATTAAATATGTATTAGACAAAAGTATTCAGAAAAGAAAAAATCTTATAATGTCAAAAGTAATGAAACATAAGCATATTAACATACAATTTTTCAATAATTAAAAATATAATAATAAATTTTCATTAACTCAGAAGAAGGGAAAAAAAGAAAATATGCAAAGAAAAGCCAAAAGATAAGTGACCAATGAGGATAATTGAAATAAAGCAAGTGCTGTTTCATGTTAAAAGGTAAAAGCTGAACTTTAGTGATGGATATGGAACAAGAGGCTGGTTCCTAGGAAATAACTTCGGGAGACTCAGGGAGTGCCCTGAGAAAAAGGGCTTTAGATATTCAAGTTAGTGAGGAAACATTTAAGTGACTTTGTGCCAAAACAATTGACAATGAAAATAAAGCTTAGATATCACCTGGAGGTCCCAGATTGGGTAGGTGCTGTCTCCCCACCTTCTCCAGATGGAATCCCGGTGATCATGAGCTTCTACAAGCATGACTCTGGCATGCGGGTACCAGGACATTTTTCCAAACTGCAATGGGGCCGCTCTGGCTCCCAGACAACCTCTGATTCCGGAGCCACACCCACAACCTGCCCCCAGCGCCATCTTACAAAACACAGCAGCAAAGAAGAAAACCAGCTGGAGGGCCCCACAGCTCCTGGAGAATTCTCCGGGCCCCACCCAGAGCCAATATCACAAGGAGGTCCCAGATGGGGTAGGTCCTGTCTCCTCACCTTCTCCAGATGGAATCCTGGTGATCATGAGTTTCTACAAACATGGTTCTGCCATGCAGGTACCAGGACTATTTTCCAAACCGTGCGGCTGCTCATGCAGCTGCACGACATTTCCTGATATGCAAAGTGATCAATGGAAAGTAAATGGTCTAGCATTTGTCCCTGAAAATAATGCTTGAGTGGGTGGTGGGAAAATCTGAGCAAAAGATAATGATCAAACGAAAAATATGTGGACTGTGTATTTAACTATGGTGCTATACCGCCCTGGTAGGGGAAGGGTGTCTGTCCCTCCGCCTATCCCCATTTGCAGTGGCGACATGGTTACCTGCATTTTTAGAGCCTAATGAACAGGTATGAGACTGCATTGACGAGGCACGTGGGGTTTCATGGAATGGGGGGTGGTATCGGACCTGCTCCCCTCCATGACAATGCTCTGGGTTACCACACTCAAGCCCCTCCTCCGGCTTCTGATTGACCATGAACCCAGAGGCACACATATCAATCTCGGAACCCAGGGGCTTCTGGCAGTAATCCCTCTATGTTTATTACTGAAATATCAGAAATCCAAATTTGCGTGGCTGCTATTGTGGCCACACGACATCATATGCTCTTCATAATCAGCAATAGAAAACAAATTATCTAATGATGTCCTTGTGGCGGGACTGAATGTTGGAGAAAATTCCAAATAACAACGTTGGGTCTTCTGTCATAACATTAAATGTGATCAACATAGAGAAACACAGAGAGAGAGAGACACAGATAGAGAGAGAGAGAGAGAGAGAGTAAAAATAGAAATCTGCCACACAGGTGGGGTGGGTGGGAAGGGGGGGGATACTGGGGTTCTTGGTGGTGAAAAATGTGCACTGGTGAAGGAACGGGTGTTTGATCATTGTATGATTGATCGAGATTTGAACTGAAAGGCGTTGTGACTGTTCTCACGGTGATTCAGTAAATAAATAAATAATTTTTTTAAAAAAAAAAGAAAAGAAAGCTTGGAGGTTAAGAACTTACCAAGTTGAGATAAGAAAATATGGGGGTGGGAAGGTGCACACTTGGCCTTCTCCTGGATTATTTTTGAGTCTGTGCTTAAAGATTTCTCTCAGAGTATATGCAGTAGGAGGGTTGAATCCTGGTCAGCTGCATGAAAGAAAAGTGTCTTACTCACTGTATTTCATCTCCAGCTCCATTAGAAAAAAAAATTAAAACCTGAATATACATATTGGTTTAAAAAATTCCAGTTATAATTGTCTTGAAATATTAAATGCATGAGTTTAAATGATTTTAAATGTAGGGCTTTTGCCTTGCATGCAGCCATCCTGGCCAACCCAAGTTTGATTCCTCAGCCCCTCTCAGAGAGCCCAGCAAGCTACCGAAAGTATCTTTCCTGCACTGCAAAACCTGGCAAGCTACCCATGATTTATTTCATATGGCAAACACAATAACAACAAGTTTCACAATGGAGATGTTACTGGGCCTGCTCAAGCAAATCGATGAACAATGGAAGGACCGTGCTTTTGACCGTGTTTTTGAGTTTAAATGAATTTATCAAAAAAGATGCAAAAACTGATACAGCCGAAGAGAAGGGCCACATGGAGGGCGGGATCCACAGCTCCCAGAGAAAAAAAAAAAAAAACAGGTTCCAAAAAGGGCCGAGATCATCGGGAAGTCCCAGATGGGGTAGGTACCGCATACCGCCTCCCCCAGTTGGAACCCCGGTGACCAGAAGTCTCTACAAGCACAGCTTGAGTATGCGGGAACTAGGACTTTTCCTCTAATCTGCCGGGACTAAAGCTCCCAGGTAACCTCTGATTCTGGAAGTCACGCCCACAACCCGCACCCCAGCGCCATCTTTATAGCATACAGCCGAAGAAAAGGGCCACATGGAGGGTGGGATCCACAGCTCCCGGAGGAAAAAAAAAACAGGTTCCAAAAGGAGCCGAGATCATTGGGAAGTCCCAGATGGGGTAGGTACCGCATCCCGCCTCCCCCAGATGGAACCCCGGTGACCAGAAGCCTCTACAAGCACAGCACGAGTATGCGGGAACTAGGACTTTTCCTCAAAACTGCGCAACATCTCTCTATATACAAAGTGATCAATGGGAAGTAAACCACCCAACCTTTCTCCTGAAAATCAGACTTAAGTTTGGAGCACGGCCACAGCCCCAGAAACACAATGACTTAATGCAGAACCCAGCAGCTTGGAGCAGAAAAGTGAATGGACTCTGCGTTAATCCAGGCCATCAAGTCTGCCGGAGGGGAAAGGGTGTTGCCCCATTCGCCCTCTCTTCTCTGGAAAGAATTATGGTGGCCGCATGGGAGCCTTGTGGACAGCAGGTATGAGCCGGGGGTGTGGGGGCGACTAAAACCTCATGGGAAAGGGGGCGTTCCGGTCTGTCCTTCACGCCCTACCGAGGTCACCAGTTGCCCCCCACGAGCGGCTCTCCAGCACGGCCACAGCCCCAGAAGCACAAGGACTTAATGCACAACCCAGCAGCTTGGAGCAGAAAAGTGAAAGGACTATGCATTAATCCAGGCCATTATGTCTTCCTGGAGAGGAAAGGGTGTTGCTCCCTTCCGCCCTCCTCCCTCTGGAAAGAAAGATGGTGGCCACATGGGAGCCTTGTGGACAGCAGGTATGAGCCGGGGGTGTGGGGGCGACTAAAACCTCATGGGAAGGGGGGCGTTCCGGTCCGTCCTTCAAGCCCTACCGAGGTCACCAGTTGCCCCCCACGAGCGGCTCTCCAGCACGGCCACGACTCCAGAGCATAGAAACCAATTTCTTAACTATTTGACTTTCAGTAGAAATACTTCCAGGGTCAATAAGTAAAATAGCAGAAATCCAAAACCAACATTTAATTCTTGAACCCAGCTGCAGAAAGCAAATCACTTCACAATGCTTTTTCAGCATGTCTGATTTGGAGGGCGGGGTGTAAACTCTAAATAATAGTGGTGAATCTTTTATTGAAACAATGAATCTAATCAAAGCAGATAGAGTGTTAACTAGAATTCATCTGCCTCACAGGGACTGGGAGGGGTTGGGGGTGGGATTTTATTGGGGATCTTCATGGTAAAAAATAAGTATTGGTAAAGGGAAAATGAACAAATGAACAAAGAGAGGTAAGACCACTCCTCCAGGAGATTAACTCAAGGATAAAATCTCATCTAAAGAGATTACTCCAGATTACTAGGAGATTTGCTCAAGGGTGGGATCCTAACAAGGGTGTGTTCTTTCCTCAGCTAGTAATCGACTTAAATAGTTGCAGTAAATATTCTTCTAACATTTGTAGCAATGTCGTTCTGTGTGAGCACCGTAAGAGATATTAAACGTCTCACTATACATTCACAGTCTTCAGGCCAGGTTAGTCTTCCTCGCCCCAGCAGGGTCCTAGTCTCATTGTTACTTACTTTTGGATCATGACAGCATTTGCCCATGATCATGCCCTAAACTTATAGCTGAGTATAGTGGCACTTTGGCTGATCCATTTTGATGCTAGGGTAGCTTACAGCTTGCTCTCGGTCCATTCAGTCCCTCATCGGGACCCTGCTTTTAGGGTGCTAAGAATTAAGGGTCACTGAGTCAAGAAAGCAGATGCCCAGGAGTAAATATTATTTGGAGTCAATCAACTCCCAAGTTACAAAGCATAATATTAACTGTCTTCCTGTGTCCATACAGAAAGGACAATTTTTACAATACAAGTTCAGTGTCCTTAGAAGGAGCTGATCTTAAAAGCTAACAGAATCTGATTAGGGAGAATAGATGATTAACTGGCTGGGGAGGAGAGCACAGAGAAAAGTTACAGATAAACAGAGGAATGGGAGTGACTGGGAAGCACTGGGCTGGGTGTGACCTAAGCTACCTGAGGAAGGAGAAAACAGTGTTATCCTACACACAGGTAAATATCAACATGTACACAATTGATATATACATCCATATATACCTTCATACATCTACAGACACACCCATAGACACAGATATATACATTTATATATACACACATATATACATGCAATAGGATACTCAGATGATATATGCACATTTATTATCTTGTCTGTTAACAAATAAGGCCTTGGCACCTGAATACCAACATCCAAATTTTGTTTTCAAAAAATTAGTTTCCTATAATAAGGAAACCGGTCTTCCTTAAAAATTCTGATGGTATAACAGTGACAGAAAATATATGAAATCATCTATCTAGTACATCATCTCATCATCCTGGAAAGTAAGGGATTGTTAAGAAAACAATGAAAGGATAATAATATATAAATAGACCTATAAAGTGTTAGCTGATAAATCTAGAATTACTTGAGCTGAAGAATAAAAAAAATGTGGTACAAGATTATATTCAAGGAGTAAAATGAATCTAATGACATATAGGTAAAAGTTAAATATACAAATAAATAATGGAGAAGAGGTACACTTTTTTCACAGAATAATTTCAAAGAGAATATAGTGTCATTTACCCAGAAAATACTGTTTCATCCACCTCTTACCCTCTAGACTGACCTAAATTTAGTGATTCACTTCCAAAAATAGATGTTTGAGAGGAAAGATGTCACATTAGAGGCACTTGGCCAGAGGTCCTTACCACATGATCAAGAAAATATGCTGTGTAGATGGTATGTAGAAGACAGATATCCTATAAAATGTGACAAGAAATATATGGATTTAAAGAAGCTCAGCTCCATCATTAGGTTTCTACAAACTCTAATAAAATCTAAGGGGGGAAAGTGCATCAACATTCTTCAAAGCACCTTAAAACAAAGCAAGCAACAAGAGGCAAAAACAAATTAGACCACATCAAATTGAAAAATTTCTGTACCACAAAAGAAAAGATAACTAGAATAAAAACATACCCCTCACACTGGGAAAATAAAAGATCTGCCTACCACTAATATGACAAATGAGTGGTAGAATAAAGATAAAAAAATCTTTACCCAAGGTATTTATAAGCACTTAAAACATTTAACAGCAGCAATTAAAAAAAGACATCAAAAAATGTGTAGAAGAGATGAACAGACACTTCCTGAAAAAATACATACAGATGGCCAATAGTTTATGGAAAATTATTCCTGATCACTTATCATCAGAAAAATCAAAACAGCAATGTTATAATCACCTCACACATATTAGCCTGGTAAGTAAAGGCCCTCCCGTTGATCATCGATTTGCTCGAGCGGGCCCAGTAACGTCTCCATTGGAGACTTTGTTGTTACTGTGTTTGGCATATCGAATACTCTCGGTAGCTTGCCGGGCTCTCCGAGAGGGGCGGAGGAATCGAACTCGGGTCGGCCATGTTGGCTGCGTGCAAGGCAGACGCCCTACCCGCTGTGCTATCGCTCCAGCCCATTAGCCTGGTATGCATTTTTAAAAAAGGAATAAAAACAACAATCAGTGCTGGCATGGATGAGAGGCAAGGAAACCCTCATCCACTCTTGGAAATGTCAACTGATTCAACCTCTTTGGAAAATAGTGCAGACACTTCCACAAAAACTAAGAGTTGGGCTTCCTCACAGCCTGACAATTCCACCCCAAGGAGCCAAATGCATTGCTTCAAAAATATATCTGTTCCCTGTGTTCACTGAAGTACTATTTACAATAACCGAGATCTGGAAACAACCCAGTGTCCAAGAATAGATCACCACAAACATAATGGTAATGTATGTAATAAATAGGATGTTATTTAAGTAAAAGAAAAGATAAAATAATGCAATTTTTTATTATGTGTATTAAACTAAAGACACCAAGTCAGTCAGAAGGGGAGGAACGGATATAAAATGCTTTCTTATATCACTGTATCACTGTATTACTGTCATCCTGTTGTTTGTTGATTTACTTGAACAGGTGCTAGTAACATCTCTATTCCTCCCAGCCCTGAGATTTTAGCAGCCTCTCCTTACTCGTCTTTCCCAATGATTGGAGGCTCTTTCAGGGTCAGGGAAATAAGACCTGTTATCGTTACTGTTTTTGGCATATTGAATACGCCACGGGGAGCTTGCCAGTCTGCCCATGCAGGAGGGATACTCTCAGGTAATATACATAATATACATTACATATATATATAGGCACTGTCACTGTCCTCCCATTGTTCATCGATTTGCTCAAGTGGGCCCAGTAACATCTCCATTTTGAGACTTAATGTTACTGTGTTTCGCATATTGAATATGTCATGGGTAGCTTGCCAGGCTTTGCCGTGCAGGTGAGATACTCTCGGTAGCTTGCTGGGCTCTCTGAAAGGGGTGGAGGAATCAAACCCAGCTAGCCGGGCTGGCTGTGTGAAAGGCAAATGCCCTACCACTGTGCTATCTTAGTAGTTTAGGTAGGATATCATTTTGACAATGGTGATTCTTCCAATTTATGAGCAAGGAATGTTTTTCATTTTCTAAGATCTTCAATTCCTTTTGTGAGTGTTTTGAAGTTTTCATGGTATAGGTTTCTCACTATTTTGGACACTATTTTAAATGGGACAGACTCTTTAATCTCTTTATCCTCTGCTTCATTATTTGTATATAGGAATGCAACTGATCGTGTATTGACCTTGCAGCTGCTACTTTGCTCTATTGATTTATTGTTTCTAAGAGCTTTTGGGTGGACTCTAGGGTCTTCAATGTATAGCATCATGTCATCTGCAAATACAGATAATTTGACTTTATTTTTTCCAATTTGTATGCCTTTGATTTACTTTGCTTGCCTGATTGCTGTTGTCAAGTGTTCTAATACAATGTTGAATAAGAGTGAAGACAGTGGACATCCTTGTCTTTGCCTGATCTTAACAGAATTGCTTTCAGTTTTTCATCATTAAGACTAATATGGGCTATGGTCTTTTATAGATAGTTGTTACTAACTTGAGGAAGGTTCCTTCTACCCCTAAATTATTGAGGGTTTTTATCTATCTATCTATCTATCTATCTATCTATCTATCTATCTATCTATCTATCTATCTATCTATCTAATGCGTTACCTACTGTCTGAACCCCATCAAATATGGTGTGGTAATTATGGAAAATGGGTAAGAAGTGTCCTATGATGTGTCTGGAAACTGGCCTGGAGCATGGCAGCAGTTGGGTAGTGGAGGTTGACTGCTGGGGCTGGGTCCCTTGGGGTGGGGAGGGCTCTCACCCTCCCCCCTCTGGGGTGTCCCAAGTGAAAACAGCCTGGCGTGGGGGTTTCTTATATGTGGGCTATAAAGAAACATTATAGGGAAATAACAAATGACCAAAGACAACAGAACTTGGGGATTTACCTACAAAACTGAGCTTTCCTGTTTATGGGGGGAAGTGAGAAGGCATCTTTGGCACATTGGTAAAGGGAAGCAGACACTCAAATTGTAGGTGTGGTACTGGAAGAATGTAGCATGGAACTTTATCATGAACAATACTGTAAATCACAGTACTCAATATTTTTTAAAAAAATTGTCAAGTTTATTAAAAAACAAGGTCATTTTGAAACACTATAGGGAGAAGAGGAGGCTTAGGAGGCAAAACACTAAATGCAGCATGGAATTCTGAATTTTTTTCACAACAGAGAAATGTGCATTAATTTAAGAGAGAGATAATCAACGGTTTTGCACTTCAAATAAAAAACAGCTAATTGATTAGTAAGATACCAATGTACATGTCTTATTTTTCAAAAATGTGCAGTCTTAATGGTAGAGGGGTAAGTGAGGGGTGAATGAAACAGAATGAGACAGCTAAAAATCTCTCTGTACTTCTTCTGTATTGTAGCTCTGTAAACCAATAATCATTCAAACAGAAAATTTTACTTTATTTTTTTAATTGTTCAGTGTTTAGCCCAGCATAAGGATCCAATAAAAACTGTTGAAAAAATATAACTATACATGTAAATCATCTAATCTGTCTGGAACATAGTAACTAATGGATAATAACATAATTAAAGTTGTGATGAAAAAGCAACAATAAATTATCCTTGATTGTGGATCACTTCAAGGACTTATAGTAAGTGCTTTGAAAATTTTAAAAAAATAATGTTGATTTAGTGAGGTTATTCTTTTATATGACTCCAGTGAATGGATCAAATACGAAGCATTTTCCACAACTATTCTGAACTATTAAGCTATTAAGGTCAACAATAACAAAGAAATATTTAGCCACAACATTCAAAGACTGTTTAAAAATAATGCATGTGCCTTTGGATTTCCAGGTACGAAGAAAAAATTGACACTCACATTATATTCTTCTTTTCCCTTTGTGCTAAAATGAGTTTTCAGTTAATGATGATTTTAAGATGTGTTTCTTACATTGACATGGACAGTTAAAAAATGTTGAAATTCATTCTTCTTTGTATTCCATTGCACATTGGGACACATATAAGTTGAACATTAGAATTGCTCATTTAGGTTCTAAAAGTCTTACATGTAAATCAAAGGAACCCAAGCTCAACTGAAATCCCAAGGTTACACCAGTCTGAAATTCAAGTTAATAAGAGAAATATGAGGGGCTGACCAAATTTTTGAATGCATATTTTTCTTTAAACTTTGTGCTTCAGATGAAGCCTCTGTAAACATACTGCCTGAATGAAGGATATCTTGTTTCTTAGCTGCAATACAATTTCAGAGAACGTGGAAATGAGAGACAGAAAAGAACTATTAAATCATCATGTCCGCTCCCTGCCAGCACGGGATTACTCCCTGCAGTACATTTTCCGTTGCTTTGTCGATTTTGAAATGACTCAAGCAAGGAGGTTTCCATCACTTCCCTCGGGAGACTTTTCAATGGCTTAATAGCCCTCACTGTTAAGATTGCTTTAATTTTCTTTGCTCAATTTTCCTTTGCTTAATTTTATTCTCTCTTCCCCAGTTACACTCCCTTGGATGTGCTTGCCCCCTCCCCAACCCTTAGAGGGAGTTGTCATCTGTTAATCATTGAAGGCATGCATTTTGTTCTTTTAATCTCCACTCAGAAATCCAATACTCAGTCACCCTTGATTGTTCTCTTCAACTATCATTGAAGATACTAAATTTGTTGTCAGTTAACACCAGATTGATTTAAACAAAACATAACTAAATTATCAGTACTCATTTATTTTAGAATTCTATAACATGTGTTTAATACATTCGTGGACAAATGGCACGTCCTTCTGTAATCATTTTAGCACTCATTTAGTCCAGAATGTGCTAAACATTGTGCAAAAAAGAATTGTATAGTGATTTCCATGGATTTAAACCCCAGATCCAAATATGTCTCAGCATGGCAAAATGAAACAGACAGCTTTCAGACAACAAATTGGCCTGATTAGAGGGGGGAGCAATTTTAAACAACTCATATGCTTCCATGTTTTTCTGTGAGATTAGAAAACTTATAATTTATGATTTCACAGAAAGCATACTCCAACAATAGTAAAATTTCAGATATAGGCCATTCATTTAAATATAATAATCAAAGGCCAGAGAGATTGTACAGAGGTTAAGTTTCTTTCCTCGCTCATGGCCAACCCCTGTTTGGTATCTGGCAATTTATGTGGTGCCCTGAGCACCCCCAGAAGTGACCCCTAAAGACAGAGTCAAGAGTAGACCTTGAGCATGGCCTCAAAGCCCACCCAAAAATTAGATAGCACTGTAGCATTGTCCTCCCATTGTTCACCAATTTTCACGGGTGTGTTCCAGTAAGGTCTCCATTGTGAAACTTGGTACTGTTTTTGGGATAGCGAATACACCACGGGGAGCTTGCCAGGCTCTGCCATGTGGGCAGAATACTCTTGGTAGCTTACTGGGCTCTCCAACAGGGACACAGAAACCGAAACCGGGTCCGCCGCGTGCAAGGCAAATGCCCCATCCTCTGTGCTATCACTCCAGCCCAAAATAATTAGGTAAGTAAATAAATAATAACATTTTTATTATGAACTTTAAAGTAAGTATACTATGATATTTATGGTTGTGCCAGAGAAGTTAGGGTCCTTTCCCTTAGTACCTTGGAAAGAAGCACCTGGTGAGAGGAATAGACCAGTAAGCTTTTATTCTGAAGTAACTGAAGACTCAGAGCCTTTCACTTGCTCTCTATGGCTGTGTTCTGAGTGTTTTCATCTTGCTCCTGCCAAAACCATAAGTGGAAACCTAACTCCCAAGATGACAGCATTTGGATATGGGATTTTTTCACAGGTTCTTAGGTCATGAGGTGGAGGACTTATGGATGAAACTAGTGCTTTATGAAAGGGAATCCAGAATGCTCTCTTATCTCTTCCTAATGGTGAAACATAAACAGCCATTCATATTTGGTTCTGTTTGTTTGAATTTGGGTGCTGTGCCTGGATATACTCAGGACTAACTCCTGGGTTCTGCAATCTAAGATGACTCCTGGCAAGCTGGGGGACCACCTGGGGTACCAGGAGGCAAACCCAAGTCACCCACTATACTATCTCTAGCCCCCAAATCCCATTAATAAACCATGGAAAGGATCTCCACAAGACATTTAATCTTCCAATACCTTGATTTTAAACTGCCCAATCTCCATAAATGTTAGGAACAATTGTGTGCTGATTGCATGTCACCAGTCTCCTTATCTTGTCTCAGTAGTCTGTAAGCTGCCCAAGATACCTTCACCTCCTTTTTTGTTTTCTTTTTTTTGCAAGTGCTCAGAGTTACTGGGAATATCCCTAGGTGTGTGTCTATCCATGTGTGTATGTGTGTGCGCGAGCATGTGTATATGTGTGTGTGTGTGTGTGTGTGTGTGTGTGCCAGAAAACAGTTTTCAAATGGGAAAGAATTTCAATATAACCATATATCATTAATTGCCTTAAAATATCTCAGAAAATTAGAACATTAATGAAATTTTGCATTTATAATTTGGTGGAAGACTCCCAAACTCTGCTCAGAGAATGTGGGAGCCACTCTGAGAAATATTGGGCTAACCAAACCAGAGGTTCAATGCTAGGGACTGAGGGTATGGTACAGCTTGGGTTCTGTGGTACCAGAAACCACCAGTGCCACACTAGTAGTTGTTGGGACAACCAAGACCACTTTTGCTGTGTTCAGGAGACCACGTGTGCTGACTGGGGACATACAAGACTCATACCCTCACCTCTATACTATCTCCCTGGCTTATGAATTTTCTTCTACAAAAACTAACCATATCATCTAATTGTAGGTGAGTTCATTGTCACCTTATTGTAAATTCTTCATTGAGCTTCTGGTGATAAAGTTTCTTCAAACCATCCTGAAGAGTCAGTAACTCCGTTATGTGCCTCACTCCCCTCCCCCGACTTCAGTTAATAACACAGAATCACTAAAATATACTTAGGGAATTAAGTGATAAAATTAATCCATTCAACGCTAAAGGCGTAGTTGTCTTATTCCTTAAATTATTATGACTTTTATAAAGTCCATAACATTTTAAAAAATCAAAATCTTAGTGAGAATCTATTTAATTTTTTTGATTTTATTTGGTAAAAACTAACATTTTCTGCTTTTTGTTAGCATACTACCTACAATTTCATTCGTGAAATTTTCATTCTAACATATTTTTGATAATATTTGAATATTGTTTCACCTGCACATCTTCATAATGTAAGTCACAGAGCATATATGTAATAGCACAGCGGGTAGGGTGTTGGCCTTGTACGCGGCCAACCTGGCTGACCCAGGCCTGATTCCTCCGTCCCTCTAGGAGAGCCCGGTAAGCTACCAAGAGTATCTCGCCCGCATGGCAAAACCTGGCAAGCTACCCGTGACATATTCAATATGTCAAACACAGTAACAAGTGTTACAATGGAAACATTACTGGGCCTGCTAGAGCAAATTGATGAACAATAGGAGGACAGTGACAGTGACTGAAAAATATAAATATATATCTAGAAAGACATATTTATAAAGCTTACTGAATAAAAATCTCTCCATGCCTTGGTTACTAAACTGAACAAATACAAGGGAAGTTAGAGCCGAATGCTATCTTATTCCATGGTCCTGAGTCTCATGTCCTTGAGGGTACTTTTCAACCTGAAGTATATTGGACATATCATTCCATATCCCTGTGTGCCTAATAAATCATGCAGAATTACTGTCTGCCTGTAGTTCTACCAGAGGTTTCTTGGAATGCCATCTGGGCTGATATTACTTATCCAGCTGTATTTCTTAAATCTTTAATTAGCAACAGGTTGTGTGTGTGTATGTGTGTGTCTGTGTGTGTCTGTGTGTGTGTGTAGACTGAATGCAACCCCTGGGCTACTTTATTTGCAAGTGAATCTCACATGCTCCTGGGAAGGCTTGGTTCCAAGTAGGCTCTTAGTATTATTCTTCCAAACAGCCAAGGGAGGAAACAAATTATTTTTCTGCCTCCAAAACTTAAAACGAACTCCAGCTGATCTAGAAAATCCTAATATCCACATGAGTTCCTCCACAAAATTAGATATTTAGAAAGATAAACATATTTTAGCTGATTTTATATTTAATACTTCCATAATTATGAGAAGAAGAAATTATAATATTTAGCTATAATTGCTGTTAATTCATCTATTTCTTACTAAATTCTTTTAGTACTTCTACAATTTTCTCAAACCTTGTTAATAGGTGAATTAACCTTTATTATTGCTATGTGCTTTTGATAATTTTTGTCATATTGAAAGTTATTTATCACTGCTAATATTTTTCTCTAGAATAAAATATAGTCACTCCAGTTTTACTGTGCAACTATTACCTTGTCATTTTAATATGTTAATGCATGCATATTTTATGAATGCAAGAGAATATTTATAATTGTTTATTTTTGTTTGGGGGCCATGCCTGACTGTGCTCAGGATTTAACAGTTGGAGGTGCTTAAAGAGTATAAATGGGTGCTGGGCAAAAATCAGGCTTGGCCACATGCAAGAGAAGCACCTATCTCTCTGATCAGACTTTTTATCACTTTACTCAATCTCCCTTGTGAAATGATCAACTATCATTTTTAGTCTACTTTTTGAGTGGTTGCTTTAAAATTTCTAATATGCACATCTTACATAAGACATTATACCTTCAAGTAACATAACACTTCAAATATATTTATACATAAAAGTATACAACTATTTATCATTTCCAAACTCTCTAGTGTTGATTATGTCATTCCTATTATTAGAAACAGTACTGCGCCTTATCATATTTTATTCAGTGAAGTGTCTTAGAAATATATATAAATTGTAATATAAGTTCATTTATATTCAGTAATCATTCCCAGTTCTCTCATTTCTTTGAGCAGCTCCTTATTTATTATAGTGCCACTTTTGTATAGAAAAGGAAACACCATCCATCTACTGGTGATGAATTGTTAACTTTTGTAACTTCAACGTCTTTCAGTTGAGAATCAATTATGATTTATTATCTCCTCATTATGAGTTGCATTTTTCTACTTATGTCTAGAAACTTTTGATTTTATTCTAGAAAATTTAACTTCTTGTCAGTTATTGTACACTTGGAGATAGTATAAAATTCTAGTCTTGATTTTAAGATGTATTATAGTGTATAAAATTAGTGTTTAATCTAGATGAAAATTTTTCACCACTCCTGAGCCATTGTTATTCTAAATACTTATCTACTATCCCATGAATTATGTGAATGTCCAGTCTGGGATTCTGGATAGCTACAACTGTCAGCAGCCTAAAAGTAACGGAATACCTTCATTTCTAATCATTTTAGGTAGTTCATTCCTTAGCCTTTCTTTATAGGCATCTTGAGACTCCTGCTCTATCTTTAAGAAGGACCCTTTGCAGAGTTCCAGGGTTTTCTCAGTATGTGGCTATTCCTTCTTTGGTTTCTTGCCATCTAAACTCTAGCTGCCTTTTTGTTCCTGAATTCCCAATTCCATCTTCTTCTCTCTAGAGTTTTGCCAGACTCTGCTATGCAAAATAGCCTAGGAACTCCTTTAAGGCTGTAAGACAGAGAATTCACAGGACTTATTTATTTCCCATTTTTTTAAGTACCACTGCACTTCTTACCTAATATCTGTCCACACTGCCCATACTGTCCTCCTGTTGTTCATTGATTTGCTCGAGTGGGCCCAGTAACGTCTCCATTTTGAGACTTGTCGTTACTGTGTTTGGCATATTGACTACATCATAGATAGCTTGCCAGTCTTTGCCGTGGGGGTGAGATACTCTCGGTAGCTTGCCGGGCTCTCTGAGAGGGGCAGAGGAATTGAACCTGGCTCGGCCCGGCTGGCTCCGCGCAAAGCAAATGCCCTACCACTGTGCTATCGCTCCAGCCCCACCAAATATTTCACCTAATATCTATTGCCTAAAAACAATTACACTTATGCTTCCTAATTTTTATGTTTAAATAGTAGGTCCTGTGTTTAGTATTATATTTTATTCTGTTATGGAAGCTTATTTTCAGAAAACAATTGATAAAGTCTTATAGTAAACACCGCATATCACATAATAATGTATAACTATTTAAAATAAGGTTTGCATGTTAATATTACACCCAAACATATTCTATGTCTATCCAAAAGAATCTTGGATTTAGACAGAGTGGTTTTTGCCATACATGTGTTTATTTTTGTCTCAGAGATTCCAGGATTTTAGAAGGACTAATGTGGAAAAAAATGTACCCACTTTAAAGATGCTACACCCACAAGTCATGAAGTTTTAGTACTAATAACATATTTTGGGGTTTTTTTGCCCTTTATAAATTAATTTTTATTTAGAGTTAGACCCAAATATTTTTCTTAGTGGTGTCGTATTGGTTTCATCTCACACTTATTCAAATGATTCTTTATTATTAGGACAAAATATCAACAATTCTCCTTTATCATTCCCCTAGCAGTAGTCAATTTCTATAGTCAAATAATGCTGCCTTAACACTATTACCTGAAACTACAGAAATGCATTCAGTACTCAATTCTCAAAACCAGAAAAGATTGATAGAACAGTAACAACAGGGCCTTTACCCTTTTATAGACTCTATGAGAATATAATCGGCTTCTTCTGGAGTCTGATGGTTTCTTTAACCTATGCAATATAAGCCCTTAATTATTTCTTAAGAATTTACAAATGTTTGGATGAGGTCCTTAGACATGATTGGATTTTTGTTTTTTGATTTTGTTTGGAAGATCACACTTGGTGATGCTCAGAGATTACTCTGACTTCAAGTACAGGGATGACTCCTGACGGTATTCAGAGAAGCATAAAGGGAATGAACGCAGGTTGAACATGTGCAAAGCAAGTGCCCTACCCACTGCACTATTGGTTTCACCCCCGTGATTAGTTTTACTTAAGTCAAAAGACTATAAATTGTTAATCACATTTACTGAATAACTTCACAGACTCATCTCAACTCAAATAACTTCCATTTTATAAATATATCCTGGATTAACCCAACAAATACCACCAATTTTATTTCCTCATTCAATTTGTCACTATTTTAAAAAATGATTGTGTGAATCTATTTATCTATCTATTTAGAACGCAAGTTTCTTAAAATTTTTTCCCCTTTTTAAAGCAATTAAGCTCAAAGATAAAGAAAGCCACTTAGGATTAAGCAATTAATAATTTTGGATGTACAAGATGAAGTCTAGAGTTCATGCTTACTTTCCTATGAGGCTATTCCTCAACTGAAGTAAGATCTGTGTTCTGTCCTTATATTCAGGCTGTGAGAGACAAAATAGAAACTCTTGGCAGTGAGTGGAGCATCTCATATACATAAAGACTTAATATTCCACTTCTTCAATGACTTTTTATTTGTTACTAAATGATTCTGTAAGATAGTCCATGTAATCTAAAGAATCAGGGCTAATCAGGAAAATAATTATGAATATTTAGACTGTCCTCCTTAATTTTTAGTAATATTTGTATGTATTCATGCTCGCTTTCTTAGTAAATAAAGGCTGTGAAGGTCATCAGTATTCTTAATCCTTTTCTGATGCAGTAGAATGAAGAATAGACTCTTCCCTGGAGGTCTTTATTATGATGCCTTCTTTGTTATTATCCGTTTTGGGCTCAAAAAAATAAAATGTGTTTAATGGTCCCTCTGGTTCCTCATAGTAATAACTTTGCATGAACGTGATGGTATGACTCATTCAATCAATAGCTATAAACACTTGTTAAAAGGCTTTCCAAGCACAAGTGTCCAAGATCAAATTCAGGGGATTGTTCACTGAAATTTTAATTTTGACGGTTTTTCCTTTCTTTTTTTAATTTTGGCTTATTTGGGAGAGAGATCACACCAGAGGTGTATGGGGGCTACATCTGGCAGTTCTTAGAAGATTATAAGCATCAGGAATCAAAACCAGGGGTCTTTCATACAAAGCATAGAGGTGTGATCTAAAGGTGCTCCAGATTTTTGAGTCAACACTCTTGTCCCTTTAATCAAGAAGTTTTAGACAAAGGCATGAAGGCATTATTGAGAGAACACACTTTTTCTCTCCTGCACTTTCCTCTCTATTTCAGGTTAGTAATTCCAAAGCTTTGTAGCCAGCATCTTCTTGTTTATTACCAATGGCACCCTCAGTGGGTCCCTGTGGAGTGACTGTAGGGAAATTAAATGTTTTCACGCTGGGTGCTATCCTTCAAAGAAAGTTCTTGCCTGAGACAAATTTTCTCCATAGGTTGTAGTTTGTAATTTTCTTCCTGTTAATAATTCCACACACATTGATCTCACAGCAGCTGGTGATTATTTGGCACAAAACCCTCTGGATTTATTTTAAATTTAGAAAAAAATGTTTTTCCAGTACCTGCTTCCCGCATGGGCCTTGCCTTGGGAGACCAGAATATTTTGAAGAGCTTGATGAGAATGACCAGTGTTCTCAACAACAATAATAAAAGCTTCAGGTTTTCATCCAGCTGCCCACAGGTGCAAAATAAAGAGAAAGAAATGCATTCAACAAAAATTTCTTCAAGCAGTTTCAGATATAAAGTCTTTTATATTTTCATCCCAACTCACTCAGGCACAAATTGTTAAAATAACGTGTTTTTCTGTTCAAGATTAGTTTCTCTATTTTCCCTTCACATTACCCTGGCCTTCAAAAATGATTATCTGTCACTAAGTGCCTAATATCTGTATGGCAGAGCATTTCATGCCATGAGAGATGCTCCACAGAGGCAAGTTTGCATTGCTTATTATGGTATCTTCAGCACTTGGAACAATGTGAAGTATAAGGTAAACACTGTTTGAGGAAATTTATCAACAACACCGAAGTACATATTATGTTGCATGAATATTACCATCTTTGGTCAACTATCAAAGGTGGTCACATCTCTGAATATAATTTTCCTTCTGATACACTGTTTGTCAGAGGTAATTGAACCTGAATGTGTTCAGGTTTCCTATCTGCTTACTTTATCTTCCAAAATTTTCAGCAGTTAGTCTCACTTAATATTATCCACAGCCTGGGACCCTTAATATATTACGCTAATGCTATTAATGATTTTATTTTCTTGCTGTAGAACATTGATGTTCTTGCTTTCATTGAGTTTAGTTAAAACTCTAACAAGTACTTATAGTTTTCTAAAATTAGGCCCAGTTGGAAGCTTGGTGTCCCAAATGCAACATGTTCATTTTCTCCTCCCTTTATAGAATGGGTTTTACTTTCACTTCATTGATCAAATTGTTTTCTAATCTTCCAGAGGTACCTCAATTAGTATGTTTTCCTCAAAGCCTTTCTTAATCCTTATAGCAAAGCAAAGTTTCTTTCCTAAGAAATTCTGTAAGAGTCATTTTCATCATTCATTTTGGTGAAAAACATCACGAGTTGAAGGAAATTTCATAACATTTGGAGTGAAAAGGCTAAAATTAAATTCTTAATTACATCTATTGGATGGTAATCATGGTCTTTGAAAAAGCTGTACCCATTTGCATATCAGTTTCCTCATTTGTGAGGAGAGGACACTATTATCTGATCCATATAAGTAAATGAGGTAATTATAGTGACTTGTATATGCTATACAAATACCTCTCTCTTAACCTTCCACTTACCATCCATTCATGGGTATCTCAGTTTGTCAAATTAAGTTCCTTGAATGCAGGAACTGTGTCATCTTGTCCTTTATAGCACTGAATTATACAAAAATTTTCTGATTTTAAGTGAATTAAATAAAACTGAAAGTAGACCCTGAGCATCTGGACCTAGGTCATCTTTCATGTTCGGGGTTTTCACCAATCTAGTAGGGGTTAGAGAAGGAAGGTCATAGACAAGAACATTAGGGTAGACCTTTGCTCCATTAGTCAAAGAGCAAAAGGCAGGTGGTTCAAGTAATTCTTACAGAAGAACATCTTCCTGTCTGTGGATCACTTATGTTATTAACAAGAGAAAACAGCATGTTTTCTCAATGAGGAGAAAACTGAGAAATAACGCATGCAAAGGCCAGGAATCTTGTCCAGACTTCCATGTCAACTGAATGGTTAACTATTCAGTATAACCAAAGAATCAAGTACAAAGAGATGAGGAGACAAAGTAACAAAAGACACAATAAGCTAAGAAATTATACATGGTCTTTTAAACTATCTTCCTGTCTATGAGCATGGACTTACTTCCAATGGGTATGATAAACTTCATTCTACTGCATTATGACGTATGCTAACATTAGCATTACTCATTGTTACCTTCTAATCTCTACAGGTTAGTTTCTTCTCAATTTTCTCCCCATGAGACTATAAAGGTCAATTCTATTATTTACTTGATCTTCAATTCTATCATTTACTTGATCTCGCACATTTTTACAGAACCTAACCTACCTCTGCTCACAATAGTAAGAAAGAAGCACACTGACCCTGGCCCTCCTATGACCCTTAGGGTCTTTCCTTTTTAGAAAAAAAAATGGAATACATGAATCCTGAAGACTCTAAGGTCCAATATTTAATATAAGCTACTATTTGTAAGTCTGTTTAGATGTACCGTGGTAATTAAATTTAAAGTAGAAAAAAATGCACAAATTAGGAAGTCTTCCATTCCCTAAGTAAGCATATATCATTTTTGTTGTAGGAAAATCCAACATTACAACAATGTACATTCTTTTATTTTTTTTTCTTTTGAATTTTGGGTCACACCCAGCAAAATACTCAGAGGTTACTCCTGGCTCTGCACTCAATAATTACTCGTGGTGATGCTCAGGGGACTATATGGGATGTCAGGAATCAAATCTGGGTAAGCTGCATACAATGCAAATGCCCTGCCTGCTGTATTTCCACTCCACCCACCTCCCCTCTAAAGAGAGAACCTGAAATCAAATCACATATAAAACCATAGTATAACAGGTCAGGGATGTAGTTTAATAAAAATACATGTTATATATTCATGAGATGTTTTTGTCATATTGCACCACAAGAATTAAAAGAATAAAAGCTGCCAGATAATTGTGCTTTTCAGCTTTCTAAACCAACAAATCTTTAATAGATACTTTTACAATTTATTTTCCTCTGACCTTGAAGAAACAAAGAGCCACGCTCTAAGGTAGATATGGAGAGAACCACATGGTAGGGATCTAGTGGACAATAGGAATTTAAGACAGAAAGAGTTAAGGGTCCCAGTCATACCAACATGGGGAAAGACATTCTGTCAACAACTTTGAATGAAGCTTGAAATAAATTTTTATCCAGATGAACTTCCTATGAGAAATACTCCAGGTGACATTTTGATCATTGTCTTTTGAGAAGACCCATATGATCCTTACCTCAACTCCATGCCCACAGAAGATACAATAAGATGAAGATGGTTTTAGACACTATGTTGGCAATAATTTGTTATGCAGAAATAGAGATATAATATAAATGGAACTCCAAGATTCCTTATTTTTAGATATAAAATCAATGTAATAAAAACTTTTATGGGCAAAGGAAAGTACTTTATTAAACGTACATTATGTAACAATTAAAATATGACAGAAACGACACATTCTTAAACCAAAAGAATGAACTAATAAAAAAATAATGCTTTCTGACTTCAATGAATTCATACTACAGAGAGACATGAAAATTAGGAAAAAAATTTAAAACCACAGATTTTATAGATGGCTTTACAGGAGTAAACAGCTATTTCTCCAAATTGTTATAGCAGATAACTCTGGACAGAATACAACCAAAAGATGACTTAAGGTCTCAGAAAGGAAAGCAATATTAAGTTAATTAGATAGTTAAAACCTGAATAACAGCTCATATAATCAGAGTGAATTTCATAGATTTGTGCTCCTCATTTGTCTAAGAATGAAACAGATTGTAGAACAGCACTGAAATCACTATGAGAATAATTAAAAAAGCAATAAAATCAAAATCTCAAACTTTGTAAAGTTCAAGAAAACTGATGAAGTTTTATTCCTATGATGGGAAAAGGAAAAAATAACTGCCAAACAAATTCAAGAATGAAAGAGAGGTTGTGACAAGGGATGCTTAAGACTAAAAGAATTGTAACAATTCCATGAGCAAATCATGATTAAAATACCTAAATTCTTCCTGTCCATAAGCAGGAGATATGTTTCCATTTCCTCGTGTCCTCTTTTTATTTCATGGAGTAGCGTTTTGTAGTTTTCATTGTAGAGGTCTTTTACCTCTTTAGTTAAGATGATTCCGAGGTATTTGATTTTTTGGGGGCATGATTGTGAACAGGATTGTTTTTTGCCTATGCAGCAAAGCCTGGCAAGCTACCCACGATGTATTCAATATGCCAAACACAGTAACAATAAGTCTCAAAAAAATGGAGATGTTACTGGGCCCACTTGAGTAAATCAATGAACAACGGGAGGACAGTGTTTGACAGTTCTTCTGTCTCATTATTTGCGTATAGGAAGGCCATGGATTTTGGGGCATTAATTTTATAGCCTGCAACAACTCTATTGTTTCTAGGAGTTTCTTGGTAGAGGATTGAGGGTTCTAGAGATATAGTATCATATCATCTCTGAATAATGAGAGCTTGATTTCTTCCTTTCCTATTTGGATGCCTTTAATGTCTATTTCTTGCCTAATCGCTATTGCATGTATTTCCAGTACTATATTGAACAGAAGTGGTGATAGTGGGCATCCTTGTCTTGTCCCTGATCTCAGAGGGAAGGCCCTTAGTTTTTCCCCATTGAGGATAATACTCGCCATGGGTTTGTCATAGATGACTTTAACTATCTTGAGTACAGTTCCTTCAAAACCCGTTTTGGTGAGAGTTTTCATCATAAACAAGTGCTGAATCTTGTCAAAAGATTTCTCTGTGTCTATTGATGTGATCATATAGTTTTTATCTTTATTTTTGTTGATATGATGGATTATGCTGATTGATTTCCGAATGTTAAACATCCTTGCATCCCCGGGATGAATCCCATTTGGTCAGGGTGTATGATCTTTTTGATGCACAAAATTCAGACAAAAATGGATTAAAGATCTCAACATCAGGCCAAAATCCATAAGGTACATCGAAGACTAGGTCAGCAAAATCCTCCACAATATTGAGGCTAACAGTGTCTTCAAAGACGACACACCACTGACCAACCAAGTGGAAACAGAGATAAATAAATGGGACTATCTTAAATTAAGAAGCTTCTGCACCTCAAAAAATACAGTGACCAGACTACAAAGACAATCGACAGAAAGGGAAAGGACAGTCACCCAATACCCATCTGATAAGGGGCTGATATCAAGGATATACAAGGCACTGGTGAACTCCGCAAGAAGAAAACATCCAACCCCATCAAAAAATGGGGGGATGAAATGAACAGAAACTTTCTCAAACAATAAATCTGAATGGCCAAAAGGCACATGAAAAAATGCTCTACATCACTAATCATCAGGGAGATGCATATCAAATCAACAATGAGATATCATTTTACACTGTTGGAGTACACGGAGCTTAGGTTTATCAGATTGTACCCATCACAGTGCTCCCGAGTCACTCCCATTACTTTGTCTGTCTGTAACCTCTTCTATGCTCTCTTCCCCAACCAATTTGTAAGGTCTCATCCTTCTTAGATACTGAAGCTGTACTGTAAGTCAATATTGCCTTTCTCCTCTCCTTATGTCTTTGAGCAGTTTACTTTAATGCAATGTCCTTTTGTATGGATACAGGAAGACAATTAATTAATATTATGCTTTATAACTTAGGAATTGATTGGCTTTGAATATTATTCACTCCTGGGAATCTGCCTTCTCAACTTAAGCCTCAGTTGCCCTCACTTCCTAGCGTTCCAAGGGCAGGGTCCCGACGTGGGACTGGATGGAACCAGGGCAAGCCGGTAAGTTATGTGCTACCTGGCATCGCGATGGGCCAGGCCAAGGTGCCACGATTCTTAACTATAAGTTAAGAGTTTGATCATAGGCAAATGATGTCATGATCCAAAAGTAACGACGAGACTAGGGCCCTGCTGCTAGGAATAGGAAAGATATCTGGCCTGAGCACTCAGTCTGAGATCGAGATGGCCCTAGGAGAGCAATTCTATAAGCTCAAAGTATTTCTTACTGTGTCCATACGAAATGATTAATATTATGTATGCTTATATGTTGTTTGGACAAGGAGAGGAGAAACACGTCCTAGAAGCAGTTTTCTGTGTGTCCTGACTAGCTTGGATGAGACTGCTTTTTTGGAGATGTAGATTCCAAGCTCTAGCAGACTGGTCTTTGTTGTGCTAATCTAAGTGCTTGTAGCTTGTGAAAAGGTGAGGCCAGGATTACTGGCCTGCGGATGTAAGGAAACAATGTATGTTTGCCGCCTCAATGTTCTTTCTGTAACTCCTTTTGATGACATCATTATATTGCGCCCTTTAGAGGTACTATGATCTATATAAGGGAGATTTCAGGGCTCTCTGGGGGGACACGTGCACCAGAGAACCGGGGGACACGTGCATCAGAGAACCTGGGAAGATGGGGCTGAGGACAGAAGCGGAGAGAACAAAGGCGCACGTGCTCGAGGATTCCTGAGGCCTCCATGACATACATCTCTTCCATGTAATAAACGGCTACTAAGACCAACTAGCTTGGCCTCGTTTCCTTCCTTCACCTGACCATCGCCTTCAACCTCCCTGGAGTGGGGAAACGGCAAGACTGCCGGCCGTTTTATTTTTTGTGTGTTTACACATTACACCACAGAGGCTGGCCCACATCCAAAAGAACAAAGGCAACCAGTGTTGGCGCGGATGTGGCGAGAAAGGGACTCTCCTTCATTGCTGGTGGGAATGCCAACTGGTTCACCCCATTTGGAAAAGCGTATGGACGATTCTCAAAAAATTAGAAATTGAGCTCCCATACTGTCCATCAATACCACTTCTGAGAATATATCCTGGAGAGGCAAAAAAAAGTACAGCCAAAATGACGTCTGCACTTCTATGTTCATTGTTCATTGCTGCACTGTTCACAATAGCCAAAATCTGAAAAAAAAAAAAAAAACCCAAGAGCCCGAGAACAGATGACTGGTTAAAGTAACTTTGGTACATCTATACAGTACTATGTACTATCTATGGAGTACTACGCAGCTCTTAGAAAAGATGAAGCCATAAAATTTTCATACAAGTGGTACTACATGGGAAATATCATGCTAAGTGAAATGAGTCAGAAAGAGAGGGACAGACATAGAAAGATTGCATTCATCTGGGGAATATAACACAACAAAATAGGAGACTCACATCCAAGAATAGTCTAGATAAGTACCAGGAGGTTCACGCCATGGCTTGAAGGCCAGCCGCACATGTTAGGTGAAAAGGCAGCTCAGATAGAGAAGGGAGTACCAAATAAAGGGTGTTAGGATTATCCTCCCAGGATGGGAGATGCATGCTGAAAGTAGACTATAGACCGAACATGATTGTCACTTAATGCCTCTTTCGCAAAACTCAGCAACCAATAGGAGAGAGAACAAACCGGAATGCTCTGCCACAGAGAAGGGATAGGATGGAGCGGGGGATACTGGGATCACTGGGGTTGGAGAGTGGAGAGTGGGAACTGGTGGAGGGATGGATACTCGATCACTGTATAACTGAAACCCAAGCACAAAAACTTATAATGTCCACAACTGTATCTCATAGTGTTTCACTAAAATGAATGAAAAAAAAAAGAATATTTATCCAAAAAAAAATAAAAAAAATACAATACTTAAATTACCAAACTCCAAGAAGGAATCAGATCACATAATTTTCTAAATAAAAAAATCTACAGCTTAAAACCTTCCAACAATAAAAATTGCAGGTACTTATGACTTCACTAAGAAAATTAAACTAAAACTTTAAGAAAGTCTATCAAAGTGAACGGACGATGCGTTAACCCAGGCCATCATTTCTGCCCAGAGGGGAAAAGGGTGTTGCCCCATTCGCCCTCTCTTCTCTGGAAAGAAGGATGGCGGCCGCATGGGAGCCTTGTGGACAGCAGGTATGAGCCGGGGGTGTGGGGGCGACTAAAACCTCATGGGAAGGGGGGCGTTCCGGTCCGTCCTTCACGCCCTACCGAGGTCACCAGTTGCCCCCCACGAGCGGCTCTCCAGCACGGCCACAGCCCCAGAAGCACAAGGGCTTAATGCAGAACCCAGCAGCTTGGAGCAGAAAAGTGAAAGGACTATGCGTTAATCCAGGCAATCATTTCTGCCCAGAGGGGAAAGGGTGTTGCTCCCTTCCGCCCTCCTCCCTCTGGAAAGAAAGATGGCGGCCACATGGGAGCCTTGTGGACAGCAGGTATGAGCCGGGGGTGTGGGGGCGACTAAAACCTCATGGGAAGAGGGGCGTTCTGGTCCGTCCTTCACGCCCTACCGAGGTCACCAGTTGCCCCCCACGAGCGGCTCCCCAGCACGGCCACAGTCCCAGAAGCACAAGGACTTAATGCAGAACCCAGCAGCTTGGAGCAGAAAAGTGAAAGGACTATGCGTTAATCCAGGCCATCAAGTCTGCCGGAGGGGAAAGGGTGTTGCCCCATTCGCCCTCTCTTCTCTGGAAAGAAGGATGGCGGCCGCATGGGAGCCTTGTGGACAGCAGGTATGAGCCGGGGGTGTGGGGGCGACTAAAACCTCATGGGAAGGGGGGACGTTCCAGTCCGTCCTTCACGCCCTACCGAGGTCACCAGTCACCCCTCACGAGCGGCTCTCCAGCACGGCCACGGCCCCAGAAGCACAAGGACTTAATGCAGAACCCAGCAGCTTGGAGCAGAAAAGTGAACGGACTATGCGTTGATCCAGCCCATCAAGTCTGCTGGAGGGGAAAGGGTGTTGCCCCCTTCGCCCTCTCCTCTCTGGAAAGAAAGATGGCGGCCACATGGGAGCCTTGTGGACAGCAGGTATGAGCCGGGAGTGTGGGGGCGACTAAAACCTCATGGGAAGGGGGGCGTTCTGGTCCGTCCTTCACGCCCTACCGAGGTCACCAGTTGCCCCCCACGAACGGCTCTCCAGCACGGCCACAGCCCCAGAAGCACAAGGACTTAATGCAGAACCCAGCAGCTTGGAGCAGAAAAGTGAAAGGACTATGCGTTAATCCAGGCAATCATTTCTGCCCAGAGGGGAAAGGGTGTTGCTCCCTTCCGCCCTCCTCCCTCTGGAAAGAAAGATGGCGGCCACATGGGGGCCTTGTGGACAGCAGATATGAGCCAGGGGTGGGGGGGCGACTAAAACCTCATGGGAAGAGGGGCGTTCTGGTCCGTCCTTCACGCCCTACCGAGGTCACCAGTTGCCCCCCGCGAGCGGCTCTCCAGCACGGCCACGGCCCCAGAAGCACAAGGACTTAATGCAGAACCCAGCAGCTTGGAGCAGAAAAGTGAACGGACTCTGCATTGATCCAGGCCATCAAGTCTGCCGGAGGGGAAAGGGTGTTGCCCCATTCGCCCTCTCCTCTTTGGAAAGATGGCGGCCACATGGGAGCCTTGTGGACAGCAGGTATGAGCCGGGAGTGTGGGGGCGACTAAAACCTCATGGGAAGGGGGGCGTTTCGGTCCGCCCTTCACGCCCTACCGAGGCCACCGGTTGCCCCCCGCGAGCGGCTCTCCAGCACGGCCAGGACTCCAGAACACAGAAACCAATTTCTTAACTATCTGACTTTCAGTAGAAATACTTCCAGGGTCAATAGGTAAAAGAGCAGAAATCCAAAACCAACATTTAATTCTTGAACCCAGCCGTAGAAAGCAAATCACTTCACAATGCTTTTTCAGCATGTCTGATTTGGGGGGGGGGGGGTAAACTCTAAATAATAGTGGTGAATCTTTTATTGAAACAATGAATCTAATCAAAGCAGATAGAGTGTTAACTAGAATTCATCTGCTTCACAGGGACGGGGAGGGGTGGGGGGTGGGGTTTTATTGGGGTTTTTCATGGTAAAAAATAAGTATTGGTAAAGGGAAATGTGTTTGATATTTGCATGACTGAGACATAAACCTGAAAGCTTTGTAACCTTTCCCACAGTGATTCAATAAATAAATTAAAAAAAAAAAAAAAAAAAAAAAAGAAAACAGAAAAAAAAAAAAAAAAAAAAAAAAAAAGAAAGTCTATCATTTATAATCTTTTAAAAAAATAAGAAAATTCTTGCTAAATAATTCTAACCAAGCAACTTTTCATATCAAATGCTGATTATGAAACTGCAAGAAAATTGCTGAAAAACATCTGTTGGAATATAGGTGCAAGAATTCATGATAAAATATTAGCAAATTAAAATCAGAACTATAAAAAAAGATATAACAGGCAGGTTGGACTATAAATTTCAAAGTTAATTGTGAACGTTTGAAGAACCAATTGATATAATTTATAACACTAAGAATAATATGTGGCACATTATTATTTTAATCAACTCATGAGAAATATTTAACAAAATTCATGATATAAAGTACTAGCAAAGTAGGCCTAGCAGAACTTTGCTAAACTGATAAGGGACTTCTATAAAATTCCTAGCAGTCGCTTAGTTCTTAACTTTTTAAGTACATTCTATTCCATTTACTTCTGTGTTAAAGGTGAAGCTATTTTGGGCCAAAAGGCACATGAAAAAATGCTCTACATCACTAATCATCAGGGAGATGCAAATCAAAACAATAGTGAGATATCATTTCACACCACAGAGACTGGCATACATCAAAAAGAACAAGGACAACCAGTGCTGGCTTGGATGTGGGGAGAAAGGGACTCTCTCTCATTGGTGGGAATGCTGACTGGTCCAGCCTTTTTGGAAAACAGCATGGGCATTCCTTAAAAAACTAAAAATTGGGCTTTAATATGAACCAGCAATACCACTTTTGAGAATATATCCCGAGGGTGCAAAAAAAGCACAGTAGAAATGATACCTGCACCTGTATGTTCATTGAAGCTCTGTTCACAATAGCCAGAATCTGGAAAGAACTTGAGTGTCTGAGAACAGTCAACTCATTAAAGAAACTTTGGTACCTCTACACAATGGAATACTGTGCAGCTATTAGGAAAGATGATGTCATGAAATTTTCTTGTAAGTGGATAGTCATGCTAATTGAAATGAGTCAGAAAAAGAGGGACAAACATAGAATGGCTACACTCATTTGTGGAATATAAAAAAACATAATTTGACACTGATACCCAAGGTCAGTAAAGACAAGGACCAGGAATACTGCTTCATGGTTGGAAGCCCGTCTCATGAGCTGGAATTGAAAAGGGATCACTAAGTCAATGATTGTTCGAGAGATGGTTCGGGATAGGAGACATGTGCTGAAAGTAGATAAAGGACCTAATATGATAGCCTCTCAGTATGTGTTTTGCAAACCATCATGCCCCAAAATAAAGAGAGAATATGGGGGAAATTGCCATAGATTCAGGGGGAGGAATGGGATGGGGGGGGGGGGGGACTGGGGGCATTGGTGGTAAAAAAAAAATGCACTATTGGAAGGATGGGTGTTTGATCATTGTATGACTGAAACTCAAACATGAAAGCTTTTATAAGTGTTTCTCAGGGTGATTTTTTTTTAAATGAGGGGGTGAAGCCATTTGAAGCCACAGTTTACCTGGAGAAGTCAGTTTCTTTCCGATCATGGTGGACTTTGACTTTTTTTTTTCTGCCATGTACTATAAGGCATTGAATCTTATTTGTATCTCTTGAGCAAGTGTCTTACTATTTGTTTTGTTTATCTGAGTCTTCTTCTCAGTGCCTTGGCCTCTGAATCATTCCTATGGTTTTTTTTAGGGAATGACAGAGAGATTCCATATATTTCTAGAAGAATTTCTTCTAAAATTGTAGAGAGGTTGTATTTTTATTGTCTTTATTAGTAAGTTCATTCAAAGACATGAGACATTAAAATGTTGGATACAAATATATACAGCAACTGTTATAGTCAATCACTGACAGAAACAAGAAATAGAGAGAGAGTAAGAGGGAAATTACCTGCCACAGAGGCAGGGGAGGGGTGGAACGTGTGGATACTGGGAACGTTGGTGGTGGAAAGTGTACACTGGTGGAGGGATGGGTGTTCAATCATTGTATGGTTGAAACTCGAACATGAAAGCTTTGTAACTGTATCTAATGGTGTTTCAATAAAAATGATAAAAAATTAAAAACATAAAAATCTGCCATAGCCAAAAAATAAAAAGATCATGTTAGGATGGATATTGGTGTTACTCACTGAAACAAACCAGTATAGAAAAAAATAAGACTCAAATACTTGAAATTTAAAGTGCTTTCTTTTGAAATATCCAAGTGGAGATGTAAATTAAGTTGTTGGTCTGAGCTCAGTCAAAATCTGAATTAGAAACTAACATGAAATAATATAGGCAACAATAAGAAGGCTGCATATTTCACATTGCCAGGTAGATCTGCAGATGGTGAGTAGGGAGGAAAATGTTAACTGAAGTTTACTTTGAAGCCTTCCTGGAGGAGATAGGCTCTGTGAACCCCTAAGATTTATGGAAAATATTTGCATATAAAAAAGAATGAGTCATGCTCTGTAGTAAGGTTGTGCTAACTGGAGAATTCTGACAGCAGGCCCACCTCAGAGAGGTGGCCAGGAGACAGAGGTGTTTGTTTACCTCATTATCTTCCTGTAAAAACAATCTCAAGATTCATTTTATTTTCGAGTGCCATGATGTTATGTGAGGTTATTTAATCTTCGTTTAAACAAACAAACAAACCAAAAGCAACAGAAGGTAAATACCATAAACATAAGCTGGAGAAACTTCCAGAAAGGTAATCTGTTATGCTGTAGCGATAGGTGACAGCCCTCCTTCTCCCGCGTAGCTTTGCTACAGGTGCTGCCTGTGTTGCACCTGCAGAATCCCAAGCTCGGGGTAGACTGTAGGAGTTGGTCGACACTCAGAAGGATGGCAGACGTCTGCACTTGTTAGGGAGGTGTTTGCCCAGACCAGAATCTAGGCTATAACCTGTGTGCTGTGTGGCATGCCTCTGTCACTTTCAGCCAAAATTTCCATGTAAATCAAACAGGTCTGGGTCTCTCTTTCATTTCTATAATCTTTTTGAAGGAATTTTAACCTAATGGCCCTCACCTAGCCCTTTCCCTTCCTAAACCCCAGTCACACACTTCTCTTGCTGCAAATAGGCTGAAATATGCATCCCAACTTTCAAAGTAGGACCCCTTGATATTGTCATTGTCATAGATGAAAGACAAATGTTTTCCTCCAACCAATATGTGGAATGAGGAGTGAAAGAAGTTAAGACCAGACTATATAGATGGCATAGAAACAGTGACAGAGGGTCCAGGGTAATGGTGGTGAAGTACAGTTAATTGTACTATAAGACCATATAGTTTAACATAGTCATAACATAACCATTCAAACCATAATCACCAGTTGCCCACCACAAGCGGCTATCCGGCACAGCCATGGCTCCAGAAGCATGAGGACTTAATCCAGAGCCCGGCAGCTTGCGGCAAAAAAGTGAATGGACTATGCGTTAAACTATGGTATCATGCCTCCCCGGGAGGGAAAGGGTATCTCTCCCTTCTGCCTTTTTCCCCCCGGGCAGCAAGGTGGCCGCTTCCTCACAGCTTATTGGAAAGCCAGGTATGAGCCGGTGGTGATGGAGCAACTGCAGCCACATGGGAAGGGGGTTAGTACCGGTTCGTCCTTCATGCCCTACCAAGGTCACGAGTTGCCCCCCATGAGCAGCTCTCCAGCACAGCTATGGCTCCAGAGGCACAGAAACCAATCTCGTAATTATCAGGCTCTTGGCAGAAATCCCTCAGACTTAATTAGTAGAATATCAGAAATCCAAAATCGCGCAGCCGCAATAGCAGCCCCGCAACATCATATGGTTCTCATAACCAGCTATAGAAAACAAATTGTTTCACAATGCCTTTTCAGCAGTTCTGATTGTTGGGTGGAAACTCTAAACAATATGGTACATCTTTTGTCAAAATAATGAATGTAACCAAAGATCCCAGAAGCGCGTGGCCGCTTATTCTCTAGTTCTTACTCTCAGAGATCCCGGCAGGCTACTGAAAGTATCATACCTGTAGGATGACATTGCTTTGTCCTTCCTCCACAAGGAGCTTAGGTTTATCTGGTTACACCCATCACAGTGCTCCTGAGGCATTTCCATTCCATTGTGTTTATCTATAAACATTCTTCCCAATGCTCTCCTCCCCAACCAGTTAATCAGCTTTCCCCCTAATCAGACTCTGTTAATTTGTAAGGTCAGATTCCTCAGAAATATGAGTGAAATATTGCCCTTCTCCTTTCCTTATGCCTTATGAACAGTTTACTTTAAAGCAATGCCCTTTTTGTATAGATATAGGAAAACCACTAACATTATGCTTTATAACTTAGAATTTGATTGACTTTGAATATTATTCACTCCTGGGCATCTGCTTTCTCGACCTAAGCCTCAGTTTCCCTTAGTTACTTACACCCCAAAAGCAGGATCTCAACGAGGGACTGAATGGACCCAGGGCGAGCAGTGAGCTACACTGGCATCAATACACCGGCCACGATTCTTAACTATAAGTTAAGAGTTTCATCATAGACAAATGCTGCCATGATCCAAAAGTAACGAGGAGACTAGGATCCTGCTAGGGGTGGGAAAGACTATCTGGCCTGAGCACTGTAGTCTGAGATCGAGATGGCCCTAGGAAGGCTATTCTATAAGTTTAAGATATTTCTTACTGTGTCCATACAAAATGATTTATATTATATATGCTTGTATGCTTGTTGGACAAGGAGAGGAGAAACACACCCATGGAATTTTGCTCTAGGGTGGGTCGTCCTTCTGAGAGAGGATCTGTCCTAGGAGTGGCTTTCCCTGAGGGAAAGAATTCTACCCCTATTGATTGTGACCATACCTATGTGTGATTATTACCCCAACCCCTCATGCTTTTGGATTTAACTGGACTGTAAGAGTGGGCTGGGAGATCAGAAGGAAGAGAAGGAGGATCAGAACCCAGACTCCAGAGAAGGAGGATGAAGGGGGATGGAGAAGGAGAATGAAGTAGCATGGGGGAGGAAGAAGAGGAGGCAGAGGCAGAGAAGAGAGACTGATGTGGATGGAGAGAGGATTGGAATAAACTGCGACTAAGACCAACCAGTCTGGCCCTCGTTCCTTCCTTCGCCTGCCCATCGCCATCGACCTCCCCGGGGTGGGGGAAGAAGGGTGACACTACCAAACGCGGGCAACGGGAGAGATAGAGCCACCGCCACTGTGTGTCGTGCCCCTTTTTGAGTTTACACACATACCCACCTACATGCCTGACTAGGAACACCTGTAAAGGTGATTAGAGGCTGCCCCAAAAGCTTCCATCCCTCTCAGAGAGCCCAGCAAACTGCTGAGAGTATCCTGCCTGCAGGCAGAGCCTGACAAGCTAAGCATGGCGTACTGGGTATGTTAAAAACAGTAAAAATGAATGTTCCTTATTCCCCTGATCCTGAAGGAGCCCCCAATATGTCATCAGGCTACATTAGCATGTGATAGGGACGAATGGAGATGTTACTGAGCCCGCTCGAGCGAATTGATGAACAACCGGATATATATATAGATATATATAGATATATATAGATATATATATAGATATATATAGATATATCTATATATATATCTATATATATATTAGAAGAATAATATCCATGGCCAGAGAAAAGAGGGGTTAAGAGGACTGGTCAATGGTTGGAATTAACCACAAGTGTGTGTAGAGCTGAGGATAGATAAGATAGAGAAGAGACAGCTATGACAATAGCTGGGAATAATCATGCTGAATAAGAGCTGAAGTAAGGGATATTCTTGATAACCTTTCAGTATCAATATTGAAAACCACAATGCCCAAAAGGAGAAAGACAGAGATAGAGACAGAGATAGAGCCACAGGGAGAGACAGAGAGAAGAAACGTGCCTGCCACAGAGACAGGCAGTGGGTGAGGGGTGAGGGGTGATGAGAGGGAACCTGGGGACACTGGTGCTGGGAAATGTACACTGGTGGAGGGATGGGTGTTGGAATGCTGTATGACTGAAATCCAATCATGAACATCCGTGGAAACCTCTGACAATGATTCAATAAAAAAGTTGAAAAAAAAATCAAGAGCAGTGCAGGAGTGCAAAACCTTAAAAATGTGACCAAAGGTAGAATTCTTATTCATTATTTTTCCTTGCCTTAAACTCTAATATAGACCATCACTGCAGAGGTGCCTGGGACATTTTCTGAAGCAATTACCTATACCAAATCCTGGATGAGTAATACCCAGTCTTGGGATGAAATATTTCTTGCTCTCATATCTGCATACTGGAGCAGAGAGTAGAGCAATTCAATTTTTTCTTTGTTTCTTCTTTCCCTTCTTTTGTTCATTTATACTTTGCCTTAAAATTTTGTTTTTTTGTGATAACCTCTCAGTATCCGTATTGCAAACCATAATGCCCCAAAGTAGAGAGAGTATGGGGGAAATTGCCATGGAGGCAGGGGGTGGGTTGTAAAGGGGGGATATACTGGGGATATTGGTAGTGGAGAATGTGTACTGCTGTGTGGATGGGTGCTTGATCATTGCATGATTGAAACTCAAGCATGAAAGCTTGTAATTGCATCTCATGGTGGTTCAATAAAAAAATTATTTAAAAAAATCACCCATTTAAACAATTAAAAAAATATTTTCCCTAAAGCCCTTTGTCATAGCAAAGCTATTTAGGTGTCTGCTTCTTAGGATCTGAATTAACTCAATAAATACATCTCAACTAGAACAAGTTCATTCACTTACACCTTAGCTAATGCCACCTTGGTCCCCATGTCCTTGTTATTAAGGCCAAGTAGCTGTTTCCTATAAAACTTGGAGTTTTCAGGAAATTAACTCCATCCTTCCTTTGACAATATATATTTTGGGGCTATATATATTATGAAAAAAAAACTAAATAAAATCTGTATCCTCATGAGACTGTTCTGGATGGGATAGAGAGGGAGAGTATATATAGTAAGTTATCAAAATTATGAGACATACTGGCTGACGTTAGATGTTAGAGGAAAAATAAAGTGAGGGAATGAAAGAAAAATTTCCAGAAATTTTGACGTGGGGTGTAAGTAAGTTAGAGCATATTTTAAGGATAGGCATTAGTAATGTAGTAGAATTTTAACAGGCTTACAGGAAAAGAAGCCAGGAGGATAAATGAGGGAGGATGCAAATATGTGAGATATATATAATATATATATATATATATATATATATATATATATATATATATATGGGCTGGAGCAATAGCACAGCAGCTAGGGCTGTGCCTTGCACACAGCTGACCTGGCATCAGTTCCTCCGCCCCTCTCAGAGAGCCCAGCAAACTACCGAGAGAATTTCGCCCACATGGCAAAGCCTGGCAAACTACCCATGACGTATTTGATATGCCAAACACAGAAACAGCAAGTCCCACAATGGAGATGTTACTGGGCCCACTCAAGCAAATCAATGAACAATGGAAGGACAGTGACAGTGAGAGTGATATATATATATATATATATATATATATACATATACATATATTTTTTAATGAGTCACTATGAGGTACGGTTACAAATTTGCAAACTTTTGTGCTTACATTTAAGTCATACAATGTTTAAGTACCCATCCCTCCACCACTGCCCATTCTTCACCACCGCAGTATCTCTCCCACCACTACCCCCCATTCCCCCTACCTTTGTGGTAAGGCACTCCCTTTTGCTCTCTCTCACTCCTTTTGGGTATTGTGGTTTGAAATATAGGTATTGAGTGGCCATCATTCAGTCTATAGTCTACTTTCAGCATGCATCTCCCATCCCAAGTGGGCCCTCAAAGCACCCTTTAGTTGGTGGTTCCATCTCTATATGAGCTGCCTTTTCCCCCAGCATGTGAGACCAGCTTCCAAGTCATGGAGCAATCCTCCTGCTATTCATCTCTGTTATTCTTGGGTGTAAGTCTCCCATTCTGCTACTTTATATTCCACAAATGAGTGCGATCTTTCTATGTCTGTCCCTCTCTTTCTGACTCATTTCACTTAACATTATACTCTCCATGTTAAACTAAGATGCTTCTGCATCTCAAAAGATACATTGACCAGAATACAAAAACAATCTACAGAATGGGAAAGGATACTCACCCAATACCCATCTGATAAGGGGCTAATGTCAAGGATATACAAGGCACTGGTTAAACTCTACAAGAAGAAAACATCCAACCCTATCAGAAAATGGGGTCATGAAATGAACAGAAACTTTCTCAAAAAATAAATCTGAATGGCCAAAAGGCACATGAAAAAATGCTCCTCATCATTATTTATCAGTGAGATGTAGATCAAAACAGCAATGAGATATCATCTCACACTACAGAGACTGGCCCACATCCAAAACAACAAAAGCAACTGGTGTTGGTGAGGATATGGGGAGAATGGGACTCTTCTTCATTGCTGGTTGGAATGCTGACTGATTCAACCCTTCTTTTTTCTTTTTTTATTAGTGAAACACCATGAGGTACAGTTATAGGCTTACAAATTTTGTGCTTGGGTTTCAGCTATACAATGATCAAGTGCCCATCCCTCCACCAGTGCCCGTATCCATCACCACGGGTCCCAGAATACCCCCCACCCCCCATCCCCCCCATCCCATCCTGCCTCTGTGGCAGGGTATTCCCCCTTGTTCTCTCTCTCTTCTTTTGGGTACTGTGTTTTGCAAGACAGGCATTGAGTGGCAATCATGTTTGGTCTATAGACTACTTTTAGCATGCTTCTCCCACCCTGGGAGGGTCCTCACAACACCCTTCATTTGGTGCTCTCTTCTCTATCTGAGCTTCCTTTTCACCTAGAACGTGTGGCTGGCCTTCCATTCATGGAGCAAAATTCCTGGTACTAATCTCAGCCATTCCTGGGTGTTAGTCTCCCTTTTTGTTGCTTTATGTTCCCCAGAAGAATGCAATCTTTCTGTGTCTATCCCACTCTTTCTGACTCATTTCGCTTAACATGATACTTTCGATGTAGTACCACTTGTATGTAAATTTCATAACTTCATCTTTTCTAATAGCTACATAGTACTCCATTGTGTAAATGTACCAAAGTTTCTTTACCCAGTCATCTGCTCTTGGGCACTCAGGTTTTTTCCAGATTCTGGCTATTGTAAAGAGTGCTGCAATGAACAAACAATTGCAGATGTCACTTCGACTATACCTTTTTGCCTCTCTGGGATATATTCCCAGGAGTGCTATAGCTGGGTCAAATGGCAGATCAAATTCTAATTTTTTGAGAGTCGTCCATACTGTTTTCCAAACAACTTTTGGAAAACAGTATGGATTAGTCTCAAAAAATTAGAAACTGAACTCCCATTTGACCCAGCAATACTATTTCTGGGAATATATCCTGGATACGCAAAAAAGTGTATGTTCATTGTTGCACTGTTTACAATAGCCAAAATCTGGAAAAAACCCGAGTGTCCAAGAACAGATGACGGGTTAAAGAGACTTTGGTACATCTACGTAATAGAATACTATGCAGCTTTTAGAAAGGGTGGCAGGTTTTTAAAGAAGGAACAATGAGAGATGGGAACACCACAGGGTTAGGAATCATGCCAGTAGTGCTGGAGAAATGATGAGGAGTTGGCCTGCATAGTACCCTTTAAGTTGGGGAATACCTGGCACTTTTTAATTTGTTTTTGTTTGAAGGACACATCTGGCAATTCTCAGGGGTTACTCCTGATTCTTCATTCAGGTATTAATCAAGGTGGTTTGGGGAACCATATGGGATCCTGGAGATTGAATCAGGGTTCGCCAATGCAAAGTAAAGTGCCTTACTCACTGTACTCTCTCTCTGGTCCCATGGAATTTTTTATTTTAAATGAAGTGAAGACCATCATAAGGATATGAGTTGACGATCAAGATTATGGAATTCCCATGGCAAAGAATCACTCTGGTTCCCACACAAGAACAGATGATAGGACACAGGCCCAAAGAGACTACGAGATGAACTTGGGAGCTAATTGTGATAATCCAAGGAAGAAGAACAGAAAATAAAGGAATTAAGAACAAATGTTTATGCCTTTAGATTATAGATTTATTCCAAAGATCCTCCAAATGAACTGAGACAGAAATACAAAGTGACTTATCAATACTGTAAGCATGGGTCCCAAACCACAATAGTTACATTTAAACTAAAGAAACCCAAAATTATTGATTCCAGGTACATGAGTAGAGAGAAGGATGGATTACTATATTGGTAGAGAGGGTGAGGTAGTTCCACATCTGTTAGGGAAAGGGAAATGGGTAGTTTGCTTGGACATTTTAAGTGGTGACCCATACTGAATACCTGACAAGAGATACCAAGTACATTGATAGTGACAGAATCCTGGGGTTGAAGGAAGACACACAGGTTTACATTTAAGAGTATATATTGCTATTGAAAATAAGATGACTGAGCAAGCAGCCACAGTGAACTGGAAGACCCCTTCTCGGCTAAGGTACCCACATGATCACCTAGTTCAGAAAGGACGCCTGCAGTTTTAGAAGTGTACCAGTAGTAGAACTCTAACCCAGGACCGGCACCAACATGGGCCATTTCCCCATAGATACGGCAGCATGGTGTGTGGCCTCATGTGTCCACAGTTATTTTCCCCTTTCATAGCACTTTGGACTCATATCGCAACCTTCATTACCTAATTCTTATTAGGGCACCTGTCTATCCCAAACACATTAGGCTAATAGAACACTAGCCTATTCCCATCAAAATTCTCCCAAATCTCATTAAAATAATGGTGAACTCAAGAATCTGAACAAGCCTAATGTAAAAGAACAATCCCTTGAAACTGCACTAGGGCTCCACATAAGTCACACAGGACCACCAAAGAGAAATAGACCACCATCGATCAAGCTGGAGAACTGGAGGGTGAACTGGAGGGACCCACTTCCACACTACTACAGTAGTATGAGGAAACAGCACAGATCCCCACCACGAGGAATAGATGAAGAAAAGAGCCCAGAAATCTCAACTGGGAATACCGACAAACACAATCTCTCTGATAAATAATTCAGATATGAAATGTTGAGGATGTTCAATGAGCTCAAAGAAACTGTGGAATGAACATCCAGTAAATTAAAGGAGGATGGATCACTAAGACAATTAAGGTTGGAGGAATCGTTCGAGATGTGAGGTATGTGCTGAAAGTAGATAAAAGACCAAAAGTGACAACCTCTCAGTATCTGTATTGCAAACCATAATGCCCCAAATAGAGAAAGAGTATGGGGGAAACTGTCTGCCATAGAGGTAGGGGGTTGGAAATGCGGCTATACTGGAGACAGTGGTGGTAGAGAATGTGCACTGCTGGAGGGATGGGTGTTTGATCATTGAATAACTGAAACTCAAACATGAAAGCTTTGTAACTGTATCTCACAGCAATTCAATAAAAAATAAATAAATGAATTTATAAAAAAATAAAATAAGGTGACTGGAGAATGCTAGGGAAAAGGTGAGCTTCTAAGGCTATCCAGTGACAGCACTGGAAAGTGCTAAGAGCTCTATTCTAGAAAAGAAAGTACAGAGGAGGAGTGTGGATAGGTGATTCTCAAACCAGCATTTTTTTTTTTTTAGTAAACCTCAATTTTTATGAAAAGTCACATTGCCTAGTGATTTCACACATTCTAGACCATACCTGCTTGGACTCAATTATAGCTTCCATTTCTGATGAGCTTTGAGCTTTGTGGTCCTAGATAAGACAGCTTATCATTAGTACCTCTTTTTTTCCATCTATAACATGGAGATAATAATACTGCTTTTCTAAGATTGCAGATTTTGCATAAAGATAATACGACTTTGATATCACAGGGAGAGTTCTGACACAAATACATGCAATGAAAATGTTAGATATTATCAAGTTTTATACCAATTCATTATAACCAAGAGGATGATATGTATGTACATATATGTACATATATATTGAAATTTTAAAAATATTTTTAAATTTTTTTGTTCACAAATCTATTGGCAAAGAAAAGTTTATCAATCTTGACAACCAACTTCTTCAGCTAAATTATGACTAAAAATACAAAAGTTTGGGGAACACAAACAAAGGAATTAAGGAATCCATTTTCTAAAACTGAGCGAAAATATAAATTATTTGGAAATAGACTTAGCATGAGTCTATTCCAGTGAAAAATCTCTCAATGTTTTATTTGGAGGCACGAGGATCCCCAAGAGTGCTTAGGACACAGGGATACTCAGTCAGATTTAAAGTCCAGGAAATTCTGTGGTAAAGATGGTGAGTCAGTACTATTTGGGCCCAGTGGTACCAGGTGCCATAGGCCTCCCCTGTGGGTCTCTCAGGAATCATGTGGTGTCAGAGATCCAAATCAGTGCCTTGCATGGTATCTGCTCTAATTCTCTCTCCCTGCTTTGTCTTAATTTTATATGAATTTTTAAAGCTGTGTTTTCAATCTTTTACCTACCACGGCCCCTTCCCAAACATGTTTCCTTCGCATGGGCTTCCTGTCCTGCTAGTTGACCCCTCTAGTCTCATACTTTGATCTCCCATTTATGTATTTTTTCCCTGAGGCCCCCTTGAAATATTCTAGAGGCCCACAAAGAATTTTTATCATTCCTGTTCCAAAAAATATTATTTGAAAGCATGTACCCAACTAGAGAATACCATTTTTTTCAGAAAATGATTTATTTTTGTTTTTATCAAGACCTCAGATATGTTGGGCTAGAGGGCTTTCAGTTTTTTTCAGTTTTTTTTTTTTTATTAGTGAAACACCATAGGGTACAGTTGTAGATTTACAAATTTTTGTGCTTGGGTTTCAGTCATACAATGATCAAGTACCCATCCCTCCACCAGTGCCCATTCTCCACCCCCACCAATCCCAGTATCCCTCCTACCCCCCATCCCCTTAACCCACCCTGCCTCTGTGGCAGGGCACTCCCTTTTGTTCTCTCCCTCCTTTTGGGTGCTGAGAATCAAAAACTTGATTCTCAGCTTCGCAGATCAGGTTTATTCTGGCAGCATAACATTGTCCTTATTGGCCTAGCCCATGTTCTACCTAAAATCCATACTCTGCTTATAACTAGATCTCATGTTAAGAGAAGCAAATGCTATAAGATTCTGGGAAGTATCCAAGTTTAGTTCTGGATTAGCATGTCCACATAGAGTAGGCAAAAACTCTGAAGAAAAGTTTAGTTTAAAGTCTCTTATTGCTACCACAGCACCCAAAAGGAGAAAGAGAACAAAAGGGAATGCCCTGCCACAGAGGCAGGGTGGGATGGGAGGGGTGGGGGGGAGGGATACTGGGATCATTGGTGGTGGAGAATGGGCACTGGTGGAGGGATGGGTACTTGATCATTGTATAACTGAAACCCAAGCACAAAAATTTATAAGTCTACAATTGTACCTCATGGGGTTTCACTAATAAAAATTAAAAATAAAATAAAATAAAAAAATAAAGTCTCTTATTGCTGAGGGTGTGTCTAAGATGAGACTTCTACACAGGCATTTCAAAGGTACTACCGCATTGGTAAGTTGAATTCTCACTGAGTCATTACTTACAAGTATTTATCTATCTCTTTGTCTTTAGTATCTCTGTATAGAAAGTATTTGGTAGCTCTTAGTCTTTCCAAATATTCATTATAGGTAAAAAAAAAAATGTTGAAATTGAGATAAGGATGAGTACCTGAACAGTTTTTTTTTTTTTTGCACTGATATTTATATAACAAGGCCTAGTGTGAGTCCTACCTGATGGGGCTCTTCAAGGACACCAACTTCTGTGCATTCCCCGTCAGTCCTGTCGCCATTATGCCCTAGGACATTCAGCTGGTGTGTCGTGTCTGCGAAGAGAGAACATAAGGTTTATGATGCTAAAATCTCAGGGCTGGGACAAATGGAGACTCTACTGGCTCCCGCTCGAGTAATTGATGATTAATGGGATGACAGTGACAGTGACAGTGATTTACATAACAAATGTAAATGTATGTGTGATATTAGAAATTGAATATTACTTTGTGTGGAGGTCCGTTTTCTGAATATTGGCACATCCTCTATTTGACTTTATCAATCTTGGCAGTCAGGAACAATTGTCTTTGCTTTACCCACATGGACTAAGCTCATTGTTTATCAATATCTCACCTGGAATTAAAAATAAAATACAGAATATTTGAATTCAAAACATTGTCTTTTTCTGTACGTCATCACTGCTTTTAAAATTAATCATTATATTGTGTTCATTGGGTCTAATATTTTAATCTTGGCCATGTTCCTAAAGAAATACCAGATAACATTGTTGTTTTCTTGATAGTAATGAAGTATAAATGATTTTGAAGTTAAGGGTTGTATTGAGTCCTTCTAGAATTCTAACCAGAATTCAGAAAGAAGCTTAAATTTATCAAGTCTCTAGTCTTCAAACCATAATTGACTATAATGTTGCCACAAAGTTAAAACAAAAATTGCCAAATTTGATTTGAACAAGTGAAGTTTTACCTGTAGAAAGACCCCATCAATTATATGGATATAGTTAAAAATCCCAAAGCCAAACAAACAAAAGTAGCACATTTTTTACAAAACTGTAGAAACTTGATTTAGTCAGTGAGAATTTCTTCTTCACACAGATTTTTGTCATTTCTCTCAGCTCCAGAGGCCTCTTAATAACAAATTAGCAAGGTGCTTCTGTCTTGTAACTAGGAGACATTTTAGCACATTGACATTCAGCATTGTGACCTGCTTCTTGCTAGACTGCTAATTAATATTTGCACTGGCTACAGAATTAGCTTCCTTTTTAACATTATTTTTACCCAAAATCTGCTTGCAAATTAAGCAGGTTTTTATTTGAAAGTCAACTTTATTTAATGTGCTTTACTAATATCATCTGTGAGAAAAATTATGGATTACATACCTGTCTTTGATTGGCCATGTAAGTATGGAGCATACTTGATTATTATCTCAACTGTATTACAGTTGAGTAAGACAAACATTATCCCTGTTTATTGCTGGGAGAAAAAAAAAGCTTGAAATAATTTTGCAGAAAACATTTTATTGTTGAGAGCTACAACTGATACTTAAATCCTTTCCTGTCAGAATTCAAAATTGGTTTTCACCTAATCCCTAGCATCATCAACAAACTATAAACTTCTAAACCTCTTACTAAAAAACTGAAAAAGTATCCATTAAAAAGCCAGATAAACAAGACCTCCACATGTATTCTATATTACTATGATACCCCTGCAAAAGGAATAAAAGAAAAATGTTTTTTCGAACCAAATAACGTACGTGGAAGTTTTATGAATATACCTGAACTCTCCTGAACTTACAAATATGATCAGAAGTGTACTTTTGTGGGTAACATCAGCATTCCTTTTGATTAGTTGATACTAAGGGTTGAACAAACAATTACAGTTATTGAATTGTGATCATAAAGGACAGAGACTACATTTTCAGATGTGGGGACATGATAGTCTTCGGGCAGTGAGTGAAAGATTAGTGGGTCTTTCACTCTTCTTTCCTATCAGCTATAAATTTTAGAAGTTCCAAATGTTAATCATCTAAATACATAAAATTTTCCTTATAATTAAATATTTCTGCTCAATAGAACTTGAAATCTTACACAACTTATAAAATGTTGCAACTTTAAGAAATAAAGTAAGGTCCCTGTAATGTCTTAAAATTTATGAATAAGAGTACTCAAATTTTTCCATTACTGGGACAGTAGTGATAGTACAGTAGTGATAGTATAGTATTGGGAAGAATGTTTGTCTTGCATGTGGCCAACTCCGGTTCGATCCCTAGCACCCATGTGGTCCCAGGAATGATCCCTGAGTGCAGAGCCAGAAGTGAGTCCTGAGCATTGTTGGGTGTGGCTAACTGCCCTTTTTCTGCTTTTGTCTGCTTAGTTGTTTTTAGTTTTCCTCACCTCCCCTATCCCCAGATGCTCTACAATAAGGCTACTGGCTTTTTTTTTTTTTTGGCAGTGTCCCCAGGGCAATTCTTAGAGGAGCTAGAATCCACTCAGATATTCATGATCCAGTGTGTGGTTCTGGCAATGAGATGCAGCTCAGGCCCAGTGGTGCTGGCAACCACCAAGACTCCAACCAGTAGTGCTGCGCTGTGGGTGGGGGAACTGTATTGCCGAGATCACACTAAATACCAGACAAATGGAAAGCGTATGCTCAAGTCCTCTGAGCTATTTTCCAGTCCCAGAGAGTAGTTTGAGAGGGGAGGTTAATCACTTAATCACTTAACTTCCCGTTAGTCGTCAATTTGCTCGAGCGGGCGCCAGTAATGTCTCCATTTGTCCCTGTCGCGTGTTAATGTAGCCTAATGGCATCTGTTCTCTCCGGGAACATGAAGGGCCTCAAACCGATCGTTCATGATCTTGACGAAGAAGTCTGACCATCTGGTAGGTGGGCGGCCACGCGGTCTCTTGACATCCCGTGGAATCCAATCAGTAACAGCTCTAGTCCAACGGTCGTCTTTAAATCTCATTACTTGACCAGCCCATCTGATTTTCGACACCTTGGCAAATGAGACAGCGTCCCTGATCCTTGATCGTCGACGGATGTCTGAACTCCGGATTCTTTCTCTCATTTGAGTGAAACGTGGTATTCCAAGCATAGCTCTTTCTATTCTTCTTTGGGAGACCTGAATAGCGTTCTCATCTTGTTTGCTTAGGGCCCAGGTCTCTGAGGCATATGTTAATGCAGGAAGAACAGTGGAATCAAAGAGATGTGCCCAGAGCCGGAGGTTCTTCGTCCTCTTAGCTATTTCTTCGACGTTCTTGAAGGCGTTCCAAGCCGCTCTCTTCCTCCTGCGCAGCTCGGGTGCCAGGTCATTTGTCATGTTGACATCTCGACCTAGGTACACATAGCTGTTGCATTTGGAGATGGTCGTTCCATTGAGAGCGAATGGGGCGTCAGGAACAAGGCTGTTTCTCATAAATATTGTCTTCGTAAGATTCAGCTGTAGCCCTACCTTTCCACACTCACGGTCAAAGTCGGCCAGCATTTGTGCCGCTTGGCTGATGTTTGGTGTTATTAAAACAATGTCATCAGCAAAGCGGAGGTGGTGTAGTTGCCGACCATCTATCTTCACTCCCATTCCTTCCCATTCCAGTCGTCGCATGATGTTCTCGAGGGTGGCACTGAAGAGTTTCGGTGAAATGGTATCACCCTACTGCACCCCTCTCTTGACATCAACGATCACTTCTTTGTAGAATGGTGAGATCCTGGTAGCGAATCCGCAATACAGCTCACGGAGGATCCTGATGTATTGGGCTTGAATGCCCTGATTGGCTAGGGCTTCAATGACCGCTTCCGTCTCAACAGAATCAAAGGCCTTCTTTAAATCAATGAACGTTAAACAGAGCGGCATCTTGAACTCCCGAGAAACCTCAATGAGCTTGGTTATCGTGTGGATATGGTCGATGGTGCTGAATCCTTTGTGGAACACTGCTTGCTCGCATGGTTGTCCTTCATCTAGTGTTCTGCCAATCCTATTCAGAGAGGGGAGGTTAGTAGATGTGAATGAAAGGCATCTTCTACTTTGGTTATGTGCATGAAACTGAAAGGCAAAAGTGCTATCACAAATGCTAAACTTTACAAAGTCAGAGCATATGTCTGCTTTTGCTGTCAAAATGTAGTAACCTCTTGCAATATGGGCCTAGAAAGGAACTTACACATAAATTTAATAATATTCATGAAATATCAAACAAAAACCAATATGCAGTTTCCAAAGCCATATTATCAACCCAAGTGTCAAAAGGATTCAATAACAGGAATAAAAATGATACTAGCTGATGCACCAGAAAAACACCAAGTCAGGAGTTTCAGGAGGAAGAAAGCAAAAGGTCATTACAGTAATTACACACTTGTAACTCTTTCCTCCAAGTAATATTGAATAAGTTAGCATCTTTCAAAAGTTAAATGATAGCTGAATGATTATATAAATTAAAATTATATAGTTTACACAAAATATATGATACTGGAACTAGCAACATAATTAATAGTCTTTGTTATTATTTGACAATATTTGGCAAGTGCTGTATGTAAAATCTTAGTGGTTTAACATAACCTTTTCTCTTCCCCTGTAACCACAGAGCCCATTGAAGATTTCCTCTGGCAGGAAAATATTCTGGTGAGGAGAGTATTCTGTGAGAATATACTGATATCTCTCCTTCAGTATCATTCTCATTTACTGATCTAGTGGTTCTAGCTTTTGTTAAATAACCTTGTGTCTCCAAGCTTGCCTCTAGAACCACCTCCTCTTTCAGAAATAAGAAAAAAGAAGACAGGAGAAGTGGTCAATAAGTCTCAGGGCATCCTTTCCTCTATATCCTACTGTGCAAAAAAAAACAAGGCACAAGCTCTGCCTGATACTGAGGGCTGAAAAACATGAGCAACCAACTAGCTGCAGCCACACTATATATCTTTGTCATTCAACTTAATTCCAAATAAACCCAATTTAAAAACATATTCTATATGATTAGCAGTCACTATCACTGTCACTGTCATCCCGTTGATCATCGATTTACTCAGGCGGGTGCCAGCAATGTCTCTAATCCTCCCACCCCTGAGATTTTAGCAGCCTCTCCTTACTCATCTTTCCCAATGATTGGAGGTTCTCTCAGGGTCAGGGGAATGAGACCTGTTATAGTTACTGGTTTTGGCATATTGAATAAATCATGGGGAGCTTGCCAGGCTCTGCCCGTGAGGGCAAGATACTTTTGGTAGCTTGTTGGGCTCTGCGATACATATATATATATATATATATATATATATATATATATATATATATCCGGAGCGATAGCACAGCGGGTAGGGCTTTTGCCTTGCACACAGCCAACATGGCCAACCTGAGTTCAATTCCTCCACCCCTCTCAGAGAGCCCGGCAAGCTGCCCAGAGAATTTTGCCCTCACAGCAAAGCCTGGCAAGCTCCCCGTGACGTATTCAATATGCCAAACACAGTAATAACAAAATCTCACAATGGAGATGTTACTGGGCCTTCGTGAGAAAATCGATGAACAACAGGAGGACAGTGACAGTGATATATATATATATATATATATATATATATATATACTTTTCTCTATGATTTTTTGCCTACTGTCTGCACCCCATCAAATATGGTGTGGTGATTATTGAAAATGGTTAGGAAGTATCTTATGATGTGTCCAGAAAGCAGTCTGGAGCATGGCAGCGGTTGGGTAGTGGAGGTTGCCTGTCACACCTGGGTCCCTTGAGGTGGGGAGGGCTCTCACCCGCTCCTCTCTGGGGCACCCCAAGTGGAAACAACCTGGCGCGGAGTCCAGTGGCATGGTTATGGGGGCCTCATTTTATACTCCTGTCTGGGAGAGGCAGCTGTGCCTTCTGGAGGGTGGTCTATGAGGAGATTATCTGGTGCCTGCAGGGTGTGGTTTATGGATGTGATCTCTGGGTCACCAGAGACTGAGGAAAGCAGGCAGAGGATCTCTGCTCCCAGGTCCGTTGAGTCCAGAGTCCAAGGTCACAAAGTTCTGCATTACCTGGGTTCCTTGAGACTTCACTCCTGAGTGAGGTTCGGCCTGTGCATGCAGAAAGTGGCCTGGAGCATGGCGGCAGTTGGGTAGTGGAGGTCAGCTGACAGGGCTGGGTTCCTTGTGGTGGGAAGGACTCTCACTCGTCCCTCTCTAGGGTACCCCAAGTGGAAACAGCCTGGAGCAGAGATTAGCAGTAAGAAAGTAAATAAGTAAAACAAGAATTTCCTGAAGGTATTAAGTGAAGCCAAAGGTTAATAACATGCAAACTTGCTTGTGAAACTAATGTGTTGAGAACAGATCTTGAATACATGTATTAATTACAAGAGTTTAAGACAAAATTAGGAATGTTCAGCAAGGTCTTAAATGGACCAGAAAAGACCTCCCTTAGGACCTAGCTCCCAGCACAGCAGATATTGGACCTGCAGGAGAGTGGAAAGGAAATGAGCCAGCGGACAGAACAGGGTCTTAAAAGTACTCTCAGAATGTGACTGTATTTTGTGCTTTGACAGTATTTTCAGAACTTTCTTAGGTATGTGCTTTCCAAGCATAATTTGACTCCCAGTGATCTAAGTGAATACTTGCACAGGTGACAGTTGGCATTCCAACCTTGGAAAGAATTGAAAAAATCCTAAGGATAAAAAGCAATTAGGCAACAACAACAACAAAATCATAAATACACAGAGAAATTCCTTTAAGAACACAGATATAGTGTGGGGGCTAAGGTGACTTCTTTACATTTGACCAATTTCTCTTGAATTCCTGAGTACTACTGGGTGTGACCCCTGAGCACACAACCTTGAAAAACTCCTGAGCACCACCAGATATGTGACAAAAACAAAAACAAACTTTTTTTAAAAAAAGATTTACCAATAACTGTAGGTTTCTTCTTTTACAGAAAGGAGTTCACATTCAGGTTGATGTTTGATTCATTTATATTAACTTTCATGACGTTTAGTAAACAAAAAAGTACATACTTGCAAAAACCAGAAAACTCAGAGAAAAAGAAGGAAGGAATAAAAATGATATTCAATACTTAAGAAGATAATCTAGTATTAATATCTAATATACCATTTTTATTTCCTTATGACATTTTTTGAGCTTGTCTTTCCATTTCCTATAGATTTACAGTATATTTATTCACACAGCGCAATAAATTACTTTGCAGATACCACCTGAAAGATTCTATCAAATATTAATAACACATCATTAATTTAAGTAAGTAAAAGTAAAGGCCCTCCCGTTGATCATCGATTTGCCAGAGCGGGCCCAGTAACGTCTCCATTGGAGACTTTGTTGTTACTGTGTTTGGCATTTCGAATACATCACGGGGAGCTTGCCAGGCTCTGCCGTGAGGGCGAGATACTCTCGGTAGCTTGCCGGGCTCTCCGAGAGGGGCGGAGGAATCGAACTCGGGTCGGCCATGTTGGCTGCGTGCAAGGCAAACGCCCTACCGCTGTGCTATCGCTCCAGCCCATCATTAATTTAATGGAAAAATATTTGTATTTACTATACATTATTAAATCAGAAAGATTAAAACAATCAAAACTGGAAAGATAGTACAGCATTTTTGGTGTTTCTATTGCATGTGACCAACAGAGGTTTGGTCCTTGTTGCCCAATATAGTCCTCTGAGCATGGGTAGGTGTGATGTGTGAATACAGAGCCAGAGGAAAGTTCCAAGCAGTGCCTGTTGTTGTCAAAAAACTAAATTTAACAAATACAATAAAAGTAGATAAGCTAGTTACTAAAATGATCATTAATCTAACAGGTATTACCCACTATATAATCAAAATGTATCTTAAGTTATTGACTACAAATTCACAATTACATCTTAAAGCTTTAAATTTATAAAAACTATTAGTTGCAAATTGATGAACTTTTTTAATTTTAATAAAAACTTTAAGATAAAAAAACACCTTTACATTTCCATATAGTCACACTTGATTAATGATTTAATGTGAATTCTTAAAAACAGGTCAAAGTAATGAATATTTTCAAAGATTTTAATTAATTATGCAGAGAAGTTACAATCAATTTTTACACAAGTTGTATGTAAGTTTTCCACATCCTTCCCATTCTCTTCAACCTGTGTATTTTGATTCTATTTAGCCATGTCAGTCTCAGCAGTACCAGGAAATAAACTCATCGTTGTCCTAATTCAATCTACTTCTCTCAAGCTATATTTGACACACATAAAGAATCTAGCCAAATTTTATGCAGTTGGACCCTATTCTAGACATTTTAGTAATATTTTTTAAGAAAATTTAATTACGTCACCACGAGATATATAGTTATGAAACTGTTCATGATCAGGTTTTAGTCATTAAAAGATCCAACACCTGTCCCTCCACCAGTATCCATTTCCACCACCAATGACCCCAGTTCACCTCAGCCTGTCTGTATTGCTCTATGTCAGACACTTTCTTTCTCTATCTTTCCCTCTCTCTCTCCCTCCCCCTCCATCTCTCTCTCTCTCTGTTATCTTGTTTGTTCCTTTACATCCTGTCAGTACACAGCTCTTATCCAGAGTGATTATTTCCCACTATCTTTGTCATAATGGTCCCAGAACAGAAGGACAGATATAGAACGACTGCTCTCACTTATGGAATATATATATATATATATATATATATATATATATATATATATTCAACAGCCAAGATCCAGAGACTATAAAACCAAGCTCCCAGAAGAGAACAATGCAGAGTCTCCTGTCCCCACGCCTGGCTGTCCTCACTGAGACCCCTTGGAGCAGGGAGGGTTGAGTTTCTCTCTCCACTTCGAGCAGAGCCCCGACAGTTGAAGATCTCCAGGACCCAGCCATAGCCATGCTAAGACCACTCTCCACATGCTCAGACGAGTCTCATGCATGAAGGAACCAGCAAAGAAACCCAGGTATGCGGGACTTGGGACTGAGATCTCCAAGATCTCTCTTATTGTCTAGTTCTAGCTCTCAGAGAACCCCACAGGCTACCGAGAGTATCCTGCCCACATATATAACTGACTGGGAACACCTGTAAAGGTGGTTAGAGGCTGCCCCAAAAGCATCCCTCTCGCAGAGCCCGGCAAGCTACCAAGAGTATCCCGCCCACACGGCAAAGCCTGGCAACCTACCCATGGTGTACGCAATATGCCAAAATCAGTAACAATAATGGTCTTCATTCTCCTGACCCTGAAAGAGCCCCCAATATGCCATTGGTCTACAATAGCACGTGACAGGTGCAAATGGAGACATTGTTGGTGCCCGCTAGAGCAAATCGATGAACAACGGGATGATAGTGATAGTGATACCATAATATGAGACTAAAACCCACGGACAATAGAAACAAGGACAATGAGGATTAATCTAAGGTTGGAAGCCTACCTCAAGTCCTGGGGGAGAAGGCAATTGGGATAGAGAAATCATATTTCTTAAAGTGTTTTTCTTTCCAAGTTCCCCCACTCCCCATTTTCTGTTCCACTTTCCTTTCTGAATGCCTAGCACCAACTTCAAAAAGATCTTAAGGAAGATAGCATAAGAAACATGGGGTTTTTTTCTGGCTACTTCTCTGCTCAGAAGCAATGGAACAGAGGAGCCAAGAGACACTGTTGTAGCAAACTCCTCCCCACCATAGACACCTTGGAAAAGATGATTCCCAGGTTTCTTGGCAATCAGAATTTCCAGATTGAACAATACATAGGCAAGTGCAATGCCCACAGCCAGCTTCTCCCTGGGAAGAATTGCCAACTTATATTTTCTGTGAATTATTACCCATACAAAATTTGTTTGGTGGTTTTGATGAAATTCCATTCATTTTTCAGAAGACAGAGCACTGAAGGCTGAATATTTCCTTTGCTTGGATTAGAGACCGAGTTTTTCCTTGGCAGGATACCCGTTCATAAAGATGTTTGCCCTAGGGAGTGATTGGGAAGACAAGTAGGAAACTGGGCAGCCTAGCATTGATATAGCTCCTGAGACTCACAAAATAAGATGGGAACCAGCGTCAGTTCTCGAACAAGACCAGCAAACTGCATGCATAATGGAGCCATGCCACGTAGGGCTAAAAGTGTACTGAATACTGTTTCTTCCACTATAGGAAACAGGGTGGTCACACAGATGACACCCACACCCATAAACAGATGTCAACTGGTTAAATATTAATTCTTTGAGCTGCTTCCACTAGGAAAATGGACTATGTCCAAAGCTGGGAATATATGCATCTCTTTATTTCAGAACTGTATTTAGAAGGTGTTTTCAAATAGTTGTAACAGTAAACCAAACCCTACAGATCAAAAATAAAACTGTCAACGTTTATTTTTAAGAAAAAATATTTATTAGACACAGAATGTAAACATGTAACTCAAGGTTACCTAACAAAAGATAATAGGTAATTATCCCACCTAATCATATATTTCACCCCTCCTTCTGTCAACTCATTCATTAGATGAGGTGGATTTCAATCATTTTCAAGCCATTTTTAAATCAATTCAGCAAAGAGCATGAGGTTTCTACACTGATGCTTGGGTTCTTGGACTTAGAGCTACAAGAAAATTATTAAAATAAAAGAAGAAATATCTTATCATAAACTAACATAGAACCAGAAAGCATGACACTTTCAGAAGTGATCAGTAGAGTTTGATTAACAATATAAGAACAATATGAAAGATTGCTAGATAGACATGATTATCTTAGTCATACCATAGTGAGGAAATTAACATTGGTGCCACTATATGAAATAGCTCATGAATTGGTTTAATAAAATTCATGACTTCTTGTTTCATTTTTTAGTGTAAGGGTGATTACCCTTCTCAACAAACTTTCCTAAAGCTTTAAGAAATTTTGAGCTAAACAAATCCTTTTAAGAAAATTAAATATTAGGAAAAGACATTAAATTGGCTAGAAATCGAAATTTAGACATCTGCCATTAAGATTCTATAGAAAATTAAGCAAACAGATTAAGTAAACAGCCACCAATAAAATGAATCTAGACAAGGTGATATGGACAAGTAGCTTTGGGTTTGTTACTAAGATTTCTCTGTTGTGTTGTGCCCTATACCCTATTAACATGTTCACTTTTTCACACATGGTTGCTATAGCTAGGGACATGGTGTATGATGGTCACTGAAGAAAGTTCGTGTGGCTTTTTTCTAACCAAACAGGGCTGGATAGGGGCCGGAGAGATAGTACAGCGGGTAGGACATTTGCCTTGCACTCTGCCAACCTGGGTTTAATCTCTGGCATCCATATGGTCCCTCCAGCACCACCAGGAGTAATTTTTGAGTACAGAGCCAAGAGTGATCCAAAAAGAAAAAAAAAAGAGCTGGGTAAAGAAGATATTGTCTTGTTGAATTACAGATGCTGATGTGGAATACTTTTATCTATATATGAATTTGGATTCCATCTCTTTAAATCAACTTCAGGTTGAATACAGAGAAGAGAAGAAAACAAAGAGGAAAAGAAGGAGAAAAAGAAGGTATCTGATTGTAAATAAATACTGCTCCCCAAAGAGGAAGGCACATCTCCAGCTTTTCTATATCATTTTCCACATTTTCCACCTTTCACCTTCACTTCAAAATATGGATGTTTTTGACATTGTCCACAGACTTGAAGAACACTTACATTTTTGAGAACACTTACATCCATCAATGTCACTCGGTAGAACAGGCTGCCTGTAGGTATTCTGTCCAATCATAGTTCTCTTACACTTTTCAATGGACTCAGCAAAGTTCCTAAGGTCTTTCTTTGTCAGGGGAACATTCCTCTTTCCCTTAGTCCTTGTTAAAATAAATAAATGAATGGATAAATAGGTAGTTAATCAATCATGCTCACAGATTTGATAGTTGAGGCTTGGATAGACTAATTTACGATTATATAGTGAAATGGTTATTGGTCAAGAATGAAAACACTGTCTGGGCCTGGGATGATTAAGAGTTTTAAGATGTGTAAAACTATTGGGAATAATATTATACTGGTAGCTACTTAACTATTATGCATTTGTCAGAACCCATAGCATATACACCACAAAGAGTAAGAACTAATGGAAACTATAGGTTTTGGTGAAACTGTTTCAGTATTGGTTCTGTTATAACAAACTTGTACGGTCACGGTCCTCCCATTGTTCATTGATTTGCTCGAGCGGGCCCAGTAACGTCTCCATCATGAGACTCGTTGTTACTGTGTTTTGGCATATCGAATACGTCACAGGTAGCTTGCCAGGCTCTGCCGGTTATAACAAAAGAGATGCATTAATAAAAGATCTTACTAATGGAGAAACTGTGATGATAGAAGGGATATATGCAGGAACTTGGTGACTTATCTGTCAGACATTCTGTAAAACCAAAATTTCTCTAACATACAAAATTATTTTTCTTATTAGTGAAACACCATGAGGTACAGTTATAGACTTACAAATTTTTGTGCTTGGGTTTCTGTTATACAATGATTAAGTATATTCTGTTATACAATTACTTTATATATTCTGTTATACAATGACCCATCCATCCACCAGTGCCCATCCCCTACCACCAAGGATCCCAGCATCCCTCCCACGCCCAGCCCCCCATCCCACCCCGCCTCTGTGGCAGGGCATTCCCTTTTGTTCTCTCTTGCCTTTTGGGTCCTGTGGTTTGCAAGAGAGGCATTGAGTGGCAATCATGTTTGGTCAATAGTCCACTTTCAGCATGCTTCTCCCATCCTGGGAGGATCCTCCCAACACCCTTTATTTGGTGCTCCCTTCTCTATCTGAGCTTCCTTTTCCCCTAACACATGTGACTGGCCTCCGAGTCATGGAGCAAAATTTCTGGTACTAATCTCGGCCACTCCTGGGTGTTAGTCTTCAATTTTGTTACTTTATGTTCCCCAGATGAATGCAATCTTTCTGTATCTATCCCGTTCTTTCTGACTCCATTTCGCTTAACATGATACTTTCCATGTAGTATCACTTGTATGTAAATTTCATGACTTCATCTTTTCTAACAGCTACATAGTACTCCATTGTGTAAATGTACCAGAGTTTCTTTAACCAGTCATCTGTTTTTGGGCACTCAGGTTTTTTTCCAGATTCTGGCTATTGTAAAGAGTACTGCAATGAACAAAGAAGTGCAGATGTCACTCCAACTATACTTTTTTGCCTCTCTGGGATATATTCCCAGGAGTGGTATTGCTGGGTCAAATGGGAGATCAAATTCTAATTTTTTGAGAATCGTCCATACTGTTTTCCAAAAGGCTTGGACCAGTCAGCATTCCCACCAGCAGTGAAGGAGGGTCCCTTTCTCGCCACATCTGCGCCAACATCGGTTGCTTTTGTTCTTTTGGATGTGGGCCAGTCTCTGTGGTGTGAAATGATATCTCATTGTTATTTTGATCTGCATCTCCCTGATGATTAGTGATGTAGAGCATTTTCTCATGTGCCTTTTTGCCATTCGATTCCTTCTTTGCGAAATTTTCTTTTCATTTTGTTGCCCCATTTTTTGATGGGGTTGGGTGTTTTCTTCTTGTGAAGTTCAACTAGTACCTTGTATATCCTTGTTATCAACCTCTTGTCAGATGTGTATTGGGCGAATATCCTTTCCCATTCTGTAGACTGTCTTTGTATTTTGGTCACTGTTTCTTTTGAGGTGCAGAAGCTTCTTAGTTTAAGATAGTCCCATTTGTCTATTTCTGTTTTCACTTGCTTGGCCAGTGGCATGACATCTTTGAAGATACCATTAGCTTCAATATCATGGAGGGTTTTGCCAACTTTTTCTTCAATGAACTTCATGGATTCTGGTCTGATGTTAAGGTTTTTAATCCATTTTGATCTTACTTTTGTGCATGGCGTTAGGCAGAGATCTGAGCCCACTTTTTTGCATGTAGCCGTTCAGTTTTGCCAGCACAATTTATTAAAGAGGTTTTCCCTGCTCCACTTCACTTTTATTGCTCCCTTATCTAAGATTAGATGATCATATGCTTGGGAGGAGATGTCAGTATATTCAGCTCTGTTCCATTGATCTACAGTTCTGCCTTTGTTCCAGTACCAGGCTGTTTTAATTATTACTGCTTTGTAGTAGAGCTTGAAGTTAGGGAGGTTGATTCCTCCCATTTTCTTTTCCCTAAGAATTGCTTTAGCTATTCGTGGGGGTTTATTGTTCCATATAAATTTCAGGAGTGTTTGCTCAATTTCTTTGAAGAATGTCATGGGTATCCTTATAGGGACCACATTGAATTTGTACAGTGCTTTGGGAAGTATTGCCATTTACAAAACTATTTTTTTTCCCTTTATTGTATTTTATTTTTTTTTAAAGTTGTAGATTTACAATTTTTTGTGCTTTGGTTTCAATTATACAATGATCAGATACCCATCCCTCCACCAGTGCCCATTTTCCACCACCATGGATAATATCCCTCCCACCCCCATCCCCCCATCCCCCCTGTCTCTGTGGCAGGGCAATCCCCTGTGTTCTCTCTCTCCTTTTGGGTGTTGTGGTCTGCAAAAGAGGCATTGAGTGGCAAACATGTTCAGTCCATAGTCTACTTTCGACATGCATCTCCCCTCCTGGGAGGATCCTCCAAACATCCTTTATTTGGTGCTCCCTTCTCTATCTGAACTGCCCTTTCCTCTAGGATACCCGGCTGGCCTCTAAGTTATGGAGTAATCCTCCTGGTGCTGATCTCAGCTATTCCTGGGTATTAATCTCTTACTTTGTTACTTTATATCCCCCAGATGAATGCAATCTTTCTATGTCTATCCCTCTCTTTCTGACTCATTTCGCTTAGCATGATACTTTCCATATTGTACCACTTGTATGTAAATTTCATGACTTCATCTTTTCTAAGAGCTACATAGTACTCCATTGTGTAGATGTACCAAAGTTTCTTTAACCAGTCATCTGTTCTTGGGCATTCAGGTTTCTTCCAGTTTCTGGCTATTGTAAAGAGTGCTGCAATGAACAAACAAGTGCAGATGTCACTTCGACTATACATTTTTGCCTCTCTGGGATATATTCCCAGGAGTGGTATTGCTGGGTCAAATGGGAGCTCAATTTCTAATTTTTTGAGAATCGTCCATACTGTTTTCCAGAAGGGCTGAACCCAGTGGACATTCCCACCAACAGTGAAGGAGTGTCCCTTTCTCGCCACATCCACGCCAGCATCGGTTGCTTTTGTTCTTTTGAATGTGGGCTAGTCTCTGAGGTGTGAGATGGTATCTCATTGTGGAACAAAGGTAAAGGTAAAGGTAAAGGCCCTCCCGTTGATCGTCGATTTGCTCGAGCGGGCCCAGTAACAAAACTATTTTTAAATAAATATAAATAATTTAGTAGGTGGAAATTCTAGTAAGGTAGAAATAAATATGCCCACAAGCAATATGAATGAATATTCAAAGATGACTTTCACTTAGAGCATGGATAGCATTAATAGAGGCAGCTTAATTTATAAAAACAAAATTAAAGATAATTATTTTTTCTTTTATTTTAGAAGGGACATTTCTGAGAGAATCTGGGACCCACAGAAGAGTTCCCCACCTAACAGTATATCAAGAAGTGTTCTGAAGGCCATGTGGTGTCAGAGATCAAGCCTATGGTTCTGTGCTTGTCAGATATGTGCTCTAGGCTTTTGAGAGATCACCCCTGCTCTAAAGATATTTTTAGTATAGAATATTATATTTTATGCATTATATTATACATAATATACTATATAAATGTATAATATGGTACATTATGTATAGTAATATATAATATAGTATATTATATGTTATATATAATGGTCACAGAGTAGAATTTTTAGTTAGTACACATATTTTATGTGATATATTATACAATATATATTATTGTATATGTGTACTAACAAAAAATCCCAGTCTGTGAATCAAACTGGATCTATCTACACATTATTACCTGTACCTCCTAAAAATGTTTTATTATTCCCCTCTGTTGCATCTTAGTACCTTACATTTTTCGGTTGGCAAGTATTTTTTTGTCCCCCAATGCAAAACCAGAATTACCCCCTCATCGTCTTTCCGTGCTGCAGTGGCTGCATGTAAAGCCTCACATGCATGCTGCCAGTATTGCCTTAGCAATCACTACTCCTGTGTAAAGAATAAACCATTCTGCTAAATAACAGTTGCAGGTGGCAGCGTGTCTGTTGAGACTCGAGACTCTGCTTGGGAAGGTGATAGATCATACTCCATACCCATCTGGTCTCAGTTTCAGGCTCCCCCAATTTTTCCTAATTTGCTGGCTTTATTTAGAGGCTAGATACAATGTGTTTAAAACCTATGGCAGTGTGCTAAGCTGCAAGTCAGCATTCCAGAGTCTCATTTACTGAAACAGGCAGCTTTCTGATTTTCACATGTGCCCTCTGACATTTATATTTCATGATATTTGGACTTAAAATGAATGGCTTGGTCTGCAAGGGACAGAGTAGATTTTAGTGAGAAGGTGAATTTTGAGCTCCATAACCATCAGCTCCCTTGGGAGCATGCCATCTTAGCACAGCTACCTGGAATCCCTCAACCATAAAATCACATCTGCACCTGAGTGACAGATAGACCTCAAGTGGTCACAGAGGTCCATGAGAAGTTGGAGCTCCATGGGTCATGTTATTCTTGCAGTTCTATCTATACCAGACTGAGTTAAAGACGAAGTTGCTTCTCTCTGGGATTTTCTAGGCAAATAGAACACACCCAGTGAGCGTTAGCCCATGCTCCCTTGCTGAAGGTGTCCCTGCAGAGATCTAGGACTGGCTTGAGCTCTGGACACAGCGCAGCTCAACAAACCCCTGCGTTGCCCTGAGGCCTGTGTCCAGGAGACCAAGAGGGGGTTGTCACAGATACCATCATCGCCCTTGGGTGCACAGGGCCTCAAGCATGGAACTGCTGTGCAGAATTTGGTGATATCAACTGGATCCAGTCCCACTGTCTCTCTTCCAAAATGATGGGTGCTCAAAGCCTGCAGGCAGACCAGCCTTTAAAGACACACTGATAATTTTCAGCCTTTTATGAGGTTTCACATTCATTTCATACTTTTGTTTGCCAAGTTTGTGTCTCATGTTGGGTCCTTTTCTCCTTCCGTCCAAAAATATCTGTGGACGGGCCAGGGCCTTGGCAGGGTTTTTTGCTACAACAGTGACACCTGCTGTTGAAGATAAAGTTGGTGATTTCTCAAAGAAAAAATCTCTGTGGGTTCAAAATCGTTTTCAGATTTCCAACATCTGGAAGGATAAGTGGGCGTCTCTTGCAGGAAATAAGTACTGCTGTGCTGAACAAGCAAAATCGAATGTGGGGCCAGGGATGTGAAGAAACAAAGAAGCAAGAAAATATTTTCTGAGTTGAAAAACAAAGCAACCAAAGACCCCTCTGGCATGGCACAGGGCAGCCCTGCCAGGAATTTGCTGGGCCAGAAAAGGCTGAATCCGAGGTGACTGGGGCCAAAAAGAGCTCTGAGGAGCTGGAGTGGTCAGGGACATGTCCTGGGAACAGGGTGCTCAGTGTCTGTTTTTGGGGGTCAAGCCCAGCCTTCTTTAGTGCAGATGCCGAGCCTCATGCTGCCAATGGACGTTCCGCAAACAGCTGCCTAAGGCAGGCTTCCCACACTCCAGGTGGGGAGGTGAGGAGTTTCTGTGACACAGTGCTTGGCACATTCACTAGACAGATGTAATGCAAAGGTTCTCTTCCTCCTGTCTTCCTGCACTGAGAAAGTCAGTGCTTACTACAGGAATCTTGCCAGGCTTTGCTTTATAGTTTCTTCCTGTCCAAAGACACAGTCGCCCAATTTTTTTTAATACTAGCAATTATAGTAGAGTATGTTCATTACTCAATGCCTATATCCATTTCTCTTTAGTCTTCAAAAAGAATGTCAATAGTACTGTTCTTAAATCACCTTACTCTTAACTAAGACAGGACATGACATATCTATCATTTGTCAAGCATGTGTAAAATCTTATAGGGTTATTAATTTAATTTTTTATTGAAAGATCGTCGATTTGCTCCAGTGGGCCCAGTAACGTCTCCATTGGAGACTTTGTTGTTACTGTGTCTGGCATATCTCGGTAGCTATTTTCTTTGTTTCCATTTTGTGTTTTGGTGATACTCAGAAGTTACTCCTGTTTCATTGTTTCGGGGTCACTCCCATTTGTGCTTGGGGGTAACATACAGAGGGGAGAGGGGAGGTGTCCTTGCTTTAACCCAAAGTAACCTTGAAAGATCCCTGGGCTGCTCACAGAACCCTGGGCAGGGACAGTTCACCAAGCACAGAGCTAGCTCCCTTGACCACCTCACCTGGACTGACACCATGATTTGTGCATTGTTGCCCCACCCCTGTAAACCTGCAGGCTCTGTTCCCCATGCCAGTTTTCAGTTCTAGGATAAGGATAGTTCAGCTATTTTGACTAAGACTAAAAGTGACAGCTCATATGAAAAAGCTTTAACTGGTAGAAAGATGAGAAACAATTGCTGTTACAAAGGAAAAGAAAAATAACGTTACTTCTGTTAGGCTTCCCTTCCCCAGTTATAAAATAAGAGATTCAGATTAGGTGATCATTAATAGTGTTAGCATGACACATTTAAATGGATTATTTCATTTTCTTTTTATAACAATTCTCTCTGGCCCTATCCTTAGCTTCCTATTCTCTCTGAAGAAACCAGAGAGATTTTGGAAGTATCACAGCTACATATATGAGGAGTGCCTCTAACACCATATTCTGGTGTTTTTGGCTCCCTGGCATTCCTTTCCTTCCACTTCACCCCTTCCTCAACTACACAGGTTACTCCCAGCTCTGTAACTCTGTAATTGTCTGTGACATTGTCCTTACCCTCTTACAATTTCAAACTGCAGCTTTGTTCATAGATGCTAAACCAATAATCTGTGATCCCAACATGTCTAATGTCACTGTAGCACTCCCTTAGGCTGACATGCAAAAAATATGGGCATTGTTTACAGATAGCACCTGGATCATGGTGCAGGCAACGTGTCCGAGCAGGACGCTTTTCAAAGTGCCTCTGGAACCCCTTTTGGGTCTCCCCTGGGCCCTGATTCAGATATAGGGCTTTAATCGGTTCTCTTGGAATCTCCTTGGAACAGGTGTTCAGACCTCATCACACCTGGACTCGATATCACAGCAATTATTTATTTTTTTCTTTTTCATTTTCTTCCCTTGCTCATTTAAATTTCACCGATTTATCCTTTATCACTTAATTCAGTTTCCTCATTATTAGCATCTGGGCTGAAGGCTGCAACTCAAACACTGAAAGACCAAATCAAGATTGAAAAAAAAAAAGAGCAAAATATTCCCATTTCAGATGGAGGAGCAGATGGGGCTCTTGGCACTTCAGAGGATTTAAACTGACCCTCTGCCCCTTGCTAGGGGAAGACAGACTGTCACTCCTGACAGGGAAGCAAGAGAGAGAGCCCAGCTTTCCTTTGAATACACAGTAGCATTTTGGATCTTTTTTCCTCCTGGCAGTATATGGTGAGAAGAACCCGTGTGATTTATTCTCACTCAATTGGAACCTGAAAATGCAGCTGTGGGACCCAGACAGCCCCGGAGGCAGACTGCTCTCTCCCAAGCCATCTTGCGATCAGATCCTTCAGCCTGTGTTTTGCCGTTTGAAGATGGAAATAAAACCACCTGCTCTCACCAGCATTGCATGAAGTCAGGTAAACGCAGGTGAAAGTGCTCAGATCGGTGCTTGAACAGAGTAGGTAGGCAATCCATTTGGTATCTTTCCCTTTTATTTTTGTGCACAGCCCGTGATGTGAATTTTCTGGAAGCTTTCCCTTCACAACCCTCTCTTTTCACAGCTGGTAAAGATAAGGACCAGGTGGGTAGCTCTGACCTTCCCTTGGATGACATTTAGAAAACCAGCACTATCTATACATAGGACAAGTGTAATCGGCATTTGAGACAGGAACTCCTTATTTTAAACAGGTTTTGAGCGTGCATGCAGAGCTTTAAAATATGGGGGCTTGGACAAACTTTATTCACAAATCTTGAAGCCATTCTCTTGTTCGGTATGAAAATACATTCCAGTTCTCAATGTCTATCCATTTTCAGTGAGCCTAAGCACTGACTTATTTTGTTTGCTGTGAGTTGTTTGTTTTAATAATTTTTAAAAAATCTGCCTCAAACAAATCAAACTCTTTGTGCTTGGTACTAAAATATTTGGGATATACCTAGATATATTTAATATTTGGGATATACCTAGTAGCTAGATTAGTTGAAGGCTTATTGTTATTATAGAATAGTTCAAATAGCAAGGAAATTCATTTTGGATATTTTCAAATGGAAGTGTATTATCAGAATGATTTCGAGAGAAGAAAAGTGGAGAAGAAAAGAAACCCAAATCCCAGAAGCACTGAGAATAAAAGAGACAGAGAAACCCGGTGAGTCTACTCTCTTTGACCTGTTTTGAACCCACAATAGCGATAGCACAGTGGGTAGGGCGTCTGCCTTGCACGCAGCCAACATGGCCGACCCGAGTTCGATTCCTCCACCCCTCTCTCGGAGAGCCCAGCAAGCTACCGAGAGTATTCGATATGCCAGACACAATAACAACAAAGTCTCCAATGGAGACGTTTCTGGGCCCGCTCGAGCAAATCGATGATCAACGGGAAGGCCTTTACTTTACTTTACTTTACTTTACTTTACTTTACTTTACTTTACTTTACACAAAATGAGTTCAGCCTCCAAGGTATAGCATCTAAGAATCATTCTGACTTTTTAAAATATCAGAATTAAGTTCTTAAAAGTTGATAGCAATAAAATAACTTTAATGGTCATACTTCTTATGCATATCACCTCTGCTTATAACCTACCCCATTCATGCCAGAGAGATAGTACAGGAGTTAAAGCATTTACCTTGCATGCTACTGACCCAGGTTCTATTCCCGGCACCACAGATAGTCCTGGTAAGTAAACTTAATGAAGAGGAAATCCCCCTAACTGCTTTCTTTCATTGTGTCACAGACTTGATAGTGGTTAGTAGAGTCGGATATGCTTAAACACTTCTACTTTATTAAGTAACAATTCACACAATCACTACCATCACTGAAATCATACATATAAGCAAGCAAGTCCAACTAAGAACATTTGTATGACTAATACAATATTCCAAATCATATTCTCACCTTTAGCTGACTAAAGACACAATATTAATATGATGTGTGTGAAGTGCCTGGAAAGCTCAGTAGTGTCAGCACAGGGCCATCCATGCCATGCGAGGTTTTCAAAATGGACAGAGCCATTGGCGATGCTGTCCCTCAGACAGGTTGGTGACAAGTTGGACAGAGTCCTTCCCTGTCTCAGGTATGTGGGGACAAAATGGAATCCAAAGGTTCCTGCCAGGTTCCAAATATATTGGAGTCAGGTATGAGATCCAGAGATTTTACCTGAGTTTTAACAGAGCCTCTCAGAAGCCTGTCATTTAAGGGTCCATCATCCAATCATTTTAGAGTGTCATCAATTTAATTGACCAGAGTTCAAGATGGGAAGCGTCCGCTCAGCACTGATAGCCAGATGTTTCAGAGCTAGGGCCCATATCTGGTTATGCATGGCCTGGTAAGCAACTTACAATCTAACTCTATCACACACAAAACAAAGTAAGTTTCACAACATGGTATAACTTTTGTTCACACAGAATGAAGCTTTTTGTTCAGAACATATTACTTCCTGGCACATCCCAGGAAAAAGATGAGAGTCCCTTTAGAATAGATTAGCTTAAAAGAAAAAAAATATTGGTCCAGTCTAATCATATCCACCCCTAACACTTATTATTCAATGAAAGCTTGCCAAGTACTAAGCCTCTCATACACAAACCTTCCAATCAGCTTTTATCGTACTTGATGCTTAAGTCTAAGCAGAAAACCAAGAACACTAGAGATATGAGGGGAAATTTCTAGGAAGAAAGAAAAATCCAAGCTCAAAACAAAGAATATCATTGTTTATGACTTCACTTTTAATAACTAAGTTTGCTAAGAGAGTTGGGGGTTATCGGAAGGGGATCTAGAGATGGTGGTAGAGGGATGACCACACTTTGATGGTGGGGGACTACAATGCATAGAAGAAACTTTTCAGATATATAATATAGAGCCAATTAATAGTCTCAAGGAGACTTTCAATGAAACAGCAGAATTGTTAACTATGAAAATTAAATAATAACAGATCTCTTATAAATAAACTGCAGTCCACAAAGAAATGTACACTGGTGAAGAGATGGGTGGTGATTCAGTTTTTTAAAAATCAATGGATAGTATTCTGAAAAAAAAATTAACATGTTACCATGCACACGTGAGTGCACACACACACACACAAACACACACACAACATACACACACAGAGGTTTCAAATGAAATTTGAGATTTCCCCAGAGATTGGCACAAAACTTATAGGAAAAGGTAGATGGAAATAGGAAAAGATAAGAAATTGAGAATATTCATTTAGGAAATAAACTTTTTTTACTCAGAGGCGTTTCAGAAAGTACAGAGTAAATTAAAAGGAAGAATTATTAAAGAAATAATGAAAGAAAATGTCTTAGAGCCAATGACATCCAGTTCCCTATTGAGTGATTTGTGGGCTAGATAATTGTCTCTCAAATGACATTATTGTCTTAATTCTTGTGGGTGTGACACAGTGTTCTCAAAAAGGTCATTGTTCTGGAATTTTGCCTAAAATAACTGTTTGCTAAGAGAGTTGGGTGGTATTGGAAGGGAACCTAGAGATGGTGGTGGAGGGATGGCTGCAAATGATATTGGATGAGGTTTCACAACATTATGTACTTGAGACATTGTTAACAGTATGGTAAATCACGGTGAATTTCTTATTCCCTAAATAAGAAATGTCTTAAAAATTAAATGAAACTAGAAGGCCAGTGGGATAAGTGTGTAGCTTAGTGATAGCATACATGCCTAGCAACACAAAAAAAGTGGAGAAGAGAGCTAAAATATTCCAACTTACTTATCGTCAAATAAGATATCCTGGATTATTCGGATGAGATCTAAATTTAATTAGTTCTATTTTCATAGGGAAGTAGAAGAAGGTTTGATACACATATGAGAGGCACAGAATGCCTGATGACCACAGATATAGAGAGACATCAGGAAGATGCAGCCATAAGCCAGGGAATGCTGGCAGTGAATAGAAGCTGGAAGAAGCAAGAAATGAATTCTCTGCAGGATCTCTAAAGCAGATTGCCTTGCTGACATATTGATGTCAGTCCTATGAAACTTATTTTCATCTATTTTTTTCCTCTGGAATTATTTCTCTGATTCAAAAAAAATCATAGAATTTTTATTGATAATTTTATGAGGGGCTGGAACCATAGCACAGCGGGTAAGGCGTATGCCTTGCACGCAGCCAACATGGCCAACCCGAGTGCGATTCCTCTGCCCCGCTTGGAGAGTCCCGCAAGCTACCAAAAGTATCTCGCCCCACAGCAAAGCCTGGCAAGCTACCTGTGACATATTCGATATGCCAAACACAGTAACAAGTATCACTATGGAGACGTTACTGGGCCCACTTGAGAAAATCGATGAACAACAGGAGGACGGTGACAGTGATAGTGATTTTATGAGAAAGATACCCTTGGACCATTTTTAAAATGTGTTTGAGTCATAAACTGATTTTCTGTGTTACATTGTACTGGGAATTTTTATACTCTGCTAATTCCTTTCCATATGATTAAAATGTAGTTCAAAAATGCTAAATAAGGATGAAGAAACTAAAGGATAAGCTCGGGTAGTAGGGGTGGGTGGAAAAGTTGCATACCTGTGGTAGCTGAATCACTATCACTATCACTATCATCCCATTGTTCATCAATTTGCTCTTGTGGGCACCAGTAATGTCTCCATTCCTCCATGTGACGTGCTAGTGTAGCCCGATGGCATATTGGGGGCTCTTTAAGGGTCAGGGGAATGAGGACCATCATTGTTACTATTTTTGACATATGGAGTATGCTACGAGTAGCTTGCCAGGCTCTACCGTGTGGGCAGGATACTCTCGGTAGCTTGCTGGGCTCTCTGAGAAGGATGAAGGCTTTTGGGGGAGCCTCTAATTTCCTTTACAGGTGTTCCCAGTCAGGCATATGTGTGGGCAGGATACTCTTGGTAGCCTGCAGGGTTCTGAATAGCTGAATAGGGATAGTAATTAGCCATGAGATTTCTTTTTGGTTTGTTTATTTTTTCTTTATATTTTTTTGCTTGTTTTGGGCCATAGCTAGCAATGCTCATACCTTGCTCCTGGGACTGTGCTCAAGGATCAATCCTGGCAGTCCTCAGGAGCCATAGGGGGCTTGGGGAATCAAACCTGGGTCAGAAGTGTGTAAGACAAGCACCTTCCCCGCTGAACTATCTCTCCAGCTCCCAAGATTTCTTATATGATATTTCTTAATCTTATCATTCAGACCTTCCTCAATTTGGCAACCAGTTAACCAGGACAATGTACGTCCTTGATTACTGTAAGCACAAGCTCTTCACATTAATTCTAAGGTCTCCCCAAAATCTCTAGTACAGTTTTAAGAGAAAGGATCTTTTCAAATACTAACTTTGCAGGGTCTATGGCGTCCTTAACTGTGTTTAGTAGATAGTGGGTAAGCCCTTAGTTTTGATCTTTTCAACTGCTCCTGAGCTGCTGATCCTGGGATGGATGTTGGCCTAAGACTTTGCATCAGCTTGACTGAGGTTGGTTTCTTCCTAGCTATTTATTTAGGCAAAAAAGAAACATGAGCTTTGTATCTACACTGCCAAAGACACAAAATGGTGGTATAAGATATATCCCATATTAGCCTTGTCCTCAAGATATCTAGGAACAGAATTAGACATCCACCAAAAATGTCATTTGAAATAGATTTAATAATAAAAGTTCATAAAAAGACAGATACTTTGGAAAGAGAAAATTGATCGAGGTTTTAAGAGAAGGACAACAGAAAATGAGTGTAATAGATACAGGGTTTCTTTTGGAGGTGGTGGCAAAAAAAAATTCTGAAATTATATGGTAGTATTGATGGCATTGCTGTGTGGATATACCAAAATCCCTAACTCATCTGCCTTTAAAGGATTAATTATGTTATGCAACTACCACAGTAAAACAGTTACTAAAAATTTAAACATGTTTCAGAAACTAAAATATTGATGCCCAGAGGAAGCAAAAATTACTTTTTGTTGAAATGTCAGAAAAGGCTTCATGAAAATAGTAGCATTTAATCTAGGCTACAATGAATTAGAAATTTCAATCATACCCCCACATCCCCACTGTGTGTAATACCCAGTCCTTTTTCAATGCAAGCCTGAAATGGCAAGCCTGGTGACTTTCTCCTCTGTACCCAAGTGCCATCTATAAATATTTCTCCTCACACCATAACTGTGTCATACACAGTTCCTTTTCCATCTCTGGGCTCTCAGCCCCTCTATGGCTTTAGGATTTGCCTTAACTAAAGATAAAAGGGTTTAGCCTTTATTAGCATCTATTAAAATACTTGCCAAAACCAAATGCATGCAAGTTCTGGCTCCTATCAGAATACCCTAGCTGTTTAACTGAGGTCCTAGACATTCAGAAGTACATCCCATTTGAACAAAAGAGCATTTCAACAAATTCAGGGAGCCTGCTGTGTACTGGGCCCGAGGACCAGGTGGGTTGAAGGGATACTGGCCATAGGATCCAGTCCCCTGAGTTATGCTAGTTCAGTCAGATGTAGAGCTTCTGAGAACTGAAAAAGTAGAAATTTGAGATGTAATTTCCATGAATGTTGAATTTAAAACCAGAGTAAATTCAAATGAACGTATATTTCTTCTTAAGTCAAGACCAGCTCCTCTGTGACCCCTAAATTCACTGGAGGAAGAAACTTGAGTGCCAAATAATTTAGATGTATCTTTTGGGGTTCAATCTACACCCAAACCTTCAAAAGTGAAATGCCAAGAGGCAGGGCTCATATCATCTGAGAATTGCAAGCCCAAATTAAAGGGGGTGTGTATGTGTGTGTGTGTGAGTGTTTTTGTATGTGTATGTATGCACATGCTCACACGTCTGAGTGATTAGGAAATTTTCTCCTAAAATTGGGGAAGAGAGGCTTTATTATTCCACTCCCAGTCACACCAGCTGCCATAAAGTAGCAATAAAGGCCTCCCAGTGCAGCACTCTGGCTGTAGATCACTGAGCCACCCCAGCTGCAGATGGGCCCAGCAGCTGGCCAGAGAGGTGCTGTGACTGACCCCCTCACCTCACAGATTGGGGACTGGAGCAGCCAGCTGATTCCCCCGCTTCCTTCCCCAGATTTATGAAGCAGGAAGCAGCCAGCCAAAACAACTAAAAAGAAAAAAATCCAAATGCCCTCCTCTGTCTCTCCCCCATTCCTTAAAGCCAACACACATCTAGCAGTATAGCTTAGCCACTAAACTAGAACAACTATCTAACTCACTGACAGAAGGCCAACTCTGCTCAAACATTCTCCCTTGAACACAGGAATAGCATCCTATGTAACACCATGATGAAAGTCCAATGCTTGGATATTTTTATCACTGAGGACTATGAGAAATTGGGGAAACTGCAGTCACATTATGGAAATCCACTCTGATCTGCAGGCATGACACTGATTAAATAACCATGTGATACTTAGGTGGTATGTCCTTCAGGAATGCTGAGCAATATGTCCTAATTAACGTGGTCAAGAGAAACTCGTCATAGGGGTAGCACTGTAGCACTGTAGCACTGTCTTCCTGTTGTTCATCAATTTGCTCTAACAGGCATCAGTAATGTCTCCATTGTGAGACTTCTTGTTACTGTTTTTGGCATATCAAATACATCACCGGTAACTTGCCAGGCTTTGCCATGCTGGGAGGACACTCTCGGTAGTTTTCTGGGCTCTCCAAGAGGGATGGAGGAATTGAAACTGGGACAGCCACATGCAAGGCAAACGCCCTACCTGCTATGCTATTGCTCCATCATTGAAGTAGAGAACTATAAAACTCGCACTTCCCTACAAGTTGTCTAAATATTTTTTTTTCAGTTGTGTTTAACAGATTTTGATGATCTGTTTAATGGCTTCACATAGTATTCTACATTGAACTCAAAACCTCAAATTAATTCTAGGCCATACTTATTTTATATGTTAAGAAATGAATATTTATAAGGTCTTGGGATTCTAAATAGGTTGAGTCTAAAATTAGTTAATATCTGGAACAACAGAAAGTAGGACTCTATCTCTCAGTAAAGACACTTACCTTTTGTTTGTTTGTTTGTTTAAGGGCGGGAAGTGTAGACCACACTTCAGTGCTCAGGGTTTACTTCTGACTCTGCACTCAGGGATCATTCTCGACTTGGCTTGGTGGACCCTATTTGGGCCTGGGGACCAAAGTCAGGTGCAAGACAAGTATATATACCCACTATACTATTGTTCTAGCCCATGTTCTTTCTCCTGAGGTCATCCTTACCAAAAAATGATGTAATTTTTATATTATTATATCATATGATGTTTATATTGCTTAATTTTTACTACAAATAAAATCAAGAATTTGAAAGAAATGAAATGTTAATTCTACTGACAGATATTTAAAGTGTACAGAGCTTAATTTGCTGTTTTGCTCTTCATATACTATTTTTGTTTGTTGTCAACTTCTTTGCTCCTGAAAAATTCTTTTGGCTTAGAGAAATACCTTCATCTAATACAGTTGATCTAAATCACCAACCTGTGAGTATAGAGAGAAAGTTAAATAACTAAGTAGGTAACTAGAGGTGGACCTCTGGGTGACCCATTCTAGGAACTAGGCAAAGATGAATAAGTCATAAATCATAAGTTAATGACTAGAAAAGAACAGAAGAGCCAGACTGGTTGTCTAGGCAGGAAAGGAACAGAGTCACAGAAACAATGAATAGATAATTTTATGGAACTTAAAATACACTGAACACAAGGATTCCTAGAGAAAAAGGGCCCCCTGTCTAAGCCCCATGATGAACACCTCCCACCTCAATGCTTTGTCATGAAGCAAGCAATTAAGAAACTTCATCTCTTACACTTCTCCTCTTTGTCCCATAAATTTTTTATAATGCCAGATATTTTCCTATTTGTGAAGTACTCCTGCTCAGAACCATAATTTACGATGATTGCCAGATTGTAGTCTAACGACATTAATTAATTAAATCTCCTTGCTTTTATGCCTTAAAATATCAATGTGATTTATTAAGTGAATTTCATTCAACAAAAGAAGATGATATATATACATATATATGTATATATATATATCAGGATCCTCAATACATCAGGATCCTCCATGAGCTGTATTATGGACTCACTACCAGGATCTCACCATTCTACAAAGAATTAATCATCCATGTCAAGAGAGGGGTTCGGGATTCGGCAGGGTGATACCATTTCACCGAAACTCTTCAGTGCCACCCTCGAGAACATCATTTGACGACTGGAATGGGAAGGAATGGGAGTGAAGATAGATGGTCGGCAACTACACCACCTCCGCTTTGCTGATGACATTGTTCTAATAACACCAAACATTAGCCAAGCAGCACAAATGCTGGCCGACTTCGACCATGAGTGTGGAAATGTCGGACTACAGCTGAATCTTATGAAGACAATGTTTATGAGAAACAGCCTCGTTCCTGACGCTCCATTAGCTCTCAACAGAACGACCATCTCTGAATACAACAGTTATGTGTACCTAGGTGTGTATATATATATGTATATATATATATATAATGAATTATTGCTCAACTAAATAAATACATGAATATATTTATAGGAATGGAATCCTGCCATTTGCAAAAACATAGATGGGTCTAGACAGCATTACATTGAGTGATATAAGTCAGATTTAGAAGTATGATATGGTTTTACTCATTTAGGGGTAGATACTGTACTGTACTGTCCTCCCACTCTTCATCAATTTGCTTGAGCGGTCCCAGTAATGTCTCCATTGTGAAACTTGTTGTTACTGTGTTTGGCATATTGAATATGACATGGGTAGCTTGCCAGACTTTGCCTTGTGGGCAAGATACTCTCGGAAAGCTTCCCGGACTCTCCGAGAGGGGTGGAGAATCAAACCCGGGTCAGCCGGGTCGGCCATGTCGGCTGCGTGGAAAGCAAACGCCCTACCCGCAAGCAACTCCTGGATGGTAATAGCAAAATAGTAGTTACTAAAAGAAAGGAGAAGCAATTAGCTAGTAGGGGACTGGTACATGTTGACAGTGAACTTGTGGTCATGAGCTTCACATAGTTTGATATGTGTAAACCTGAAATATATCTAATGTGATAAATAATATTACTTCAATGAAAACTTTCCTAAAAGGAGCCTGGAGTTGGGGCCAGAATGATAGAATAGCAGGTAGGGCGTTTGCCTTCCATGAGGCTGACCCAGGTTCGATACAGGCATCCCATATGGTCCCCTGACCACCACAAGAAGTAATTCCTGAGTGCAGAGCCAGGAGTGAGCCCTGAGAATTGCCAGGTGTGACCATACACCCCCCCCCCCAAAAAAAAGAAGGCTGGAGTAGAGTTTCTGCAGTTTTATCATCTCAGCAACAAAAAATTTAATGTCTCAACTAAATAAGGATCATGAACAAGGCTGGGAGCTATAAAGAAATAACTAATAAACCAACTTTGATTATTATTTTTTTATTTGGAGGCCACACCCAGAAATCTCAGGGCTCATACCTGGCTCTGTGCTCAGGTGTCACTCCCGGCAGTGTTAAGTGACTGTCTGTGGTACAGGGGATAGAATCCAGGTTAACTGTGTTCAGATCAAGCACCATATTGTCTGTCCTATTTTTTGGGGCCCCAAACCACCCAATTTTCATCAGTTAAAATAAATTTATGGTAGTCACCACAGCTAGTTGTGAACTTTCATTTGCATGCAAAAAAGAACATAGCACAAGTTCAGGTGCAGAGAGGTTCAAGAAGAAAGTATCTGACCTTGTAGGAAAGCACACACATAGAGTTACTTACCACATGATCAGGTACACAGAGCAGAATGGTCAGAGTCATTGTTAGAAGTAGACATATAGTTTCAAGGCCATAGTTCTGGTTTCATCTGATAGACCCGGGATGCACACACCGTTGCTCTGGCAGGAGTTTTCCTACATTGATATTGGGCTGATGCTACTGGATTACTTTCTTCTCTCTCATTATGTGATAATTCCCTGAGGTCAGCTCAGATTTGTAATTCTGTGTCCAGAATAATGTTTAGCACAAAGTGAGGGCTGGAGCAGTAGCACAGCAGTAGGGCATTTGCCTTGCGCACAGCCAGCCCGGCCGAGCCTCCGCCCCTCTCGGAGAGCCGGGCAAGCTACCAAGAGTATCTTGCCCGCACGGCAAAGCCTGGCAAGCTACCCGTGACGTATTCAATATGCCAAACACAGTAACAACAAGTCTCAAAATGGAGATGTTACTGGGCCCGCTCAAGCAAATCGATGAACAACAGGAGGACAGTGTTTGTGTTTGTTTCGAGTGCCTGCCTATAGTTAGTAAATATCTGGTAAGTGAGGCATTATTGTGAAATTAAACTTGTTCTGTGTTTGGAATTCTTTGAGTTCAAGAAATCTTTTAGTGATGAATGTTAAAGATCCAAAAATAATACCCCACAACCAAACAAAGTTATTGAAGGATAGATAACTTGGGGTTAGAGCAATAGTACAGTGGATAGGGCACTTGTCTTGAATGAGGCCAGCCCAGATTTATTCCCTGGAACTCCATATGCTCCCCTAAGCATTTCCAGGAGTGATCCTTGAGCATAGAGCAAGGAGTAAACCCTGAGGACTGTGTGTGGCAAAAAATGAAGAAAATATTGCTACCTGCATCTCAGCCCCAGGAATTCTGGCTTCATGGATTTGGCCATAGTGTTTTAAGCTTAAAATATCCATTGGAATTAATGTAAAATCATAACTAAAAACCACTGAAAAGAGGCTGCACTCTATTTGGTTGAATAATGGTAAATATATTCTATCTATTAGTTCTGGCACACTGAGGAAGAACTTGAACTTTCCTCTCGTGATAAGTGTAGAATGAGTACAGTGGTCCAAGTTATGCAGATACAAATTGATTCCCTGACTATGTGATCAAAAACATACTTTATTTTTGTTATTAAATCGCATTCTTATATTCCTCAGGAAATTCTATTTGTAGTGGTAACTCTTTGATGCTTATATAATTGATCGATGAATTATGATTTGTTAAATTTCTGTGCCAGATTTTCTATAAAATCTGATATGAACCTGAACATAGAGAAGAAGCTTCTCTCCTTGCCAACAGTTGTGGCATTGCTAAAACAAATTTACAAGCATTGCATAGCATCATTAAAGAAAACCATCTTGTTCTAGAGAGCAAGAACTTGATGTTGGCGTTGGTGGTGGATTGCAGTTTGGCTCTAAGACCAGGCCTCTCCCAAAGTCTGTCTCAAGGTTCGCTATTCTTATTGAATCAGGCAGTCAGCTATTAATCTATTCCAGTTCCCTGTTTTTCTCAGCACTCAAGTTCAGGCAGCCGTGTTGATGTGAGAAAGATCAGAGCCTCAGAGCAGATGCAACAGAGTCCAGAATCTTTGTGCTTTTGTGTATCCAAGGAGAGCATTCCACCGTGCTGGAAACAATCTCTACTCAAGGAGACAATATTAATGTTCTTGAACCGAGCAGACTGGTACTGAGACAATGCCTGCAAGCAACAGGAGTCTCAGCTGATTGCTCTGCTGCCCTGGGGCATCAGTGCCGTTGGAGCTTCTCTGGTGGATGTTCACACTTTGTTCATTGACTCAATTCTTCCCTCTAGCCTTGGACAACAGTTCTCTGGAAAGAGCACCTGTGTTTAATGGCAAATGACTTTGTGATCATTAACCAATTTCTAATAAACTGAAACCCTTAAACAGGTTGAAGAGAAACAGATGTTTCCAGGGCTTAATGAGAGGGAATTATGCACTATCATACCACAGAACCAAGCATGCTGCAGTCACATGCCCTATAAAACAGCCAAATAGTCTCACCATGTGTTTGGATAAGCTCCATGGCAATGGCCTTGATTTGACTTAAGTCGAATCAGGTGCCCCTCAGCTAAACATCGCATACTCAAAAATACCAACTACAGGGCATATACCACACAACGTTGTCTGCAGGCAACAATTGAATAAACACCCTGCCACAAATGACCTTCAAGAAGAAAGTAACCTTTTGACCTTTGAAGGCCTATATAAAGGTTGGCCTACACTCAGGCCAAGCAACAGTGGGAATTACCGTCAACTCTGGAGCCAGTTCCATCATGCTTCTTCCTCCCAGGAGCTGCATAATTAAGCACATGATCTTTCTTGATGTCCCATTTCTTCATCTGTGTTTTTTGGTGAAAAATGTGCATGACTTAAATTTTTTTATTTTAGGGACGAGAGATTTTTGGGGATTAGGGTCTTTGCCTTGTATACTGCCAACCTATGTTTGACCCCTTAGTCCCCATATGGTACCCCAAACCTTCCAGGAGTGATCACAGAGCAGGGAGTTAGCCCTGAGAACTTCTAGGAATGGCCCCCAAACAAACAAACAAACAAATGTAGATTGCTATGGTGTAAAAGTCCTATTTTAAAAGTTTCTTTTAAAAGAGTGGAATGGCCTAGCTCCACAACTAATCTTGAAAAGAAAATGGTGTCTCAGAATCTTCCCAGATAGTAAGGTCTGGGCTGTCAACTCGAGGGCCTTCTTGGAATGGTGGTGGGTGTAGTCCCTTCTCTGCCCGAAGAAACAACAGCCTATAGCCACTCCTGACACACTCCAACATAGGAATAGCCCAGCTCCACAAATGAACCTCGTCAAGCCTCCAAGCTACAGATTCATTCTAGCTATATAGTTCCTGGAATTCTAGTCAACATGCACAGCTGCGCAACACATCCAAATTTCATAATACTGTCAGTCCAGTAGGATCATTGCCAATCTGATGGGTAAGTTGTATAGAAGCCCACCAAACTCAGTGAACAAAAACAGTAACAGAGCAGGCTCAGCTAGCACCAACCAACCAAGTCAATCCTCAGACACAACCTCAGTAACTCCATTGTGAGAAACAATAATGATAACAAATCAACTTTTATTGATATAAGTTTTGATAAGTTCACTTGCCTTTGCATTGTAATGAACAATATGGAATAAATTTGCTTTTGCCTGCTAAGGAGGCAGGCTGGGGTGGTGGATGGGAAATGGGATATTAGTGGAGGGAAGGTCACCCTGGAGTAGTGGGATTGATGGTGAAGCACTTAATGCCTGAGAAAACTTTATTATTAACAACTTGATAAAAGTCTGTGTTGTAATAAACAATTAAGATCGGTCCTACCAAAATATTTTCAATTGACCAAGGATCGTATAAGTTGAGATAAAGTGTTTAAGAACTATCACTACCATCTCATCTGACCCCACATTTCCTCTTATTTCATGAAGTGTCCTAGTATCAGCTTGCTTTCTGGATCAGTTAACTAGCCCTCTTCTGAGGTACCATGTTCCTCACTTGGATAAAGTTGCGCATGGCCTCTGAGCCACCTAGGAACCTGGAGCTACCCTTGCACAAGGTAACCTTGGACTACACAACAAGGTTTTCCAGAAGTTGGCATTCTAAACTACTCAGTGGGAAAGCATGCTTCTGGTGAGGACACCTTATGGAGTCTGTAAGTCTTTCTGACCTCTGCCCAGATTGGTCATGAGGTAGTACCAACCCCACTCCCAACAGTGTTGGGAATTCTCATAAACCCTACTTTAGCATACTTACCCATGCTCAGAAATTTCTCCAGTCTCATTTTTGCACTTGCTACCTCAAAGCTGTCGTTCTCCACAAAAAAAGAGAAAGTTAATGTTTCCAACTGCCACAGATGTCAAAACTTGATTCTCTAAATATTCTGCACTACATCATTTTCTTTGACGAGATTCACCCAACAGGAAGCAGTGCATTTTATACAGATGAGCCCATCTACCCAAGTTCAACATTCAGTTTTCCCAACATAACTGCTTCTTACATTCAAATAATTTGTCATTTTCAATATCATAGTACTGTGTGTCTACATAAATGAAGACTTCCCAGTAAAATTACTCCTCAAAAATTCTAAAGTATGAGCGATTTTCAACCATGTATAACTTCTATTCTTATCCTTAATTTTCCCCTCTTCCAATGGAACACCTAAAGAGAAAAGGCAACATGTCTACACTACCAGAAATATGCCAAATACTGTATCACTTCTTTAAATAGCTATGCCCAGAGTTGATGGTTTCATTTGAATAATAAAAAATGTGTTGAATGTTTACCTTGGGCATTCACTAGTTCAACCTTCATTGCGTATGTGATCTTACTTCATGTGCACACATGCCAAAAGTGAAGGTCAGGGAAGCCATGAGTGAGTCAAGCAATCCAGTCACCATGGTTGCCTCAGAACTGAAGCCAGGAGAGAGTATGGGGAATATTGTCTGCCATGAGGCAGTGAAAGACAGGCGGGTGTTGTGAATTCTTTTCTCAGCTTCTGCCACATCTGCCAGAACTGTTGCTCTTCTCTCATTGAGATCTTCCTTTATCGCTTCTCTGCACTGTTTTGCAAGCTCGGACATTCGCTTGAGGTTGCCTGAGGCTTGTGCCAAGCCACATTGGCGAATCCGCTGGAGTTTTCGAAGAAAGGCATATTTTTTGTGGCTATATCTCTCTTGGCATTCCTCGCACTATCATGGAGGTGCTGAACAAGTCCATCGTATTCCTCGTCAATGTTGTCAGCGACAGCATCTTACCATGTTACCGCAATAGTGCCAAAGAGCTCCCAGTTGGTGGTCGTTCTGTGAGTTCTCTTCTTAATTTTGCAGCCCTTTCTCCCCGAACTGTAAAGTAGAATTTTGCATGAAGGAGACATGACAACTACTAGACCAAGATGACTGCCCTCTGATGTCCTGATGGATCTATCACATCTTCCAGAAGGGCAATGGAGAAGATTATTCATGACTTCTACTCGGATCTCTTCAATAGACACGTCTACCTGCCCACATACAAAACTCAGCAGGATGAACATATCATCCCCAATGTTCTCTCTTCCGAAATCTGACACACCATTTTGTCAGTAAAGAAGTGAACAGCACCAGGCCCAGACAAGGTCAGACCCGAACACCTGAAGAATCTACCGTCGGTACTCATCAATACACTGACTAGGCTCTTCACACACTACCTGTCTGAATGCAAGGTTCCATCCCAGTGGAAAACCAGCAGGACTGTACTACTGTACAAGAAGGGAGACATCGACGATATTGGCAACTATCACCCAATCTGCCTATTGTCTGTCATCCACAAGCTGTTCACTCAAGTAGTCCTAAATAGGATTGGCAGAACACTAGATGAAGGTCAACCATGCGAGCAAGCCAGGTTCCACAAAGGATTCAGCATGATCAACCATATCCACACGATAAACAAGCTCATTGAGGTTTCTCAGGAGTTCAAGATGCCGCTCTGTCTAATGTTCATTGATTTAAAGAAGGCCCTTGATTCTGTTGAGACAGAAGCTGTCATCGAAGCCCTAGCCAAACAGGGCATTCAAGCTCAATACATCAAGATCCTCCGTGAGCTGTATTGCGAATTAACTCCCAGGATCTCACCATTCTACAAAGAAGTGATCATTGATGTCAAGAGAGGGGTGCAGCAGGGTGATACCATTTCACCGAAGTTCTTCAGTGCCATCCTCAAGAATGTCATGCGGCAACTGGAATGGGAAGGAATGGGAGGAAAGATAGAAAGCTGGCACCACCAACTATACCACCTCCACTTCACTGATGACATTGTTCTAATAACACCAAACATTAGCCAAGCGGCACAAATGCTGGCTGACTTCGACCGTGAGTGTGGAAAGGTCGGACTCCAGCTGAATCTCATGAAGACAATGTTTATGAGAAACAGTCTCGTTCCTGATGCTCCATTCGCTCTCAAAAGAATTAACATCTTTGAATGCAACAGTTATGTGTACCTAGGCCGAAAAGTCAACATGATGAATGACCTGGCACCTGAGTTGCACAGGAGGAAGAGAGCAGCTTGGAACGCCTTCAAGAGCATCGAAGAAATAGCTAAGGGGATGAAGAACCTCTGGCTCTGGGCATGTGTCTTTGATTCCACTGTTCTTCCTGCATTAACATATGCCTCATAGACCTGGGCCCTACGAAAACAGGATGAGAACGCTATTTGGGTCTCCCAAAGGGGAATCAAAAGAGCTATGCTTGGAGTATCACGCTTCACTCAAATGAGAGAAAGAATTTGGAGTTCCCAACTCCATTGATGGTCAAGAATCAGGGACGCTGTCTTGTTTGCCAAGGCGTTGAAAATCAGATGGGCTGGACATGTAATGAGATTTAGAGACGACCGCTAGACTAGAGCTATTACCAACTGGATTCCATGGGATGTCAAAAATCGTGTGGCTGCCCACCTACCAGATGATCAGACTTATTTGTCAAGACCCTCAAAGATCGTTTTGAGGCTCTTCGTGTTCCTAGAACGAGCAGATGCCATTGGGCTACACTAGCATGGGACAGGGACGAATAGAGACATTACTGGCACCTGCTTGAGCAAATTGATGAGCAACGGGATGTCAAGTGATCAAGTGATGGAGGCAGTGGGAGGGTGGGAAAGGGCGGGGGTATACTGGGGATATTGGTGGTGGGGAATGTGCACTGATGGAGGAATGGGTGTTTGATCATTGTGTGATTGTAACTCAAACATGAAAGCTTGTACTTACATCTCACAGTGATTCAATAAAATAAAAAAATAAAAAAAAGAACTGAAGCCATAGCTCATTCAGTACTCCACTTCTTGTACCCTAATTGGCTACTAAAGAACACCTAATAGTGTCACTCCTTCTGCAACTTGGAAGACCCCAACACTCTCTAAATGTGCTTTTCCCTGGGATATAATAGGTTTGTCGATAGTGTCAGAATTCCCCATCCTAATGAAAACGACATGCAAATTCTGTAAGAAAACCCACTCTGATGTGTACTTTGGGAGGGAAGAGGAAACCATATTCTTAGCCTCACAAAGGAGATAATATATCCTGGAACATGAACTAGTTATTTTAGGCTGGAGAGATAGCACAGCAGTAGGGCGTTTGCCTTGCCCACAGTCAGCCTGGCCGAGCCAGGTTCAATTCTTCCGTCCCTCTCGGAGAGCCCAGTGAGCTAGCTACCTGCACGGCAGAGCCTGGAAAGCTCCCCATGGCATATTTGATATGCCAAACACAGTAACAACAAGTCACAATGGAGATGTTACTGGGCCAGCTCGAGCAAATTGATGAACAATGGGAGCACAGTGCTTCATTTTAACTTGGGTCTGACACTGAGCATTTGAGGTTCAATATTCTAAAAGCAGAACAATCTCACGTCTTGTCCTCTGCGTACCTCCTTTGTGTCTCCAGGAGCAAAATAGAAGCAGTGTGACCCTTATATTCCCATCAAAGGCAACATGAGCTTCTCACTGAAAGTAAAGACTTTGAGTTGGAAACTGAGGTTCTCAGTCCAGACTTTGCAGTCTCTTCCCCATTACATCTCTGAGCAATCTCTGAAGCCAGAGTTTATGCAAGATACATTCAGATTTCATGGCAACCCAGTAAAGAACTGGGAATTAGTGTCACTGTCCTCTGCCACATGAGGAAGCATGCTGAGAAAAAGGTTGCCACATCATAAGAATCATGCTTTCGTCTCTGGCTTTCAGCCCCCAATTCTTTACTAAAATGCTCATACCCGGTTGTGATTAACTTACAGGGAATGCAGTGGTTGTATCAAGGTAGTTGATCAAAAGACACATTAAAAGCAGAAGGAACAGCCAAAGCATACATAGTGAAGTACTAGAAGTAGCAGCAGGAGATGCAGTAGCAGAGCTAATATGAGTTAAATAACTAGCAGCATGGACTAGTGTGACAGCACAGGGGATAAGGCACTCACTTTTCACAAAGCAAACCTGGTTGGTCCCATACCTGGTACCACATATGTTCTCTGGAGCCTCACCAGGAGTGAGCGCTGAGTGAAGACGAAGAGCCAGGAGTAAGCTCTGAACAAAGTCGGGCGTGGACCAAAAAATTAAAAATCATGAACTAAAAAAGAATTAGAAGCTTTCTGAATGGTCACAACAATATACAATGGCTTTAATCCTTGTCTTTGTAGTGAAGGAGAGAAACCATTAGACAAGAGAGCTTTTAATTGCACCTTTGTTTCTCACACTAACAGAATATAACAAATTATAATGAGAATGCACAATCATTTCTTGACATTACTAGGGCTTGAAATTTTATAGATACTATTTCTAAACTTTGTCATGATTCTACAATGTGTAAATCGTTACCTCCCATTTTCCAGATAACATCTCAGCTAACTAAAGTGATTCAACCAAGACATAACTCTTACTAATAGTAGAGCAAGGATTTAAAATTAAGTCAGCATAAACTTGAAGCTTACACTCCAAATACCTTGAAATCAACATTTATAAAGCAAGAACTAAGACAGAACATGGACAAATAGAAACACCAGTACAGACTATTAATTCCCTTGTCTCACTATAACAGAAATAAAAGTAGATTAAATACAGCATTATGGAGGAAATCTAAATAACATAGCTAATAAGATGAATTTAATGTTTACTTTAATGCCATGGAAAACAAAAGATATGCATCATCAAGTGTCCATGTAACAGTAATAAAACGTTTATGTTTTCTTAATCCACAAGTAAAACCTCACTATGTAACAAAGAAGTATAAGATGCTTCACATAATTTGAAAAACTAACAAAGTTAGAAAAAAACTGATTATAAATGCCTTTCATAAGGAATTTTTTCTGACTGCCATTTAACAATACTTTTGTTAAGGAGTAAACTAAAACCTCAATATTGAAAATACACAGTATCTAGTCATAAACAATGAACATTTGAAATATCATAGTCCACAGAACATAACTATAAAGTCATTCAGCAGAAATATTTTCTCAGCTATAAATTCTCATATTAATTAGCAAGTATAAAAGGAAGTGCATCGACTAATTATTCAGATTTTTAAATTTCAGAAAAAATTAAAAAAAGAAAATTAAAGCAGGAAAATTAATTAGTAAAAGCAATTAAAGAAAGAACTTGTTCGCTTTGAAGTTGTAAAACGCATGATTAAATTAAACCCTTAGCTTTTATACATTAAAAAGTAACTATAATGAAAACCAAAAATGATACATAATATGAACTAGGCAGATGTGAACCAAAATCTAAGGAAAAAGCAATCATAATCAAGGTAAAGAAAGATAAGGTCCTAGGGCTGAAGAGATAGTATAGCAGGCCCTGTGCTTACCCTGCACATGGCCAACCCAGGTTCAATTGTGGGCACACAATATGGTCCCCAGAGCACCATCAGGAGTGATCCCTGTGCACAGAGCCAGGAGTAAGCCCTGAGCACCACAAAGTGTGGCCATAAAAACAAAATCAAGCAAACAAACAAGACAAATAAGGTCCTGCTTTACTAGAATCGATGCAAACAAACATACATGAAAGCGACTGCCATCATCCAGCTTCAACCAAGACAGAAAGCCCCCAAATGGATCAGTTCATGAGAAACAAATCCTTCATAGAATTCCCTGCAAAAGAGGATGCAATCTTTCATTTTTATGGGGGTTTATAACATATCTCTGTGACACAGATGACTTGAATAAGTTTCCCTCTGGTATCTGAAAGCAGAGTTCGCCAGTGAAATCCTACATAAGCTGAAATAGTCTAATTACTTTAGAAAGTAATGAAATACCTTTCTTAGGCTGGGAGGAAAGTATCTTTAGTGCAGTTTATACTGCCGTGCAGGTGGCATTTGAGTTAGTCGGCTTGTATTTGAATCTGGGATCGTTAACTGCTCCTGAGCCCAGATAAGGGTGTGAAATGGGGATTAGATTTGAAATGGTTCACAACTATAGGAATGTCATGTGTTACTCATGAGTGATCAATCCAAGTTCATCAAAAGCACTGAGAGCAATACTTATCATGATATCACTTGATCGCTTGACTTCCCGTTAATCGTCGATTTGCTGGAGCGGGCGCCAGTAACGTCTCCATTTGTCCCTGTCGCGTGCTAGTGTAGCCCAATGGTGTCTGTTTATTATAGGAACACGAAGAGCCTCAAACTGATCGTTCATGAACTTTATCATGATAAAGGAAATAAAAAGTAATTTGAAATAAAGCCAAGAATATTGGAAGAATTTACCTGTATGTAGAAGAAAGGAAGACATCTGAAAAAAAAACTGGGAATGATTCATTAGGGCAAAGACAGCATAATAGATATGTGAAGAACACCAAAATAATGGAAAGTAATCAGGAACTTGATAGCAGTAGCATGGATATTATATATAAATGAGACCTAGACTGTTGGGATGACCTAGAAGCTTGGGATATTTCCATAATTTTAAGATGATACTCACAAGCTCAATGACCTTTCACAAAGTATAACACAGAGGTACAAAAAGACCCAGACTCACCACCACTGTCCTTCTGTTACTAATAATCAACCTCCTCCTTTCCCTGTTGCCAAGAACTTGTCATCCATTCCTTTAGGACAATAAGGGAATATTGTCTATTACTTTATTTTGTCTCTCTATGAACCACAACTTCTTTGCCCATTCATCTGTCATTGGACATTTGGATTGTTTCCATGTCCTAGCAATTGTACTAAGGACAGCAAAGTTTTTTTTCTGTGTGTTCTTGGGATAGATGCCAAGATTTGATTCACTGGGTTATATGGAAGCTCTAGTCTTTGTGTTTTTGAGAAATCTCCAGACTGATTTCCACAACGACTGACTTTGTCACCTTTTCAAAAAATGTTTTTTAACTGGATAGCTACCTGCAAAAAACTTAACTCTGACCTCTGTCTAATGCCAGGCACAAAAGTCAGATCAAAGTGGATTAAAGACCTCAATATCAGACATAAATCCATAAGGTACATAGAGGGAAATGCAGGCAGAACTCTCCACCACATTGAAGCTAAAAACATCTTTAAGGATGAAATAGCACTGACCATGCAAGTGGAAGCAAACATAAACAAATGGGACTACATCAAACTAAGAATCTTCTGCACTTCAAAAGAAACAGTGACCAAAATACATAAAGAATCTACAGAATGGGAAAGAATATTTACCCAATACCCATCTGATAAGGGATTAATATCCAGGATATACAAGACACTAGTAGAACTGTACAAGAAAAAAACCTCTAACCCCATCAAAAAATGGGGAGAAGAAATGAACAGAAGTTTCCTCAAAAAAGAAATACAAATGGCCAAAAGGCACATGAAAAAATGCTCCACATCGCTAGCCAACAGGGAGATCCAAATCAAAACAACAATGAGATATCATCTCACACCACAGAGACTGGCACATTCAAAGGAACAAAAGCAACCAGTGCTGGTGTGGATGTGGGGAAAAAGACTCACCACCTGTTGGTGGGAATGCCCACTAGTCCAGCCTTTCTGGAAAACAATATGGACAGTCCTTCAAAAACTAGAAATTGAGTTTTCATCTGACCCCGCAATACCACTTCTGGGAATATATCCAGAGGATGAAAAAAAGCACAGTAGAAATGACATCTGTACCTCTATGTTCATTGCAGCACTGTTCACAATAGCCAAAATCTGGAAACAACCCAAGTGCCCTAGAACAGATGACTGGTTAAAGAAACTTTGCTACATCTAGACAACGGAATACTATGCAGCTGTTAGAAGAGATGAAGTCATGAACTTTGCTTATAAATGGATAGACATGGAGAGTATCATGCTAAGTGAAATGAGTCAGAAAGAGAGGAACAGACATAGAAGGACTGAACTCATTTGTGGAGTATAAAAAAAAATAGCATGAGGCTGACACTTAAGGACAGTAGCGACATGGGACAAATAGATTGCTCCATAGCTGGAAGCCTGCCTCATGAGCAAAGGGGAGAAGGCAGCTGGAAATGAGAAGGGATCACTAAGAAAAAGATGGCTGGAGGAATAGGTAGGGATGGGAAATGTGTGCAGAAAGTAGATAAAGGACCAAACATAATAACCTCTCAGAATCTGTATTGCAAACCATAATGCCCAAAAGTAGAGAGAGATTATGGGGAATCATGTCTGCCATGGAGGGTAGGGTGGGGGGGTATACCGGGGATATTGGTGGTCAGGAATGTTCACTGGTAGAGGGATGGGTGTTTGATCATTGTGTGATTGTAACCCAAACATGAAAGCTTATAACTATCTCATGGTGATTCAATAAATTTTTTTAAAAAATGGTTTTTTTTTTACTTCCTCAAATTATCAGTTCTATCTTAGCAACTTGATAGGGAATTGTGCCTTGTCCACTTCTGGGCCAAAGGTTCAGTCTGTGCCCTGCCCAATTCTGGTACATTACCAGGACAGAAGGACAGAGAAGGCTCTGGACACTGTTTTTTTATTTTGTTGTTGTTGTTGTTGTTGTTTGTTTTGGTTTTTTAAGCTTTTTGGGTCATACCCAGCAATGCACAGGGGTTACTCCTGGGGCTCTGCACTGAGAAATTACTTCTGGCGGTGTTCAGAAGACCTTATGGGATGCTGGGAAATCGAACCCAGGTCAGCTGTGTGCAAAGCAAATGCACTACCCTCTTTGCTATTGCTCCCGTCTGGGTTCTGGACACTTAAGAATTAAATAGCCCACTAGTAAGAGCTGGATTGTGAGAAGTCTGTGGTTTTGAAGCATTTCAACATTCCCCCATCCCAACTGGTCTTCCAATAGCCTTAGGCTGAGCTTTAGAAAGAGGTAATAGGGGTTCATAGGCTTGGAGCCTGAGACAGAAAGTGAACTTTTCAAGGTCACAACCACTGGTTGGCTACTAGTTTACAGCCAGAAATCCAGAGCGATGTTTTCTTGCTCAGCTTCTAATCTGAAGATGTCATTTAGCCAACTAATAAAGTATAGCCTCACCCCTAGACTGGGTTTAATCATGAGTCAGCATGTTAGGGAGCAGGTAGTGGGGGATTAAGTGTGAGAGTGAATGAAGGGCACTGATAGGGTGAAATTAACACTGGAAGGGGGATTCCTGCTGGAACATTGTCTGCCTAAAAATCAGTTAAAAGTAACTATAAATCACTGTCTCATTTTTTAAAAATACAAGTACATATTCTAAAGGCAAAACTGACTCCATGCCAGGTAGCAGAAATGAGAAAAATTAGGTAAGCCTCAGGTTCAGTTTCTGGAACTGAGGATTCAGTTTGCCAGCAATCAAACAATGTGTATCTACCCACCTGAACCCACCTGGAATGTTCCTGGGCCCAGCAAGTGGGCTCAATCAATCCCAATGTGCAAGAAACAGAGAGAATGTAACCAAAAACTGTTACTGAAAACTATTGTCCACCTGTTGCCTTATCGCTATTGACTGATCACTATTGCCAAGTGCTTGCTTAACTTTGAAACTCTGAACCCTATATAAACTTCTTGTGTTTGGGAGTCAGGTCCTTGTCAAGACTCCACTGTGTTGCATGAGACTCGGAGCCTAGTTTGAGCTAGCAGTAAAGTTCCTTTGATTTTGCATTATCATGTGGGGACTTGGGCTCTCAGAAACAGGAGAGCTAAAATTCGGGGCACAATAATATTAAGGGAAAAAATTAAAGCAAGAAGCAGTTTACCTGCAGTCGCTGGAGCAAAAGCACAGCAGGTAGGGCGTTTGCCTTGCATGCGGTCAACCTGGGTTTGATTCCCAGCATCCCATATGGTCCCCTGAGCACCACCAGAGTTAATTCCTGAGTGCAGAGCCAGGAGTAACCCCTGTGCATCGCCAGTTGTGACCCAAAAAGCTTTAAAAAAAAGCATTTTACCTGAGAATACTTCGTTTTGCAATTCACGCGTGTCATTGTTAAGACTGACATAATCACATATTCTTGATGCCTTTAAACCAGAAGACTGGTTGTTGATAAATAAAATAAATTCAGATTACTTTGTTGAAGTTTAGAATTGATCTCCTTGTTATCATGCATAGATTATAATTAGGTTCTATCCCAAGAGAGATTTACTATTCACTAAAATTACTAAGCCTACCCTCACACCGATTTTTCCCATAGTCCATGGAACTTTCATGTCTCTGTACTCTCAGCTGTGTTTATGGATGGAGAATAAACAGGAGGCCTTCAGATGAGAGAAAGAGCAACGGACCCAGTGTCCCAAAGTGATTAAAAGCAGAGAAGTGGGGCTCAATACTTGCTTCAATGGTGAAATGGTAAGAGTGGCTGAGAACTCTTGTCCAGGAAGGATAGCAACATCATTTCTCTCGTTGTCCCCCACCCTGGGGCTAGGACACAGCAGGCCAAATACCTTGCAGGAGGGGAACAGGATGGGGGGGGGGGGGGGCGTTGAGTGTCCAGTCTTGGGCTGCCCATGGGGTGACTGCCAAAACAGGGACCGAACTTCCATATTAGGGTATGTGTTAAGGACTGGGGGATAGGAGGCTCTTTCTCTTCCTACTATAAAGGAAAATAAAAAGACTTATGGGAGAATTTACTATTCAGGTAAGACACAGTGCAGCCAGGTTGAAAAGGAACCTCTTCAAACAGGCCCTTCCACGCCGGTCCTTACAGAGCTGAAGGAAATAGGCCAAGGGCTTGGTAAGGAGGCCACTGACACCTTGTTTGTTTTGAGTGTTTGTTTGGGAGCCACACCCGGAAGTGCTCAGGGCTGACATCTGGGTCTGTGTTCCTGCATTACTCCTGGTGGTACTCAGGGCATCATATGGAACACTGCTGGGATAGGCACAATTGTCCCTGACCTTCTATCTCGTTTTTCAAAGCTTGGATTTTTCCCCTTTGAGGTCTTTCCTGCTGTCAGCGGTGACCTCCAGGGTCTGCAGTGTTCTGGTCTAGGGCAAAGCAGGCTGACTTGGGCAGCCTCCAAAACCTCCTTATTCGTTTTGAAACTATGTTCTTGTTTTTCCAATGTTTCCTATTTGCAAATTTTTATTCTTGTTCTGATTAATTGCGTGTGTGTTGGGAAGGGGGTTGCTTAAAAAGCTGAAGAAAGTAGATACCAAGTGGAAGGGGGAAAAAAAAGAAGTAAGCAAAAGTCCATCATGAACATTAAAAACAAAAACACCAAAATAAAAAACAGAAGACAACAAAGCACAGTGCTTGCTGGTGACTGGAAAAATGAAGTGCTTGGGTGCCACCTGCTGGTCATATTGTGCCAATGCATGCCTCTTTCCCTATCACCCAGTACCAACCAGGTATCAATGATTGCGATTCACCCAGGAAAGTGAGCTGACTGATTTCAAGCCCCTCCAGTCCAGTCCCAAAAAGTCTTTCTAAAGCGTACAACTAAACTGTCTTCCCAATTAAAAGCCCTTCAGTGGTTCTTCTTTCTAAGAGTCACTAAGAACAATTTCTAGCCCCTTTAGTATATAAATAAAGGGCAGGTATCTAAACTTGGGACCCTCTATGCTTCGGTTTCTGTTCCTGCGACTTTGCTCAATCCCACCCCCATGCCTCGCTCAAGTCTTAGTCAAATCCATCTCTCACTTTTTGTCTAGAGGACATTCTTCCCTCTGCCCTCTAATTTCCCCCAACCACACCCTTTCCTGGGCTTTATGCCTGATACTTGATCCCTTTCTGCATCATTTCCTCTCTGTGGAATCACAGAATTATTCCACAAACGTCTTTCTGGTTTGTCCTTCAGAACAAGGAGCTACAGGGCCTGAAACACCAGAGGCTCCCAGTCCAAGTCCTCTATTGGATTAACATTTGTCTACCTATGCTTTTGCTAGTAAATCTGCATTTGTGTAGGAAATGTTTACTGGGATTCAATTCTGTTCATCTTAAACTGAGAAAGCAAAGCATTTCAAGGCCTGACTTCTTCCCACAAAGTGATAAACTAGGTTTTGTAGTCTGCTTTCTGCTGAAGGTGCTACCAGTGAACCTGAGAGAATCTCTTTCTCTTGAATCTTGGTGAGTTCAGTCCCTAGGGGAATGACTTTTTGGGGAACTCAGGCTAGAGGCCACATATATACTCCCTGCTCTAGAGGATATGGCAGCAGCAGAAAAATGTTCTATTTGCCACACCCACAACATCCCTGAGAATGCTTCCTGGGCTCTTGCTTCCCCTGGTTGTTTGCTTCCAGGAGTTCTTTGCCAATCTTTTTGTTGCCACCTGCCAACCTCGTACACCCCTCAAGGAACAAGTGTTTCCTTGAAACTCAAATGCTTTTGACTGTAAAAGACTTTACCTCAGACACAAAATACAAACCCACATTGCCAAGTCGATATTGCCTCTCCTATGAACCTTCTGAAGTCCAGAACCTAGTTGCAAACTAGTCACCATTTTGCATTGATGTTCCCCAGCATCTGGAACTCCAGATGAATGAAAACCTGTAATTCAACAGCTTCTTGCTCCCTTTCACCCTTGTGTCTCCTGATTCCCCATGCCCCTCTTGGGTAGCACTAAATCCAGAGGTCCATGTTACAACTTGAATTCCTTACCCTCCCCTGAGTTCCATCACCTTCCATTCAACCTTCAAGCATTATCATGAGGAGCACACAACTTTTCCTACTGCTCTCCACACTGGATCCAACCCTACATATGCACTCTCTGACTCAGTGGTCAGACTTCAGTTCAAGCTCTTAAATTCAATCCTCTCAGGAACCCCATATAGTTTAACTCTGAGCCCAACTCTAGAGATGACAATAGTGCTGCTATTTTTCAAGTCTTGCTGTCAGTTCTCTCAAATTCACCTTAATTTTCCTTCCACACCAACCCAGACCCTGCCCTAGGTAACCCCAATCTAGGTAGAGGAACCTCTCAATCTCTCTGCAGTCTCCGCATTTGTGACATTAACTAATGGCCAAGATATAGGTACACTGGGAAGAATCAATCTATCTCTCTCTCTCTCTCTCTCTCTCTCTCTCTCTCTCTCTCTCTCTCTTTCCTTCCTGCTTCCATATTCTGTCAAGAACCAACAATTCCTCTGCAGATTTCCTGGGATGGAGGACAAGGGCTAGTCTCAGCTTCCACCTTATATAAATTTAGCAAAGAATTTTTTTCCTGAAAAAAAATAATAGGAGCCAGAGAAATAGTATGGAGGGTAAGGCATGAACCTTGTTTATTGCATGTGACTGACCTGGATTCGGTAGTCAGGATGCCATGTGGTTTCCCTGAGCTCATCAGGAGTGATTTCAGAGCAGAGAGCCAGGAGTAAGTCCTAAGCACTGCTAGATGTGATCACCCTTTAAAATAAAATAAAATAAAATAATAATGATAATATATTAAAGTAAGGTAAGCTCAAGAACCAAAATAAGTTATCTATAGTTATATTCGTTTTGAATGAGAACATAGCCCTGTAGCACTGTAGCACTGTCCTCCTGTTGTTCATCGATTTGCTCAAGCAGGCACCAGTAACGTCTCCATTGTGACACTTGTTGTTACTGTGTTTGGCATATCAAATATACCATGGGGAGTTTGCCAGGCTCTACCGTGCGGACGGGATACTCTCCGTAGCTTGTTGGGCTCTCCGAGAGGGATGGAGGAATCGAACTCGAGTTGACTGCATGCAAGGCAAAAGCTCTACCCACTGTGCTATCGCTCCACAGCACAAATGACAAAAAATATGAAATATGTGATGTATTTCCTTGAATATTGTGAAATCAAAAGAGGAGAGATAGCAAAGCGATAGGGTGTTTGCCTTGTATGGGGCCGACTTGGCCGACCCGGGTTCGATCCCTCCACCCCTCTCAGAGAGCCTGGCAAGCTATCCAAGATGTATTCAATATGCCAAAGACAGTAACAACAAGTCTCACAATGGAGACATTACTGGACCAGCTCGAGCAAATTGATGAACAATGGGAAGACAGTGCTACAGTGCTACTGTGAAATCTAGATTGCTACTTAGAAAATTTTAAGAGTTTGGGTTTTTCTATTGTTTTGTTTTTAAAGTCATCTAAACCCCTAGACATCTAAACAATCACTTACCAACAACATTAGGAAGACCTGGTACCAAGATTCCTCTCCTAGCGCTCTTTTTGTACAGATTGGGATGTGTTTGAGCTTGAAATGTTTCAGAGGTTTATATTTAGTAAAGAGCACAAATAATTCTAATTCACATTCCATTTTAAGTATTGAAGAAGGCAGACTCAGTTTCCCCTTGCCACCGAGAGAGGAAGCCACAGTTTTGCCATATGCTTCAGCTCCCCCCATCCATCTAGCTCCCCCCAGCTCCCCCCATCCATCCAGCTCCCCCCAGACATCATGCCTGAGGTCCTGTCAACGTTTCAGGAATTCCCCAGGACGATAAAATTCTACCCTAGAGCTTAGGCTGCAGAGAACCCAAAATTCCGGAGGCAAATGACTAGAAAGACAAACCAGTAACTTCTTTATGTCCTTTGTAACATTTGTCAATTGAAAAGAAATATAAAATCCCAATTTCCACTTAAAAGGATCTATAGGAAGAGCCTGTACCTCTAACTTCCTTGCATTCTCTGTAACATTTGTCAGTTGATAAGAATTTCAATTGACCAGAGAGCCTTTAAATGGGGTTACACAAAACTTAGTCCTCTGCTAAGTTTCTCCCCACATGGAGAAGCTACTTTTCTTTTCTCTTCTACTTTACTGGGGCCTGCTCGAGGCAATGGATGAATAACAGGATGGTTGTGATTGTGATTGTGATTGTGATCGTGATCTTAATCACTTAATCACTTAACTTCCCGTTAGTCATCGATTTGCTCGAGCGGGCACCAGTAATGTCTCTATTTGTCCCTGTCGCGTGCTAGTGTAGCCCAATGGCATCTGTTCGCTCCGGGAAAATGAAGGGCCTCAAACCGATCGTTCATGATCTTGACGAAGAAGTCTGACCATTTGGTAGGTGGGCGGCCACGCGGTCTTTTGACATCCAGTGGAATCCAGTCAGTAACAGCTCTAGTCCAACGGTCGTCTTTAAATCTCATTACTTGACCAACCCATCTGATTTTCGACACTTTGGCAAATGAGACAGCGTCCCTGATCCTTGATCATCGACGGATGTCAGAACTCCGGATTCTTTCTCTAATTTGACTGAAACGTGATATTCCAAGCATAGCTCTTTCTATTCTTCTTTGGGAGACCTGAATAGCGTTCTCATCTTGTTTGCGTAGGGCCCAGGTCTCTGAGGCATATATTAATGCAGGAAGAACAGTGGAATCAAAGAGATGTGCCCGGAGCCGGAGGTTTTTCATCCTCTTAGCTATTTCTTCGACGTTCTTGAAGGCGTTCCAAGCTGCTCTCTTCCTCCTGCGCAACTCAGGTGCCAGGTCATTTGTCATGTTGACCTCTCGACCTAGGTACACATAGCTGTTGCATTCGGAGATGGTCGTTCCATTGAGAGCGAATGGGGCATCAGGAACAAGGCTGTTTCTCATAAACATTGTCTTCGTAAGATTCAGCTGTAGTCCTACCTTTCCACACTCACGGTCAAAGTCGGCCAGCATTTTTGCCGCTTGGCTGATGTTTGGTGTTATTAAAACAATGTCATCAGCAAAGCGGAGGTGGTGTAGTTGCCGACCATCTATCTTCACTCCCATTCCTTCCCATTCCAGTCGTCACATGATGTTCTCTAGGGTGGCACTGAAGAGTTTCGGTGAAATGGTATCACCCTGCCGCACCCCTCTCTTGACATCAACGATCACTTCTTTGTAGAATGGTGAGATCCTGGTAGTGAATCCGCAATACAGCTCACGGAGGATCCTGATGTATTGGGCTTGAATGCCCTAATTGGCTAGGGCTTCAATGACCGCTTCCGTCTCAACAGAATCAATGAACCTTAAACAGAGCGGCATCTTGAACTCCCGAGAAACCTCAATGAGCTTGGTTATCATGTGGATATGGTCGATGGTGCTGAATCCTTTGCGGAACTCGGCTTGCTCGCATGGTTGTCCTTCATCTAGTGTTCTGCCAATCCTATTCAGGATGACTCGAGTGAACAACTTGTAGATGACAGACAATAGGCAGATCGGGCGATAGTTGCCAATGTCATGGATGTCTCCCTTCTTGAACAGTAGTACGGTCCTGCTGGTTTTCCACTGGGACGGAACCTTGCATTCAGACAGGTAGCGAGTGAAGAGCCGAGCCAGTGTATTGATGAGTACTGACGGCAGGTTCTTCAGGTGTTCAGGTCTTACCTTGTCTGGGCCGGGTGCTGTTTGTTTCTTTACCAACGAAATGGTGTGTCGGATTTCGGAAGGGAGAACGTTGGGAACGACATATCCATCCTGTGGATTTTGGTATGTCGGCAAGTGGACATGGCTATCAAAGAGATTTGAGTAGAAGTCATGGATAATCTTCTCCATTGCCATTCTGGAGGATGTGATGGATCTATCAGGACATCGGAGGGCAGTCATCTTGGTCTTATAGTTGGCGAAGGACAGGCGGGCGTTACGAATACTTTTCCCGGCTTCTGCTGCATCTACCAGTACTTCTGCTCTTCTCTCTTTGAGGTCTTCCTTGATCGCATCTCTGCACTGCTTTGCGAGCTACTACTTCCACTACCCAGCCGTCGCCACACTCCAGGACGCTTTCCGGACCCGCGTGGCAGCTCCAGCTGAGACCCACACACGACTGAAGACCCACAGAACAAGATAAGCGGAACTCTCTGAGACCTTGGACTCCAGGCTCGGCGGACCCAGGGACAGAGCTTCTCTGCTTGCTCCCACCACCACAGGTGACAAAGGGATTCTAATCAGGAGCCCCACCCTACCCTGCCCTGTCTGCTTCCATCAACCACCCAGGGATCGAATTGCGCACAGGAGACCCACCCTACCCAGATAAAAACCCCACTGGCAGATTTCCACTCTCGACACTACTTCCACTACCCAGCTGTTGCCACACTCCAGGACACTTTCCGGACCCGCGCGGCCGCTTGCGGCCACGCGACACATCATAAGACACTAAATACCCATCTTCCGGAATTGTCGTACCATATTTGATAGGCTTCAAATATGGTAACACCTACAAGGGTGATTAGAGGTCGCCCCAAAAGCCTCTATCCCTCTCGGAAAGATTGGCAAGCTACCGAGAGTATTCCGCCCGCAGGGAAGAGCCTGGCAAGCTATCCGCTGTGTATTCGATATGCAAAAACCAGTAACTACAACTGGTCTCATTCACCTGACCCTGAAGGCTTCACTGACATGGCAGCACTGAGAAGGATGAGAAAGGAGAGGCCGACAAAATCTCAAGGCCGACCTAGGCTGCCACAATGAAGGAAGACAAAAATGATCGTCTGTACTTTCAATGCACGTATGCTAGCATCAGATGCATCCATCAAGGACCTGATGGTACAAGCGCAAATGATCAAGTACGACATCATTGGTCTGACCGAGACAAGAAGGCACCAATCTCACCATGCCATTTTCGACACTGGAGAAGAATTGTTCTTCGGAACATGCGATAAAAGAGGTGTTGGAGGCGTCGGTGTCCTTGTCAACACAAACTTGGCCAAGAGCATTGATTCATTCGAATGCCTAACAACCCAAATCGGACGTTTACATTTGAATAGATGTGGCTCACTGCCTGCAGTTTCTATCTTCGTTGTCTACGCACCAACATCTCATTATGATGAAAGAGAAATCGAGAAGTTCTACATGGAGCTAGAGAAGTTCTATAAAGAAGACCACACCTTCTACAACATCATTGTGCGTGATTTTAATGCCAAGATAGGACCGAGAAGATCAGCTGAAGAACTTCACATCGGGACCCATGGCCTAGAATGGAACGAACAGGGTGAGAGACTGTCTGAGTTCATCATGTCAACCAAGACCATTCATGGTAACTCACAGTTCCAGAAGGCAGAATCTAAACGATGGACATGGGAGTCTCCCGGTCGACGATTCCACAATGAAATAGACCACATCATATTCATTCGACGGTTTTGCCTGACTGATGTTGCTGTTGTCCCAAAATTTAGAACGGGATCGGACCACCCTCTCCTTCATGCAAAATTCTACTTCACAGAGCGGGGAGAAAGGGCTGCAAAGTTCAAAAAGAGAACTCCCAGAATGACCACCAACTGGGAACTCTTTGGTACTATTGCGGCAACATGGAAGATGCCATTGTTGACAACATTGACGAGGAATACGATCGACTGGTTCAGCACCTCCATGAATGTGCGAGGAACGCCAAGAGAGAGATAGCCACAAAAAATCGCCTATCTTTGAAAACTCTTGAGCTAATTTGCCAGCGTGGTTTGGCGCATGCCTCAGGCAACCGCAAGCTAACGTCTGAGCTCGCAAAGCAGATCGTGACCTACTTTCCAATAAACTTTTCTACTTTCCAACTCTTCGTGACTAAGCATTTTGATTACTCAATATTTTCATTCTTGAAAATACGGAAAAACCTGGGAATCCCAAAGGAACCCAGAGACCTGCCACCACCCACTTCTGCCTCACCTGTGTCAGTCTCAGGCCTTAAACACGATCTGGGAGTCATAAGAGTCCTAAACCTTATGACACATATAGTTTAATAGTGACTGCAAGTCTCACATTATGTGAAAAGCAAAGTAAACACAAACACGGTCAGTATTGGGAAGAGAATTGTTGCTTCAAATAAGTCACAGGTGGCGAGGGCCATAGACTATACAGCTCACCTAGAGTAACCAACCCACCACCCCACCCCCACCCGCCCACCTCCCCACCCACACCATCCTGGTGCCAGACACTTGATTTCCTCTCTTTCACTTCCAAGAAACCCCAGTAAGGCTGCTAGTTTGATTCGGGAGTTGCTGGGGAAAGGTTGACTTTCTGTGTGTGTTTGGGTTTTTCCTACAGCAGAAACTGGCACATAATGGTCACTTAGCAATACGTATTGTAAACCATCAGGATTGACTGAAGCACAGCTGCTCCCACAAACACTGTTCTGTCTCACTGTTCCAGTACAACTGTGGAGAAAATGCAGCAGACTGTAGCACCCCAAAGACACCGCTATTCATTCTTTGACCCTCTCCAAATTCTCGACCAAAATCTCTTTTCCCACAATGCTATACTTTTCTTTACTCTCATTACTTTTGTATAAATCAGTTAATCTTTCAAAACAAAATACCAGACGAAGGACACATTTCTGTGTATTTTGCTCCTGAGGCATTTTTTCCTGAGCAGCAGACAGCCCCTGTTTTTGTTTGTCTGTTTGTTTTGAAAAATGGGGGCACACTCAACTTAGTCTTTGCTCTGCACTCAGGGGTCACTCCTGACAGACCAAATAGGATATCAGGAATCGAACCCGGGTCAGCCACATATAAAGCAAGTACACTGCTAGCTCTATAGCTTCTAATCCTTTTTGGGTCTTGTGTCTTTTCTCTGAGCACTCCTTTCTGATGCATCTTCCTCTTCTCGAAGATCTTTAGTTTTCCTGGATTAAGATTCTACTTTCATGTCCACTGAAACTAAGCTACCTCAGGAAAGGGCCTGGTTCCAGCTACAATCCTGCTGAAGGTTGGCGTTTCAACAATGAACTGGAAAGTAGGGAATGGCGATATTTAGTCCCTGACCAGATTACACCATATTGATTCTTATTAGAAAGTAAGAGCAGCTTTTTTTTCTGGAAATTGAAACACCCTCAATGGATCACTATCACTGTCACTGTCTTCCCATTGTTCATCGATTTGCTCGAGCGGGCCCAGTAACATCTCCATCTTGAGACTTATTTATTACTGTGTTTGGCATATTGAGTATTTCACAGGTAGTTTGCCAGGCTTTGCTGTGCGGGCAAGATACTCTCAGTATCTTGCTGGCTCTGCAAGAGGGGCGGAGGAATCGAACACGGGTTGGCTGGACCAGCTGCGCACAAGGTAAACACCCTACTGCTGTGCTGTCGCTCCAGCCCTCCTCAATGGAAATGATGGAATATCTTGTCCTTCACTATACAGACTCATAAAATATTTTATATGTGCCTAGTGAAAAAACACATAAAACACAATTTTATGACATAGAAGTATATATATATACAAAGATAAGATTTAGGAATTTATGTTTTGTCTTGTAGAACTAGGATCTGGAACCAGGGTCTCACACAGGCCAGACTTGAGTTCTGTCTCTAAGTCACACCCTCAACCCAAATACAAGTTTTTATTTATTTTTAAAATGCCTCTGAAGACTAAGACACACATACTCTGGTACCATGGCCTCTCCTGCTCCGCTTCTGTCACATTCTATTGCCTGAGGGAATCTGACATTAGAGATTAGTTTTGCCTGTTCCTTATCTTTATTGAAATGGAATTGTTCAGCATGCTAAATTTGGAGCCTGTGTTTTTGTACACAAAAACATTATTTTTGAAATGTAATCATGCTCTTGCATACAACATACTGTTTTATTTTTGATCAAAAGTGATTAAAAATAGGTGTCTTAACCAGTCTGGTTTTGACAGATGTTTTGGATGTTCCCAGCTTTGGTTATTCTGCATAATGCCGCTTTGAGCATTCTTCTGTAGTCCCTGATCCACAGATCAATAATGCTTAGCATTGTCACTGGTCTTGACTTCACTCTTCCTTTATGGGTATATAATATTATTCGATTAAGAATTTTTCCCCTTTGTAGTATGATTTGTATTTTTCAGATGCTTAAAGGATGATGCTGAACATTTTCTAATGTATATGTAACTTCATTACACTATCAAAATTTGTTGCTCATACCACTCCTGGGCTGGAGCAATAGCACAGTGGTAGGGCGTTTGTCTTGCATGCAGCCAACATGGCCGACCAGAGTTTGATTCCTCCACCCCTCTCGGAGAGCCCAGCAAGCTACCGAGAGTATCTCGCCCGCACGGCAGAGCCTGGCAAGCTACCCGTGATGTATTCGATATGCCAAACACAGTAACAACAAAGTCTCCAATGGAGATGTTACTGGGCCCACTCAAGCAAATCGATGAACAACAGGAGGACAGGCAGGACAGGACCACTCCTGGAAATATATCCCAGAGAGGCAAAAAAAAAGTATAGTCAAAGTGACATCTGTACTTGTTTGTTCATTGCAGCACTCCTTTTTTTTATTTTTTAATTTTTATTAGTGAAGCACCATGAGGTACAGTTGTAGAGTTACACATTTTTGTGCTTGGGTTTCAATTATACAATGATCAAATATCCATCTCTCCACCAGTGCCCGTTTTCCACCACCATGGATCCCAGTATCCCTCCCACCCCCCATTGCCAGAATCTGGAAAAAACCTGAGTGCCCAAGAACAGATGACTGGTTAAAGAAACGTTGGTACGTCTACAAAATGGAGTAGTATGTAGCTATTAGAAAAGATGAAGTCATGAAATTTACATACAAGTGGTACTACATGGAAAGTATCATGCTAAGTGAAATGAGTCAGAAAGAGAGAAATAGACAGAGAAAGGTTGCATTCATATGGGGAACATAAAGTAACAAAATAGGAGACTAACACCCAAGAATAGCCGAGATTAGTACCAGGAGGTTTGCTCCATGGCTTGGAGGCCAGCCACACATGCTAGGGGAAAAGGGAGCTCAGATAGAGAAGGGAGCACCAAATAAAGGGTGTTGGGAGGATCTTCCCAGGATGGGAGATGCATGCTGAAAGTAGACTATAGACCGAACATGATTGCCACTCAATGCCTCTTTTGCAAACCACAACACCCAATAAGAGAGAGAGAACAAAAGGGAATGCCCTGCAACAGAGGCAGGGTGGGATGGGGGGGATGGGAGTGGGATGAATATTGAAATGAGTGGTAGTGGAGAATGGGCACAGGTGGAGGCATGGGTACTTAATCATTGTATAATTGAAACCCAAGCACAAAAATTTGTAAGTCTACATCTGTACCTCATGGTTTGTCACTAATAAAAATTAAATTAAAAAAAAAAAAGAAAAAGGCGGGACGGGCACGGAGGCCCAGCTCTGGGCAACAAAGCTGAACAGCTCCAATTCCAAACAGGTACAGCCCGCCCCCAAGGGCCTGGGACCCTCTCTGGGCATGCGCAGCTAGATCCAGCTCCTAGAAAGCCGGTTTTCTCCCCTGATATGCGCGGGACGGGCACGGAGGCCTAGCTCTGGGCAACAAAGCTGAATGGCTCCAGTTCCAAGCAGGAGACGTTCCCAACTCCTCGCCCAGTGCCAGGGACTCTTTCCGGAGTCGCGGCCGCTAATGTGGCCACGAAATATTTTCCCACTACATATGCCATAGGAACCATAAGCTACCTTTTTAGATGGAAACTTCTCTAGTTTAGCTCAGCCACTAGAAACTCAGTAGCCAATGACTCATAAGCCTATCTTAACTCATACTGCATATCAAGCAGAATAGTAACAGTGAACGTGAAGGACTAAACCACACTTCTCACAATGGTAAAGCAACGCAAAAGCCCACCAAACTTTCATATTGAAGAGTCTAGCCCAGATGACACCAACAGTACTGTAGTGTTAGACAACCTCTCTGACAAGGAATTCAGAAGGGAGCTACTTAGGATGCTTAGGGAATTAAAAGAAACAATGGAAAGCAATGCCAATAGAAGACAAGAGGATCTGAAGGCAGAAATGAGGAAAATGCAATCAGAAATGGCAGACCTGAAAAATCTCGTAGGCGAATTGAAAAGCTCAGTGGAAGGCCTCAGCAGCAGAGTAACAGCGGCTGAGAACAGAATCAGTGAGCTCGAGGATGAAGTTCAGAGACTCTCCCGAAAAGAGCAGAAAATGGAAAAGAGACTCACAATTCGGGAACAGATGGCAAGAGAAGATCGTGATGAAGCCAAGAGGGGTAACATAAGAATTATTGGAGTCCCAGAGGGACAGGAAGAAAACCTCGATGAAGAAGAAACTGTCAAAGACATCATTGCTACAACATTTCCAGAGCTGAAGAAAACTTGTGACCACATTCAGGAGGCCCGAAGGGTACCAGCTAGAAGAAATCCGAATAAAAATACCCCAAGACACATTCTGATCAAAATGACCAAAACCTTAGACAGAGACAAAATTCTGAAAGCAGCAAGATCGAAGAAAGAAATCTCTTACAAAGGAGCATCCTTAAAATTCACAGCTGATTTTTCTGATGAAACCCTCAGGGCCCGAAAACAGTGGTAGGACATAGTGAAAAAACTCCATGAAATAAATGCCTCCCCAAAAATACTTTTCCCAGCGAGACTCTCATTCATAATAGAAGGAACAACACACAGTTTCACAGACAAACAACAGCTCAGGAACTTCATAGACTCAAAACCATGGTTACAAGAACAACTAAATGGGCTACTTTAAGGCAAGAAAGGCCCCTCAAATACACCAAATTTCAACAGAACAATGGGACAAAATCCCATAACAATAATCTCTCTCAATGTCAATGGGCTAAACGCACCAATTAAAAGACATAGAGTGGCAGGATGGATTAGAAAATTGAACCCAACATTCTGCTGCCTGCAAGAAACGCATCTCAATAGTCAAAGCAAACACAGACTCGGAGTCAAAGGCTGGAAAACAATCCTACAGGCAAACAGCTCCCATAAAAAAGCTGGGGTAGCCATCCTTATATCAGACCACATCGATTTCAGAGTGAAGAAGGTCATAAGAGACAGTGAAGGCCATTTCTTATTGATCAAAGGATCTGTACAACAGGAAGAACTTACAATAATAAATATATATGCACCTAATGAGAGACCAGAAAAGTACTTAAAACAACTACTCATAGATTTGGAAAAAGACATCAATAGCAACACAATACTAGTGGGAGACTTCAACACCGCTTTGTCACCTCTTGATAGATCAACCAGACTCAAGCTTAGCAAGGACATACTTCATTTGAGGGAAACAATGGAAGAAAGGGACTTAGTAGATATATACAGGACACTTCATCCACAAAAAGCTGAATACACATTCTTCTCAAGCGTACATGGAACATTCTCCAAGATAGACCACATGCTGAGCCACAAAACATGCCTCCATAAAATTAAGAAGATAGAGATTGTATCAACAATCTTCTCAGACAATAATGCGCTGAAATTAGAGGTAAATCACACACAAAAACAGAAAACTAAATCAAACACCTGGAAATTAAACAGTGCACTATTGAACAACGAGTGAATTAGACAGGAAATCAAAGAGGAAATCAAAAGATTCCTAGAAACGAATGAAAATGAGAACACGAGTTACCACAACTTATGGGACACAACAAAAGCTGTGTTAAGAGGAAAGTTTATAGCTCTACAAGCATTCCTCAGGAAGGAGGAGCGAGCACACATAAGTAACCTAACCTCACAGCTTAAGAGCTTGGAGAAGGACCAAAAAAAGGAGCACAACCCGAACAGGAAAAGGAAATAATAAAACTCAGAGCAGAGATTAACGAGATGGAAACCCAAAAAACAATCCGAAAGATCAATGAAACCAAGAGCTGCTTCTTCGAGATAATTAACAAGATTGATAAGCCTCTAGCAAAACTCACAAAGAAAGGGAGAGAGAAAACCCTAATAAACCGAATCAGAAATGAAAAGGGGGTCATTACAACAGAAACTACAGAAATTCAGAGGATCCTCAGGGAGTACTTTGAGAAGCTTTATGCCACGGAACATAAAAACCTCGAGGAAATGGATAAATTCCTAGACTCCTACAGACTCCCAAGGCTGAACCAAGAAGACCTGGAATACCTGAACAGACCTGTCACCATCAAGGAAATTGAAATGGTAATAAAAAGTCTCCCCAAGCACAAAAGTCCTGGCCCGGATGGATTCACTAGTGAATTCTTCCAAATCTTTAAAGAGGACTTACTCCCAATCCTATTTAAGCTTTTCCACAAAATTGAAATATCAAAAACACTTCCAAACAGTTTCTACGAAGCAAATATCACACTGATACCAAAAGCAGATAGAGATACCACAAAGAAAGAGAATTACAGACCGATATCCCTGATGAACACAGATGCAAAGATCCTCAACAAACTACTAGCAAATAGAATCCAACTACTCATCAAAAAGATCATACACCATGACCAAGTAGGATTCATCCCAGGGATGCAAGGATGGTTTAACATTCGAAAATCAATCAACATAATCTATCATATCAACGAAAGAAAAGATAAAAAGCATATGATTATATCAATAGATGCAGAGAAAGCATTTGACAAGATCCAGCACCCCTTTATGATGAAAACCCTAGCCAAAATGCGTATAGAGGGGACCTTCCTCAACATAATTAAAGCCATCTACCACAAGCCTACAGCAAGCATCATCCTCAATGGGGAAAAACTGAGAGCCTTCCCTCTAAGATCAGGGACGAGACAGGGATGCCCACTCTCTCCACTGCTGTTCAATATAGTACTGGAAGTACTTGCAATAGCGATTAGGCAGGAAAAAGATATTAAGGGCATTCAGGTAGGAAAGGAAGAAATCAAGCTCTCACTATTCGCAGATGATATGATACTCTACTTAGAGAACCCAATAACCTCCACCAAAAAACTCCTAGAAACAATAGACTCGTATAGTAAAGTTGCAGGTTATAAAATCAATACCCAAAAGTCCATGGCTTTCCTATACGTAAACAGTGAGAGAGAAGAAAGCAACATGAACAAACAATCCCGTTCACAATTGTGCCCCAGAAAATTAAGTACCTAGGAATCAGCTTAACTAAGGAAGTAAAGGACCTGTACAAAGAAAACTACAAAACGCTACTTCAGGAAATAAAAGAGGACATGAGGAAATGGAAAGATATCCCCTGCTCATGGGTCGGGAGACTTAACATTGTCAAAATGGCAATACTACCGAAAGCATTGTATAAATTCAATGCAATCCCTATAAGGATACCCATGACATTCTTCAAAGAAATGGAGCAAACACTCTTGAAATTTATATGGAACAATAAGCCCCCACGAATAGCTAAAACAATTCTTGGGAAAAAGAAAATGGGAGGAATCAACCTCCCGAACTTCAAACTGTACTACAAAGCAGTAATAATTAAAACAGCATGGTACTGGAACAAAGGCAGAACTGCAGACCAATGGAACAGGATTGAATACACTGACACCTCCCCTCAATCATATGATCATCTAATCTTTGATAAAGGTGCAAGTAATGTGAAGTGGAGTAAGGAAAGCCTCTTTAATAAATTATGCTGGCATCACTGGACGGCTACATGCAAAAAAATGGGCTCAGAACTCTGCCTAACACCATGTACAAAAGTAAGATCAAAATGGATTAGATACCTCAACATCAGACCAGAAACCATAAGGTACATTGAAGATAAAGTTGGCAAAACCCTCCATGACATTGAAGCTAATGGTATCTTCAAAGATGCCACGCCACTGGCCGAGCAAGTGAAAACAGAGATAGATAAATGGGACTATCTTAAACTAAGAAGCTTTTGCACCTCCAAAGAAACAGTGACCAAAATACAAAGACAGTCTACAGAATGGGAAAGGATATTCGCCGAATACACATCTGACAAGGAGTTGATATCCAGGATATACAAAATACTGGTTAAACTCCACAAGAAGAAAACATCCAACCCCATCCAAAAATTGGGCAATGAAATGAACAGAAACTTTCTCAAAGAAGAAATTCGAATGGCAAAAAAGCACATGAGAAAATGCTCTACATCATTAATCATCAGGGAGATGCATATCAAAACCACAATGAGATACCATCTCACACCTCAGAGACTGGCCCACATTCAAAAGAACAAAAGCAACCGATGCTGGCGCAGATGTGGCGAGAAAGGGACACTCCTTCACTGTTGGTCTGAATGTCGACTGGTTCTGCCCTTCTGGAAAACAGTATGGACGATTCTTAAAAAATTAGAAATTGAGCTCCCATTGGACCCAGCAATACCACTCCTGGGAATATATCCCAGAGAGGCAAAAATGTATAGTCGAAGTGACATCTGCACTTGTTTGTTCATTGCAGCACTCTTTACAATAGCCAGAAACTGGAAGAAACCTGAATGCCCAAGAACAGATGACTGGTTAAAGAAACTTTGGTACATCTACACAATGGAGTACTATGTAGCTGTTAGAAAAGATGAAGTTATGAAATTTACATACAAGTGGTACAATATGGAAAGTATCATGCTAAGCGAAATGAGTCAGAAAGAGAGGGATAGACATAGAAATATTGCATTCATCTGGGGAATATAGAGTAACAAAGTATGAGATTAATACCCAAGAATAGCTGAGATCAGCACCAGGAGCATTACTCCATAACTTAGAGGCCAGACTGGTATCTTAGAGGAAAGGGCAATTCAGATAGAGAAGGGAGCACCAAATAAAGGGTGTTTTGAGGATCCTCACAAGAGGGGAGATGCATGTCGAAAGTAGATTATGGACTGAACATGTTTGCCACTCAATGCCTCTTTTGCAGACCACAACACCCAAAAGGAGAGAGAGAACACAGGGGATTGCCCTGCCACAGAGGCAGGGGGGTTAGGGGGATGGGGATGGGGGGGATATTATCCATGGTGGTGGAAAATGGGCACTGGTGGAGGGATGGGTATCTGATCATTGTATAATCGAAACCCAAGCACAAAAAATTGTAAATCTACAACTGTACCTCATGGTGTTTCACTAAAAAAAAAAAAGAAAAAAATCTGTTGTTCACCTTTTGAAATTAGATTGGCTACCTTGATATTCCCCATTATACTGTTAATTTGTAAAAATTACTTATACATTTTGGATCAAATTACATTGTCAGATCTATATGTGGATATTTTCTCCCTAGCTAAGGTTTCCTCTTTATTTTTCTTTGTTTTGGGTTTGGGGCCACACCTGTGCTCATGATTCTGTGCTCAAGGATCACTCCTTGCAGGGTTCAAGGGACTATATGCAGTGCTGGAGATTGAACCTTATTGGCCATGCGCAGAGCTAGCACCTTACCTATTATACTATCACTTCAGCCCTTATTTTTTTGAACAACATTCTTTCTTAAGCTTTCATTTTTTCTATTATGAAACCATCTTATCAATCTTATTCTTCGGTGGTCAATGTTTTTTCCTCTTTAAAAAAAAAAGTCTTTGCTGATTTCAAGGCCACATAGTCATGTTCCTATATTTTTTTCTGTATCTATATGTTAAATCTATGACCAATCAGAAATTATTTCTGTATAGGATATGGGCAGTTCTAGAAGTTTAAGTATTTTATGTGCTTTCCCAAACAGAGTACCACTTTCATGGGAAGACTTTCACCAATGAATCACTGGGAAACTTTTGTTCTAAGTCAGCTTATCTCATGTATGTGGATTTATGTCCAGGACTGTTTTGCTCTTTTGCTCTTTCATTCAGGGTTATGCACATTTTTTTGTAAAGACCCACAGAATATGCTCAGTTTTAGAACAAGCTGATTTAGTCTGTTACAAATACTCACCTCTGATTAGAGTGAGGGAAAACAAGACTACAAATAAGGGAGTATAACTGTGTTCCAGGGAAACCTTTATCATGCACACTGTCTCTGTCACTGTCATCCTGTTGTTCATGATTTACTCAAGCGGGCGCCAGTAACGTCTCTATTCCTCCCAGCCCTGATATTTTAGCAGCCTCTTCCTACTCTTCTTTTCCCATGATTGGAGTATCTTTCAGGGTCAGGGGAATGAGACCTGCTGTTGTCGTTACTGGTTTTGGCATATTGAATACGCCATGGTGAGCTTACCTGGCTCTGCCTGTGAGGGTGGGATACTCTCAGTAGCTTGCCGGGCTCTCCGAGAGGCATATATTTATATATTTCTCTCTATAATTTGTCGCCTACTGTCTGAACCCCATCAAATATGGTGTGAAAATTATGGAAAATGGGTAGAAAGTGTCCTATAATGTGTCTGGAAAGCCTCCTGGAGCGTGGCAGTGGTTGGGTAGTGGAGATCTGCTGCCAGGGCTGGGTCCCTTTGGGTGGGGAGAGCTCTCTCTCACCTACCTCACTCTGGGGAACCCCGAGTGTAAACAGCCTGGCGCAGAGTCTGGTGGCATGGTCATGGGGGTCTTATTTTATACTCCTGTTTGGGAGGAGCAGCTTTGAGTTCTGGAGAGTGGCCGATGAGGAGATTATACAAACCTCAGTGTGTATGATTATAATTCATGATTATATGATTATAAATCCCCATCATTTTTGATTATCAGAAGGAATCATTTTGATTTTGTCAGACTTCTAAAAATGCAAAAATCCTTCTCGTTTACATGCATTTCCATCGCCAGTTACTGCTTTTCAACCTCTGGTCTTTTCTATTCTTATTCTACAAATATCTTGATAATTGTTTATAGGGAATAATAGTTTTATCGGAAATCTTGTTATCTCTTGAGTTTATACAACTTGTCATCCGCTTTGCTGATGATATTGTTTTAATAACACCAAACATCAGCCAAGCGGCACAAATGCTGGCCGACTTTGACCGTGAGTGTGGAAAGGTAGGACTACAGCTGAATCTTACGAAGACAATGTTTATGAGAAACAGCCTTGTTCCTGACGCCCCATTCGCTCTCAATGGAACGACCATCTCCGAATGCAACAGCTATGTGTACCTAGGTCGAGAGGTCAACATGACAAATGACCTGGCACCCGAGCTGTGCAGGAGGAAGAGAGCGGCTTGGAACGCCTTCAAGAACGTCGAAGAAATAGCTAAGAGGACGAAGAACCTCGGGCTCCGGGCACATCTCTTTGATTCCACTGTTCTTCCTGTATTAATATATGCCTCAGAGACCTGGGCCCTACGCAAACAAGATGAGAACGCTATTCAGGTCTCCCAAAGAAGAATAGAAGGAGCTATGCTTGGAATATCACGTTTCACTCAAATGAGAGAGAGAATCCAGAGTTCTGATATCCGTCGACGATCAAGAATCAGGGACGCTGTCTCATATGCCAAGGTGTCGAAAATCAGATGGGCTGGTCACATAATGAGATTTAAAGATGACCGCTGGACTAGAGCTGTTACCGACTGGATTCCACGGGATGTCAAAAGACCGTGTGGCCGCCCACCTTCCAGATGGTCAGACTTCTTCGTCAAGATCATGAGCGATCGGTTTGAGGCCCTTCATGTTCCTGAAGCGAACAGATGCCATTGGGCTACACTAGCACGCGACAGGGACAAATGGAGACGTTACTGGCGCCCGCTCGAGCAAATGGACGACTAACGGGAAGTTAAGTGATTTAAGTGATTATACAACTTTGTTTTTATTTTTCACTATTATTTAGAGAAAATTTACAGAAAATTAGTTCTACAGTAAAATGTAGGAAATAGGGAGTTATATGGAGGTAAGCGCAAAGAATTTTTAAGGCAGTGAAACTACTTTATATGATACCAAGATGATGAATCTATAAGGTAAAAAGGTAAAGGCCCTCCCGTTGATCGTCGATTTGCTCAAGCGGGCCCAGTAACGTCTCCATTGGAGACTTTGTTGTTACTGTGTCTGGCATATCGAATACTCTCGGTAGCTTGCCGGGCTCTCCGAGAGTGGCAGAGGAATCGAACTCAGGTCGGTCATGTTGACCGCTTGTAAGGCGAACGCCCTACCCGCTGTACAGTAACAACAAAGATGAATCTATGTCACACATTTTCCCAAATCCACAGAAAAAGAGACATGAGAAGTGAACCATATCATAAATGTGAACTTGGGATTGTTAGTGTGTACTAATAGGCCCTTTGCTGAGGGATGTTGATGGCGGGGTGTGTGTGTGTGTGTGTGTGTGTGTGTGTGTGTGTGTGTGTGTGTGTTCCAGGGTCAGGGGTAGTATAAAAATTCTGTATCTTTTAATTTTCGTAAGAAACTACATTTATTCTAAATACATGGTCACTAATACTAAAGAGGCAGATGGCTTACAGATAGCTCATTTATATATTTTTATGATCATGATAAGAATTGATCCTTGATAAAATACCTAAGAGTCATCTAGAATTTTCAAGCATTGTCTGGACAAGGAAGTTTGCTCTCTTTGCCATGTTTAGGTAGGTAGAAGAATTAGCATATTTCTGTGTTAGTTAGGAAACTTGTTAGTGCAGTAGGTTGACCATCTGGGGCCAGCAAGGTGAAGGGAGCCTTGTTACCTATGTTGGTAACTGTGGAATTATTCAAACGTGCCTAAATATGTTCTTGGAAAATAAGTGGGGTCAGAGTGATAGTACAGTGAGTAAGGTGTTTGCCTTACACACAGCTAACATGGGTTCTATCCCCAGCATCCATATGGTCCCCCAAGCACCACCAGGAGCAAGTCCTGAGTGCAGGAGTAAACTGAGATTCTTGGGTAGCCCCATCCATCCTTAACATCATCAGGTATGACAAAAAAAAAGCCAAAGGGTAAAAAAAGGTAAATGAGTGCTGGGCCAAGAAAGATAGAACAAAGGGTTAGGCACTTGCCTTACATGCCCCAGACCCTGATTTGATCTGGGGCAATACATTGTTTTATTGCTTAGTAATCTAAACACCACTAGGGGTCACTCTTGAATGCAGGGCCAGAAGTAGCACCTATAAATTCTCAGGTATGGTATAACACTACCCTGCCCCTCAGCCCACACAAACTAAAGGAAAAGGGGAAAAGAAAGAAAAAGGAGAGCGTAAGCCCACCTGGCAGATAGATCATTCTCATGCTTCCAAGGACTAAAGGTAAAAAAGTCAAGGCCTGGTTCTTGCAAACACAGAGAAGTTCAAGGATCTTAAGCACCATTCTGCTAGAAGTAGGAGCTAGAAATAGAAGAGCGCAATTATTTTATCAAGTATGCGGAAGAAATGAACTTCCTGCGATCTGGACAGAGGACAAGAAATGAGATCTTATTCCATAGTTCTCTAGGGTTCCCAGAATTAAGGGGCCCTTAAGGGAGATTCTTCCTCCACTTCCCTGCAGACAGAAATGAAGACAAATGTCAAGATGAATTTTATACCTTCGCCATGTATCCACAGGTCTGGCCTCTGTTGCCTTGACCACTATTTCATGCCTGTGTTTCGAGACTCATTGTCCATCCAAAGCTGCAACATTCTGCACCCACCACCTCTGCACAATTTCTACCAAGGCATGGTATGTGCCATGCTGGGCTCTGGACATCAGGACAATGGTGCTGCTGGCGGTGTGTGCAGAGCCAGAAGGAAGCTCAGTGCCCAGCAGCCCAGCAGCAGAGCGTTTTCATTCCTTGCACAGGAAAATTATCGGAAAGCAGAGTTTTGAGTAGGGGAATATTCCAAGTATGTGCGGTCAGCCCCCTGCCCAGCACAGCTGTTTCTGTAGGCGTACAATGCTGGAGTGTTGTGACGAAAGCTCACAGTAGAGTGCGGGCACAAATGAAGCACTTAGTTTTATTAGTCATATTATACTAATTATGGAGATTAATGGGCCCTGGATGTTGCTTATTCTGTGGGGAGAGACAATCCCCTCACTGTGCAGTGGCAGATGGTCTCTGGGTCAGACAAAGCAGGGGAAAGGCATAGACTGGCCTCCTTCTTTGTGCTGGCTCCCTGGATACCCCTAAAGGGCAGGGAAAGGGACAGAACTTCCCTATGGACTCTGTATCATTCAGGCAAAATGCTTCCCAGCTTTCCCTAGGAGAGGGTTCAATAAGTACGCGTAGGCCTGGATTCTCTGAAGACAGGTTATAGATGCATGGGTTATGATTTTTCTACACATTTAGCATCAGGGGCTATATTTAGCATCAGCAGCCAAGAAGTCAAAACCAGAACTTGAAGAAAAGGGCTCAGAGAGGCAGAACTACAGAACAAGCATTAAATACTTGGTGAGACATAGCACATATCTGGAATGGAAAAGCTTGTCGGATGTGGTCACTCAGTGATGACCACCCCATCACTGAGTGACCACATTAAAACAAGTTCCCTAAACTCAAGATCCTAACTGAATCCCTGCATCTTTGTCCCAAAGGCACTGGAGACTACTTCACTTGAGCACAGAATCACTTCCCAATTCATCCCCAAATTCCAAAGTGTCCCCTCCTCTCTGAGTCATCTCTGTTGGTCTTTCTGGTAAAATCCTCCTCTTTCAAGACCCAATTTAAGTGCTAATTTCTCTGAGAACTTCCCGAATTCCTACTATCTGTCCTTATTACAAAAGGGCTAGTCTTTTATGTCCCAACATGCTTGAACCATTCTGATTCAGTTTGTCTGTGTCTTAATCATACCTAGATCCCATGGAGTTAGGAATCTTTGCTCTTAAAACTTATCTCTTACCATCAGACTCACTTCTCAAAGGAGATACCACAGAAAACCTGCAAAGAGGTAGATACAAGGTCCTTGGGACTAGGTCAGTACACAATAAGTGCTCAATAAGTGAAGAATAGGCTGAATTGAATAGCTGCTATATACATCCAGGAGGTTTTATCTTGAAGGATTCTACCCTCTGCAAAGGAAAATGCATCTTCAGATTCAAGTGACGTTATACAAACAACATTCTTATCTGTGGACAACCTCTGTCTAGGAGGACCCTTCAGGAGAGAGACTTCCTCACAGCAGGTGCTACACGACACTCAAGAAAAAGAATTTTCAAACTGCTATTTTGTGTGAACTTCTGGGAGGCTACCTTCTTCAAAAATTGTCAAGTATACATTTTTAATTATGGATACAATCGTTGTATTACTCTGTATAACGATCAGAAAGTCGGGTTACTGAATTATATCATAGATCTGTATTTATTTATTTATTTATTTATTTTGAGGAAACTCTTTATGTTTCCAGAATGGCTGCATCATTTTAATTCCCACCAAGAGTTTGCAAGTAATCCTATTTCTCTACACCCTCACTAACACTTTTCTTTTTTTCAAACAGTTATCCTGGGGCTGGAGAGATTGTATAGGAGGTAGGGCACTTGCCTTGCATACAGCCAACTGGATTCAATTCCTACTCCCTATGTGGTCACCTAAGACCAATAGAAGTGATCCTTGTGGGGGTATAGAGCCGCCAGCCAATCAATCTGTACCTGTGAGGAGAGTGCATCAGCAGTCTGATGGTGCCTTCAGACTTCCAGATACCCCCAAATTGTCTGCCTTTTGCCAGACCCCAAAAACTTGGGGCAAAGTTTACCAAGAAAGTTAACGGCCAAAAATTAGGTATGTGGGAGACACACCCACAAACCACCTCCAGCTCAGCTATATAATTGGAGGCATGGCCTCTGTGGTTCCTGATCGGACTGTTTAACGGTCATGATCCCAGAGACTCAGAAACAAATCTCAAAACCCAATGGCTTTTGGCAGAAATGTGTCCGATCCCTGCAATAGGTTACAGGTGCCAGGCCAACACAGGTGGGAATAGGTTTTGTGTCTTGGCCTGTTCCCCTTGGTGACCTGGTGGCCATCATCCTCCAGAGGCCACTGGACAGTCAGGTTTGGGCCCACAGTGATGAGAACGTGAGGCCTCATGGGATGGAGGTGGAGCCGGCCATTTCTTCCCCGTCCCAACGAAACCCCAAGTCACTGCCCAAGAACAGCTTCTCTGACTCCTGATCAAACTGCTTAACCACCATGATACTAGAGACTCAGAAACAAATCTTGAAACTCAGCGAATTTGGGCTGAAATGCATCCGGTCCCTGCAATAGGTTACCAGAGCTGGGCCACCCCAGGTGGTAATAGGTTTTGTGCCTTTGCCTGTTCTCCCTGGCAGCCTGGTGGCCGCCATCCTCCAGAAGCTACTGAACAGTCAGATTTGGGCCCGCAGTGACAAGACATGCGTGGCCTCACAGGATGGGGGTGGAGCCGGCCCTTTTCTCCCCACCCCAGCGAGACCTCCAGTCGCTGTCCACGAACAGCCTTTCTGGCTCCTAATCAAGGGCGTTTGCCTTACACGCAGCCAACATGGCCGACCCGAGTTCGATTCCTCTGCCCCTCTCGGAGAGCCCGGCAAGCTACCAAGAGTACTCGATATGCCAAACACAGTAACAACAAAGTCTCAAATGGAGACGTTACTGGGCCCGCTTGAGCAAATCGACGATCAATGGGAGGGCCTTTACCTTTACCTTTTACCTTAATCAAGCTGCTTAACGGCCATGATCCCAGAGTCTCAGAGACAAATCTCAGAACCTAGCAGGTTTTGCCGGAAATCCCTCCAGATTTAATTGTTAAAATTTTGGAATTTCAAAATCACGCGGCCACTACTGCAGCCACACGACATCATATGTTATTCATAACCAGCAATAGAAAACAAATTGTCTACTGTTGCCTTTTTGGCAGATCTGAGTGTTGGGGTAAAATCCAAATAATATGGTGGGTCTGGTGTCAAAAAATAGTGATCCCTGAGCACAAAGCCAAGAGTCCACTGTCACTGTGGACTGTCCTCCCATTGTTCATCAATTTGCTTGAGCAGGCACCAGTAACGTCTCCATTGTGAGACTCGTTGTTACTGTTTTTGGCATATTGAATATGACACAGGGAGCTTGCCAGGCTCTGCCGTGCAGGCAGGATATTCTCAGTAGCTTGTCGAACTCTCTGAGAGGGATGGAGGAATCAAACCCGGGTTGGCCACGTGTAAGGCAAATGCCCTACCCACTCCAACCAAGAGTAAGCCTTGAGAAATGCCAGATATATCCCCATTTAATAAAAAGGCAAAACAGATATCCTCACCAGTGGGTGATTTTATTTCCATTTCCCTTAGATTGATTATTTCATATATTGTTGGTCCACATCTTTAAAATGTGGTGAATTTTAAAAATAAACCCACCAGCTCTGTTTTACCAATTCCCAACTTAATCTTGAGGAGATGCACACCAAGAAGCTAAAATTCATGGAAACACTGGACCCCAGGGCTTAATACTTCTAGATGCTCTAGAGAGATGGGTGGGCTGAGTACCCACCCAGCTGAACTCTTGGCAGGCAGCTGCACCCACACCCTACTGCAGTCACACCAAGGTCTCAACTCCACTACTTCACGAATATTCTCTGCAGAGACATCAAACTGAAAATAATTTCAGGTATCCCTGGTGCCCAGACTAGAACTCTGAGGTCTTCTTGGGATGATAGTAGGCACCCTGCCCCCACTTCTGTACTTTCTGAAGACCTGGCATCTATGCCCACCTCCTGCAGCTGCCGCCCTGTCAACTTATTGGCCCAGAGCATCGATCCTAAAGTCTCTGAACACCTCCTAATTCTTCAACACAGAAATTCCAGTAGGAGCACACCAAGTTATATGGGAAAGTAAAATAGAAGCCAACTAAACTCAACAAGCAAAAACAGTAACACAGAGGACTCAATTAGCAGCAAGAAGTTTAATAGATTCTTAGACAAGGACTCAACAATCCAGTGATCAGATACAATAATTTTTACATAACAATTGATTTTAATACTAAATCTAAATAAAATTTTAATACTAAATAATTTTTAAGATTTTAATATTGAAACTTTGCTATCTAATCAATTTTAACTCTCAAATTGTATCAACAGTTGTGTTGATACAATTTTGTCTCTTTTGTCTACATTAAAATAAATAATACATTTTTCAAAAGGAAAACCTTGTCTTTTTAAATAGGAAACCAAAATCATATCATAGAGACATGGAACTAACTGGTTAGGAATAAAGTAAAAAGTACTGTTTTGAATAAATAAATAAAATGTGGCAAAAACTACCCACTTTCAGAGATAGTATTTGAATTAGATATTATGGAAGTGCTCACCTAATTTTTTTCTCTAAAATTCTTCTTACCATCCTCAATATTTCAGGGACTATTCTTCTAATTCCCAATTTTATGTACTCAAAACTAGAGTAGTTATACTGAGAGGAGGAAAGAAGGAGGGAGGAAAGAAAAAGGGGAGGAAAGAAAAAGGGGAGAGAGAGGAAGACAGGAAGGGAGGAAGGGGAGTGGGAAAAGGGAGCAAGGGAGGGAGAGAGAAGAAGAAAAAGAGGAAGGAGAAAGAAAGGTAAGAAGGGATGAAGTGATGGAGCAAGGGAGGGAGGGAGGGAAGGAGGAAGGAAGGAAGGAAGGAAGAAAGGAAGGAAGGAAGGAGGGAGGGAGGAAGGAAGGAAGGAAGGAAGGAAGGAAGGAAGGAAGGAAGGAAGGAATTATGAATCCTGAAGAACAGGAGAGCAGTTACACTAACATATAGCAAAGTCTCACAGCCAAGACAGACATGAGCCATTTCTTCAGCTGCCGGATTAGTAATGGTCTCTCACCTTGACTCTTGGAAATATCTACAGATCCATTCAAGAGGCATGAAATTCATTGGGGAGAGTTTTGGCTGCAGTTGCTATTTTGCTCATATGGAAAGAAAAAGCATCATAAATCCCACCATGGAGTTTTGGCTCCATAATTTTCCCTTGGAATATGATTAATTACTCTCTAAATAATAAAAGTCTTCCAGGAACAATAGAAGATGGCTATGAACAGAGTATTCATGCTTATTCAACCGAAGCCTAGAGGGAAAGTTATGCTCCCCTCAGGGCTCTGTGCTGACATTGGAAGTCAGATCCCAATTCAGAGACATAAAAATATGCAGAAAAACATTTATATAGTGAGCTTGGTATGAGTTATCAGAGTGCCATGTTCTGCTTTTACTTGGACGTTGAGATTAATTTGGACCTGATAGACGTTAAGTCAGCAGTGTTAGCAGTCTCTGTGACCAGCTCATATAAATGTTAGGGGTGATAGAGTAGAACTACCCAGGCTGCTACCTTAGCAGAGAGAAGGTCATCAAAATAAAGTTGTATTTGGCTCTTGATTCTCTCATTTCCATCCACCCTAGTTAGAAATACACTTGGTGTATCCCTACTAGAAACCAAGGAAAACAAAGCATTAAACTCAGGCATCATGTTACCTCAGGAAAAATAAATTTCATAAAGGTGTACAAACATATATATATATATATATATTTACATTTCCATGGACCTTGAGTACCAAGATGGCAACTTGACCAAAGTTGGATGTAAGAGGAAGCATGATGCAGTTATTGAACAGGGATGGTAGGGTTGAAAAGCTGTTGGACTTAAAGGAAGCACTTTAAACAGGATGATCATCTAAGCCAAGACTCTGAAGCAGGTTTAGAATTCTTCTGGATGAGCACATAGAGAGGGGACGTTTAGGCAACCTCTTTTGGACGGGAAAATGGTAATGGATTAAGGTTGTGGTTGGATTCACGTGCTAGCAAAATCATAACTAAACTTGGAGCTGGGATTTTGAGTCCTAGGGAAACCAGGTGACCATTCCCTCCATTTTATTTTGGCTTTATTCTGAATATATATTGGCAAGAGATAAAAGCTATAGAGTATTAGTATATCTGAATCCTCCAGGATTTGAAGGAAACACATCTAGCCCTGTCTGTAGTTTACTGTATGTTTTCAGAAGAACGAAGAACTTTTGGCCAGCAGACACATGAGGAGATTACATCAAAGAGGTGTGGAAGAGAGAGAAGACAGATCAACAACCAGAAAGGAAAATCATAGGATTTTATTTAAGCATTTACTTCAAAGATTCTATACAGAGACAAAAGAGTATTTCTCTAACAGAAGAGACCATAAGAGTGTGGCAGATAGTGATTTCAAGAGAATATTGAAAAGTGAAATGGAGTGAGTGCTGGCTTCAGGATTCAGACCTAGAGTGACCAGGAAGTGTGAGAGGGTAATTACCCTTAAATGGATGAAGAGTGGTGGGATAGAATGAAGAAGACAGATGGATGTGGCTGAACTAAATAATGAGAGAGAATTTGGCACAGAGCCACTGTATCAGTCAGCCAGTGCTGCCACAGCAAAAAAAAAACACTACAGCTCATTTTGGTAACTTATTTTCTACAATTTTGGAAATGAAGCCCATGATTAAGGTGTCAGCAGGTTTGATTTCTCCTGAGATCTTTTTCCTCAACATACAAATGGTCACTTCCTGTATTATCATCTGGTCCTTCCTCTGTGGACATCTCTGATGTACTTTTGTGCCCTAATGTACTTTTTTTTTTAACAATGACATCAGTCAGGTTGGATTATGGCTGATACCAATACATTTTTGTTTCTTTAACTCAATCCTCTCTTATAAAATCCCATCACCAAATACTGAGGGATTATAGACTAAGATTTCAACATGAGTCAGAAAGAATCCAACCCTCCAAACCACTTAGTCCTAGTCTCCAGGTCCAGATTAGTCTAGCATTTGGGGGAAAAGATTAGGTCAAGTCCATGCCCAGTGTTCCACCTACCCACATTGCCTTCCCCTTTCATTTTAACTTCCTGGCCCTATCATTAATCTCTGAGAGAAGCCACATCTGTGCTGAACCTGGTAGGCCCTAGAGCCCATGGTGCTGACTCATCTTAGTGAGATAGTTGCTGGAGCATGCAGTCATGCGACATTGCCAAAATTCACAGTCCAGTAGAAACAGGAAAAATTAGATAGGAAAGTTTTGTAGAAGCCCACTAAGCTTAATGAGCAAAAAACAAGAGCACAGAAAGCTCAGCTAGTTCAGCAAATCCTTGGGCAATGACTTGAGTATTACCGCTATATGATGTAACAAGCAATATGTTGTAGGTTAATTTGGGCCTGCAATAGGGGCAGGCTGGTGGAGTGGGTGGGTAACTTGGGACACATTAATGGAGGGATTGTCACACTCATGGTGAGATTAGTGTTGGAATTTTGAATGCCTGAAACAACTCTATTATGAAGAACTATGGAAATTATGGTGTGTAAATACAGTTTCAAATAGAAAAAAATATTTTAACATATGAGTGTGGAGGGAATGATAATCATTCTATATTAAGGATCTGGGGAAAGGAGAGATTTCTTGAGATGTTGAGGGTAATGAAAAATTGACAGGCAAGGTGAAGTTGGAGAGGAAGAGGAAGGAGAAAAGGGAGATTGTGAGAAGGAAACATGGGGGGGGGACCTGAAATAAGTGTGGGAAGGGATGGCATGAGAGAGGCCCAGCTTGGCAACAAAAACTTTCAGAGGCACCCAGTAGTGAATACGAGATTAGGGCAGAATGTCAGACCAGTCTTCATAACACTCTAGTTTCCTTGGTGAGGGAATTTTACCAACTGCCAAATTTTGAAACAATGACCATAGATAAAGAAAGTGTTGCCTTGAATACTAACAGGGACATACAGGCCTGTGGCTGAGGAAGGAAATCAACTCTCCAGTCATCCTTCACATATTCATGCCTTTTATTCTCATGCTCTCCACTCAGCCTCCTGAGACACAGGGAAGGTTTTTATTGGACTTCCGGTTACAAAAGTGCTTGCTTATCTGGAAGTAGAATAGAAATCCCAAATATGAAGTGAATAGAAAAGTTTCTTGAAAAATATACTGAGACCCTCGCCAGGACTGGACCAAACCTGCCTCATGGACAGTTGCAGGAAGCACAACTCTTCCTCTCACGAGAACAGACTTGCAATTTCAAGTTCTGTTCCTAAGAGCCAACCTAGAATTCAAGATACAGTGGTACTGGGAATGAGAATTTGTTTGGAAAGACTCGTGATGTTAGAAGGTGGAATAAGTGTGCTAATCGAGCACCAGAGTCACCTGTATTATTCTATGTAGTATGAACAGGAATTGGAAGAAGAGTAGGAGTTAGGTAATCAGAAATTTGTAGTCAATAATGATTTAATCATACAGATAATGGGAAGTTTGTTATTTTTAACAGACACATGATATGAGAATAGGCCAAATCATTCTCTGGCCATAGGGTCAGGGGAAAGGGTCATAAAGATAAGATATGACTCTTCATCCTGTTCAATGAAAGAGACAGAAAAAGACTCAAGCAGAGACAAAATAAAGGAGAAAGAACCAGAAAGATGATCAAAAAGCTGGCAAATTTATTCCCAAGACTAAAGGTTCCAGTTCAAAGGGATGCCTGGCATCCAAAGGGAAATCAAAATGTGGGACTTTTAGTAGCACTGTACCACTGTCCTCCTGTTGTTCATCGAATTGCTTGAGCAGGCCCAGTGATGTCTCCATTGTGAGACTTGTTACTGTTTTTGGCATATCAAATACGTCATGGGGAGCTTGCCAGGCTTTGCCATGCAGGTGAGATATTCTCGGTAGCGTGCTGGACTCTCTGAGAGGGGCGGAGGAAGCGAACTCTTGTTAGCCAGGTCAGCCGCGTGCAAGGCAAATGCCCTAACACTGTGCTATTGCTCCAGTCCAGAGACTTAGTATTAAATGTATAAATATATTTTCACCTGGAAAAGCAGGGATGCTCAAACTTTTAACTAGTAGGACTTTTAGTACTCATATTGTCTAGGAATTTCCAAATCTGTTTATTTAAAATTAGTTCCCTCTTGGGATTGCGTCAACTTCACTCTCTGCAGCTCCACAATATGCATTTTGTGCAGGTGCTTTCCTTGGATTTTGCAAAACGGAAGTTTGCTTTGTTGTAACTTTCCATTTTCTTTGTCTCTCTTCATTGTCTGCTTCTCCTAATTGGTGTTTGAATAACTCCCAGTTTAGTATCATCTGCAAGTTTCATTAACATGCTGATTTCTCCTTTCTCATTAATAAAAACATTAAATTATTATTTAACATTCATTGTACATCAACAACAAATTAGGAGTTGTGCAGAAAAGAAAAATAGATCCTGCTGACTGCACCCTCATTTCTTGTCCCCAAAACCTCTCAAACAGCTGTGTAGCACTGCACTGCACCATAGCACTGTCGTCCTGTTGTTCATTGACTTGCTCAAGTGGGCACCAGTAATGTCTCCATTGTGAGATTTGTTGTTACTGTTTTTGGCATATCGAATACACCACAGGGAGCTTTCCAGGCTCTTCCATGCGGGCTGGATACTCTCGGTAGCTTGCCGGGCTCTCTGAGGAATCGAACCCGGGTCGGCCACATGCAAGGCAAACGCCCTACGTGCTGTGCTATCACTCCAGCCAAGTACATTTGAGATTTTGTCATTTTTTTCCTTTTGTGAACCCTAAGGGTGGGGAACTTTGTGTGTGGGATCTTGAGTTCCACACGGATCCAGCAAAATCTCCCAGTGTTTTCTCTCCGAAGTGAACTGTTAGCTAATGTCAGACATTATTTTCTATTGATCCTGTAATTGATTAAGAAGTTACATCCAGCCAATTTCACATTCCCTGGACTTTCAGAAAAGCAAGGATTTGTGCTCCTTGAGGCAGCAAATCTTAATTGAGTACAAGTTATGTTTTACTACAACAGTTTGCAAAAAGCTACCATAGCTGTTTCTCATCCCTTGTCCCCATCCCTCTGTCTGTGATGCAGTCCTTCACCCACACAGCCCACATGAAGTGCTAGTTATCCTTCAACATTAGGGTCAGATGGCAAGCTTCACTCACTAGCTGCTCAAAGTTCCCTCCACATCTATGTGTTCACTATTGCCCGCAGTCAGCTGTGGTGTTTCTATTTGTGTTGAGCTATGTTATGTTGACATGAGCAGCATTAGACCTTGAGTCTCATGAGCAAACTTGCCTGGAAACGTACAGAGCTATGTATTCTTTGGGTGTTGGTATTGCTGCTGAATATACATCCAGTGAAGAATCAGGGAAATCGCTCTGGAAAGAAAGATGGCGGCCGCACGGGAGCCTTGTGGAAAGCAGGTTTGAGCCGGGCTCGGGGGAGCGGCGGGGACCTCATGGGAAGGGGGGCTTTGTGGGCCGTCCCCCACGCCCCACCGAGGTCGCCAGCTGCCCCCCACGAGCGGCTCTCCGGCACGGCCACGGCCCCGGAGGCACAAGGACTTAGCACAGAGAACCAGCCGCCTGGAGCAGAAAAGCAGATGGACTTGTGTTGAACCGCGCCACCAACCCGGCCCGGAGGGGGAAGGGCGTTGACCGGCCCGCCCGCTCCTCTCTGGAAAGAAAGATGGCGGCCGCACGGGAGCCTTGTGGAAAGCAGGTTTGAGCCGGGCTCGGGGGAGCGGCGGGGACCTCATGGGAAGGGGGGCTTTGTGGGCCGTCCCCCACGCCCCACCGAGGTCGCCAGCTGCCCCCCACGAGCGGCTCTCCGGCATGGCCACGACTCCAGGGCACAGAAACCAATTTCTTAACTAGCTAACTTTTAATAGAAATTCTTCCAGGGCCAATAAGTAAAATAGCAGAAATTCAAAACCGCGCGGCCACGATAGCGGCCGCGCGACATCATTCTATTCTTAAACCAAGTTGTAGAAAGCAAATCATTTCACAACGCTGTTTCAGCATGTCTGATTGTGGGGGGTGGGTCGTAAACTCTAAACAATAATTGTGCATCTTCTATCGAAATAATCTATCTAGTAAAAGTAGATAGAGTATTAACTAGAACTCATCTGCCTCACAAGAATTGGGAGGGTGGGAGGTGGGGGTCTATTGGGGTTCGGGGTTAAACATGAGTATTGGTAAAGGGAAATGTGTTCGGTATCTACATGACTGAGACCTAAACCTGAAAGCTCTGTAACTTTTCCCACAGTGATTCAATAAATAAATAAATTATAAAAAAAAATAAGTATCATATTAACTATAGGTCTGTGATATACAATCTTTATTATGCTGATATATAGTCCATTTATCCCTAATTTATTGGAATCTTTATAATTGGGCACTGAGTCCTGTTAAATGTTTTCTCAGATTTAAAAAAAAAAAAAAGAATCAGGGAAATCAAGTGAATCAAGTGTTTCAGCCACTGCCTGGCTACCACACTGAACTTTCTCTCCCAACCATCTTCTGTCATCTAGAGACTATTTCTTAGTCTGAACGCATTAATTAGTCCCTGTGTTTCAGATACATACAGGAGTTTATAAAACAAGCATGGGAAACTTCAAAATTATGTTAACTTTCTAAATCCCTGGGAGAAATATACTAAGGAATCAAACTATCATTAGTTTTCAGACTGCATTTCCTATCACATGTGGTACTTTTATACATTGTGATATGCAGAGCAATGTTCAGGAGAAAAAAACTGGGTATCTTATCTTTCTATTGTTGTTAAAAGTGGCTTGAGTGTGTGTGAATTCTGAGCAGATATCCTAAGTCAACAATAAAAAATGAAAAATACAAATATGTATTTTTTCAAGACCTTGATAATTGCCTGGCAGAACCAGTGAAGGACTTGATGGAGAATATATTATTATTATTATTATTATTATTATTATTATTATTATGTGCTTTCTGTCTTACACCAAGCAATGCACAGGAGTTACTCCTGACTCCACACTCAAGAATTGCTCCTGACAGTGCTTGAGGGGCCATATGGAATGCTGTGTTGGCTGTGTGCAAGGCAAATGCCCTACCTGTTGTACTATTGTTCCAGCCTCTTGATGGAGAATCTCATTCCACTTACTTATGTGTTAACTAAAGTCTGACACAGTAACTCAAAAGACTCTCTGAGAAGCATCTACTGATCTGTGTGTTTCATGATCCAGAAGTAAACCATTAGGATGTTGGATTCTTTATCCTTGGGGGAAAACAGGTGGGTATTTTTTTATATTTCATATTTTTATATTAGAGAAAACACCCAAGAAAGAAAACTTCTTCAAGAGCTCTTTTTCCAGTGTTATATAATCTCTCTTGAACCCACCCTTCCCCTTTAACCTCCAACCCACATAATATTTTCAATCTTCAGACAACTATATTTTTATATTTTTATAGGCCATCATAAGGCCTATTAAGTGTGGAATTGATCAATGACATAGTATGTTCCCCAGCACTAGCTGTAATTCATTATATGTCCTGGAAAAGATGCTGTAAGGTATTTTTACCTTCATTTTCAGACAAGGAAACTGATGCTTTCAGGCTGTCATATGCCCCACAAATCACCCATTTGGGACTTAAATTCAGATGACCCCAACCACAGAGACCACTATAATGATGATATTATTCTGCCTTCCATTCTGTGCCAGCTCCATTCCTAAAATACACACTCAAATTCACCTCAAAAATAGAAGAGAATATCATGTTAAGTGAAATGAGTCAAAAAGAGAGGGACAGACATAGAAGCACTGCACTCAAATGTAGAATATAAAATAACATAATATGAGAGTGACATCCAAGGACAGTAGACACAAAGACCAGGAGTATTATCCCATAGTTTTAAGCCTATCTCATGAGCTGGGGGAGAAGGCAGCTGGAATAGAGAAGGGATCACTAAGACAATAATGGTTGGCCAAATCATTTGGGATGGGAGATGTGTGCTGAAAGTAGATAAAGGACCAAATGTGATAACCTCTCAGTATCTGTATTGCAAAAGATAATGCCAAGAAGTAGAGAGAGAGAGTATGGGGGAAATTGTCTGCCATGAAGGCAGGAGAAGAGTTGAAAAAGAGGGGTTATACTGGGTGGAGAATGTGCACTGGTGGAAGGATGGTGTTTGATCATTGTATGATTGAAACTCAAACATGAAAGCTTTGTAACTGCATCTCATGGTGATTCAACAACTTCTTAGTTCATTTGTATCTGTAACCCAACAAACACTTACCATAGCTGATTATCATAACCATATTTCATCTTTTGCACTAGTTAAGAATCTCACCAATTATTCCAATCACACTCCCCTCAATGTACAGTTATGATTCTATGGGTAGTTTTTGCGGCAGAGGAGATAACACAGGGATCAGGGGCACATGATCTGCATTTACAGGAATCTAATTTGACCCATATCAATACAGCTTCCCCCAGAACATATTGAAGTATATCCCTGGAGTCCCTGGAACACTGCTAATGTGGCTCTGGGGATCCTGGCACCTACGACCCTAGTTGTGCTTACATACCCAGGCCCTATCTGGCACTGAATTATCCAGCCTAGTTGGATGAGTATCTCCACTAATGGCCCCTGGCCCAACCACTGTTATGAAAGGTTTAAAATAATTATCACAAGACAGGAACTAGTTGTCCATTTCTGTTAAGAAAGTATATTTTCTTCCATGATGTTCAGTGAGACAGATATAATTCAAAGTAAAATCCTCTAATCTTAGAATGTATTAATATATCTTCCATTAAATCATAAGTACCCGTTTTTTGCTTTATTTTTATTTCTTCCAACAGAAAAAGGCTCACTGAAATGTGTGATGTTTTTCACAAATGTGATAGGAAAGTAAGGACTTGTCTTCACAGAGGGCAGCAAAGACACCAACGCAGAAACATTTTCTGAGATTGTGTGTCTGGGATGGTGTCTTGAGGAGGAAATAGGGAATGCATGAGTGAGTCGACTTACCAAACAACCCAGATCGCTTTGGTATGAAGACTAGTGAAAACGCCCAAGAAAGAAAACTTCTTCAAGAAGCTCTTTTTCCGGTGTTATATAATCTCTCTTGAGCCCACCCTTCCCCTTTCACCTCCAACCCACATAATATTTTCAATCTTCAGACAACTACAAACATACAAAAGATGGAGTCAGGCAGGATCTACAAAAGTAACCTGTATTCTAGCCAAAATATCTTTAAAAACAAATCCCTTCTAAAGGGGGAACAGACTACGTAAGACACAATACATTTAAAATATGTATTGAAATTACAAATCAAACTTTTCCATATTATCCCAAAGTACAAAACACAACATTAAAAGGCATTCAAACAGCTCTTTTATACATCACAGTGTTAGTGGCACAAAATGTACTGACATTTCAAGAACACAAACCAAATTTGTTTTGTTTTTACCACCACTTGTCAAATACATAATGTATATGTGTGCATGACTTGTCCATGCATATTTTTACACAAGATTGAAATACACCCATGGTAAAAGGAGCAAAGAATAAAAAGAAAGAGCAGGCATGTGGCAGGTACCTACCCCTATCCAAAGGCTCCCCAAATTATGGAAGACAGGATTATACAAATCAAAGGAAGAAGGGAGAGAGCAAAGCCTTCAAGATTCAAATAGCATGATCTCCTAGCTGTGATGCATTAGCAATTATGCTTGAATACAGGCCCCTTTGCTCCATTTGGCATTTTTGGCAATACCAATTGCTATCTCTTCAGTTTGTTTTCATAAAGGGGTGGGTTAATTATAAGGAATAAACAAGCTTTGGTATTTTTTCAAAGAGACCTTTATGAAGCTTTTTACATGCAAAATGTTTCCCTCGATTTTACTGTGATTTTTTCTATATATATATGGATATATACAGGGGCATTTATTAATAAATGAGAATATGAGAAATATACAAAATTCCCACCCCGGTTCTTTTCAATACCTTAAGTTTTAAAGACTACCAAGGGAAATTTTCCTCTTCTAATTTGTTAAATAACTTTCAACTTCTGTCATATAAGTGGGAGAAAAGTCATCTTGAAGGTTTATTTTTTGCATATCTGATATTCTCTTTTCCCCAAGAGGCCTGCGTTCTTATCAAGAATTGGCCTGGTCCCAATTCTAATTCCTTATGGAGTTATATGCTGTAAAGAGTGTGTGTTCCCCTTTAAATAGATGCCAGAGGTGAGATGTTGGTACCCAGACTGTAGCTACCTGGGGGCTGAAGATGGGCAAAAATACTCAAGAAACCACAGGTTCTGTTTATGCACTGATCCTGTGAGTCTGTGTTATGCAAATGAACCCAGTTACACCATCTATGATGGTACTTGCTTAGTGTGATGATTGGGAAGCTCTGTTGATTAAGTTATAGGACATACAACAGAGAACTGGGAGATCAGACACACCCAGTAAAACCACACACCGTCGGCAGTTACCAAAGTGACTCAGAAAATCTATGGGACAGCTGTTTTTCCCAACAGCACCCCTATCAACATTAGAGTCATTTTCTGCTGTGCTCCTTTTCCTCCTGGCCTGATTTAAAGGTCACTCAGAAAATAGCCCTACATGTGCTGACATAGTGTCAGCAAGAAAGCCATCTATAAAAGTGACTGTCATTTTCTATTAAGACAAAGTGAGCTGAATAACAGGAGTAAATCCAACTACGGTGTAAAAAAAAATACAAATTTTACTAGGGAGGGAGTGACAGCAAGATTAAAACCCCAAATGTCAGCCATTTCCCACAGTTTACATTTTAGCCCGGGCATAGTTAATATTACATTCCCACGAAGTATGGAGAGATATTTTCTTACTTAAATAAAAGGAGTCAGAGAAATTGCAAGTGTATGTAAGGATTTCAGGTCAGCGCTGCTGGTATCTTTCTAGGGTACGGACAACTTTATTATTATGAAAACCCAATTGTGAAAAGTGAGGCATGCTGGATACAAAATCTCAGAGTATGTTGGTGCTACTTGGGCCCTGGCCAGCCCCAGCATCACTTGTCCCTGCCTGGGTCAAACTGCATGCTGGTGAAATGCATTAGAGGTGAAGGCACAAGGACGGCAGTCTACAATGTGCATGTGCATGATTAGGCCATGGAATCCCTCCCGAATGGATGGTCAGAGCCACTGGGAACACAGAGATCTGAGCTGCAACTAAGGGAATGCACCTTCCTATAGGCTATGGTGCTCCCGTACCTCCAAGGAAGGAGGTACTACCCCTGCGTGGACTTGTACTAAGAGCAATGAGCAGTGCTCAAAAAGGCTGGATGAACAGGGTCATGGGGAAGGGCTACTCCAAAGACTACTGGAAATAGAGTCCTGAGCCAGCCATCCTCCATGAGGATTCTCAAAGTCATCCTCTGTTCTCATGCTCTCCAGATAATTGTGTTTACACACCCTAAGCTGACCTCTCATATCTGGGTCACCAACCTCATCGTCTCAGAATGCATGGAGTGGTCCAGAAGAGCCATGCTATTAACAGATCCTGTGACAACATCTCCAGTGACAGAGACTCACAGTCCAGGTTTCTTCCAGAATGACACTCTCAGGAAGGTTCTTACTCAGCTGATTTTTTAAACTGCATTAAGATTGCAGAGAATATTTCCAATGCAATTTTGACACAAACTAGTTATCTAAATGGCTTCAGTTTCATAAAGGAAATAAACAATGGAGGTAAAGAATGAGGTGGTCCTTTTTTATCTGACCAATTAAAATTTAAGAAATAAAAAGACATTTCTAGACAGGGAGGAAAACCAGGTTGGAGACTGATACTCAAATGCAGTGATCAAGTGCACAAGTCCACCACATTTTACAAATGCTTTTGCAACAAGCAAATAACTAACAAAGATTATATATTTTATCTTCATTCCTTTGTGGAATGCCTAATATATATATTTTAAATTACTATCATAATGAATTTTCCACATTTGACCATCTTTCATTTTGAGAAGTCCCAAGTTCAATGCAATTACTTTGGTCCTTAAAAACCACTTGTGGCTTTTACAACTATAGCAGGCTTTAACAATTCTCATACTTTCCCATTTTTCAAAGTTAACTAATGTAGGAATGTGTGTGTGTGTGTGTGTGTGTGTGTTCTCAAAGAACATTTTATTCTGCTGCCATGGTATGGGTAAGGGTCTCATCCAGCTGATAAAAGACCAGGAGGTATAATCCTCTCCTCAAAATAATAAGAGGAAGAGAAAGATTTTTGATTCAGGACAACACAATTTGCAACAGAACTTGGAACTGTGTAATGCCTATGATTTCTTCAAAATACCCCAGTCATTTGAAAGTCTCTGCCCCCGCGCCTCGGTGTTCCTTCCCGGAGTCCCTTGGAGGGGAGCGGGTTGAGCTTTCCTCCCCGCCCCGGCCAGGGCTACGGCAGCCGGAGACCTCCAGGACCAGCCACCACCATGCTGAGACCACTCTCCGCACACCTGAAGGTACTGGCAGAGGGACAAAGCCACGCGGGTTCCGGGGCCGAGACCTCCAAGCCTACTCGAATTGGAGTCGAGCATCTTCCACCCAGATCCTCCAAATTCCAGTAGGCGTGGGTCACACCCACCACCTGGCCCCCTGGCGCCGTGTAATCCCATCAGCGGCCAAGACTCAGAGACTATAATATCCAGATCCCGGACGAGAGCAGTGCAGTCTCTGCCCCCGCGCCTCGGTGTTCCTTCCCGGAGTCCCTTGGAGGGGAGCGGGTTGAGCTTTCCTCCCCGCCCCGGCCAGGGCTACGGCAGCCGGAGACCTCCAGGACCAGCCACCACCATGCTGAGACCACTCTCCGCACACCTGAAGGTACTGGCAGAGGGACAAAGCCACGCGGGTTCCGGGGCCGAGACCTCCAAGCCTACTCGAATTGGAGTCGAGCATCTTCCACCCAGATCCTCCAAATTCCAGTAGGCGTGGGTCACACCCACCACCTGGCCCCCTGGCGCCGTGTAATCCCATCAGCGGCCAAGACTCAGAGACTATAAAATCCAGATCCCGGAACCGCACGGCCGCATTCGCGGCCGCGCGACATCTTATTATCTCATTCCTACTTTGGACAAACTTGCAGGCTGTCGAGTGTAGCCTGCCCACAGGGCAGAGTCTGGCAAACTCCCCGTGGCCTACTAAATATGCCAAATACCAGTAACAATGATGGGTCTCATTCTCCTAAAGAGCCCTGAATATAATCTCAGGGCTAGGATGAAAGAGACGTTACTGGGGCCTGCTCGAGGCAATCGACGATTAACAGGATGATGAAATGAAATGAAAATGAAATGAACATCCACGCAGGCCTTCTTCCAGTTTTCCTGTAGGTCCTGCCTCTAGGGATCAGCAACGATCCTCTTTCCTACTGTCTAGTTAGGGAGACTGAGGCACGCATTCAAACCATAGTGATTCCCATTAGGATGATTTCCTGGTAAAATATCTGGCTTCTGAACATATTAAAGTAATATGTGCTGAAACCTAGGTGAGAAGGGGCAAACCCTGCAAGCTTGTCTGAATCAACAATGAAGAGAAAAATGAAAGAAAGGCATGTCTAGTGATGAAGAGGCTCCTTTAAACACATCAGGATAGTCAAAGAAACGCAACCATAGAGCAACCACATTGTTCAACAGCACACAGCTTTCAGCGGTCAAAACGTCATTACAACAAGTTTCAAGAACAAAATAAAACCCAACACAAAGAGAGCATAAGGCTTTCTAAATCTCCTGAAAAGTGGCTGAGCCAGAAAAGTTGTTTAGCAATAACTCCTTAAAATGCACATTTCAAGAAAGGCATAGGATGGTTTAGATGCACCTTGTTGACTTACACTACTCGGTTGGAAAAAAGAAAAGAAAAATGCCATCTAAAAAGGATTTTTTACTAAATGCCATTAGTAATAAAAAACGGTTGTCATAAACAGAGTGCTTTTCTCAAGTGGGAATAATCGGATTCAGTCTGAAGTGAGTTGAAATTCTTAAAAGACTTCTCTCAGCAGCATGGTACCATCTTGAAGCCACAGAGAGCAAGGAGGACATTTCGCGGGAGAAGGTCCCTTATGCAACCCCCAGACACTCCTAGTCTATCGTCACTGGGAGAAAACTGTTCACTGTGCTTCTTACAGCACCTCCCTTGTCAAGGGTACAGAGACCGAGTCTAGGAAAGTGCCCTACCCACGCCAGCTTGCCTTCCCCATGCCTGGGGGACTGCACCGGGGGCCTCGGCAAATGTTCTGACGTCAGTCCCTGAAATCACGGCATCCGGCGTGACACTGTGAAGCTCAATGGGGCACATAAGGCAAGAAAGATGTTTAGTGAGAAGGGGACAGTGGGGTGGGTGGGGGAGAGCCACGCTTCCCAGAGGCAGGGGTCTTCTTCCAGCATCATGCCTCACCCTAGGTGGGTAATGGGTCATCATCGCCTTTACTGCACTTGCACTTGCAGCAAAGGACAAAGGGAGTGGCCAGGAGCAGGAACGGTGAGGCCACCAAGAGCAGGAGCCCAAATCCAGCAAAAATGCCCACGACCTGTGAAAAGGAAACATAGGAGCAAAGGGTAAGAGAACTGCGTATAAGTTCCATTAGTGAAGTACACCATCAATCCATCAATCCAACTCTCTATCATGCATTCTGTTACTCGCCATCCATCCATTTATCTTTCCATCATCACTTCACCTCTCATCACCCAAACATCCATCCCTTGCCCTATTTATTCCCTTCCCCTCACTCCACTACTCTTTCCTTCCTTTTTCTCTTCCTTTCCTTCCCTTCCCTCCAGGAACCCAAAACATTCACCCATGTATACATCTAATCCACTAGCAAGTATCTCCTGTATCAGATAACTTAGTTGGTGCTGCAAATACAGAAACACAGACCATTGCCTTCAAAGAGCACCCAGTTTGGTTTAGATAACAAGAATTTTTTTTTTTACAAAAGTACAGAGGGCAGGGCACTTGCCTTGCATCCCACAGATCCCTTACCACCCAGATAGTCTCTTGAGATCACCTGGAGTGATCTCTGAGAACTGAGAGAGGGGTGAGCAGTGAACACCTCTAGATGTGGCCCCCAAACAGAACCAAAACAATATATTTTACAGGAACTGGCATCAGGTTCCATGTAAAATAGGAACTCAAGGGGGGAAAAAACTATATCTGCAAGGGGGGAAAGGGCTTTCAAAGGAAGATGACTGATATTATGTAGTAAAGTGGCTGGTGTGAGGAAAGGCTAGAATACATCGCATTGTAAGTAGGAGAACTGGAAAGACATGGGACATTGAAGAGTGTCCTGCTATGTGTCATTCCTGGAGGTTAAACCCAAAACATTCACTGTTACACATTTTAATTTTATTTTAAACTGTGTTTACTCCAACGATGGAGCAAATGCTGCAAATACTGCAAAGCATAAGCCTCATATTCAGGCATGCTGTCCTCTAAATCAGGATAGTAAAATGAGCAGAGTTTGCTGCTCAAGTTCCTCTAGCAACTGCTTAACTCCAAAGCAGCGTCAACATTGATGATGGAGCTAGACTCCCACCTAGTGTTCAGAGTCATAAACACATGAACGCTCTAGGCACATGGATCTAATTTTATAGCTCAGGTGTCTTCCCTTCCCTTGAGGCCGGTGGTTCTCGAAGTTGACTGCACATTTGGGTCATCTGAACAGACTTAAAAATACTGACATCTGAACCCCATGCTCAGAGGCATGTCATTGTATGGACATGGTCTGCTGTGAATTGTGTCATTAGGAATATTCAAAAGGCATTAAGAACCTTCAAAGCTGCGCAGGGAACTTAAACAAGAAACCACGTTTGAGAGACACTGTGCTCTAGACTTCGATTTTCTTGGATATCAAAACCACGAGAAAAAAAAAATCTCTAGCACTCTATCAGCTCTGAAATCTGGCATCTATTAAGTTGCTGCTTTGGTAAGATAACCTGATGGCAGTTCCTGGATTGGTCTCTGGTCCCATCTCCTGACACAGGGCTTCTGAAATCCTTGTCATCTCCCTGCTGATAAGAGTCTCTCTGATTCTAATATGAGAAATCCATGTGGGCTGTTCCTGAACCTGCTCACCATATAACAATACCACAATTACAAGTTTAGACTTTCTACCTCTCTCTCCATGATGAGTATGGGGAAGGGCTAGGAATCCACTTTGTGATTAGCCATGCCTATTTGATGAAGCCTCTCTACAGATCCCAAAAGTTCAGGGCTAGGGATGTGGTTCAGCAGTAGAGAACCTGCCTTGTTCAATGCCCTGCACCACTACAGAGCAATAAAGTTCAGAGTGCAGAGAGCATCTGACTTGATGAACACACAGTTTTGGGGAGAGTGGCCAGCCTGGACAGGCCATGGAGGCATCACACTCTTTCTTCAAATCTTGCCATATCCATATCTTCCATCTGGATGCCATCCATATCCTTGATCACCCCTATATTTATTTAAAAAATATTTTTAGTGTTAGAGCCACATCTAGATGTGATGAGGATTTATTCCAGGTTCTTTGCTGAGAGATCACTCCTGGCAGTGGTCAAAAGGACTGTATGGGGTGTTGAGGATTGAACTGGGATCATTTCCATGCCAGGGAAGTTACCTTAATTCCTTTACCAGCTTTCCAGCCCCCTTTTTTTCTGGTGACAAACATTAAACCATTAAATAAACTGCATTGCTGAGTTTTGTGGGCTGCTCCAGCCACAGATCATACTTCCAAGGAGGGCATTATGGGAACCTCTTATTTCTATAACCGGTGAGTCAGAAGTCCAGGTAACAACCTGGACTTATATTGGGGTCCCTAGTAGATGAGGAGACTATTGGCTCTTGAGCCTTAGCCCATGAAGTCTCTGATGTTCCTGCCAGGAAAAATCAGACTTAAGTATCACCCAGCTCATAAGTAAGTAAGTAAAAGTAAAGGCCCTCCCGTTGATCATCGATTTGCTCGAGCGGGCCCAGTAACGTCTCCATTGGAGACTTTGTTGTTACTGTGTCTGGCATATCGAATACTCTCGGTAGCTTGCCGGGGCTCCGAGAAAGCTACCGAGAGTATTCGATATGCCAGACACAGTAACAACAAAGTCTCCAATGGAGACGTTACTGGGCCCGCTCGAGCAAATCGACGATCAACGGGAGGGCCTTTACCTTTACCCAGCTCATAAGCATCACAAATAATCACTAGTTGTGGGGGAGCCCCACTTCTCTACATGTTTGGGGACCAGAGTGAAATATTTGGGTGAGTAGCAAAGGAGACATCCAGGCAAGAAACACAGTAGGGAAGAGCTTTTTCATCACAGAAAGAAATAAATGGTAGCTTTCCTTTCCATTTTACAGCATCCCAGATGTACCAGAATATTTTGAGTTAGGTTTCTAGTTTTCAGGAACACACACACACACACACACACACACAGGCATATATCATGTTGCATTTTTAATTAGGTTGTGCTAATACTAAGGATCCATGTTTGCTACCCAGCTGGCTCAGTCCACTTGTCTGAACATAATGTCAGTGGTAGAATTTTGCAGTGTGAATTCAGATCCTGCTTTGTTAAAATCACAGGCACGCTGTATTTCAGAATATATAAAACACACAGAAACGTGTTACTTATCTCGGCTGCGCTCTAACATAATCTCAACGACTTGGAAAGCCCTGTCTATGCTGACGACGTTGGGGATTCTGTGTAGTCGAAAACATACTGAGTGCTTGACACAATGCTCAGACTGGCTGAGTTGTATAGTAAGACATCAACTCGAATTTCCCAACACAGCCTCATCTCCTGTCATAAACAGACAAGATTGTCCAATCCATTGCCCTTGGTTATGAGAGGACATTGATGATGCCAGAATGCAGGCAGCCAGCAGTGAAAATAAGACAGGAAGAGCATATCTCACAACCCAAAATAATCACTAAGTAAGCATGTTGGGAACATGGGGCAGGAGCTACATTATGGACGAGAGAGAGAGAGAGAGAGAGAGAGAGAGAGAGAGAGAGAGAGAGAGAGAAGAGAGACAGAGAGACAAAGAGACAGAGACAAAGAGAGACAGACAGACAAAGAGACAGAGACAAAGAGAGACAGAGACAGAGAGACAGAGAGATACAGAGAGACAGAAAGACAGAGAGACAGAGAGAAAACTGGAAAGAATTTCAGACTCTCAAGGGAATTATGATGCAGCACAGCATCCTTCTGACTGGTAAATCCTTAGCTTTATTAAAGCAACAGCTAATCCCTCTTAGAAAATCAGGCTGTTCAGAAACTCAGACTGATTTTTTTCCCAAACTGTACATGAATTCAGAGCACAGCACAATTTGGGGACCTCTGGAAACCCCATGCACAGCCTAACACTGGTCCCATAATCAACAGCAAATCTATATTTATAGGATGACCCATAACAGCCGCACTAACGGGAAAAATAAGCTGTCATGGGACTTAGGCACTGGACAAGCACATGATTCATGAGACAGAAGCTGGGGTGATGAGGGAGGTGAGGACAATGGGCGCTGTGAGCAGCTACCATTACTATTACTATTTCTCCATTCAATGGCACTGCATTGGCAGCTTGAAATATCTGAATGAGAGTGTCCATACAGTGGTCAAGTCTACTACTGAGGACTTCCCTCCTCCCAGACCCAGGGCTGGGTGTTGGGTGTTAATCACTAACCATCACATGACTCTCTGTGTGTGTTTTTGTGTGTGTGTGCTTGTGTGTGTGTGTGTGTGTGAGAGAGAGAGAGAGAGAGAGAGAGAGAGAGAGAGAGAGAGAGAGAAAGAGAAAAGGTATTTGTTAACTGGAACTCTGCCAGCGGTAGCACTGTGTTTGAGATAACAGTGCTACTGCTGGCAGAATTCCACTTAACAGTGACTATTAAGCAGTTTCTAGTTTACAATGAATATTCACTAGTTGACTCACCCTTTCTACATAGTACCTCCTTTTACTGCTGAATGAATATTTGTGTTTTTTTTCAATTGTAGCACATAAGAAAAAGAAAAATAAATCTTATCTCTTGGGGGGTGGGAGGAGGTAAACATATAATTAATCAGATAAATAAAAACATCTGTACAAATGTAGATTTAAGACAGAAAAACAAAATATCATGGGAAATTCAGAATGACATTCTGAAGGATACATCATAGCCAGCAGAAGTTAGGCAGTGGAGATGCAGCTGAAATATTAGGAGTGAAAATAACAAGGGCTGAAGTGATAGTATAGCTGGTAAGGCACTTGCATTGCATGAGGTCAATCTGGGATACAACCCTGGCACCACAAACAGTTCCTTGAGCCAAGAAATCAAACCTGAGTTTTTCTGTCAAATCAAGAAGGCCAGGCTCTTGTTCTGAAATTTGATGCTCTTTCATCGTGTTAAGAAATCAGGAGCATGATGTAGAGAAAGTCCACATGTCATGGGAGGGTCCTGTGTCTGAAATGGTCCTAGAGGCTTTGTGGATAATGGACCAAAATTTAATAAAAAGAATACTTTGATTCATCCAGGTACCTGGCCGGTGGCAGGGTCCTTCCCAGGGCTGTACGCCTAACTAGATCCCCTAAGAACAGCTTGTTTTCATCCTTGGTCTTCAGGGGATGGGAATTGAGGCACACCGTGTGAACCCAAAGCTGAACTGTTCCAGGCACCCAGGTACCCGCCTGGCAGCAGGGCCCCTTCCTGGAGTTATTCTCCCTCTATATATCCCATAGGAACCATAAGTTACCCTCTTAGATGGAACTTTCACTAGATTAGCTTAACTATCAGAAGCACATTAGCCAATAATTCATTAAGCCCATCTCAATTCATTCTGCATCTTAAGCAGAATAGTAACAGTGAGCGTGAAGGTCTAAACCACACAGGTCAAAATGGTAAAGCAACGCAGAAGCCCACCAAGCTTACTTATTGAAGAGGCTAGCCCAGAAGACACCAACAGTAATTAAGTGCTAGATAACCTCTCTGACAAGGAATTTAGAAGGGAACTACTGAGGATGTTTAGGGGGGGCTAAAAGAAATAATGGAAAGCAATGCCAGTAAAAGACAAGAGGATTTGAAGGTAGACATGAGGAAAATGCAAACAAGATTACAGATGAAAAGTCCAGAGACTCTCCAGAAAAGAACAGAAAATGGAAAAGAGATTCACAATCCAGGAACTGATTGTGGCAAGAGAAGATCGTGATGAAGCAAGAGAAGATCGTGACGAAGCCAAGAGGAGTAACATAAGAATTATTGGAGTCCCAGAGGGACAGGAAGAAAACCCTGATGAAGAAACTGTCAAAGACATCACTGCTACGACATTTCCAGAGCTGAGGAAAACATGCGACCACATTCAGGAGGCCCGAAGGGTACCAGCTAGAAGAAATTTGAATAAAAATACCCCAAAACACATCCTGATCAAAATGACCAAAACCTTTGATAGAGACAAAATTCTGGAAGCAGCAAGATCAAAGAAAGAAATTTCCTATAAAAGAGCATTCTTAAGATCCACAGCTTATTTGTTTGATGAAACCCTCACAGCCTGAAAACAGTGGTGGGATATAGTGAAAAAACAAACTCAATGAAATAAATGCCTCACCAAAAATACTTTATCCAGTGAGACTCTCATTCATAACAGAAGGAACAACACACAGTTTCACAGACAAATAACTGCTCAGGAACTTCACTTTCTTTTTCCCTTCAGCCCATACCCAAGAAAAGTGGCCACCAACTTGATGTGCCTCTGTAGGAACGCTCAGAGCAGAGCTGCATTCACTGACTCCAAAGCATAACTGAAGGGCAGGAGGTCATTCCTGGAGGCCTCGGGTAGTGTCCTGTCCTGAGGTATTTGTCACTCACCTCAGCAAAAGTCCCCCAACCCCTTCACCTCATTCTCTTGTGGGATATAAGACAACTATGCAAAACACTTATATAATTGAGAGAGAAACTATCCCTTCCTGGAACACTCTCTGGTTAGAAAAGTTAATTTGGAAGGATACTAGGGGGGCCTGAGTGATAGTACAGTGGGTAGGGTGTTTGCTTTCCATGTGGCCGACCTGGGTTTGATCCCAGGCATCCCACAGGGTCTCCTGTGAACTGCCAGGAGTAATTCCTGATTATAGAGCCAGGAGTGAGCCCTGAGGACTGTGAGTGTGCCCCCCCCTTCCCAAATTAAACTTCTTTAAAGAAAACAAAAAGTGGAGCAGGAAACAGGGAAGGAATTGAGAAGGAAAAGATGATGCCTGAGTAGGTCCTTCAGGGACACCGCCAGGTTGGTGGTTTTTGCCTTGTAGAGGACAATGAGACTACATGAAGGGTGAGGACTGATTCTGTGATTCTGGGGAAATGCAAATGTCAGGGTGGGAAGTCCAGGCTATGTCTGCCTCTGCATTTAATTCTATTTTTCTAAAACCTACTTGCAGCTGCCTAGTGCTACACGATGCCTTCTGTTCATAGCTTGGTACTCCACTTCCTCTCCAGCTCAACCCCGACTCCAACCCTTTCCCATCCACTGCAAGAGACCTCTAATATCCCCCAGCCTGCATCCTGAGAGTAAAATTCTGGAACTCTGCTCATGCTGTGCCCTTCTCAAAAGTCTTCTCTGCAACCTCCAGTTTCAGTACCTTTGTGATGATATTTCATAGCCATACTTGTGAAAAATGGTCTCAAGTCTTGTCTTCTGAACGAGCGCTTTTAATGTTTCACTCCAAGCTTCCCAGGGCAGAGTATAGTACAGTGCTTGGTTGCTCTCCATGGATTTCGTGCAAATTGCTACATTGGGAACTGATGGCCAGCAGGCAGCAATTTGGAAAATGGTACAGGTGGCAGGGAAAATTCGAGAAGCCAGAAAACCAGGCACACCCCCAAAATAACCTCTATCTAACTACCATTTCTAAGCACCAGACAAAATTGAGACCATATGAAGTCAGGGGGCCCTACATAGAGTAAGCATCCCTTCAACAGTCTCTTGTCACACTTTGTCACACTTATATACCTCCCTTGGTTTTCATAACACAATTATTCCAGGTTTGAAGTTCATTTTCTGCTTTTTTTCTTCTTTTTTTTAGTAGTACATGCATGTTTCCCCTATGGAACAAAGGAATGGTTCCACAGTTCCAGCTGACTGCCTTTCCTTTCTCTGATGGCCACACACTCTTGCTGGTGACGAGTTTGCATTATGCTTCACAAAAAGTAAAACTGGAACCTGAGCAACTCTCACAAGATTCCAGAAGGATGTTCCACAAAGCAGGCTCCTTTCCCCCTATTCACCCATAAGTATAGAAATTAGCAGAACAACCAAGGATGAGTGCTCCCTCCACAGCCAAAAAGTACTATTCAAACCCTGGAGATGTATGAGGGGACTAATATTGGTAGTGACTTCGTCTAAGATGTTACACCCATTTCGTAGAGAGGAGAGAATTTGGGTCAGCAGAGCTGCCAGTGGGAGAGAGTGAACGCTTGAAGGAGAATAGCATGGGCAAAACAGAGGCAGGGGAAAGGGGGAGCAACCCAAGTGGGAGCTTCAGTCTCCAAGAGAGAAGAAAGTGGCTGTGTCAATCCACTGACAGGTCACAGAATCAGTCATTCCCCATCCCTGGTCACACACTGAACTCTAGCTTCCACCACGACTGATTCCTGAGTTCTCATAAACACTCAGTATTTTTATAAATTTGATGGAAGATAATAAAATTTGCCTTGCCGCTTAAAAGGCTTCGCAGTAAATAAAAAGTGAAACCTCATGCACAGAATCACTCAATAATCAACTCATAAGCACTTTCCAAACAAAAAACCTATTTCTGTGGGGGGCGGGGTGGAGGAGGATGCCAATTTTACCTAAACTAAGGAGAATCACATGGGAAATGAGGAGTTTCTAATACCCATTTCGTGACTTCATATAGACAAGCAAATTACTATGCAAAATTACTATGCAACAATGAAAGTGCCTTTTACTGAGGGATATTCTCTCTCTCATGTTGGAAAGTGAGGCTGGGGGAGAGAGTATCTTGTGGGGGCTGTCTGCACCGTGTCCATTTTGCTGTCAGCTTCACAGGCTTTGCTAGGCCATGTGATGCTCTTCACTTTGCATTGCATACTGGTAGTTCGCTCATAGTTCACTGTTGGTCCCCCAACCCAACTGTACGCTGTGTAACTGCTCACTGCTCTTTTCCATCTCTAGGAAACCCTGACCCACTGAGAGCCATGGATACCTTTGTGATGAATGACCTATACCTGTTCAATCCTGCTAAGACCTAGAGGCACCTGCGACCAGAGTGTCCTCCATGCAAGGATGTCAGAGTCCCACTCGGAACCCGGCACTTGGCAGGCAGTTCCTCGAGCTTGCCACCTGACAATGCAGAGAAGGGGACTGACAAATATTTCAAGGCTCCTTCCTCAACGTATGCAGAGCATATAGACAAGTTCCTGAATCTCTTACTGATTAGCACCAGAACGCAGAATAGCTAGAATTCCTAGGATCACACCTCAGTTCCTGGTACATCAAATCTGCATGGTGCATCTGCTAGAAGGCATGGCTGCCCCGGGGTTGTCAGAAGTGCAATACAGTTTCTACTCTGCACCCACTCTGTGCTACTGAGTAGACCCTTGGCCACCATGTTGCTGGGAAGCTCAAATCACGAGGAAGGACATGTGAGCATTACCTGGCCAGGCTCTTGCTGAGGCCCAGGCCAACAGCTGGGATCAATGATCCATGGTACAGTGAGAGAATAAGTCTTCACAGAATGTCCACCCCAGCTGAGGCCAAGAGGGACAGAGATGAGCTCTCTGTTGAGTCTTGTTGACCCTGCAAACTTGTGAGCAAACTGTGCAGGCCTGTTCCTACTCCCCCTGGACTGTGCCCTTCCTCTGCTGGCTGGTCCTCATTGCTCATCTTACCTACCCCAATGGTCAGCTCCTCAGTCACTCCCCACTCCTGAAGGCCTCACACAAGTTCCCCTTCATGCACTAATCACCAAGGCATATGCTGCTGGTGTACTGCCTCTGACTCTACATGGAATGTCTCAGACATATCTAATTCCCAAACTAGTTCGAGCTTCGAGAATAGAATCCGGCACACAGTAAGAAACAAATCAGTGTTGAAAGCATGATTATTACCACACAGGGCCTTTTGAACTCTGCGTATACCATAGTGCTACTTGGGTATCCTTCTTACTCCCTAGCCCCACTCCCTCCTGGGAGTCCTTTCCTGCCTCTATAAAAGCTGTCTTCCGTCAGGCTATGGAAGGATTAACTCCCCCAAAGTATTAGCAGCATCGTAAGCAAAGCACAAGCATCGTAAGTCTTCTGTTAAAAATCAGCCTGGGCTAAATGTACAGCCAGTAGCCACTGCCTTTGCTCAGTGGCTTCCTATAAGAGAAGAACCTCATCTAACTTGTGATTTCCTAGTTTTCTGGAAAGAGACACAATCACACATGTGCACATATATACACATTCTTTCTCTCTTTCTGTCTCTCTCTTTCACACACATAGAGCCTACACACACACACACACACACACACACACACACACACACTCTCCAGGTTAGCTGCCTACCTGTGTCCGATGCCATATCACAGATGCTCGGGAATGTCCCAGCTTGTTCCGGCAGGGACCTTTGTCATAATGGATCAAGAGGAAATCATCCTGGGAAGCAAGAGAGAATAATATTGATGAGAGATTCCTCCCAGTGTAGAGAATGATTTCTGATTTCTGTCTGAACCAAGCGCTCTCTCTCTCTCTCTCTCTCTCTCTCTCTCTCTCTCTCTCTCTCTCTCTGTCTCTCTCTTTCTCTCTCTCTCCCGTTTTGATCTGTAAGATTAGAAGTCCCTGTGGGGCAGCCTGGCTGGCCTCGGGGAGCAATGTTGCAGAGTTTTCCAATCACCAGCTACGGGGCAAGCTGGGAATGGAATTGGTACCTCTGCCAGGTTTACTTTCCCTCCCATCTCCGAAGCTGGCAGAAGACGAGCCATTCTCCAGACGCGATCCTAGGAGGTCCCAAGCTTCTATTTTGACAGTGGGAGTGAATGAAGACATGAGAGAGTAAATGTGACCAAGACACATGGTGCAGCAGGATCCTCCCACTCTCGCCTCAGCCAGCGGCTGCAGGTGCTTAGAGACCCACGGGCTCCTGCCCAGCTCCTGGAACTCCTGGATCCAACTTGAGCACTAGAGGGAGCCCTGCTCCATGCTCAGGCCCAGCCTGAAAAAGGGTTGCTGGGCTCAGAGGCCATCTCGGGATTCCCAGGGAAGAGAATATTGTGCTGATGCAGGGCTTCTGGACAAGTAGGTCAGAGGCTCTCTCACTACTCTAGACGCCACCACTGGCCCCAGGCGGTGCTCTGCTGGAGTCCTTGTGCCTTTGCTCCTTCCTGTTGCCTGGCAGGATGATTCCTGGATGAGACAGTTTGTGTTATCTCTGGTCACTCCTCTATCAGAGCCAGAAAATTTACTGTAAAGCACCTTCTCACAGCAGACAGCTACAATTTTCATCACTCAGAACAGGCTTGGGAAGGAAGCATCCTTCCCTATACCTTCTGGTCTGGCCTGGGGAGTCAGATCCTGGGAAACATCCCAATTCTGTGCCTGCTGGTATTCTCAGGTGCCCCCCGCCCTTGACTTCCAACCAACTTCTCAGAACAGCCCGATCCTCACACCATCAGCCTCATAGCACCGGGACCTGCCACCAGAGTGAGTCTCTTGACTCAAGTTCCCTGATTTAGGGTTTAGCACCCCCAGACCTCACCTACTCTGCTTGCAAGAATGGGATTTTGCTCATTTTTGTGAAGGGGGGCACCTTGGCAGTGCTGGGAAGGCTCTTTGGTGCCAGGGCTCAAATCTAGGGCTCCCACAGTAAACACAAGGGTTCCAGCTCTTTGAGCTATGTGCCCAGTCCAGGAATGGAGATTTTTCTACAAAAATTGGTTGTTTCTCCCCAAACTGGCAGCGCCTCTTCCCTGTCAGTGAAGGCCAAGAGAGGGGTGGCACCAAGTTCACTAGTGCAGCGGAGTGCGTAAACAACCTCTTTCTGACAGAAGAGTAAATAAGCCCAGAGTCCAGTGAGAAGACAGTCCACGGCTCAGCCGGGAGCAGGGTGCAGTACCTACTGAGGGGCCCCGGAAATCATCCTGGGGCCACAAACAGGCACCTGCTGGTTTCACCGGTGGGACCTCGGGTGCCTGAACATACAGCCAGACCCCAGTTAAGGCTGGAGCTGAGGCTTTCAAGGCAAAGGAACAAGCAGCCTCTTTAGAGAAAGGGTCTTCGGATCTGTCTCACCCTTAGCCCACCCTTCTTTATGAGAGGAAGTTCAGCCACAGGCCAGTTGCGCTCAGTGTGCTTCTAGCTGAGCTCTGGCTTCTAAGAAGCTCATCCTGGGTCTTTAGCCCTCAGGGAAACCTCTCCTTCTTTTCTTTTATGCTAAAACTTATTTGAGGTGCCCCCCCCCCCCCCGAGATTCCTGCTCACAAGTCTATGTTGTAATTTCCCAGACTTGCCACCACTCTCGGCTCTTGCATAGTCGTTTTGCATTCCCTTTCTGAAGTTCAACCTGGGCAAAATTGCACAGGGCACTGGGCCCGGGAGATCACAAGTTCATGGACTCTGCCAGCCTTCTAGAGCAGCCCAAGACTGTCCACACCCCAAGTGGTGTGGCTGGGAAGACTCCGGGCCTGTGTCTTGCTTAAAATGAACCCTTGCTCCAGCAGCATCTTGCTTCTCCCTGACAAAAGCACTCTCCAGCATTTTGATAAGATACCAGGGTTTGTGTGGTGAGGGCAGGTTCATTGATTAGGCCTAGACACAGCTGCCCTGTGGGAGGGGAAGGTGGTGAGGGTCCTTCAATGCATCCCACCAGATCATTTTCCCTCTTGTTGTTCAGAGAAGTTTCATTAACCCCCTGGGTGGAAGCAGAAAAAATGGGGCCAGCATTAGAAAGCAATCACCAACAATCATTGAAGATGTTCCAAGATAAAAATAAATCCCTCCCGGCAATTTTACCAGACGGTCTGAGCAAAGGTTTGAGCTTAAGTGTAAAATTAACTTGCAGTAGGTCCAACCTAGAAGGAGGACTTGGCTTTGAGAGTCTGAAAAATGAGAATTCCTGTCGGTTCCTCCCTCCTCTGAGGCCGGAGGTGTGCAGGAGGGAGACGACTGACAACTTCTGAGTTTATTCTTGGCAAAAGAAGGATGCCAGTCCAACTCTTGCAATAAAAAAAAAAAAAGATGGGATGTATTAGGTAAAACAGATCATAAATATTTAACTGAGCGGGAAGGTCCTGCACAACTCTATGTCATAAATGCTTTTCATTTATAGTGTAGAGAAGAGGAAAGACTGGACCACAGCAGAGTGGACACAAAGGGCTGGCTAATGAGGAGGGTAACAGGGCTATCAGAGGAAGGATGTTCACTAAATAAACAATGACTCCCCTTGCCAGATTGGGCAGGAGATTGTGCCTCAGGTGGGGAAGCCTCTAGAAGAAAAAAAGCAAATAAAATACCCCTTAACTCTCAGAATACTGCATTTCCAGCCTTATCTTAAACACTGGTCCAAAATCCAAATCGGCTATTGCCTTTGATGAACTCACCCTTTGCTTTAGAAACTACCATCTAGAGCTTGGAGGTCATTTTCTAGAAGCCTTTCACTTAGCAATGAAATAGGGACAGAGAAATCTTTCAGGGAGAAAGTGCAGAGTGTGGGTCTGTGTTCAGTGAGGCCATCAGGCAGGGGACCCAGTTATAGAATTCAAGGAGCCAGATGGAATTCTGCAGAGACCAGAACGGCAAGCAAACTGCTTTGGGTTCCAGGAAGCAGGCGGTGGGACTCCCTTCCATTTTCCGGAGCTTCAGCAAGCTCAAATGGAGGCACAGCAAGCATGACACCAGAAATCAACCCTTCTTGAAAATCTAATTTTTTCCCCAACTCTTTGGGCCACCCCAGGCCACGCTCAGGGCTTACTCCTGGCTGTGTACTCTGAAATCCATGAGGTGAACCTGGAACTGCATCCCCTTTCCCTTTGAGAAAAGTTATTACAAGGGAAAAAATCCCTTGAATATTAGAGATTAGTCACTGCTTTCCAAAAGCAGTTGGAATATTGTGAGGGAAGTACTAATTTATACATATATACGATAGACTCTGAAGGTCCTAAAGGACACTGTAAAGCTTCAGAAACCATCACTCTAAAGATCATCTTAAAATGACCCAAGGTCAGGGAATAAACTAAGTTGGACTTAGGTTAAAAAAGAGATTAACCTTGCCAAAATAATTTACTGAGCTTGTTGAGGAGAAGATAAAGATGCTTACAGAAGAGAAAAAATGGTGGTATTTCCCAGATATTTGTTCAGTGATACAAAGTCTCCCTGTAACTTTAGTTTCTAAGGTTAATAAAGGAACAAGGGGCTTTTCAAAGTAATAAGCCCCAAAGAAGCCATCTATCCAGCTTGTTGAAAGAGGCCTTTAAATCACAAACCTGCAGCTTACTTAATATTCCATCTCAAAGAGACACTCATCTCAAATGACACTGAAAGCCTGTCCTTCCCAGTCCTCCACTTCGCTGAAGCTGGGAGCAATTTCTCCCGCCCACCCCATCCCCACCCCTCTAGCCTGAGTTTACTCTTCTAGCCAATCTGTGTTGACCTGCAGGGCTCTGAAATGATGCCTCTTTAGAGATACCCAGACATGGGGCTTGGATTTCAGACAGTCAAGGGATGGGGCAGTCTACAGAGAGGAGGTCCTGGCAAGGTCAGCAGAGATTTGCCCCAATGCCTCTTTATTTTTATTTAGGCCATGATGGGGTAAGACAAGAGGTTCTAGGCCAAGTTTGGCAAAGGAGGTGCCACCTTTGTTGTACCAGAGACAGATGTCAAGTGCATGCCAAGTAAATGATTTGATACAATACCAGTTCTATTCTTAATCACCTTCCTAACGAACTCTCTTAAGACCATAATCTCATTCATTTTACAAGATGCTCCTTCCCCTAAACATAGGTGAGAACTGAGAACCGGAAGTTGAAAAGCAGCATTACTTGCATCAGGCCTTAATGCTCCAGAAAAAAAAATGTCAGGGGTGCCCTGATGGGAGGTTGGCAGTGGTGCTCTGGGAAGGACTGAGCCTGGTGATACTTGGGAGTTGAGTGCTTGAGAAACACTCAACACCAGCCACTGGGGAAAAAGGAGGCCATTGGAGGCTGGGAAATTTCATTTGGCCAGAAAAAGGCAAGAGTTTCGGTTTTGCCTAGCTGAGAATGACATGGGCATAACTACAGTAACAGTCCCCTGGCCTAATGTGTAACTGCAGTAACTGTCCCTGGCCTAACATTCTGCCTCTGTTCCTCGATGATCTTCATAACAGTCACTGCTATGGACAGAAGGCTTTTATGTCATTCCTTCCTGTCCTTCCCCAACCCCTCCCAACGACTTATACACATTGAGTTCTTGACTCCTTTAGCATTGGTATTTGAAGGTCCCCACTTTTCGAGGTGAACTCTTGGACACTCCCATTAGTGTCCTTATGAAAGAGGAAGCGACATCAGACTTTCCTTTACTCCACCACAAGAGAACCCAGAGAAAAGGCAAACCCAAGTGCATTGTCCCCTTGAACTCAGATACCAGCCTCCCGAAAGGTGAAAAATGCAAGCCCACATCTGCCATGGCAGCTCCCAATCTATGGTCTTCTGATCTACTAAAAGAGCTGTGCATCACCACTTTGATGCCACTTATTTAGGATACCATAACTGATTCCGAAGCCTGAGCTGAACTTGCACTCCAAGGGACTCCTGTATCCATTGCTGTCCTCTAAGCAAACACTTCACTTTACAAATTCTCATTCTTCAACATTCAGAGGCAGATCAAATAGTGTGCTTCTGTCTCACAGGCTTGTTCTCTAAGTTTGTTAGGAAATGCCAGGTCAGCGTATCCCACACCAGGTCTGAACCCCAAAGGCAAAGACCTGACCAAGGTCAAGTTCAATGTTCTACTCACATCTAGGGATTCAAGGCAGTACCAGCAGAAGGCGTGCTTGCAGCTCCTGCACATCATCTGCGCGCAGCCCTCGTCTCTCTCGATGTAGACACGGCACTGGGGGCAGCGCTTGATGGGCGCGTCATCCTCCTCCAGCTTGAAGGCAGAGCTGCAGGAGAGAGTCCATTAGGGGGATGGGAGGGACTGGGAAACAGTATCAGCATCTCTTATCCAGAAGCATCCACACAAGGAATGGGATCCATGTTATTAAATGAAACAAAATGAAAAAAAAAAAACCAGCGGGTAGGGCGTTCGCCTTACAAGCGGCCAACATGGCCGACCCGAGTTCGATTCCTCTGCCCCTCTCGGAGAGCCCGGCAAGCTACCGAGAGTATTCGATATGCCAGACACAGTAACAACAAAGTCTCCAATGGAGACGTTACTGGGCCCGCTCGAGCAAATCGAGCAAAGCTCTGCAAAATGATCACCAGAAAATTGTCAATCAGTCATTTTGATTTAGAGGGGCGAGGAGGTTGAATGGCATCAAAGCCAGAAATGTGGCTGAGAGGTAGAATATGTTTTGCACATGTGTGAGGCCCTGGATTACATTCCTGGTACCAAAGAGAAGAACAAAAAGGGAGGAGAAGAACAGTATTAGCAAATTCCAAAATTTATATATATATCTAGACTTCACAACAGAGGATCTGGATAATGAAATTATAATCACACTATGTCCTTCTCGGTACATTTTCATATTTTCCAAAGTACCCCAAACTGCATGGATTTTGCTATTACCAAAAATAAATAAAAAATGTGGACCGGACAAAATATATGTAAGGACAGCAGGGGAGGAATTTGAGTGTTCTGGGGTCAGCTGCTGTAACTGTGCATTGCAAAGGCACAAGCATTAGCACTATTGTAAGTATGTGACCTAAGCTAGAGAATTGAATTAAAACCAAACTGAGTTTGCCAATTGGGTAAGCTACAGCGAGGAGCTTGGGAGTGGGACCTTGAGACAGTGGTAGATGAACTCTGACAGTCTGAAGGTGTGCGGTTGACAGTGTCTGCCTGAAGCCACTGTAAATCACTATGTCTAAGTAAACACTGGGGAGAGTCATACAATAAACACTGTGTGACTGAAACCCAATCATGAACAAGTTTGTAACTGTATATCTCACAGTGATTCCTTTTAGAAAAAGGTGTGTGTGGGGGAGAGAGATTTAAAGAATCAAGTTGTGGACCAGAGTGATAGTAGAGCAGGTAGGGTTGTTTGCCTTGTGTGGGGCCGACCTGGGTTTGATTCAGGATATCCAGTATGTAGGATGCTCAGGCAGTCCCCCAAGGCTACTAGGAGTGCTCCCTGGGTACAGAGCCAGAAGCTAAGCCCTGGACACTACTGGGTGTGTCCCCAAAACAAAACAAATGATGAAGCTAGGAGTTTATTAATAAGAAATTTAATGTTACAAGCACAGCACTAAACACACTGATGCTTCTTGTGAAAAAACTGGTTAGTAGTAGTTAGTCTTGATAAGCCTTAAGCCTGGCATCCAGGGTTGACTCTTTTACTAATCATTTCTGTCTCTACCTCTTTGAGTCTGTCTCTACCTCTTTGAGGCTGTCTCTACCTCCTTGAGTACAGTCTTACAGTCTTGTCATCAGCGTAAGCCCTATGTAACATTATGTTTGTAAAGACCCTAGTGCAACAGCAAACACTGTGTTATATCCAATAAGCAGCAACAATTCTAGGTTACAATAATGAAATGATAATAATAATAATTAACACTATCACTGTCACTGTCCTCCCGTTGTTCATCGATTTGCACGAGTGGGCCCAGTAATATCTCCATTGTAAGACTTGTTGTTACTGTGTTTGGCATATGGAATACGTCACAGGTAGCTTGCCAGGCTTTGCCATGTGGGCGCGATGCTCTTGGTAGCTTGCTGGGCTCTCTGAGAGGGGCGGAGGAATTGAACCCAGTTCAGCTGGACTGGCCACGCACAAGGCAAACACCCTACCACTGTGCTATTGCTCCAGCCCATAATAATGAAAAATAGCATAATTGGCTCTGACCATCCCAGGCTAATAAGTTTTCAAAATGGGAGCATAAACAGCAAACTGTTAGGAGAAATTACCAAAGCTTATGGGGTTCCTTCTGCTCTTACTGTTTTAGCTCACTGTAGTGGTTCAACATTAGCAGGAGACAAAAGAGTTCCTGTAGGAGAGCAATCTTTCAAAACAGGCTGCACTTTTGACTGTATGGAGATGGAGAGATGGAGAAAACTCTGGCATTTTGAGTGCATTCTGACTAAAAAGGTCTTCACAAGTATTATAGTGAGTGGAAAATGAAATAGTCCCCACTCCAGTAGGATTTATCTGATGTTTGATAGTGGATTTGCCACAGGACTGAGGGTTTTCAAAGGCACAGCCCCTCCTGCCTGAGCTCAGCGATGGGGAACCTCTGACCCATTGGTGATTTAAGGCCTAGGAAACCACATGGTCTGTCCCTCATGCATGTTGGGACAAACACATATGCTTCTCGTGAGCTGCCTGCAGTCCATCTGCCTATACTGCATAACCCACAAGTAGTGTTTTAAATATACAAATGTCCCCTTAAGTAAAAAAAAAGGTTCCACACCTCTGTTCTAGCTGGATGTTTTTGTCACTGACAGAAAGTGTCCAGTTAAGAAACTCTGGTAGGAAACATAAAGTCTCACAGTTTGTAACTTGGAGTCCTGACATAGACAAGTTCTTGCTGTACTCATTATGTATGATCAATTCTTGGTCTCCTTGTCAGCAGAAATAAAGCTGACTGCATCTCCTTTAGAGGGATGTTGTGAAGATTTAAGGAGTATGGTAAATGTTCAATGGCTGAAAGTTGTTATTAATATTATGGTAAAAGACAGTTAAGCTGTCTTCAAACTCAATTTTGACTCCACTTTAAAAGTGACAGGCCAGCCTGACCCCACAGAAAGTGATTCAGAAAAGAACCAGTGTGGTCACCAGGGGCAAATAAGGCAATACATGGAACTGCCTCCAATAGGCTCTTGGTGAGCCCTGCACAAATGCTAGCAGTGGCCTCCTGTTACGAATGGTTTTGATTTCTGCAGAGCCAGAAATTCATGAGGCACTGAATCCAATGTTTAAGGTTTGGCTCTGGGGTCAGACAGCATTGTTTTGGTATAAAAGCCAGGAGAGACCTCAAAGTCATGAAACAAATTTTCTGTTATGACTCATAAGCTAATTTTGAAGGAAATGCCACAAACAGGGACAACATTAGTGGAAAGTGAAGAGTGTCTTTGAGGGAGACTTTTCAAAATGGAAACAGTTGAAACAGTAATGAAAAGTAAGTTCTGATGCCTTGTGGCATCCAGAGAAATTTGCATGATCTGGACCAGGGTTTTTAAATATTTTCTGGTATTTGAATTAGACTTTAACAGTACTGTTAGTAATAACTCTTATCATCATCTCACATTTATGAAGGAAGTCTTTGACAATATTAGTCCAACTGACAGTGCTGCAATGTCTTTTGTGGGCAGACATCCAGTGGAAAAAGAGTGAAGCTGTTCAGGTGATGAATGGAAACGTCAGAAAAGGGAAGGTTAAACTTAAAACCAAAACAAAACTGTGTCATATGAAAGCAGCTGCGTGCACTCTCAGTTCTGAAGGACCCCTGACAGTCTTCCTGAGGATCGGTGATATAAAGGGGAATGGTGAGAACCATGACAGAATAAAACTAGCACAGTCCTTCAGCTCCAGCTAACTGCCAGAGAATGGGAATATAAGCTTACTTACATTACTGGATCTGACAGATACTCAAATGGCCATGTAAAAACTTTTGATTTTCACATTTCCACAAAATGAGAATTATTTCATCTTCCCTCTCTCTTCTCTCTTTCCCTCCCTTCCTCCTTTCATTCCTTCCTCCTCTTCTTCCCTCCTTCCTTTCTTCCAAGCACTGCTAATGATTCAATGCTCACGATGATTCAATGTTCAGGCTTAAATATACTGTGCTGCTCGGGTCCTGAGGTGCTGGGGAGTGCCAGGGTCACACTGACAGTGCTCTGGGAACTCTGTGGATCTGCCTGATTGTGCAGGGGAGTGTGTGTGTGTGGGGGGGGGGGGGAGGGCATGTGGTGCTGGAATCAGGAATCCAAGCTAGGTCCTACTCATACCCCCCAACACAGTTCCTAAATTGTTTCTTTTCCATTTTTTAGATGGCATCTCTTCATTCAGTAGTGGAGGTGGGTGTTCATCTTGTTTTTAGGTAAATATCATGACTCTTGGATTAGTGTGTGTGTGTGTGTGTGTGTGTGTGTGTGTGTGTGTGTGTGTGTAATAGACCACCCCATGTAAGACTAAAGTGACCAGAAGATCAGGATGAAGCAATATTAAGTCTCTGGGCTCCAACATCCATCATCCTCCATCTTTAGAAAACATTATGTTAGGTGATTGGGTAGGAGCGAGTCTCAAAACAGATTAACAGATCACTTATAATCTGACCATTCAGGGAGCATACTTTCTCTTGCAAAATTACGTATCAGTTAGGTTCATTCTAGCAACTGAGTACCTATTATATGTGAAAGGTCCAAGTGACAAAGTTCAAACAAGCACAGGCTGTGACATTAGGAGCTCAGACTAAGCACCCTCATACACATATTTACCATGACCTTGTGAGTGGGGTTGGGATCAAAGAGACAATCTCCAGTGGGGACACAGACAGTGAAATCTCCCTCCCTGGCAACTGGGCAGTTTGACAAAGGAGGGGTGTGAGCAAGGGTGTTCAGGAGACTGAGGGAAAGGAAGAGCATTGTGGAGGGGGATGCGGGGGGGAGGGTGGTCACACAAAATGGAGAAGAGGAGAAGGAGATGGGGAGGCACAGCTGGTGACCACAACACTGAGGAGAGTTTCTGGCTCAGAAATGGAGACACGGGCCAACTCTCATCAAGTGGAAGCATGTTTCACTGGAGCCGCTGTCAGACGGTGAAGCGCTGAGCACTAGCAAATTAGTGTGATTAAACGTGCCAAATTTCAAGGTGCAGAGAATGACAGGATGGTGGCCTGGCTGAGCATTGGAGCAGACAGGCCTGCCACTTCCTGCTTACCTGGCTCCCTCTCTCCCTCTGCAGGAGATTCAGCCATGTGACCTCAGGCACCTAGCAACACCCCCCCCCCCCCCACACACACACACACTTTTTTTTTCCCTCGTGACCCTTTGATATTTATAACTACTGCCCACCTAGTCTGCTTCCTGTTTTTTTGGGACCCTGTTTCCTATCACCCTCAACACAATGGAGCCTGGGAAAACTTCAGGCCTCAGAGGAGTAAAACACTTTATGGGCATGGACTGTTCACGTGCTTGTCTTTCTGGATCTGCAAGGAGTACTTTGCTTCTTGTGCAGTTTTGCACTCCCAGGGCCCGACAATTTCTGGCACAGAATCAGTTCTCAAACAGAACACAATAAACAAACTCAGGTGTAAATGAGGTACAGGAGGAAGACTCCGTGCTTGGGTCTGGAGGTTTGGATTACCCCTGCAGAGACGCAGTGAAGGAGAACCCTCTGTCATAGTACCTGGTCTCCCCTGGCAGGAAGGAGATGGGCATCGTCTCTGAGCAGCCTTGGCCGGGGTGCCAGCTGGCTTTGCAGGCGGAGCAGAATTCCATGTCACAGGCTTTGCATTGCACCAGCTGAGGGGTCTGTGGCCCGAGCTCCTGCAGTTGGCACACAGCCTGGCAGGCAGATGCAGGACACCATGTCCGACAGGGGTCCAGGAGCACCTCTGGCACAAGGAGAGAAAACCAGCAAATCAAACTGCAAGCAATAGATCTTGTGGGGTTGCAAATAAGGAATCACAACAGTGCACTGCTTCACTAATTCTTTTTCTTTTCTCTTTTTTTTTGAAAAATTTCTGAAAAATTATGTGAATTTTGGGGGTGGAGAGGTGTCACTCAAAGGTATTCAGGGATACTTTTCCTGGCCGTGTCAAACTGAAGATTAAATGCTAGGATTGCCAACAAAGTGCTACATGGATCTGATGGTGCCAGGCGCCGCCAGGGTCACCCTATTGATGCTAGACCATGCCATGCTCAGGACCACACTGCGACTCCTGCATGCATTCCAGCCCTTTGAGTCACCTCCCCAGTCCCGCGCTCCCATTACAACAGCAGGAGAATGTCCTGTTGACGCTCTCAACACAATAATGGTCCTCCTCCTCTCTGGCCACTTCCTACGTCCTTCTCCACTTGTGGAAACAAGCAACAGATCTCTGGCTACCCCAGAGTCCTTCAGGGATGCTACTGCCAGCACTCAGAATGCCCGAGATCCCCTGTTGCCCCCCAAACTGGCACCCCCTCACAATCTGGGAGTTTCCTGTGCAGAGGGGGCTAGACCCCCCCAGTACCCAGGCAGGCTGCCTTCACTTTCTATCCTGCCTTCCTAAGGACACAGATCCCTCAATTCAGGCCAGACTCCATGATTCAAAGCATGCAGCAGGCTCTCGAAAACATCTGCTCAAGGAATAGAAAAGGAGAAAGAAGGGGAAAGGGACCAGAAAAAGTTCTCACTGTCTGTTTTCCCAAATTCAAATCTATGCCAACAACTAACTACCATGTGAGGCTGATATGTCAGCTCCTAGGGTTCCATATCAGGAGGCACCGCAGTGACAGAGCAGCGTGATTTAATGAAATGAGACAGAAAATTTATTCTGGAAACAGGACACCTTGGCACCCCCATTCCATTAAATCTTTGTTCAAAACTTGATTGTTCAAAACTTGATTGTTCAAAACTTGCTTGTTTTGGAACCGTTGGTCCCTAATGGTCCTTCTTCAGGATCCTGGATTTGCTGACCCTCTGCAGAGGGTAACAGTGACTTCTCAGTGAGACAGAGAACCTACCAGGCTACCTTGGAGTGCAGATGGCTCTGCTAAAATCTACTGGAGGCTGAAGGCCAATGGGACTCTTGTCAAAGCCTTTCAATTAGGCCACTGATTTTTAAAGCTACTCAGCAGTAATCTGAGAAAACTGAATTTTGCTGGGGAAACTTGGAAGACAATGAAAGACTCTTGCCAGCTTCATAGCCATGTGATAGAGCAGCATCCAGGGACAATTCAGTCCACTGACATCCCAAACAGGATTTGTACTCATGTGGGGATCTATAGCAGGCTGGCAGCCTGATATGGGCTATTGGGTCCAGGCTCTTCCCCCACTAACAGGCTGCATGTGTATGTGTGTGAGTGTGTGTACGGGAGTGTGACAAGTGTGACAGTGTATGTGAGACTGTGAGTGTATGTGTGTGTTCGTGTGTTTTCCCAATTAAAGGGGGAAGTCAAACTTAGGCCTCTGGGTTACACGCTTGTATCAGATAAGGATGTAATCATCAAACGCAATGTTCCCCAAAGTGACAAATACTGACTGCCCCCTTGCCCCCCATTAGGAGGTGCTGGAATGACACAGGGAAACATTATCAGGAGCAGTCTGGGAAACTGGGAGGTGCTTACTCTTTGCTCAGTTAAGGAAGGTAGATGCATTTGGGAACCCTAAAACATTTTTTTCTATTGTACAAAAGGGGCTGTAGGCCAAATATGGTTGGTCTCTCTGGTGTGAACCAACGTTTTTCTCCAAAAGGGCTGACACTGAGGATTTATGTCTTCAAGGATCAGGCTGACTGTACCAAGGGTTCCACCCTGCTGCCATAGTACCAAAGCAGTGACAGTCGATCTGTACACAAATGTCCTAACAGACTATGGCTGGCACCAGGCCGGCTTGCACCTGGCTCACTGGCCAGGTTGGCCGACTCTGTGTCAGGGCTCAAACTCTGGCTCCAGCTTGGAAACAGGAGCTCCACTAGATGGAAGAGTCCCCTCGCTGCCCCTTCCCCAGCCCAGTTCTTGAAGGTGAATCAAATGGGGAGATTTGGCAGGAGAATGAAGAAAACTTTAAGATGAAGAAATCTGGAAAAATCCAGGAAATTCTTTTTTTCTGCACCATCAGAATTATCATGTGAAATCTGCATGACAGGCTTAAGAGCGAGTGAAGTGAACTTTGCTGTTGCCTTTAGCGGAGGGTTCAATGTTTGCTTTTCTAAGAAGTTTCTGGCCGTCAGCTGTACCCTGGTGGCTTTGTGGGGAAACGGTGGTTTGCCCCAGAGTTCCATGAGAGGGGTGGCTGCCTGTGTCCTGAGCGGTGGGGTCAGGAGGAGAAAGGGGGTGATGCTCAGAACTGGGGGGTCCTCCCAGGATATTCAGAGACTCTGGGAGGATCCGTGTAGGGAAAAACACCAAATGACCTTCCCTGGGCGACTGCGGCTGTGTGTGCTGTCTGCTGCGCAGACCTCCACTGGCCCCAAACCCATTAAGTTCTGACTGACTTTCTAACCATAGCATCCTACCTCCTTCTCAGGATGGGAGCTACATTGTTCCCCCTGGATGCTGGGGTCTCCTAAGTGCACAGTAACTGAGGAAGGAAGGGCCACCGGCCAAGAGGAAGGAAGCTTCAGTTTCATACTCCGTTTTCCTGGGGTGAGGACTGGATTCAGACCCTCAGTGACTCCAACTGCCGGGCTGAAGCCCTGCTAGTTTCCACTGCGCTGTCCCTCTTGCCCCCTCATCTTTCACAAGAGCAGCCTGTGATATCAGGAAGGGGCCGGTTTGACCCAGACTCCAGCTTGCCACCCCCCTAACCCCACCCCCCTGTACTTTTCCGGCCACGTGCCAGCTTCATTGTTGCACAACAAATGCAGCGACTGGTCTGCCTTATCGCCCAAGGCTCCCTCCATTCCATTAGGAACCACAGGATAGAGCATACCTAGTTAAGGTTTCCATGGAAACTGCTTAAATTTTGTGACTTTTGTCCCAGAGGAGCTGTGGCAGGGCCCTGCCTGTCCCTGTGGGAAGATTCCTTACTGGAGAGGTAAAGAAAAAAAAAACATCCTGTATGTTGATAGCCAGCACCTTTCCCATGCTGCCAGGCACAGTCAACTGTGAACCAGCCTCTGGCTTTGGAGTGGACTTCTATTGATATTCTACAGCAGCTTCCCCTCAGACAAATTCTGCCAGCTGGTACCCGAGTTAGGAAGGCTCAATAAGAATCTCTGCCCCGGGTGGTATTGGTCTTTTTTTCAGAGCGTATATATGCATAAGTGTGTTTCTCAGTCTGTCACTGTCACTGTCACTTCCTCCTGTTGTTCATAGATTTGCTCAAGCGGTCTCAGTAACATTGTGAGACTTGTTACTGTGTTTGGCATATCAAATACATCATGGGTAGCTTGCCAGGCTTTGCCGTGAAGGCAAGATACTCTCAGTAGCTTGACAGGCTCTCTGAGAGGGGCTTAGGAATTGAACCTGGGTTAGCCGGGTTGGCGGCGTGCAAGGCAAATGCCCTACCCACTGTGCTATCACTATCACAATTTATCTACATAGATATCTATTAATTATATTGGCAAAATATGTCATCTAGTACAGTTCGATGTATTATATGCAGCTATAAACACAAACAATATATTTTAAAACAAGGCGATCTTATTTTGTGGATTATGTTCAACATATCTGCCAAAAATTAATCTTAATTCTCATCATCTAAAGATATAATAATGTTAGATTAATGATGTAGGTCCCTAACAGCTCTTATTCTATTAACCTGAAACATAATTTTTAAAAGTTCTTTTTGGGGCCAGATATATATATATATATATATATATATATATATATTGGATAAAGTGCTTGCCTTGCATGTGAGGCTAACCAGGATTTGATCCCTAGCATCCCATATGGTCCCACCAGGAGTGATCACTGAGCTTAGTGGTAAGAGTAAGTCCTGAGAACTATCAGTGTGGCTCAGAAACAAAATAAAAAATAGAAAAGTGATGTTCTTGAGGCAAGAGAGATAACAGGGGTTAAGACGCCTGCCTTTCTTTGAAAGAAGAAATAGAATAGAAAGGGTTTATGGACCTATACAGGGCTTTACACCTCAAAAAGAAAGAATACACATTCTTCTCCTGTGAACACGGAACATTCTCCAAAATAGACCATGTGCTAGGACACAAAATATACCTCAATAGAATCAGGAAGATAGAAATAGTATCAACAATCTTATCAGAGCACAATGCACTGAGAATAGAACTGAATCACACACAGACACGGAGAACCAAATCAAACACCTGGAAATTAAACAACTCAATGTTGAACGAGTGGGTCAGGAAGTAAGTCAAGGACAATATCAAAAGATCCTGGAAGCAAATGAGAATGAAGACACGAGCTACCAGAATCTATGGGATGCAGCTAAAGCCGTGTTAAGGGGAAAATTTATAGCTCTGCAGGCATTTCTCTGGAAGGAAGAAAGGGCCCACATAAACAACTTGACTTCACAACTCAAGAACTTAGAAAAGGATCAACAAAAGGAGCCCAAATCAGGCAGAAGGAAAGAGATCATAAAACTTAGAGCAGAAATGAACGACATGGAAACCAAAGAAACAATCTGAAAGATCAATGAAACCAAGAACTGGTTCTTTGAGAAAATGAATAAGATAGAAAAATTGCTAGCAACATTCACAAAGAAAGAAAGAGAGAACCCTAATAAATCGAATCAGAAATAAGAAGGGGGATATCACGACAGAAACCAGAGAAATTCAAAAGATCATCAGAGACTACTTTGAAAGTCTGTATGCCACAAAACAAGAGAACCTAGAAGAAATGGATAAATTCCTAGATTCCTATAATCTCCCAAGGCTGAATCAAGAAGATCTAGATTACCTGAATAGACCTATTAACATCAAGGAACTTGAAACTGTAACCAAAAGTCATCCCAAAAACAAAAGCCGAGGTCCAGATGGATTCATTAGCGAATTTTTCCAAACATTTAAAGAGGACCTATTGCCAGTTCTTCTCAGGGTTTTCCAGGAAACTGGAAACAGTTTCTATGAAGCCCATATCTCTCTAATACCAAAAGAATAAAAGATATCACAAAAAAGAAAACTACAGGCCGATATCCCTGATGAACATAGATGCGAAGATTCTCAACAAAATACTAGCAAACAGAACTCAACAACTCATCAAAAAGATCATACACCATGACCAACTGGGATTCATCCTGGGGATACAAGGATGGTTCAACATTCTGAAATCAATCAACATAATCCATCATATCAACAAAAGAAAAGATAAAGACCATATGATCATAACAATAGATGCAAAGAAAGCATTTGACAAGACCCAGCACCTGTTTATGATGAATACCCTCACCAAAACAGAAAGAGAGGTGCATTCCTCAAAATAGTTAAAGCCATATACTACAAGCCAACAGCAAGCATCATCCTCAAAGGGGAAAAACTGAGAACCTTCCTTCTAAGATCAGGGATGAGACAAGGATGCAGATGATATGATACTATACTTAGAGAACCCTAAAACCTCTAACAAGAAACTCCTAGAAACAACAGACTTGTATAGTAAAGCTGCAGACTATAAAATCAATAGTCAAGAGTCCATGGCTTTCCTATGCGCAAATAGTGAGAGAAAAGAAAGTGACATAAAAAAAAAACCCTGTTTACAATTCTGCCCCAGAAAATCAACTACCTAGGAATTAGCTTAACTAAGGAAGTAAAAGACCTGTACAAAGAAAACTACAAAACACTACTACAGGAAATAAAAGAGGACATGAGAAAATGGAAACATATTCCCTGCTCATGGATCAGGAGAATTAACACTGTCAAAATGGCAATACTTCCCAAAGCACTGTATAAATTCAAAGCAATCCCTATTAGGATACCCATGACATTCTTCAAAGAAGTGGAGCAAACACTCCTCAAATTTATATGGAACAATAAGCCCCCACAAATAGCTAAAGCAATTCTTGGGAAAAAGAAAATGGGAGGAATCAACCTCCCTAACTTCAAACTCTACTACAAGGCAGTAATAATTAAAACAGCATGGTACTGGAACAAAGGCAGAGCTGTAGACCAAAGGAACAGGGTTGAATATACTGACATCTCCCCCCAAGCATACGAGCATCTAATTTTCGATAAGGGGGCAAGAAAAGTGAAGTGGAGCAAGGAAAGCCTCTTTAACAAATTATGCTGGCAAAACTGGACAGCTCCACGCAAAACAATGGTCTCAGATCTCTGCCTAACATCATGTACAAAAGTAAGATCAAAATGGATTAAAGACCTCAACATCAGATTGGAATCCATAAGGTACATTGAAGACAAAATTGGCAAAGCCCTCCATGACATTGAAGCTAGTGATATCTTCAAAAATGTCTTGCCACTGGCCAAGCAAATGAAAACAGAGATAGACAAATGGGACTATCTTAAATTAAGAAGCTTCTGCACCTCAAAAGAAACAGTGACCAAAATACAAAGACAGTCTACAGAATGGGTAAGGATATTCACCCAATACACATCCGACAAGGGGTTGATAACAAGGATATACAAAGTACTGGTTGAACTCCACAAGAAGAAAACATCCAACCCCATCAAAAATGGGATGTCAAAATGAACAGAAACTTTCTCAAAGAAGAAATGCGAATGGCTAAAAAACACATGAGAAAATGCTCTACATCATTAATCATCGGGGAGATGCAGATCAAAACAACAATGAGATATCGTTTCACACCACAGAGACTGGCCCACATTCACAAGAAAAAAAGCAACTGGTGCTGGCGCGGATGTGGCAAGAAAGGGACCCTCCTCATTGCTGGTGGGGATGCCAAATGGTTCAGCCCTTTTGGAAAACAGTATGGACAATTCTCCAAAAATTAGAAATTGAGCTTTCATTTGACACAACAGTAGCACTCCTGGAAATATATCCCAGAGAGGCAAAAAAGTATAGTTGAATTGACATCTACACTTGTTTGTTCATTGCAGCACTGATTACAATAGGCAGAATCTGGAAAAAAAAACCCTGAGTGCCCAAGAACAGAGGAATGGTTAAAGAAATTTTGGTACACCTACACAATGAAGCTACGTAGCTGTTAGAAAAGATGAAGTCATGAAATTTACATACAAGCGGTACTACATGGAAAGAATCATAAGTGAAATGAGTCAGAAAGAGAGAGACAGACATAAAAGACTGCATTCATCTGGGGAACATAAAGTAACAAAATAGACTAACACCCAAGAACAGCTGAGATAAGTACCAAAGGGTTTACTCTATGGCTGGAGGCCAGCTGCACACGTTAGGGGAAAAGGTAGCTCAGATAGAGGAGGGAGCACAAAATTAAGGTTGTTGGGAGGATCCTCCCAGAATGGGAGATGCATGCTGAAAGTAGACTATAGACCGAACATGATTGCCACTCAATGATTCTTTTGCAAACCACAGCACCCAATAGGAGAGAGAGAACAAAAGGGAATGCCCTGTCACAGAGGCAGAGTGGGATGGGGGTACGGGGGGGTGGGATGGATACTGGGATTATTGGTGGTGGAGAATGGGCACTGGTGGAAAGATGAGTACTCAATCATTGTATAACTGAAGCCCAAGCACTAATAAAAATTAAAACAAAAAAAAATAGACACCTGCCTTGAATGTGGCTCACCTCAGTTTGATCTCTGATACACATATTGCCCCCCAAAGAGCACCAGAATTTACCTGAGCCCTGAGCAAGGCGCCAGGAATGGCCTCTGAGTACGTCAGGATTCAACAATAACCCACTCCTACCCAAATTAGGGTGCTTCTTTTTCCAAAGCACATTTTTTCCTTGAGAAGCACATATGTACAGCACCACTTCACATACTTAAGGGGATAAAAACCTACTACACTGCTCTCCAATGATTCCAACACCATTGTTGTGGGGGACCCATACATGATCCTGATCATTGGTCTTGGGCTCTAGCCAGACCTGTTTATGGCTGGGTAAACGGAGAATGTTATTCCATCTCATAGCTTTGCTTTCCTTTGAACAAATGTCAATATACAAGATCCATCTCCAGGACTCATCTCAACAGCAGTCTATTGTCAAGGAGGAGGAGAACACAGGAAATCTACACTTGTGCTTGGGTGGATTGAAGGGCTTTCAGGAGAAGTCTACAGGCATGGCATTGTGGGTGCTCTGGAGTCAGTCATTTGGGACAGTAACTGCTCAATAGAAAAGAGAAATAATGGTCTTGAAGTCTCCTTGCCTGCTTCCTGTTTGCCAAAGACCCATGACTACCTGCAGGAAGTTTAAATGAAATGTATCAAAGGTGTTCTATCTGAATAGACTTTCTAAGCCCAAATGCAGGTATTGTTTGCAACTTAAACAATTTAAACTAATCACTTTTTAGCAAATAAGTGATTTCAAAATGTCATAGAACGAGTTTGCTTGTACAGCATCCTCCCTGATCACATTCCAAAGAAAAAGAACAAGTCAAAAGGTGCCTTCTTATTGTATCATCATACTTATCATTGAAAAACTCTATTTTAGCCCTGACGTACTTAACTCTTTTCTTTTTTTTTTTGATTGTTTCTCAGAGAACTCTTGGTCATAATAAGTCTGAGGAGTTTTTTAAAAGACAAAACGTTTTAAAGTGATAGTTTTAAGTGATTTTCTTTTAACCTAAGTCAACTTGGCTTTATTTCTATACAAAAGGAATTTTTTTATTTGACTAAACCAAAAGATTGAAAGAATAACAACAATTAAATTATTAGGTAGAAACATACCAGCTTCATTTTAAATTCAAAGTCATAGGAAGTTCAGTTTCTTACAATTCAAATAACTACCAGTTTCTGTCAAAATTCTCTCTGGAAAATGTTTTCTGAAGAGGCTGGAAGCCTTCAAAATCCAAGTTATTCAATTTTACAGTTCCACATATTGACTTTTATATCACACCTTATATTTAAGCTATTAACTATTCCCCAAATCATGCAATCTATGCCACTTAAATAAACAAACTATTCAAAACAAACTTAAATGCCAACAAAACTCCTGTTTTTCAATTTTTTTTAGTTGGCCACACTTACTCTTTGTGGTTTTCTTTTCTTTTTTTTTTTTTTGTATGTTTTAGCAGTAAGACTCAAGCGCAAATACAGTTACCATTAGCATTTCTTAAAAACATCACCACCACCATCAATAATAAAAACCTCTCCAAGTTCAGCTGAGTCTCTTGATTCTTCCTTCTGGTCTATTCTGCATCCCATCCCCATCTTGACTAAGTTTTACTATAAAAGTATAACCCAGGATTGCATGTCAGTATGAGTACTTTATGTAAGCAAAACCCTGAGTATTAGCTCTGAACTTCAGTGATTATATATTAAATTGAAAATTTTCAAATTAGGTTGTGTTTTTGTAACCATAAATTTTTACATAAGGTGCATCATTTATATCTAATTTTTATCTCTTCCTATCAAATAAAACCTGAGGTCAGTGAAAGAGAGCTCAGAGTTCACATATTAAAATATGATTTCACAATTAAGAGTGATGTACTCAGAACATCATATTTAATGATTAACGTAGAACTTTGCTCTGAGAGAACAATGATAAAGATCAGTTCTATACATCACTCAACATGTTTGATGCTATGCAACAGCACCCCAAAACTGATCCTAGCACTACTCTATACATGCTCCATATCATAATTTAGGGGAAACCAGGAGTCTGCAGCAAACAGAGCTTGGGATCACTGGGAGAGGAAATCTGGCCCATATCCCTAACACCACCATTAGAGCTAGAAATCAGGTAAAACTCTCCCAATCAGCTTCATATAACACTGTCCTCCCGTTGTTCATCGATTTGCTCAAGCGGGCCCAATAATGTCTTCAAACGAGGAGTATCAGCTTCATAGACAATGACAAACTTGCAAGGTAGCTGCAATACTTTCTGAGATAATGAATTAATTATTCATTCAACACTTACTACTGGGACCTGCACTGGGTAAAAATGTGAATGCACAAGGCTCCACTTTTACTTCTGTTAATGTGGGGACCATCACAATGCTCTGATGAGTAGCCTTGAGGCATTCTTGTGTGTCTCTGTGTTTTTTTAATTCAGTATTGGTCTTTATCATCTTGTTGAGGATTAAAGCATCCAGGAAGGCATATCTCCTAAAACCACAACAACCCATCCTGTAAGCCAAAGTACCTCTGAACAAATTGTGCTTCATGAATCCTTAGAAATACCAAATAGATTTTAGGGGACTATGAATTGAATTTCAGATACCAGTGTTTCCATAAGCCAAAATAAGCCCAAATAAGCTGACAATAAGCTAAAAGATGTACAGCCTACCTACCAAAATCACTTCCCCGAGAGTTATCTGGATTGATAGGGAATATTAAGGGAAACCTACCTCTTTCAAACTGTAGCTTTTTATATCGTTGCATAATTTCAGCCGCCACCATGCACTCAATCTGAGGAAGAAAACAAGCAATGCATATAAGATTCTGAAACTCACAGAACAAGACCATAATAGACAATCAAGACATGGCAAGAAAATGATCAGTGCATGCTTTCACACATAAAACTCCCATTTCTCCAACTCCACATGCCTCATTCTCCTGCAGGTGACCCTGCTTGGGGCAAGCAGCATCAGGGCAGCTAATTGCAGTCTCTAATCCTTCTTTGATCAAGAGCTCGACATACTGTTTCAGGCACTGAAAGAAAACAGAGAAGTATCTGTAAATATCTTTACTTTCTAAGGTTCAAGTAGCAGTAGAGTACAAAAAAGTTATGAACCAGGGACATTGCTCCTTGATGATTTTGAATTTTCACTGTGAAATCCATGGAAAACATCAAATTAGAGGTTTAATTCACTCAACAAATATTTATGAGGTACATCTTCTATGTCAGGATCTGTATGTTGGTTTAGAAAGGAAAGACTGCAGGTGAATCCCTGTGCACAAGCTCAGGAAAATACAAAAGCCAGTTGGTCTGACAGTTGATAGAGCAAGGGAAGTATGTGTGTGTGTGTACGTGTGTGTGTGTGTGTGTGTGTAAGGAGAATATTTCTCAGTTACATATTGATGATGTTGTACACGTGTACCAAGGGCTTCATATTTCATTGTTTTCCATTTCATGGGTTTTCAAAGAAAACTGTACCATTTAATGCTCCTCGGTTCTTTCATTTTAATGCTCATGATAAAAACATATCCTGGCCAAGCTCAGTTATTATTCCCTTATCTTCTTTCCTTAAATGTCATTTCATTTTAAGTTACAATATCCAAAAATCTTCTAACAACATTAACTGAGGATTTACTGTACTTCTTAAAACATTTTTAAACAAAGAATGACATTCTTGTTATCAAAAGTGAAGAATAAGTTGCCAAAAAAGAAACTTTCCTGCTTACCCAACAGCAAGAGTAAAAAAGCCCATATTCAAACCCAGCCTCACTGGACTCAAAAATGTCCCCTTCATTCCCTAGTTCAATCCATGTCTAGTAGCAGATCCTCTTTCAGTGAGGTCTCACTTGTCTGGCAATTATTAACTACAACCAAATCTTTATGGGAATATAGGTGGACATCTGACATCAGCCAAAAATGATTAAGCAGACAGCATGGTACAAACAGCAAAAGTGATGAAGTCTGATCACTCTTGTGTCACAAGTACTAATAGTCTTAAACATTCCCTATTTTCCTCAATGCATCCTAATACATATAGCACTATAGCACTGTCCCACTGTCATCCTGTTGTTCATCGATTTGCTTGAGTGGGCACTAGCAATGTCTCCATTGTGAGACTTGTTGTTACTGTTTTTGGCATATTGAATATGCCACGGGGAGCTTGCCAGGCTCTGCCGTATGGGCGGGATACTCTTGGTAGCTTTCTGGGCTCTCCTGAGAGGAATGGAGGAATCAAACCTGGGTTGGCCACATGCAAGGCAAATACCCTATCCACTGTACTATCACTCCAGCCTACGAAATACATGAGCTCCAGCTCACGAAATACACATAAAAGAAAATAAATGGTAAACTCACTACCCAGACTTGAGAGACTTTATATATGAACTCAGATCATAGAAAACTGGAGAACGAACAATGCAAAGCATCTTAAAGTAACTTACATCAAAACTCAATGAAATATTTAGGTTCATAATGGCTACGGTAGTTTATTACTTAATACTGCTCGTCAAGAAAACACCAGGCTCTGTGTTCCCTAAACCTTTCCTTCACCCCACAAAATGTGTGATCTGTTTCACTGTAAGAATGGATGGTTATTATAAATAAATTGCTCTAAAATGAATTTGAGCTGCACTTTGCCTAGATCAAGTTTGTTACATGAGTAGCCTCAATTTCCCAACCTGCAATTTTTAAATCCCTATTTATTTTCAATTTCTAAGTATTTTTTGAAAATTTCCATTTTTATCTCTACTGGGGGCTGGAGCAATAACACAGCGGGTGGGGCGTTTGCCTTGCACGCAGCCAACATAGCTGATTTGAGTTCGAATCCTCCGCCTCCCTCGGAGAGTATCTCGCCCACAAGACAGAGCCTGGCAAGCTCCCCGTGATGTATTTGATATGTCAAACACAGTAACAAGTCACAATGTTACTGGGCCCCCTCGATGAACAATGGGACGACAGTGACTGTGATCTCTACTAGGGCAGAATTTTAATTTTAAGCAAGAAGATGAGTTTGGGATGAAACATGAAAAGTAGTATATGCTTACTATCTAAAAAATGATTTCATATAAATGAGTAATTCTTACTTTTTAACAAGTCAGACTGTTTCATTCTTAAAAGGATCCAGAAAGAAATTTATTTAACTAATGGAAATCAAAGTTACCCTTGTAAAGAATCACTTTCTCAAGGCTTCTCTCCAGAATAATAAACAATGCTACTCCAGAATAATAAACAATGCTACAGCTTTGATCATCCTTGGTGCAGATGTGCTGAGGTCCCTGGGTCTCAGCCTACATTCCGTTTTCCTTCTAAGTATCTGGTGACAGCTGAAGTCATGATTTTAGATTATCTGCAGATCATCTGTACTTTGGGCCGGAGCATATTGGGTAGGGTGTTTGCCTTGCACACAGCCGACCTGAGTTTGATTCTTCCATTCCTCTCAGACAGCCCGGCAAACTACTGAGAGTATTCTGCCCACACAGAAAAGCCTGGCAAGCTCCCTGTGGCGTATTCGATGTGCCAAACACAGAAACAACAGGTCTCACAATGGAAACGTTACTGGTGCCCACTTGAGAAAAGTGATGAACAATGGGAGGACAGTGACAGTGAGTGACATCTCTACTTTGCCAAGTCCCTATGATTATGAGGCTCCCAGAGGACTAAGAATGGCCGAGGCGCAAGGCTAGTGGCTATCCTTTAAGGCATAGGATTGTAGAGATTTCAAAGTAGATTCATCAGAGCCAACATCCGGGCTAAGGGGACATCCAGGTTAAGGGGTGGAAGGAGAGGAGGGGGGCGTATACACAGAATCTCTCTCAATCTGTGCCCAGCTCTGGCAGCACTAGAAAGCCTAGGGGAGACAGAGCTATGGTTTGGTGGCAAGCTGTCCTTATGGCAATAGTCTCTGATTACAGTCAGAAAGTACTGGACTTTCTAGTTATGGCTGTGTGACACTAGTGGGGAAAAGGCTGAGGGATGGGTGTGAAGACTCTTGACTTTGAATTTGGGCAGATGAATGGAATATTCTCTTTATAAAGTGGGCTGGAACAATCACTGATGAATGGAATATTCTCTTTAGAAAGTGGCCTGGAACAATCACTTGATGAATTTACAGCTCCCTGGAAAACAGTAAGCGGAAAACAGTGAAGTGGCATTCAGCCTTACTTGACTTTGTGATAGTAAAAAATATAAAAGTACCCAGCAAATGGGACCTGAACAATGTGGGTAAGACATTTGCCTTGCACATGGCCAATCTGGGTTCAATCCCTTAAACCCTACCAGAAATGATCTCTGAGCACAGTGCCAGGAGTAAATCCTGAGCACCACCAATTGAAACCCCCCAAAGAGCACCCAGTACTGGGCCAAAAAAAATAGTGGATAAGGTATTTGCCTTTCATATAGCCACCCATGTTCATTCCCCATATGGTCCCCAAATACTTCCAGGAGTGATGATTTTTGAGTGCAGAAGCTGGAGTAAGTATCAATGGCTCTGATAACAAATTAAAAAAAAAAAACAAAACAAAGTAAGCATCCTGCACAATTCCTGGCATAGGACAGCTGCAAAATAAAATTATTAAAGCAATGTGGCTATCTGATGTTTATCTTTTTAAGCAATAAATGTCTTACCATCATAAGAGTGAGGATAAAAACCAAAACCACTGGAGACAGATTCTTATTTTTCTTTTTATAATCAAGTTTGTCTAAGTGGGATCTCTGGAGAACATTGGTGCCAGATAAAATGCCAAAAACAGCGGTATGGAATGGGAGACTGCTGATGCTCTCTAAGGAGCAAAATTGAAGTAAAGCTTGTGTGAGACAACACAGTGGAGGGCCAGCCACAACTCTCCACATTGGGGCTCAGTACTGTGCATAGAGTAATAAGCTGTGCGTTGTATTCTGTCGCCAGGCAGCTCTATGAGAGTAGAATATGTCTGTGATCCCAAAAATGACTATTCCTGTGAGTATAAGTTTGTTATATAAAATATAGAAAAGACAAAAATCAATAAAATAGGTGTATGAGGATCCACCAACTGGATTCCATGGGACATCAAAAGAATGCATGGCCGCCCACCTACAAGATGGTCAGACTTCTTCATCAAAATCCTGAATGAATGGTTTGAGGCTCTTCGTGTCCCTGGAGTGAGCAGATGCCAGTGGGCTACACTAGCACGGGACAGGGATGGATGGAGACATTACTGGCGGCCACTCAACCAAATCAATGATCAAAAGGATGACAAGTGACAAGTGACAAGTGATGAAGATCCAAGTATTTGACTATACATCTATCCAAAACCAGACTTCCAGATATGACTCACAAACTGATTCTGAATCTAACATGAAGGAACCTAAACTTATTTGGCATACTGTCCTCTTTTCAGAATAAAACAAACATAATCACTTAGTGCCACCTTGGATATTTACCTTAAGTGAACAAACAGAAAGTGTCTCCAGTTTACACCTGAAGTTGCCAACTCCAGGACCATTACAGTACTACCGAGAATGATCAGAACTACCTGGGGGTGGGGTGGCGTGATATGATATTGCCTGCTTTGGGTAAATGTATCAGTTTCTAATAGACAAAACCTATCTTGAAATACACAAAAACTGATCCAACAGGAAAAAAAACCATATATACAGCACAGAAGTAGAGACTTATGTTTTTCCTACAGCTCTCCTTGATATTGCAGCTCTCCTTGATCACAAGATTTCCCTGTGCTGGGCACTGTGTTAATTACTTTACTTATGCTGGTTACTAATTTGGACAAGCCTTGAAAGCTATTATTCCTCCTATTCTATAGCTGAGAAAACAAAGGTTTGGTGAAATTACCAATGGGCTCACAGTTACAGTCTTTGAAAAGACAACTATGGCTCCAACCCATGTGGCTAGACTCCAAGAGACGTGCTTCTTAAAATAAGTGCTACAACAAGTGGTGCTCAGGGAGCCTGGGGTGGTGGAACAGTGAGGTTCCTGATCATTTATGCTTGGGCCCTGAGAGATGTCTTTGAGGCATTCAATCCACTGGTTCTCTGGGGCCACCAGGACTCTACCTTGCAGTGCGTGGGAACCATGTGGTTCCTGAATTTGGATGCTTACTATACACCCTGGAGCAAGGAAATTCATTTCAATGAGCTTCCATTCTCTCATGGTGGGAAATAACAACCTTGGAAGACAAGAATATAATCTCTCTATAGCTCTGATTCCCCAGATACAGTAAGATGCAGAACGTGGGTCCCCTGGCCACCTGCATTTTCGTGGAAAAAAATACACCTAGTATGTGAAAAGCCTTGATCAAACTCAACACCTTTCACATACTAAGCATGTGCTCTACCACTTGAGTTATCTCCCCAGCTCTAATGTTCTTTTGTTATTGTTGTTCACTTCTTCCTCCTCAATTAAGATCTCTTTTGTAAGTGATTATTTATTAAGTATTTTATATTTCCTTGTTTTCCTCCCTCAGACAAAGAATTCTGAGTGCTTTAAAAATCTGAGCCAATGGAGAGTACGTCTTCTCATATTCTTGGGCCTTAAATGCAAACAGTGCAAGACACGGGGCTTCTCATAGCAGCAGTAGAAGGAGGATGTACATGCAGAAAACCGGTTATGACACACTCTGTTTCAGGTTGTGAAGGGGAGGGCATCAGCATGCACTACAGCAGCAGTCCTACTGGGCGGGGGTCAGGAAGGCTTTCCAGAAGATGAAGAACTCTCCAGAGAGACAAAGACATTCCAGGAAAAGGAGCATAGCCTCTATAATGAGAAGGAGGAGGGAGGAGGGGTGGCAGGAACCACAGAATGTTCCAGGCATTTTCATTTTCCATTTTGTATTCCAACTCTTTGAAACCCTGGTCCATGAGAAGTCAGAGAAGGAGACAGCAGCACTGATTTGCTAATCTACCTCCCTGGTGTCAGAAGTTTCCTGCCAAGGAGAAGTCAGCCACAGAGACAAATCTCTCTTGCCCAAAATGACAAGCCTGTATTTTGTCAATTTCCCACTTGCAAGTTGGCTAGTCTAGTTAGTTGGCTACTGATGATAGCAGTAGAAAAACTACAGGAAAATGTGATCAAGGGTGCCTGAGTTGCTTATACTTTGCAGAAAACTACTATTTGTAAACGTTATGTGTAGATAGGGCCAACCAATGGCCTTGGAATCTCAAGAAAGTGTTTAACTAACAAAACCCTGAAATTAAAGACCTGAATTTGGACCCCTACTTTACTCACTGGAGCAAGAAAATTCATTTTAATGAACCTCCATTCTCTCACGGTGGGAAATAACAACCATGGGAGACAAGAATATGATCTCTCTATAGCTCCGGTTCCCCAGATACAGCAAGACACAGGACCTGGGTACCCTGACCACCTGTATTTTCATGGAAAATCTATAGTCATCAATAATCAATGATCTTTTTATCTTTCCTGTGTATTAGAAGGGAAAAGTTGTTTAAAGAAAAACCATCCCCTAATAAACCGAATCAGAAATGAAAAGGGGGTCATTACAACAGAAACTACAGAAATTCAAAGGATCCTCAGGGAGTACTTTGAAAAGCTTTATGCCACAGAACATCAAAACCTCGAGGAAATGGATAAATTCCTAGACTCCTACAGACTCCCAAGGCTGAACCAAGAAGACCTGGAATACCTGAACAGACCTATCACCATCAAGGAAATTGAAATGGTAATAAAAAGTCTCCCCAAGCACAAAAGCCCTGGCCCGGATGGATTCACCAGTGAATTCTTCCAAATCTTTAAAGAAGACTTACTCCCAATCCTCTTTAAGCTTTTCCACGAAATTGAAATATCAAAAACACTTCCGAACAGTTTCTATGAAGCAAATATCACACTGATACCAAAAGCAGACAGAGATAACACAAAGAAAGAGAACTACAGGCCGATATCCCTGATGAACACAGATGCAAAGATCCTCAACAAACTACTAGCAAATAGAATCCAACTACTCATCAAAAAGATCATACACCATGACCAAGTAGGATTCATCCCAGGGATGCAAGGATGGTTCAACATTCGGAAATCGATCAACATAATCCATCATATCAACAAAAGAAAAGATAAAAAGCATATGATCATATCAATAGATGCAGAGAAAGCATTTGACAAGATCCAGCACCCCTTTATGATGAAAACCCTAGCCAAAATGGGCATAGAGGGGACTTTCCTCAACATAGTTAAAGCCATCTACCACAAGCCTACAGCAAGCATCATCCTCAATGGGGAAAAACTGAGAGCCTTCCCTCTAAGATCAGGGACGAGACAAGGATGCCCACTCTCTCCACTGCTGTTCAATATAGTACTGGAAGTACTTGCAATAGCAATTAGGCAAGAAAAAGACATTAAGGGCATTCAGGTAGGAAAGGAAGAAATAAAGCTCTCACTATTCGCAGATGATATGATACTATACTTAGAGAACCCAATAACCTCCACCAAAAAACTCCTAGAAACAATAGACTTGTATAGTAAAGTTGCTAAAGGGCTGGAGCGATAGCACAGCGGGTAGGGCGTTCGCCTTACAAGCGGCCAACATGGCTGACCCGAGTTCGATTCCTCCGCCCCTCTCGGAGAGCCCGGCAAGCTACCGAGAGTATTCGATATGCCAGACACAGTAACAACAAAGTCTCCAATGGAGACGTAACAACAAAGTCTCCAATGGAGACGCTACTGGGCCCGCTCGAGCAAATCGACGATCAACGGGAGGGCCTTTACCTTACCTTTTAGTAAAGTTGCAGGTTATAAAATCAATACCCAAAAGTCCATGGCTTTCCTATATGCAAACAGTGAGAGAGAGGAAAGCCACATGAAAAAATCAATCCCGTTCACAATTGTGCCCCAGAAAATCAAGTACCTAGGAATCAGCCTAACTAAGGAAGTAAAGGACCTGTACAAAGAAAACTACAAAACGCTACTTCAGGAAATAAAAGAGGACATGAGGAAATGGAAAGACATCCCCTGCTCATGGGTCGGAAGACTGAACATTGTCAAAATGGCAATACTACCGAAAGCACTGTACAAATTCAATGCAATCCCTATAAGGATACCCATGACGTTCTTCAAAGAAATGGAGAAAACACTCCTGAAATTTATATGGAACAATAAACCCCCACGAATAGCTAAAGCAATTCTGGGGAAAAAGAAAATGGGAGGAATCAATCTCTCGAACTTCAAACTTTACTACAAAGCGGTAATAATCAAAACAGCATGGTACTGGAACAAAGGCAGAACTGCAGACCAATGGAACAGAGTTGAATACACTGACATCACCCCCCAATCATATGATCATCTAATCTTTGATAAAGGTGCAAGAAATGTGAAGTGGAGTAAGGAAAGCCTCTTTAACAAATTGTGCTGGCATCACTGGACGGCTACATGCAAAAAAATGGGCTCAGATCTCTGCCTAACACCATATACAAAGGTAAGATCAAAATGGATTAAAGACCTCAACATCAGACCAGAAACCATAAGATACATTGAAGACAAAGTTGGCAAAACCCTCCATGACATTGAGGCTAATGGTATGTTCAAAGATGACACGCCACTGGCTGAGCAAGTGAAAACAGAGATAGATAAATGGGACTATCTTAAACTAAGAAGCTTCTGTACCTCCAAAGAAACAGTGACCAAAATACAAAGACAGCCTACAGAATGGGAAAGAATATTCGCCGAATAGACATCTGACAAGGGATTGATATCAAGGATATACAAAATACTGGTTGAACTCCACAAGAAGAAAACATCCAACCCCATCAAAAAATGGGGCAATGAAATGAACAGAAACTTTCTCAAAGAAGAAATCCGAATGGCAAAAAAGCACATGAGAAAATGCTCTACATCATTAATCATCAGGGAGATGCAGATCAAAACCACAATGAGATACCATCTCACACCTCAGAGACTGGCCCACATTCAAAAGAACAAAAGCAACCGTTGCTGGCGCGGATGTGGCGAGAAAGGGACACTCCTTCACTGTTGGTGGGAATGTCCACTGGTTCAGCCCTTCTGGAAAACAGTATGGACGTTCCTCAAAAAATTAGAAATTGAGCTCCCATTTGACCCAGCGATACCACTCCTGGGAATATATCCCAGAGAGGCAAAAACGTGTAGCCGAAGTGACATCTGCACTTGTTTGTTCATTGCAGCACTCTTTACAGTAGCCAGAAACTGGAAGAGACCTGAGTGCCCAAGAACAGATGACTGGTTAAAGAAACTTTGGTACATCTACACAATGGAGTACTATGTGGCTCTTAGAAAAGATGAAGTCATGAACTTTACATACAAGTGGTACAATATGGAAAGTATCATGCTAAGCGAAATGAGTCAGAAAGAGAGGGATAGACATAGAAAGATAGCATTCATCTGGGGGATATAAAATAATAAAATATGAGATTAATACCCAAGAATAGCTGAGAGCAACACCAGGAGAATTACTCCATAACTTAGAGGCCAGCTGGGTATTCTAGGGGAAAGGACAATTCAGATAGAAAGGGGAACACCAAGTGGAGGGTGTTTGGAGGATCCTCCCAGGAGGGGAGATGCAGGTTGAAAGTAGACTGGACTGAACATGTTCGCCACTCAATGCCTCTTTGGCTGATCACAGCGCCCAGGAGGAGAGAGAGAACAGGGGGGAATGCCCTGCCACAGTGGCAGGGGGGGATGGGGGGATGGGAGGGTGGGGGGGGAGGGATATTATCCTGGTGGTGGAAAATGGGCACTGGTGGAGGGATGGGTATTTGATCGTGGTATGACCGAGATCCAAGCACAAAAATTTGTAAATCTACAACTGTACCTCATGTCGTTTCACTAATAAAAAAGAAAAAAAAAAGAAAAACCATCATTATTTATCTCTTTAGTCCCTTAATAGCACTGTAGCACTGTTCTCCCCTTGATCATTGATTTGTTCGAGCGGGCCCAGTGATGTCTCCATTGTGAGACTTGTTGTTACTGTGTTTGGCATATGGAATACGTCAAGGGTAGGTTGCCAGGCTTTGCCGTGCAGGTGAGATACTCTCTGTAGTTTGCCAGGTTCTCCAAGAGGGGCGGAGGAATCAAACTCAGGTGGGCTGGGTTGGCCACGTGCAAGGCAAATGCCCTACCTGCTGGGCTATCGCTCCACCAGTATTGATAAATATCTGGCTGTTGATCAACAGAGAGATGACCAGAACATACACATTCTATCAAATGCGTGGCTAAGAGCAGATATTCCTGTGATCTAAGAGAGATGCCAGAGATCATAGGGATACTCTACTACACCTTGCTACTGCAAAATTGCTGAGCTGATGCAACCTATATCCCAGCCTGCAGTTACATCTCCATCAAATATCTCATATTCAACATGTGGTCAGTCCCTGGGTGTCCTGCACGTGCAGTCAGGCATCCAGGACAACACAAGACAACTGGAGAAACAGCACTTTGCTAACCGAGCCATGACCACAGTGATGTGGCATGATGTGAAGCTGAATGATCCCAGGCATTTGGATGCAGAAGTGAGACTGAAAGATGATGTGAAAACCGGGAGATGATTTGTTCCTGCTCTGCTGAATTTGCGACACTCACTGGAACTCAGCTGTTGTCTTCTGTTATCTTTCTCCAGCCCACCAGAGGAAGAAATGAGAGTTGATGGTGCTTTCATGTTTTTCCCTTTTTCACCAAGACTCATCATCCCATTTCTTTCTCTGATAGTGTGGGGGAAGTGTTGGCTAGCTAAAAGAAGGGAAGGTTTCTGGAGAGAATGTGTCAGTCCCTCCTCTATTGAGAGAGCCTGTTCCCACCTTCACACCTCACAGTGGACTGGAAGAGGCAATGCCTCTGGATCACAGTTCTACCTACAGACAGGAAAATACAAAGCCACAAAGGAGCAAGGATGATTATTTCAACAAATCAAACCTTCATCACAAATACCCTCCCAGTCATCTATGGGGGAAAATGCTGATGTAGTAATAATCTTAACTTCCCTCACGTCAAAAACTTGGGTTAGGAACATTAAGGGTCCATGGACTTAATCCACTCAATAAGTGTTTATTTGCTCTGTACCAAAATGATAAATTGAAAGTGAAAGACTTGAGCGATAAGAAAGTCCATGATGTTGAAATGGTGAAACTGCTAGAAGATCATAAAAATAGAACCAACAGATAAACTCTTAGCAGAGGTGGGGTAGGCATGTGTGAGCATGTGGTTACACAGGCCTGTGTGTGAATTGTGGAAAGGGTGTGTGTGGATGGAGAGGTGCATGGAGAGTGTGAAAGTGGGAGTGTGGGCTGGGGTGGGTAGAGCATTTGCCTTGCATGTGGCCAACTGGGGTTCGATTCCCAGCATCCCATATGGTCCCTCAAGCACTTCCAGGAGTAATTCCTGAGTGCAGAGCCAGGAGGAACCCCGGTGCATAGCTGGATGTGACCCAAATATAAAAAAAAATGTGAGAGTGTGCCACCATGTCTTCAGGATAGCCCTTCAGCCATTAGCTCCCTTTCCAGGGTGGCCCATCCTGGAAGATAGCTTTTTCCTGATCGACCTTTACTGGAGACTGAAGAATTTTCATGAGGAACAGCACATCTCTCTGCAGCTCAAGCCACTTCCTGACCCACTTATAGATGGGCTGTGGGGGTCTCTTTTGGGGGTGCTGTTGGGACTATAGGGATTCCTGTATGGCGGCTATGTGGGCAGACTGTGGAGAAGAGGCAATACCAGCACAAAAATAGTTACCAACCGGGTTCTTTGGAGCATCGTCCAGCTACATGTGAGGCCAGAGGGGAAGTTGGTTGCAGCAGAAGCTCAATATGCCGATATTTCCTGAGCCCTCCTTGATCTCATGACAGACACTATCACCATATGGTGGGACATTCTGTGATTCAGGGACAGAGTTTCCTTATGATGTGGTTTACCCTGTGCTGTAGGATTAAGAAGCGTCCCTTCTTGTGAGTTGCACTCAAGAGCCAATTAACCTCTGTGTTGGCAAGATTTTTTTTTTCACATCATGTATTTGGACAATAAATAGAAGGTCATGGTCATGGTCCTCCCGTTGTTCGTCAATTTGCTCGAGCAGGCCCAGTAACGTCTCCATCGTGAGACTTGTTGTTACTGTGTTTGGCATATTGAATACATCACCCATCACCGGTAGCTTGCCAGACTTTGCCGTGCGGGTGAAATACTCTTGGTAGTTTGCCGGGCTCTCCGAGAGGGGCGGAGGAATCAAACCTGGCTCAGCAGGGCTGTCTGCATGCAAGGCAAACACCCTACCACTGTGCTATCGCTCCAGCCCAAATAGAAGGTATCATGAGTTATCTCCTCCCCACAATGTATGATGAAATCCTATCCCCCACACCCCCCAAACCACAGAATGTGACCTTATTTAGAAGCAGATGTGAGGAGTTAAGAGGAGGGCAGACCCAAGTAGGGCAGGTCCTGTCACAATATGACAATGTCCCTGTATGAGGAGAGACAGAGATACACAGGGAAAGCATGTGCCGATGGAGACCAAGATGCTGATATACCACAGTGCTGCTTCTCCAGATCAGGAGACACCAAGAATCTAAAGAAAACAGAGGTAGCTAGGAAGAGACCAAGAAAGATCCTTACTTGAGGTAGCTCTGTGTTGCCAGCTCCTGGATTTCCAATTTCTATTTCTATAAGGTGACAGAAAAAAATGTTTCTTGTTGTAAGCCCCAGGGTTTTGTTATAGCTGCTTTAGGAAACAAATGGACCAGGCTTTCATGAATTTTTTGGTGGGAAGGAATACCCAGTGATGTCTGGGAATTTCTCCTGGCTCTGCATTCAGGACTCACTCCTGGCAGTGCTCAGGGGACCATATGAGATGCTCGGGCTCGAACCTGTGTCAGTCATGTGCAAGGCAAATGCCTTCCCTTACCTGACCTATCTCTCCAGACTTGGTTTTCACATATTGTAACACATCCACAGGCTCAGATCAAAGTTCTGTGTCAATGGCCATCCCAAGAACTCTGATAATTAAACCAAAATTTTACAGTGAATCTGAGAATCTGGTTTCTATTGCTGAATGTGGAGATTGCCTGAGATGAACTTGAAATTAGGTGAGCCAAGCTGAATTTTAGTGGGGGCATCACTAGGGAAAGTATCTTTCAGTAAAGGAAAATGTCAACGCTTATATACACTTGTAAATTGCTGTGCATACAATCTTCTCAGTATTTTAGGTGTATTTTGGGGGTGAGAGGGGAAATGTACCACTCCTGGCAGTGCTCTGGGGTTCATAACCTGAAGGATTCCCTTTCTTTCCTGGACGAAGTAATAGGAGGACACAGGAGGTTCAATGACTTTTCCAAGACTCCTCACTAATGAAGAACTAAGTGCAATGAAAAACTTGACAGCTTTTGTCATGCAAAGCCAGTCTTAAATTTTGAGGCCAAGATGTCCACTTCAAAGCAGGCCAACTTGAATAAACATACCACCAGCCAGAGAACCAGATAAAAACCAGGCTCCCCCTTCCATGGAGGTACCATTGTTTCATGGGTCATATTTGATTTAGATAACTCACCAGCTGGAATAACTTAAGCTTCTTCCCTTTTCCTCTTTCTTATCTCTCTTCCAAGCTTTAAATTCTCTTATGATTTAAATTTAGTAATAATGAGCTTAGAAGCTTCTAGAAAAATAGAACTCAGCCCCAGGCTCTCCCTGGTGGCTCAAACGTCTCTCTCTCTCTCTCTCTCTCTCTCTCTCTCTCTCTCACACACACACACACACACACACACACACACACACATACGTATGGGCACCTTTTCCCTTTCTCTATTCCTTCATCCCATGACCTCACTGGGGCCCAGATGTGCTGTATAGGTCTTATAAATAATAAAAACACCTAATCTTTTCAGTTTCCTATTATTTCTGCTGAAAGGTATCTGCAATACCCCAAGAATATATCCCATGACAATATTGAAGGAAAATGTTTATGGGGAAGTCACTGGAGCCCAGGGATTTCTAGCCTATTGCTAGGTTCTGATCTCTACAAAATACAGAGTTACCCTGGGAAGAGCCAAGATTATCTAGGGCCCAAAGTCTTAAGCTTGGCTATTAACACAAATAATGCCAAACAGAAAATTTGGTCCCACTAGAAAAGTTGGTTCTCTAGTTCCCTTTCTGTTTTGCCCTGACCTAGGAAGGAAGTGATAGGAGGTGAGCTCTGTGTGGTCAGTTCATGGGAACAAAGGCACCACTGTCCTCTATACACCATCATGCAAGCACCACTCCACATCCATAATGATGCACTGCCACATACATACCTGAGAAACTGGAAAACTCAACAAAATCCTCTCACTTGTCACATCATATAATACCTTCTTTGGCTATTCCTCTGTAGTAGCTCACACTTCCTACTTCCTTTCAAACCTACTTCAAGTGACACGCCTGAGTCTGACCACAAAATATTGATTATTCCTTCCCCATGCTGTTATGTGCTTTGATAGAGACTGAACGTTTAGCTAATTCCATCCCAGATGACAATTAGACTTTGCCTTCCTCCTGATAATGGGGTCTGGGAGTTCAGGGACTATCATCTTTAATCTTCACTAAGTGTCCAGGTCACTTGACACCAGGCAGGCATTTAATAAGGATTGGAAAATGGAAGTGAAAAAATACCCACAATGCACTGTTCGCAAAATGCAAAGATGATAGTGATGAGAGGACATGCTATGTTCAGTTTCAGTGCAGGGTGAGAAAAACATCATTATAACAAGTAATTGGAAGTGTGGGGTCTCAGTAGCATTTCACAGCACCTTTCGCAGCTGTAGCAATGGGTTGGAAGATTAAGAAATGATGTTCGCCTTACTTATCACAAGGTATGCTTCAGCTTGGTAGTTTATATACATTTACTCAATCATTTTGTTCAGGAGGTTGAAAATCTATAAACATAAGAACACCAAGACTTGGATGTAGGTTAAAGATTTAGGTTAAAATTGTAAAGTGTATATTCAATCACAAAATTCAATTAAACCAAAGTCCCACTTCTTCTTAAAACAACCATGGGTCTTTTTTTTTTTGGCCTTTTATTTGTTTGTTTTTTAATTGCTGCTACCCCCTACACATATTGTTCACTAAAAGTTGTATTTTAAAATAGAATTTCCCAAGTTTATTTATCGAAGACAATGTTTATGAGAAACAGCCTCATTCCTGACGCTCCATTCGCTCTCAATGAAACGAACATCTCCAAATGCAACAGTTATGTGAACCTAGGTCGAGAAGTCAACATGACAAATGACCTGGCACCTAAGTTGCGCAGGAGGAAGAGAGCGGCTTGGAACGCCTTCAAGAGCTTCGAAGAAATAGCTAAGAGGACGAAGAACCTCCGGCTCCAGGCACATCTCTTTGATTCCACTGACCTTCCTGCATTAACATACACCTAAGAGACCTGGGCCCTACACAAAGAGGATGAGAACGGTATTTGGGTCTCCCAAAGAGGAATCAGAAGAGCTATGCTTGGAGTTTCACGTTTCACTCAAATGAGAGAAAGAATCTGGAGTTCTGACCTCTGTCAACGATCAAGAACAAGTGACTCTGTCTCATTTGTCAAGGCATCAAAAATCAGATGGGCTGGACACGTAATGAGATTTGAGGATGAACACTGGACTAGAACCGTACTGACTGGATTCTACAGGACGTCAAAAGACCATGTGGCCGCCCACCTACCAGATGGTCAGACTTCTTCATCAAGATCCTGAACTATCAGTTTGAGACTCTTTGTATTCCTAGAATGAACAAACACCATTGGGCTACATTAGCACGCGACAGGGACAAATGGAGACGTTACTGGTGTTCCCTCAAGCAAATCGATGATTAACGGAAAGTCAAATGATCAAGTGATTTATCAAAGCAATACTCTTGGTTCTACTAGTGAAATTCCCAGTCATCACAAAATAACTAATATTGGGAAAGATATTCTTGTTGTTTCAGGCAAAAAAATGTTTATGTGTGTACTTGTGTGCATTTTATTCAGTTTGCATCATCTCATGGTTAAAGCAAAATAATTTCCATGCTTTTATTTTTTTACAGGCAAGGAGAAATGCAGCTATTTCTACCTTCTCCAATCACAGGGTATCTATTATATTGAGGTGGAAACAACACCTCAACTTTTCTGGTCGCATGTCACCCAAACAATAGAATGTAACTATGCTCTCCAATGCTGGTAGCTGTAGAACAATACACAACTTCATTAGTAAAAGTGCAGAAGCCTTGTAAGGATGAGACACCATTTCTTTCTTCACTCTTTGTTCCCTTCCTGTGTTTCTCCCTCTAAGAAAAACAAAGGCACTACTCTTTTGCCCCACAGGCTCAGGCTCCTCCCCAGCATCTGTTTAGGATAGACACTTGAGGCACTTGAGGTAGATACTAAAGAGTAGCCTGAGGACCACATGGTCACAGGTTACGTGCCTCAACCACAACCCCACCTCATAATCTGGCAACATAAAGTTGTTTCCTTAAAGCCACACTTCAATAAACCGTGAAGCATAACTCTCATCAACATTTCAGTCAAATTTTCTTTTGGAGGGCATATGTATTGATGTCCAGAGCATCATTCCTGGCTCTGCGCTCAGGGTTCAGTTCTGGCAGGGCTCAGGTAACCACATAGGGTGCTAAGGATCAAACCTGGATCAGCCACATGTAATCAAATACCTTACCCACTGTTCTACCTCTCTGGCACAAAAGCTTGATTTTTAATAAATGGTTATTTTTTAAAAAAAACACACTGACCCCAAGGTTTCTTGGTCGTTCAAGCAGCCTCTCTCTAAGAAAACAGTGATCTTTTCCTCCCTTAGTCACAGACAGACTTAAAATAAGTGTTTGATTTGAATTGGAGCTGCTAGTTGCTATAAAAATAAAAACAACCAAAATTATCTAGAAATAAAAAACTAAAACAGTAACAACAAAAAAGAAGGACTAGGTAAGAATGCAAGGGTGAATGTTCTACTTTAAAGGAAAGCAAATAATCCATGATCTCAGAGGCCATTCCCTCTGAAGACACACAGATGACCAGGAGACACAGACACGGGGCCCAAAGACACGACCTGGGCAAAGAAAAAGGAAGAATCTATCCAACTGGAAGACTGTGGAAAACTTTCCCACAGGCAAGAGGAAGGCAATTTTCGCAAAGCTAATTATTTAATCCACCCTGATGTGCTCAACTATTCTACCGCATCCTCTCAAAATGAAAATGAGCCCAATTCATTGTGTCAACTGGATGGAAATCTGTCTCTCCATCCCTCCCTCCTATTCTCTGCCAAGTCAGAAAAATGTCAAAAGTGATTTCCTGTCCTCTGGATTGAAGTCACTTTCCTGCAGCACTAATGAGGCACATTGCTTGTCTGTCAACTAGAGCTCTAAGACAGACTTACTGAGGTTCAATCTGGTGAGCCTTTATTGATTACCTATTATGAGGCCTGCAAGAAACCAGACATTTGGGGAGAGAATTTTTTGTTCCTCTGAATGCCAGAGTTTGGCATAAACAGAAGTCAGAAGAAGCATATCTATGTATTAGAGCTCCATTTTCTTATTTATTAAATGGGAAATATGGGTTGTGTCAGCACCTCAAGATCATAAGACACAAATAAAATGAGATCTTTGAGATATAGGCAAGAATGAAGAACACGAGCAGTGTAAAATAGCAGAGGAAAGTTAACCACGGACAGTAGAGCAGACATTTTAAGTACATTGGCAGGCATTCCATACAGTCCCTTTATAATACAGCTGAACTCAGAAACTGGTTTTTTTATTCTATTATCAATTTAAGAAACTGGTCTTTTCCCCCCCTGGACTTTGAAAAAGTAAAATTAAGTGACGATTTTTGAATTTTAAGTTCTACACCCTTATTTTCCTTTTCTGAGGAGAAAAGGTGTGGGTATGACTTAGGTCTAATGATTATGCAAGAATCTTCCATCATTAAGAACAGATCACATGACCCCATATACCCAGTGCAGTGCTGAACACCTCTTAGGATCATTCACATGTGCTATCAAGATATATACGTTCCATTTCAGCACTGAACCAGAGAAAAGTTCATATGGTGGAATATTCTAGTTATATATATACTCACTAGCTTAACACTGTTAATACTGCAATCAGGTATGTGTTCAACGAAGTTTAAAATGAAGTGTGGTAAAACTTTTTCTTTTCAGAAAGTAGACTACATGCCATTAAAAGATTTATTAGTTGTGTTCCTTGTTTTTAAAATGGTGCTAAACTGGTTTCTTTTGCAACACAAAACAAAAAATGTGATGAAAATCTGCACTGTTAGGAGTCTGCTTGATATGCAAGAGAATTTCTCAGATAAGCACGTAGAATCCTCACAAATCCTCACAAATCCTCCTCCACTAGAAAAAGTGGTCAAAAGTTTGTGTAGTTTCTCTAAAACCAAAAGCATAGGGTTCATCCTGAAATTCTTTGAAACAGAGGTTTCCTCCAAAAGACCCACCAGAGTACAGAAGATGCACTGGCACTGGGCAATGGTGGTCATCTGCTCCACAGGGTACTCCCCGAGGCAGAGCTTGCAGGACACCAGTGGGTCGAGGGCCAGGTCCCAGGTGGGCCTGTAGCGCGCTGTGGTCATGGCAGAACAGTCTGAAAAGAGAGAAGCACAAGTGCTCAGATTAGTTGCAGTCTACACCAGAATCAGCAGAACTTCTTTCTCCTGGCTGCAAACAGGGCTCCTGGGAAATGATGGTATAAGGAGGTCTGCTTTCAGAGCGTTTACTTGGGACCTCTGAAAAGCTTTGGCCAGGAGTCCCTGAGTCTGGGGATGAAACCTTTCCCTTTGGATGATAACATCCAAGGCTACCTTCAGCATCAGAAATGACCTTCCCTCTGATTTAGCACTGAGTAAGACACTCCACCAACGAGGCACCTAGTCAGGAGGTCAAAACCTTAGCAACCAGGAAAAAGAAGTTTTGGTTTAATTATCATTCAATGGATCCAAATGCCCTTGGTTCCTGCCATAGGGTCACCTCAGAGAACCTCACTGATGAAGTCTGACACCTCAGTGCCCTCTAAGAAAAAAGCACCTTTTCACAGCTGGCTCCCATCCATCTAACAGTCCAAGTGTTGCCCGATACTTCAGAAAGAGCATCACTGTCTCCTTAACCCTGGCAGATATTCTAGAACATAAGCTTCAGGAAGGCCAGGACCTCTGGCAGGTTTGTCACTTATGTGGGTCAAGTGTATCTTGAAGTGTAACAGACACTTAATAGACATTAATGGAAATGGTCCACCTCCTTCTCCCTCTGCCAAAATATGCTGGCCTCTTCCACTCATGATATGTCCTTCTCTGAGGACATGTGCTTTCCTACTGCTGCATTTATCACTGATTTCACAGCTTGCTACTCAGGGAGCAGAGTAATGAATGGTCTCATAAGCTCATAGCTCAGCATCTGGTCCACCATGGCCTCTTCATAACTGCCTGCTGATATTACTGCATGTGGGGATAAGGATTGCGACCAGAAATCCCTGGCACTTGATTTAAGCCTTCTAACACTGTGTCCGTGTGATGGGAAATTATGAGTTTTATTAGATAGGATGGGCTGGAGCGATAGCACAGCGGGTAGAGCGTTCGCCTTACAAGCGGCCAACATGGCCGACCCGAGTTCTATTCCTCCGCCCCTCTCAGAGAGCCCGGCAAGCTACCGAGAGTATTCGATATGCCAGACACAGTAACAACAAAAGTCTCCAATGGAGACGTTACAATTAGATAGGATACTTAGTTCATCAAACTGGTATTTCCAAAATACAAAATTAAGATTCACTTTAAACTTTCAGGCAAAAATTTTCAGTCACCTGAACTTCCATACTTGCTTTCTAACCAAATCTTAGAACCCCAATTTACTAACATCACACAATTTTTGTGCTATCTAACTCCACTCTCTAAATGAAGGTACAAAATAATTTGGCTAAAAGGAGATGTCTCTATTCCCTGTGACACATGAAGTCATAAAAGGATTTGTGTTGTCTAACTTTACACTTACAGAAGAGGGTTAGATACAATACAACAAATATACAGCAAGGGACACTCCAAACACAACGTACCCATCAAGGACCATAATATATACTATGAAAGGAAGGTCTCAAAGACATGCGGAGACAGGTCCCACTTATCATTGGGTCTTCAGAGTCAATATAAAGACATCCTTAGCCAAACAGAAATCTTAGTAATACAAGTGTGTGTGATTATATACATAAGTGCTCTAGGTACTTGGGGAAGATGAGATTAAACCTAGACAGAATCATCAGCATAGAAGAGCTTAATAGGAGCTGAAGTTTATGTTTTTGGGGCCAGTTACCCTTCACATAGGTGAAACGTTAGTGGCTATCAAGGGAGAGTGGAGAAATAGTCAATTTTTAATAGTCAAGTTTTAAGCGAACAATCTGGTAGAGGCAGATATCGTTCTGCTTTGAGATCAGACAAATATCTTTAATTAGCTCAGTACCGTCAGCTTCAGTTTAATCACAGAGTTGCTACAAGAGGTAAGAGTGATCCCATAAAGGGGTAGGCACACAGGAAATGCAGAGTAAAATCCCTTTAGCTTCTTGCCATAATGTCCCACTTAGCTGTGAGTCTTAGCGACTTGTAAGAATGGCTGATGCTGCTATTAAAGCTCTGCAATTAGGTAGTAAATGCACCATCATTTATGCAAGTTATTCTTAAAGTCATGTAGTTGAGTATGCATTATTAGAAAATTGTCTGTAAATAAATGTACATGTCTGTGTGTATGCACAATAATGTATTTACAGGGCACTCGGGGGGCATGGATTTTGGCTTGATATGTGACTCAGAAAGAAGTAAAAGATGACAGGATTTTGTGACCACACAGACATCATCATCATACCACCGGATAAGCACAAGCTATACAAACGTAAAAGGTAAGGAATGGAGATGGTGAGAAATCAGTGCATAAGCAAAGAAGGAGAGCTGTAGAAGGCCAAGAGAGTACTTGTGCTGGGGATGATCACGAGTATTCAGAGTAAGGCATACAATTTGTGAGGATGAATCTGACTTCTCCCAAGAAGAGTCACTCTGACTGACTTACTACAAAACAAATGTATCCTCTAAGAGTACAAACTCTTTGACACAATCCAAGTACCATTTACATGGGTCGGAGAACCTTGAAGATAATTTAAACAAGTATAATTTGGCCCAAAGCCTTAATGAAGTCGAAACACTTAGATGATTTTGGAGGTCACACAGTTATCTGGGTATGAAGAAGAAGGTACCAGGATAAAAATTTCTCACCTCCTAGTGTTCATCTTCACTTGGAACATGCTACTTTTGAATAGAGTACTCTTCATGCTAGTTATTGTTATTTTAAGTGTTATAGGTGTTTTCTAGATCCTGGGATTATGTGTCATTCATTTCTTTAGATCTCACTATATCTTTTTTACTTTGGTTCTTCACTCACTAAACTTATTCTTATCTTTTCAAGTTTTATCTTTTGTGTGTATGGCAGGGGGAAGGGGATGATTGGGAAATAGAGGGTCATGGCAACCAGTGTTCAGGGGATACTTTCATCTCTGCATCCTGGGATTACTCCCAGCAATGCTTGGGGGATCAAACAGTGGCAAGAAACAGACCAGAAATGGCAGCATGCAAGGCAAGTGCCTAATCCCTATACTCTAGCCTCAAGTAACATCTCTTAAAGTTGTACAAAGTGACAACTGCACTTTGATTAATAATGTTGGCTAGTCTTCCCTGTTCTGCTGAAGCCCCAATATCTGTACCCACAACCCACAGCTTCCACTATGCCAATGGCCCAGGTCCACTGCTTCTTGACTAATCTATGTAGAGAAGTCAAACTGAAAAAACTCCCATGAACTCTGAGGTCTTTTCTGATTTGGTCTGGGGTACTCCTCTCCTCCGCCCATGTATTTCTCGAAGCTGGGACAGCCTCACCAATATCTCAGATCCACCATCATGTAAACCCTTCAACCCAGTTCTAGAGATCTTAAAAGTTTCTGGAACGTGGAGACTCATATGTGGCCACATAACAACTCCAAGTTCCATAATACTGACATCCCACTCACACTAAATTAAATGAAAAAGAAAATAGAAGTCAACTAAGTTCAATAAATCAGAAGGCTCAATTAATAACAAACGGCTTAGTAAACCTCAAAGACTTAATGACTTCATGATGTGATATAACGATTTTCACAAATTTTCTTTACTGTAGCATTTTCAATAGTTCCATTAGCCCTTTAGTTGCAGCAATAATATAAAATAAATTATTTTGTTCTGCTAAGGGAGAAACCTTGGAATAATGGTTGGGAAAATGGGGACATGGTAGAAGGAAGTTTACTTTGGTGGCAGGATTGGTGTTGGGATACTGAATACCCATAATAACTGCAATATGAACAACTTTTCAAACCATAGTGCATGAATAAATAAAAAGAATGTTAGCTAGTACTAAAAGTATCATATTTTTACTAGAATGATTGCAGGCTTGAGATATCACTTAGGAGTTGGGCTTCTCTCTAGTTGGGTTAGTGTTACTAGTGTAGAAGACACCTGTGCACAGAAGGTCTGAGTGCAGACATGGATCAAGAAGACTGTAGATCTGAGGCATAGACGAGGACTCCAGATGACTTGGGCCACCAAAACAACATTATGTGAATAAGGAGTTCCATTCTCTCACCAAGCAAACCTGGGTTTGAACTGCTCTGCTACTTACACAGGTAATTTTTTGGGGGGAAGGCTATTATTTAACCTATATTTTTCAAGAGAAATATTACAATCAATTTAGTCTTTTAGGAAATTCATGCAAATGGCTTTCCCCCAGCTCCCACCCTCTCGCCCCCCTCTCCCCCCGCCCCCCCCCCCCCCCCGGGAAGAATGGTATACCATAACCTCTGGAAATTCCCTGCTTTATTTTCAGCTACACAGTGTGATCTGCTGTGCTGGATAGCACCACAATCTGTGTTTCAAAATGTCAAATTTTGGTGCCATATTGCTTCGACACAGTACTTGGAGCTAGAGCCTGAACCCTACCATTCATCCTGGGTACAGCAGCATCTGGGGACACATTTCTGCTCAGAACCAGTGCTGCTCATCACAGTGCATTGTTCCTTCATAGGCAATTTCCACACTCCCAGCTCATGAGCTCAGTTCCTTTTCCAGCTTGCAGTCTTTTAGAAGACATGAACCTGAGCATAGGTTGCAAAATCTGACATTTGGCACATCTGGTCTTCCTAGACCATAGTTTCCAAGAGAATCTCTAGAAAGTGTGTCCGCCACTGTCCTAGGCACATGTCAACCAAGGCTCCACATGGCTCCACATTGCCTCCCTGCCTCAATAATTACTCTTTAAGCAGATCAAATTCCAATTTCCTGAAACTGTGCTATATTAGTTCCCCTCTACAGTAAAGTCCTATGAAATGTGTGCCAAATCTTGATTTAGATGATGACTGCAAAATATATCTAATACCCTCCCCCCAAGAAAAGAAAAGAAAAGGTACATATGGTACTTTCTGTCAAAGTCCCTTACAGACTTTCCTTACACAGGACAAGCTAAATGTGATTTTGCAAATATTGAGCAGCTGCAAGCTTGAAGCAGGAATTTGCTAAGAGAATGGACAATAACAGCAAAAACAGTCTTTGTTTCTCTAATGTGAATGTCAAGTCATACGGAGCAACAAACTACTTTAAAAACATCTGGTCAATTATAAGTATTATTCAATCTAAGCAATTTGAAATGTTTATAAGGCAAGCAACTTATTAAGCACGGCTGCTGGGGTCATGCAGAGAGCTGTTGGTTGAGACTTAAGTACAGAGGCAGGATGAGAAATAGTTGGCAGAGGAAAGGGCCCATGTGAGGGAGACAGTCAGCTTGTGAACAGAAAGAAAAATGTGGTTATTTGGCCAGAACACTCCCATCCTGGGGTCTTAGACCATGGACTTGTTCAGGGACAGATTTTCCCCCCACTCTCACCCTTAAGAGGTAAGAAAAGGCAACTGTGAATCAGTCATTGGTTACCTTTCACTCTGCATCACTTCCTCCAACAACCTCCTGCTCTCTTCCTAGCCAACATTCTTCCTATGTTTTAGCATTTCCAGTCTCCCACACTTCATGACAAGACTCATCCCTGGTGTTCTGAGAAACTACCTTCAGCTTCTCTGTACCCCTCAGCAACTCTCCTCCCTCAGAGTCTGCTGCAAAGAGTCTTAGCAGTAATTTTCAACATGTGCTTCCCTTCCAAAACAGCAGCAATATTACTTGAGAACTTATAAGATACCTGTGATTGGGCCCAACCCAGACCTACTGAGTCAGAAACTCTGAGGGTTGGAGAGTTGTGACAATCTGCGTTTTCACTAGCCTTAAAGGGAATTTACACTGGCAATGAGGCTGTGAGCCACTGGTCTGTTGCGTCACACTCAACAGCATTCCTGCCAGATTCATCCAATTACAGAACTCTTGTGTGCTATAGCTCCCATATGTATGGACCCTTAAAAATGCCTAAGCCCAAACTGAGCAGCCTGTGTCTGCCATGCACTGGGATAGACTAGAAACAATGCTATTTTAAGTTAGTGCTTTCCCCCAAACAGTACTACTGTGATACTGAAGATCTGAGAAGCACTGAATAAAACAGACTTATACAGATTTAATTATCTTTAACCAGTGAACTTCTCTGGGTTTTGATATGTTAATGAGCACAGTGAAAATCCAGGAAGTGTATCAGGTAAGGTAGGACTGTTCCACAGAGCTCTGGAAGCAGAACCAAAGTCCACTAAGGTTCTCAAAGAAAAAAAGGACAAAGGAAGTTTTCTTAGTCATGTCAGTGTAATAGGATTCCCCATGTTCATATTTTGCAGTAATGCAAGGAACAGATGACACACTCAACTAAAATGGGCCAGGGACCAGAGGAAACCCCCCTGGCTTGACACACTGCCGTTTAGCACAAGAACTGTGTCTCCTGGACTCTACGAAGCAGCCATGCTCACGTCAGTGGAGGTTGGTCTGAGCTTGTGCCTTTTGGATTCACCTGAACAGAAGCTCATTCATTTGGCATGTCTGGAGCCTAGCACGGATCAGCGTAACTGGATGCTGAAATGCACAGGGTGGGATGGGAGGCAGTGAATGTCTCGGAGGAGCCACTTCCTTCACAGAACAGCCAGCCCCCTCAGCTCCCTCCATCCCATTAAAGGGCCCTGAGTCTGCACTTCCTGTGCCAAAAAAAAGTCTGTGCTGGTGAGAGAGGCCAACAGAGCAAGGCTCCCTGCAGCACGCCCCCAGGGTTCCTGCCACTGCTGGGGTGTGATGAAAGAGAACCCATGTGGATAGAACAGAAATCCTTCTGAAAACGGCCTGAGAGGAATTTCCAACAGGCCAAGGGGTATGACCTTGAGACTCTTGCTTCTGGTCCACCTGCGGACTTGCCACAGGAAACTGCCTCTCTCACGGGTTGCTCCACGAGGAAACTGGCACGCGTGCTGAGAGCTCACCCTTTCATTTCTGAGACTGAGACAGTTGGAGCAAGCCTTTCCCAGAGCGCTGATAAAATAATCCGCATGCAAGCTTAAAATATCTCAGTAGCTTCCACATTGCAGTCTGCTTCCCACAGGCTACCCAGACAAGCCTCGCTTTCTGACCTCTGTCCAGGAATGAAAAGCAGAGGAAGATACAAAGGGCCTATTATTTCAACTTCAATTTACCCACATAAAGATTATAGTTCTGCTACCAACAAATGACGCTTCAAAATCGAACCATAAAGTCATTACTTTTTAAGGCTGAAGGGACCTTTGGATCATCTGTTCTTTTAGAGATGGTTTCCCCTATGGAGCTGTTGAGTTGTTTAGAAATTTGCTGGGTGGGAACAGAGCAATCCCTGTTACACCCCATCTCCACTTCCTTCTATCTGATAATGAATTACCCTTAACGTCTTATTGCTCAATCTTATCAGTGCCAGAGTTATTGTCCCCTTTTCTCTCCAAATAAGAAAGCAAAGAGAAAGGAGCCAGCAGCCTATGTTGACTGCCCCAGTTGCCTGCTCTAAATTGATCTTAATCAAGCTCTGCCTAACAAAGAACTCTCTGTGGGGTGCATAAGATTGTTCAATGCTGTCATCAGGGTATTTTCTGCTCCTTTAAGTCAGTACTGTTGGATGCCAAGGGTGGTTTGGGCATGCCTTTGGTCAACTCAGATGGCCTGGGGGTTGTGGGGACCTATAGGGGAAGGCACAATGGCTGTTTCCTTCAAGACACCAAACAGAAATCTTGTTGCTAGGCCAACAGCCTGGGAAAACCCAGGGTTTGGCCCTTGTCAATCCTTGAACTAATAGAAGAGACTTAAAAGAGTAGGGAACAGAGGGCCGGATGGAGATGGGCCTAGGAATATGAGAGACTTTGTTCTGGCCATTCTCTGACCACAGATCTTCTTAGACCAATGGTCTCATCTGTAAATGTGGCTGGGAGAATTGACCTCCAGGATTCCTCTGAGCCTAAGAAATTCTCCCTTTCTGAGGAGGCCCAAATATCTCCACAGGAAATAGTCTCACTTTCTTCCAGGTGGCAGAAAATAGATCTCAGAGCAAGGTGTGGAGAGAGAACAATAATGCTTTCAGATATACAACCCTGTTACTATAGATTCCACTCAGTACACAGGATACACTTGCAGCTATGGGTAATGCTGTAACCGCAACATTGACTAAGCATGCATTACCCTCCTTCCCTAAGAATGCTCCTGCCTTTCCCCCTCAAGAAATTCATCCTCATCTCAGTCCTATGGTTAAACACGCCTCGCCTTTCCCTCTTTCATGAGCAATTACTGAGTATCTAGTCTAGGTTTTTTCAGTGCTCTAAAGTACTCTAGAGGCAAGGTTACAAAAGCCAACACATTCAAAGTGGTGTATGTTGACAATGAAAATCTTTTACCCCACTGGTGAGAGTACCTGCTTCTAAATATTTTATCATGAAAGAAAAAGGATCAAGTAAACAATATAAAATGACAGGGAAGATGTTCACGGAAATTGAAAGCTGAAAGGAATCACCTTTCCTTACGACAACATTAAGTCTGTGCTTCTCATTTCAGGCAGAAAACTTGACATTAAAAACACATAGAGCAGACTTCATATTGCACTAATATCCCACGGTCTAAATTTCTTTATCATATATTGGGGTTTCATAATTGCTTGCCAAGTGTTCACTAGGACAAAACAATAGAGGAACAAGGTATACCACAGACAGGGTCAAAAGGCTGATGCAGAGCACTGTGGAATAATGAGAGCTGATTTTAGATTACAAAATATCCCAGGGATTCCCTAAGTCAAAACTCATCACATAACATAGGGGTTCAATAGGGGGTTGAAATAACAGGGAGACATACAGGGTCCCAGTATCAGGTACCAGGGATGCCTTCATGGGGCCATTCTGGATTCTCAGGAGCAAGAAATAGGTGTCTTGGAGCACTTTTCCTCCTGGCATTGTTCTAGCTACTGGAAACCTTAACAGTGATCAGAGTCCACACAGATGCCTAGAATTCCCTGCACCAAGAGTTCAAAACTTGTCAGAAAGCAGAAAATCAGTAAGATAACCAATAAGCACCACAATCTAGATTTACTTTTTTTTTTTAAGTCACTCTGATGTGCTGGTAATTTTGGTATGAGTGTGAAAGATAGTGGTTAAGGATAACCCCATAAGTTTTCAAATAAGCAAACAGAAAGACTGGTGGTCAAAGGACAGATACAAAATAATGTCCAGAGTAGGAGAAATCTAGGCCCACATCAATTGTTTCTCCATCATTTTCCCCTTAACTCTGGGAAAATCAATGAGATCACCACCACCAACCCCACAATGGCCAATGTAGTAGAACAGACAGTACAGCACTATCTGTTGATAGTGAGCTTACAAAATATCAGCAGATAGTGCTATACTTGAGAGCAAAGACTGTACTAGATCTTCTTTAAGCTAAGAGTGGTTTTGACATTTTGAAAAGTCATACAATATAAAAACTGAAAGAAATGTAGACTAGAAAACACTAGAATACATGCTATTTGGCCCTCCCAAACATTGCTAACTTTTGGTTTATTACACTCATAATTCCATGCATAAGAGCAAAAGAGAGTCCCTCAGTGAGACTCACCAAGCATCGGGAACATCCTTCTGGAATACGTCGTGTCAATACCAAGGCAAGGATTTCAACTACTCCAACTTGAATAGGTCTATTAACAATGTGCATAGTCTTGAGCTGCAGCCCTCCACAACCTTCTGTATTTAGGAGGGCAACGGCTATAGATGTGGATACCTCTCTGTACCCCATTCAAGTGATCAATATGACAGTGGCATTTTTAAGTTATCTTCCTTGGCACAGAACTCATTGACAGCACAAACATTTTTTTAAACTTGGTTTTGGGGTCACACCTGATAATTTTCAGGCTTTACTCCTGGTGCTACTGCTTGGGGCAAAATCACTCCTGGTAGAACACGGAGGACCATGCATGGTGCTGGATTTTGAAACCTGTAAGTCATATGCAAAGCAAGCACACTACCTTGCTGTACTATCGCACTGGCTTGACACAGAGGATCTTAAGGATTTGTTCTAGACAGCTATCAGTAACACCCGTATTGCTCTAGGGGAACTTTGTTATGAGAAGCTAAAAGGAAGCTTTTAATTCCCCTTCTGCTATTAGAAACATGCAAGAAGCTCATATAAACCCTGAATAGGAAGAACTGCAATCCTCCTGGAAGTGTGAGCCACAGTCAGCCATGTCTTTAAATCTGGAAGCAGTAACATCTTATCTTGGCTAATATAGGCAGGTATGAGATGGTAATTCCAATGGGAAGAATTGCAGTGACTTTCACTGACCTGGAAACTCTTTAGTGGCTATTATCGTTCCTTCACATTTTCCTTCGTACATTTGGGTATCATCACAGTGACTTTTAATCCCTGGTAAGTCATCACCATGATGCAAAAATCTATGAATTACATGCCCCTGCCTGCATTCTCACTGTAATAATGGCATGAGAACTAGGAAGAAGACCCAATTTTTAGAAAATAAGTAAAATGAACCTAAAGAAGCTCATCTTAATGGTAAGGTAATTATAACTATCATATAACTAATCTATATATTTTCCAAAGCACAATGGCCTATTGTCTTTAGGTGCTTTTGATCTGAACACGAAGTATAGTACTCTTGACTACAAGAACCCCATAACCCCCAGCAAAACCCTGTACTTATCATTTCCTACAACAGCTGCCTAGCATATGCTGTCTTCACTTCTTTACTTACTTCTAGTTTTCTTCCTCAACAGGATTGAAAGTCCCATTAGACTTATTACCTAACAGTTAAAAAGCCCAGTAAGAGGAGGGAAATGTTATACTGAGTTTCTTCCTTTTGCTTTTCACTAAGTTCACTAAGTAGAAAAGAAAAAAATAGTAGCTTCAGTGGGTGAATGCCTGTTTCACTGAGGTCACTGTCACTGTCACTGTCCTCCCGTTGTTCATCGATTTGCTCGAGTGGACCCAGTAATGTCTCCATTGGAGGAGACTTTGTTGTTACTGTGTTTGGCATATCGGATACATCATGGGTAGCTTGCCAGGCTCTGCTGTGCAGGCAAGATACTCTCGGTAGTTTGCCGGGCTCTCCGAGAAGGGGGGAGGAATCAAACTCAGGTCGGCCATGTTGGCTGCATGCAAGGCAAACGCCCTACGACTGTGCTTGAGGTCAAGAAGATAATTTCTTTCTACAACAACCAAGAAGCCAATCAAGTGCACCCACCTCCTCTGGCCACTAGTAAAAGATAGGGATCATCTGCTTATTTTCTGTTCAAATATTGCTGATTAGTATCTTGTGTCACTCATTGATCAGTGACAATGTTTCCTGACATCAGCGTTCCACTTTCTATATAGCCTTTAATCAATCAACACTAGTGAAGAGTGAGCTCAATTATCTTCCTTTAACAGATGGAGCACTGAGATCAAAGAAGAAACAGCAATTTTCCTAAAGTCTCCAAGTACATAAGTGTCAAATCCACGATTCTAATCCTACTCAGGAATTCTGAAACCCAGGATTTCTGCCTGTTCCACATAACCCCAATACACCAGATCTACCAGGGCTCACACCCCAACACTGCCCAGACACACACTGCTCAGATCACCACAGTTCAGACCACTGATGGGGCGGCGGAAGTCTCCTGAGCTGTTGGGAGATTTCCTTTAACCACACCAAGTCACCTCTATAGTCATCTACTGCCTATAAAAGGGTGAGTGCTCAACAGACTGTTCAACACTTAAAATATAAGACTCATCACTAAAAAACCAAAAGCAAAGCAAAACAGCAACAAGAACAGCAGTAAACCACTGAGATTTTTCCATTCTTCATATGGAAGAAAAATATCTTCCAATATTAAAGAGGCATTTTGGGCTTAATGGTGATAATGATAGACCATTTAGCAAGTTAAGACACAGAAATCACTCCAGCGCACAGCTTTCCCAATGAGATGATGAATCATAACCACACAGAAGGCACCTCTGCCTACCCGTATGGCCAGTGCCAGAGAGTGAATGTTCTAATAATAAGGGGGAAAAGCAGTAACTGATCTGAGCTACCCTCCCGTAGAGGCAGTTCTCATTATGTGCTTGGATAGTACTGAAGATCACAGGTGAATGGACATGGCCAAGACTCGGTCTAACAGGGGTGATTCTCTGAAGTACCATTTGACCCAATCTCAAGAAAGTCCCTTAACGCCTTGTGCCAGATGCCCAGTCTCAGCAATCCCACTCATTCTTCTGGTATGCACTGCTAATTCAGCAGAGCCTCCGGAAGGAAACATAGCCTCCCTTTCTACTGATCCTGGCTGACAACCCAATTGTTAAAAAAAAGAAAAGAAAAAAGAAAAACACCTTACTACATGAAACAGAGCAAAGTCATATCAGAATGGAGTGAGTGACTGTGAAGATGCCACCACCCCCTCATGTCACCACCACCCAGAACCTCTCGCTATTATCTTTTATCTCAATGATATTTAGTGCTCTGTATGAGATATAGTTATAAAATAAATGGTCAGACTCACTCAAAATTAGTTCTGACATGGTGCAGGGATCCTTCTCTGGTGAATAAGGAGCTCTGATGAAGTGTTCTCGAAGAAAGAAAGGGCCAACATGCAGGCTGGGTGTCTAACTTGAAAATCAGCTCATTAGTCTCCTGCACACCAAACACTGTTCCAGCCCACCCCTGAGGGGATTTAGCATAATCAAATAAACTGATGCAACCTTTCCTGAAGGGAAGGAGCTACCAACTTCCAACTATTCCCAAGAAAACACCCTCAACCATTTTCCAAGGCAAGAAGCAATCCTGCTGGGAATACTCAGAATAATGCAAGTCTAGAAAGCAAATGCATTTCCAGTATGAAGTAAAACTTGGGATTTTACTCATAGGACTGAGCAGTGTCCCAGTGAGTAGAGCCTGAGGTCATGGGGAACAGATGTACAGCAGCTTCTGAAGCCTGTTTCCTGGAAGGATGAAGTTGTTGACTTGATAATGGGTCTAACGGGACTGTGTTCTCTTAAGGACATTAAAGTACTCTGTGGTCACTTGAGGATCATTAATTTGGAATTACAGCACCAAAAATAATATAACCTGTTACGTCCAACCCATGTTTACCAGATTCAGACTTCTGACAGGCTGTTGGCCATTACTAGGACACTTTAAGAGCTTTTTTTTCCCTCCAGAAAGAAGCAGAAACCTGTTTCCTGGCTGAAAAGCACAGGCATCCTCCCCTGCTGTTCTCCAGGTTTCCTTTCTCTATGTACCTTTTGCTCACCCCTCTGTGCAAGGAAGATGATTGGTGGGTGCTAGGTTTCCCAGCCAGTGGTGTATCTGCAAAGACTCTATTTCATCAGGTTTCTCCTCTTCTAAAACTTCCCAGTGACTCCCCAGTGATGCTTATTAAACACACAGGTCTCAATTCACTCACCTAGCACCTTTTGTCAAATCTTACCTCCTCAGCATTTCTACTGTCTATTGTTTAACTTACTATCTGGCTTGTTCTCTGACTCCCTTTTCAGAAGGTTCTGTCCATAAAGGTACTGTTCACTTGCTTTCCTCACTCTTGTGTCCAACTTAAAATAGCATATACAGGAAGGAAGTGTTACAAAGAAATCGGTATGCAAAATTAAAATAACAAAATTAAGTAACTCTCCAAATACCATGACCGGGAAGAGGCCAAAGTGGCTCTGTTTAAAAGATAGCTAACCTCTTCCAGGGCCAGAGCATCAGTACAGTGTGTAGGGGTTTTGCCTTGACAGTGACTGACCAGGGTTCAATCTCTGGCACCTCATTTGCTTGGAAGACCCCCACTTCTAGAGTTCTTCCAAGCCCTACCAGATGTGATCCCTGAATGCAGAGCCAAGAGTAAGATCTGAACACCTCTGGGTGTGGCCAAATTAATACATAAATAGATAAATACAAGATGACCTCCTCCATTATACTAAACGCTTTCAAATAATAGAATTTTTGGCACCTGAAAATCCAACTCTCTGGTGAAATGTTCTACATCATACCTGGTATAACGTGCTATATATATGAGTAGTAAGAGTCTCAATCTCTAGTAGCAATTAGTTGTGATTTTCTTTGCAAGGAAATTAAAATGCTCACTTTTGCCAGTATCTTTTTGTGACCATCCAAAAAAACCATATCCTTGTGTGTATGCCAATAATAATGATCTTGCTCTCTCGCACGGACGTCTGATTCCAAGCCCACATCTGCCTGTAGCCAATCTATGATCTTGATACATCTCAGAGCTCTGTATCCGTGCGCTAGCTTACACATAGGACTGATAGGACCCTTTCCAACTGAACATTTTGAACAATAATTTGGTTACTTTATTGTAAAACTAATAATAAATTTAATATTATAATAGATACATAATAAATACAAACCATGGTGGAGCACTTTGGGGAGACAAAGAGCAGTATTTATCAAGGATCTTAAAAATGTTTAAATCCTTTGATAAAGCAATCCCATTTCTAAAAATTCATCTATTTAGAATGAAATATAAAATGTGCATGATGTTATGTCTACGATATCAAAAAGCTGCAATATCATAAATGTAACATTTTAAAAAGAGGAGCCAGAGTGATAGCAAAGCAGGTATGGAAGTTTGTCTTGCACATGGATGATCTGGGTTTGATTCCCGGCATCCATTTGGTTCCCTGAGCACCACCAGAAGTGATTCCTAAGTGCAGAGACAGCAGTAAACTCTGAGCAGTGCCAGGTGCGGCTCAAAAACATAAAGAAATAAATAAAAAAATAAAGACAGAAACACAGATTATAGAAACAGAAAAAGCATAAGAATAGAAAAGCGTGGGCCACAGAATGACACTTTGTAGTATTAAACAATGGCTTTATAACGTGATTCTTGTGGGCGGAAAGTAAGCATAAAAGTTATATGCTAGTTATACAGCCATGACATAGAAAGAGAAAAGAATTACACTGACACATGTAAAGTAACTGATTAGAACAGGGGGAAATAATTTTCCTTCCTACAATATTCATACATATATTACAGAAGAAAAATTATATATATATATGTCCCGTCTACTTGAAAAACTAAACAAAACAAGGAAAATTAAAATATTAAGATTAAAATTTCAAAATTTATCCCAAACACTCTCCAGAATACTGTGGAAATTGAAAAAATGAAACCAAAATAGTATAAAATGAAAAAAAAAACCAAGAACTGGAGGATGAGAAAGCCTACACATTAAATACATCGATAGAACTGGAGAGGAAGCTTAAAGTTTTGAGCACCTGTTTTGCATAAGGGAGACCCTTTTTTATTTTTCAGCATTACATTTAGTCCCCTGAGCAATATCAGAAGTGGCTCCTAGACACTTAATCCACCTCTAAGCACTTCCAGGTATCGCCTCAAAACCAATAACAGTAATTGCAATTTTAAAAATAGACCTGCAAAATGAATTAAACAAGCAAACCAAAAAAAAAAAAAAACAGAGAGTACAGCACAACAAAGAATAAGCCATATTCAAAATAGTTTAATTTTTATGTATAACTAGGTTTACTTGTATTTGCATAAAGACACTCTGGACGAATATCCAGGATCCAAATTAAAATTGCCCTAACAAGGTATAGAAAGCCAAATGATTAAGGACAAAGTACAGTGGTAAACAGAATGTATCAACATTTACCTTTAAATAAACTTGGTTGTAAACCTTTTAGATAATCCTGATTCAAAAACAAAGTATTTTATCATCTATTTATTTTTATTTATTTATTTGAATTGCAGGCAAACCTGAAGATGCTTAGGGCTTACTCCTGACTCCGTGCTCTTGGCAGTGATTTGGGAACCAGTGGGAATAAAACCTGGGTCAGTTCTGTGCAAGGTAAGTGCCCTGTTCACTGTCCCATCTATCCGGTCTCAAAATTGTACAGATTTTAATACAATTAAATATCATTATTATCACAATTTAGAACAAACAGAGGATTTGTTTTCTGATCTTGATTTAATCATGAGAACGTGCCTATTCATTCTATTCATATTCCTGATTAGCTGCAGTTGTATCGTGGAGGTATGTTTCAACATTGCTTGACTTAAGAAAAACGTTCCAAATGATATTGTAATAGTATTTTTCTTCACTGAGCTGACTCAGAGTTCCAGAAACGTCAATGTCTATCTACTTTCCCACACATATCTTTTGAATTTAAACTCTGACATTTATTTTATTGTCAGAAAGTTTCAACCTCTCATCAGGGTCTTGTCAGCGTGAAGATTTTAGGCAAGTGCCCACCACTGACTCTGAGAGCAAAGCTTTCGGTGCCTATCTTTAGAGAAAGCTTTTATGTTTCACACAAGAAAATAAAACCAGCAAAGCAATACCAATTAAAATGACTATTAGGAAATCTGAACAGGCATCAAGTAATGAGAACTTAAGAGATACAGAAATCACTAGCCCACCTTCCAGCAGCCGGGTGAGGAAGGCTCCATCCCCCTTGTATTATATAAAGATTCTCAGGCACAGAAAGGCAGAGTATGTGGTTGGAGTTCACGCCATGCTAAGAGATGGAGACAGCATGAATCTGCAGTCTGGATCCAGTCCCATGTTCTTTAACCACAATGTTATAGTCAGCTTTTTCCCCCTAGAATAAAATTAGACTCCCCTGCACACTGCCGTCATAAAGGAGCTATAATCTTAATAATGTGCAGAACGGTCCTTCCCTGCTCATCTTGCTTCCTATGAATTATTGTTCAATTATAGTACTCTTGGTGAACAGGGATATGCAAGCTTCACCATCCTATTTACAGATGATGAACTGACAAGGAGCTGATAAATGAGTCATCTTCCACTATTAATGGCACACAAACATGGGTTAAAATCTATAAATCTCACCCAGTCTTCCTTCCCCCGGGGGACATCGATGTGTCCTCCTAAACCTCAGAAATGATAGAGCAGAGAGTGACAAATCCATGAAGTTCAAACTATTTTAAGCTTTGTGTGCTATAGAGTCTCCATGCTTGATGGAGCTCCAAAGCTGCCAGACATACCAGGTAAACCCCTGGGTGAGGTACCAGAGATACTATAGGCAGTCATGACATGGATCCTTCTGGAAAGCCTGATGTGGGTCCACCAGGTGAATTTTTTCCCTTCCCTAAAAATGATAAAATACTGTAACTCAGGTATTTTCCTAAGATGTCATTTCTACTTCAAATGCTTGAGTAGGTCATGAAGACATGTCACAAGCTGATTCTCAGTATATGGTATCCTCCTGTACAGCGATATGTTCTCATGTTTAGGACAGGCACCTAGGGAGTAACAAGTGAAGGAAAGAACCTTCTAGAACATATGTTCCATGGCTAATTTCAAAAAGAAGTTCTGGGTCTTTCTACCCAACGTATTCTCCACCTCTTGGCTGGCACTGTGTCACTCTGCTTCTTCTCCACCTACTGACTCTGTATTCATTCTTAAGATCTAAATCCATGGAAACATCTCAAACCATCACAGCAGAAGGCCTGGGTACCCTTCCTTAAATTCCCACTGCTCTGCATCCATAGTAGATCTACCAGAACTGAGATTCACACAGAACTTCTTACCTCCACATTAAGTTTATAAGTTGCCCAAGGTAACAACCAGGTCATCATCCCTCATGCTCCTGACCCTAAGGTAACAGTTATTCTTGGAGCTGATGGCACTCTGATGGTCTTCCCAGGACAATCTAGATAGGAGCAGCTTAGAAAGTACAATAAAAAAGAGCCAACTGAATTGTGGCTAAACACAATTGTAGGATAAGACTTCATATCTTTTTCTCCAGGGAACTTAGACCATGTGAACCTAATATTTTCTTTCATTGGAAATAAAGCCTCCTCAAGACCAGCTCTGGAAAATCACTTAAATCACCTAAAAATAGCTCACTGCTCCTATGGCAGTAATGTAAGATGCTTCATTTCGTCCTCTCATCAAGTTGTGGAGGTAACACTATCATCCTTTGTTTTGTTGAGGAGAAAGGGAGGCACAGATTTTTCCACACCTAGTCCAACATTAAAAATTAGGATCCAGTTTCAAAGCAAACTAATATGATTTCATAATCCTCCTCTTTCAACCATAAGTCTAAAGCACCATAGTCTTCACTGGTGATGGTATCTGCTGTTTTTCTGAATATTCTCACCCAGAGGGAGAAGACGGGAACTTTCCAGGAGGTGAGTTGGAGAACTGACCTGACTAGCTCTCACTTGCCCTTCACTGCTCTGCCAGCTCCAAACATCTATTAGATATATTCCTCTGAGAATTTGGGGAATATTTCCAGTCCAGGGAATACAACCAGACTTGGAAGCTCATTCATGTAGGAGCACTCTTCCATTCTCTTTCCAAGGAAGAGCAGTCAGCCCTCAGACAAAAACCACCTGGGATCATTTCTGTTCAGCCCAACTCACTTGAAATAGTTTTCTGGAAGTGGAAAAGAAGTTTAAAACATGAAGACAAGTGCAGTTTAAAAGAAATAGAACATCAGGAGTTATATAATATCCATTTTGGTGGTTGGGGAGAGTTGTCTCCAGAGTTTGGCAAATGAATAGACCAATATGGGGAATTCAGACTGTCATTCAGTCTTGCTGTTGAATTACCATTGAAAGGAGTTTGTGCCCATGAGTCAGGCTTGGGAGGAAGAGGAAGAGGAAGAGGGGGACCATTTCCTTAAAAGAGAATCCACCACTACATTGTGTGATTGCTTGGTTTTCTAGGAACTCTGTGTGTGTGTGTGTGTGTGTGTGTGTGTGTGTGTGTGTGTGTGTGTGTGTAGGAGTGGGTTGAAGGTAGCTCAGATGGATTAGCCTGAAGTGTTGCTACACATATAAGGTAGTGGGCAGTGTTTGGGCCCTAAAGGGACAATCCCTCGGAGAGGGAGGGGGCTGTGCAAAAAAAAATGACGCTCCTCCATAAGCCACTGCTCATGCTGTAATCATCCATATTTGAAAACCAGTAAGAAAAGACCAGAAAAAATATAAAGTCTAGAGGCTGGAGCAATAGCACAGCAGGCAGGGCGTTTGCCTTGCACATGGCCGATCCGGGTTTGATTCCCAGCATCCCATATGGTCCCCTGAGCACCACCAGGAGTAATTCCTGAGTACATGAGCCAGGAGTAACCCCTATGCATTGCCGGGTGTAATGAAAGAAAGAAAGAAAGAAAGAAAGAAAGAAAGAAAGAAAGTCTAAGAGAATCAAAACAGAAGTCAAGAAACATATATTCCATTAACCTAGAATAGAGAAACATCCAAGGACTTATTCAATGAGTTACAGGGTTAAGGAATGGACAATAAAAAAAGATCACAGTGAGAGGGGATTCTGGGGCTCATTGTCTCGTTCATGCTCCCCTTGGACAAGTGACTTCGAAGGGCATAGAGGTGAGTGACAGATGGAACTGAAGAACAAGACCCCTAATATTCATATCCACTGGGATCCCAGACTCTCTGCATTTAGGAAAACTGCTGCCCGACTGGGGAGGAGGTATTACACATACCTGAAACCAGACACAGAAGGCATGAAGTCTGCAAAAGAGTAAGGGCTAAGGGAAACATAACAGCTATCCTTAAACAGTATCTTAATTTGGTCAGACCCCACTTAAGAATTCAGTTTATCAGTCTCCACCATCATATCACAGAGGTAGCTCCATATTTTAATTTTGCAATAGTACTGATCTTTCTGACACCTAGACCACACACATTTGAGATTACCATAAATACCAGACATGCCAGTGGGTGCTCCCCCCCAACCACCACCACCAATCACCATACCTACCATCCAGGACTCACTCTGCCAAAGAAATTGGCCAAGTCCAGAAAGCTGACTCCTGGAGGGACCTCCATGAGGTCATGGTTCCCAGACTCCTGGAGGTGGAAGGAAACAAGGGAACACTGCCCGCTGCCCAGCCCTTCTAGTGGTCACCTAAGGCCCATTGGAGCCTCTGATTCAAAGAACACACAGGAACTGGGAGCCAGTATTTATTAACAATAAGGGTGGAATGGGGAGAAAGTACAGGGGTTTAGCCCAAGTTCAGTCCTTTGCAAATGCATGCTCCTCCCGTAGAGTCATATGGTGGGCTTGGACACCCCTGAGCACTGCTGGGCTGTCCTGAAAGTCCTTGGCTCTGCAGAGCATGAGCAATGACCAAATGGCCCAGCTGACGGAGACTTCTTACTTTTTATTTTTTATTTTTTGCTCTTTGGGTCACACTCGGCAATGTACAGGGGTTACCTCGTGGCTTTGCACTCAGGAATTACTCCTGGCAGTGCTCAGGGGACCATATGGGATGCTGGGCATCAAACCTGGGTCAGCCGTGTGCAAGGCAAATGCCCTACCCACTGTGCTATTGTTCCAGTTTCCTACTGAGACTTCTTGGGAGTAACCCCTGGGACTCCTGAAGAACTCTCGAAAGTCTCCCTGAACAAAATCCACAAAGGAGAATGAAATAGCCAACAGTATGTCTGTTTTTCTACACATGTGAAATTTTTCACAATGTGCTTCTGAAATAATAAAATGAAGGGAGGGGAATGTGAAAAAAAGTGTTTAGTAGACTAAGGCAACTGACGTGTTACTTTTAGTGTACAAAATTCACATTTTCAAGAGTTTTTGTTCTCTTTTAGTTTGTTTTACAGTGCTATTGTGCACCAAATATTGTTCAGACCATTCTTTGGGCCAATCCATTCAGCTTAAATTTTTCTTTTACTTTAGATTTCACTGAGTTCCATGATTCAATTTGGGAGAGGGAAAGAAAACAAGCCTCCCTTGTTCGTGCCCAGGTGGGCCATGCAACGTTAGAGAGAAAAATTCTAATCTTGTGCATGCAGAGCACAAATTAAAGTTCTATGTTGTTCAAAACTGAAAAAAAGACAAGGGCATAAGAGGAAGGATGAAGAACATGGTGCAGCTGAAAAGTCAGCACAGAAGTAAAGGAGTCTTGCAGAGAGGAGCTTGCCCCATCTCCCGGACCTGTAGTTAAGAGTTTAAGAACACAGAGGTGATGCACAGAAGACAGTTCGTATTCTAGTGGAGAAGCATCCAATGCCATCACTGAGGCAATCTCTATAAACTAGATCCTGATGCTTACACCAGTTTGCTATTAGTTCCTCCATATAAAGCACCACCACTGGGAAGCTACAACTGGTTTTGTGTATTTGCTTGTGGCCTGGCACACCCAGTGGTGGTTCTGTGTTCAGGGACTCCTCCTGAGAAGATGCAGTGGCAGGAATGGAACTCCTGCCTCCCCAATGTAAAACATGTGCTCCAGTCCCTTGAGCTCTCCCTTGTGCAACAAGAACTTATTCTCTATAGTTCTAGAGCTGGAATCCTACACCAAGGGCTCCCATGGCTGATTCTTCTTGAGGCCCAGAGCAGGGATTATTCCAGGCTTCACTCTCCTGGTTATTGTCAACTGCCTTTTCCCTGTGTCTTCCCATCATGATCTCTTATGTGTCTCTGTCTCCAAATGTCCCCTTGATCACAAGACTCTCTGATACTGAGCACAATCCCAATGACCCAACTTTAGCTTGATTCCGTTTCCCCACATTTCTGAGGTGCCAGAATCGGGATCCCAATATATGAAACACGGGGGAGAGAGTTCAGCCCAAATATCTTATCTTCTGAGTATTATAGAGAGGATTGATATATTCATAGGCATCTCCTGTTACAAGCCTGCTCCCAGGAATGATGGATACAATCAGGTTCAGCACAAGGTTCCTGCTGAGGGGCTGTCCCCAGAGGCAGTGGTTCCTGACTGGAATGACCTGGGAGAGACCCCCAGGACACCATACCCCAGCACAGCTTAAGGACACCAGACCCCAGCATAGCTTAAGCCTGAGACCTCATTTGACCGACAAAAGTATGCCAAGTTCTGCCAGCCTCACACCTTCACCTTGGAGGGAGTGAAGGAAGGTTGGAATGTTCCAGAAAAGCAGTGCCAAGGAAACAGCAGAGCAGACTCTATCCATCCGGATGTTTGAGGACAACTACAGCAAGAATGCCAACAGCCCCACCAGATGTCAAGTGGCTCCTCTGTCTTGAAGGAAAGTATGTTTTCCTAGACACTGTGTCTACATTGATTTGTAAAATACAAATTTATAGGTAATTCTGAGGGCTGTTTTGTGTGGTTGGAGGAAATGATCATTTTCTCCAGTGTGTTTGTTCCTTGAGACAAGTACAGACTGACCTGGTGATGGAGTGTTGGGACTGCCACACCAGAAGCTTCTGGTAAGTATGGGCTTATTTCTGCCACAAGGACATAGTCCAATTACTGGAGACGTTGTCTATGTTCCCCAAATAAATCACTGGTTTGCTCCCACTAAGAAGACGGACAGCAATGGGCTGAACTGGAAATGCTAACCCGGAGTTTGTTCTGGCCTTCATTCTGACCTGGCTGCTTCTGTGCCCTAAATGTTCGCCGTCCTCCTCCTCCAACCAACATAAAATAAAAACGGACTCTGCCAACATATTTTAAGTTGTGAGTCATGATGAACAGGATTCACGTTCTCTATTTTCCCATGCAGCTAAGGAAAGGAAGGAGGTTTGAACATCTATCTCCTCCAGCCTTCTCAAACGAGACCCAGAGAGGAGATGAAGGAATAGACTTGGGGTTGGCAAGAATGGATGCCAACTGCAGCCCTGTGCTCCTTACCTAGCCTGTCCTGTCCTTGCTCTGATCTGCCTCAGTCAAGGGCAGCCTTCATGAGAAAATTCACTCTGTTCCATGAGAGAACTGAAAAGCCCTAGGGAATAGTAAGTGCAAGACAGGTACTTTATTTGAAAGCTACTAGCAGGCACTGAATTAAGACTCCTCCCAAGAGGGAATAGTTTCCACTTACTCCGCAGCAAACTGCAGAGAGTGACCTATTTCTGAGAAACATCAGTGTTACTTGAAATACTAATAGGAGCTCCACCAAAATATGGATTCCAAGATCAAATAGGCCAATGCTTGAAGAGTAGGTCTGTCTAAGTAGCTTAGCTCAGCTAAAGAACTCTCCCAATGAGGTCCTCAGGGTTTTCTTTGTTTTGTAGACACAAAAGCAGAACTCAGGGCCTAAATAGAGTTCAGGGGTTAAAGTGCATGTCTTGCACGCAGCCAATCGTGGTGAGGTTCAATCTGCAGCAATATATGGTCTCCTGAAGATCCCTGGGTGCAGCACTAGAGGTCCTTGGTCACTACCAGGAAGGTCCAGGTCATTCCTAGCACAGCAGGGCCCAGGTAGCACCACATTCTCGGGACCTCACAATGAATCATGATCCTGGCTGACTGGGATCACTAGGAGGTTCCCCTGGGCCTCTTGTGTGCAGTTTAGGAGACCACTGCTCACCTCCTCCCCGGCCCCCAAAAGAAAGAGAACAAGAAAAATTGAAGTATATGAAAGCATCTTGACTTGACTTTGCCTTGAAAACGAACCCCTTGGAAAATTATCCATGCATAATGATCATAGTTACATAGAAACATAGTTACAGAGGAGGGGAAGTACAGCAAACAAGGGAAAGGAAGGAAGAACAGCAAGCAAGGAAAACAAAGTCAGTGAGGGTATATGATTAAGCAATGCCCATGTGGTAAATGGGATTTTATTCCACGGAGAATTCAGAGCTGCTGCGAGTCCCTGCTCATCTTCTCCCTATTTTAGAAGCAAGGATGCAGCTCAAAGGCCGTTCTCATGCAAGGAGATGCAGGGGTCCACAAATGGATCAATGGCACAGCAGGGTCGAGTATGGGGCATGATCAGGCAGACTTGGACACATTAAGTCTAAATAGACTTTGGGTCTGTTTCATTATTCTGACCTACTTCTTCTCCTATGGAGTGCTCAAGTTCTGCATTCAGGATGATTTTCTGTGGAGGATGACAAATGAGTTGAGTCTTTGTGGAATTCAGCAATTAGATATTTCACGTAACGTTTTCCAATGTTTTGCTGTAATTTGTCAGATCAATTAGACTATAATTGGAGGAAGGGTAAGCTAAACCTGTACTTATGTTAAGTATGTTTAATAACCTATGTTTAATACGTGATTAAGGGGGTGACCGGGAGTGGATGAAGAAGCCAAGAATGAAAGGGAGAGCGTTGCTAGACTCAATGTCATGAGGATGTGGTGACTGGAGATTGAACAGGATGTAAGAGACAAAGATATCCCCAAAGTGCCACCGGTGGGCAATTGTAAAAACTCAGCACCATTAACAAGTGAAGTGGAGTTAATTTGGAGAAAAAAATTGGTCAGTAAATTAGACATACAGACCTGCAAGGGACAGAGGACTTCCCACAGAAAGGCTCAGAAAGTCTGTCAACAGAAGTATGACAGCAGAGATGGAAACAGATTCTCTCAGTATTTTTGTCTGAGCATCACCAAGAATGCAGAAACCTACATCAACTCCCTCATGCTCTTGATAACACATCCTTTTTGGTGATTACTGATTTTATTTTGCTTCTGTTGTTGTTGTCGATCTACTCAAGGCAGTGTTCCAATCATATTCCTGATTCCTGACTCTGATTCAGAGACCCATATAGGGTGCCAGGGATTAAACCCAGGTCAGCCACACGCCAGGCAAACTGTCAGCTATACTACGACTCTGGCCCCATTCTTGGTAATTATTAAGCAAACTTGAGACTCTTTAAATCATCTTAAAATAGCCTCTAAATTACTGACCCACTCACATAGACCACTCTTCAAAAATTAGAAGAGAGGTGGAGATCGACACAGACAACGTGTCAGCTATTTTCGCTACCCTCAGTGATTCTTTTGATAAAAGACATTGCGGATGCTTTATTGAGTAGGGACTTCTCCAGTGGCAACTTATCCTTCTTTCAAAACAAATCTCAAAGCACAGCCTTTTTCAGGTTCTGGGAAGACCGGAGCCGGTCATGGGACATGGCTCCGTCTTTGTGCTTCTCTTCCTGTTTCTGGTTCTGCAGCCAAGCAAGATGATGAGGAAAACATCCACTTGGGAAAATAATCCCAGTTGAAAATGACTCCAGGGCTTCTCTGGCCAATTTGTCATTATACTCACCACATCAATTAAATCAGTGTTTCTACACCTAGTACTGATAGTGGCCCTTTTTGAGTTCCAGTGGTCCCCTCATTCTACCGGTTGGCCCCTCATTTCAAAGCCCACAGGAGGGTACATGGCCCCTGGTCAAGAACCACTGAAATCAAATAACCTATTTTTTTATTATTGCCTTAAGAAACCAGGCAAATTCACTGTCTCACAAGAGGCACACAATTATTTGCTTAATGAATGACCTCTCCAATATTTCATATGCAATTTGGGTGCTAGGGAGGGGTTCCTTTTTATTCCATTCTATTTCACTTAAATTTTTGTTTTATTGTATCAGGGGGCTTTGAGGTAACACCCAGAAATGCTCAGAGGATATTCCTGGCTTTATGATCGGGACTGACCCTGCGATGGTGCTCAAGAGACCTAGGAATGCCGACTGGTTCAGCCCTTTTGGAAAACTGTATGGACGTTTCTCAAAAAATTAGAAATTGAGCTCCCATTTGACCCAGCAATACCACTCCTGGGAATATATCCCAGAGAAGCAAAATTGTATAGTCGAAGTGACATCTATACTTGTTTGTTCATTGCAGCACTCTTTACAATAGCCAGAAACTGGAAGAAACCTGAGTGCCCAAGAACAGATGACTGGTTAAAGAAACTTTGGTAAATCTACACAATGGAGTGCTATGTAGCTGTTAGAAAAGATGAAGTCATGAAATTTACATACAAATGGTACAATATGGAAAGTATCATGCTAAGCGAAATGAGTCAGAAAGAGAGGGATAGACATAGAAAGATTGCATTCATCTGGGGGATATAAAATAACAAAATATGAGATTAATACCCAAGAATAGCTGAGATCAACACCAGGAGGATTACTCCATAGCTTAGAGGCCAGCCGGGTATTCTAGGGGAAAGGGCAGTTCAGATAGAGAAGGGAGCACCAAATAAAGGGTGTTTGGAAGATCCTCCCAGGAGGGGAGATGCATGTTGAAAGTAGACTATGGACTGAACATGTTTGCCACTCAATGCCTCTTTTGCAGACCACAACACCCAAAGGGAGAGAGAGAACAAAAGGGAATGCCCTGCCACAGAGGCAGGGTAGGATGGGGGGTTGGGGGTGTGAGGGATATTATCCATGATGGTGGGAAATGGGCACTGGTGGAGGGATGGGTATTTGATCATTGTATAACTGAAACCCAAGCACAAAAATTTGTAAATCTACAACTGTACCTCATGGTGTTTCACTAATAAAAAAAAAGAGACCATATGCAATGCCAGGACTGAACCAGGGTTTGCTGAAGCTGCCACATGCAAGACAAACATCTAACCTTTAGTGCTATCTCCCCAGAACGCTTAAAAATATGTTTCCTTAGCTTCTGCACCTCAAAAGAAACAGTGACCAAAATACAAAGACAGTCTACAGAATGGGAAAGGATATTCGCCGAATACACATCCGACAAGGGGTTGATATCAAGGATATACAAAGTACTGGTTGAATTCCACAAGAAGAAAACATTCAACCCCATCAAAAATGCAGCGACAAAATGAAAAGAAACTTTCTCAAAGAAGAAATCCGAATGGCTAAAAGACACATGAGAAAATGCTCGACATCATTAATCATCCGGGAGATGCAGATCAAAACAACAATGAGGTATCATTTCACACCACAGAGACTGGCCCACATCCACAAGAACAAAAGCAACCGGTGCTGGCGCGGATGTGGCGAGAAAGGGACCCTCCTTCATGCTGGTGGGGATGCCAAATGTTTAGCCCTTTTGGAAAACAGTATGGACGATTCTCCAAAAATTAGAAATTGAGCTTTAATTTGACACAGCAATAGCACTCCTGGAAATATATACCAGAGAGGCAAAAAAGTACAGTTGAAATGACATCTGCACTTGTTTGTTCACTGCAGCACTCTTTACAATAGCCAGAATCTGAAAAAAACCTAAGTGCCAGAGAACAGATGACTGGTTAAAGAAACTTTGGTACATTTACACAGTGGAGTACTATGTAGCTGTTACAAAAGATGAAATTTACAAACAAGTGGTACTACATGGAAAGTATCATGTTAAGTGAAATGAGTAAGAAAGAGAGGAACAGACATACAAAGATTGCATTCATCTGGGGAACATAAAGTAACAAAATAGGAGACTAACACCCAAGAGTGACCGAGATTAGTACCAGGTATTTTGCTCCATGGCTTGGATGCCAGCCACACATGCTAGGGGAAAAGGGAGCTCAAGTAGAGAAGGGAACAGCAAATAAAGGGTGTTGGGAGGATCCTCCCAGGATGGGAGAAGCATGCTGAAAGTAGACTATAGTCCAAACATGATTGCCACTTAATGCCTCTTTTACAAACCACAACACCCAAAAGGAGAGAGAGAACAAAGGGGAATGCCCTGCCACAGAGGCAGGGTGGGATGTGGGGGATAGGGGGTGGGAGGGATACTGGGACCCTAGGTGGTGGAAAATGGGCACTGGTGGAGGGATGGGTACTTGATCATTGTATAACTGAAACCCAAGCACAAAAATTTGTAAGTTTACAACTGTACCTCGTGGTGTTTCACTAATAAAAATTTTAAAAAATATATGTTTCCTTAAAAATTAAGACTGAACATTTATCTCTGAAAAATAAGAGGTACATATTATTTAAATACTAAAAACATAATAAATAAAAATGACCAACAAATAGATACTGGTTGATAAAAAAGAGTTCCTTTATTATAATTACTTGCAAAAAACAAACAAAACTGTATTTCATTGTCTACCTGAGAAGGATGGGTACACGGTTCCATTTATGAAATCCTGAAGCTATAAACATGTTGTTTTTCAAAATGTTTTTCATTGGTCTGCTAATTCTGCACCTCCTATAGTTACACACATTATCAGATATCTATGCTTCAATGGTACATCTGAGATTTTTAAGATGTTCTCCCTCTATATGATAATGGTTTCCCCAAACCCCTAAAGACCATACATATTCAGTCCTTTTTGTAATTGGTTATGCTATAGACTGACCTTTCTTGGGAAGGGGAATCTGGTGTTGTCCACCCAGTTATCATAGCATTTCGAGAGGCCCTAGCAAGAATGTTAAGGTACTGAAAAACTGCCACTGATAACTCTGTATCACTAAGCCTCCTCAATGTCGCCACACACACAGAATCAGAAAACAGAAATCTTAGTACCACCTTCTGTACAGTCCTTCCACCACCAGGGTGTGTCCTATTTCCCCTGTCAGCCTTACTACAAGGCATCTATCTGTGGTATAATTTCAAATTCCCTGGGATGCTGTATTCTCATTATGCCCCTGTAAGCTCAGATGAGGCAACCATTTCATGATTGTACAGTTGACTCTATGCAATTTCAACAACGCATCCTGTAGAAACACACATACAGATCTCCTTTTAATGCAGCGAGGCAAATGCAGACCTAATCTCCTTTCCATATCACTGATCTCAAATAGTAAGTCCTAATCCAAAGAATGAGAATTTAGCCAAAGAATGTGAAACTCATTCCACAGCCAAGTTGTTGCCCTACCATTGTTTTAGTTGTTTGTTCCTTTTCCTCCCTCTCCACTTGGAGAATTTTCTTTAACCTCGCTCCTCTATCTAGGGCCACTTCATGTGTTCCTCCACAGCTCTGCCCAGGAGCTGGTATGTTGCTCCGGTAAGTGAATAAGAAGATGAGACAGACCAACAGATCCCCAGGGTCCTTTATCGGCAGCAAAGTTTTTCTGCTGGATGCTGGTCATATGCTTCATATCTCTCCCTCTGTTTGGGGGCTGTTTGGAAATGAAATTCGTCTCAAAAACTTCAGTACTTCTATACTCACTTATGACATAAAATGTTCGTATGTCAGGCCCAAGAATGATAGTGCAGGGATTAAGCCGCTTGTCTTCCATGTAGCTGACCCTGCTAAGGTCACTGCTTACGGTCACCTGAGGACAGAGCCAGGAGTATTCTCTTACTGGGTGTACTATGATGTGGTGTGGCCCAAATACAAAACAACACAAAAATACAAAAAAATAATTTTACCAGTAAGAAACCATAAATTTCTACTCCTAGATAAGTCATTGACTATCTAGAGACTAACTTCAGTGGATCTCATAAGTGAATGAAGGGATGGGGGTAGGGAATCTTAAAATTTTGTTTTAAAATATATTTCTTCATCCACAAATGACGATTTCTAAATCTGTTTTATATGCCTGAATACAAAGGTTTAGATAAAATTTTCATTGGAAAAACAAATTAGGAGTGGAAAAAGTTTAAGAATTCCTGAGGTAGAGGACTGTTTATTCATCGACTGGAAGGAAGGCATGAAAGAGAAAGAAGGGAAGGGGAAGAGAAGGAAGGAAGATAAACTCTGAAAGTCCTTATTTAGGCAATGAGGGTAGAAATACACTTACCCAAAATTTAGGCTTGGATTTTCAGTTATTTAATGTTTGTATTATTTGATAAATTGTGATTTTATTTTCACCACTTCCATGTACATCTAGTGCCTCTTTGTGCAAAGCATAGTTCAGGAGAACAATGTCCCTAGATAAATAAAACACAGCAAGTTGAATTTCATAACCAAGCTGTTACTCTATGCTTAATCTGTACATCCCTGTGCTGGCTTCCCTCTGCTGCAAGGGAAAGAGATGTTGATCTCTTGGAACCAGGTCACTCATCTAGCTGTCAGGCATCCACAGTCACATGCCAACCTGGCTGTAGTCCATGTGCAATGCCCTCCTGTCTTTTGCTCCTCCATGTCAAACATGGTCCCCTTAACTGTCCATCTTTAAAAGTGCATTATAACTAGGTGACCTCACTTTATGCAGAACACCCTACCACAGTGCAAAGATCATCCCTGCCCCTCACCAAGGTTCAATGTTGCCCTTTCAGGACTTCTGACCTGAAAAGCAGCAAAGGTTTGTGCAGTCACTAACTGAAAATCAGCCATGCATAAGGGTCATTATTGAGCATTGTGAACAGCTGCCCTCTGCCTCAGGGATATCATGATATAGTTATAAATAAGATATATGCATGAGCAACTACACAAAACAGGCGAAGCAAAGTAATGGTTTGGTGACTTCCCAAGGAAAGTAAGGAGCTTTCCTTGTATGGGTTAATCTAACTATCGCCAGAGTCCAACCGGATTTGTGTTTTCCTGACCTTACGGATGAAGAATCTGGACTTCGCAAAAAGTCAAAAGGTTAAAGAGTTCACATAAAATCTTACTTGGATTTAGTAAATAAAGAGAAGAATTCCAGACGCCAATCAGAAACCATAGCTAATGCCATTATCACATCAAATGCCATCTCATGCTCGGAGTTCCATAAAGAACAGAATGTCAAGAGACGTCTCAATAGGAATAGTTTGTGAAAGATAGGCTATTTGCATCAAGAGATCCAACGGCTGTGTGAAAGGGAAGAGATCCCATATGTGAAAGGAGCAGAGAGTGATGAAAAGTCATAAGCCATGTGCTAAAAATAGAAGTGTGATTTTGCAGGAGCCACATGGGTGTCCCCATTTTGTAGTGTACTCTGTTTCTTGAAATATATCTTATTTATGTCCTTATCATGCAATTTCATCCCCCCCAAGCACATTAAAATTCCTCCAGATCAGTTTTCTTTGGATCACCAAGACTACACCCACAAATGTTGAGCCAAATGAACTCTTAAGTTAGATTGTTTTCTCTCTCTGTCTTTCTCTCTTTTTTTTTTACTGAATCACTGTGAGATACAGTTACAAGCTTTCATGTTTGAGTATCAATCATACAATGATAAAACACCCATCCCTCCGCCAGTGCCAGTGCACATTCTCCACCACCAATGTCCCTAGTATCCACCCCATCTCACCCCTCCCCATGCCTCTACGTCAGATAATTTCCCTCATACTCTCCCTCTACTTTTGGGTATTATGGTTTACAATATAGATACTGAGAGGCTACCATTCTAAGGCAGAAATTGTACTTTTATAATAATTTTTTAATGTGAAAATTGAAATACCTGCCCTCTCAGAAAATAATTTGGTGCTTACTGGGAAGATCTTTACTGGATTATCAATTTGGCATCTGAATACAACTAAATAAAGAAAACATAATCTGAACATAAATCAAATACCTATGAAGCAGTAGACCTTTGCATGATGCAATAAAAGACCTTTAGAAACCCCTGGGCTGATCTCTCATCAGCCAGACAGGGGGAAAATGCACTCATTATTGCTTTTCCAACTGCATATTCTTTCAAATGATCTTTTAAAGAGAAAACAGAGTGAGGCATGAAAAGAGAAATAATAAATTCATGAACTAAGAACAGCAAGAAGGCCAGGTGTATTTCAAACAATATGTGCTCTCTCTCTCTCTCTCTCTCTCTCTCTCTCACACACACACACACACACACACACACACACACACACACACCACACATACAACCACCTTAAATTGGCTTCACACTGACTAATGACTTCACATAATCCCTTCACTGCCAAATTCTAAATAAAATGCAAGCCAGTATTTTCTCCAGTTCTTCCTTCAGAAGAAGGAAGTAAACAAACCACTTGTGAAATGTGAGTGCACCGAAAACCCAGTAGACAGATCTGTTGGTCCAGGGCAGAGGAAGCACAGTCAAGATCCCCTGAAACCAATAATCCTTCCTCTGCACTCCTACACTTCTGCCTCATTATTGCTCTCACCACACTCAAGACTGAGTAAATTTCTTCAGTTATGTGCTTGGGATATCACTTTCCATTGTGATTTCTGGCCACTCTCACTGGTTCATTGACAGTGAAGCATCTAGGGGTCCTTCTAAACTCATCCTGACTCAACTTCTCTAGAGAAAATCAAATGAAGGCTCCCTTTGTGGTCTGTCTTCCCAGCATCAGAAGCAAACTTTGGCAAAATGAGAAAAAATAAGGAAGTCAGCCAGATTCTCAGCATTGACCTGGAAGCTTTCAGAGAGCTTGGCTCTGTTGTAAAGATTCCATTCCAAAGGCACAAACATCCACTCTGTCCATCTGCCCTAAGTCCATCCCAGGGAGGAGGAGAAGGAGGAGGAGGAAGAAGAAGAGGAGAAGGAGGGGGGGAGGAGGAGGAGGAGAAGGAGGAGGAGGAGGAGGAGGAGAAGGAGGAGGAAGAGAAGGAATAAGAAGAGGAGGGGGAGGAGGAGCAGCAGCAGCAACCAAGGATTTCAATGAGCAAAACACCAAAACAACTCAGAATTTACTTTTCCTCCTCCCGTGTTTCCATTTCATTTTCCAATGGCCCCTTCATTATAAAATACATCTTCAGTGGTAGAGAAAAATCAACATATTTCTAAAGAATACACCAGTTTTGAATAATCAACAAGTTTCTAAAGAATACACCAGAATGTGAGGGCTCAGGAAGTCTTCAGAAACAAAGGGTCAGGGAGAGGAAGTGACTTGAAGCCTAAAACATAGGATCTCCCAGGAGAGCAGTTGCTGGAGGAAAAATACACTTGCTTTAGCCCGCATACCTCATAGGGGCTTAGAGGACTCCAGCACTCTACCTGCTACTCAGACACAGCTTTCCTACCTGGAAGGGAATGTGCCAACAGACCCCGGGAGTTCTGTTTTCTCAATTAACAAACATCAAGCAAGTTTGTACACATTCTGGGTTTAGTTCCCAATTCCCCATGCCACCTCTCAGTTCTTCTACTCACAGTCTTTCTAACTTCTGGCAGCTTCCAGGTGTCCCATTGGGAACGGTGTTTGGAAAAGTTATAGGCCCTCATAAGACTTCAGAGATGTAGAGCAGAAAACACCTCAGACTGACAGACTCGTGTTCTTCTCACATGTAAATTGAACACCAGCCCAGAGTGAGGATGTAGCTATAGTTGCACCTTCACCAAAGACTCAGGTGCCTGGTTCTGTCACAGGAGGTGGAGCAGTACAAAGGATAAGTGAGTGAAGAAATTCAGTAGGAATGTCAAATGTCCTCTCTGCTCCATAGGTAATTTTTAAAATTTCAGAAGAGTTCCAGTATTATTGAACAAGCCAGATCACCTCAACAATATTCTAATAAGGGAGTCTGAACATTGAATAAAACACATTGCTTTAAAAGTAATGAAGTAGAGCAAGAAAAGCCTCTTCAACAAGCAGTGTTGGGAAAACTGGTTAGTCTCCCGCAAAAACTGAACTTAGACCCCTTTCTAACACCATGAACAAAAGTCAAATCAAAATGCTAAGATTAAAGCACTTGATATAGAAGCTGAATACATAAGGCATATAGAGCAAAATATAGGCAGAACTCTCCATGACATTGAATCTAAGGCATTTTCAAAAATGAAACACCACTGACCAAGTAAGTAGAGGCAAAGATAAGCAAATCAGACATTAACTTAAGAAGCTTCTGCACCACAAAGGAAACATGACCAAGTTCCATTAACAGAGGAATGGATAAAGAAACTTCAGTATATCTACTCAAGAGAATACTATTCAGTTATGAGAAACCATGATATTTAACAATTTGCTACAATATGAATAAAACTAGAGGGTGTCACTTTAAGTGAAAAATATATCAGAAGAAAGACAGATAATGGTAATCCAACTCATATGTAGTGTACAAAGAAACAAAGCAAGCACACTGAAAATGGCCAATGTAAATAAACCCTCAGATTCTGGGACAGAGGATAGGAGGGAGTGAGGTAGACCGAAGGGTCCCATGGACTATAGTAGATGGATACTGGCACTTTGATAGTGGGTGTGGTGGGGTAACAATATACCACTAAAAGCATAAACACCCACAGCCCTATAAAAAGTTGTTACCACATTGTTTAAAATGGTGTTAGAAAGTGCAAAATAACATGTAAGAGCAATACAGCAAAATATTAACAACTAAAGATACAGTGTGTTAAAAAAAAAGAAGAAAATGCTGCATGGCCATTCCCCTGAGTGGCTTGGGGGGAACGGGGATAGCAGGAAGGGCTTTAGACAAGCCAACCTAGATGCTACTTTGAGGGTTAGCCACCTGACAACCCTGCATTGCAACTTTGACCTGTGTCTGTGTCCTGTACAGAACAGGAAGACAGTTTACCTCAGAACGGTGGTGTGAAGAACAAATGAGAGTGTATGTGCAAGGCGCCAAGCAGGATCTAGGCAGAGCAAAGCCTCAGAAAATCTACCTTCTTCAGTGATGTGGATCGTGACAAAATCAATTCTAACCAGAGGTCAAATCACTTTGATGCTTCTTCTTAAAGAAAACAAACACTATAGGTCTTTAATATTTAATACATACATATCACATCCTGATTGCAAGTGCTTTAAAGAAGTGGTGGGATGGGCTCAGTCACTTGTAATGGGCCTGGGTGCTAATAAAATCAACAATTTCAGGCCAGGGGTGACATCAAAGGCCAGCCAGAAAGATAAAGGGCAGGTTTAGAGCCAGGGTCCAGAAGGCTCCCAGGCCATCTGAGTAAAAGTCCAAAGCCAAGATGGTAATATGTGCACAGGGAGCCCCAGTGTGTGGGCTGAATGCGTGTGTACACAGTCTGCAGAACTTCTCAGGCCCAGACTTGTGTCTCTATCTGTGCCAGGAGACAAGCTGGGCCAGGACCAAGAAGGGGCCCCTGGAGGCTGTGCAGACTCAGAGGGAGGGTTTTCCGCCCTCCATCCCTGCTCCCAGTACGCACTGTATTTGATTTGGAACAAGAGGAAAAATTCTGCCCAAACCAAAGCAATCTGTACACAGGTGGTGATCATTAGTTACAAAGGTCCCTGAAGGTCTGAATCTCTCTGTAACCTGCATGGAGAACAGGCTCTGTGGCTGGTATTTTGTGTGAATATGATTGCAGAAACCTCCTTAAATCATAATGAGGAGACCAGAAGAGACACACAAAGGCACACAGGGAAGAATCTAGCCAGGAAAAAGAGGCCTTGGACGTTCCAGTGCAATGAAGCCCTCTCGTTGCCCAGTAGGAAAGGGAGAAGCCCTCTGAGATCAGCATGTCCCACATATTTTGTTTGTCGGTCTGGTCCACGCATCTCACCACATCTCCTAATGGCCTTTTGTGTTCAGAGTAGACTCTCTGCTAGTGGCCTAACTGAATGATTTTCTGTCTGAGTTCAGCATCTCTAGGAACAGCAATGCAACCTGTGTGGTGGTAAAAAACAAAGCAGAGAAGAACAGAAAGGAACTGTGCCCTCTCTCAATTCTGTGTTGTCAGACACACGCAAGTGACTCATGGGTAAGCTCCACTTGTGCCAAGGTACAGCCCTGCCTCCCCCAGGACCCTGGATCCCAGAAACCAATGACTGGGAATATACAGTGAGTTCTGGAGCCTAGGGAAGTTAGGGATGGAGCCTCAGGAAGTTAAGGATGTCATGAGCATGATCCCAGGAGAGTGGACACTAAGGTTTGGGTCTAGCACCCAAAAAAGACCACATCAAAGTATCAGGAAGTCACCACTGTGATTCAGGATGGGCTGAAGGTTCAAGTCACAGTTCATCTTGCCAAATTCCTCCAAGGAGAACGCCATCTCAGTTTTTATAAATGGGTAACATGGGTCATTTTCCCTAGGGATGTTCTGAAAAGTCCGTGGATCATAAAGTCTTTTGGGTCTAAAGTTTGGTCTTCCTTCCCTTCCCTTCCCTTCCCTTCCCTTCTCTTCCCTTCCCTTCCCTTCCCTTCCCTTCCCTTCCCTTCCCTTCCCTTCCCTTCCCTTCCCTTCCCTTCCTTTATTTCTTACCTTCACTTTTTCTTTTTTCTTTTATATGTATATTTTTAAATAGGCTGCTTTGCCTAAACAACCTCTATTTTTTCCCTGTAGACTGAGTGATGGTAAATGGGTACAAAGAAAGCAAGAAAGGTTTCTGCTGTTCAATGTATGTTTAGCACGTTAGTTGGGTTTGTCTTTAGAATATTTCTCTGGACCTTCTGGAACTTTCTCCAGTCCTTCCACTGGAGCACAAATACAAAGCAAGATGCAAGGGAGTGATGAGTTTCAGTTCCCTGGGCAAATTCCCTAGTGCCCAAGGTTAAAATGCAGTAGGCATTTTTTAAGACTGTTGCATGCATCTGTCAAATTGCAGAGGAATGTGACTGAAACCCTCCAGTGATTCTCATGCTTCCTGAATCTTTGTCCTGCCTGTTCATACCAGTCCACTGTGACTAACTGGAACATCCAGGACAAGGTAACCAGAATAAAAGGTAGAGAACATTTTGGGTCCACTACACAAAACAAACAAATGGGGAGGGGGGCAGGTGTTAGAGATGTCCTCCTGTACCCACCAGGTGACACACAGTTCAAAGTCTGGGGAAGGAGTGAATGAAATATGGACATGGTATTTATAAAAAACAAGCATTTGCAGTATCAGCTCCCAAAACATGTCGTTAGGTATTCTCTAGGATGGCAGAAGAGACCCACAATAAGAAGGCTCAGAAAGCCAAATCTGTCGAGAAATCACAGCATTCTTCAAGTCCACAGACACTAGGGAGTTTAACTCGAGGTAAAAGAATGCAAATCTTTTTAAGAAAACAGAGGAATGGATAAATAAGAAAGAGGTAACTAGTCCTCAAACTTAAAGCATGCTCTGTATGGTAAGTACTTGGGACCCAGGGTTATCAATGATAAGGTGGGCCCTGAGTATATAAAGTTTCTCCAAGAAATCACAGCAAAAACTTATATCCAATCACCTCCTTTGAAATGGTCATATCTATACACACATACAAGGAAATTCAAAGGAGAATTTTTTAGTGCAATTTCTTCATTCAGAGAACATCTGTGAAGTGTACTCTAACCCCCAGACACTTTCTGAAGCCTGAGCAGATGCATGCTTCCCTTCTGAGCTCATAGTCCAGTCACAGCCGAGTAAATCCATGATTATAGGGTGGAGGACTCTGGGATCCAACAGAAGCAAGAGCCAAGGGCAGAAGAGATTTCTCATAAGATTCACTCTCAGGACAAGCTTTCTGCAGAGATTGGACTGAGAGGAGAGAACATCCAGTGAGAAGTGACTCCTTGGATTCCAGCTTGGAGTATTCTGTGATCCCTGGGAGTGGAAGAAGCAAAGACCACGGCAAGAACCACTTCATGAGTTCAGATAAAGTGTCTTCATTTGGAGATTAAAGCCCTGAAAGCCACTGATGACATTTTCAACAGAAATATTTTCCTATTTGTGTCTTTTGAGAATAATTTTTCCACCATAAATATATGTGGGAAAAGCTATTAGATGAGGGAGTGTATTCTAAACCACCCAAAGTTTCCAGATGTGTTTTCTTGATTCTAAGCAGCATCCTGGGATACCACTAGACTAAAAGAGGTACATCTTTGAGCATAGATCCGGAGATTCTTGAAATAGATAGAATGCCGGTCTAAAATCCAGGAGACCCAGACTCAAGATCCAAGTACAAGTTAAATTCATGAGTGGAGCTCTTGAACCTTTTCACATTGCCAAGAAACCTCCATAACTAACATTTGACCACTGGAGTAGATAACAGCTGTTCACTTGCAGGACAATCCTTGAGTGGCCAAGATGAACTATACATTTGCAATACTGGAAACTGCAGAGAGAGTGCTAAGAAGGAAAGTCTAGGGCTCCTTCATACTCAGCACAAGCAACTCTCTACCGTAGCCCCTTCACAACTATTTCAGGTATATGCCGTGTGCCAGACGCTGAGGATACCAGAACAGTTAGAGAACCATCCTCAGGGCATTTACAGGAAACATCATGGCTATTACTATGCTTCTAATCCCAGGAAAGAGATATTAGAGAAGAACTTACTAGCTGGCATCCAAGGCTCCCTGGTGTCAGGCACAATTCTCTATGAATCAGACCCCCTTAAACATGTAATCTGGGCTATTTTGGAACACCCCATTAGCCTTACAAAGTTTAGGAAGGATCACCTTATTGTGTAAGGTCCCACAGGGCTTATAACCATGTGATATTTTTACAGCTTCTCTCGGAGTCAGGAGCTGTATGAATGTTGCACTCCTTCTGAATTTAACTAGTATTTAAGTGTGCTGATTATAGCTGCAAACACACTTCTTATTCCAGTGTGTGGTTGGAGAGGTGGACTGGAAAGACGCTTTGGAAATTTACAGCACAGAAATAGCATGTGGTTTGTCTGCTTGAAAGAATCGGTCCCTCTGTGGCCAGCAGTGAGAAAAGGCCTGAAGCAAACAAAAGGCTGGGGATAAAGTAAGGCCTTTTGTCACCAATACTGCTGTTACTGGACAGTTGATGGGCTTTTCCATAGTCTGGGAGACCCTTTAAAGAGACCAACAGCAGATCTAGAGCGGAGGGCCTAAGGAGATTTGGCAAAACTAGTTGGAAATTTTTGGTTATCCAAGTAAAGTGTCTAGACATGAGATGAAATAGAAAAAAATTATTATTACTTGAAATGTACAAATCATTTCCTAGTTGGCTTCGCATGAAGCAGCAACCCTACCTGGATGTGGAAATGAGTTATTGGTCCTCATAGACTCTAGAATGGGCTGAAGAAAAAACTGGTATACAACAACAAGACTACACAGCTACACAGCACCCTTAAGAGTTGCCAGTTTCTCCTTAGTTAAAATGCAGAGGCTACATGCAAAGGCTGTTCTTGACCCCTTTACCTGGGGCCAAGGCACAGAGGCCTCCTTTCGCTGTAATGGGTGACAAGTAGTCAAGTTTGGCCCCATAAAGACATCAACTTTCATAAGCTGCTGTGCTATACGAGCAACATAATTTCCTTAAAGCCAAATATCCTACAGTTCTCTATCTAGATATACCGGTGCTACCCTACTCAGAAATATTTAGGAGAAAAGGGACTTCTGCTGTTAACTTAGTTGCTGAACAACGCCATTAACTTTGATGAACACATTTGATAATGATACCCTAAGGTGACCCAGAATTTTAAATAGATTAGAAAAAATAGATAATGAGGGTTTCTTCTCAAAGAGAAAAAAAAATGGATCTCAAGCTTAAAGTGCTTGCCTTGAATGCTGCTAACCCCAGTTCAATCCCCAGTACAGTATACGATCCCCTAATCACCTCCAGGAGTGACCTCTGAGGACAAAATCTGGAGTAAACCCTGAGCATCATCTGCTGTTTCTCAGCCAACATACACACTAATAAATTTTCAAAAGAAAAAAAAATAAATCTCTATTCAACTTATTTGGGAAAGGAAACGGTATGTGTTTCTTTAGAAATGTCAAGGCACTAGAGAAAATCAAGTGAAATTATACAGCTAAACATTTTAGAATGTCACACTGATAAACCAATTTTAATGCTGTGTTTCTTTACTGTGTTTATATAATGCATAAAGAGGCCCTCTACTTATTTAAACACAGGTTCAACTAAGACCATTCATCTAATTCTAAACTTGTACACTAACATTTTTTATCCACTTGACAACTGCAAGTCATGAAAACTTTGTAGCAGTGAAAAGATTATCACCCTCTTGGAGGATATGAAAACTGAAATGATTTTGAACCCAAAAGGACCATACTTCACAGACCATGGCTTCAGTAGCAACAAAGATGTAACTACTTTAAAAGAAAAATAGGAGATAACTATTTTCCTCAATATATTTTTCCAGGAAGGCCTCTCTCTCACATTAAAAAATAAAACCCAGTAAAGACAGATTGAAATAAAAATAATAATAAATATGAAACCTAGCTTTTACGGCTATGTTAATTGCAGTGCTTTAAGGTTGTGTATTTTCTGAGAAACAATAAGTTAATTTTTTAAGACTTTATGTATCCATGGTAAAATTCAGAGGCAGAAGAGAAGTAAAATATATCAGATCAGTGCCCAATTATAAAAAGAAAATAATGGGATCATGGGATCATTATGCAAAAAAGAAAAAAGACTGCACTTATAAAAGACAAGAAAAATAGTAAAGAGTATATAAAAATAAGTTAGAAGAAAACTTTGAAATATACTGAAGATCCGAAGAATTAAATTATCTAAACCTAATGCCAACAAAAGAAATATAAAAGCAATTTTTTAAAAGACAAACAGAGGGGCTGGAGGAATAGCACAGCGGTAGGGCGTTTGCCTTGCACAAGACCAACCCGGCTTCGATTGCCAGCTCCCCATATGGTTCCCTGAGCACTGCCAGGGGTGATTCCTGAATGGAGAGCCAGAAGTAACCCCTGTGCATTGCCGGGTGTGACCCAAAAAGCAAAAAATAAATAAATAAATGACAAACATATACATAAAACCACTTACATATTAGAAAATTCGGAGTAAAGGGTGGAAAAAGATGATCCAGGAAAACAGCACACAAAAGAGTGCTAATAGGGGCCAGAGCAATAGTACAGCAAGTAGGACATTTGCCTTGCATGCATCCCACCAGGGTCAATCCCCGGCATCCCATAAGGTCCCCTGAGCACCGCCAGGAGTAATTCCTGAGTTCAGAGACAGAGTAACCCCTAAGCAACACTGGGTGTGACCCAAAAAAAGCAAATAATTATTTTTTTTAAAAAAAAGATCGCTAATAGGAGTGGGATTAAAGTGATAGTATAGCAGGAGGGTGCTTGTCTTGAGCACAGCTGACCTGGGTTCTATCCCTGGCACCCCATATGGCTCCTGGAGCACACCCACGAGTGATTCTGGAGCCAGGAGTAACCCTTAAGGATTGCCAGGTCTGGGGGCTCAAGCCATAGCACAGCAAGTAGGGCATTTGCCTTGCATGCAGCTGACCCAGGTTCGATTCCCAGCATCTCATATGGTCCCCTGAGCACCGCCAGGAGTAATTCCTGAGTGGAGAGCCAGGAGTAACTCCTGTGCATCGCTGGGTGTGACCCAAAAATGGGGGGGAAAAAAGGAATAGGCAGGTGTGCCCCTCCTCCCACACTCAAACCAAAAAAAAAAAAAATGTAGCAGGGGCTTTGAGTAGCAGCCTAAAGGTCTGGAGCACATTTTCACAGGAGGAGCTTCAGGCTTATTCCTGGTTCCACATAGTCCCCTGAGCATCTTTAGAAGCAACCAAGCAGCACACCAGGAATAGCTCCTGAGCACTGCTAGGTACAGCCCTTAAAGAAAACTGAAACAAGAAAAATCGACAAGACAAAGAAAATGTAAGGAAAAAGTAAAAGTATAGAAATAGAAGACAACCATGTCTATGCAAAAAGCATCAAATGCATTTTGAAGATTATGCTACCCCTGTAACTAGCATACTCCAAATAACTTCAAAATATAAAAGTTTAAGATAATGACGGAAAAAAGTGACAAATATGCCAAAACAGAATATATTGGTTAGTCTCATTCGTGAATAAGAAAGCAAAAATTCACTATTTAGAAATTTACTGTTTGAAAATTCACTCTTCAGGGTGCAAATATAAAATAAACAAAAATACAAAATAAATTAAGAGAGCTATTAACAATATTTTATGGGTATTTGCAAAATTCATAATCAACAACCTCAGATTTCACTAACTTAAAAAATACAGAAACTGGCATTATACAAAGATCTAAAGCATAACTTTTTAAAAGTCAAGTTCTATATTCATTGCAGCACTATTCACCATAGCAAGAATATCGAAACAACCTGAGTGCCCAAGAACAGACAGCTATATAAAAAAAAAAAACTATGGTACATCTACACATTGAAATATTATGCAGCCACCAGGAAAAATGAAATTATGAAATTTGCTTATAAATGAATGGACATGAAGAATATCGTGCTGAATGAAATAAGTCAGAAGGAAGAGGAAAGACATAGAATGATTGCATTCAATTGTAGGATATAAAAAAAGTAAACATAGTATGAGATTAATATCCAAGAACAGTAGAAACAAGGCTGGAGTGATAGCACAGCGGTAGGGCGTTTGCCTTGCACACAGCCAACATGGCCGACCCGAGTTTGATTCCTCCGCCCGTCTCGGAGAGCCCGGCAAGCTACCGAGAGTATCTTGCCTGCATGGCAGAGCCTGGCAAGCTACCCGTGATGTATTCGATATGCCAAACACAGTAACAACAAAAGTCTCCAATGGAGATGTTACTGGGCCCACTCAAGCAAATCGATGAACAACGGGAGGACAGTGACAGTGACAGTGACAGTAGAAACAAGGGCCAGGAGGGCTAGTGCCCACTATCAGAAGCTTGCCATGCGTAGAGGGGGATAGTTAGAATAGAAAAGGGACCACTGAGGCAATGATAGTGAAAATGATCACTCTGGATAACTGGCTGCTGAAAGTAGGTAAAGGGATATACATAATAATCTGTCAGTACCTATATTGCAAACCAATGTCGAGAAGGGGGTGGGATGGGGGGAGGCAGGAGAGCAAGAACAAGAGAGCAAACGAGAGCAAGAGAGAACAAGAGAGAGTGAGTGTGCGAGCAAGCGAATGAGTGAGCGAGAGAGAGAGAGGAAGAGAGAGGTGTCTTAGAGGCAGGTTGGGGCTGGGCTGGGGGTGATTGTAGGAGGGAAACTTGGGGACATTGGTGGTGGGAAATGTACACTGTTGAACTGTTGAAGGGATGGGTATTGGAACATCCTATGACTGAAACCCTATCATGAACAACTTTGTAACTGTATATCTCATGGTGATTCAATTTAAAAAAATAAGGAAAAAAATTAAGTTACATATTTCATAAATTTTGTTTTGTTGTGATATCCAGCAATGCTCAGAGATTATTCCTGTCTCTGCACTCAAGAATTACTTCTAATGGGTTCAGGTGGCCAATACTTGGTGCCTGGGATTGAACCCAGGTGAGCTACATGCAAGGCAAGTGACCTTCCCTCTGTACTTTCGCTCGAGCCCCTAAACTTTGTATTCAGACATCAGTGTAATTCATTTAGAAATATTCTTCACATCTGATATTTTTGTTTTGCTTTTGGCCACACCAGGATAACTCCTGCTTCTGTGCTCAGGGATCACTCCTGGTGAAGCTAAGGGGACTGTATGGGGTGCCGGGGATCAAGCCCAGGTCGACAGGATATAAGGCAAGCACCCTACCCGCTGTACTATCACTTTTGCGTCAACATGTCAGAAAAATTTTAAAGTCTATTAATTCAGCATTATCAAAGAAATACAAAAATTATTTATACAAAATAAACAAAAATTATTGCATTATTTAACAAAATCTATGAGGTGTCACTTGAGTCCTAGAGTGCCACATAGAAAAAAAAATTGAGTTTAAAATTATTGAGCTGTCTTTTGTTGACGAAGTTAGAAAAACTAAAGAAAAACTATGAAGAAAGTCAAAGTTAAATCTATTACAGATTTTTAAAATATAAAACAAAAAATAAGTTAAACTTATCAACAGAGTCCAAGATTCTTTTCTGATTATGAAGATGATAAAAATTAAAATAAAGACATACTGGCAGTTTAGTCCAGAAAGAAAAACAAAGTCTGTCCCAAATAAACTACAATTATAATAAATAGCAGAAAGTTGCAGTGAAATGAATAAATTTACAAAAATTTTAGTAAATTTAAATTTACACTAATCCGTAATGTCTGAGTATAATCCCAGAAAAATATAAATTAAGAAAACTGACAAAAAATAAAAGTTCAAATAATTGTATAAGCCTGGAAAATAGAAGTTAGAAATGTCAATTAAAAAAAACTACTACAATTTGCAAATGACTACTACCACAATTGCAAAAGCAAATGATTCAAATCACATGGAAATTCTTGCGAAAAATGAGAGAAAAAGAAAAAAGGGGTGGGGAAAAACCTCTCCTTAAATCACACAAAAACAGTTTAAAATGGGAAAATATAGGCCAAACTCATTAATGAGAATAAAGAAGAAAAAAATTTAAACAAAGTAAAAACAAATAAAATCCAGATGTGCATCAGACATGTATTTGGATGAAGAATATACATACATATATATATATATATATATATATAAAGTTAACAAGCTAGATTTATTCTAGTATAAGGGAGTTAACCATTGGAATAAGTCATAACAGCAGTTTAACATAACAAGAGAAATACAGTGGGATGTAGAAGAGGTTTTGGTTAAATGCAACATGAATTTATTAAAATGTAAAACACAACTCTGCAAAACATAAATATCATAAATAGAACTTCCTTATACTAACTAGGAACATTTGGGGGGAAAGCAAGAAAAAACATCATTCTGAATCAAGTTATATCATTCCTTTATAAAACAAGGAACAATTAAAGAATATTTGCATTTGTTTTCATTCAATATTGTATTTAAATTCCTTCAAACTGGGAAGGAAGAAAAGGGAAATATAAAATCTGTAAAGGGGAGGTTTGAGAGATAGGAGAGTGGCTGACCCAGGTTCTAGTTAATTACCTGATCCATAAGATCTCCCAATCTTTACCAGGAGTGATGCCTAAGTACAGAGACAAAAGCGAGCCTTGACTACTACTGAATGTGGACCCCCCCCAAAAAAAATCTGAAAATAGTTACATTATTTTATTCACAAATTACGACATCAAAATAAATCTATAAACAAACTATTATAAATACCAAAGATATACTAAGAGCTGGTGTGAGATGAATATATATTCTTTTCCTTCAATAATGGAATTTCTAAAACTCAAACATCTCAAAACTAAGGTGTTTAGTAACAAGTATTTTATGTGCTTAAGAACATATAAAATATTTGCAAGACTTATCTATAAAAACTCATATTGAACTAGGGCAGAAGAGGAAGTACAGCTTGTAGGTAGGTGCAGCTTGTCTTGGCATATAGCTAAAACTTGTTTGAATTCCTGGCTCTGTATAGGGTCCCCTCAAGCAGCACCTTGAGTATAAAACCAGGAGGAAGTCTTGCACACTGCCAGGTGTGGCCCCAAATCAAAAGTATGACATTTTCTTATCAAAAAAAGTTTTAAGAAGAATATATGGATAGTAATATAATGTTTATGGAGAGGAAGACATAATATAACAACATATATATCCTTTTTAAATTAACCCACAGATTTCATGCAATTCAAGCAAACTTATAATTTTTTTCTTTTTAAGTAGTTGGATGTAGCCCCCAAACTGTTCTGAAACAAAAGGATCTATTAAGTTGATACTTTTAAATCAAGAGGTTTTAATCAACAAGACATCTTATGAAAACATATGATGAACGCTGAAAAGTCATGCTTTTAGCACATGAAACCAAAACTAATCTTTAGAATATACAAAGAGAGCTTTCAAATCAATGAGATAAAAGTATGAGTATAACAGAAAAACCAAGTAAATGAACAGTCCTTGCACAACAGATGAAACAGATGGTGATTGAACATATGAAAAAGAAAGTCAATATTATTGAATTCACTTCACTTTTAATTTGGCAAAAGTTAGAAATCCTAATAATGCCAAGTATAGAAATTCCAGATATGAACCTTAAAGAAAATGTTGATTCGTTGCTAATGAAAATATGAATTGGCATAAAAAGCTCATTGGAAATCACTAAGAAGTCCTTTTAGTAAATTTATCATTAATTAGCTCTCTGGGCTTTATGCTCCTCTGGTCTAAAATTCAAGACAACAATGCAGCAATATGTATAAAAATATCAATAACAGAATGTTTTGTGACAGGAGGAGATTGGAAGTAAACCAAATAGAAACTGACAGGTGGATACATGAATTGCTCAATGTTAGCATTAACAAATATTATGCAATCATGAGATATATCTATCTAAATGAAACAATGTGATTAAATCAGTGAATAAAATGAATATATGAGTCATGAATATTGCCTAAAACCAATTCCAGTAACTAAATGTAAATAGATTTGAAACACAGATGAAGTATAGTGTTATGAAGCATATCTAAAATAGCAATAAGATTATAAGGTAGCCCAAGGGAGAAAAGGTTTATGAGGGCAGATATGGAAGGAACATTCACATCACAAATCACATGAAAGTAGATCTTAATTATGCTTTATAACTCATAGAGATGTTTTCTATGTATTACATCCTACCAAACTTATTTCAAAAAAAGCACAACTTAAAGAGCAATATAGTCTGATAAACTTTAGATTTTCAAAATGGATATCTTTTACATGTAGTAAAGGTCCCCGGATATGGTGTACCAAACAAATAAACAAACAGACAAAAAGATTGCATCTGGAGAGTTTGTATATAGTTAAGGTCCACAATTTGTATGTTGTCAACCTTGGTTCTATCACAGCACCACAAGTTTCCAAGAGCAACACTGGGTTTAACTCAGGATCTCTTCAAGCCTGGCCAGGGTGTCCCAAGTAATCTCAGAACTTCAGAGCCTGAGCATTCAAACAGTGGTCCACTTAGAGAATCACCAGAAGTGGCACCTCCCTATCAACCCCTGAGTACTGCCCCCTTCAAGAAAAAGATTAGTTGTAGTTTGCTCTAAAGAAAATAGAGAATTTAAATTTGCATTTAAAACCCTCTCTGTAGTTTTAATAACATGCTTGCATTGTTTCAAATATGAAGAAGAAAGCCAGTTGAAGTGGCAAACTTTAGAAATTCAGATTCAGAGGTTAAGAATATAGACAGACCCTCAACAAACTCAGGCAGTACATTGTTGATTCATATCAATGCATTTGGAGAAAACATAGATGGCATAACTGAGTTGTCCTCCAGATCTCTGAATCAAAGTCTACATTCATGCCCTTTCCCATGCCTCTATCTCCTTACCCAGAGAGACAGCCTTGGTCCAGACTTCACTCTAGTATCAGTTTGAAAGAATATGGGCCTTTTTGTTTGATTGTTTTTGAGGAAAACTGGTGGTCCTTTGGGGCTAATCTTTCCTGACCCTGTACTTGAGGGTCATTCCCAGTAGTTCTTGAGGGATCATATGGTGTCAGGGATACATAATATGAAAACCATGCCCTCAACTCATTGAGGTACCTCTCTAGTCTAGATTTATGATCTTTGGAAAAGAGAGAACTTCCTTCAAATATGTCCCTACAAAAAAACTAGAGTCTTTCTTAAACCAGGTTCTTTTTATTTATTTTCTATTGCATTGAAAGCTTTGGTTTCCTTTAAAAAATTAGAAAAAGTACTATGAAATGTTTTCACCAGACTAGCTCCATCTTCAAATATTATGAAATATGATTTATTTCATCTTGAAACAATTTATACACAAAACATTCTGGTTCTTGTTAATCCTTGATTTCAGTTCACTTATACAGTGGAAAAATAATAGCATGCTTTTCATTCTGATTTTTCAAAATCCCAGATTGCATTTGATTTACTTTCTCAGAGGTATTTGTGATAAGATTTATGTTCCCTAACATTCGCTTCAACTCTTATCATAGCTTTGACTTGTGCCAAAAAAATCGAGAAAAAAGTTACAAAGAGCAATGTGGCCATACTACATGGTCTATAATCTATAAACAGAGGCTCCAGAGCCCACCTCTCCTCTTTCCACACTGACCATGTCAATCAATGGATTCCATGATGATGTTTGAAAGTCTGCTTTGAAAGACTTTGAAAGTCTGATGATGTTTGAAAGTACTTGGCATATATCAATCTATACTGACCCTTCAAATAGAAGTGCAGCATAGTTACAACTCGAGCTCAAGGCATCTTTAGAAGCTAAAACCACTCAATGAGTCACCTGCCAATACCCTGTAAAGAGGCCCTTACTAAGGCTAGAGAGACGTCATAAAAGGCTGAGTATATGTTTTCCATGTGGGAAACCCAGATTTGAAACTCAGCACTATCTCTGAGCCCCTAGGAATGAACTCCTAACACAGAGCCAGGAGTAGACCATAGCATGACCAGATGTGGTTCCCAAACAAAACAAAACAAAAAAGAGCCTCTTACAGAATTCCAACATCCAGAAATATTTCCACCCAACTCCCACCACCCTTGTCCATCTGGATCTTCTTATTATCATGCTATCCCAAGTAACGTTTTTTCAGATCCAAACCATTTTCAGATTTATTTGTCTAATCCTCCCAGCTTTCCTAGTATTAAGTCACCTCCTAAGAGTCCTTCCAAAACCTTCAGGCAGAAAGGTTATAGAAGACCTGGAGTTAGGTATTCCAGGTTTGTAGTATTTCTACCAACTCCTAGTTACATTTGCTTGAAGAAGCTATTTTCTGTCTTGGTTCCCTCAACTGAAAAATAGGAATAGCAATAGTTATAATCACAGACACATTGTATATGGCAATAAAATCACAATGCACAGTGCATATGGAAGTTCTTCTATAACACCAAACTGATATGAAAATGACATCTGTTGACAGCTGTTGTTGATTATTTCATTTCTTCCTAGATGTTTGGACATGATTTCAGCACACCGAGATTGGAAGCAGGCTTCCTTTTCTCTCTGTTCTATGATAGAAGTCATTCCTAGCCAGACCCTCCAAATTTCTACAGCTCTCCCTTATACTCAGAGATGTTAATATGTATGACCGTCAAAATGTTAGACTTCCTCACAGCTGTGAGTAGCAACGTTTACTGTCATCTTGTTTGCATCTCTCATGGTTCCAGGCTCAGCCTGGGTGCAACACACTTACACAGACTTAATCTCCTTTCCCCATGCCAAGTCCAGATGGCCTGCAAAGGATAGTTCCATTTGTATCTAGTTCATAACTGTCAGCTATCCTATGAGTAACTAATATCCAGTTGCTTTTGATACTTAATGAAAACGGTTTTCATTCTCTATGTACACCTGACCGTCAAAGGTAACATAGGGAGAAAGAAAAGCACTACTACCATTCCCATTTGACAGTGCTGATATTCAGAGTCTCAAAGTTAATGATTTTCTAAGATAAGCTGGGCAGGAAGTTGCAGTTCCTGAACTGTCTCTCACTACCTTTCAATATCATCTTACTACATTTTAGATTCATCTGCTGGGACCTGAAAGAGAAACTTTCTGGGTTTTTTTGTTGTTGTTTGTTTCGTTTTGCTTGGCTATAGCTAAAAATATTTTTTGTAAGCACACACAGGACCTAAACATATTCTTTAATAGCCATGTAAAAATTATATACGGATTTTAAATCGTTAGAAAAGCTGTAACTTCTGGCATACTGAAAATAAAACCTTTTTAAAATAAAGCAACAATAGCTAAAAATATCATTCCCAGCATATCATTTATCTTTTTAAGTATGCATGAATAGCCAGAACAATCCTGAGAAAGAACAAAGCTGAGTATTTCCTGTTTTCAAACAATATTACAACATTGATGTTATCAAAACAGCATGGTAGTGGCATAAAAGTAAACATAGATCAACAGAATATAATACAAAGCCCAGGGAAATATTCACATATACACACTTCATTAATTTTTGACAAAGGAATCAAGAGCATATAACAGCAAAACAGTTTCTTCAACAAAAGGTGCAAGGAAAATCAGATACACATTATGCAAAAGAATGGAACTGGATCTCATATTATACATAAAAATTAACTTCAAATTAATTAAAAACTTAACCTTAAGACTTAAAATAAGGGAAAGGTAAAGATAGCAACACTACTGTCAATGAATATATATATATAAAAGATATAGATATATATATATTTTAAAGACTGAAAATAAGTGTTCTAAAAGAGTGTAGCTGCTAAGCACCTTGACATCGGTCTTGGCAATGATTTGGGTGGAGGAGGGATTTTAAGCCAGAAGCAAAAACAAAAAAGTGGAAGAGCATAAAATTAGGCAACTTGTGCAAGGGTCCAGAGAGACACTATATAGGCAGCCTGGCATGCAATTCATCATAGTTTAGTCCTGATGATTCCCCAAAGAACCATCAGGAATGATTATTGAACACAAAGCCAGGAGTAATCCCTGAGTAACACAGGGGATTTCCCCCGCCCCCAACAAAAAAAAATCTATGAAACAAAAAAATTCATCAACAAAATGGAAAGTCAAACTACGGAGTTGGAGAAATATATGCAAACTGTTAATCCAATATAGAGTTAATAAACAAAGCATACACACCACTCAAACATCAACAACAAAAAGACCGAGCAATCCAATTTTCAAATGGACAAATAACTTGAATAGTTGTAGAAAAAAGACAAGAGATAGCCAACTGCTATCTGAAAAGAGGAATCAACTTTTCTAATATGCAGGGAAAGGCAAATTAATACCACATTGATATCACCGCATACCTATTAGAATGGTTGCCATCAAACCATAAGATAAACAAGTGTAGAAAATAAGGAGAAAAGGAAGTCTTTGTGCACTACTGGTAAGAACATAATTTAGTAGAACCACTATGTAAAACAGCATAGAGATTCCTCAAAAAGTTTAACAGTGGAATGATTCAGCCATTCGTCTTCTAGGTTCACACTCAAATAGGTTCATAAACTCCAAGAGAGCTTCAATCCCACATTCTCAGTAGCATTATTTGCAAATGTCCATGTGAGAAACAATAATTTATGCATCTATAAATAAATTCATAAAGAAAATGCAACATGTAAATATTTATATATACACATATATTACTTATTGGATTATTATTGTCCTGGGAAAAGGAAATTTTACATGTGTGGCAACATGATTGAACTGAAGATAATATGCTGGTGAAATAAGTCACTTGCTCAAAATTATTAATTTGGAAAGGTATTTTCACCCCTATATTCACTACAGCACTACTCCCAGTAGACAAAATCTAAAAAACAATTAAGGTGCTCAAGAAGAGATGAGAGAATAAAGGGATATATATACCTAATGGAAAACCGCTCCACTATAAGAAAAGATGCAATACAATTCACTGCTACATAGCTGGAAATAGAGGGTGTCATGCTGAGGGAAAGAATAGATAGAGAACGATCCATCATGTAAGTGGAATAGAAAGAAACATGGTGAGGAACTTAAAAGAGGTCAATGGTACCGCATTCTACGAGGCAGCGTACAGAACTGACTGCTAATACGTGGGTGACATGCAGTAGGGGAGACCTGGAGACAGTGATGGAGGGGGACTGACACAATGATGGTGGGTGTAGTGTTGGAACACTGTATGCCTGAAACATCACTACTAAGAGTACTGTAAAACAAAATGCTTAATTAAAAACTGAAGCAAGTAATTTATGAAATACATGTGTGTAAATTGCAAGCTCAATGATTCCTTAGCTGTGAGCGGGTCCTCTAACACTGTAGTGCCACCCTCATCTGTGATTTCACTTTCACTGAATTTATTTATCTATTTGAGGTTGTGTGGCCACACCTGGATCAGCTGTGCACTGGGATCCCCAACTCTCATTGGTTTTAGTAACCATGTGAATCACAATTAAAATAAAAGAATGCATACAGAGCCAGAGAGATTGTACAGCAGTTAAAGTATATGCCCTGTAAGCAGCAGATCCCAGTTCAATCCCCAGTATCTCATGGTCCTCCAAGCATCACTGGCTGCAGCTTTGGAGCCCTGACTCCCAAATCAGTACCAAAAGGTGTAGTCCTAGAGGCTCTGGGCATCAAGAGGATGGCCCAGGTAATCCTCTGCACTGTAGGGCCCAAGTGGTGCTGCATTTCCAGGCCATTACTTTGAACTGGCTAGGTTGGCTAAGAATCAGTGAGAGGAACCTCTGGGCCTTCTGGTTACCACCTGGGAGGCACAAAATACACACAGAGATATACACTTAGATTACAAGCTATTAGATAGTTTGAGAAAGAACCCACATTCAAATAACTTTCATTAGAGTAGATTGTTATAACTGTTCCATTTTATTATTAATTATGAATCCATATTAACAGTCAACCTGACTGTTGACGCCTCTAAACTAAAAATATCACCATAGGTATGTATATATCAGAAAAAAATATATTATATACAGGGTTCAGGACATTTTCCGGGCTCTTTGCACTGTCCTCATTGGGAAGGGTGGGTGCTATATTCAGTTTCCACTCTTATCACCACAGCATTTCTCTGTTTGCATCCAGTTTTAAGAATTAGACTTGGAGGTCCTCATCTTCTATATGTTAACATCAGTCAGAGCAAAACATATTTTTAAAAACACAAACATTCCCTGTGTCTTCCCTCACAGCCTAAGACATGGCCTTGCATGGAATAATTCTCATTAAATATGCCTGATCTGTCTAGAGAAATCTTGACTATCCCAGGGAACAGGGGCTTTTTGTTTTGATGAAGAACTATCAGAGCTACTGAGCTTGGTGGAGAGCTACTAAGATCGTTTTTCAGGAGACTTACCTATAGCTTAGAGGACAGTACAGTTATAAAATAACCCAAATTCCTTCTGACAAAGAAAAAATAAAGAAAGGAACAAAACAAAATTGCTATGAAGATAAATATGGGAAATGCAGTTGTTATAATTTACTTTCACAGAACCTTCAGTCCCAGCATCTCAGAACAGCATCTCTAAGTATTTCTATTTCTAAAAATATTGCTCATTTAACCACATTAGCCACTCTGAAACCATGAGAACTGAAGTAGGGTACTGTTATTTTCGATTCTAGTTAGTGTTTTAAAGTGACCTTTGCCTGAAAGCTTCACCAGCCAGGAGTGGAGCTGTAATGAGCAAAGCTATCTACAGCTGGAGTTCTCCAAATGCCAGCTGTTCCCAGAGCAGAATCAAGGCCAAGGCCGAGTTCATGTTTCTTAATCAAAGATTGATTTTTTTTTAAACCAATGGCATCCTCCATTACAATACAAAACTGAACCAAACCATCTTTCGATTTAGCTCCTTCAATCACAGAAGTATGATAGAGAGATGGTTTTCTTAATCCATGAAGAGTGTTTCTCTTTGTGAACCCTAAATATTTAAAAATGTATCAGCTGATGTTAGAATGTCACTTTCTGGTATTTTGGCCCCTTCGGTATGAATTTTTTTTTACTTTGGAGCCATTTCACAGTTCTTGGAATTTGCTGGGGAGAGATTCCCAAACAGAACGTCCTGGGAGGGGGTGTGGGCAGACACAGGCAAGAATGCACAGTTCCTCTGACCTTACAGTGCATTGTTTCCAGGGAGCTCTGATATTGTCCCTCCTACCTGAGGAAATTCTATTTCTGGACAAGTAACTGCCAATAAAATTTTGCAATAATCCAAAAATGATAAGGTTAAAATGATAAAAAAAAAGATTCTATTACACTTAGTTTACATAGCATGTGAAGAAACGTTAAAAAATGGCTCCAAATATCAATTGTTCGCCATTCTTCTTTGCTGACCACAGGGATGAAGGCTGCAGTTTCCAAGGTAGCAAAGGATTGTTTTGGAAGGGGCAGAGAGTATAGCGGGTAGGGTGCTTGTCTTGCATGCAGCCGACCCGGATTTGATCCCCAGCATCCTATATGGTTCCCTGAGTATCACCAGGAATAATTCATCAGTAGAGAGCCAGAAGGAACAACCCCTGAGCAATTCTGGGCTTGGATGCTCCAAAACTGCCCCCACCACCTCAAGGAAAAAAATGTGTTGGCAACATATAGACAACATGTTCCTAGTATTACCAAAGGATTGTATAGGTAAATGAATTTGTGGTTAAGGTCACAGTAACATGTCCCAAAGGCCCTTTACAAGGTAAAGGTAGAGAAAAGGCAAGGTGGATAATAAGCAGCAAAGGATCAGGGGAAAGAATTACTCTCCCCAATGACCCCATTCCCGTTCTCTGTATCACCTCTGACACTCTAGTCACTCCACCCAATATCCCTACCTGCACAGCACTGGCCTCCCTCACAAATGTCCAATTCACCTCATCACCTACCCCTAATTCTTCCCCAGCCCACCTCCACCCCAGATATCCTCACTGTTTATATCACTGTCTGAATGTCCACACGACATGGAATCATTGCTCTCTTGCACACTCTAGGTCGATTTGGACCATTTTCTCACTCTGACTCTGGTTGGCCAAAGGAGCATGAGTTATTAGTCTGATGTGTGCTACCTGTAGCTCCCCCTTAGAGAATATCAATCACACTGATTGGAGCCTTTCAATCTGTGGCCATGAGTTTCAAGTGGCCCCTTAAAGCCAGCAGGTAATCCCACTACTCCTATAGCTTCCTAGAAACTCCTCACTTCTGCCCTTTATTGCCCAACTTGCAACTCCTCCTCCACACTGGCAATTTGCTGGTAACTGTGTTTTCAATCTGACAAAGAAAATAGAAGCAATGAAGTGCTTCCTCCTCTCAAAACCATCATCTTGACACCCACATATCTTCCATTTAATCAATCCCCACAAGTAATTACCTGCACTCCTTCTAAAGAAAATCACTCTGCTTGTACACAAACACTCTTTCTCACCTATCCAATAAATGATTTAAGCAAGTATCTGCCCTGCATTATTAAGATTTCACTCTCCACTGAATCACTTCTATCAGCATAGAAATATGAATGCTCAAAAATGAAAACTAATTTAGTGGATAACAGTTGCCCTCCCCACCCCAGCTAGCACTCCATAGTTTCATCCCCTTTGTAGCAAACCTTCTCAAACAGAGTCAATGATCCCTGTCTGATTTCCCCCCTCTATTCCTGTCTCCAAACTCACTGAAACCAAGCTTTTGTTGCCAATGCCAGACTATTTTGGCAACAAAAGTCACTTCCTGTTTTAACCAATGCCTCTGCTGACCTGAATGTCACTGATTGAGAAGTCCATTCTTAGTTCTTGTCTTAGCTGGTCCATTACTACAATGGACGCATTCCTCACTCTCCTGAAATAATTTCATGTGGCTTCCAAAACTTCCAGTTTGGCCTTTCAACACTCTCTGCTACATTGTTCTGTTTCTCTCTGCTCATTCCTCCCCTTCTCTTGCTCCATATCAAGCCCAATTGCCAAAACTCTTCAATGAACAGGGCTTGACTCTGTCCTGTCTATCCCTTTCAATACCAAACTTAGGCAATTATTTCCGGTAGCATCAACAGTGCAGATCACCATCCTAAACTAGCATATATCACTGCTACTCAGCATCTTCATTTGGGTGTCTTACGATCTCAAACTCAACTTGTTCAAAACTAACCATCTTAATCTTCTTATCACATTCTGTACCAGTACCTCCTTCAACTGCAGCCTTCCCCATTTTCATTGGTGACAATTCCATCTAGGAAGGCCACATCCCTGGCCTCACTTTAAACATTCCCTTCATCTTACACCCACCCTGTATCCTGCTCCATGAACTATTCTGTCAGGATCTATTTTTCAATTAAGTTATAATGTTTTATAATAATATTAATATTTTAGGCATACCATGTCACTGCACGCTTATAGTGCCAATATCACTCTATCTGTATCTGTAGATCCCTTCTTATTTTTGGAGGATATAGTCACCTAGCAGTACTGAGGGATACTCTCAGCTCTGTGCCTGGGGGATGCTCCCTATGGTACTCAGCTTCAGTTCTGTAAGCAAATTTTAGGGTTTGTTTTCTTTGGCCATTATCTACCATCTTTGTTTCTTTCAGCGCCACATGTAAGTGCACTATCCAGTATTTGTTTAGCATATCTACCAGATTCCATCCAAGTTGCAGAAGACTATAAGATTTCCTCTTTCGTTACAGTTGAGTAAGATTCATAGATAGATAGATAGATAGATAGATAAATAGAATTTTCTTTCTACACACTTTTTGAGGTGATATCTGATCATTGTTATGATTTGCATTTACCAATTAATCAATGATGTTAAACAGCTTTTTATATGACTTTATTTGATTAGCTATATTTCTGCTTTGGGAAAATGTCTGCTTACCTCTCCATTTTTGTTGTTTGGTTTCCTATTGTTGAGCTCTCTGAGTATTTTGAATATCTCAGATATTTGGCCCATTGTTAGATGTATGGTGCGTGGATCACATTTTTTCATTTTGTAGGGTGTCTTTTTATTTTATCCCTTGTTCCTTTTGTAGTTCAAAACCTTTCTTTATTTGTTTGATGCATTCCTATTTGTTTGTTTTCGCTTTTTTTCTTTGCCAGTGGCTTCTGATCCTTAGAGATGCTGCTGAAGTGAATGTCAGCGGATTCTGTCTGTGTTTTCCTGAATGCATTTAGCTCCTTTGTTAAGCTGATTCCCTCGTACAAGATACTTTAAACAGATCATAAATTTTCTCAGCCACCTCGTTATTTTATATAAAATTGCAATATATTTCTATGTATTGATTTTGTAGCCTGTTTTTACTGTGCAGTTTTAATGCATGCTACTTTATAGCTTTCTGTCAGGATATCTTCAAAATATATGCAGAGTGTGACCACTTTTCTCTGCTTCCACTGGTATCAGCACAGCAATTACCATCATCTCTTGCCTGAATTACGAATAATAGATTTTTTTTTCTAATGGCCTCTCACCAATCTCCTAGATCCTTTCCTCATCTACCTAGATCCTTTCCACATCTACCACCCCTTTACTATCTATTCTCAACATAAAGACCAGAATGAGCTCCTTATAATAGAATGCAGATACTATCTCTCCTCTTTAAAATATCACACTGATCTCCCATTATAAAAGCCAGAATCTTCCAGTAGCCTGCAGTGCTAGGTTGTTGCACCTGACTGCCTTCCCTTCACCTATCAATGTTCTTTACTGGCTCTATCCAGCCATCCAACTTCCTTGGTTTTCTTCCAACATGCCTGCATGCATGGGCTAGCCGTAGAGCTTTTGCACCCATATTTTATTCTAACTATATTGCTCTTGCCCCAAAATTAAAGTGTGAGTCTCACAACTCAAGTTCATTGTAATTGTTACTTCTTCAATGGGAGATTCCGCAACCATTCCCATTAACAGTGCCAGTTGCCCCATCTTTCATTTTTTTTTTTTTTGGCTTTTTTTTGGGGTCACACCTGGCGATGCACAGGGGTTACACCTAGCTCTACACTCAGGAATTACTCCTGGCAGTGCTCGGAGGACCATATGGGATGCTGGGAATCGAACTCAGCCCTACCCACTGTACTATCACTCCAGCCCCTGCCTCACCTTTCTAAAGGGCATCTTTCCCCGCTCCACGACACATATGCCTTGTATTGAAATATGTATTTCCTCATCATGTAGATTGCAACACAGTCTTTCTCTGCCTATCTATGTCCCAATGTCACTCATACAACATGAAACTAGGATACTAAAAGAATAGGGGCTTATGTCTCTTGTGTTCACTGTGACTCTTGGCTTAGAACACTGCCGGACACAAACAGGCAGTTATCTATTAACACCACTTATTAAAAATCTTAACATGCCATCTTGATCTTCATGTCTGTCTCCTATTCTTGCAATATAAGCCTACTAAAAGCAAAAAATGAGGATCCATGTAAAAAGCTATTAGAGTGGTTTAACACAATTTAATAAGGAGCAGCCTTAAAAGCCAATATGGGCTACATTCTAGTTTTATGATAAGGCTTTAGATATATTGGAAAAATTCTTTGTATGAGTCTCCAGTTCTTCCTAACAATACTCTGCAAGTCCACTAGGAAGACACACTTGAAGGTTTTCAAACTTACTCTCAAATTCAAATTTCCTTCAAACTCAAAGTTACCTGTGAGAAATTCTGATGAAAGGAAAAAGATTGTCTTCTGGTCAATTCTGAGTGTCCAGGTGAGAGCTCATGCACTCAGCTGGCTCCTGTCCTCATTGCAGGCTGTCCATGTGTGGAGAAGTAGGGGACACACTCTGGCACCTTGGTCCTTGGGACCTGAAGGATAGTCAGGCTGGATAGTATCTGATCCAGCAGGGTTCTCAATGCCTGCAAAGAAGAGAAAGATACATGAACATGGAGGGTGGGGTGGACAGGAGAGGGTGGCAAGTTCACCATGATGACAAAGAACTCCTCCCAGCCCTGACCTCTCAACTCCGAAGTCTAAAAGATTACTATGCAACAACTAGATATCTTAGCAAATAAAACATATAAAAATGAATCACAGTTCATGGGAGAAGAAACTCAGGTATACTTCATAAACACTCAAAATTCTGCCAAGAAACTAACAAATAAACCCACCAATATTGACAATTCAGTCAACAAAATGTTCCTAAGACTCCTTTTCTGCCGTGTCCTTTTCCAATCCTAGTCGTACTGCATTGCCCCCGTGTCACTCCAGGGAGAGGTGAGGCAAGATAATGTGAACAATAATCAGCAGCACCAGTATTAAGAAAACAATCCCAAGTGGACAGGCATACTACTTGTACTTTTATTTGCTGTATTTCACACACACTACATGTTACAGAATTTGATGGTTTGTGTTAACTCTACCTCGAACAAAAATTTTGGTACTATTTTTCAACATCATTTGCTAATTAGTTCTGGTTAATTCTCATAATACTTCAAACTTCTCTATGGTTATACAGTTAATAATCTATGATCAGTCACCATTCATGCTTTTCTTGCAGTATTTGGGAATGACAGACCAAATCTACATAAAGATAGCAAATTGCCTAGATAAATGTTGTGTGTACTCTGTTCTGATTGCTCTAATGATCATCCATTTCTCCATTTGTCTTCCTCTCTTATGGACTGATATGCAACAATACTGAAATCAGGTTAAGGCATAACGCTGCAATGATCTCTGAGTATTCAAGGGGAAGAGTCACATGACTATTATTTTTAGATTCTAGTTTTTAAAATTACACAGTTTTTATTGGAGGTTTTGAAAGGAAGGAGGGAGAGATAGTGGGAGAGAGCGGAGAGTAATGTGCTCAAGAGAGAACCCAGGCTTCTCCAAAGGCAAAGAGAGCCCCTACACACATCCCAACATTTGACATGAAAGCATGAAAGTATACATCTCAAGAGGTGAGATGCAGGTGACACATGTGCTTGGGTGACATGTGCTTGGCCACATGGGTACAAGGAACACATGGGCTCGGGCAGCATATGCATCCATAGCTCTCACTTTAAACCAAATTCCTTTCAAAATATTACTTCTCTCTGAAAATATAAAGGTGACTCAGGAAGGAGCTCTGATGAATATGTACAGGGAGATTCCATGTTGTGTTCATGCCTACTAATTCACAGCCTGTGAATCAAAGAATTTTTTTTTCACTTTAAAGTTTTATTATTTAAGATGTACAGTGTGGGATACCTAAAAATAACTTAGGGCATGTGAGAAACATGTGAAATCCCAATGGCACTGCCCTTTGTGATCCTGGAGCCACAACAAACTATGATCACCTGATCACCTGCACACAGGAACCAAATGTGTGAGTACAATCAAATATGTGAAATCTCCAGTCACTTCAATAAAAACTACGGGAAGGGAAGGGTGAAAAAAAATACATTTCACAAAGCTATAGCTACTGCTGATAGAGATTCCTTTATTGGCTCTAGACAAAGTAAATTGAAAACCTTCAAGAAACAATTCATCAATCTGGGGTGCTATTCTGTGATTCCAGTGGGAGAGAACCTGGGGACACTGTTGGAGGAAGGAAAGTCAATGTTGTTGGTAGAATCGGTTCACTGTACTCCCAAAACTCAATTCTGAACTAGCTATGTAAATCATGTTGCCTTAATATTGAAAAAATAATGTAAGATAAGTATATTTTTATTTAAAAAATAATGTAAGATATTTTTAAAAGACTACCCATAATCTCAGGGAGAAAACCAATAATATATCAAAATCATCAGGAGTTCGGAAAAAGTTGATTCCAACCAAATAAACGACTTTTAGAGGTTCAATACTTCAGTGGGTGAAGGAACTATTCATGCAGTGGAAACAGCAAAAGAACTCTAATTAGAAGTGAAGCCTGGGGATTTTAGTGAATTGCTACAATCTTATGCTAAAAATGTAAAGAATGAAGAGATGCTTCCTATGGATGGGGGAGAAAATTGATTCTTCACATAAAATCTACTCCTAATGAAGATACTCTGAACATTGTTGGAATGGCAACAAAAGATATAGACTATTATAGAAATATGACTGCTAACACAATAATAGGTTTTGAGATAGCATATTCAAAATTTGAGAGTGAGTTCTACTGAGAGATGTTTATCAAACAGCAGCACATGCTCCAAAAACCCTTTTGTGAAATAAAATGCTAACAGATGAAGCGATCTTCATAACAGTCTTATTTTAAGAAGCTGCTACCTTCACCCCAACCTTAGCAACCACTACCCTGACCCAGGAGCAGTCACCAACATTAATGCAAGCAATCTCCACAAGGGAAAAATGATTATAACCTACTTAAGTCTGATAGTGAGAATATAGTGAGAATAACTCTGCAATCTGTTTTTGACTAGATTATAATGTCATTATACAGGTAAAGATGATAGTACTGTGTAACGATAACTTCTACATGCAACAGAAAAACAAAATCATTGTATGATTAATTTTACTGTAACATTTTTTTGATGGCAGTGGTCTGGAGCTATACCTGAGATATCCCCTAGGTGGGTTTGTATAATAAATGGCAATGAAATAAGCATTTTATGCTAGAAATTATTTAATATAAAAGAAAGCAAAATACGGGACTTTAGGAAAACCAATAATATCAGATTCAGGAAAAATAGCAGGTATAAATAATACCTTATCACTTTATTAAGTTAATGAACATTTCAATTGGAAGGCAGAAATTGGCAAAATGGATAGAAACTACATATTGTTAGAAAATACCCACTTTAAAATTGCATCCAAAATAATAAAATCTTTAGGACTAAAATATAATGAAAGATGTGTAAGGTTTGTGTGTTGACATATGCCACAACATCCAAACAAGGAAATAAAGACCCAAGAAAAAGAGTTCTTGGGTTCATGGACGAGGCTACTTAATATTATTAAAACAGTAATACTCCCAAATTGATAAACTTAATAAGCCTCTATTAAAATCCCAACTTCTATTTTAGATATCAACAAACTTATCCTAAACTTCATAGTTAAACACAAGCCACTGAGTAGTCAAAAGAGACTTGCAAGAAAAGCAAATTTGGCAATCATATTTCCTGATGGCACAAGAGGTATAGTAATCAATTACTGCTGGCATAAAGATAGACATATAGATCAAAGTATTAGAGTGCTCTGTTCAGTTAATGGATTCTTGACAGTGATGCTACCACAATTCAATGAGCAAATGAGTTTTCTCAACAAATAGCACTTACATTCAAGAAATAAATATCAACACAGACCTTGCACTTTATACACACACACACACACACACACACACACACACACATACCATAAAGCACAAAAATGGATACCTGAGTTAAATGTAAGTACTAAAATGATAAAACTCTCGAAAATGAACAAGAGGAAATCCTTTTAACTATAATAATAATAAACTGATGCCAGTTTCTCAGCTATATCACCAAAGACACAAAGACACAAAGAAAAGTATATACACTTGAATTGAGGTTCTGTCAACATTTTAAAAAATTATCTCTCAAATATCTCCAGCAATTAATTGAAAAAAAATACACTGGAGAAGAAATATTTTCTAATCATTTAACCTAAAAGATCTTTATACCTAGCTAAATACTTAAATTTCAATACTTGAAAGACTAAAGACCATAATGACCAAAATTTAAAACTGGGCAAGGAATTTGAAGCACAGTTCTCCAAAATACATGCACAAGAAACTGTTCACAATTATTAAATTAAGAAATGCAGATGGAACCACAAGATAACACTTCACACCCACTAGAATGGCATAATCATAAGATAGACAATAGCAAGTGTGGGTGAGGATACAGACTTTCAATTTGAAAACACATGGCTCTGTGATTATAAAAGAGAATGCAGCACTTTGGAATGTAATTTAGCAGTTTATCAACACACTAAATGAAGAGTTTCCATATGACACCAAGGAAATGTCTTAGGTGTCCACACAAAATACTGCACCTCAATGTTCGCAATGACATTGTTCAAATTGGAATAATTCAAATGGCTTCCAATTCATGAGTGTATAAACAAAATGCGGCATATCCATCCAATGGATTTGACATTAAAAGAAACTGAAGCATTGTTCCATGCTATTATGTGTAGAAACTTTAAACTCATGCTATGCTAGGCCTGAAAACACAGGACATGATGCATGTATATTTAATATGCAGGAAAGACAAATCCACACAGAACATAAAGTAGTATTTTCCAGGTTCGAATAAGGACTGCCAGACAGAGCTTTTTTGGAATTGAAATGATGGTGGTAACTGCACTTCTTGGTGAGCCTAAGAAAAGCCACTGAACTATCTATTAGTGAATCTTATAATGTGGGAACTGTATCTCAATGAATCTGTGACTTAAAAAGGAAAATCATAGCAACTGAAAAGGAAGAGTCAAGATACAATAACATCAGAATTTCCCCAATTCCCTTTATCCTAGAGCACAGCCTCTGCTCCTTGGGAGTACAACACTAGCATCTGAACTCAGCTTCTTTTTAGGTGCCTTTGGTTGGAGATTAAAGTGGAATAATTACTTCCTTTGGTCTTGTCAAAGAGAGCAGAAACTGCTTAGACCTAAATAGACCTGAGAGATTCTAGTAGAAAAACCCCACGTGCTCATTTGGAAGCTTTGTCCACATGCAGCTGGATAAAATTCCCCCTCATGCAGTGCTCCAGAATCAGCAGCTGAGCTCCATTTTAAGGCAGAGAACCCTGATCCTTCTCCAACGCAGAGAGCAAGTCTCTATGACTGTAGAAAGCTGTTTCTTTTGGACACTGACCGAATTGAGATGCAGATTCAAGAAAATATAATTCTTTTTTTAAAATTTTCTTTATTTATTTATTTTGCACATCTCTTCTCTGCCATTTCTTGGCAATGCATCAAGGTGCATCAAACAAAAGACAATATAGTCTCTCTTACTCTCTTACTTTTGTCATTTTTCCCCAGGTATTAAAAAACACTAAATAGAATTATCTTCAGCAGCAAAGAAAAGCTCTTCGCTCAGTTGGTGCACTGGCAACCAGAGGCATTTTTAGCTGCATTATAAAAAGACTTACAGAGGGAGATTGCACACAGAGCTCTTGCCCAGAGAGGTGTGCTGCGAGCCTACCAAGGTTTCAGGCTGCAGAGCTCCCTTCCCAGAGCCCCACTATCAGGGAGCTATTTTAGATGCGCAATGCATCATCACCACAAACACGCAGGAATAAAGGTTGACAGCACTTCCAAGGAGATTTTCATACCCATATATTCCACATGCACGGGACGTCAAAAGAACACCTGGCCACCCACCTACGAGATGGTCAGGCTTCTTCATCAAAACCCTGAACGAAGGGTTTTGTGTTTGTGTTCCTGGAGTAAGCAGACACCACTGGGCTACACTAGCACGAGAGAGGGATGAATGGAGACGTTACTGGGGCCCACTCGAGCAAATCAATGAGCAACGAGATGACAAGTGATACAAGTGATATTCCACATAAGCTGTAGTGGCTGTCATGTCGTGGTTAGATGGCCTGAGCACCAAATCTGCTCTTAGGAGTGATCCGCTTACAAAGTTGTATATACAGTGCATGATCAATGCAGTCCCTTGTCCGATATTTTCCCAAGAATTCTGTCATTTTTGTGCAGGGTTCTGCAGAACACTGGAATACATGTATTGGATTTTAGCAGAAACACCTGTAACAATTATCGGCCATGCATCAACCCCTTTTTTCTGTGCTACTACCATCATTTGCTGAGTGTGACAGAGAAAACTAAGACAGGACTTTGCTCTCAAGGTGTCCAAACTATGCAGAAACAATGTTCATGTCACACAAAAAACTTTGAGTCACTTGTCTGCCTTTCCATACTTTTAATAATGATGATTTGTCATTATCATATTAAAGTACTAAAAATGTTTATTTCATAAGGCTATGCTCCAGTAGCAATTTCTATTCCATTTCAATGTAATCTAATTAATTCATTCACTTATATAAATGAGGATGCAATACAACATCACATTATGAATATGGAATTCTATATTTGCAATAACCTGAGAAAGCTAAACTAGTGCAAAAGTCAACATTAAAAACTACTTTACTCATATATTTCTTCCTCCAATTAATTTACAGAAAAATAATAATGGTTCCTACTGGTGAATTCTAGATATGATTAGAACTCACTTGATAAATTCACTAAACTCAGAGTACCTGCATTCTCTAAAATAAATCTTAGGAGAGGAAATATTAAGGGTGATCCCTAAGAACTTTGTGACGACACACACCAATATATATATATTTGTTATGTATATGTGTATAGACATATATGAAAATCATAAAGACATAGCAGAAATAAAAATATAATAAAATAAAGAAATAAACATTATAATAAAGAAGAACAAAAGCAATTTTTTAGCATGTTCTGCAAGCAAAATCTGAATGAAAGGAGGGAAAGGGAGAAAAGGAGCGGGAGAGAAATGGACCTGGAAGGCTCAGAGAAGTGAGTGGTGACAAGAGCAGTATGAAGTCAGAATCCATACAGACTTAAAAGCATCTGAGGGCAGAATGAAAGCAAGGAAGGAATGAGAGATGCCTGGAAAGTGGAAGGCAGTAGGAGCAGGGAGGAAAGATGTTGCAAAGCTATTTCCAGGCCATGTCCTGTGATAAGCGTCGCATCCTCCAGGAGCCGACTGTTCTGCTGACCAGTTATTTGCAGGCAGTAAGCGAGTGAGAAGCCATCTGTGTCTACAAGCAGGTAACTGTCTGCAGAACACAGGAGCATAACCAGGAATGGGTATCAAAGGGATGGGAAGAAAGCCAAAATGCGTCATGAGTCCTCATCCTCTCCCCACCAACGACATCTGCACACGTGAATCAGTCCAGGGAGTAAGAAGTCAGTGATGGCACACTTTTCCAAAACCAGGGCCTGTCAGAAACTTGTGGGGGCCTTAAAACCAAGCAGCCAGTGAGGGTATAAAACCAAGAGTCCTTCTAATTCCCGCTCTGCTGCTCAGAGTCCAGACACAGCAGAAGTTGGGTCAAGCTGGACCTGGGATCCTCTGGCTGGGAATGATGGGAGCAAAAGGAGTAAGCTGGGTGCTGGTAAGCCAGAGAGATATACAGACCCAGCAGAGGGAGATGACCATCCTGAGAGAGGATGGCCATCACCGTGGGGCTTCAAGTCTATCTTCAGAATAGCTGGGTCTTATTCTGGGAATGAATGTGAAGACAAGCAAGATGATTCAAAAGAAGAAACTCAAGGGAAAAACAGGAGTGATGTGGGGTGGGGGGTGGAAAGATAGTACAAGGGGTGAGGCACTTGCCTTGCATTCGGTCAACTTAGGTTCTATCCGTGACACTGCATGGCTAATAGCTCCCTCACCCCCCACCCCCACCAAAAAAGGATACCTCTAATTGAGAAAGGAAAGACAATCAGTATAAAACAGTGCAACAAAAAAATTAGTCAAGAATGCAAATAGATCACTATTAACATATTTAAAAAAAACATTGTCTCTCACCTTTAAGGAGATGAAGTTAAAAATGTCTCATCTCACCTTTCAGATCAGCAGTAGTTAACCATTAAATACTGCTGAATAAAAACGCAATATGCATAGGGGCTGAGAGAGCTCACTGGGCGAAGCACCTGTTTTGTTTGCAGGGGGTCCTGGTTTGATTCCAGGCATCCTGAGTGCCTGAGAGAAACCTGGAGCTCTGAGCCAGGTATAATCCCCAGCACTGCTGAGCATGGCACCAAAATGCAAAAGTAAAACCAACCCTCAATCCTTGTTGTGCAGTAGGAGAGGAACTTTCAGTTACTTGAGATATGAGGAGGTCGGATCACTTCCATGTGATGTTCAAGAACACATGGCCACTCCTGTAAATACTTGGGTCCAGCAATACTGGGGTGACCAGGGTCACTCAGTGATCTCCGAGTCTCCAAAACTATACTCAGTGTGCTTCGAGAGTCAAGCGTGGCTGAGAACCCAAACATGGGCTGTGCACAGCCAAGAATGCAACTATGACTCCTTAGTTATCTATGTAGTTCTTCATTTATTTATTTTTTGATTGGTTATAATAATAGAGGATATTTTAGAACTTTATTTGGGAATAGATCAAAATATAAACTGTGCACACCAGATCTGGAGCAATAGTCCAGCAGGGAGAGTGCCTGTATTGCACACCACCGACCCGAGTTTGGTCCCTGTCACCCCATATCGTCCCTTGAGCACAGCTGGGTGTGACCCCAAACAAACACAAAGTAAATAAATAAAATGTGAACATACATATGCTGTCCTAAGTATTTATAAATAAGTTAGGAAAATATTTCATGCTTAATAGCATTCTTCACAAGAATAAGAACTAGAAAGTTATTGATATATCCTGCCAGAGGAGCTACTTCTCAATGAAATATCTACTCAGCATATTCCAAGGGGCCTACAAATGAAAAATGAATAAACGTGGGGTGGGTGGGGACATGGCACAATACTATAGGGACAACCAGTTAGGATAAAATGACCACAGAAAAGAACCAACCTTTGAGAGGGCCCACAGAGAAAGGCTGAGAAAAATTAGTCTAGAGACAGCTAAATAAACAATATGGTGCCATCCTTGTACATGAAAAATGAAGCGGATGCAGGTATTGGTATGAAAAAATGTCTGAGATAAGACACTAAAAAGACATGAACGAAACAGTCCCTTTTTTAGTATGCAAGTTATAAAATCAGAGTTTCCTTTTATTTTTACTTTTGGGTTTTGGTAAGCCAGGCTTACTCCTGGCTCTTCACTCAGGGATCACTCTTGGTAAGTCTTGAGGGTCCATATGGAATGCTGGAGGTCAAACCTAGGTAAGGTATGTGCGAGACAAGTGCCCTGAACTGTACCATCTCTCTAGCCCTTAAATTCACAAGCTTTCTAGACAAATGTCAAATAAAATTTGCTATAATCACTTTAACTTAAACAAATTTTACTGCTCATTTATTCCTTACTGAAGATTGTTTTTTACTTTCTGCATGTATAACTTTATATTTTATATGCTAACATTTTCAGTCAATATATATTTCACTCAGGAGATATTACACAGACAGAAAATTATATATATATATATATGCATATGTCTTTTGGTTCACCAACAATCTCATAAAAACATCGTGTTGCAAACCCTGAATTAAAATTTCACAGAAAGACCCCATTGCTTTTTCATTCTGAGTCCCTCAAGAAAATTCTTACAATGGGGCTATTCTGATATCCATCTAGGGACAGAATTAGTGGAGACAATCTCTTCTCAATCTCCTGGTCGGTCTCTCTCCTTCTCCATAAGGAATAGCTATTCACTCTTTCAATTACTTATGAATACAAAATACTAATCATGAGGACAGAACCTCTCACTTACCTACAATTCCTTCCACACATGAACACAAAAGGGATACAAAAGGCAAACCCTCTCTTTCTCCTCAATCTTTCAATTTCCAGTGGAGAATTGCCTCTTAGTCGCTGCTGAAATTGTAAGTTGTCATTTGAAACCTCAGAATAGCTCCACGCATTGATGCTTCTGCAGTCACTCTAAGTGGAGGTTTTCTGCATGTGGGACTCATTTGACTTTAATATGAATAGGGGTCTTGTCTAGCTTCCATAAAGCATTCTCTGTTTACAGTCATTGTCTACTAATCATCCTGCACACAGGAGGACAGAGGGCCCCGTGGACATCACTTTAGACTTATCCTGTTGTTACTTACATTCACATTTGTCTTCTTCACAGGAAAATAAAACTCATTCTTCAGCCAAGGAGATATTTCTCAAATTATAGATAAGGAGAAAATCCATTGCCTCACGAACTGCCACTGATTAAATTATTTTTTATTATCTTGTAAAGAAAGTCATTTGGCTAATCCTACCATAATTCTTGATTCTAAGAAACAACTCATAAAAATGAAGTTGATTCTTAGACTTAACCCTGTTCACAAAGAGTCAATTGATTTGCCTGGTTGGGTACAGAAACGGGCACGAAAATGAGTAGTGTAGTAGAGAAGAGGCATTATCCCAGAGAATGGAGAGAAACCTTACAACAGCTTTAAACAACTTATAAAACAAATTCTTTGTTTAATTTTAAAAAGAATTAATGTACATTTTTTAAAATGTGCTTGGAGGTCATCTCTGGTAGTGTGTGTGGGTATGTTGGCAAGGGACAAACCAGGGAATTCTGGGTTTGAATATAGGTCTCCTATATGCCAAACATGTGCTCAACCCTTACTCCCCCTTAAAAAATATAGAAATAAAAACTGACAGACATGATGGAAAAAATAGACAAAGCCCACTATTATAGTTGAGCATTTCATCACTCTTTTCAGCATGACAGATTTAGCAGGCAGAAAATCGGTTGAAGATTGAACAGATTACAATCAACTTGATCTACTTAGCACACAAAATATTCCATTCAACAGCAAAAACAAATTCCTCTAGTTCCAGTGGGTCTTCCTAAGCCTTAAAACTCAATATAAGAGACAAAATGGAAAAGTGTACAAAGTATGCTCTCATATCACATCAGCAATAAACTAGAATTCAATCACAGAAATACTGCTGAGGGGGCTGGAGCAATAGCACAGCAGGTAGGACATTTGCTTTGCAAACGGCCTACCCAGGTTCGATTCCCAGCATCCCATATGGTCCCCCGAGCACTGCCAGGAGTGATTCCTGAGTGCAGAGCCAGGAGTAACCCCTGAGCATCACTGGGTGTGACCCAAAAAGAAAGACAAAACAAAAGAAATAGTGCTGAAAAATTCTCAAATGTCTATAGACTAAACACCATGGTTTTAAATAAAACCTAGACTCTCCCCCAAAAAGGAAAGTTTCAAGATGAACAATAACTAAAAATGCATAAACAGAATAAATTTTGTAATTTTTTTTTTTGCTTTTTGGGTCACCAAAATGGCAATGCACAGGGGTTACTCCTGGCTCATGCACCTAGGACTTCCCCCTGGCGGTGCTCAAGGCACCATATGGGATGCTGGGAATCGAACCTGGGTTGGCGGCGTGCAGTACAGTGGGTAGGGCCTTTGCCTTGCATGAGGAAGATCTCACTTCAATCCCCACATCCCATATCTAAGCACTGCCAGGAGTAATTCCTGAGTGCTGAGGCAGCAGTAAGCCCTGAGCATTGCTAGGTGTTTGCCAAAAAGCCAACGAATAGATAAATAAAACACATACACTGTATGAAGAAAATCAACATTCTAAATTTTCATTTGGAAACTAAAGCAAAAATGGCCTTTGAAGCCTAAATAACACAGAAGAAAAGATACAAAATTGACAGAGAAATCAATAAAATTCTAAGCTGATAAACAACAAAAGCAATAGTTGGTTCCCTGGAAGATCAATATTATTGACAAATATCCAGACAAGTTAACATTATGAACGTTAAGATGTGTCCATAGACCACAGGAGGTGTCAGTATGAAAAGACCATGAAGTACTGTGTCTAATACCAGGGTTTGCTAGCATGCTTACTAATAATTCAAAACAAAACTGCAGGCAAGTAAAGAAGGGAAAAGTGGATATAGGACATTGTTTCACATAGGCTGTGCTTTATCTTTCTGGAAATCTAGAGAAAATAACAACTCTGAAGAGTCAAACATGCTTCATTTTTTTTGGATCAGTGAGCAGTATCTATCTATCTAAATATCTATCTATTTTTTTGTGTTTATTCAACAGAAAATGGATTCAAGGCAGAATTGGATGCATCAGGCAGTGACTGCCCCAGTTTTCAGATCGCTCCCCACTTCCTCACAGCTCACACCTGCTGTCTGCCTAGCCATTTCCATACGATTATTTGTGGATCTGTTTTGGGTGGGTCTTAAGTGTTTTCTGTTTGTTTGTTAGTTTCGTTTTAAGTAAAGACTGATTTTATTTGGAGGTTTTTTTTTTTTGGAAGGGGAAGGAGCGAGAGAAAGTGACAAAGTGAAGCGCTCAAGAAAGAATGCACGTTTCTCCAAAGGCAGAGAGCGTGTCTACCTAACCCCCAGCGTTAGATATGGAAGCATAAGAGTACACTCTCAAGAGGGGAGAAGTGGGCGACACATGTGTTTGGGCACATAGGCATAAGCAGCACATGGGCTCGAGCAGCAAACGCATACCCTACCTCAAAGCATCTTATGCGTAGTTGATTTAATCCTCAGAAAATCCTCCAGAAGGAAGTAACCCATTACTGCTCTCAAATTTTAGATTACTAGATTACTAGAATGGGAACATTTGCAAAGATGCTCAACTACATAAAACTTCCAGGTGGGTTCTAAGTCTGGTGCAGAATTCCAGCCCCTGTCCCTGCACCCTGGCTGCATTCGGCTCAAAGAGTTTCACAAAGATGGCCCTGACATGACGAGAACTCAGCAGGTCATTCTATTATGGTTCTGGCATTCACTGTCATTGCTCAGAGCTGCAGAAATACACTTGAAAGAACACTCCTTTAGGACAAATATGTGTATTGTTTTGTTTTATTTATTAATAACAGAAGGGTTTTTTTCTTTGCTCATTATGCATTTGTCTTCAAACCCGCTCTAGCAAAATGAGATGCAGGTGATTTTAATTAATTGGGTGATGTTTATATTCACTGCATATGAAATAATAAAATGTCAGTCTTGGAAAGAAGAATTTACAACTATCATTGTAAAACAGAAACAATAAAAAAATTAAGTGTAGCCCCAATAAAAACTAAAAGAGAAACTCACGAAAAGCCTTGTGAGAATTTTTTCCTCAACATATTTTTCATGTTTATACCCATACTGTACCATAATTTTGTTTCATTATTGTTGTCACTTAATGATATATTATAAACATCTTCCCATGTCCATGGGCTCAAAAACATCTTATCTAATTAGAGCATCATATTTACTTACCCATATTTAGATGTTTTCCATGTGGCTATTACTTGTTTTATTTTATCAAAATTTAAAAAAGCATTTGAAAATAAAACATTTCTTTTTCTCCACACTGGGTATTATATACTTGAGCTAGAGTCCCTAAGTGTAACTGTCTGAAATAATCACAGAGTTGCAAGAGAAAATAATCCTAAACCACCCCCCCATCTCCCCACCTCCAGTCAATTCAGGGATACTCATCCCTCCTGCTGTGCCAACACCGTCTATATTTAAATACTGTCTACTCTACAGCAGAAACCAATGGTACTTCAACTAATTTCTCTTAGAAAAAAATTAAGAATAATTTCATGTTGGCAAGAAAATCTTTATCTTTACCACCCAACATATTTATTATCCCTCAATGGTCCTTATGGTGCAAGCAAACTGCTTTTCAGATAAGTGTGTTGTCACTACCATATATAAAGTCACTTCAGAGGGTGCTATGAATATAAGTTAAACTAAAATCGTGCAAAGTGCACATGTAGCTTCCAGATGTTTGTTTTTAAGTAGCAGCTCTGCTAAGGGTTGAAGTCAAAAATCTTGGGGTCAGTTTATTGATGCCAGTGGTTTATAAAAACCACCATATGCTGGTGTTTCAGGAAAAGCAAGCAACAGCCTTCGGGCAAAATCTTACTTTTTTTTTTTCTTGAGCTGTCGTGAAGTTAGTCCAAAGTTTCTGGGTCTGGGAGATGGTTCAAGAGGTGGGCACATGTGCTGGCATGCACAGGGCCCTGAATTCTATTGCCAGCACCAGATGACCACACCAGCACTGCTTGGTGTGGGCCTGGTGGCATACACCACCACTGCAGTGCACCACCCTCAAAAAGTTCCACATGCTGGCAATTCAGCTATGAGTAATGTGCACCCCTTTCCTTCAAGAGTCCAGTCTGCCATATACTCAACATCCCCCCCCAAGAGTTTCGAATGCAGGCACAAGCCTGAGCCTCATCTGTACTGTCAAGGAGAGTGGGAAAGAACAAGGAAATTTGTGGGGGCTCAATTTGTCGTATTTCTAGAGACCTCCCTCTGCATCATGTCAACCAGGAAACCATTTAAATATTCGAGATGAAATGTAAAAAATAGCTAAGATGCTTACATCTCATTTCTAGTTAGAACATAAATCATATTGCATGTTCGTGAGAAGTGCATGATTATATGTTATATTAATATAACTTCTTTCCTAAATAACTATATAGCTGCTTACGCAACACAAAATATGCTCTGGAGTGAAGATCAATTCCAGTTTTTCAGACTTTAAAGCTAATGCTTATTTCGGGATTTTGAAATCATGCTGTTGGGCAAGCCCACAAGCCTAGGCACTGTGCCTGTGGTGTCCAGGGAGTACAAGAATGTTGGCGCTATCCCTTATCATCTGCAAAACACCAGAGCAGATCACAGACAGGGTGAGGCCTGTGAGACCACTCAGAGATCAGGCGAGCAACAGAAAGGGGGTGTTGCATAAGGGGCCACAGTCAGATCGGTCTCCTTTGGAAAAAATAAGCAGAGGCAAGGATGCAGGGAAAAGGGAAAAAGCAGGTAATGTTGGGGACCCTCGAGGACACCGAGAACTACCAGAAGAAAGGGGAAGTAGGAACAGGAGGGAATGCAACTGGTCAAGAATGAAAAGAGCCAGTGAGACAGTACACGAAGTAAGGCATTTGTCTTGCATACAGCCAACCCCAGTTCAATCCCTGGCTCAGCTTTAGTCCCCTTAGCACCACAAGGTCACTGCTGAGCATAGAACCAGTAATAACCCTTGGGCCCCACCAGGGGTAGTACAAACCCTCACCCTGCTTTAAAAACAAATGCATAAAAAAGTCTCTCAGATGCAGAACAAAAAAAAAAAAACGTGGCAGCTAGGAAAATGGGAGACGAACTGAGTAAGTGGAAGTGAACTCAAAGTGTTCTCAGACTCCACCCAGACACGTTGACTCAGACAGCACTCAGGTGCAGAGTGCACAAAAACACAGAGTCTCTCATCCAGTCCTGATATACAAATGATTAAGGGGATACATATGACTAACATTCAAAGGTAAGTGGGGAAACACCCACATTCAAGGACAAAGGGCAGGGACATATACCTGGCAAGCACAAGAACCTGAGCTGGATCCCCAGTACTGACTTCTCCCCAGCACCTCATGCACAGCCCAGGAGTCCCACAGCACTGCTGGCTATGGCCCTGCTAATCTCTAGGCGCCATCAGCACAACCCTGGAGACTTCCAGCATTACTGGACCAAGCAGCACCCGACTGTTGCATAGCCTTGAACCATCCAGCCTTCACCAAGTATCACCAGGGCTGACCGCAAGAACTAGGCTCAGAACACTTCTAGGAGGCATCTCCCCAGAATTTTAATCCCAAGGACACTGAGGAATAAAATCATGTTAAGTCTGTTCAGAGTTGACTCTGAATAGCTGTAGAATAGAGAGTACCAGAAGAAGATTACATGGGCAGCATCCCAGACACTGGAGTAGACATACTCTGGCTAGTGAGAGTGAAAACTGAGCCAGAATCCAGACCAGACATGCTCCTGAACAGTCTGAGGGCAGGGGGGGTATTCCTATATCTCGTGAGCCAGCAGGTCCTCCAGAAGGGGAAAGAGCTGATCGAAAGGGCTCTTAACAACGTCTCAACAATCCTTCAGATCATTGTGTCCAAAGTGGGTCACACCACTTCTGCAGAGAGAAGGGCATAGAAACTATCCAGGGGGCAGTAGTTGCCTTGAAAATAATTGCAGGGGGCACTTTGGCACTCTGCTTGTTCATTAAAGAAAATAGATTTCCAGTGGAATGTTGAGTAATTGGAGGGTTGGAGTGAAATCTCTGCTCAGGACCATCAGTGTCGGGGTAAAATACTAGTCTCAAACGTAATTTTTAATTCTCTGGTATTCATATGCTTTTAAAGGTAAAGCAAGAGAAATTAATTTTAAGAATAAAGCCGAAATAAAATCCTGTTCACATAAATCAAGAAAACTGTTATTCCTAAGAGAGTTGTTTGTCTTCCAACAGCTTCAAAACCCCAAGTGTCTACACTTCGAGTAGCTCTCCCCAGTGACCAGTCATGGTTCAAGGGTTCACAAACCCCATGGGGCAGGGACTATCTCCCGACAGCCAAGCCCTGATGTCCATTACCCTCTGCCTGTTTGGTCCTGCTTTGCAAGGAGACGGTTCTGCTCCAAAAGATAAAAGCCTGTGAAAGTGCAGGCTTATCAGTCGGGCCAGCAGAACAGGGCCCAAGGACTGGATTCGTGGCTTCCACATCCTCTTGCAGAAGGACTGGCCCACTCACTGCACATGACCAGAGACAGAAAGAAAACAAGGTCACTGTCAAGGAAGCAGGGCTGCTGGCCAAAGGGAAAGTGTCCCTAGGAGCGATTATAGTCTCCAAAGATAAGATAGATCCATTTGCCCGGGCCATTCCACTGCCAGAATAGCACATTCACTGAAAAAGAGTGAAAACATTTCCTCCTGAGACTATTTTATTCACAGCTGCAGGCTTCATAGCCTGGTACCTGGCTTAGGGTGGGAGCCCCATAAATCACCATGAAGCATATTAAAAACTTTAGGCAGGCATAGCTAGTTTTTTTGTAATTTTCTTTATTGTGCTTTTCAGATGTACTGTGTCTTTTTTTTACCAATTTGAGAATTGTGGCAAGCTTGTGTTGCTTTGGTGCCATTTTTTCCAAAAGCATGTGTTCCCTCTGTGTCTTTATCACATTTAATTAAGGCATATACATTGGTTTTCTTTTTGTCAACATTATGTTATTGCACACTTAACAGACTAGAAAATCGTAAGTTAATATAATTTGTATATGCACCAGGAAACAAAAAATATTATGTGATGTGCTTTATTGTGCCATAGCCTGGAACCAAATCAACTCTCCTAGGTGTGCCTGAGGCTTAAATTTTGAGTTACTTACAGATGAAATTTGGAATAAACCATGCTGTTGGAATGAAAGGGATTTTTTCTGTTCCAACTTAGCTTTTTACCAGAATGAAATTAGAATATATATTTCAAAAGTCAGAAGTCTCCAAGATTAAGAGCTGGAACTTTAGTAGAACAGGTAGGGTAATTAATTGCCTTGCATATAACTAACCCACATTTGATCCCCAGCACCTCATATGGTTCTCTGAGTCCTCCAGAAGTGATAGCTGAATACAGAGCCAGGAATAAGCCCAGAGCAGTGAGATGCGCCCCACCCTACCCCACCCACCCCAAAACAACAAGTCTCCAAGATTAATAACTGCCCAGTTGATGAAACTACCTTGTTGTAGAGAGGACTCCCCCAACCTGTCTTCTTTTTTTTTCTTTTTTTTGCTCACCTCCCATACCTAATCCTGAACTTTCCCTGAATCTTCTGTACCAAACAGTTGTTGCCAAATAAATTAAACAAAGAACAAATGAGACTGTCTGTGAATCTGAAATGTCTTTGAAGGAAAAAGGTACCAGCTAAATTCAATAAATGTTTATCACATACCTACTATGTGCTTCACCCAGTGCCAGGTGCTCATGAGATAAATGGAAAAGACAGCATTATGAATTTCTCACTCTTACCACACCCAAAATTAAAAAGGTTCATGGAGACTCTGCTGTGCCTACACTAGATTACCACAACAAAAAGAATACTTTAACCACATGCAAATTGATGGGCACCACATCCGGCATGGTGGCATGCCTTTCAAAGAAGTAGGTGAAGTTAATACAATTGTATATGCACCAGGAAACAAAAAATATTGTGTGATGTGAAGGAGAGAAAAGAGGAGATTAAGGTACATATAGCTGCATGTGGTCAATATCCTGGTTCAATATCCCACAGCACATGGCTCCCTGAGAATCACTGGGTGCATCCCTGGAGGCTCTGAGACCACTGGGGTGGCCAGTGGTCTACCAGTCCCACAAGGCCCAAAACCACCACATCCTTGGGCCCTTGCACTATTCGGGGGGATGGGGGAGTAGGTTTGGGCTTTTGGAGGAGTTTGGGGCCTGACCTAGTGGTTTTTAAGGCCTGTCCCTGGCTATCTGTTCAATAGTGACCCCCTTGCCAGGGATTTAAATGAGGGCCATGGCATCTCTAGTAATCCTTACCTCCCCTACTATCTCTCCGGCACATAGGTCCTCACACTGAAATTCTGACTTTGGCTGGTTGAGAATAGTCTGTGGGTGTCTGGGGCAGTATCTGGGAGACACCCTCAGTTTTCCCAAAATAGAAGAGCAGATGCGAGATGCAAAAGCAGTTCATTAAAGCCCAAGTGGTCCAGAGGGTTGGAGCAATAGCATGGCGGGTAGGATGTTTGCCTTCCACGCGGCCGACCTGTTCAGCCCAGGTTCAATTCCTCCGCCTCTCTCGGAGAGTCCAGCAAGCTACCGAGAGTATCTAGCCCACATGGCAAAGCCTGGCAAGCTACCCATCATGTTTTTGATATGCCAAACACAGTAACAACAAGTCTTACAATGGAGATGTTACTGATCCTGCTCAAGTAAATTGATAAACAACAGGAGGACAGTGTTACAGTGCTACAAGTGGTCCAGAGTCACCAGCATGGGATACCCAGTCCTCCCTAAGTCATCCTCCTCCTTCCTGCAGCCTCTGACTTTCCCAGTTCCCCAGCCCAGCTGTAGCTTCTGCAGGAGATACAGAGAGAGAAGGCCATAGTGCTCGTGGAAAAGTCTGTCTCTCCTCACAGAAAGAGATGGGGGTAGCTAGCACTGACTTCCCTATTGCTAGCTTAAACACAATGTGTGTTTGCACTCAGGGCAAGCCTCTGCAGCCAAGGGGAAACCAGCCTCAGGGCCATGGAGCCTGCTAAGGGTGCCAGGCAAAGTGAGGAGAACCTGGGTTCTTAAGAACATCACAGAGCAGTGGCAGCAAAGCCGTCCCCACCCCCGCCTACCTTCCAAGTCTACTTGTTCACGTCATTCTTTGCTCAAATATGTAGTAACATAAAAATACACACATAGAACTGCTGATGTGTACACTGTGGGTTAAAATGTTTCCCCACCCCCAAACTATGCTGAAGGTACCCTCAGTACCTGTAGATGGAACTTTATTAGGGATACTGCAAATGATCAGGGTGTGATTTAGTAGTATGTCCCATCTGGTCCAACCTGACAGGTTAAAGGCCATTTTTCCCTTTGGGAAAATACATTGGGACCACAGTAGCCAAAATGCCATAGAATAGATGGCACATAAATTCCAACATGATTAATTTTTTCAATAGATGCTTTTTAAAACTTGTTTTATGGGGCCACACCAAATGGTGCTCAGAGCTTACTCCTGGCTCTCTCCTCAGGGAACTCTCCTGGTGGGCTCAGGGGACATACATGGTGCCAAGGATTATACCTAAGATCATTTTTTTGGAGACTGAGAAGTCTCAAGACTCTGGGAACCATCAAGATATTACAAGAGGCTGGAGCACATACTTTGAGAGCAGGAGCACCAAATCCAATCCCTGGCATTACATGTTCCCTAAGCTTCAGGAGTATCCCTAAGCACCAAGCCAGGAAGTGTCCCCTATCACTGCCAGGTGTGGCCCCCCAAATAAAAACAAAACAAAAAAGACATCAGATCATATGTCTGGTGAAGCCTCCTGGTCCATAAAACAACTTCTATGCACTATCTCCTCTCCTGGAAACAAGGGCGAGGAGTTCTCTGGGTCTCCTTCATTGGGGCACAAATTCCTTTCCCAAGGGCTTAGTCACCTTCCGAAGTCCCACCTCCAAAATACCAACTCTTTGGAGATTTTTTAAAAACACTTTATTTATTTATTTTTGCTTTTTGGGTCACACCTGGCGATGCACGGGGTTATGCCTGGCTCTGCACTCAGGAATTACTCCTGGCGGTGCTCAGGGGACCATATTGAATGCTGGAAATCAAACCCTGGGGTTGGCCATGTGCAAGGCAAATGCCCTACCCACTGTGCTATCGCTCCAGCCCCTCTTTGGAGATTTGACCAACACACATGAATTTTCCAGGACACAAACATGCAGCCTATAAGATCACCCCAAGGGAACAACTGGGGAGGGAATATATCGAGGAGCAAGACGGGAAATAGGGAAGAAAAGACAAAACAGAGATGATTCTTTGAGTCCCTCTCTGCCCCTCCCTTCACTGCTAACAAAAAAAGGATATCATTTTATCATCACTATCAGCCACTCATCACTCTTCTGTGGCCTTTAGCCACCAGAATGCATCAGCTCTCAAGGCCCATGGCTCATGCTTCATGGACACACACAATGGAAACAGCACTGTGAGCTCTACCACACAGCTCTGTGTCATCCCCACCAGGGCCAAGGAGCTTCCCAGTGGCTGCAAGTGATAAAGAAGAAATAGACACCATTCAGCCAGATAATTCAAATGCTGACAGTCTTCTGGAAGCTAGTTTATTCCACTGCCCTGAGACCATTATTGGACACAGCATGGGTTTCCAAGAAGCATTGGGGCCACCTGGAAAAATGAATTGATGGGACTGTTAGCTTCCTGATGTGCTCAATAGGAAGCAGCCAGCCAGCTTCTCGGGTCTCTGCAAGTCTGCTGCTCTTGCACACACCTAGATCAGTGTTTTCCAACGGGAATGATACAAGGACCACTGTGGGGCTAGAATGATCAAGAATGGCAGTAGTAGCATTTAGGAGTACAATCGGGGATCCTTTCTATTTGCTTACTTAAAGGCTTTTTAAAAAGTGGGTGGTAAGCCAAATCATTTTGGAAACTTGCCCTTATTAATAATTTTGAGTGATATGAACTGACATCATTGAGCACCCAGCATTCAGGAACAGGTGGTTTTAATTTTTTTGGAGGGAGGAGAGCTTTTGGGTCACATCTGGTGGTGCTCAGGGCTTACTTCTGGCTCTGTATTCAGCAATGACTCCTGGCCAGGCTTGGGGACCGTATGAGGTGCTGAGGATAGAATCTGGATCAGCCACATGCAAGAAAGTGCCCTATCTGCTGTATCTCTCTGGTTCCTGAGTTTTGTCCCTGAGTTTTGGGGATGATAGTAATGGCACTGAGGAGGTGAGAGGCTTCCCAAACAAAGCTGAGGAGATCTGAAGGTACACAGCAATACATTCTCTGTCACTTAGGTCCTGAGAAAGTGCAGGGGTCACAATGAAAAATGTTTGGGGGCCTGGGTCCACTGTACTCAAGGGGACTGCCTTAACCCCTCTACCATCTCTCCAGTCCCCAGATTTCTCAGAGACAGTGAAGATGCAGACTACTAGGAACTACTCTACATATGCTTCCAAGTAACCTGGGAGCTACTATTCAGTTCCCACATAAGTATCAGCTGAATCAACAGTATCAGTGTGCTTGCTTGGCAAATACTCATTCAAGAAGCTCTGACCATCTCTCTAGCAGCTTAGTCTTACTGCCCTTAAAAAAATCCAGAATCATAAACCAGGGCAAGTTCACCTCAATTTTCTGTCCCGTCGGTCTGACCACCAATCTAACCCCTTACCGTCCCAAGTAAAAGTCCTGTGACCAGTGTCCGTCCCTTCTCCACTGTGCCAAGAGTCCTCTTTCTGACTTCTCCCTCTTCAAAGTCTCTCTACTTGCTTTGATCATTTCTTCAACAGAGTTCATGGCACAAGCTGGATGAACACTTCACCCTCAAGGGTCACTGCCTCTTACCACTACATCCCTTGCTGGAACTGGTTATCCTGGTGAAAATTCTACTTCTCCTGTCTCATCCCAGTCACATGACCACCCTATCTAGTTCACACCAGGCAAGCCCACTATGACATTACTGTTGACACAACCTGTCCTCCCAGACTATCAAGGTCTTCCTCCAAACCACCAGGATTTTAGGCATCAGTTAAAACCCCAGCTTCTGCTAGAATCCAAGCCCAGCTAATGTTCTCAGTTCCTCTGTGTCCAACGCCATACACTTCCACACGGCATAGTTCTGTGATCCAACCTTGCAAAGAATCCCGTCTCTAGCTGCACTCCATCGTAATGGAATATAGGATGCAAACTCTAATTCCACCTCCTTAATGACAAACTACTCCAGATTTCCTCTTGTATTCAACCACCGAATAAGCCTTCATTTGGAAAGAGTGTGATACGCACATAGGGGATACAAAAATGAACATGTCTCTGCCCTTGTAAAGCTTGAGTAGAGGAAATTAAGTCAGTAAAATTAAAGAGTTGAAGTGAAATGGCAGGTTTTGAAAAGGTGAAAGGGAAGCACATGATGAAGATCCTTCCTACCTGAAGAGAGAAGGGAGAGCGCACAGACTCTGAGGAGCAGCGCCTGGCTCCATCCTAGCTTGCGCTTCTGTGGCCCACGCTTCCTCTCCACATCTGCAAGGTGTCAGCCAGCACCAGGTAAGGTGACCTTCATGGTCCCCAGTTTCAGGATTCTATAGCTTTAAGACAAAGGCAATGTCTGTGTGGAGCCTGGAGGGATCATTAGGAATTTGGCACTGAGATGATGGGAGCATGTTCCAGGGCATAATTTAGAGACTGTTTATAGAGATCAGCACTGGAAAGACAGGCTGGAGCCAAGGGATGAAGCCTCCCGAAAGCTCAACAAGAGGCCCCCATTGCTTCTGCCTAAGCTCTGTGTCTTAGCACGGAAATGACAAGGTCAGTGGGTAGAAAGCTGAGGGACATGAGCGGGGACCACAGAGTGTCCTATGGAAACGATGACTTTTAACTGCATTGACTATGGCTTTAGAATGAATACCTATTTAAGAGAATATTTGAATTTGAGAACAAAGATGCCTCCCAACACAGAAGTGAGCCTACTTCTGCAAAGGGACAGACGCTGTCTATCACCAAGGAACACTGAGACAGAAAGCTGTCCTTCCCTCAGGGGAAGCAGGCAATGGCTTCATACAAACCAGCCCAAAAGTATTAGTCTGTGGGACCCCAACAGCAGCTCTCATATTCCTGGTTTTCCATTAAGGGGCAGTTCCTTAGGTATCTGCTAGGGAAAGAAATGGTTCTGCACAGCCCACCTCTCTCCAGCTCACCTTAAAGTGCCAGTGTCTCCTAATCAAAAACGTGCCAAAGGATTGCTTGAAAATAGGCTTGTGGGAAGCCAAAAACATCCAAGAAAAATCATAGTTTAGAAACTTTTCCCTGGACAGATACAAAACCCTGTTGACCCAATTGCTCGTGGGAGACACCCTGTCAGCCTTCACATTTTAGTCTGAAAGTCCTTTCCCAGGCCACAGTGCCTCTGCATTCCAATTTTTACCCACAGAGCAATGCTGTGGGAACGGAAATTAGGAAACCTAGTGCTAGTACCTCCCTCCTTGGACTAGCTTCCAGCTCGGAGCTTCTCAACTCTAAGTTGTGGGTTGGGAGTCACCAGTCTAGCTCGGGGACTTTGAAGACTTTCCTGGATTGTAAAATCAGTGATTGCTACACAGGACTGGTTCCTCCCATCTTCTTCTCCTCTAGTGAGCAGAACTGAGGGTAGTGGGGAGGCAGCGAAGGGAGTATGTGTAGAGAAAGACTCCAAAACAGAACAGTGAAAATTCTGTCACTAGCAACTGTTACACCCCAGAATCGTGATCTGAATCCTGAAGAGACCCCTGGCCCACCCTCAAACAGGATAGGGGCAGTTCTGTGAGAACTCACTCAGCCCCACTGTGCGAGCTTGGCAGGTCCTGCCTACCCAGGGCAGTTCCTCATTGCCCAGAATCTGACCTTGACTCTCCAATTTGTTTGGCTAATTTGAATTCATCCTTCAAGTGCCAGTCAGCCTCGCTGGCTTCAGCAGGATGACTGCTCACCTTGCTGGCCTGCTCTGCACACACGGGCAACTATTAGAACCAGCTCTAAATGCTCTGGCTTCAACCCAGCTGAGAGCTCGCTCAAGGTCACAGACTAGATCCTTTTCTAGAAAACTCTAAGCTCAACACCAGGTTTCATCACGGGCCAGGTGTGTGGCCTTGGACAATGAACTGCTTCTCTGTTCACTTTCCTCTGGAAACTGAAGACAGTGACAATATTTGTCCTGTGTGGCCATCCATGTAATGGCACTCCTCAGGCATATACTTCCTCTCAGCACCTGCTAATGAGAAAGACTAACTGAACGCAAACAGTGCCTTCCTCTCTCCAATGCCACGCATGGAGACGATCAAATATGGGTTGACAACTTCTTCATGCCATCCAGGAACTTCTCAAACAATGCATTCAGTTGGTCAACGTTCTCCTCAAAGTGCTGCTCTGCTTGCTCATAAGCCACCCAGGAGGCTGGACTCAATTTAGCTCTTAGATTCCAGGACTGAAAGGATGGGGGAGACTTGCAGAGAATGAACCCCCCTTCAAAGCCCCATTACTCAAGGTATCTTCTTTGAGAAAAGACATTCTTTGGAAAGTACTGCGTTTTTTTCTTAAAGACTTCTGTATTTTCTTTAAAAAAAAATCCTTACTGTGTTTGCATTTAATGAGTAGTCCTGCAATGGTGACTCTCCTAGAAAATACCATTAAAGTAGCATTTTTTTCTTTTTTATAAATTTCAGGAATTTGGAGGTCTTTTAGTCCAACCCAAAGTCACAGAACTGAATCTGAACATTGTATAAACTCTGTCCTTCAGCCCTAATCCCCAGCGGATATGTGAACAGTTGCTTCAATTTAATTTCTTCATCTAATTAAGAAAAGGTATTCGCGTGTGTCAGTAATGCAGAAACAAAGGAGAGAAAGGCTGGTCCCAGAAAATGATGACCTCAAATGACTTCACTCGTCTTAAAGAAAGGCACCTTCAACTTAGCTCTTGGCTCGCCAATGTAGGGAAGCTCCCCTGGCGAATATGGAAGAGGCTCGTCTTCCTGAACAGCATTCCATTCTATTCATAGCCTCTGGGCTGCCTTTGATGGCAAGCACCCCAGGAATCTAAGGGGCACCTTGTTTGATCAGATGCCCTGGAGAAGTCTGAGGTCCCTGGATCATCCTGAGTGGTCCCAAAGCATGGGGGAACAGGGTAGCTGACAATTCCAGGCTCTCCAGGTCCCGTGCACAATGCGAATAAAGGCAGGACTTGAAAGTGCTAAAGTCAGACCCTGCAGCCTCAGCCCTGCATGGGCCTGGCCTGCGGCCTTCACTCCTCTGAGTCCACATTGTCCTCGAGGTCACAAAGCATGGGGTGTGGAGGGCAGCGCACGTTGGGATGACCATGTCAGTCAGTCCCTGAATAGACCTCTGGTCCCTCCTCTTGGAGACAGAGGCTCCCAAGAGGGAGGAGAAATTTGCATTCAAGAAGGTCATAGGGTCTAATTAAGAACCACAATGGGGGAAAAGCAGGCGACCCGCTCCTGACTTATGACCCTGCCTCTGTCTCGCTGTCTGGAGGCATGGTGTGGTCACCCGGTTCACGCCAGCAGCTACACTGAACAGTGTGTGAGGTCTCTGGAGTGCTGTACCCCACTGCAGGGAAGACATGGGTGCAGTGGGTCACACGCCGCACACCGGCTAACCCAGGGTGCTTATTTACCCTTACAAAGTGAATGAATTTCCAAGTGCTCCTGATTTTCAAAAGCCCCATCTGTGCCTCCCCCAGGAGGGCTGGCTGACTCATGGGCCAGGCTGCAGCTCTCTGCTCCCTGGCTTTGGAGGTTCCCTGTTCAAGACGAATGACTTCAGCATCAGGACATCTTTAGGCTGATGAGCTTTAATGCTCCAGTTCTGCTACATCTGGAAAGTGCCCATCCCATTCAAATTAGTTAGTTGCAGTGCATTTGCTCACACGGTGCTCAATCCACACAAACCCCTCTGCTGAGTGGAAGGTGGGAGCCCACAAGGAAAGAAAGAAGGTCTGACTCCAAACACCCCAGGTCCCTCTTCCCAGGACACCTCCTTATTCCCTGCACAGTAGTTTTCGCCCCATCCACTCTCCTCCTTCCCAACCACCACTGCCCACTACCAGAATCTTAGCCTAGAAATCACAGCTGTCATTGTTTGTCCCCGTCTGACCTCACTGGACATATTTCTTTGCACTCTTGCCCAAAACGTAAAAGGGAAAGAAATCCAGGAAAAGAGAAAAAAGAAAAAGAATTTACAAGGCACTGTAAATATGTGATTCAGACCAAGTCTCTTTCTGGTCCCGGGGAAAGGGATTGTCCAGAGACGGGCACTTGGACCACAGTCGTGTGGGAAAGTTCCCCACACGCACCTGGAGCCCACACCTGACTGGACCAAGCAGTTCTTTCAACACCAGGTCGCTCCAACTCCAATCAATCTCCAACCTACCAGCTCCACCTGAAGCCTGGGTCAGTATTCCTTCCTCCTAAAGCCCTCGAGACTGCCAGCTCCCTTCTGTTCACCTTCCACCCCTACTCCAAGCACCACTGATACACGGGCCACCCCATGGCCAGACTCCCCTGAGTCTGTGAACAGCGGTCCCTGGAAAGCACACTCTGCTTCATTGCAGGAGGTCTGCTTCTCCCAGAGCACAAACCGGAACTGCTGTGGGAGGTGAGGTACAGGGTCCACTGGGGAACATTCCCTGCTAAGGCTTGATTTCAACCCTTAGCAGCCTTGGGCTTGGGACAAGTCAAGCTCGCAATAGCCATTGGATAATTTTATTATTATTATTATTATTGCTGTTGATGTCATTATTAGTCATGGGGGAATCAAAGAGGCAAGCAAGAAACTTCCGGAGTGACCACTACGACCGGTTTGTAGAGATCATTAAGGTACCAAAAGTAAACCCTGGTTTGCCTCCCCCTAGGAGCCTCCAGGTTTTTGCAGTGGGCACTGGGCAGCCTCCATCCAGGCTTGCCCAAGAGGCTGAAGCCGGACGCGCAGTTTCATGCATGCAACTGGAAAGTCACTGCTCACTGCTCTGAGAGCAGAGTAAGGGACCCGAAAGGAACTCTCCCAGACACACACACACACACACACACACACACACACACACACACACACGCACACGCACACGCACACGCACACACGCACACACCTGCACAGCACCCGTCAGCCAGCAGGAAGAGAGGGGCTGTTGCGGGCGGGGAGGGAAGCAGGCGGGCAAAGCAGTTCCCCGGGGCGCCGGGCTGTGCGGAGCTGGTGGCCAGGCACCCGGCCAACTCCCGCCAGCCTGACCTTCCCGCCGCCTCCCGGCGCCCCGGCAGATCGTCCTTTCCCAGGCGTGCGCCGTTCCGCGTCCGCGGGCGGCCCCAGCACCCCATCCCGGAGGGGCGGCTGCAGAGGGCACCAGGTCCCGGGCTTTCCGAGCGCCCACGGCTCTCCTCGGGTCCCCGAGTGGCTACAGGGAAAACGGGGACCCGGGAAGTGGGGAGGAGGGGGGTTGCCCACCCGAGGAGCCCGGTCCCCGGGATCTGAGCCCCGCGGGATGCGGAGGAAAGAGGGGGGGACCCAGGCCGGACCGGCCGAGCCCCGGCCCCTCTCGGCGACGTCCCCCGCGGCCGCGCCCCGCTCGCGGTGATGCCCACACAAAGGGACGCGCGCGTCACCCACCTGGTCCCGCGCGGCCGGGGCGCTGACTCGGCGCCGATCGCAGATCCGGGCTCCGCCGCCCGGTGCTCGCCGCCCGCCGCCCGCGCCCCGCGCCCCGCGCCCCGCGCCCGCCTCGCAGCCGCCCTTTATTCCCTGCCCGCCCTCGAGCCGGGGCGCGCGGCCGTCCGGGGGGAGAGTGGGCGGCGGCGGCGGCCGAGCAGCACAAAGACGCGGGGCGCCAAGGCTCGGCCCCGAGCGCCCCCGCCCGGCCCGCAGCGCCCCCTGCCGCCGGCCCGCCGCTAGCGCCGCGCCCCGCCCTCGGGCCGCGCAGGCCGGCCAAGGGACCAGGGCATCCCCCCTCTCCACTCCCCACCTCTGCTCCCCGCTCCCGGGGATCCTGACTCTGAGGGTCCCCCAGACAACGCAAATGAGAGGGCGGGAAAGATGAACCAATTCGAAGAGAAGTGACTCGCCCCCTCTGAGTCCGGAGATGGAAAGGGCAATGGACTGGGAGACCCAGGGCAGAAGGGGGTCAATTTCCTTAATTTCCTTCCCTGCGCCCCCCCCTCCTCATTTCCACCACCAAGCCTCGGAGCTATGCCCTGGTATTGGGGAATCTGGCGAAGGAGACCGATGACCCCTCTGCCCTCCGCTGTGAATTGTGTTTTCATCTCTCAATCTGGTGGTTTTGAGGGTGGAGCCGAGAGCATCCTGGAGGATGCTCGGTTTAGGATGCTCGGTGTTCAGGAGAAACAATCCGCTTCCTACTATTAGCGACTCCTGCGTGTTAGACCTTGGAAGGAGGAATTCCTTTAAGATTTCCTTGCGTTTCTTCCTCTAGTGCTAAGGCGTACAATTGATAAATGATCTGTCAGACATGCAAAACTGGGTGTTAGCCAAAGTTATTGATAACACCTTTCTTCCATAACACTCTACCCCCTGCGATGGGTAAGTTCCTGTCTGACCTCTGTCATCACCCGCCAGCTTGTGACGAGCAAAAAGTTTGATTCTTTTCGTTTCATTTTTTTTATTTACCCTTTACTCCTCTTCCCCTCCCTTATCCTTCCCTTCCCTTCTTTTCATTTTCCCTTTTTCTTTTTATTCTTTCCTTTTGGGGGCTACACCCATGGTCCTCAAAGTCCACATCTGGCTCTGTGTTCAGGGGCCACTCATATATGGCACCAAGATTCGAACCAGGGTCACCACCAATGCCACCTGTTAGGTAAATGCCTTAATCTTTATAATATCACTTGGGAGCAATTATTATTATCTTTTGTTTAAACTAAAAAAAGCAAGTGGTAATAATTTGCATGCCACAGTAATCTTAGGTGAGATCAAATAATCCAAATAGATATGAAGAACATAGCGACAGAATTTGCAAATTGTTAGGACCCCATAGTCCTTAGCAGTTGTTTGCCTCTTCTTTAGATTTCAGACTTCTTAACTCTCTTGACTCTCTGCTTACTTTGTCATCCTCTCTACATACACAGTTTTTCTTAAGATCTGTCTCATCTACATTGAAGCATTACCATATTTGGGTAAATATTTCCATCAAAGATCTGAATGAGCACTTGCCTTCTGATGCCTGTTTCTGCCAAATTATTCACAAAAATGTCACCATTCAAGAAAAAAAGGGACTGGGAAGAATCCTAACAGCATTTGGTGGCTCCAGTCTTTCATTAGAAGATGAAAATGATTCTGCACAAAGGCCTGAGATTCACAGAAACTATAACAGCCCCTCTGCACTCTGCTGGGTACCCAGGAAGTGCTAGTCTGATCCTGGCTGTGAATAACAGTGCCTGCATTCACACAGTGAATGGGATGGATGTGACTCTGTGTGCTCTGTGAAGAATTGGCCCACACCAAGATACAGACAATTGGTAAACAGGGTCCTCAGAGTCTTGGAATCCAGCTTGGACTGTGGGGGGGTGGGGGGTAACAAGACTGAAGCAGAGCAACAGGGCTGACAGGGTTAGGGGTGAGGGCAAACCAACAACTTAGCCAACTGTATAATTGTGGCTTTTAAGTACTTATACACTGACGGTTGTGTGACCTCATTCCTGCGTCTGTTTTGCTTGCCTTTGCTAATAATCATGCTTGTGGGGGATAGAGAATGAAGACATTGCCATTGGTAACCCAGTAAGCAACAGACCATCCAATGAATCTCAAATGTCTTTCTTCTCTGTGACACCTTCCCAACCCATCACCACTTTCCACATCCCCAGACCTCGGAACTTGTGTAATAGTTTAGTTTCATGTTGATTGTGGCATCTGTTGCCCTTCATGCTCAGGGTATTTACACACTGATTACAGGTCATTTTATTTATTTATTTTGTCATTCGGGTCATACCTTACCTTAGCTCAGAGCTTACTCCTGGTTCTGCACTCAGGGACCACTCCCGGTACATAGGGGAACCATATGTGGTACTGGGGAATCAAACCTGGGTCTGCCACATGCAAGGCAAGTGCTGTGCCTGTTGTATTATTGCCCTGACCCGTCTGATTGCAAAACTTAAGATTCTATAGAAGGGTGGAATCATTTTGCTATGTTTTCCCTTTGAGCATATTAAGTGCCTGGTAGATATGGTAAAACCATCTGCTCTGTGCTGTGCCACTGTGGAACTTTCCTTGACACTTGTTGTCACCCAAGGTCATTTCTTCCTGTCATTGGTTGGTTTTCAATCCAACTTCCTGTATAAATCATGACATCGAACCAGCTCACTCGGACATAGGTTTTTTTCTCACCCAACTCTTCTTTAAAATACCCATAAGGAGGCGTGGAGCAATAATACAGCAAGTAGGGCATCTGTCTTGCATGAGGCCAACCCAGGTTTTATTCCTAGTTTGATCTTATATAGTACCCTGAGCATCACCAGGAATAATTCCTGAGCATCACGAAGTGTGGCCCAAATAGAAAATAAACAAAATAACAATTAAAATACCCATTGAGAGCTGGGAAAAATAGAGGGGTTGAACATCTGGTTTTTCACCCTGTCAACCTTGGATCAAATCCGTATATTGCATATGGTCCCCTAAGGACCTCCAGGGGTAACTCCTGAGCAAAGAACCCAGAATATCCCCTGAGCACCACTGGGTGTGGCTCAAACTTCTCTGTAAACTCTTTTGGAATAAAACAAACAAAAAATTGAATTGGCTACCATTCAAATGATAGACACATGCCCTGATTTTAGTCCATGGCAATGCCATAGTGGTCCTAGTGTTCCCTGGGCATCCTGGAATAGCACTGTACTACCAAAAAAGGAGCACCAGTTAGAACCTGCAGGTCACATGTCAGGTTGAGCATCGCCAGCCCAGTCTTCGATTTTTATTTCTTAAAGACCTTTGTTGATGTCTGAGTGCTTAATCATCCACTGTCTGAACAGGTTTTTATTGTGTGTGATCTTCTGTAGGGGGCAAGGTTAAGGCTAGCAGAAAATTTGAGTCCCAGTAAATGGCCGAGAGACTGGGGAACTAAGAAACTCATTCTGCAGGATCTCCTCCAGACACAAAACTGGAGAATAGCTCCAGGCACACTCACAGTTTCAACACTTTCAGACAGGGTGGCTTCCGGGTTTGTAATCCTACATGTGTACATACAGAAAATTTACTTGGGAAAGAATATGTATTTAATGGACTCAAATTTAACTCCGTGCTTCCAGAGAGTAGCAGACAATTAGAATGGCATCTGATGTTCTGATTCTCTCTCCTTTGGGTAACTCAGAGGCCCGGGATGTCCACAGAGCTTGGGATATAAAAGCTGCCACCCTCAGTCCCTCAATAGTTCACTCTGCAGCCTTTCTTCAGACCCATCAGGCTTTCCAAGTAGGCTGCTCACAGTTTCTCTGGCCAGCACAAAGCTATTCAGGCATCAGGAGGCCCGAAGGGCTTCTGCAGGATCTTGGGTTCCCTATGCCCTCTCACTACTCACTTTCTTTCTTTCTTTCTTTCCTTCCTTCCTTCCTTCCTTCCTTCCTTCCTTCCTTCCTTCCTTCTTTCTTTCTTTCTTTCTTTCTTTCTTTCTGCGTCACACCCAGCAATGCTTAGGGATTATTTCCAGCTCTGCACTCAGGAATTACTCCTGGAGGTGCTTGGGGGACAATATGGGATTCTGGAAATCGAACCTGGGTCTACTGCATGCAAGGCAAGCACCCTTACCTGCTGTGCTATCGCTCCAGCCCCTGTTGGCATCTTCTTGAGAAAGTTTCTCTTGTGGCTTACTCCTTGCTTCGCTCTCCTCAAATGCATCTTCTCTTTCCTTCATTTCACATTTGCTTTTGCTTTCCTGGCCACACCCAGCAGTGCTCAGGGCTACTCCTGATTTAGTGCTCAAGGGTTGCTCACTGAAAGTTTTCATGAACCATGCAGGACCAGAGAAAGAACCCAGGTCTCCCACATGCAAATCATGCACTCCAGACCATGGCGCTACCTCCCAGGCCCATGAAGGCCTCTTCTCTTTATTTCCAAAACTTGTTTTCCCAATTAAACACTTCCTTCCCGCAACATGTAAAACATTCCTCAGAGTCAGGGTGTAGAGCGATAGCACAGCGGTAGGGCGTTCGCCTTACAAGCGGCCAACATGGCTGACCCGAGTTTGATTCCTCCGCCCCTCTCTGAGAGCCCGGCAAGCTACCGAGAGTATTCGATATGCCAGACACAGTAACAACAAAGTCTCCAATGGAGACGTTACTGGGCCCGCTCGAGCAAATCGACGATCAACGGGAGGGCCTTTACTTACTTACTTTACAGGGTGTAGAGGGGTTCAGGGTTATTTCACTCTGTCATCATCCTGAAGCTAGAAAATGGCACAACTCTTGCTCTTTTCTGGAAATACCTGAAGAGAAGATGTGCAGCAAAGTAAACCTACCCTGCATCTCAATAAACTGTGGCCAAAACATTAACATTAGCTTAACAAAGAAAATCAATACTTCCAGAAGAACTAGATGAAAGATGGAAATTATAGTTGTGTCCTTACGTAGCCCAGTGCTGGCTTGAAATGTATCCTCACCTCTTCTTTTCTCCACTACCCTAAGCCGAGGTCAGATGTTGAAGTTCTTTGTCTTACCATCTTTCAATGTGATCCATTATGGACACAAAGTCATTGCAGGTATAATTGTTCAAATCAGATCGTATCAGAATAGAGTGGATGCTAATTCAACAACGTGTTCTGAGAACAAATTTGAAGCCATGCAGGAATACAGTAAGGTCCCTATAGGTAAAGGTAAGGTAAAGGCCCTCCCGTTGATCGTCGATTTGCTCGAGCGGGCCCAGTAACGTCTCCATTGGAGACTTTGTTGTTACTGTGTCTGGCATATCGAATACTCTCGGTAGCTTGCCGGGCTCTCCGAGAGGGGTGGAGGAATCGAACTCGGGTCAGCCATGTTGGCCGCTTGTAAGGCGAACGCCCTACCCGCTGTGCTATCGCTCCAGCCAAGGTCCCTATGCAGACACAAAAACAGGTGAATGAAAATTTTACAAATCAAATTGCCAGAAACTGCCAGAATCTAGGAGAAGGAATGAAACAGATTTCCTTGTCCATCTCAGAGGAACCAACCTGCCTTGATCTCAGATTTTGGGCCCCAGAGATAGAGGAAAATACAGTTCTGTTGCTTAAATCATATGCCTATGATACTTTGTATCAGCAGCCCTAACAAACCTGTACGAGTAGGAGATTTCCCTGTATGATTACAATTTCTAAAAAATTTATAATAATAAATAGTAAACGTCTCGTATTTGGTAGTAAAATAAGTAACAAAAAAGAGATTTACTGGGGCAGGAGCAATACTACAGCAGGTAGGGCATTTGCTTTGCACATGGCTAACCCGGATTCGATTCCTGGAATCCTATATGGTTGTTCCCTAGCACCATCAGGAATAATTCCTGAGTGCAGAGCCAGAAATAACCCCTGAGCATCACTGGGTGTAACTCAAATAGTCAAAAATAGAGAGGGGAGAGAGAGAGAGAGAGAGAGAGAGAGAGAGAGAGAGAGAGAGAGAGAGAGAGAGAGATTTACTTTGTTGAGAAAAAATAAAAGCATTTCTATGTAATTTTCCCAGAGCGTAGGGATATTGTCCTGTCACCAGCATTCTTAGCACGGGGAAGACATATTGCATGCAACATGTTGAAAGAATCTTGTTGAATGAATCTTGCTTTTATCACCCTATCTGGTGGCACTTCTACAGAGGCTAATGCCATAGACTCTGACTAGACATTTCAATCAGAGAGAAGCTGGAGTCTCATTTTCCAAAAGGAAGCAGAGGTTTAAAGCATCCTGTACCACTTCCAGGATTACTGCTAGTGACATAAATGATGCTATAATGCAAGACTCTTGACTGATTCGAAGTTCTTATTGGATTTCCCACTTTTCTGTAGGGCATCAATAGAATATGTTCCTAGTGACTTGGCAGAACTTAAAAAGGTGCTTTTAGTTCTAAGGAAATGATTAAGTTCCACTGCACATGTGGACTGAGTTGTGGGCAGACAGCTAATGATTACCAAACACCTACATGCTTCTTCCCTTGGCCCCCGAAAGATCTTTGACTGATTTTGTTCTGTGGACTATGGAAGCCGTGTCACCTCTAACCTGAGGCAGCATTACCTTCAAGAACTCTAACCTGCTCTGTCATCACGATGATCACTCAGCCACTCAGCTGTACAACAGACTTGGCTGAAGCTGAAAATGCATCTTTGTGTAGAGAGTTGCTCAGAGAATTCCAAAGAGAACATAAACCTGTATGCGCCTATTCTAAGTCAATCGTTTTGGCCCTCAGACAAACACACAGAGATTGGTCAAAGAAAAGACCAGTTAAATATCTTGTTCATAGAGGCCAATATATAGAGAAGTTCATGAATGACAAAACGTCTCTTTTATATAAACTTGATCACTTGACATCCCATTACTCATCATTTGCTCTAGTGGGCACCAGTAACGTCTCCAATTTTACCTGTAGCATGCTAAGGTAGCTTTATGGCATCTGCTCATTCTAGGAACACGAAGAGCCTCAAACCAATCATTCAGGTTCTAGACAAATAAGTCTGACCATCTCGTAGGTGAGCAGCCACGTAATCTTTTGACGTCCCATGGAATCCAGTCGGTAATGACTCTAATCTAGTAGTTATCTCCAAATCTTATTACATGTCCAGCCCATCTGATTTTCGACGGCTTGGCAAACAAGACAGTGTCCCTGATTCTTGATCGTCGACAGAGGTCAGAACTCCGGATTCTTTCTCTCATTTGAGTGAAACGTGATACTCCAAGCATAGCTCTTTCGATTCCTCTTTGAGAGACCCAAAGAGCATTCTCATCTTGTTTTCACAGGGCCCAGGTCTCTGAGGCATACGTTAATGTAGGAAGAACAGTGGAATCGAAGAGCTGTGTCCAGAGCTGGAGGTTCTTCATCCTCTTAGCTATTTCCTCGATGCTCTTGAAGGTGTTCCAAGGCTCTCTTTTCTCCTGCGCAACTCAGGTGCAGGTCATTTGTCATGTTGACTTCTCAACATAAGTACACATAACTGTTGCATTTGGAGATGTCCATTCCATTAAGAGTGAATGGAAATCAGGAGCAAGTCCATTTCTCATAAACATTGTCTTCGTGAGATTCAGTTGGAATTCAACCTTTCCACATTCACGGTCGAAGTTGGCCAGCATTTGTTCCACTTGGCTTATGTTTTGTGTTATTAGAACAATGACATCAGCAAAGAAAGGTGGTGTAGTTTCTGACCATCTATCTTCACTCCCATTCCTTCCCATTCCAGTCATCCCATGATGTTCTTGAGGGTGGTGCTGAAGAGGTTGGGTGAAATGGTATCAGCCTGTCGAACCCCTCTCTTGACATGGATGATAAATTCCTGGTAGAATGGTGAGATCCTGTAGTAAATCCATAATAGAGTTCATGGAGTATCCTGATGTATTGAGTTTGAATGCTCTGTTTGGCTGTTTGGCTAGGGTTTTGATGACCACTTTTGTCTCAATAGAATCAAATGCCTTCTTTAAATCAATGAATGTTAGACAGAGCGGCATCTTGAACTCCTGAGAAACCTCAATGAGCTTGGTTTTCATGTGGATATGGTCAATCATGCTGAAACCTTTTTGGAATCCTGCTTGTTCGCATGGTTATCCTTCATCTAATGTTCTGCCAATCCTATTCAGGATGACTTGAGTGAACAACTTGTAGGCGACAGACAACAGGCAGATCGGGCAATGGTTGGCAGTGTCATGGATGTCTTCCTTCTTGTACAGTAGTACAGTCCTGCTGGTTTTCCACTGGGACAGAAACTTGCATTCAGAGAGGTAGCATGTGAATAGCTGAGCCAGTGTGTTGATGAGTCCTGATGGCAGGTTCTTCAGGTGTTCGGGTCTGACTTTGTCTGGGCCGGGTGCTGTTCACTTCTTTACCAATGAAATGTCATTTCAGATTTTGGAAGGGAGAACGCTGGGAACAACATATCCATCCTGCAGAATTTGGTATGTGGGCACCTGGACATGGCTATAGAATAGATCCGAGTAGAAGTCATGGGTAATCTTCTTATTGCCCTTCTGGAAGATGTGATAGATCCATCAGGATGTCGGAGGGCAGTCATCTTGATCTTGTAGTTGGTGAAGGACAGGCAGGCATTGTGAATGCTTTTCCTAGCTTCTGCTGCATCTGCCAGCACTGCTGCTCTTCTCTCTTTGAGGTCTTCCTTTATCACTTCTCTACACTGCTTTGTGAGCACAGACATTTGGACATTCGATTGCAGTTGCCTGAGGCTTGTGCCAAGTCACTTTGGCAAATGATCTCGAGAGTTTTCGAAGACAGGCATCTTTTTATGGTTATCTCTCTCAGCATTCCTCACACAATCATGGAGGTGCTGAACCAGTCGATCGTATTCCTCGTCAATATTGTCAACAATGGCATCTTCCCATGTTGCAGCAATAGTGCCAAAGAGCCCCCAGTTGGAGGTCGTTCTGGGAGTTCTTTTCTTAAAATTCGCAGTCCTTTCTCCGCACTCCACGAAGTAGAATTTTGCACGAAGGAGACGGTGGTCCGATCCCATTTGGAATTTTGGGACAACAGTGACATCGGTCAGGCAAAACTGTCGATTGAATATGATGTGGTCAATTTCATTGTGGAGCCATCCACCAGAAGATTCCCCTGTCCAACGTTTAGATTCAGCCTTCTGGAACTGTGAGTTACCACAGATGGTCTTGGTCAACGTGATGCACTCAGACAGTCTCTCACCCTGTTCATTCTATTCTAGGCCATGGGTCCCGATGTGGAGTTCTTTGGCTGATCTTCTCAGTCCTATCTTGGCATTAAATACACTGACAATGATCTTGTAGAAGATGTGTTCTTCTTTATAGAACTTCTTCAGCTCCATGTAGAACTTCTCAATTTCCCCTTCATCATAATTAGATGTCGGTGCATAGACAACAAAGATAGAAACTGCCTGCAGTGAGCCACTGGGCTCAAGTGTAAGTCTGATTCGGGTTGTCAGGCATTCAACTGAACCAATGCTCATGGCCAAGTTCGTGTTGACAAGGATACCAACACCACGACACCTCTTTTGTCACACATTCCAAGGAACAGTTCTTCTCCAGTGTCAAAAAAGGCGTGATGTGATTAATGCCTCCTCATCTCCGTCAGACCAATGATGTCGTACTTGATCTTTCGCGCTTATACCATCAGGTGCTCAATGAATGCATCCGATGCCAGCATACACTCATTGACAGTACAGTCATTTTTGTCTTTCTTCATTTTGGAATCTTAGTTTGGCCTTGAGATTTTATCAGCCTCTCCTTCCTCATCCTTCAATGACACTTAACTTATGAGTGTCATTGCTGGCTTTTTCAGGGTCAGGGGAATGAGACCCATTGTATTTACTGGTTTTTCTATATTGAATATGGCTCAGATTGCTTGCCAAGCTCTGCCGTGAAGGTGGGATATTCTCGGTAGCTCGCCAGGCTCTCCGAGAGTGATAGAGGCTTTTAGGGTGGCTTCTAATCGCCCTTGCAGGTGTTCCCGTGGTTCAAACCATATCTGAACCCTATCAAATATGGCACAGTAATCTTGGAAGATGGGTATTAAGTGTCTTATGATGTGTCTCGCAGCTGCAAAGTGGCCACGCAGTCCGGAAAGTATCCTAAAGTGTGACAGCAGCTGAATAGTGGAGGTTTGCCGATGAGGTAATTATCTGGTACTGGTAGGGTGGGTTTTCTGTGTGTAATCCTTGAGTTGCTGGGGGTTGGTGGAAACAGGCAAGGCAGAGAAGGGTGGAGCTTCTGGTTTTAATCCCTTGGTCTCCAAGATTGGTGGGAGCAGGAAGAGGATCTCTGTTCCTAAGTCCTGTTGAGCCTGGAGTCCAATGTCACAGGGTTCTGCTTACCTGGTATGTGGGGCTTCACTCATGCTTGAGTCTTTGCCCGAGCATCCAGAAAGTGTCATGGAGCATGGTGGCAGCTGGGTAGTGGAGGTAGTGGAATAAATTATATTATATAAGCTAATATCATTTAGACTATTGTTTTGGATTTATAAGAATATATTGAAGATTTGTATAAAATTGGTGGAGCATATTTTGGCCATACATAGGGGTGTTCAGGGGCTATTCTTGACTCTGTGCTCAGGAGTTATTCCTTAGAGTTCAGGAGCCCATATATAGTTATGGAGATCAAACTAAGATTATAGTAAAAGCAATGAAATAAAAACAAATGCCTTACTTCTTTGGTTCCTAATTATACAATTTTTAGGTAAAGAAGAAATATACTTACAAAGAATAGACAGAATAAAGACATTCTGGAAAAGTTTGGTTTGAAAGGTAACATGGAGCATTAAGTAAGCTTATTTACATAGCTCCTATCCTTGTCACAAAGATTTATTTCCCACTTTAAGACAGACAATAGGATGAGGGTCAGAGAAAATTCTAGGTAGTATTTATCACTGACTGCTTCTTTCATTCAAAGTAATTAATATGCTACTTTAGTATGTCTTAGGATGGTCTGATCTGGGCCTCAACAAAAGACCAGTTTGAGTGGCAATGATTCATATATACTGCATCTCTTTGAGAGGCACTTTGTCAGTTCCGTAAGTAAAATTACTTATCAAGCTGTAGAGATGAGAGCATACTTGAGGCACATAACTAAGAGTTGAGAGAATGTAGACATCTGGAAGGAATATGAGTGTCATATAGGCAAAAAGGAAACACAAAAAGCAAACCAGGATTGGATCAGGACAAGTTATGAGGTGCTCAGCACTCATTCTTCATAGATGTGGCCATGCAATGTCTTCTTAGAAGTTCATATAACTGATGTGGTAGATTCAGGAATGCTCTATGCAGACCCACCTCAGCCAGAGAACTCAGTCCCCACACCAACCTCACTGTAAAGAGTGAGGGTAGTGGAAGCCTCACCTTCTAGAATTATCCTGCTCCCAAGGAAAGTGCAAACCTAAACCCCCTTTCTATTTTGGAGAAAGTTGCTTCCAGTCATAGGATACTGCAGAACAAAAAGACAAAGAGCCAGAGAGATAGTATAGGAGTGAAGGCACTTATTTTGCATGCAGACCATCTCAGTTCTATCTCTGGCACTATATGTTCCCCCATTACCAGGAGTGAACACCAATCTCAGCACAGAGTCAGAGGTATCCTCTGAAAGGGTGTGGGTTCAACACCTCCCCCTAAAAAATTAAAAAACATTTTAAAAGATGAAAATCTTCTGGAGTCAGACGCGCTACCCTTGCACCACAAGGTGGAGCGATAGCACAGCGGTAGGGAGTTTGCCTTGCATGCAGCCAACATGGCAGACCCGAGTTTGATTCCTCCGCCCCTCTCGGAGAGCCCGCAAGCTACCGAGAGTATCTCGCCCACACGGCAGAGCCTGGCAAGCTACCCGTGATGTATTTGATATACCAAACACAGTAACAACAAAGTCTCCAATGGAGACATTACTGGGCCCACTCGAGCAAATTGATGAACAACGGGAGGACCGTGACTGTGAAAATCTTACCCCATTTGTTTTAACATGGGCCAGCCCTGTATGGTTCCAATCCTAGAGTTCTTTTAGCTAGGCTTGATGTAGACATGTCACAGGCCCTCTGGTCTTGCTGCCCATCTCTCTCCCCACACACTGCAGATGCCATATCTCTGAGTACAACAACCTACAAACATCCAAATCAGGGCCTTCTTCCCAGAAGCCCATACAAGAAAGCAAGTGAAGACCAGAAAGATGTTCCATCAACACTGGAAAGGGTGAGTCAGGAGTAACACCTCAGAGTGGGCATTTGGTTATATGGGAAACAGACTTGATTCTTGGAGGGTGGTAAGTTTGGCTATTCTACCTGTAGATGGAAAGTACTGGAGCAATCATAGATAATAATAATATAATTCCAGGGTACAGAAATTCTTTCTGGGTTAAACAGATATAAAGAACCCACTAGAGTCTTTGCTTTTGTTTCTAAGAAGCCCTTTTTTTTCTTTAACTTTTATGGGGCTTTAATTTCAGTGCAGTGGTTTTGTGTTATTCTCTCCTTAAAATCCAAGGCCAGAGAGATGCCTAACACGAGTTGAGCACATGCTTTGAAAGAAGGTGCCTGGGGTTCAGTCCTCTGCAACATATGCCCCAACTCCTGGCCCATCACTACCAGAAGTGAGAACTGAGCATCATCGGGTGTGACCCTAAAACTAAAACATGAAAATACACAATCTATATAAATCTCTCTCTCTAGCACACACGAATTTCCTACACTTTGACAGCCTGCTAAACCTCAACTACTATTTAAATCTTCATCTCACTACTGATGTTTTTAGAAGCACTTCCAGGTGTATGTATATAATGATCTGTATCAACCCATCTGCCCCTCTTTTCCCTTCTATTTTCTGATCTTTGTGCAAAGGTTCTCAGTACTCTGCTGTTTCTGAGAACATCCCAGGTTCATAGTTCATGGTCATCTCCTTCTCCCTGAAGAATGACGTATAAATAGTGGTCTCTGCAATTACTGGATGCCAACCAGAATTCACCACCCAGAGTTGTATTTGCCAGGACCTTGACATCTAATTTCCAGATTCCAGAACTATGACACACAATAATTGGTCGTTGTTCTTTTTAATTTTACTTTTTTGGGTTTTGGTGGCCACATCTAGGGTACTCAGGGCCTAATCTGACTTCGAGTTCAGGTGTGAGTCTGGTAGTGCTCAGGGGAAAATACGAAACCCAACTGGGGTCAGAGATACGAAGTAATCAATCTCCTTAACTCCTGTACAATCTTGCTAACTCCAGACTATGAGTTTTTATTTTATTGAAAATATTTTTAATTAAGTCACTATATGATGATATAATTTAATTACAAATATTAGTCATCATTGGGTTTCAGTTCTACAATATTTCAACACCAATCTTTTCACCAGTGTTTATATAGATGTGGGGGAGAAAGGGACTCTCGTTCATTGTTGTGAAATTGCCAACTGGTTCTTTATTGTGTTTCTGGTCCCTTAGGATATACTCCAAAAAGTGGAATTGGTGAATTATATAGGAGGTTAACATCTTGTTTCTAAAAAAGACTGGACCAGTTGACATTTCCACCAGCAGTGAATGAGGTTCACTTATATCCGCACCTTTTTTTGGATAACATTTTTTGATAACTTGTTAAAAATTTTTTATTAGTGAAACACCATGAGGTACAGTTGTAGACTTACAAATTTTTGTGCTTGGGCTCAGTTATACAATGATCCAGTACCAATCCCTTCACCAGTGCCCATTCTCCATCATTTACATTTTTTAAAAATTTTTGTTAGTGAAACACCATAAGGTACAGTTGTAGATTTACAAAGTTTTGTGCTTGGGTTTCACTTGTACAATGATCAAACACCCATCCCTCCACCAGTGCCCATTTTCCACCACCACAGTTCCCAGTATCCCTCCCACCCCCCATCTCCCCGTCTCACCCTGCCTCTGTGGCAGGGTATTCCCTTTTGTTCTCTCTTTCCTTTTGGGTGTTGTGGTTTGCAAAAGAGGAGACTTGTATAGACTATGAGTTTTTAAAGCTCTCCCATATTCCCTCCTACCTCTGAACTAACACACAGTTGGATCTCTCTGCATTTGAGTATCTAGTATCCATCAGGCTTCATACATGGTGATCTCTCTGCTCTGAGGAACACTGAATGAGACTTTCCTGTGAAAACACACAGCTCCCACTTCAGGTGTATACAGGCTCTCTGCCACCTTAGTAACAATGGGTGGCTGGGGAGGAGTTCTCTAAAAGTTGATTATGGGAAGTGGGAGAATCATATCAATGAACTGAACCATGTTTTGAACTGGTAGGCTACGGGTTCAACTGATGGCAACTCAAAACCCTGAGCATGCCTGGGAGCAAACTTCCTGCCCAGTACTGGTGGGTATGGCCCAAAGACCAAAAAAACAAAAGTTGATTAAGTCCAAACACCAAGAGATAACTGGGGGTTCAGTGTATTCCAATTTTGTTTTGTTTTGAGGCCACACCAAAACGCAGTGTTACTCCTGGCTCTGTGCTCAGGAATCACTCCAGGCAGGGTTCAGGACCATAAGGGGTGCCAGGGATTGAACCTGGGTTGACCATAATCATGACAAGTGCCATACCCATTGCTCTATCTCTCTGGACCCTGTCAAACTTCACTTTGAATGAAAACAGCTTCAGATGTAAGTGATTTATAGTAAGCAAATACTCAAATTTAAGTGGAGAGTTACAATGATACCTCTGTATTATGCTAAACAGGAGATTTTTTTGAATGTCGCTTGATCCCTAGGGATGGGTGCTGATGGCCTAGGAGGACAATCTTTTGATTAGAGGGGAGGAGAGCTTCAGTTCGACCTCACACTTCAGGGACAAGAAGTTAGATCCATCACTAATAGTCAATGAGTGAGTTCACCAAGCATACACTCTCCAAGAAAAATCAAAACGATGGTTCTAGAATGTTTCCATCTCAATGAAGACCTGAGATTTGGACAAAAGAGCTTGCAGAGAGAGGGCTTGGGACCACTAAGCCTTCTCCAGGTCAAATTAAATAAATTATTCTGATAATAAATAGTCATTTGAATAAAAGAATGAACTTTTGGGCTGGAGAGATAAATCAATAGGGCTGAATGCATTTACTGAATGTCATAGACCTGATCCCTTGAATTGCATTAGATGAGGAATTTATATTTAAAGTTACGAAGAGAAAAACTGGTCATCTTCTGTTGGGTTCCTGGTAATTCCAACATCCTGTTTGATCTAAGACTGCATTTACACTTTGTGGGAACTACACCAGGTATTACAAAAAAGGAGATCTTTTAAAAGATAAGAATTTTAACATTCATTAAATATTTTTAAAAGAGTGCCCAGGGCCCAATTTCTAACTGCCAGCATATTCACCTGAATGACTTCAATGGGAGGTGGTTACTGTAAATTAGATGGTAGGGGAGGGGGGCTTTACCCATCAAAGCTCAAGAGCAATTTTTTTCTCTATTTGAAAGAAAAAAGAAGAAATTTTCTTTGCCCAAGAAACAGGTGTGTGTGTGTGTGTGTGTGTGTGTGTGTGTGTGTGTGTTCTAAACACCCCAAAGGAAAAGCTATATGTCTTCTATCTGTTTGTTCCTTAGTTAATCACTTAATCACTTAACTTCCCGTTAGTCGTCGATTTGCTCGAGCGGGCGCCAGTAATGTCTCCATTTGTCCCTGTCGCGTGCTAGTGTAGCCCAATGGCATCTCTTCACTCCGGGAACATGAAGGATCTCAAACCGATCGTTCATGATCTTGACGAAGAAGTCTGACCATCTGGTAGGTGGGCGGCCACGTGGTCTCTTGACATCCCGTGGAATCCAATCAGTAACAGCTCTAGTCCAACGGTCGTCTTTAAATCTCATTACGTCTAGACAGCCGGTTTTCAACCCCTGAGCTGCGTGGGACGGGCACGGAAGCCCAGCTCTGGGCAACAAAGCTGAACGGCTCCAATTTCAAACAGGTACAGCCCGCCTCCAAGGGCCTGGGACCCTTTCTGGGCATGCGCACGTAGATCCAGCCCCTAGACAGCCGGTTTTCAACCCCTGAGCTGCGTGGGACGGGCACGGAGGCCCAGCTCTGGGCAACAAAGCTGAACGGCTCCAATTTCAAACAGGAGACTTTCCCAACTCCTCGCCAGTGCCAGGGACTCTTTCCGGAGCCGCAGCCGCTAACAGGGCCGCGAAATACTTTCCCACTACGTATGCCATAGGAACCATAAGCTACCTTCTTAGATGGAAACTTCTCTATTTTAGCTCAGCCACTAGAAACACAGTAGCCAATAACTCATAAGCCTATCTTAACTCACACTGCATATCAAGCAGAATAGTAACAGTGAACGTGAAGGACTAAACCACACCTCTCACAATGGTAAAGCAACGCAAAAGCCCACCAAACTTTCATATTGAAGAGTCTAGCCCAGATGACACCAACAGTACTGTAGTGTTAGACAACCTCTCTGACAAGGAATTCAGGAGGGAGCTACTTAGGATGCTTAGGGAATTAAAAGAAACAATGGAAAGCAATGCCAATAGAAGACAAGAGGATCTGAAGGCAGAAATGAGGAAAATGCAATCAGAAATATCAGACCTGAAAAATCTCGTAGGCGAATTGAAAAGTTCAGTGGAAGGCCTCAGCAGCAGAGTAACAGCTGCTGAGAACAGAATCAGTGAACTCGAAGATGAAGTTCAGAGACTCTCCAGAAAAGAGAGGAAATGGAAAAGAGACTCACAATTCGGGAACAGATGGCAAGAGAAGATCGTGATGAAGCCAAGAGGGGTAACATAAGAATTATTGGAGTCCCAGAGGTACAGGAAGAAAACCTCGATGAAGAAGAAACTGTCAAAGACATCATTGCTACAACATTTCCAGAGCTGAAGAAAACTTGTGACCACATTCAGGAGGCCCGAAGGGTACCAGCTAGAAGAAATCCGAATAAAAATACCCCAAGACACATTCTGATCAAAATGACCAAAACCTTAGACAGAGACAAAATTCTGAAAGCAGCAAGATCGAAGAAAGAAATCTCTTACAAAGGAGCATCCTTAAAATTCACAGCTGATTTTTCTGATGAAACCCTCATGGCCCGAAAACAGTGGTGGGACATAGTGAAAAAACTCAATGAAATAAATGCCTCTCCAAAAATACTTTACCCAGCGAGACTCTCATTCATAATAGAAGGAACAACACACAGTTTCACAGACAAACAACAGCTCAGGAACTTCATAGACTCAAAACCATAGTTACAAGAACAACTAAATAGGCTACTTTAAGGCAAGAAAGGCCCCTCAAATACACCAAATTTTAACAGAACAATGGGACAAAATCCCATAACAATAATCTCTCTCAATGCCAATGGGCTAAATGCACCAATTAAAAGACATAGAGTGGCAGGATGGATTAGAAAATTGAACCCAACATTCTGCTGCCTGCAAGAAACGCATCTCAATAGTCAAAGCAAACACAGACTCAGAGTCAAAGGCTGGAAAACAATCCTACAGGCAAACAGCTCCCATAAAAAAGCTGGGGTAGCCATCCTTATATCAGACCACATCGATTTCAGAGTGAGGAAGGTCATAAGAGACAGTGAAGGCCATTTCTTATTGATCAAAGGATCTGTACAACAGGAAGAACTTACAATAATAAATGTATATGCACCTAATGAGAGACCAGCAAAGTACTTAAAACAACTACTCATAGATTTGGAAAAAGACATCAATAGCAACACAATACTAGTGGGAGACTTCAACACTGCTTTGTCACCTCTTGATAGATCAACCAGACTCAAGCTTAGCAAGGACATACTTCATTTGAGGGAAACAATGGAAGAAAGGGACTTAGTAGATATATATAGGACACTTCATCCACAAAAAGCTGAATACACATTCTTCTCAAGCGTCCATGGAACATTCTCCAAGATAGACCACATGCTGAGCCACAAAACATGCCTCCATAAAATTAAGAAGATAGAGATTGTATCAACAATCTTCTCAGACCATAATGCGCTGAAATTAGAAGTAAATCACACACAAAAACAGAAAACTAAATCAAACACCTGGAAATTAAACAGTGCACTATTGAACAACGAGTGGATTAGACAGGAAATCAAAGAGGAAATCAAAAGATTCCTAGAAACGAATGAAAATGAGAACACGAGTTACCAAAACTTATGGGACACAGCAAAGGCTGTGTTAAGAGGAAAGTTTATAGCTCTACAAGCATTCCTCAGGAAGGAGCAGCGAACACACATAAGTAACCTAACCTCACAGCTTAAGAGCTTGGAGAAGGACCAACAAAAGGAGCACAACCCGAACAGGAGAAAGGAAATAATAAAACTCAGAGCAGAGATTAATGAGATGGAAACCCAAAAAACAATCCGAAAGATCAATGAAACCAAAAGCTGGTTCTTTGAGAAAATTAACAAGATCGATAAGCCGCTAGCAAAACTCACAAAGAAAGGGAGAGAGAAAACCCTAATAAACAGAATCAGAAATGAAAAGGGGGTCATTACAACAGAAACCACAGAAATTCAGAGGATCCTCAGGGAGTACTTTGAGAAGCTTTATGCCACGGAACATCAAAACCTCGAGGAAATGGATAAATTCCTAGACTCCTACAGACTCCCAAGGCTGAACCAAGAAGACCTGGAATACCTGAACAGACCTATCACCATCAAGGAAATTGAACTGGTAATAAAAAGTCTCCCCAAGCACAAAAGTCCTGGCCCGGATGGATTCACTAGTGAATTCTTCCAAATCTTTAAAGAGGACTTACTCCCAATGCTCTTTAAGCTTTTCCACAAAATTGAAATATCAAAAACACTTCCGAACAGTTTCTACGAAGTGAATATCACACTGATACCAAAAGCAGACAGAGATACCACAAAGAAAGAGAATTACAGGCCAATATCCCTGATGAACACAGATGCAAAGATCCTCAACAAACTACTAGCAAATAGAATCCAGCTACTCATCAAAAAGATCATACACCATGACCAAGTAGGATTCATCCCAGGGATGCAAGGATGGTTTAACATTCGAAAATCAATCAACATAATCCATCATATCAACAAAAGAAAAGATAAAAAGCATATGATTATATCAATAGATGCAGAGAAAGCATTTGACAAGATCCAGCACCCCTTTATGATGAAAACCCTAGCCAAAATGGGTATAGAGGGGACCTTCCTCAACATAATTAAAGCCATCTACCACAAGCCTACAGCAAGCATCATCCTCAATGGGGAAAAACTGAGAGCCTTCCCTCTAAGATCAGGGACGAGACAGGGATGCCCACTCTCTCCACTTCTGTTCAATATAGTACTGGAAGTACTTGCAATAGCGATTAGGCAAGAAAAAGATATTAAGGGCATTTAGGTAGGAAAGGAAGAAATCAAGCTCTCACTATTCGCAGATGATATGATACTCTACTTAGAGAACCCAATAACCTCCACCAAAAAACTCCTAGAAACAATAGACTCGTATAGTAAAGTTGCAGGTTATAAAATCAATACCCAAAAGTCCATGGCTTTCCTATACGCAAACAGTGAGAGAGAAGAAAGCAACATGAAAAAAAAATCCCGTTCACAATTGTGCCCCAGAAAATCAAGTACCTAGGAATCAGCTTAACTAAGGAAGTAAAGGACCTGTACAAAGAAAACTACAAAACGCTACTTCAGGAAATAAAAGAGGACATGAGGAAATGGAAAGATATCCCCTGCTCATGGGTCGGGAGACTTAACATTGTCAAAATGGCAATACTACCGAAAGCATTGTATAAATTCAATGCAATCCCTATAAGGATACCCATGACATTCTTCAAAGAAATGGAGCAAACACTCCTGAAATTTATATGGAACAATAAGCCCCCACGAATAGCTAAAGCAATTCTTGGGAAAAAGAAAATGGGGGGAAACAACCTCCCTATCTTCAAACTGTACTACAAAGCAGTAATAATTAAAACAGCATGGTACTGGAACAAAGGCAGAACTGCAGACCAATGGAACAGGGTTGAATACACTGACATCTCCCCTCAATCATATGATCATCTAATCTTTGATAAAGGTGCAAGTAATGTGAAGTGGAGTAAGGAAAGCCTCTTTAATAAATTATGTTGGCATCATTGGATGGCTACATGCAAAAAAATAGGCTCAGAACTCTGCCTAACACCATGTACAAAAGTAAGATCAAAATGGATTAAAGACCTCAACATCAGACCAGAAACCATAAGGTACATTGAAAATAAAGTTGGCAAAACCCTCCATGATATTGAAGCTAATGGTATCTTCAAAGATGCCACGCCACTGGCCAAGCAAGTGAAAACAGAGATAGATAAATGGGACTATCTTAAACTAAGAAGCTTCTGCACCTCCAAAGAAACAGTGACCAAAATACAAAGACAGTCTACAGAATGGGAAAGGATATTCGCCGAATACACATCTGACAAGGGGTTGATATCCAGGATATACAAAATACTGGTTAAACTCCACAAGAAGAAAACATCCAATCCCATCCAAAAATGGGGCAATGAAATGAACAGAAACTTTCTCAAAGAAGAAATCCGAATGGCAAAAAAGCACATGAGAAAATGCTCTACATCATTAATCATCAGAGAGATGCAGATCAAAACCACAATGAGATACCATCTCACACCTCAGAGACTGGCCCACATTCAAAAGAACAAAAGCAACCAATGCTGGCGTGGATGTGGCGAGAAAGGGACACTCCTTCACTGTTGGTGGGAATGTCCACTGGTTCAGCCCTTCTGGAAAACAGTATGGACGATTCTCAAAAAATTAGAAATTGAGCTCCCATTTGACCCAGCAATACCACTCCTGGGAATATATCCCAGAGAAGCAAAAATGTATAGTCGAAGTGACATCTGCACTTGTTTGTTCATTGCAGCACTCTTTACAATAGCCAGAAACTGGAAGAAACCTGAATGCCCAAGAACAGATGACTGGTTAAAGAAACTTTGGTACATCTACACAATGGAGTACTATGTAGCTGTTAGAAAAGATGAAGTCATGAAACTTACATACAAGTGGTACAATATGGAAAGTATCATGCTAAGCGAAATGAGTCAGAAAGAGAGGGATAGACATAGAAAGATTGCATTCATCTGGGGGATATAAAGTAACAAAGTATGAGATTAATACCCAAGAATAGCTGAGATCAGCACCAGGAGGATTACTCCATAACTTAGAGGCCAGCCGGGTATCCTAGAGGAAAGGGCAGTTCAGATAGAGAAGGGAGCACCAAATAAAGGATGTTTGGAGGATCCTCCCAGGAGGGGAGATGCATGTCGAAAGTAGACTATGGACTGAACATGTTTGCCACTCAATGCCTCTTTTGCAGACCACAACACCCAAACGGAGAGAGAGAACACAGGGGATTGTCCTGCCACAGAGGCAGGGGGGGATGGGGGGATGCGGGTGGGAGGGATATTATCCATGGTGGTGAAAAACGGGCACTGGTGGAGGGATGGGTATCTGATCATTGTATAATTGAAACCCAAGCACAAAAAAAATTGTAAATCTACAACGGTAAAAAAATAAATAAATAAAAATTTAAAAAAAAATCTCATTACGTGACCAGCCCATCTGATTTTTGACACCTTGGCAAATGAGAAAGCGTCCCTGATCCTTGATCATCGACAGATGTCAGAACTCCGGATTCGTTCTCTCATTTGAGTGAAACGTGATATTCCAAGCATAGCTCTTTCTATTCTTCTTTGGGAGACCTGAATAGCCTTCTCATCTTGTTTGCGTAGGGCCCAGGTCTCTGAGGCATATGTTAATGCAGGAAGAACAGTGGAATCAAAGAGATGTGCCCGGAGCCGGAGGTTCTTCGTCCTCTTAGCTATTTCTTCGACGCTCTTGAATGCGTTCCAAGCCGCTCTCTTCCTCCTGCGCAGCTCGGGTGCCAGGTCATTTGTCATGTTGACCTCTCTACCTAGGTACACATAGCTGTTGCATTCAGAGATGGTCGTTCCATTGAGAGCGAATGGGGCGTCAGGAACGAGGCTGTTTCTCATAAACATTGTCTTCGTAAGATTCAGCTGTAGTCCTACCTTTCCACACTCACGGTCAAAGTCGGCCAGCATTTGTGCCGCTTGGCTGATGTTTGGTGTTATTAAAACAATGTCATCAGCAAAGCGGAGGTGGTGTAATTGCCGACCATCTATCTTCACTCCCATTCCTTCCCATTCCAGTCGTCGCATGATGTTCTCGAGGGTGGCACTGAAGAGTTTCGGTGAAATGGTATCACCCTGCCGCACCCCTCTCTTGACATCAACGATCACTTCTTTGTAGAATGGTGAGATCCTGGTAGTGAATCCTCAATACAGCTCACGGAGGATCCTGATGTATTGGGCTTGAATGCCCTGATTGGCTAGGGCTTCAATGACCGCTTTCGTCTCAACAGAATCAAAGGCCTTCTTTATTTAAAAATAAACTTGTGATCTAGTAAGTAAAATGTTTACTATTTGAGTTCTGTGAAATGTTATATAAATAAATTAAATCCAGGGAGGGTCATTGGAACTTTTTTTTTTCTACTGCCTCATTATCAGAATCAAGAAGACCACCTGGTTTTAGGTTGAAGTTGAAAAATAACTGTTTTGCATAAGGTTTTTGGATCTTCCACAAATGAGCTCACCCATAAAGTTTATTTTAAAAATTAATATATGTATTTTTCTATATATTCTTAGAACATGAGATACATCCACACTCATATGAGAATGTAAAGAACTCAAGAACCAAATCCAGTAACACTTTTCCAATTAATCTTTTAAAAAAATCTTTTCTTGCTTATTCGTGTAAATTGTTAAGAACTGGCTGTTGGCATGGTATTGGACTAAAGACCAACTTGGAGATCAGTGGAATAGAGTTGAATATTCTTTCACCAACCCCCAAGTGGATAATCACCTGATCTTTGGTAAAGGAGCATGAAATTTGAAGTGGAGTAAGGAAAACTGGACAGCTACATGCAAAAAAAACCAAACCAAAACAAAAAAACCCCTCAGATCTGTTTCTAACCAGGCACAAATATCTGATCAATATGGATTAAAGATCTTGATATTAGACCTTAATCCATAAGGCACATGTCATTAAATGTGAGCAGAACCGTCTATAACATTGAAGCTAAATGCATCCTCAAGGATGAAATACCACCGTCCAAGCAAATGGAAGCAAAGTTAAACAAATAGGATTACATTAAACTAAGAAGCTTCTGCACCTCAAAAGAAATGGTGACCAAGGTAAAAGATATCCCACAGATGGTGAAAATTATTTACCCAATATCCATCTGACAAGGGGTTAATATCCAAGATTTATAAGGCAGTGGTAGAACTTTGCAAGCAAAAAAACCTCCAAAGCCATCAAAAATGGAGAGAAGAAATAAACAGAAACTTCCTCAAAGAAGAAATACAAATGGCCAAAAGACAAGTAAAACTGCTCTACATCACTAGTTAGGAAAATGCAAATCAAAACAATAATGAGATATCCTCTTACATGACAGAGCATACATCAAAAAGAACAAGAGCAAACAGTGATCGCAAGGATATAGGGAGAAAAAAAGCTCTCCTGCATTGTTGGGGATGCCAACTGGTCCAGTCTTTTTGAAAAACAATATGGACATTACTCAAAAAAAAAAAAACACTAGAAATTGAACTTCCAGATGGCTCAGCAATACCACTCCTGAAAATATATCCCCAGGGGCCGAAAAACACATCAGAAATGTGAATTACACTTCTATGTTTGCTGCAGTTCTATTCACAATAGCCAGACTCTGGAAATAACCCGTGAGCAGAAGAACAGAAGATGGTTAAAGAAACTATGGTACATCTCCACAATGGAATAGTATGCAGTTGTTGAAAAAATGAAGTTATGAAGTTCACATAAATGGATGGACATGGAAAGTATCATGCTGAGTGAACTGAGTCAGAAGGAGAGGGACAGGCATAGAATGATTACACATTTGTGTAATATGAAAAAAAAATTATGAAACTAATACCCAAGGACAGTAGAAACAAGGGCCAAAATGATTGATCCACGATTTGAAGCTGAAGATGAAGGCAGTTGAGAGAGAGAAGGGACTACTATGACAAAGATAGCTGGAAATGATCACTCTGGATAAGAACTGTGTCCTGAAACAGATAAAGGAACAACGATTACAACCTCTCAGTATCTGTATTGCAAACCCCAAATGGAGAGAGAGAGACAGACCCCAAAGGAGAGAGAAAGACAGAGAGAGAGAGACAGAGAGAAAGAGAGAGAGTGAGAAAGAGAGAGAAAGAAAGAAACAGAGAGAGAGAGGAAGAAGAAAAGTGCCTGCCTTAAAGGGGCTGGGGGTGAGTGGTGGCCAGAGGGAAACTGGGGACAGAGGTGGTGGAAAATGTACACTGGTGGAGGGTGTGAGAAAATTGTTTGATTAAAACATGACCATGAACAGCTCTGTAACTGTGTATCTCATGGTGATTCAATAAAAAAAAAGAACTGGTTGTTCTCATTAAAGTTTATGAATGTAATTGGTTTAAAAGTCTCCAGAAGATACTATGTGGTAAACAAAATTAAGTAGTAATGCAACTCTATTAATGATATAATAAAAGCAGAAAGATAGGATAGAAACTAGCAGTGATACAATTATATCTGGTGATAGCAGTGATAACCGCTGTGTCTGGGCGATACAACTCTAGATAATTTAAATTTTCCTTAGTCTTCATTCTGTTTTTCAAATATACTCCAAATTTTTAGTATTCTTATAATCTTTAAATCTTTTGTTTTTCCTGTTCATCTTAATGGCATAGAAGTGGACTTACACTAAGGGTTTCCGATGTAACTTCCCATAACTGAATAGGGCTCTTTTCAGAGAAGACTTGAGTTGCACATTCCAGCTGTGGTAGTCAATGGTCCACCCTAGTGGCATTGCCCCATTGAGTCTCTTTTATCGTCTTAGAGTCCCTGATTCTGGCTTTTTTCTACTGGGCTGGAGCCCTTGCACCCCATAAGGAAGATAATGAAGCCACCATCACCTTTTGAAGAAACATGTGCTTTTTAAGGGAGATGAAGTGCATGGAGCAACTGAGATAGTGCTGCATGTTTTGAAGGAGAAATGGAATCTAGAGGGAATGAGGTGGACACAGGGACTACAAAACCAGGGAACTTGATTTTGAGTAAGTGAACATAGCAGATGCTCCAAAGCTTATAGAACAAATGTAGGCTGAGTTTAAAACATCTGAGGTGGGTGGGATGGAATATCTTCTATTAGAGTGCTGGTTCTTGTTCTACTCATGTTTGGTATTCTGCCATGCCAGATATCTGCCCTTAAACAGCTGGCCAGATTACATCCAGAAGGGTGGTGTTTCTGAGTTAACTGTGTGGAGGGAGGCACTATCTCTGTTCCCAGTGAGTGGAATTATTATTTTTTTTTTCAGAAGGGATGGGGGTGACAGTGATCCACATTCTATGTCATGTGCTGAGCATAACCTCCCTGCTCTGGGCTCAGAGCTTGCTCCCAGCAACGCTCTGGGAATTACACGGTGCAAGAAAATGAAGCAGAGTCACAAGCAAGCAAGCAAGAGCTTAATCCCATCAACTCTTTCACCTTGACTCTGACCTGATCTAGTTTTGAACATTGGACTCTTGTTTGAGAAATAAGTGTCTAATAAGTGTCTGGATTTTGTGTTAGAAAACACAGAGTATTTTCCCTTGTGACTCATTGCACTCTATCATATTGCCCTGAATTTTCTGAAACATGTTGATGAATTATTGATAACCTTGTTGATTTTTAAAGTGTACTTGCCTTTGCCTTTGGCAATTTGTAAAAGCACGCAATCACTTTAAATACACACTCAGGAGAGACTCCAGTACATTAACCCACTGTCAGAGGAGGAGCATACAAAAAAAAACCATTTTAATATATTGCAACATCTTACAATAGTTTATCACATCAATGCTCAAGAGCATCACATATTTTTAAAAAAGTGTACACAGTTCTTCAGAAACTTCCTTTACACACAGTCAATAAAAAGTCTTAAAATTTTACAAAATAATTAATTTCCTTGGAATCACAACCAATTAAATATATCTTCCTGAATAAAGGTGGGATGAGATGAATTCTTATCATACTTTGTGTTCTTGTTTTGGTATCATTATTCTTTATTCATCAACCATTATAAATTTCAAACTCCGGACAGAGAGAGAAAAAGGCTCTCATTTCAGATAGTTCAGAACAATAACCTTTACCCACCTCAAACTTAAAAGAAAACAACTATCACATTATGTATCATTAAGCAGTAGATGATTCACACACAAACATGTAATCTATGTAAGTTTAACCTTTCTAATCTCTGAAGATGAAATATTATTATTGCTAAAATACAAACTTAAGCAATAATTAAAGCATCATTACCTTTTACCTTAAAATGAGAGACCTCAGTTTAATGAATGTGCATCTTCCTAATGAAAAGGAAAATATTTGATAAAATGGACACTCATACTTATAACTAATATTATCCAAGTTTAATTTACACTAGTGCTAAAAGTCCTACTTTAACTCTTAGGAAAATAAATTTTGAAAAATATTTTACATATTAAGATTTTGAGTATCTTGACAGTGTATAAGGAAGAGGGGGGAGTATAGAATTGCATTTTATACAAGTATAAAATATATTTAAAATAGCTTATGTCAGGCCAGAGAAATAGCTCATTGTGCTAAACCCATAGTGCACAGGCAGGGGGTCCAGGTTCAATTCCTGTCACTGCCTGGTCCCCAACTGCTGGGAATAGCCCTTGAGCACTTCCAGTGTGGCCCCAAACAAACAAACAAAGTAAGTAGCTTATATCTCAAGTTTTTGTTCTCTTCCATATTTCCCTTTGGGGAAACAGAAATGGTTTTTCTCAGCTGGAGAAAAATTCATTTGAAGTCAGAGACTCTTTGTTCAGAAATTAGATTTTCTTGGAATAACAGTGGTTGAGCAAACAGTATGCAGCACTTTTATATAATTGATCTTTCTTCATTGAGCTTATTCTTGTCGGGCAATCTAAAGATCAGCAGAATGTACTCATGCTAATTAAAAATAATGAATCTGATTTACATTTATACTTATATGAATACTATAATCACTTAAAATGTTCTCAAAAACCCATCAAGGGAAATGATACAGAATCCTATATGGTCCCCCAAGCACTGCCAGAAATAACCCCTGAGCATTTCTAATGGTGACATAAAACTTTGAGAAGTAAAATCTTTTCTGAGAAAAAAATCACAAAAACCCAAATCTTTTAAAATCACCAAATATTGAAAATATATTATAAAACGAAATTGCTGCCGCTTGGAACAGAATCAGAAATCAGGCAACATTTAAACGCCATCTAGTGACAGACACTGGGATTGCAGTGCGAGTAAGATAAAGGTCAAATACATGAAAACTTCTCCATAAATTTTGCTTTTTTGAAATAACAATAATAGGAAATTACAATTTTCCTGACAATGAGATGCTTTCTAGGTTAAAAACAAACTACTTGTGACAAGTCCACAGGGAGAGGATTTTGTTTCTGATCCATTTTTAGTGACAATTCCCTAAAGTTATTTCTTAGTGCTAGAAAAGCACACAGATGACCTGGTGTTGTACTATTTTGCAGATACCCTTATTTCAAGATATTCAGAGTTACTAAGACATAATATGTTGTGCTACAATTTCTTTTGTGGAAATTTCAATTTTAAGATAAACTACTCTTCAACACTCAGTATTTTCTAAACACAAATTCTGGTCCTTTTTCAAACATGAAAATCCCAGCTTATGCGAATCCAGCAAGCGGACACTTTACAGAGAAACTCAAAGAAACACATTTTTGTGCTAAATAAATTGACAGAGCCTGCGTAACAGTGTCACAGTATGACCCCAAAAAATTGCATGTCAACTTTGTTGTTAAATGGGAAGCATAGCTTAGGTTTGCTAAGAATCTGGGAGGGGAATGGAATTTTGGAAATAGTTGGCATTTCTGAATTCATTGGTGTGAGCAGGGACCAGGTGAGAATCCCAGTAGAGGAATTGTCTCTTCTTGTTACTCACAGTAAGATTATTATTTCTTATTCTTCTAAACATTTGTTGACTACTTCTGAATTAATGGTTAAAAATTATTGTAGTAGTCGGGGGCCAGAGAGATAGTACAGTGGATAAGAACACAGCCTTCCATGTAGCCATCCTGGGTCTGATCCTCAACATTCTATATGGTCTCACAAGCACTGCCAGGAGAAACCACTAAGCATCACCAGATGTGGCCCCAAAATACAAAACAAAATTAAGATATATGATATACACACATATACATACAGTATTGCAGTAGTACAAAAGCAGAAAAGAAAAAGACATGGCAATTAGCAGAAGAAAAATTCTGGGAGCTATTTTGTACTTCTATTTTGTAATTCTTCCATGGGACTTCTCAGGTAGCCCAAAAGAGAACTGATTTTATCAAATAAAAGAACTGAAAAAAAATTAAATTCAAAATGCAATATAGAAGCCATGACAAACTGCTCAAACACTTAAATGTCTAATAAGTTAAGTTAATGTTTTTGACCTATTTTTGTATTGTAGCCCTCCAAGTTCTATGTTTGTTCAATTACTGCATATAATCAGACACTGTTTGCCATATAAAGTCAGATTTGGAGTGACTAAGAAATGCCAACAGGAGTTGTCATTGACAAGGACATCACTCTTTGAATAGGCTTTCCCTCCAGAAGATTAAAGGTGTTTCTCTTTCAGCTTCACCAGTCCAGTTTCAGTTCTGCCTTGCTCCATACATATTTTCCTCCTCGCTTTAGAAACATCTTTTCATCAAATCCACTGAATTTTATGGCTTCTTTTACTCCAATGTCCAGGATGGATTTGGAAGGATCCTTCCGTCCATTTTGACAGTTTAGAAAGCGCATCTAGGAAATACAATACAGAAAGTGGAATGCATAAATATAATTTATTTGCAGGCTCTTCCCAGATCACTTTTGATGTTTAAGTAGATATTTGCTGGGAACTGAGACAACTGCAATTTGAAAGAATACTGATCTCACCCTATCTCTCTACTTAACTTCTGCTATTGACATACATTAGATTGTTTGATCAACATCATGATAAATCTACCACAGGAGATATGTAATATCTGTATGAGTATGGGGATGGTGGTAAGCAGAAAGACTTCCAAAATTATTCACATCAGTGCTTTATTTTGGAGAATGAGTAATATAAGAACACAGAAGCAGGTAACAGTGCATTTAGGACACTGGAGGTAGAGAGATACAGGAAGGAAATTATGGGTACATGCATATACATGAGCAAATATTAGTAACAACTTCTTTTGAGAAAAAAGGTAAGATTAGAAAGAAATACAAGTCATATCAGATTGTCTTTTTTGTTTGTTTGAACTGGGGTGAGGGCTGTTTGGGCTATATTCGGCAATGATTGAGCAGAGGTATTCCTGGTTCTATTCTCTCTGCTAGCAAAGAAAAAAGGGACAATAAAACATTGTGAATCAAACTGAGATTGTTATATGCAAGGCAAACACCTAAATTCCAGTTTTATCTTCCTGGCCCATTAGTTTAATAGTCATATGCTTTGCTAAGGGCTGGGCTTTTGTTTTTCTTGGTTTTGTTTTCTCTAGGCTTCACATGCAGTGGTAGTCCTGCTTGCTCTGCCAGGCAGTGCAGTAGTCTGTGGCCACTAAAAACACAGCCACCAGTGCTCAGGAGTCATTGTGACTACATAACGCGGTGCTTGAGAGATGTGCAGTACCAGGGATCAAACTCAGGATCTAGGGTTTGTTACTCATGTGCTCTCCCATTTGAGCTATTGTCCCTTTCCAGGGTCCTGGCTTTTAAATACCTTAATGGAAGGAATAGATTTTCATACATTTTATGAGCTAACATGGCAGCAAACACCTTCTAATAATCTCGAGAATTATTTGATTCTCATTTATTATTTTTGAATTAAAATACACAAATACAATACACACTAATTTCTCCTAGGTGCAAGGAGAAAGTTGTGGATCCATGTGCTTCAATTGTGTTGCAACCAGAGGTTTTGTTGGGGAAGATTGGTTACAATACCATATAATCATGAACATTTTTATTCCAAAAATAATTCTATTTGAATTTTCCTTTGTGCCTTAAACACATATTGAACATTTGTGTGTTATAAACTTTCTATTTATGCTTCATGAAGGAAACTCAGATGAACAATAACAAGAAAATAAAATCTCTGTGAAATATCATTAACTTGAGGATTACAAAATGCCAAATGTCACAATAAGTATTTCTCAAATCTAGGTTTAAGCATAATGAAACCATGGTTCTTACTGGAACTCATGTCTTCACAATAGAAATTAGAGTGGAATTATTGTCCTCTGCTAAAAAAGTACTGGCAAAGGTTTATGAATCTTAACCTAAAGGAGGCAGGAAAAGAGAAAAGTGATTGTTTTCCATTTTTGAAAAGGGTGGATTTTCCTTTTCCTTTGCAAGGCAGCAACAACAACAACAACAACAAAAGGCTAATATATGACTTTTAGAGAGGAACTGAAACTCCTCATCAAAGCCAAGGAGAAGCCTGAACCATCAGTTAGTAAAGCTAATGGGAAGCCTGATAACCTCCTCCTAAAATACCCTGGCTGCCTGTCTCCTAGACGAAGATGGCATAATAGAGGATTCTGACTCATTCTCTAAATTCTGTCTTACTGTGACATCCACACATTCATAGCCACCAAGGAAGAACCATTTAGTTTCTCTCTACAGGTTGAGGGTTGGATGCTAGTGTGCAAATATAAGGATTGAGTCAGACTGTTGGCTTCCTAAGGGCTTAATTGGAACATTGACCTGGGGCTTTACAGTAGCGTCAGCAAGTGACAATGCAAATATATTGATTCCTGAGCTCAGAGGCATGAGTAAGCCCTGAGCACTGCTGGGTGTGGCACAAAAACCAGAACCAAAAAAATAAAAATAAATATAATGTGCTGGATAAGGTAAACAAATATGGTTATTATACCATGATTATTAAATCCTACCATTAGCGATAGCACAGCAGATAGAGTATTTGCCTTGCAAGCGGCTGACCTGGGTTCAATTCCTCCACCCCTCTCGGAAAGCCTGGCAAGCTACCAAGAGTATCCCACCTGCATGGCAAAGCCTGGCAAGCTCCCTGTGGCGTATTCGATATGCCAAAAACAGTAACAATAAGTCTATTTGTTGTGAGACGTTACTGGTGCCCACTTGAACAAATTGATGAACAACGGGAGGACAGTGCTACAGTGCTACCATTACTACTTTTTTTTGCGGGGGGGGGGACACACTCAGTAATCCTCAGGGGTTACTCGTCGTTCTGCTGCTCAAGAATGACTCCTGGAAGTGCTTAGGGAACTAAATGAAATGCCAGAGATCAGAACTGGGGTGCACATGCAAGGCAAACACCCAACTCACTGTGCCACTGTCTCTGACCACTACTTAATTATTTTTATAATTAGTTTGCATCTTAGTTCTTTTATATCTCTGGCCACCACTTAACTATTTTAAGTAGTAATTTTATAATTCATTAGAAATACTCACATATTCATCCAGTATAAGGTAGGAATCTTTCATCTGCAATGGAGAAATGAAATACAATTTAATTTGAAGTATATTTTTCCACATGCATAACCAACAATATGGATGTGTTTTTGTTCTTTTAGTAATGGATTCAACATTTCCTGTATTCCTTGTGTAGCTTTTATGTCCCTTAAAAGGCATCCATGCTCTTCAAACACCCAGCACACATCCCAGGAGAATCTTTTTTGTGTGTCCATTCAGATTCAAATTCCTGCAGGCCTGCCCCTCTACTGGAAGGCTCTTTCTGAAAGCTTCTCCAGACAAAGTCCCCCCCCCTCCCCATTTCCTTCTATCCTTTAGCTCTGAAGAGTTCTGTTCTTATTATTTTATATTGCCAGGAATTGTGTCTGCCATCCATCTCTGCTTTTCATTTTTTTTTAAATACAGAAAGCAGAGTCTCTTTTAATGCTACTGTTTGGGAGTTTATCAGATAACTTTATTATAACTCCCTTAACAGCAGTAAGTCACACGTTCTATAGGCACAAAATTGTGACTGTACTCCTATGGGTTGTCAAACCTCTGTACCTACCCCTATAGGAAAAGGTCTGCCACCTTTCATTTTGTCAAGGGCCAGAGATTAAGTCTTCTATCTTGGAAGTCACATGATCTCTGTCACAATCTAAGTCTTCTGAAGTGACTATACTGCATACCACTAAAACCTTATGGATCCTGAAATTCAAATTGCTTATCATTTCTATTTATCAAGGATATTATTCCTGTGCTGCACCCCTTCATAGGATGCATTCTGATTTTGCACCATGGCCTATAGTTTGCTGACTCCTGAGCACAGTCAAGTCTTGACCCTGCTATTGAGTGGAGTTGAACTAGGGATGGTGAACCTCGTGGGCGATCTTGTTAAAGATGCAGGATCGTGTGACTTTCTCATCACAGCTAAGTGAGAATCTGCATGTGGGCACAGAGACTAGAGACTGTCCCAATGAGTCAGAAGTCCTCAAACCTGGTCCTGCCTCTCGGCTTCACCTGACACTGGGAGGTCAGTTGCTACCGGGACCCAGTACCATTGCTTGGAGCCCTAGGGAGAACCCCTGCTTTGAATAGATCTAAGTGGAGAATGAATGACAAAACGTGTGTGACACAACCTTCTGGTTCGACTCAGGCACCAAGCAGGGCAAGTCTTTGTGGCGCTCTAAGAAGTTTGTGAATTCTTCGTCACTGATGAGGAATCTTTCTGCTTCTCGCAGAGCATCTGCTCCAGAGTTTTCCCCTTCAATGATCAGGCACTGGAAGACCTAGAAGACAAGTGTAGGCACGGCCTTGTGAAGAGCACTCCACCGCTTCTACTGACCCGTCATTACTGTCCTGTGGCACAGACTTTCTTCTTTCTAAGCCAAAAAGACACTGAAGCATCATTTCTCAACTTCCTCAAACCCACCCAGTGTAGCCCCCTTCCTACCTGATTTCTTTCCTATGGTTCGTAGTCCTACTTGTGGACCCCATAATCTCATTCTTTGATTCCAATTTATGCCATGTTTACCTGTATCTCCCACCCCCTGCCCCAGCTTCTTTAGATCCTTCACATGTAGCCCACCAGCACTGGTCACAAGATCTTTTTTTTTTTTCTTTTTGGATCACACCCGCCAATGCTCAGGGGTTACTCCTGGCTCTGCACTCAGGAGTTACTCCTGGCAGTGCTCGGGGGACCATATGGGTTGCTGGGAATAGAACGCAGGTCGGCAGCATGCAAGGCAAATGAACTACCCGCTGTGCTATCACTCCAGCCCCAAAAGATCTTTTTTAATATTTGTTCCAGGGAACCTTCAAGAGGCAACAAACATCTTGCCAGGACTTCTCTCCTCATCTTTGGAAAAGAACCCCTATGGCTACCCCAGGGTAAGGAGAGCACTCTGGTAGGGGCAGAGGCATGCGGCAGACTCTTCAAACATCTCTCAGACAAATAAAGGCACACCCAGGCTTCCCCCTCGTGGCTTTGGTCCCAGAATTTTCAGGCTAGGATGTCAAGACCTCTTGTAAAAGTCATGTCGTGGCAGCTGAAAGAGAGCTGGGAGGGGGTAAGAGGGAAGGGAGGGGATTAGGAGGGAGAGGAGTGCTTGCATGTAGAGATGGAGAGGCTGAGGTAGCACTTCCTTTGTTGCATTTGAAGCTGGTCCCCAGGTGACTTAAAGCTCCCTGATGATAGATGCCAATTGGTTTTCTTCCTCCCTCTCTTTCCTCTTCCCCTTCTTCACATCCTCCCTCTCTGCTTGCTAACTTGCTTTCTCTCTTTCATTTTTCTATCTTTCTCTTCCTTCCTTCCTTCCTTCCTTCCTTCCTTCCTTCCTTCCTTCCTTCCTTCCTTCCTTCCTCTTTTCCTTCCTTCTTTCGCTTTCCTTCCTTCTTTCTTTCTTTCTTTCTTTCTTTCTTTCTTTCTTTCTTTCTTTCTTTCTTTTTCATCCTTCTCTTTCTTTCATCCTTCTCTTTCTTTCTTTCTTTCTTTCTTTCTTTCTTTCTTTCTTTCTTTCTTTCTTTCTTTCTTTCTTTCTCTCCTTCCTTCCTTCCTTCCTTCCTTCCTTCCTTCCTTCCTTCCTTCCTTCCTTCGCTTTTCTTTCTCTCTCTCTCTCTCTCTCCCTCCCTCTCTCTCTTCTTTCTATACAAAGCATAGCTTTTCTGCTGTTACATTCCCAGTCTTTAGGTAGTTCCTTAGTAGGCAGACCAAGACTGCACTCGATACTGTTAAAGGTGCTTCTAAGCCTGTAACCTCCCAGGGAGGAAATGGCCTGGTAGAATCACTTTTGCAGGTACATGAGTAATCAGAAAAGAATGAAGAATGAGCACTTGATCTAGGGGCATCTTTTGACATTAATTTATGACCTGCAAAGCTTAGAAAACGATTTTCTAAGTAGGCCTCAGCTATTTCTCATCCTCTGAAGTAGTTAGAATTTTGAAAAAGGAAATTCAGGATGAATTGGGTAAATAGGAATGAGAGCAGGAGTTTGAAAAATTGGAGTAAAAACAGAAGTGACGGGAGCCATTAAAAAAAAAAACATGAAAAATTTTATTTAAAACATTAAGAGGAAGGGCCAGAGAGATAGTACAGTGGATAGGGTGCTTGCCTTTACACACAGATGACCCAGGTTTGATCCCTGGCACCACATAAGGTCTCTGGAGTCCTGCCAGGAGTGTCCCCGAGCATTGCCAGTTTTGGCCCCCAAACAAACAAGTGAAAGAAGAATAAAAATAATTAGTTATAGCAACAAATTAAATAAATAAAGAGATGAAAGGAGAATAAAAAGAATTAGTCATGGCAAAGGAAGTGGAAAAGAAATGAGACTGCAGGAAAGGACACCGCTGAAGGCACATGGTTCTAGGAGGAATTCTAAGAACTGGAAACTTGGCCTCCTTGTTTGCCCTGGTCTACTTGTCCTAGTGGATCTTAATCTCTGTTCTTCCTCTCAACCCTCTTTTTTTAGGTTCCAGTCCTAGTTCCTTTAAGCCTGAAAGAGTATCATATTCTAGCTTCCTTATATATGCAATAAATGTTCAAGCTCAATATAACAATTAAAAAATTAACATTTCTAGCTTCTAATCTGATTCCACACACTGCCCGGTAACACCAGGAAAATATTATAATAATCAGTTTTCCCATCTCTCTTATTCTATTTTGAATGATGGCATTGGGTTAAAAAACAACTCAGACAACCTTAGAAGAGTTTTCCTATGTGGCATGCTCTTCCATCTGGATAAACTTTCTGCATCAGACATTCCCTAGCCATGGAATTCTCTCCTTCTGTTGGAAGAGAAGATCCACTTTCTCCCAGGAACCTTCCAGATACTTTGGCAGAATCAAAATTCACCCCCTTCTCCTCTTTCTATTATACTAGCATATCATGAAGTGACTACATTATATGTAGATGCACACCTGGGTATACATACATGGGTCTTTTTTCTTACTAGAACTGAGTTTACATCTTTCCTGGAGTCAAGACTCAGAGTTTTGGTAGTGAAAGAGGGACACTCGGGCAGCTTGTTAACAATACAGCTCTTGCAAGCCCTTCTGCTGATATCCACTCCCCACCTGAGTCCTGCTTCGAGAAAGTGGCTTTGGGAAGAGGTCCAAGAAGCTGCTTTTTAAAGCAATTCCCTGAGTAGATTCTGAAGGACAGCCAAAGGTTGAAAACTTTATAATTATTCACAAGCCCATTGTGCATATTAAATATAACTGGAGTTGCATGTATGCACTAAAACTTTAGATATTCTGGAGATTGATGGTGGAGTCGGTCATAAAGCAGGATTTTGGTGAATAGATCTAGGTAAATAAATTTTGCCTCAACCTGGGGTTGGCTTTGCTACCAATGTCTTTGAATAATTCAATAAAGAATTCACTAATAACAAAAGTTATAAAGTACTAATACCTGTTTATAATGCAATATTTTAAGAAGAAATCCACACTATGAAGTGATCACATTATATGTAAATCATTATATGTAAAAGTACCTTTGTATATAAATAGATATATATGTTGTAACTACAAATAACTTTTAGTTTTTTATAGATTAATATCAATTAGGGTTTCTATGTATATATTTTTTAGAACCTCTCTTGATACTGTGTGTACTTCTGTTTCCAATATCTTTACAACAGTTTGGCAGACAGGAAACAGTTCTAGCACTCGGGATGGAAAATTGAGACAAAGAGAATATATGCTGTTTGAAGATGAACAGAGCTATAAGGGCAAAGTTCTCAGCACCCTTATCATGTGAGGTTTCACTGAAGCAAATCTCTTGTAAATTCTCCTCTAACTGCAACTGTAAAAATAGCACTGTACTTACTTTCCAGCGCACGGGGTTCAGAGCTTTAATGTGTTCATTCATATCCTCATCCACGTTGAACCGGTTAATGACTGAATTGATCTTAAAGGCAACTCTATAATCCCTGCACCACTTTCTCAGCTTTTGAAGATTTTCCACGTGGTTCTTCTTTCCTTGACCACGACCAATCAGAACATTGACTTGCTCATCAAAGCTGTCGCAGGAGATGGCAAGAATATCCAAATATTCACCTGAGCAAAAATAACCAACTCTTACTATTTTCATCCAGGGACTTAGCACTTTCAATTACTTATGTTTCTTTATAGTTAAACATATCTTACTTATCTTACTTATACCTCTGTTTTTGTGCTTAAAAAGATAAGTTTCCTTATACCCGCAAAAGTCACTGAAGTGTAAATTAGACTTGGAATTTGTGTATGTAATCCTGAAAAAAATCAACCATTTTCCATGAAATGGTAATGATTGACTCTTCCAAAACTCAACATGTGTGAAGTTCTTTGTCAATACATTTTGATTTATTTTTCATTAATTTTTCAATTATAATCATGTAACATCTGAGACAGGTGGATATTTTTCTGTTTCCAGACATATTTGTGAACATGTATAGACTTACTTATTTTCTTATCACATACATCAAATTTCTCTGTAGAAGAAACCTGATACTTTTTTTGCCAAGTTATTTGGCTGCTTCATGATAACATCTGCATATTTGATTCATAGTCTAAATAAATATTTATAGACTCAGTGTCAGGCAAAACTGTTTAAGAGGCAGAGGAGGCCGAGATAAGCAGAGATTCAGCTGAGCAACCAGATGATAAACAGCCCTCCCATCATGTACTTATTTTGAGCCCTGATAGTAGATTTGTTACTGGATATGGTAATAAAAATGATCTTTACTTTGCTCTATCTCCTATCGGTATTTATAACATTTCATTTTCTTCTGCCTTTCTTGTTTGTCTTTTAATCTCTGCTGTTCCATACTATTCTGTCTCTTATGTACAGGTACCTTCATCTCCTTGTCTTTCAGTGGCCAACTCCTTGCAGTTTGAGTAGATTTTTATTTTCCATGTCTTCTGACAATGTAGAATTTGTTAAAAAATAGCTCTTAAAGTGACTCAAATATTGGAGTAGCAGGATTCTAAAACTTCTTTATGTAACTTCTCTAATTTTATAATTATAGAGTAATTTTTATGAGGGCTGATATAATGCTAGACACATGAATAACTTTCACATTTCAGTATAAACTGGAGAAAGATTAAAATGGGCATGTGTTCTGAACTGTATACTAATGCATTTTGAGTAAGTTATCATCTGTTACCTGTACACAGACCCCTTGGTATCCCAGGGTCCTAAATAGTCTCCATTCTCACTAAGGACAAGCACATGCATCTTGATAGGCTCCAAAGCATCTAGCACCAACTGGAGCCAGAATAAGAAAATTGACCACTATGTAAACAACTCAAAACATTCTAAAATGTAACATAAACAAAATTTATAACAGCATATCATGTTGAAAAAATACCAGAAATGCTTTAGTTTTCTTTCTAAACAAGAGGTCTCTAATCAAACCAAAATTAAAGTTCAAAATCAGAAACTCAGAGACCTATCAATTATATTCAGGCAGTAGCTGATTTCCATATCAGCTGAGACTCCTACATTAGTTTCTTATTCTGTTACCTCTCCAACTTTGCTGTATTATTGATACCCAAACTCCTATTGTCAGAGTTTCTTCTCAAACCCCTCCCAATAAGAAGCTTAATAGAGCAGACCTGTTTGCTCATTTCTTGCATGTTTATTTCTAAAGATTATGGAATCACAACAGAATCATGGCTAACTTCTGTGTCAGAATATGCTTTGTATAGATGATGTATACAGCTAGTCTAAAGAAATACATCAAATCAGCCTGTCAAGAGTTTCCAATTGCCTACCAAGAATCTTGATGTACCTGGTGTCATTATTGGGGGTCTTGACTTTCAGTGTCCCTGGCTGATTGCATAACCAGAAGAGTTTAGCCCTGCACAGAAGCCTCAAACTCTTTTTTGTTGTTTATTGTTTGTTTTTTGTTTGGGGGCCATATCCTGTTGGTGCTCAGGGCTTACTCTTGGCTATGTGCTCAGGGATCACTTCTGGAAGGGCTCGGATACCAAAGATCAAACCTGGGAGTCTGCAACATGCAAGGCAAATGCTCTAACTGCTGTGCTATGCCTTCTGTACTATCACTTTGACCGCAGTGTCAGAATCTAAGTAACTTTAAATTAACTGTTCTGGAACAAAGACACTCCAAACATAGTTCACAGAAAGGAAGATTTATTGTATGTACCTGAACAGGTTTGGATCAGAGTCTGAATGTTCGGGGATGGCCCCAATGCATGGGCTGCTCCTCCTGTATTGTGGAACCATCTTAGGGTAGAGCACAGACCCTGGCAATGCAGATCATCTGCCTATTTCACCCTGTATCTCTTAATCTAACAAACCTTAGCTGTGATTATAGTTTGCTATAGAATCTTTGGAGCACTACTAGATTTCCAAACTGCAACTGCTATTGGGAGCTTGAAAACAATATTGTAATCTACTCAAAACCCTAAGCCAAGTCTAGCCCTTTCAATCAGAGGTGGAAACCCAGAGGCATAGTCGCCATATGAATAGCCCCGAACACTGCTCCTCATGACATCTAAACTATTTCCAAGTATTTGTTAAAATTTTAAATCATTTAGATGTTTTTAAATGTTGTAAAATTTTCAAATATTTTAAATATAGAATGCACATTCTTGATACATCTTTGAGGATATGCAACAATCTCCCAAAACGTTCATGAAGAGTAAAAGTCAAGAGAAACTCTTAGCTGGTGATCTACTTGTTCACTCTGAGGAGGACAGGAAGTTTCCTAATCTTCACAGGTTTAACTCTCATTTCTTGCCTTGCAGTGGGCTTGCCTATCTTCTACACTTCCAAATTAATTAATCTAGCCCCTTCTCTCATTTAAACACTAGAACATTAGCACCCGAAGTATGATTCTTCTCCTGGCTGTGTTGTGGACCCCATCTTGGAGTAGAGGACATACCAGGCAAACTCCCAGCAGACTCACGAATTAATCTCTGGCCACACTGCTCCTTAAATCTTTATTATCTATGATTATGGTCTCCACACTGATATTTTGAAACTCCGAGTCCCTGTTTTGCTGAGTTACTCATTTTTAGCTCTTCATTCATTGATGTAGGTTACTCTCCGATACTTGTTCACTGAAAGTATTGGATCTTCTTTCTATTAATCTTCACTGAATGGTCAAAGACCCACAACTACAGCTTCCTTATCTCCTCCTCATTATGCCCAATCTTTTTTAAAGGAAGAAGTATTTGGGGGAGGTGTTTGGTTAGAGATGTCCTATGAAAATCCTCTTAAGATGGTCAGTTAATGCAACTGTCCTTTGATTTCAAGACTAAAAAAAATCCACATAAACCCAAAAGTAAAGAAAATTGCATGCTGAGAGTCATATTGTAACTGCTTTCTGAGATGATGGCAGTAATAATAACTTTCTAATGCCAGATAATTATCTAAGGTTGTTATATTTACATAAAACTTGGCTGTAAAGGACCTTAGCAGCCTTGGGATACAATAATTTCTAATAATGTAATCGCTTGGAACCCTCTCTCCTCCTCCCTCTCACCAAATTGGCCTACTCACACACCACGAGGTTCTGATATATTTAACACAGGGCGAACATACCCTATGATTAACAAAACACTGGCAAGAAGGACTGTTTCATCAAATTGCTAAATTTGTATGACGCTTGCAAAATTTTCTATTTCTGATAGCATTTTGAAAAGTAAACTATAGCAAGCGAACAATATGTCAGCACTTGCCAAACTGCAAACTTGTTCATTTTCCCCTTCAATGGCTAAGCTAAAAAATTTTTTTAAAAAGCCTTAGGTTTTAATATTAGAAATCTTGAAGTGGTCAGAAGTGGTATTCTTACTCATGTCACCTGTTATCTATTTTGTCTCGTCTGCTTACTTAAGCCTATGGAATGAAAACCACCACAATTTCCATGCACACATTAGAATAAGTATGTCTGATTTTTTCCCTTCCTGTCCGGTTCCCAGCAGACCTGGTCGAGTGCCCAGGTATGAAGGCAATACAGACAGGGATAGTAACAGCAGTAGTGACCACGCGAGTGCTCTCAGGCCGCTCACCGTATTCCTTGAACCACCTTTCTCGGATCAGGCTCCCGTTGCTCACAATGCTCACACTGGGCAGTTGGAGGTCCTGCTTGCAAAACTTCACCAGCTGGCCCAGGTATTCCCCCCGATCGTGAATAAATGGCTCTCCGCCAGAAAAATTAATCTTCTCCATACCTGTGAGAGGAAAGGTGGATGCACAGTCACCCCTTATTCCTTTAATGGAGACAGTGATATTTTCTCAACACAACAGAAAAGAAGCAACATCTTTTATTATCCTCTATCTCTTGTTTCCTCATCAACAACATTTTAGGGTTTGATGTAGGTATAGGTCTTCCAACTTCTAATATTTTTTTTAAAAAATGCAAAACCTGAAGTGTTTTCCTTCCTTCCCTCTTTTAAAGTTGATACAGCTTAATGCAGAAGGTTAATTACACATATAATAGAATTGTTGAAAGTGAAAGGTGCCACATAGAAGCCCAGAGATTTGCACAGTGGGGAACAACTTTTAATTTAGTCTAGAAGGTTGCTCATGAGCCAGTTCTCAGCCTTGGATTTTACTCTACACGAGAAGCAGAAATCTACTGGGATTTTCTTTCCACTCCCCACTGGTATTTTTTGTCCAACAATCTTTCTCTTCTTTCTTTTAGTTTCTCCATTATTTTTTTTGGGGGGGATGCATTTTCTAAGATGAATTAAAGTTCGGATTTGCATGTGCCAGCCTACATTTATAATCAGTTGTTCTGAAAGGAGTAATACTCTATGTATGTCATTTTAATTTGAATTTTAGAACATTATCTGTTATTTTCTATGTTTTGTGACTAGGACTATTCAGAAATATGAACATATGCTTACATTTAGTCCTTTGTAACTTACATAGCGTTCCCTTTTCAGAAGTTTTCTTTCCTTGCAGAAATTTTTCTAATGTTTAGAATTTTTTTCTAATATTCTAAAATTTTAGAGAATGTAACTAAGTGGCATTCCTGGTTATTTTTACGAACTTGGAAAGCCATTGATCTAAAAAAAATATTTTTTTACTATAAGTATTCCTTTCTGGCATTTGGGGGGGCACTCATAAATACGCAATTTGATCCCTCAGTCACTATAGTAAAATCATCCATTTTGCTAATCCTTTCCTTAGCCATAGATTCATCAGTTTGTAGTACATCACTCAAATATGAAGGGACATATTAATGCACAAGAATAAGAGGCGTGCAATAATTTCTCCCTCTTTTACATTCACTTTTCTCTTTCAAAAAGTTCTGCCATGTTCACACCGAACCTACTGAATTTAACCTGTTTTCAATAATGTCCTATGCTGTTTCATTTTCTAAGACTTTATCTTTCAGACAATCAAAATTTGAATACTAGAAACCCCATTCTTAGTTTCCCAGACTCTCATAATCTGTTCTTTTGACATTCTCTTCTTATTCCATATTTGTGAAGTCGCTTATCTCTGCAATTATTAGGCAGTTTTGAATTTTTCTTGTATTCTTTCTGTCTTGGTGTTTGCCTTTTTGTGTGTGCATTTATGTATTCATTAATATTTGGAGGAGGCAAAAAAAAATAAGGGCTGACGGGTCTTTCTTCTTTCTATGTTTAAGGAGAGGATTAGCCAAAAGGAGGATTTCATTACAGTGACAGAGGCATTAAATGGCTTACTTATGACAGAGTGCCCCCAAATGTCAATGTCCTTGGCTTTTCCTTCAGGCCATTTTATTTTCCCAGGCATCATTAGTCCCTTTTCCTCTGGGAAGACACCAGCTGCCTGCATCCAGAAATGGGCTTCTCACATGCAGAGAGCAACTTGCATTTCCTGCTTCCCATTTTCAATGTGAAAAGTTTCTCCTCTCTGCTCTGTGTCCTTGACTACACAGTCTTGGAGTCCTGCAGAATAATAACTCTTTGGTCTTGGACAGGAATTATGGTGGGGACTAATTGGGCGCTAGGTGGTGAGGAAACATCATGAATTAAATAAGATGATTTAAAGTTTGGATTTGCATGTGCCAACCTACAGTTGTAATCAGTAGTTCTGCAAGGAGTAATACTCTATGTGTCAATCTTCAGGATTGACTGCATCCTCCTTTCTACTTCATGTCTTACTTTTGCATCATCCATGAGTTCCTTGTCAGAAAGAGGCTTCCTCCCCTGGGGAAGTTGGCTGAGTTTCTGCATCCCCGGAGGCCCTCATCTGAGACTGGCAAGGCCCCATAAATCAGTTAGAGTCTGGTGATTTCTTTATAAGCTTATTTCCTTAATGTCATCATGTTTCTGTCACTATAGTGGACGGGAGAAAAGATCAGAGGGAATGAGATTTTTTAAAAAAAGACTGTGATTAAGTAGAAGGCCCAGGATATCTCAAACTCCATAGATGCTATCATCGCAGTTGAAATTCATTTTTAATTCAGTTCAGCAAGAATCTTCACTGCTTGCTCTAGGCTAGTGGTCCCAGGATATCTCAAACTCCATAGATGCTATTGTCACAGTTGAAATTCATTTTTAATTCAGTTCAACAAGGATCTTTACTGCTTGCTCTAGGCTAGTGGTCCACACCAGGGTGGGCCAGTTCCAGAATGGACTTTTAAATAGTAAGAAGTTTTCACTAAATGAGTTTTAAAAGTCTACTTCAAATGTCTAAGTGATGCTGAGAGCACAGACATCACACTACATATCCAGACTGGAGGCAGAGCAGTGACCTTTTCACACATGGAGTAGAAGGGGGACAGGTCGGAGAAATGGAAACTTTAAATTCAGTGCTCCTAGGTGCATGCAACAACTTCAGCAAGACCAGCAAGCAAATTCAGTCACAGGTATAAAGTAATTAGGAACACCAAGTGAACACTGAAAAGCCTAGAGAAACTGGCAAGAGACTCAGACATACCTACACAATCTTCTCTAAGAACTGCTCTGCTAATCTATTCATCCCACAAACTATGATAAGTTGTACTGCTAACTGTGTGACTGCTAAGGAACTAATTAATTAAAGTGAATTCAAACATAGCCCTAAAATTGGTGACTTCTTTGTTGATGTTGTTTGAGGGTCATATTCAGTGGTACTCAGGGTTTACTCCTGATTTTGTGCTCAGGGGAATCACATATCATCCTGGGGATCAAACAAGTGTTGAACATTTGTAAGACAAGTATTTTAATCCCTGTGCTATCTCTCTGGTCCTAAAACAATGTTTTGACCCAATTTGAGGCCCTGGCTAGAGGTTAGTCAGTTCCTCTTCTAATATTCCATTAAGTCCTGACTTAATTAGTCAGGACTTAATTGACTAAGCACCATTCTTGAGCTTTACACACAGTCCTGAACAACGAGGGAGAACCCTATGTCCAGAGTTCTTAGAAATTATTCAAACTACTCCAGGCTAGGCCAACTTGCTCTGCTCTGTCTGTTTCTTCCCTTGGAAATAACAATAAGGACTGTGAAGTGCAGAGTCCATCCACACCACAGTTTTGTGTCTGGCCCATACTCCCCTACATGGTCCTGAGTAAGAAGTTCTTTTTATTCAAGAACTCTCAGTAAAAACCATGAAGTTTGAGTTTTCTCTTGATCTGCCTCTGATCTCCCCATTCTTCTTCCAAGACAATGTGTTGAACATACTCACTTATTTCTTAAAATAATTCAGCAAGAAGAGAATAATCCAGCAAGAAAATATTCTACTTCTTAGTTGTAGGAATTGAAGCCTAAAGTAATTCAATGATTTATTCAAGATCATAAACCTAGAGAAAGGGAACTAGGAAGTGTGGCCAAACTCCAGAGCCTTTAGTCTTTGTAAGTCTGGTAGGGTCTTTTCTTCTCTTAACTTGGGCAGAGCAATCCTGATCTATGGCATACCAAACACCTCCTAGATCTTTTTAGTACTTTGTTCATGTTCAGATTTGTCTCCAGTGGGATACTAATAAATTAAACACTATTTATAAGTTAAAATGTAAGGAATCTTGTGTGATAATCATTATAATTACATAAACACATATTTTTTTCGGGAGCTGGAGATATAGTCTAGAGAGTAGGGTGTTGGCCTTGCATATAGCTGACCTGTGTTAGATCCCTGACATCCCATATGGTCCCTTGAACACTGCCAGGAGTAACTCCTGAGTATATAACCAGGTGTGTCCCCCAAACAATAAAAAATAACCCCATCCCCCCCAAAAAATGCAATTAATTAGAGACAGCAAGATGATAGCGTATTTGCCAATAGCTTAATCCTGGATTGGTATGAAGAGTAGGTTTAGAGGGGATAAAATCACCTACTTAACTGAAGGAACAGCATTCAGAGACATAGTTAAAACTTTAGATAAGAAGCAAAGAATACAATGGTGCTAACATGAAGGAGGATTACATTACATCCTAAATCAATAATTGATGCTCTTAGCAGCAAAAATAGGGGGATCAGAAAGGTAGTTCAAGGGACTGGGGCTCATGCTTTGTATGCAAAAGGACTGAGTTTGTTCCTCAGCATCATATGGTCCCCTGATGCATGAGCAGAGAGACCACTGAACACTAAGTCAGGGATAGCCTCTCAGCCCAACTGGGTTTGACCACAAAGCAAAACAAAACAAAAAAAACTTTATTCTATTGTCTCTGTTTAAAACACAGAAATAAAAGGGGGTGGATAGATATAAGGAACAAGCACATGCTTTGCCTGAAGGAGGCATAGGTTCACTCCCTGGCACCCGAAAAGACTGTGGTAACAAAGCTGGGACTGCATGCCATGCAAAAGAGTTCACCTGAAACTGGCCTCACATGCTGGGGGAATAGGCATTTGGGATGGAGAAGGGACCATTAAGTAAATAATGGTTGGATGGATTGCTCAGGATGGGAGATACATGCTGAAAATAGACTAAGGATCAAACATGATAACCTCTTAGTATCTGTATTGCAAACCACAACACCCCAAAGTAGAGAGTAAGAAGGAATGTACCTGCCACAGAGGCAGGGGATGAGATGGGGTGGGGGTGGCAGGGGAGTGGATGCTGGGAACATTAAGTAAAGTAAGTAAAGTAAAGTAAAGGTCCTCCCGTTGTTCGTCGATTTGCTCGAGCGGGCCCAGTAACGTCTCCATTGGAGACTTTGTTGTTACTGTGTTTGGCATATTGAATACGTCACGGAGAGCTTGCCAGGCTCTGCTGTGTGGGCGAGATACTCTCGGTAGCTTGCCGGGCTCTCCGAGAGGGGCGGAGGAATCGAACTCGGGTCGGCCATGTTGGCTGCGTGCAAGGCAAACACCCTACCGCTGTGCTATCGCTCCAGCCCTACTGGGAACATTGGTGGTGGAAAATGTGCACTGGTGAGGGATGGGTGCTCCATCATTGTATGACTGAAACAATCATGAAAGTTTGTAACTGTATCAAATGGTGAGTCAAAAAAAATAAATTAAATAAAATAAAATTTAAAAAAAGAGAGTTCACCTGGGAGGCAAAGCAGTAAACTATATAAACTACATGTTGCATCATGTTGTGCATGAGCTTTCAGTGGGGACGGCAGAGACAATGAGATGAAATACAATATTCCTGGTAAGAACAGAGTTTCTCTAGACCTTCGGAGAAGGTGCAAGACAGATCTTTACTTGGATCAGCTGCAGATGACTGAGCTCATATAATTGGGAGAAAGGTCAGCTCCAAAACAGTACATGCAGCATGATCTTCTACAAGGGAAGGTCCTCTGTGAGGTCAAACTCATTTTTGTGTTAGGAGACAAGGAAGTAGTCAGCCTGACAGCAAGGAAAAGGTAATAAGTGAAAGGAGCAAGTGGCTTTGGGTGTGGCAGTGTTTTCTTCCTGAGTCTAAATACTATTTACCTGACTACGCTCACAATGTGAAATCCACAGAGTTACACATGATGTGTGTTGCTGTTGCATTAGATTTCCATAAACACATTAAACATGGTGAGGAAAAGCTGTACATAGAGTTAAGCATACTACCTTAAAGGAATAGCAACAGGAGACCTGGACAGTCATATGGATGGGGGGGATGGCTAGAGATGGGGCAGGCCATGTGTTGTTGGAATTAATGTGCTGAGCTTCTCTATAAAGTGCCTGCAAGTCACTGATAGCATGAAATTCATCCTAGATATCTCCAGAGCAAAGTCACTGACATAATGTTGTTGATTGTCGACTTAAAATTGCTTGTGAGTCGCACAGATATGGTCTGAAAAAATGCAAACATTGCAGGCCTCCAGTTCAGATCTTTCTGCTTGTTTTCAGTGTTCTTCAATCACGGTTTCAAAAAAAAAGTTCATCCCTGGAGTTCTTGGGACACCCCCCTCCCCCCCAAAGTAGCACAACCTTCCCAAACTGTATCTGCCCAGGTTCTGTGTGGTCTGGGTGGCATTTGATTAGGCTTCTCTTCATTGGCAAATGGCAGGAGGACAGGGGCAGGTCTGTTTTGTTTAACCACTGGGCCACCCAAATCTATCTTGGGAGAGCCATGCTCACCTAATCATTTTCTAGCAGAAGGAGATTATCACTGTGCCCAGACATCTTCAACTAAAACTCTGGAGAAGCTTCCAGTTTCTCAGCACCCTAAGTGTCCTCCAAGTCCTGTTCCTGCACCCACATCCCCATAGCTGAGCATCTTGGGTCCCGCTGGGACAGGGACTTACCCGCTTCCTTGAGCATCAGTAGCCCTCTCTTGGCCTCCTCCAGGGGCAGCACGTAAGACGTTTTGGCCGTATGGAAGCAGAAGCCACATTTGTAGTTGCACTGGCGGGTGAAGTGGTAGTTGACGCTGGTGGGGACTGTGGGCAGAGCCAACTGCCCCTCTGCCGCTCCAGAGTCTTCTTTTCTCCTTCCCAGCTGCCGCTGTCCACACTCGGTCCTCTGAAGCCTGGACCTGAGCCCAAAGCTCAGGGACACTAGGATATTCCACAGGAAGCTCATTAGCGACTCCAGAGCTCCCAGCAGCTTCTCAGCCAGAGTCACAGGCGTGAGAACCGACATGGTTGGTTGCAGCCTGAGGATGCCTTGCCCGCCGCTGGACCACTCGCCTTATATGTGCCTGAGTGAACTGTCACGGGAGCGCAGACACACCTTCTCTGACGAGAACTCTCAGCTGAGGTCAGTTTCGATTTTTGTCCTCGCAGAAATGAAAGTTGGAAGAGGGCCAACTTCCAACTGAAGCTGTCTTTGTCTGGCTCTGCCTGCTTTTCTCAGGAGGCTCAGAAACTGCAGCCTTGCTACAGAGGCTCTCGGGGGCAACACATAGCAGGGCATCAGGTACCATCCTGCACACATATGACATCACAGCTGGGAAAAACTTCTGCTCTCCTTCTGTCCTGGGTGTCAGTCCATCAATTCTTGCTATAGAGCTCAGGAAGGAAGAAAAGGGATGTGTCTTGGGGATGAGGTCAGAGCCCACCAGTGTCAGAGCCCATTCAGATCAGAGTTTAAATGGAAAGTCAGATGTAGCTTGGAAAAGCAATTGTTTCACAAATGTAAGGCCTAAGGGTTGATCTGGGTGTCTATTCCCCCCAAAAAATTGATATGTGCATATGACATTTGTACCTTGATTCACCTCTACCCTTTACTTGTTCAGTTTGATTTGTGTACTATGACTATGCTGACATTTCAACATCAATATTTTCTTGAATTTCTATATTATTTAGACAATGGAAGTAATATGAGCTTATAACATTTTACACACTTTTGGTATATTGCTTTACAAATTTATCCCACATTTGTATCCCACATATCTATCTCTATCTGCGCTCCTGTTCATCTTCTTGTCTAGTTCATTCATTTATCTACCACATGCAAGGGAATCTATGCCTTTTTAATAGGGAGTAGAAAAGTCAGATTTATTTTTCTAACATGCTTCTTAACTAGCAAGAATTATTGGAGAGACCAAGGGATAGTCCAGGGATTAAGACATTTGCTTTACATGCAGCCAGTCCTGATTCTGTCCTTGACATAACATGTTTACCTGAGCACCACTATGAGTATCCCTAACACTGCCAGGTATGGTCCAACCCCATCTCCCTCAAATAAAACAGAGAACTGCTGCATTTGTAGAGTAGTTTTTCAGTTTTCTTAGAGTCATTGAATTTTCTACAGATTTTTCCCCTTTCTTTGGTGGGGGGAGGTATAGTGTACTTTATGGATGGTACATGACAAAATAGAACTTCCTAAACTCCTCTCTTGTTTCAGGGGACCTGGACATGAAGACCATGCTTGTCATTTTCCTGTTCATCCCTTGGATGATTTGCTCACAGCCTTGCCAACACCAGTGGCAGCAGGGATGATGCTCTGGGCCACCTTAGACATCTCTCCACAGCTTCTCTGAGGGACCATCCACAGTCCAGGATAGCAGTGGATGGTTTGGTCTGTGGTTGTAAGTCCCTCCAAGATGCCAAAGATGTCAAGGGTGACCTTGGCTCAGGGGTCAAGCAGGTATTAACGTAGGAGGCATTACTTACAAACTTAAGATAGTTGTCCTACTTCTCGGGGTTTATGCCAATCACAAGCATGGGGACTTCAGCAGAGGGAGAAGAGGTAGAGTATTTTGGTGCTACTTTTCAGGTGATCTCTGGCCTTCTCCAGAATAATGAAGATACCTGTGGACTCCAAGACACATTTAATACCAGTATCAACCTATTTGATCTTGGCAGGATTTCATTTCTGGAAGATAGAGATGGACTCTCCTTGATGACAAGTTCTCTGTTCTCAGCCTTTCTTTGACATCATGATTAAACTTGCTAAGGGTGGAATCAAACATGTAGTTGAGGTCAAAGAAGTGATTTCTGATGGTCTCAGTTTCCACTTGACCAGAGTTAAAAACTGTTCTGATAACCAGGAGCCCAACAAGGCCAATTCTGTTGTATCTCAGGAATAGGGCTGTCACTGCTTCTGAAGAAGGCACTTGTATTGAGTAGGGAGGAGCAGAAAGTCTGATTTTTTCTCTCTCTCTCTTGAATTACAGTTGTGTTTGAACATCATATAGCCTTATGTTTTCAGGAGACTTAAAGAAAGTTGGAAGAGTCTCATGGTTAAGTTTCTGGAGCCACACACCTTACTTGCCATGTACATGCTTTCTAGATTTGGGTCAGTTACCTTGTTTCTCTGAATTTCCATTTTCTCATCCATGAGACCGGATATCTCATGGAATTTTTTTTTTGGACTAAAAATTCTAATTTAAGTGAATCTCTTGGATTAGTGCCTGGAAAATTTGATGTGTTCAGCTAGGGTCATCTATTTTTATTCTGGAATGGAAAACAACCTGGTTTTCATTTTACCTAGAAGGGAAACCGAAACCAAACTCAACCAAATAGCAAGTGTTGCATTATAATTGCCAATTATGCAACAGTAGATATGATTCAAGACCTTGAAACTTTCGACAGCATATTTTAGATTTTCACCAGAGTCTGAGTCATTCGAACATGTTATCAATGTATGAAGAATTGAAACTCACCTTTGTTTACATTTCCATTGAAATGTTAGGTTTAACACAAAAGATAACACATAGGCTTTCAAAATCACATATTTTAAGATTCAGCCAAATTGTATAATTTGTGATAATATCTTGAAAACTTACCCGGAATTGTTAACATATCTGTGAATATGGGTATTCATGTCTAACCCACGTAGCTTTTTTTTTTAAAGGATTAAGTTACATAATGGAGCCACAACCACATCCCACAGCCTATACCGTGTACAAGGCCCAGCTTCACAGTTTAATGAGCCAATCTCTGAAGTGAGGTACATGGACCTTCAAGCTGAAAACTCTGAGACCCCCTTGGGACAGCCATGGGTTGTGAATTGTCCCAGTTTCAGAGTTTCTTGAGTGCCAAGAGTGTGTGGATGTTCTCCTGGGAACATATCCCAGAGAGGCAAAAAAGTGAAGTCGAAATGACATCTGCACTTGTTTGTTTATTATAGCATTGTTTACAATAGCCAGAATCAGGAAAAAACCTGAGTGCCCAAGAACAGATGACTGGTTAAAGAAACTTTGGTACATCTACACAATGGATGTATGGAAAAAACCTGAGTGCCCAAGAACAGATGACTGGTTAAAGAAACTTTGGTACATCTACACAATACATCTATGCAGCTGTTAGAAAAGATGAAGTCATGAAATTTACAAACAAGTGGTACTACATGAAAAGTATCATGCTAAGCGAAATGAGGAAATGAGTCAGAAAGAGAAGGATAGACATAGAAAGATTGCATTCATATGGGGAACATAAAGTAACAAAATAGAAGACTAACACCCAGGAATATCTGAGATAAGTACCAGGAGGTTTACTCCATGGCTTGGAGGGCAGCTGCACATGCTAGGAGAAAAGGCAGCTCAGATAGAGAAGGGAGCACCAAATAAAGGGTGTTGGGAGGATCCTCTCAGAATGGGAGATGCATGCTGAAAGTAGTCCGAACATAATTGCCACTCAATGCCTTTTTTGCAAACCACAGCATCCAATAGGAGAGAACAAAAAGGAATGCCCTGCCACAGAGGCAGGATGGGATGGGGTATGGGGGGTGGGAGGGATACTGGGATCCATGGTGGTGGAGAATGGGCACTGGTGGAGGGATGGGGACTCGCTCATTGTATAACTGAAACCCAAGCGCAAAAATTTGTAAGTCTACAACTGTACCTCATGGTGTTTCACTAATAAAAATCTAAAAAAAAAGAGTGTGTGGATGTTTATGTGGCCTGGAAATTCCACAATAACTGACATCCTTGTTAGATGGGAAGCACAGCAGTTAGATGGGAAAGTAGCATAGAAATACACTTAGCTCAGTAAGTGAAACAGTTACACAAAAGGCTCAACTAGCAACAAACAGCTCAGTAAATCCCAGACAATGACTTTAATAACACTATTTATAACCATTTTTACAAATTTCCGTTTACTTAGCTATTTTTTTATAATTCCATTTATAATTTTGTTTCAGGTCATTTTCTTTTTTGAACTTTTTTATCTTTTCTGGCTCTTAGGAACACACCTGGCAATACTCAGGGATCACTCCTGGTGGGACTTAGGGGACCATATATGGTGCTAGGTACTGAAACTGGGTCATCCAGGTACAAGCAAGCACTCTACCTGCTATAACATTTCTTTGGCCCTCCAGACCATTTCTTTATATAGCTTTACCCAGTCTTTATGTAGGCACTCTGTTTTATTTTATTTTCAGATTTGTATTGAAAAACTTGTGTGAAACATTAATCACTTGTACCACTTGTCATCCAGTTGCTCATCGATTTGCTCGAGCAGGCGCCAGTAACGTCTCCATTTGTTCCTGTCCTTCCCAACACTGCTGTATTGGGGGCTCTTTAAGGATCAGGGGAATGAGGCCCATTATTGTTACTGTTTTTGGCATATCAAATATGCCATGGGTAGTTTGCCAAGCTCTGCCATGCAGGTGGGATACTGCGTCTCTCTCTTTTGGGAGCTTTGTTTTATAGTCTCTGGATCTTGATCATTGATGAGATTACATGGCGTTGGGACAGTTTGTGGGTGTGACTGCCAAGCTACTGGAAAACTGGGGATCTGGGTGGAAGAAGCCTAGTCCCAATCTGAGCAGGATTGGAGATCTCAGCTACGGGGGTCCAGCATACCTGGGTTCCTCTGCCAGTTCCTTCATGTGTGAGGCTCATTCGAGCATATGTAGAGTGGCCTTGAGCATGGCTGCAGTTGGGTTCTGGAGTTTTTTAGCTGCCAGGGTTCTGCTTAGGATGAGGAGGGAAACTCAACCCACCCCCTCCAAGGGGGCCCCGGTGAAGACAACCTGGCACGGGGGCAGGAGATTCTGTTAATAACATTAATAGATATAAGTATTATATATAAAAATAAAATGAATAAGTTAAAGTACTTCTAACAAAGGTGAATGAGACCAGTTGTAGTTACTGGTTTTGGCATATTTAAAGACGACCGCTGGACTAGAGCTGTTACCGACTGGATTCCACGGGATGTCAAAAGACCGCGTGGCCGCCCACCTGCCAGATGGTCAGACTTCTTCGTCAAGATCATGAACGATCAGTTTGAGGCTCTTCATGTTCCCAGAGTGAACAGATGCCATTGGGCTACACTAGCACGTGACAGGGACAAATGGAGATGTTACTGGCGCCCACTCGAGCAAATCGACGACTAACGGGAAGTTAAGTGATAAGTGATAACAAAGAATTCACAGTGTCAACAGTAATTTTAATATTTTTTTAAACATATGCATATTTCTTGATAATTTGTCTTTCTCCATTTATCTGAAAGTAAGAATTAGGAATAATAAACTTCTTTTGTGACTTGTTGAATCACCTGCAATTCATTCTTTGAAGCCATAGGTATCCTTCATGCGTGAGGCTTGTGGGTTGCTAGCAAAGTATATGTTTTGGCCCTTTGATTTATATTACAAACTCTGTATGTGCGGACTTCTGTCTCCAATTTCTTTCACTCACCATTCTAATTGTAGATAGAGCCATATTTTCTGAATAGCAATCATTAGTTCGCTTTCATCACTGTATCACTGTATCACTGTCATCCCATTGCTCATCGCTTTGCTCGAGCAGGCACCAGTAACATCTCCATTCATTCCAGCCTGAAGATTTTAACAGTCTTTCCTTACTCATCTTTCCTAATGATTGGAGGCTCTTTCAGGGTCGGGGGAATGAGACCTGTTATTGTTACTATATTTGGCATATCAAATACGCCATGGGGGAGCTTGACAAGAGTATCATGCGGGCAGGATACTCTCAGTAGCTTGCCGGGTTCTCTGAGATATATATATATATATATATATATATAATATTTTCCTTTATGGTGATGTGTTTGTCCAGGAATATGTTCATGCATGCGGCTATGCCCGAGCATGTGGAAAGTGGCCTGGAGCGTGGTGGCGGTTGGGTAGTGGAGATCGGCTGCCAGGGGGGCTGGGTCCCTTGGGGTAGGGAGGGCTCTTACCTGCACCCCCTCTGAAGGGCCCTGAGTGAAAATAGCCTCACGCAGAGTCCGGTGGCATGGTTATGGGAGCCTCATTTTATGCTCCCTTCCGGGAGAAGCAGCCTTGAGTTCTGCAGGGTGAGGAGATTATCTGGCACCAGCAGGCTGTAGTTTAGGGGTGTTCCCAGCTCACTGGAGACTGGGGGAAGCAGGCAGAGGATCTCTGTTCCTGGATACCGTTGAGCCCGGAGTCCAAGGTCACAAAGTTCCCCATTACTTTACTTTATTTACATTACTTTCATATCTTTCTAAAATTCCATTAGCTGAATTTACCACAGTAATTGAATCATTCCATTCTTAGAATATGGGGATTTTTTTTTTTTTGCTGTCATGTTTTGGAGTAGAATATCTACTTCCTAAGACAAACATACATATAGCTATTTCCACAGTGACTCAGCCAATTCACATCCCTTGAGGGTTCTAATAGCTTTTTGTATCTCTTCTCTTGCTGCTTTAAGTTTTTTGTTTTGTTCAATATTAGTTATCCCGGTGGATGTGTAGTGGTATCTCACTATCATTTTATTTATTTTAATTTATTTGGAGGGAGGTTTGGGCCACGGGTTATTCTTGGTTCTGTGCTCAGGAATTACTTCTGGTGACCTCAGGGGACCAAATTGGGTGCCGGAGATCGTACTTGGGGCAGGGTGTGCAAGGTAAGCACCGTACCCACCGTACTACCTCTCAGACCTCTGTATAGTTTTAAATTCCAATTGTCTGGTGTTAAAAATCTTTGTATGTGTTTATTAGTCACTGATTGTGTGTGCGTATGAGAGAGAGAGAGAGAGAGAAAGAAAAGAAAGAAAGAAAGAAAGAAAGAAAGAAAAAAAGACAGAAAGAAAGAATGATTGGTTACTCCTGGAGGTGTGCCGAGAATACTCTTGTTTCTGGGTTTAGGAATGAGCCCTGATGGGTACTCACGAGGTCATATGCAGTTCCAGCCAACAAACTGTATGTTGGCTACATGCTACAAACAACTTACCTCCACCACTCCAGCGCTGGATCGTTTTTTGTGAAATGCCTGTTCAAATATGTTACCCATTTTTGTTTTTGTATATCTGCATTTTTATTTTTAACTATTAACAATGTTTTAGTGTCATACAGTTTTGGGATTACATTTATTGTACATGTCTACCTAAACTCTTTGGTTTTCCTCTTTACTGATTACTTGGTTGTAAAGTAATCCATTTAATTGGTATAATCTCAGTTGTAATTGGTTTGCATATGTATGCATTTAAATACAGTGCTCAGTGGAGAAGCATTGAACCATACATGTGGTTCCATACATGTGAACCATACATGTGGGCATACATGTGAACCATACATGTGGGGTGTGAGAATCATAATCTACAAATAATGTGGCACTAAAGACAGACCACTTAATTTGAATATTTACGGTGAGGGGGCTAGGGGCTAATTTGCACCTCTCATTTACACGTTGAAGTTCTAATGCCCAGTATTTCAAAATGCGACTGTTTTTGCAGATAGGATTTTTATTAAGGAGATTAAGTTTAAAAAAATATAAGCAATTAAGGTAATATGGTAGGTTCTAATCATTAAGATAGATAAGGTATCTTCTAATCTAATGGTATCCCAATCAGGAAAAAGAATCTGTATACTCATGGGACACCCAGAGATTCTGGCCTAGATGGAAGGTCACCTGAGGACAGAGAGAAAGGGGGCCTTCTAGCTAGTGAGAGAACCCAGACTTCAGTTTTCAAACATCAATAACATTCATTTTTATGATGGAAGCCTGAGTTGTGGTGTTTGGCTATGGTGGTCTTAGCTGTCTAATAGTTTTCGAGGGGTCACAGAGAGGGGGAGAAATGCACACTGCACTGAATTATAAAGGAATTACAGAAGGCTCCCATTTCATCACAGTATCCACTAAGAATGTTTAAAAGGGAAATGGTCCCGTCTTTCCATCCATCAATCTGTCGGTCGGTCCACCCATCCAACCACCCATGACTATTTTTGGTGTACAGTGCTCAGGGGATATAGCGTTGCTGGGGATTGAACCAGAACCTCAACCCTTTGAGCGATCTTCCCTAAACTTTGCTTTTATTTTTTTTTTTTTGGGGGGGGGGAAGGAGGGAGAAAGAAGTTGGGCGGGATGGGTCACTACCCATTCACCAACGGTAATCCAACCACTAGGTCACCTTTGCAAGACAAACAAACGAACCCCTTGCCTTTTAGACATCTCACTTTAAATCCAAATGCACTAAATAGTAAGGCCTATTCCCTTTTATGGGTCGTTTTGAATTTTATTCAAATTCTTAATTTTGAGACCCTCTGCAGGCAACTCATGCTTCACGGGCTTGAAAAATCCGTGAAAAGATTCTCTGCGTCCCGGCGGGGCTTGCCCTGCAGAGCACCTTGGGGCGCCTGGGGACCGCGCAGGCCGGCGTCGGCGCGCACCTGCGGGCGTTTCCTCCCGGGCGCAGCCTGTTTACCGCGCCGACCCAGCCGCTTGCAGGAGCTATAGTAGGTGCTGGAGGGGCCCAGAGGAGAGGAGGAGGAGGAGGAAGCAAAGGAAGAGGAGGAGGAAGAGGGAGCCGAGGAAGACCGGAGAGGCCCCCAAACCCCGGGCCCCGCCCTGCCGCTTAGCTTTCGTTTCCCGATCGCCCTTCCCGGGCCGCTGGCGGGTTTCGGTCTCGATCTCGTGGAGGGCGGGACGGGGAGGTGTCCATGGCCTTCGCCTGCCAGCGCTCGGGTCAGCTCCTGCTCAGACGCGCCTCGGGGTCGCTGCTGCGCGGGGCCTGCGCTCGGGCCATGTCACCGCCGCACTGCTTCGCGCTGGAGCTTCCCGGCTGTACGCTGGCTCACTTTGCCTTCGGGGGTGACGCCGCAGCGGGTCCCGACGACGGCGCCCGGGGAGACGCGCGCGGCGACCCCCGGCTGGCCGCGCTCCTGGAGCCCCCTGGTCGCCGCTACTCGCTGTGGGTGCCAGTGGCGCCGGGCGCGAGCTGCGCGGCCCGGGTGAGGGCGGCCAAACTGCACCAGCACCTGCTGCACCAACTGCGCCGCCGCGGACCCCTCCAGCGGTGCCAGCTGCGCCGGCTGCTGTGCTACTCGCCCGAGGGCGACGTGCAGCATGGGGTCCTCCTGCACGACCCCCGCGACAGTCCCGACACCCGGAGCGCGCTTCTCGCGCTCTTGGACGAGTGCCAGGAAGTCCCCAGCCCGCGCCTGGGAGAATTCGTCGGTGACCCGAGCCACCGAGTTTGGCAGCACCTGTGGGAATTGCGGGACGGCCAGGGGTGGCATCTGGCGGACGGACAGCGGGTCCTGCCCGCCCCAGAGCCCGCGCTGCACCCCGTGGTGCCCGACCTGTCCAGTTCAGCAGTTTTCCCGGACCGTGAAGCCGCGCGTGCAGTTTTGGAGGCGGTAAGCTTTCCCTCTCTTCTCAGAACTTGGGGGGGGGGGGGGCGGGGGGGAGAGGGGGGTTCCTCCTTTCTGCCCCCAGGCAGTGGGCGCAAACCTGGCCGGTGAGACCTTTCTTGTAGTGGTTGTTGAGACTCTCATTGCCCAGCTAGGTACTGGAGATGCCGGGGTAAGAAGTAGGCAGGGTACCAGTATCCCCTAACTCGTTTGGATTCTTGCCCTCTGGAACTTCCAACTTGCTGTGGGTCACTGATATCCCAGAGATACCTGCTGGCAATGAAGGGGCAAAAGTGCAATATAAGAGGCCACTAGTTATGGGAGAAGATATTGCCACAGTAGGAGAAGAGACACCTGCTTGGTGGGCTGGGTTGTAGAAAAAAGGGCATTGATTTTAAAAAGTGTCTGTCCACTTACATGATCACTCTTCCCTTTAAACCCAAGATTGCCGGTTGTGCAGGAATGTGTTATTAATGGTACATCTGACCCCTAGCAGGTGCTCAGTGAGGGGGTGCTGAAGGGGCAGATTGCAGGTGGGCCATGCTCACTATGTCCAGTACTTTGCATTCAGATGCATTTCACAAACTTAGAGCTACTTCAAGAAGTGACTAAGAGTGTGCAATCAGCTCTCTGGGCTGGAATCCAAATTCTGGAACTTGGGGCCAGAGATAAGGTATATAGCTGACAAGGTGCTTGCCTTGCCCTCGACTGACCCATGTTCAATCCCTGACACCACATATGGTTTCCCAAACTTAGCAGTACAGACCCCTGAGCACAGACTCAAGGAGTAAACCCTGAGCACAGCTGGGTATGGCCCCAAAGCACATTAAAAGCATAGAAAGACTCCTCCATCCGATTGAAAGAAGGAATTGGTCGGGATGGGAGATGTGTGCTGAAAGTAGATAAAGGACCAAACATGATAATCTCTCAGTATCTGTATTGTAAATCATAATGCCCAAAAGTAGAGAGAGAATGGGGAATATTGTCTGCGTTGGAGGCAGTGGGAAGGTGGGAAAGAGAGGGTATGCTGGGGATATTGGTGGTGGGGAATGTGCACTGGTGGAGGGATGGGTGTTTGATCATTTTGTGATTGTAACTCAAACATGAAAGCTTGCAACTGTATCTCACAGTGATTCAATAAAAAAAAAAATAAAACATAGAAAACAAATTCTGCCATTCAATAATGGTGTTAATTCCAGTTAGTATCTTAAGGATTCTCTGCATCTCGGTTAACTTAATCCATAAATTGGGACTAATAGTGCAACCTTCACTGAATTACCATGAAGACCAAAAGCATTGAGAATGGTGTCAGAGCCCCCCTCCCCGCCCCCCGCCCACCCGTGGCTGTGTTGTGAGCACTTAGGGAAGCATTTATTGCAGTTAAGAACTTTATTTCCCAGGAAACTCCGGCTCTGCTAGCCAATGATAACAGTGATGAGCACTTTTATCTGCCCTCTTGCTGCCGCTGGAGCTCTGAAAACAACAGGAGGCCAACTGCTTTTTTTAGAGCATGAAGCATAGTTGATTTGCCTCCATTTTTGTTTTTTTCGCGGTCACACGGAGTGGTGCTCAGGTTTTACTCCTGTCTCTGTGCTCAGTCATCATTCCTAGCAGTGCTCAGCGGATCATATAGTGGTATCAGGAATCAAACCCAGCCCAGCCACATGCAAATCTAGCACCTTATCTGCTTGCTGTATTATCTCTGGACTTACCTCTTTGTGGACACTGGTTGGGTATGTAGTTACATTGCCTCTGTGTTGCAATGCTCTGCAATGCATCTTGCCTATTTTATTTTCCTTTCTCATGGGACTAGCCAGTTAATGAACAGTACTGAGTGATTGCTTTTGGAGTTACTGGCTTTTGGAGTCTGAAGTCACATACAGTATTAAAGAAAGGAATCCAGCCTTGCTCAGGTTCAGATGAATTTTGATGTGGTGCCCAAACACCGCATCAAGCACTCTTGTTCTCAGCAATTATATGCATGTGGCTTCTGCAAAAGATCTATGCCTTCTTGCTTCTGAGCTGCCTTGTCTTACAGTGCACGTCCTTCATTCCTGAAGCCCAAGCTGTGCTTGACCTGGTGGACCAGTGCCCAGAACAGATCCAGAAAGGAAGATTCCCAGTCATTGTTATCGAAGGATTGGATGCCACAGGTACGAGAATGTCTCTTTCTAGTTACAGACAATGACATTCAGTTGATCACTTGCAGGAATAGACTAGTGTCAATCACTCAGAACTTTTTTTTGTATGGTGAGAGACACGTTGGGCAGTGCTCAGGATATACTCCTGGTGAGGTATATTGATTGTGCTTAGGCAGATCATATGGAACTGGGACATGAATGGGGTATCCAGCATGCAAGACATTTGTTCCAGTTCTTTGGCCTATCACCTGGGCTTGAGATCCAATCTTGATAAATAAAAATTTATACAGAGTCTCAATTCCTGTCTCATATGAACTTCTAGCATATGCTAACACCAGTGAAATAAGCTGGGGACACACACACAGATGAAGGAGCTTTTTTATTATTCCCAGTACCAGTAAGTATTTATTCATGTATTTTCCCAGGGGAGAGAGAAGGGATGGGAAAATGCTCAGCATGTGTGGAACAAAATGATTGCAAATGGGAAAGGAAATATCCAACACAGCAAGATCAACCATCAAATGAACACTTCCCAGTGATGAGGTCATCATAGCCCAGGGGTCTCTAGTCTTTGACAATTCAGGAATGAGGGGGAGGGGATCTGGGGAAAAAACACAGGTATGTTCTTCCTTACTCTCCTATCCTCCCTCTCTTCACATAAATTCAAGTTAGAACAAAAAGTTTTTGTTTTTTTTTTAGGAGGAAACATACAGTTTTGTTCATCTGACTCCCATTAACAATCTTCTGCCACTTTGGCTATTTCTTTCGCTTGCAAAAAAGGTCTTGAATGACTCAAATCTACTTTCATTTTCCCTCTCTTGGTCTCCTGATCCCACTTTATACATGGAAAGTCCCCTTGTTGCTTATTTCTATGGTAGTATGGTAGTATTCAAAATAAAAATAATAACATTGTATTTGGCATGAAAAATATCAAGGAACAGTTCTCATTTGTGAAATTGGGAACAAAAGATGGAGTATTCATAACTTCTAAAGGTTTTTTTTTTTTTCCCTCTCGGAGAGCCCAGAAGGCTACTGAGAGTATTTCGCCCGCAGGGCAGAGCCTGGCAAGCTACCCGTGATGTATTCGATATGCCAAACACAGTAACAACAAAGTCTCCAATGGAGACATTACTGGGCCCGCTCGAGCAAAATCTATGAACAACGGGAGGACAGTGACAGTGATCAGGTGGGGGCTGGGAGAATCAAGGACATAGGAGAGAAATTGAGGGAATGGTAGGCATGTGAATAATAGAAGATCTGATATAGGAATATATAGGCATAAGAAATAGGGGCAGAAGGGCATAAAGGTAGTTGAAATTCCCAGAAAGAGCAGTTCAAGCCCTTTACTTGAAGAAGGTCTCCAAGCTTGTGATTCTTTTTTCCTGGTGCAGAACCTTGTCAAAGATGCTCTGATTATTTTTCTCATTTTAAAACTAAAGTTTTTAAAACTGGGCTGGAATAATAGTACAATGGGTAGAACACTTACCTTGCAAATAGTTGACCTGGATTCGATGCCTGGCACTATAAATAGTCCCCTGGACTAGAATTGCTGCAGATACATGCCTGAGGTTGCTTGTGCACTTGAGGATACACTGAGGAATGGGAACTCAGATGAAAATAACACAAATATAAAACTAGGCTATTTGTATTGAGAAATAAAATTAAAGTGCACATTTATATAATTTGCACCCAGCTAGAACAGTAGTCATCCTGGAAAAAGTGGAACTCAAGGGCCAGAGAGATAGTACAGTGGGTAAGGCACTTATCTTGCATGTGGCTGACCCAGGTTCGATCTCCAGCACCCCAAATGATTCCCTGAGCCTGCCAAGAGTGATCCCTGAACACAGAGAAAGGAGTAAACTCTGAGTACCACCAAGTGTGGTCCCAAATCAAAATAAATAAAAAAATGGGACTCGATTTGTGGCTATCCAGGGGAAAAAATAAAATTGTACTGACCCCAAATGGGGCATGAGCTTGGGAGCAGAGCATTGCTGTGACACCACGGCCCCTTTTGTCTGTCATCACAATCAATTGCTTGGTACACTTCTCAACATGCCCTATTCAAAGAATGCATTAGGTGGAAGAATCACCTGTAAGCCCTGAGGAATTCCCTTCACAAAATGCAGTGGCTTGCAGGCTGGATTTCTCAATCTGATCCCATATTTGATAATTATTCACTCTCTGTCATAAGGAATATTATATAGCCTTCTTCTTTTTATATTTTTGGTATGATTTTGCTCTTAGGGACTTTTGGGACACACCCAACATTTCCTCCTGACTCTGTACCCAGGGGTTGCTTCTGCTGCCCTTCAGATACCATGCGGTACCGGGGACCTAAAGGGGTGAGCCATATGCATCTGTCTCTCTGGTCCTACATAGCCTTCTTTTTCTGAGATGTGGAGGTGCACACTTTCTCTGATCGGGAGCCGTACCTGGCTATGCTAGGGGGACTTAATGCAGTGCTGGAATTCAAACTGTGACTGTTCTACCACATATAAGACAATTGCCTTAAATGCTATATTATATATAGCTGCCCTTAAGAAAAAGATCTTTATATAGCCTTCTTTAAAAGGAAAGCCACTTCTGTGTGCAGGACATTTTCATGAACAAGGGATTCTAGGGACACAGACTCTGATATAGACTGCAGGGAGGGATTCCTTACACACCCCCTCCCCCACCCCTCAAAGTCCCCAGGTGCACGTGGGCAGAGTGGTTTGAGATTCTTTGCTCACTGGTCCTCCCATCCCCCACCAAGAAGGATTAGGAGGTAGTGCTCTGGGTCATGAGATACAGACATGACAGTACCAGCATCCCCTCACCACCTCTTCTCTTGCCTTGTTCTGTGAATTGATGCCTGTTCCTTGGAACTTGTGATCACCAAAGGGTAGCTTCTATCCACTGGACCTCTGGGAACAGGGAAGAGGAATGGATCTCCTCTGCTTCCTCCCAGAATCTGTTTGATTTCCCCTGGGAGCTGGGACTGTTCTAGGCCTTCAGTGTGCTGGAGGCCACCATATGGCTGAGACTCTGACAGACTGACATTTCTGGGCTGGAGTGGCAGCTTGCATTCTTTGGCATAGTGGTCTAGATCTCTGCACTTCTCTCCCTTTGATTTCTGCTTATGTGTAATTCTCCCTTTGGTCCACCTCTCACTCCCAATCCAGAATATCCCATGTGATGTGAATAGATTCCGGGCTCTTAAAGGTGAGCTCAACCATCTCCCTCTGTGGGGCCTGCACTGTGCAGTTTACCCTGATGCATAAAGACATCCACAGGGATGTAGGTGCTGAGTCAGACCCCTGTGGAGCTGTCATGTACAGGTTGTCAAACTCTGTGCACCCATTGGACCACTTAAAGATGCAAGCACCTATAAGCAGCTGTAGCTCTATGACCACTCACTGCTGCTTTTTTTTTCTTTTTTTATTAGTGAAAAACCATGAGGTACAGTTATAGGCTTACAAATTTTGTGCTTGGGTTTCAGTTATACAATGATCAAGTGCCCATCCCTCCACCAGTGCCCGTCATCCATCCCCACGGGTCCCAGCATCCCCCCCCACCCCTCATTCCTCCCCCCCCCCGTCCCATCCTGCCTCTGTGGCAGGGTATTCCCCCTTGTTCTCTCTCTCTTCTTTTGGGTACTGTGTTTTGCAAGAGAGGCTTTGAGTGGCAATCATGTTTGGTCTATCGACTACTTTTAGCATGCTTCTCCCACCCTGGGAGGGCCCTCACAACACCCTTCATTTGGTACTCTCTTCTCTACCTGAGCTTCCTTTTCACCTAGAGCCTGTGGCTGGCCTTCCATTCATGGAGCAAAATTCCTGGTACTAATCTCAGCCATTCCTGGGTGTTAATCTCCCTTTTTGTTGCTTTATGTTCCCCAGATGAATGCAATCTTTCTGTGTCTATCCCGCTCTTTCTGACTCATTTCGCTTAACATGATACTTTCCATGTAGTACCATTTGTATGTAAATTTCATAACTTCATCTTTTCTAACAGCTACATAGTATTCCATTGTGTAAATGTACCAAAGTTTCTTTAACCAGTCATCTGTTCTTGGGCACTCAGGTTTTTTCCAGATTCTGGCTATTGTAAAGAGTGCTGCAATGAACAAACAATTGCAGATGTCACTTCGACTATACCTTTTTGCCTCTCTGGGATATATTCCCAGGAGTACTATAGCTGGGTCAAATGGCAGATCAAATTCTAATTTTTTGAGAGTCGTCCATACTGTTTTCCAAAAGGGTTGAACCAGCCGGCTTTCCCACCAGCAGTGAAGGAGGGTCCCTTTCTCGCCACATCCGCGCCAGCACCAGTTGCTTTTGTTCTTGTGGATGTGGGCCAGTCTCTGTGGTGTGAAATGATATCTCATTGTGGTTTTGATCTGCATCTCTCTGATGATTAGTGATGTAGAGCATTTTCTCATGTGCCTTTTTGCCATTCGAATTTCTTCTTTGCGAACGTTTCTGTTCATTTCCTCACCCCATTTTTTGATGGGCTTGGGTGATTTCTTCTTCTAGAGTTTAACCAGTACCTTGTATATCCTTGATATCAACCCTTTGTCGGATGTGTACTTGGTGAATATCCTTTCCCATTCTGTAGACTGTCTTTGTATTTTGGTCAATGTTTCTTTTGAGGTGCAGAAGCTTCTTAGTTTAAGATAGTCCCATTTGTCTATCTCTGTTTTCACTTGCTCGGCCAGTGGCGTGACATCTTTGAAGATACCATTAGCTTCAATATCATGGAGAGTTTTGCCGACTTTGTCTTCAGTAAACATTATGGATTCTGGTCTGATGTTGAGGTCATAAATCCATTTTGATCTTACTTTTGTGCATGGTGTTAGGCAGAGATCTGAGCCCACTTTTTTGCATGTAGCCGTCCAATTTTGCCAGCACAGTTTATTGAAGAGGCTTTCCCTGCTCCATTTCACTTTTCTTGCCCCCTTATCAAAAATTAGATGATTATATGTTTGGGAGGAAATGTCAGTATATTCAACTCTGTTCCATTGGTCTGCAGCTCTGCTTTTGTTCCAGTACCATGCTGTTTTAATTATTACTGCCTTGTAGTAGAGTTTGAAGTTAGGGAGGTTGATTCCTCCCATTTTCTTTTTCCCAAGAACTGCTTTAGCTATTCGTGGGGCCTTATTGTTCCATATAAATTTCAGGAGTGTTTGCTCCATTTCTTTGACGAATGTCATGGGTGTCCTTATAGGGATTGCATTGAATTTGTACAGTGCTTTGGGAAGTATTGCCATTTTGATGATGTTGATTCTCCCCATCCATGAACAGGGGATATTTTTCCATTTCCTCGTGTCCTCTTTTATTTCCTGAAGTAGCGTTTTGTAGTTTTCTTTGTACAGGTCCTTTACTTCCTTAGTTAAGCTGATTCCTAGATACTTGATTTTCTGGGGCACAATTGTGAATGGGATTGTTTTCTTGATGTCACTTGCTTCTCTTTCACTATTTGCGTATAGGAATGCCATGGATTTTTGGGTATTGATTTTATAGCCTGCCACTTTACTATACAAGCCTATTGTTTCTAGGAGTTTCTTGGTAGAGGTTTTAGGGTTCTCTAAGTATAGTATCATGTCATCTGCGAATAGTGAGAGCTTAATTTCTTCTTTCCCTATCTGGATGCCCTTAATATCTTTTTCTTGCCTAATCGCTATTGCAAGTACTTCCAGTACTATATTGAACAGTAGTGGAGAGAGTGGGCATCCTTGTCTCGTCCCTGACCGTAGGGGGAAGGGTCTCAGTTTTTCCCCATTGAGGATGATGTTTGCTGTAGGTTTGTGGTAGATGGCTTTAACTATATTGAGGAAAGTCCCCTCTATCCCTATTTTGGCAAGGGTTTTCATCGTGAATGGGTGCTGGATCTTGTCAAAAGCTTTCTCTGCGTCTATTGATATGATCATATAATTTTTATCTTTTCTTTTGTTGATATGATGGATTATGTTGATTGATTTCCGAATGTTGAACCATCCTTGCATCCCTGGGATGAATCCCACTTGGTCATGATGTATGATCTTTTTGATGAGTTGTTGTATTCTATTGGCTAGTATTTTGTTGAGAATCTTCGCATCCGTGTTCATCAGGGATATTGGCCTGTAGTTTTCTTTTCTTGTGGTGTCTTTGTTTCCTTTTGGTATTAGAGAGATATGGGCTTCATAGAAGCTGTTTGGGAGAGTTTCTGTTTTTTCAATTTCCTGGAAAAGCTTGAGAAGTATTGGCAATAGGTCCTCTTTAAATGTTTGGAAAAATTCGCTAGTAAATCCGTCTGGGCCTGGGCTTTTGTTTTTGGGAAGACTTTTGATTACAGTTTCAATTTCCTTGATGTGAATAGGTCTATTCAGGTACTCTATATCTTCTTGATTCAGCTTTGGGAGATGGTAGGAATCCAGGAATTTATCCATTTCTTCCAGGTTCTCGTGTTTCGTGGCATAGAGACTTTCAAAGTAGTCTCTGATGATCTCTTGAATTTCTTTAGTTTCTGTTGTGATATTCCCATTCTTATTTCTGATTCGATTTATGAGGGTTCTCTCTCTCTGTTTCTTTGTGAGTGTTGCTAGTGGTTTATCTATCTTATTTATTTTCTCGAAGGAACCAGCTCTTGGTTTCATTGATCTTTCGGATTGTTTCTTTGTTTTCCATGTCGTTGATTTCTGCTCTAAGTTTTATGATTTCTTTCCTTCTGCCTGATTTAGGCTCTTTCTGTTGATCCTTTTCTAAGGTCTTGAGCTGTGAGGTCAAATTGTTTATGTGCATCGTTTCTATCGACTTAAGATAGGCTTGCAGAGCTATAAATTTTCCCCTTAATACAGCTTTCACTGCATCCCATAAGTTCTGGTAGTTTGTGTCTTCATTCTCATTTGTTTCCAGGTATCTTTTGATTTCATCCTTGACTTCGTTCCTGACCCACTCATTGTTCAGCATCGAGTTGTTTCATTTCCAGGTGTTTGATTTGGTTCTCCGTGTCTGTGTGTGATTCACTTCTATCCTCAGTGCATCATGGTCTGAAAAGATGGCTGATACTATTTCTATCTTCTTGATTCTGTTGAGGTATGTTTTGTGTCCTAGCACATGGTCTATTTTGAAAAATGTTTCGTGCGCGCTGGAGAAGAATGTGTATTCTTTCTTTTTGGGGTGTAAAGCCCTGTATAAGTCCATAAGCCCTTTCTCCTCTATTACTTCTTTCAAAGCCAATAATTCCTTGCTGGGTTTTGTTCTTGTTGATCTATCCAGAGGTGATAAGGCGATGTTGAAGTCTCCAAGTACTATTGTGTTGGTAGTGATGTCCTCCTTAAAATCTGTTAGTAGTTGTTTTAAATATTTAGCTGTTCCTCATTAGGTGCGTATACATTTAAGAGTGTGATTTCTTCCTGTTGTACGTATCCCTTGATGAAGAGAAAATAGCCTTCACTGTCCCTTCTAATCTTTTTCAAGGTGAAATTAACGTTGTCGGATACTAGTATGGCCACCCCAGCTTTTTTGAGGGAGTTGTGTGCTTGCAGGATTGTTTTCCATCCTTTGACTTTGAGTCTGTGTTTGCTATGGCTGTTGAGGTGAGTTTCTTGTAGGCAGCAGAATGTTGTGTTCTGTCTCTGTATCCATTTTGCCACTCTGTGTCTCTTAACTGGTGAATTTAGACCGTTGACATTGAGAGAGAGAATGGTTATGGGGTTTTGTGTCATCTTTCTGTGCGGGTGTGTTGTGGTTGTAGGGTTTGTCTTTTCTTATAGTAGCCCCTTTAGGCCTTGCTTTAGGTTTGGTTTTGAGTCTATGAAGTTCCTGAGCTGCTGTTTATCTATAAAATAGTGTACTGTTCCTTCGATTTTGAGGGAGAGTTTAGCCGGGTAGAGTATTCTTGGGGAAGCATTCATTTCCGTGAGGTTTTTTTACTATATCTCGTCACTGCCTTCGGGCTTTTAGGGTTTCCTCTGATAGGTCTGCTGTGAATCTAAGGGATGCTCCTTTGTATGTGATTTCCTTCTTTGCTCTTACTGCTTGCAGTATTGTGTCTCTATCAGCAGTATCGATCATTCTAACTATGATATGTCTTGGAGTGTTTTTGTTGGGGTCTCTTTTAGCTGGCACCCTTCGGGCTCCTTGAACCTGAATGGCTGCATTGTGCAGCTCTGGGAAGTTTTCAGCAATGATTTGTTTGACGGTGTTTTTTTCGTTGGGATTGTTTCCCTGAGGTTCAGGTAGTCCCATGATTCTAATATTGTTCCTCTTGGAATCATCTGCTAGGACTCTGATTCTCTGTAGAGCCATTTTGAGGTCCCTTGCCACTGTTTGTTGTTGCGTGTTGGCTTGTTGCAGCTGATCTTCCAGGTCACTGATTCTCTCTTCAGCTGTGGTCATTCTATTTTTAAGAGAAGAAACTGAGTTTCTCATTTCATCTATGGAATCTTTTAATCGTGACATTTCTGCCCTCATTTCTTCTCGTAATTTGTCTATTTTTTCTGTGGTGTTACTGGCTGTGTGTCTGACTGTTTCATTGAGTTGATTGAACATCTTGATGACTTCGTATCTGAATTCTATGTCAGAGAGGTCCCTTAGGTGAGCTGTATTGACAGAATGGTCTAGATTCTTTTCGTTGTTCTCCCCTTGTGTTGGAGATTTTCTTTGTTTCTTCATATTGCTGAGTAGGTTGGGAACTAGATTCCTTGGGGACTAGGTTCCTTAGTATGGGAAAACAACCTGCGGCCGTGTGAGCCTTCTCCCGCCGGAAATTAAGCCATGCCCACTTTGAGGCCACGCCCACTTTTGAGAAGGCCACGCCTCTACAGAACCCTGGGTTTGGGATAAGATGGGCGCCGCGGTCAGGAGTGAAGAGGGCAGGGCAGACGCTCAAAACTGCTTATCTTCAGGCATCTTGGGGGACACCTGGGGTCCTGCAGGGAAAGATGGAGGTGCGAGCCGGCAGCTGTGCTGACCTGGAATTAAGATGAGATGGGCGCCGCAGTCAGGAGTCCACTCACTGCTGCTTTGACACAGAGCCCATGGTTGTCTATTGGGCCTAAGGTCCTGGGCCCCAGGTCTGGTGCTAGCTGGCCTCAGGGAAACCTGAAACAAAGGCCTGGCTTAGAGAAAAGGCTACTAAGCTTTCCAAGATACAATAGTTGGGAAACACTTTTAAGGAAAATTGTCCCCAGCACTTTGGTGAATACAGGTATTGCATAAACCTGTGCTAGAGAGACCAAGGTGCTGGGGTTAGGGTCAGGTGCAATTTTGAAAGAGTTAAGTCCTGACTTAAGTGTCCAGTACAGGACAGGAGCTAGTCAAGTGAGGAATGTCGGGTAAATTCACATGGGAATGTCGGGTAAATTCACATGATAGAGGAGGCAGCAATGGACAAAGTGTGGAGGCTTGAGCCAGTTTTGAGTGGAGTGACTGCCAAATAGAGGACAACATACCAGGAAAATGCCCAATCATAGCCAAGACACACTGTAGACAATGCACAGCTCTGAGGACTGCAAGTGAGATCTAAGGACAAGATTGGTCCCAGACTACAGAGAGCATCACGTGGTTCAGTAGTTTATTTTTCTAAGTTAGCTGAAGTGCATCATGAGAAATGAGGCAAAACTTATCCCAGAGTCTCAGAGCATGGAGGTCAGATAACAAAGTTAATCATTAATTTTAAGACAAAGAGAATCCTTGTTTTTCTTCCAGTTGTTCTGATCCCAGATAGAAGTATCTAAAAATCCCGAGTTTTATGGCTTTTATTTTTCTTTAAGAAAATGAAAAAGAATCATATAATTTAATGAATTCCTTCAGTTCACAAAAGGAAAGAATAAAGAATACTGTTTTGTTTTTTCATCAGTAACTTTTGGGAGCAAATTGACTGCTGTGTTAAGATGTGTTGCCTTTTGTTTATAACCTGTAGGTAAAACTACTGTAACCCAGTCGGTTTCAGATTCACTCAAGGCTGTTCTCTTAAAGTCACCACCTGCTTGCATTGGCCAGTGGAGGGAAATCTTCGATGATGAGCCCACCATCATTAGAAGAGCTTTTTACTCATTGGGCAATTATATTGTGGCTTCTGAAATTGCTAAAGAGTCTACCAAATCTCCTGTGATTATAGACAGGTTGGTATATAAGTGTCTTGAGTTTGGCATTTTATTCCTAATATACTAATGTGTGCATATTTATGTGTGGTACTTATTTGCAAATACATAAGTGTGTTTATTAAGTCATACTGTACTATGATTAGCATGAGAGTAATGTGTCTGTGGTTTCTTAATTACCTACGCTGGCATTTTACTAAGAGCATTGAATACATTATCTTAATATTTGAAATATCCACTGGGTTTGGTGGATACTAATGTTAGCTCAAAATTACTAATGAGAAACATAAGTCTTTAGGAAGATGAACTAACTTGTCAGCGAGACTGACCTAAATATGGTATACTGGGTATATGAGTAAAAGCCGCTGCTTCAAATTGATGCTTTCAGTGGTTCATTTATTCATTAGCTTAATCAATATACATTTATTGACTATCTACTATGTGATTAAGACTTTCCAATTTAGGGGATTCAGTGGTCTGCTTTTACAGGTTAAACATAATATTGAAGAAGAGGATAATGAAGTATATCAATCAGATGATATCAGAGAAAGAAAAAATATTATGAAGCTAATAAATCAAGCTCTCATTCTATTGGTTTAGAATACTTATTTAAGGAGGTACCGTTGATTGGAGTTCTGGATGGCAAAATGAGACAGACATAAAAATTACATTAACACCATTATAAAGAGAGGGCTCAGCAACAGGAAACTAGAGATAGAAAGAAATTAATATGCTCAAGAACCTGAAAACAGACCTGATTGATTTGTTGATGAAAAACCTGGCAGATAAGGGGGTGCTTCTGGTTTGAAGCCCAGGACTGAGATGTAGATCCTGCTGCAGTAGAAAAAGCACAGATATTATTCTGAGCTCAGTGGGGAGCCATTGAATGTTTTGGGAAATACAGTGACATAAACTGATTTATATTCTTTAAGTTCCACATATCGGAAATACATGAAAGTACCACAACAGTAGGGGAACATTTTGGCCAGCAAGTCAAAAGGGTTGGTGATCATCGCCATGACTTTTTGATGTGGAATTACAATCAGAATGTGATGTTGTATTGCTCATCAGGTTGGTGAAAACTAATTTAAATGTCCTTAATACCCAGAGTTGGAGATTCTAAGGATGAATAGAAACTCTTTCCTTGGTGCTAGGCAATCAGTGAACCTGTAGCAAGGTGGAAGATTGCTACACATTGTACTAAAGAAACAGATTTTCTTCATGGAATGAAGAAATACTGAAGAAATATTGTACTTAAGAAAAAAATAAGAGGTTTATCTTTGTTTCCAGTATTGAAAAAAATTGTAAACCTAAAATGTCATCAACAGAAGAAAGGGAAAATAAATCCAGTCATATTTTGTAAATGAAGCAGCAACCCATTGTACAAGCTAGCACAATGCATCAATGTGAATCTTTGATGAATCTACTATTTTGAATGAAAAAGGCTTTAGAAAGACATTGAGTAGAATCCATGCTGCTGAGTACAGAGGATGGATGAGAGGATATTGAAGTCCACATTTAGGAGATTATTTTGCTTTGGGATGAGAGAAAGGCCATTGATCAATAGTGCCTGTTGTCTATTTTTTGCAAGTGGATATAAAAAAAAACTCTAAATGTCTGTTTTATTGTCCATTTTGTAATGTTATGTTTTAAGAAAGGCAAGTAGTTATCTTGAAATATGACAGATACTCAGAAAAGAACATAATTTGTAGATATAAATCTGAAGGAATTTCAAAAGGGAGCCAAGTTTGACCTGCTTCAGATGAAAACTTAGAATTTAACTGAGCCTAGAAAATCAATCTCTTCATTCCAAGGCTTTACTAATTCTTTACCCAGTGGTCACCAGTTTTTAGTTCTTCCTGTTCTTCACCTCCTATATATGCAGTTAAGTATTAAGTGCGATTTATTTCTAAATTTCTAAATTTCTAAATTACTTTATATTACATTGTGTTTTTGAGATTTAGTTTTTGTTGCATGAATATCTCCTTGTTTTAACTCTGATATAAGTATGGATGCATTTTTGTTGCCTTAATTTTCAAGGAGTAGTCGCAGGAAAATATGCATCTCACATCTGTTCAGCCTTGAGTATTGCAAACACACCACACGCACAATGCCCCAATGATGTTTGAAGAGTTCTTATATCCATGTCCTAGGCAACATTTCGCATTACTAGCCTTTAACTTTACCTGATCTAGTGTTTTCTTTTTCTGCTTACTCCCTGTCGTCAAGGTGGTCAGTTAGTTTGCTATTTTGCAAGTAACTGATAAAAACTAGTTTCCTATTATCTGGAAACAACATCTATTCCTTTCTTGAAATGCCTTTATGTTTTAAATACCCTCTATCTGGGATTCTTTCATATCTGTCTGAAGTATCCCTCAAAGAGCTCATTCTGCTTTTAATAGAGAGTAAAATGGTTGTTGTCACTGGGGGTGGGGGCAGTGGGAAAGATAAAAACATTAGAAAGTCATTAGAAGGCTGTGACTTTCATCTAAACTATAATACCTACAAGTTATTTTATTTTTAGGGATGGCAGCATAGTAATTTCAAAATTGGCAAGTTATGAGGAATCCTAAAGAAGGATGAGAAATAAAATTACTTCATGGTACTTACCCTCTGGGATGCTTTGCCCAGCTATTGAGGTGTCTATATTTTTTGAATTCAGTTCCTTTATTTCAAAAAAAGAATAAACTCAGTTTCCTAATCGAGTGTAATATCATAAAGCACTTTATTTCCTAAGACGTTCAGAAATCCTGCAGCAGCCCTAGCTTATCTTTTCCAGAGTTTTGGTCTGTTAAATGGGGGTATTCACTTTTCTTGCTCTTCCTGCCAGCAAGATTTGTGATGAATATCCAATGAGTTGAAGCAAGTAGAAATTCTTTGAATAGCAAATGACTGTTAAAATATAAAGCATTATTATATAAGCTGTGTATAATGTATTGGGAGAATTGCATTTGATTTGGACTAATGTGGTTTCCTTGATGGCAGGATTGGAGAGTACTAAGTAGTGGAAAGAGTCTGAAATTGATGGTCAGCGGGTATGATTATTTAAAATGAGTCACAGTGTTGTCAATGAGAACTCTATAGAAAATAGGGCCCTAATTCTTCCCTTGATTTTTCTTCTTTGTGTCTGTGAATTGTCTGCAATTTTATTCTATAAAGAGACACTATCACCTCGTCAGATAAAGAGAAAGAGGGGTTATTTGTTGTCTGGGTGGTTTTTGTTCATGTTTAAAGATTTTAATGAAATCCATTTTAGACAACACCATCATCTAGCTGCGAAAAATAAGGAGACAGTAATTTTTGATGGTAACTATGGTTGAGTTTGGCAGCTTAATCACCCTCATTACCTCTAAAAGTCTATTCTTGCTGATGGTTCTTATACAATGGGAAAAATTTTTTAAAATTAAGATGAGATCAGTCTCTGCTGTGAACAGGGAACACTTAGAAAGGCAGTGAAAACTGACTACTAGGAAAATAAAAATCTGGACCCCACATACATTTATTGAGCTTAAGTGACAAGAAACATCTGAGAGAGAGGGTAAAAATTCAAGCTTATAAGTGATGGGTGAATAGTGATACATCATAGGGGTGATTCCAAGCTTAATTCAAGAAACTCACCCAGAGCTGACCTGTAGTTTCCAGCCCACTTTTAGAGTAGATAAGAAATTTGAAGGAGCTGTGATGTCAGAATTGACCAACTCCCAAAATAATTTCTGACACTTGTCCTTTTCAGTACTGTCTATATCGTGTTATCATAATTTGAAATAATGTAGGTTTGTTTAGTTATTATCAATGTTTAACAAGAATTAAAGATTGTCTTATAAGGCATATGTAAAACAGATTTTTAAGCACTTGTGGATTTTTTTAAACTATGGAAAGGAAAGGAGGCTTGTTTGATTTTTATTTTCCAGATAAAGGAATTGAAACACTACTGAATTAAATAACTTACAAAAGTCTACAGAGCAAGTATATGGCAAAAATGAAACAAGGCCAGAAAGCACTATGAATTTATTTTTAAAAATATCGGCATAACCTTGTAATTATAAAATATAGGTTGAAGTCTAAATGATGAATTTTAATATTTTAAAGCATTTAAGACACTACATTGAAAATACAGACCATGTGTACCTTGTAACTTTGGAACATTGCAAGTGGTGTTGTAAATATTTGTTGTAGACTTCAGTTCTTTTATTTTAGATTTGAAGTTTTGTGTTTAGACACCTGAAATTTGTATGAACAGAGAAAGAGTATGAGAAAGAAAATCTAATTCATATATTCATATACATATAGAATAGGCTTACCTTTTATGTGTTATTAGTGTCTCCAGGATTTGGAATACAGAGATGACTAAAATTAATTAGATATATAATTTGATATATAATGGAGGAGACAAAGAGAGTAAATATGTTAGCTAGAGTTTAGTTATAAACTATAGAATAACTATGATAAACATGGAGGGTATAGAGGTGTGAACTGTGAATTTTCCCAGGGATTCATAGGAATTTAAATTTGAAGGAGGAAGTGGAGTTTTTCAGGTAGAAATCTCACTCGAACTTGAGGAGAAGTTAGAGGGAGGAGTTATAGAGAGAGGAAGGAATGTATTTCAGTTCTCCGAGAACAATATTCCATGTCAAGACTAATAAATTTGCTCAGGAAGACCTTTAAGAATTGCTTCAGTAAGGTATGGATTTTACTGTTCTCTGGCATGATCACCAAGCACAATTAGAGGATGGAAGAGTTGGCATAAACAAGGAGGCCTCCTTACCAGAGTTCCTAGAATGTTAGCAAGTTCAGTTTTGAAGCATGTGATAATTGATTAGGTTTGGAGAAAATTTTGGACTCAAACACAGCGTTAAATATAAATAAACCATACCTATAGCTTATAAATAAACTCATCTATCATTTCTGTCAACATCTTTGTATGTATATGTGGATAAGTGGATACTGGGGCCAGAGAGACAGTATAAAGTTAAACATTTGCCCTTCATGTGACTGATCATGGTTCTCCAGACCTTGTATGGTCCCCTGAGCATTGTCAGGAGTATTCCCTGATCCCAGAAACAGGAGTAAACCATGGGCACTTCAGTATATGCCTCCAAAACAAAACAAGAGTAAAAACAAGCAAACAAACAAAAATAGAAAAGGTACTGTATAGGCAAGATGACGTGACACTATAATCTCAAGATAAAAAGTTTCATGAAGGGTGCGCTGCATTCATACCATGGTTGTTGATTTGTTGATTTTTTAAAAAAAATTTAAGTATTTTATTCAATAAGATTTTATTTAAGTAGTTTATTTGGGGGCCATACCTTGTGGTACTCAGGGATAATTCTTGGCTCTGCACTCAGGGATCACTCCTGGTGAAGCTTGGAGAACTATGCATGGTGCTGGGTATGGAATCCTCTGCACTATCACTCTAGCCATTGTTTATGTAATTTGTTCCATACTAAGAAAGCTTTAGCAGAACCAGCCCTAATGTTGAGTCTTCTGTACTTGTTGCTCAGCTGCTACTTTGGAATTCGTCTATTGATGGAGAACTCATTTCTATTCTTCTCAGGTACTGGCATAGTACAGCCACTTATGCCATCGCCACCGAGGTGAGTGGAGGTATCCAGCACCTGCCTCCAGCCCATCACTCAATATACCAATGGCCCAGAGACCTGCTTAAACCTGACCTGGTGCTATTGCTCACTTTGAGTCCAGAGGAGCGATTGCAGAGGCTAAAGGGCCGGGGCATGGAGAAGACCAGAGAGGAAACTGAACTGGAGACCAATAGTGTATTTCGGCAAAAGTATGTATCCCAAATGTGACCTGAGTGGTTAGGGCCATAGCAAAGGTGACTGGCAAATATTAGAATTGATGATGACTTTAGGAATGTGGAGAAAATGGCTTCTTCCTATTTTGCAAATCAGAGAAGCAGCATCCTTCGGTTAGCTCAGTTCCATGATGGGATTGTACCATAGGGTTGCCGCAATGTTTCTATAAAAAGGTGGCAGAGGATGGGGGTTGGGATTCACTGTGCTCCTGATCAGATCTTGATTCTGGTGTGACTATGCCAGAAATAGTTTGGGTTTGTCCCTTTGATGTAAGGTGCACAGAACACTGTCTGATGAATTTATACTATATTAGCACTGTTAATTCTATGACAGCATTAGCCGTATTTCTTAGGTATGAAAAATGAGGTTCAAAGGATTAAGTGATATGCTAAATAGTACATCTGGGCTTAAACTCAGGATCTTCCTGGTTTAGAAGCAATGACTTTGTTTTTGAAAAAAATATACAATAACAGGAGGGCCTAGGCAGTCTGCTTCACACAGTTGGATGTGAATCAGTACTACAACACTGATTTAAAAAACAAAATAGAATATGTTCCATAAATAATGATGTTACTGTTACCATGTCTGAATATTAGAAAGTAAATAATTATAGGGCATCTGTCCTGTGTGTATGATTTACTGGTATTAATTCAGTTAAATCTCTTTAACAAGACTCGCAAGGAAGGAAATCTTTATTTTGAAGATGGAAAAACCTAATCTTAGAAGGGAAAGATTTGAGTTCACTTAGTAAGTGAAAAGCATAGATGTGGGCCTTGCTCAACTACCCCAGTCTTCTATTTTGACCTCAGTATAACAGTGTGTTCATTCTGTAACGAACATCAGACATTATGTCTATGTCATTGTTAGATAACCCTACAAGGAGATCCATGGAGACTGGACTCTTGGTGGTGAACATACCATGTTAACTACAAAAGTTAACGTATAACATTGTACACTTCACCTTTAGGGAATGTGAGATATTCATTGTCAATTTCAATAAAAATTAAAAATAAAAGAAAGGTTGACTTCTGGTGAAATTTTACAAGAACCTTAAGTGAAAGCAATTTAAGGACCTCTATCTTATATGAAATCCTTATAGAGAAGTATTTATCACCTGGGAAAAAAAATCAACAATATCGGTCCCAGAATATTCCAAAAGGACCACCGGTGAAAAATCACATAAATGTGATGTCAGGGCATGAAGCTAGTAGGTCAAACAGTAGGGAAGGATTGAAGAGCACAGGAAGGAAACAAAGTTGGAATCAGGTTATAGTCAGAAAAAGATTGAAAAATATTGCTTTAGAAAAAGAGACATTCTCCAGTAGGTGCTTTTTTTGATGGGGGTGGGTGGGTGGAATGGGGGTGTTTGGCTACATTTTTTTTCTGCAAAACTGGGCTGGAAATGTCTCCCCTCCTAAGTTTTTCTCAATATAAAAGAGAGGAATAATGTGAAATGTTAATGCTTGGCACATAACAGGTATTCAATAAATGCTAGCACTTACACATTATTTCTAGTTTATCATTTATTAAAAAGCAAATCGACGATCAACGGGAGGGCCTTTACCTTTTACCTTTACCATTTATTAAAAAGTGTATTAAATGTCTCTTGAGGGCAAAGCTATCTGCCAAAGGAAGCAGGAAGATAGACCAAATGGAAATGCTGCTTCATGATGTTTATATTGTTGTAGGAAAATAAAATTTGCATGAAGAACTAGGTTAAAATGCTCAAATTTTCTTTATTTTGCCTGTCCCCAGGGTAGAACTGTCCTACCGGCGGATGGAAAACCCCGACTGCCATGTGGTGGATGCCAGTCCTGCAAAAGAAAAGGTTCTCCAGACGGTTTTAAGCATAATCCAAAATAATTGTACCTAATTATTACATTGCAACAGTAATTGAAATAAAATTACTCCAACCAGGTGACATGTTTATTTTATTCATTGTTGTTCAATGCATCTAAGCATTCATTGGTCGTGACATTTTCCCATATTTCTGTTACATAAAAGCATAATGTAGCAGAAAATTGAAGATCAGATTATTCATTTTACTACATTATTGTACTCTCTCTAACTAATGGATTCATTAAGGTTAATATCATTTATGTTCCAGAGAAAGACTCGTGATTGATTTCATCCCAGTATTGTAAACCAGTTTGTTAGAACTTATTTTGCACTCCATCCTCCAAAATTTCTCATATCCAGAAGCATAAGACAATGCAGATGCAATTGAAAATATCTTTTAGTCAACCAAAGGCCCTCACTCTGGCCCCAACAACTTGGTTCATGGATGAGACTAAGATTTACGTAGAGCTTACTTCTTGATTTAGTTCACATGCATTTCATCATCATGTGCTCAGCCCCAACATTTTAGAACCAACTTGTCCTACAGACTAAACCTCTATGTCCTTTCTGTCCCAGGTATCCCCATAGAGTTGGAGCCTATACAAATAAGACATCTCTGACTTACAGCCTGGAAATAACTTATTTCAGCACTTCAGAAACAGATATGGAGACAGGAAACCCAAAATGCTATTAGTAGAATTATACCAGCCTTGAATTATTTTCTACTTACTTCTTACCCCTTTTCTTTGAAAACATGGCTTTTGATACAATGAGTAATTTACACTGAGCTTGATATATGACACTTAGCTAGTCCAGCAATTTATTTATATTGAGGTTTACTTTATGTTGTTTCTTAATGTAGAAGATTTGATCCTCTAATGGAAATGAAAGTCAAGAAGCTAAATGCAGTGGTTGTGCATTAAAATTTCGCATATATATCTTGGAATAAGATTTCCAAGTAAACTATCTTGCACTTGAATGTCTTATGATTGTACAGGAAATCAGCTTTGAGTTCTGTCTTTATAGGAAAAAAATGAGAGAATAGATGAAACTTCCTTGCTATGTGACCCTAGGTGAGTCATTTCACATGAGTAGTCTGTTTTATTTATAAAAGTGGCACTATTTATTTATCTTGAAGAGTTGTTGAACCAATTACCTAACATGCGTCTAGTTCTAAGATAAATTTATTATTTATTTTCTTCTTGTCTACCATTTCTTGAGGATGTGCTCTCCTCCCCAAAGTAATTTTAAAAGCTTGGCAGGTTTATTATATGATATCCTAAAATATAATAAAGCTTGCTGTTAACTATAGCATACTACTTTTTAAAAGAACTATATGTAATTTATACATAGTATATCTGCATATATAAATATGTAATCGGTTTTATTCTGAAAGTATTTTAAAAGCTAATACATAGGATTCTTTAAAATGTGATATCTCATTACTATTGGTGTTATATACTTTAAATCTTTCGAAATGCTTATGTTAGCAGCCTAATAAAAACAATTTAATGCTTTTTAAAAATACTTTGTGGACGAATAAACTTACTTTGATTTTCTAATATGGGCTAAATTATGTCTTTTTTCCCCCCAGTAAAATGTCTAAAAAGTGTTCTTCAGTATGGTTTTAAAATAGGAGGAATTTGGGGGTTCTAGAATTTAACAGTTGTGTTTGGGAACATGTGGAATTTGTGGCTAAAGTAATTTCAGAAGAAGGGAAAGGTCTTTTTATTTCATTTTAAACACCACTTTTAGCAAAATCTAATATCCTTCTCACTGAAAGTGGTAGATACATTTTTTTCTAAGCCTGTATGAATTCATCCTGCTTGCACTGGGACACTGCACCTACTGGTAGGTCTAAGATTCATGAGAAATAAGACTGCCATACCTATACAGGAGAATATGTATACCAAATATACCTATTTGGCTCTGTTTTATTACCAGTGATTTGTCTTAGACCAACTGAGCCTGCAATTCAATGCAAAGATCTAGGGATGCAGTGTTGGCCAGGCAGAGCAGTGCCATATATTGCCCAGAGGATCCCAGTTGTACTTGGGTCCTGTAGGAATCTATCAATCAGTGCTTGAGTGCCTTCAGAGCTGCGCCTGGTGATGCTTAAAGACTTTGTTGTACAGGAGATTAAACTGGGGTCAGTAACATACAAGCCATGCACCTTTACTTTTAAACTCTCTCTGGTCCCTATGTTTATTGTTAAATCCTAAGAATTGTAGTCCAGATATGGCATACCAGAAATTAGAATATATACATATATATAAGCTATGTGATCTGAAACATAAAAGGAACAACCTGTCAAAATCCTCTTTGAAATTAGAAGACATTCTATAGTGCTGTGTGTATACATATATATATATACACACACATATATATAATATACACATGGGCTGGAGTGATAGCATGGTGGGTAGGGCATTTGCCTTGCATGCGGCCGACCCAGGTTCAATTCCACTGCTCCTCTTGGAGAGCCCAGCAAGCTACCGAGTGTATCTCACCCAAATAGCAGAGCCTGGCAAGCTCCCTGTGGTGTATTCAATATGCCAAAAACAGTAACAATGAGTCTCACAATGGAGACGTTACTGGTGCCTGCTTGAGCAAATCGATGAACAACAGGACAGTACTTCAGTGCTACAACACACACACAGACACACACATACACACATACATGGTTACAGTGACCCCTAGATCAGTGATTCTAGACTCCATCAGGTCCAAAATGCCAGATCTGCTATGTAGATCACGTACACGGCAATTAATTGGACTTTATCAATCTACACATACCCACACATCCCACTTAGAAAGATTTGAAACTGTTACTCAGTACCTAATTCCAATTGTTCGTTAAACTAATATGAATAAAATAACTTTTCCAGTTTAATTTAAAAGAAAAAATATGGTGTCCTCTGTGGAGTGTGGGGAAGGGGCCACACTTGGTGGTGTTCAAGCATTTTCTCCTGGCACTATGCTCAGGGATATTGTAGGATAACACTGTTTTGTCCTTCCTCAGGTAGCTTAGGTTTATCGGGTCATACCCATCTAAGGACACTGAACTTGTATTATAAACAATGTCCTTTCTGTATTGACACAGGAAGACAGTTAATATTATGCTTTGTAACTTGGGAGTTGATTGACTCCGAATAATATTTACTCCTGGGCATCTGCTTTCTTTACTCAGTTGTCCTTAGTTCCTAGCACCCCCAAAACAGGGTCCCGACAAGGGACTGAATGGACCCAGGGAAAGCTGTGAGCTACCCTGGCATCGAAATGGGCCAAGCCAAAGCGCCACAATACTCAACTATAAGTTGAGTGCATGATCATGGACAAATGCTGTCATGATCTAAAAGTAAGTAACGATGAGACTAGGACCCTGCTGGAGCTAGGAAAATTAACCTGGCCTGAGGACTGCGGAACGTATAGTGAGATGTTCTCAGGAAGAACCAAACTAAGTTTATATCTCTTACTGTGCTCATACGGAATGACATTGCTAGAAATATTAGAAGTAGATTTATTATAACTATTTAAGTAGATTAATAACTGAGGGAAGAACACACCCTTGTTGGGATTTGACCCTTGAGCGGATCTCCTAATAATCTGGAGTAATCTCTGTAGATGAGATTTTATCCTTGAGTTAATCTCCTGGAGGAGTGGTCTTACCTCTCTTTGTTGATTTGTCAATATTCAACCCACCTTTATGTCACCGCCTTACGTGATTGCTATATAAAACTAAGACTGTAAGCTCTGGGAATGGAGAGTCAGAGTGAGAGGGGCTCAAGTTTGAGAGAAAGAACAGCTCTCCTGATCCAGGCCACACACAGACCTCAAGAACACTGAATGCAGGCGGTGAGAAAGAGCCATCCAGTGAGCCCATGAACACACAACCTTCGGCGTGCAAAGATTTTACAGGATATCACCTGGTAAAATTCACGGGACCCTATGTGGAGACAGTTCCTGAACCACGCTGACCATGTGCAAGGCTGAGTGCTTACCTCACTATGTATCTGACCACCCACTACCCTAAATTTAATACAACAACCTTTGTCCAACATTATTGGTTGGAGGTATTTTCCATTCAGAACTTTGCATATATCATGATACTTCCTTCTGTTTTATACAATTTCTTTTGCAAAATCTGTTCATTGTATGAGAGCCCAATATATGTTTGTTTTTTTAATTGCTGGAGTCATACTCATGAATTTTACTTTACTCACTATATGATCTCTCCACCCACTCCCATAAGTTTGATACAATGCTGTTGATTTTTAATGTGGTTGTGTACTGACCTGTATACCTTGTTTCGTATAGATATGGAGACATAGAGTTCATACAGTTATCTTAATTTTGTGTGTGTGTGTGTGTGTGCGAGAGAGAGGAGGATTTAAGAAACATACTTGTTTGTGGTGTTTGTGGGCTGTTTATGTGCTTAGAGTCACTCTTGGCAGAGCTTCAGGGATCATACGGATCTTGGGATCATATGCACGGCAAGCACCCTAGCTCAGTACTATCTCTCCAGCCCAATATATCATTTGTAAAGCAGGAATATGAATACATCTATGAGGGAGTCATGCAAAATGTCAACAATTCATCTAATAAATGAGTTCATGATCGCTCTCATCATTCAGTTCACTTCTTGAATTATGTATTGTCCAGTATACACTTTATTTATTCACTTATTTTGGAGTCATGCCCTGCAGTGCTCAGGGCTTATTTTTAGCTCATCACTCAGGGATCACTCGTGGCAGAATCTGGGGACTAAATGGGGTTCTAGGGACTGAATCTGGGTCAGCCCCATGCAAAGGAAGTGCCCTACCTACCTTCTACAATCTCTCCTGTGCAGTATGAATTTTAAAATGCTAATTACATAGGGAGAGAGGTGTTTGTACACAGGGGGATTCAAGAAAAGGTTATGCTATCATCCTCGTTTGTTTGCATAAGTGCGTGTGTGTTAGGTGTACCATTCCACACCTCTTCAAAATGTATTACCACATCACAACCACCAACAAATTACCAATATTCCTTTCCCACATATTGCTCTCCCCTAACTTTTTCTACACCTCTTCCATTCCTCTTTGTTCCATCCCTCTCCCATTCTTCTTCCATCACCTTCTACATTCTGACTTTTTCATAGAAATCCCTTAAGCATAACTTACAATATCCATTAAATGGACCTTTATTTCCCATTCAATGAAAATTCTTTTTCACATTCAAATCTCAGTGACAACCCACCTTTGTGCAACATTATTGGTTGGAGGTATTTTCCATTCAGAACTTTGTATATATTATGATACTTCCTTCTGGTTTAAACAATTTCTTTTGCAAAAAAATGATCATTTTATGAGAGCTCCAGTACATGTTTGTTTGCTTTTTGTTGCTGGAGTCATAGTCATGAGTTTACGGTAGAACTTGTGTGTTCTAGAAAAAACAGAAACTAGAAAATGCAATTTCTAGATCCCAATATTCAATATCTGCTAAACTTTACCATAGACAAAGACCTGATGCAGCCAGATATTCTTTGCTGGGGCATGTTTAAATGGATACTTGACCTTAACTCCAGCTGTGGCAAAGAATATATTCCCAGGCTGATGAGTACAGGGCTGGTTAGGCATGCGTTTGAAGAGTGACACCTCTGGCAGTGGAGAAAGTGGTTAACACTATGCTAGGAAAATCTGTAGGATGTTTTCTTGCTAATACTGAAGGGAGACTAGCAGAGCCAGGTCTATTTGTTGAAGCCATGGATGATTGTCTCTCTACTGAGATATTTGCCAGGGTGGGTAAAGTTCTGTGGAATTTGTCCTGTGGTTCTCTTGGTAAATTGATGAGGATTAAAGTGATGCTCTACCCCCCCCCCCCCACCACTTACCTTTAGATTCTACTGTTTAGCTTGTGTGAGGTTATGAAAAGTTGTCATAATTAATACCAATACCCTAAGTTTCTTTTCTCCTGACCCCATGCTGAATGTATAGGATAAGATGTTTGGAATAACAGTTGGGATAATATTCATTCTGTGCAACAGCCTCTGTTCCTCAAGATAAAATTCTATACCTTAGAAATTTCTCCCAGGTCACAGCTTGTTGCCTTGGAGTGGAGTTATGTTTCTGCTGCATGGATTTCTGTCTGTCACTAACCTATCTTAGTGCTGCCCCTTCATCCTTTCCTGCAGAGCTTTTGCCTATTTGACTGTGGGGTTGGTATTTATGTAGATTGATCTAGTTTTTGTGTCAATTTGCTAACTCATTTCACGTAGCTTAAGAGTTGTGCTGATCGCACCAGGAGGATTACTCCATAACTTAGAGGCCAGCCGGGTATCCTAGAGGAAAGGGCTGTTCGGATAGAGAAGGGAGCACCAAATAAAGGATGTTTGGAGGATCCTCCCAGGAGGGGAGATGCATGTCGAAAGTAGACTATGGACTGAACATGTTTGCCACTCAATGCCTCTTTTGCAGACCACAACACCCAAAAGGAGAGAGAGAACACAGGGGATTGCCCTGCCACAGAGACGGGGGGATGGGGGGATGGGGGTGGGAGGGATATTATCCATGGTGGTGGAAAATGGGCACTGGTGGAGGGATGGGTATCTGATCATTGTATAATTGAAACCAAAGCACAAAAAATTGTAAATCTACATCTTTAAAAAAAATAAAATAAAATAAAGGGGAAAAAAAGAAAAAAAAAAAAAAAAAAAAAGAGTTGTGCTGATCTTGTCACCATAAAGCCATGTTCCACTTTCTACACAGAGACAAAATTTGAGCTGGACACATGTAATTTAAAGATTTACATGCCTCAGACTGTCTTTGGAGATTATGCACCCTTGAGCATTGTTTTCATAGCTATGTGTAACATTAAAGTATTTTCTGGTTCATGAGCAGATATGCACTTTATAGTAGTCTAACCACAGGTTTGGCTTGTAACCATAGTACTTTTCAGCTTGTAAAGTAAAGTAAGTAAAGTAAAGGCCCTCCCGTTGATCATTGATTTGCTCGAGCGGGCCCAGTAACGTCTCCATTGGAGACTTTGTTGTTACTGTGTCTGGCATATCGAATACTCTCGGTAGCTTGCCGGGCACTCCGAGAGGAGCGGAGGAATCGAACTCGGGTTGGCCATGTTGGCTGCATGCAAGGCAGACGCCCTACCTGCTGTGCTATCGCTCCAGCTGTGACAGATAAAAAGACTCGGAAGAGAACCCGACTCCAGAAGGGAATTCTGTTGAGATGGCAGAGCCACCTTACTTGCCCAGGAACATTTGCCTTTGAACCATTATGTGAAAGGAACTTACGTTTCTTGGTTAGGCATTGTGATTTGGAGTCACCTTAACCCCATCCTCCACAAATTATCTTATATCTTAATATATTCCTAATATAGTCATTTATTATATAATAAGTTCATGCCATAAATCTCAAATTTATTTTTACCTTTAAGATTCTCAGACACAGGAGCGAGAGATGGTTAACTGTGCTGAGTGTGTGCTTTGTATGCAGGAGGCCAGGGCTCAATACCTAGCACCTCATGGATTCTCTGGAGCAAAGAGCCAGGTTTAGCCCCTGAGTACCACTGCTCTGGGAAAACTAAAATATTTTTTTAGAGTTGTAGACTTACAAATTTTTGTGCTTGGATTTCAGTTATGCAATGATTGAGCACCAATCCCACCACCAGTGACCATTCTCCACCTCCAATGCTCCCAGTATCCCTCCCACACCTCCTTATCCCCCCCATCCCACTCCACCCCTGTGGAAGGGTATTCCCTTTTGTTCTCTCTCTCTCCTTTTGGGTGCTGTGGTTTGCAAACGAGGCATTGAGTGACAATCATGTTTGGTCTATAGTCTACTTTCTGCAAGCATCTCTCATCCGGGGAGGATCCTCCCGACACAGCCTTTACTTAGCGCTCCCCTCTCTATTTGAGCTGCCTTCTCCCCCAGCATGTGCGGCTGGCCTCCAAGCCATGGAGTAAACCTCCTGGTACTTATCTCCACTGTTCTTGGGTATTAGTCTCCCATATTGTTACTTTATACTCCCCAGATGAATACAATCTTTCAATGTTTGTCTCTCTCTTTCTGATTTATTTCACTTAGCATGATACTTTCCATGTAGTACAACTTGTATGTAAATTTCATGACTTCATCTTTTCTAGCAGCTACATAGTACTCCATTGTGTAGATGTACCAAAGTTTCTTTAACCAGTCATCTGTTCTTGGGGATTCAGATTTTTTCCAGATGTTGGCTATTGTAAACAGTGCTGCAATGAACAAACAAGTTCAGATGTCACTTCGACTGTACTTTTTTGCCTCGCCGGGATATATTACCAGGAGTGGTATTGCAGGGTCAAATGGGAGCTCAATTTCTAATTTTTTGAGAATCGTCCATACTGTTTTCCAGAAGGGCTGAACCAGTCGGCATTCCCATCAGCAGTGAAGGAGAGTCCCTTTCTCGCCATATTCATGCAAACAGCGGTTGCTTTTGTTCTTTTGGATGTGGGCCAGTCTCTGTGATGTGAGATGATATCTCATTGTTGTTTTGATCTGAATCTCCCTGATGATTAGAGATAGATAGAACATCTTCTCATGTGCCTTTTAGCCATTCAGATTTCTTCTTTGAGAAAGTTTCTGTTCATTTCCTCACCCTATTTTTGATGGGGTTAGATGTTTTCTTCTTGTAGAGTTCAACCAGTACTTTGTATATCCTTGATATCAACCGCTTATCAGATGGGTATTGGCTAAATATCCTTTCCCATTCTCTAGATTATCTTTATATTCTGGTCACTGCATCTTTTGAGGTGCAATAGCTTCTTAACTTAAGATAGTCACATTTGTTTATCTCTGTTTCCACTTGGTTGGTCTGTGGAGTGTCCTCTTTGAAGCTACCATAAGCCTCAATATAGTGGAAGTTTTTGCTGACCTTGTCTTCAATGTATCGTATGGATTTGGGCCTGATGTTAGATCTTTCATCCATTTTGATCTGACTTTTGTGCATGGTGTTAGGTCGAGGTCAGAGCCCATTTTTTTTTTTTTTGTATGTGGTTGTCCAGTTATGCCAGCACCATTTGTTGAGGAGGCTTTCCTTGTTCCACTTGAAATTTTTTGCTCCCTTATCAACGATTAGATGTTCATACATTTGGAGTTATATATACGGGTATTCCACCCTGTTCCATTGGTCAGCAGCCCTGCCCAGTACCATGCATTTTTAATTATCACAGCTTTGTAGTAGAGTGTGAGGTTGGGGAGGGTAATGCCTCCTGACGTCTTTTTACCAAGAATTGCTTTAGCTATTTGTGGGCATTTGTTGTTCCATATGAATTTCAGGAGTGCTTGATCTCTTTCTTTGAAGAATTTCATGGGTATCCTTAAAGAGATCCCGTTGAATCTGTATAATGTTTTCAGGAGTATTGCCATTTTGACGATGGTGATTCTTCCTGTCCACGAGCAGGGGACATGTTTCGATTTCCTCGTGTCCTCTTTCATTTCATGGAGTAGCATTTTGTAGTTTCATTGTAGAGGTCCTTTACCTGTTTACTTAGGCTAATTCCGAGGTATTTTATTTTCTGGGGCACAATTGTAAACGGGATTATTTTTTTCATGTCACTTTCCTCTCTTTCATTGTTTGCGTATAGGAAGGCCATGCATTTTTTTGAGCATTTATTTTATAGCCTGTGACTATACTGTATAAATCTATTGTCTCTAGGAGTTTCTTGGTAGAAGATTTAGGATTCTCTAGATATAGTATCATATCATCTGCGAATAGTGAGAGCTTTACTTCTTCCTTTCCTATCTGGATGCCTTTAATGTCTTTTTCTTGCCTAATTGCTATTGCAAGTACTTCCATTACTATGTTAAACAGAAGTGGTGAGAGTGGGCATCATTTTTTTGTCTATGATCTTAGAGGAAAAGTCCTTCGTTTTTTCCCATTGAGGATAACGCTTGCCATGGGTTTGTCTTAGATGGCTTTGACTATCTTGAGGAAAGTTCCTTCATAACCCATTTTGGTGAGAGTTTTCATCATAAACGGGTGCTTGTCAAAAGCTTCCTCTGCGTCTATTGATATTATTATATGGTTTGTATCTTTACTTTTGTTGATATGATAGATTATGTTTATTAATTTCCGAATGTTAAACCATCCTTGCATTCCCGGGTTAAACCCTACTTGGTCGTTGTGTATGATCTTTTTGGTGAGTTGTTGGATTCCATTTGCAAATATTTGTTGAGGATCTTTGCATCTGTGCTCATCAGTGATATTGGCCTATAGTTTTCTTTGTTGGTGGTTCCTTTGTTTGCTTTTGTTGTTTAGGGAGATATGTGCCTTATGGAAGCTGTTTGGGAGAGTTCTTGTTTTTTTTTTCAATTTCCTGAAAAAGCTTGAGGAGTACAGAGTCAAAGAATGCAGATATCCAGATCCAAGGAACCAGAAGGGTTCCAGCTAAAAGAGACCCTAATAAAAACACTCCAAGGCATATCATAGTCAGAATGATTGATGCTGTGGACGGAGACACACTGCATGCAGAAAGGTCAAAGAAGGAAATCACATACAAAGGAGCACCCCTTATATTTGCAGAAGACGTATCAGAGGAAACCCTCCAAGTCCAAAGACAATGGTAGGATATAGTGAAAAAAACTCAATGAAATGAACACCTCACCAAGAATACTTTATCCAGCTAAACTTTCACTCAAACTCGATAGAACTATACACCATTTTGTAGATAAACAACAGCTCAGGAACTTCATAGACTCAAAACCAAACCTAAAAGAAGGATGAAAGGGGCTCTTGTAAGATAAGAAGGAAAACACTTATAAACACAACCAACCCCTACAAAAAGATGGCAGAAAACCCCATGACAATAATCTCTCTTTATTTCAATGTCTAAATGTACCAATCAAGAGACACTGAAAGGCAAAATGGATTCAGAAACTGAAACCAGCATTCTTTTGTCTACAAGAAACTCGTATGAACAATCAGAGCAAACGCAGACTCAAAGTTAAAGGATAGAAAACAATCCTGCAAGCAAACAGCTTCCTTAAAAAAAGCTGGAGTGGCCATACTAGTACCCGACAACATAAATTGCAGTTTGAAAAAGATTAGAAGGGACAACGAAGGCCTTTTTCTATTAATCAAGGGATATGTACAACAGGAAGAAATCACACGCTTAATTGTATATGCACCTAATGAGGGACTAGCTAAATACTTAAAACAACTGCTAACAGATTATAGGGAGGACATTGCTAGCAACACAATAGTAGTTGGAGATGTAACCATCACCTTATCACTTCTGGATAGATCAACAAGAACAAAACTCAACAAGGAAACATTTACTTTGAAGGAAGAACTAGAAGAGAGAGGGCTAATAGACCTATACAGGGCTTTACACCCGAAAAAGAAAGAATACACATTCTTCTCCAGTGCACACAGAACATTTTCCAAAATAGACCATGTGCAAGGCCACATAATACATCAATAAAATCAAAAGATAGAAGTAGTATCAACAATCTTTTCAGACCACGATTCAATGAAGATAGAAGCAAATCATACAAAGACATCGAGAAACAAATCAAACACCTGGAAGTTAAGCAACCCAATGTTGAACAATGTCAGGAAGGAAGTCAAAGACAAAATCAAAAGGCACCTGAAAAAAAATGAGAATGAAGACACGAACTACCAGAACCTATGGAACACAGCTAAAGCTGTGCTAAGAGGAAAATTTATAGTGTTGCAAGCATTCCTAAGGAAAGAAGAAAGGGCCTACATAGATAACCTAACCACACAGCTCAGATCTTAGAAAAAGACCAACAAAAGGAACCCAAAATGGGTTGAAGGAAAGAAATAATGAAACTTAGAGCAGAAATCAACAACATAGAAACCAAAAAAAACAATCTGAAAGGTCAATGAAACCAAAAGCTGTTTTTTTTTTGGGAAAATAAATAAGATTGATAAACCACTAGCAATACTCACAAAGAAAGAGAGAGAGAGAGAACTCTAATAAATTGAATTAGAAATGAAAAAGGGGACATCACAACAGAAACCAATGAAATTCAAAAGATCATCAGAAACTACTTTGAGAGTCTGTATGCCACGAAACAAGAGAACCTAGAAGAAATGGATAAATTCCTGGATTCCTATAATCTCCCAAGATTGAACCAGGAAGACTTGGGGTACCTGAATAGACTGATTCGTATCAAGGAAATTGTGTAATCAAGGAAAGTGGTAATCAAGAGCCTTCCCAAAAACAAAAACAAAAGCCCAGGCCCAAGTGGATTCACTAGTGAATTCTTCCAAACATTTGGCAAAACCAAATTAACAAAATTTACAGTCAGATTTTAAAAAAAGTAAAGAAAAAGGACCTGGGCATGTAGCTCATTATTGAAGTACACACTACCCATGTATAAGAGTCTGGGTTCCAATTTACATAACCACCACTGTCAAAAATAAAAATAATGATGATAACAAGGAATCTTTTGGCATGTCATAGACCTTTGTGGAAATAATTGTTGTTTATAAAAGAACAAAATAGTATTTCTTGGACAAGATTGAGTTAAGCCTTATGTGATGGGCCTCAGCTTTAAATTGATTTTTATAGTATATATACTATATATTTTTATACCTTGAAAATGAGAGTTTAAATTGTTTTAGAATATACACATAGATCTTCAAAAGCTCCAAAATAAAACCCTTCTTTCCTCATAATTTTTGAAATGGAGTGTATTTTCTGTTATAAATTTCTTATCAGTAATTAACATTAAATTTTACCACTTAACAGAAAGTATTTCAAATTTTAAACACTTGAAAACAAGAAGGAAAAAGAAATAAAACCAGAAAAGCTAGAAAAACAAAGGTACAAAATTTCCTTCCTTTCTTCCTTCCCTTCCTTTCTTCCTTCCTTCCTTCCTTCCTTCCTTCCTTCCTTCCTTCCTTCCTCCCTTCCTCCCTTCCTTTTTTCTTTCTTTGTTTCATTTTCTTTCTTAAAATGTAAGCCACATCCAGCTGTGTTCAGGGATCAGGGATCACTCCTCTACTCAGGAAACAGGGAATCATAGGAAGTGCCAGGATTTCAACCCAGGTTGGCAACTGTGCTATCCTCTAGCCCCAAAATAATTTTTTTCATAGAATTCATTTTTTACAATTGTGTTCTGTAATCATATACTTTCCCAACCTGTTTTGGTATCTTATATGTCAGTATATAAAGTTATGATCAGATTTTAGCCTTCAAGTAAATAGTCTCCAAATGAGGTTTTGGCAGAATAAGCTCTTATCCTATCTGAACTCCTCTATAACTTTTGGTCTACAGAAAGTGTCAAATAAGCAGTAGAGGAAGATTGTACAATAGATTTAGAACTGGAAAAAAGTAAATGGCTTGAGTCATTTACTCAGTCAACCTCCACTTTTATTCAAGAACAGTCGATGAAGGTTGGATCTGAAAATTTCTGGGAAACCTTAAATCGTGTCCATTAGGGAGGTCTCTGGTATCAGATTTAGTTTATGTACAAAACCCCAGTATCCATCTTTTCTACTTTATTTTGTTTCAGTGCACAAGTCTTTTGATTTGTTGTTGTTATTTCTTTCTAGTACCAGAACCTACCTTTTTGCAAACCTTCTCTTTGAGAAATCTTCTAGAAAGTTATGCAGTATCTTAAAAAATGTCTAAACACTAGAATAATTTTAGTATTTATACCAAGAAAATCCTAAGTGATGCACATGATGGTGTTTTATCATAACTGCATAATATAGTTCAAGATATTAGAATGCATTTAAGTATCGGCATTGTTTATGTCTATATATAGTATGTACGTGATGATTAAGTATGTGGGGTAAATTTTTTTGGATAATATGCTAAGTACCTTAAAAGTTATAAAATTAAAAAATGTATTTTTTTCTCTCGATAGGGCATTTGCCTTGCACGCAGCCAACAAGGCCGACCCGAGTTCGATTCCTCCGCCCCTCTCGGAGAGCCCGGCAAGCTACCGAGAGTATCTTGCCCGCACGGCAGAGCCTGGCAAGCCACCCGTGATGTATTCGATATGCCAAACACAGTAATAACAAAATCTCCAATGGAGCCGTTACTGGGCCCGCTCAAGCAAATCGATGAACAATGGGAGGGCCTTTACCTTATCTTACCTATTTTTTTCTCTCAGTGAGACCCAGTGATTTAAGTTTTACCTATATATAAAGTAATATATAAATATATTTATATATAAGTATAAATATATATATATATATGCTAAACCCATTTTAGCCATGACATAAGTTGGCAAATTCTGAAAGAAAAGATCAAAAGATCTATGTACAATTTCAACTGTATGAGAAGATAAGGATGTTTTTGACTCTTCATTTCTTCTCACATCCAAGCTGTTATTTATCTTTTAGTTTTGAGCTGGAGAGTCAAACACTATAATGTTTCACATTGGCAAATTAATTTTTAAGCTTCTATAAATGTAACTGTGTTAATATACTTACATATATTTCTTATATGAGCAAAGAAGAGAAATGGATGCTGATACTTTTTCCAGTAAAGTATATATGTTTATGTAGCAGTGTAGCACTGTCCTCCTGTTGTTCATCTAATTGCTCAAGCAGGCACGAATAACGTCTCCATTGTGAGACTTGTTGTTACTGTTTTTGGCATATTGAATACACCACGGGGAGCTTGGCAGGCTCTGCTGTGAGAGCGGGATACTTTCGATAGCTTGCCAGGTTCTCCAAGAGGGATGGAGGACTCGAACCTGGGTTGGCCACATGCAAGGCAAACGCCCTACCCGCTGTGCTATCACTCCAGCCCACAAATATATATATAAAGTATAAAAATATATAAATATAAATACATATCTCTCATTTCAAGGAAGTTTCATGAAATTCATCTACTATATAGCTGCAATCTGTAACAGAAAAAAATTGTCACTTTATATTACTTATAAGTTATCATATGCTCTTCCTCTATTAGCAACATATTGTGGGAAAAATACTTTATCCCATCAGGTTCAAACTAAATATAAATCGATCTTTCAGCTATCCTTTAGGCAATCTACAGTTTAGAGCCAGTGCTCAGTGTCTCCGATTTATCTGAGCTCAAAAGATCACACTGGTCTCTCTTCAAATTGGCATCTGAGTCCTTGGGTCAAGAATGTCATTTAGGAAATGATTAGAATGAGGAGAAAATGGGTCTATGGTCACATGACTTCTTTCCAGCGCAATGTAGCTTACCCCACTGGAGTAGGAAGTTAAACAGTTTCCTATAGCTCTTCACAGTAAATTTGACCTCCCCTGGGGTATAATGTATATTTGGATTATTTAAGTTTCTATTTTCCATTCAGTCCCAGCCGTAGTCCCTTTACAGGAAATTTCAATTCCGCAGCCATTAGAGCCTACTTCCAGAGAGATGAAATTAGAGGAACCTCATATTGCATAGGTATTCATACATATTAAACTCAATTGAAATGCACACTTCTTGCCAAAAATCCTTTCCTGTCCTTCAGTGCTTGAATCATGTGTCTTCTGTCAAGTGCTTTGGCTCAATAATTTTCAAAAGTGAAATGATTTTCATATTCTTTGGTCATAAATTAAATCCAAAGCACCTCATTTGAGATCTGCGTATTGAGTTCGTGATTGAGTTGGTCTGAATCTACTTTGTAGATTTTTGTTCTCAACTTTGAATTTTTGTAAACAAGTGAAATATTTAAGACATTTGTGTGGAAGCATTATAAGTTATGCCTGGTTATAACCCTGTTTATGGCTTAATCATTTTCTCTTTTTAATGATTTTATTCAATTCTTCTTAGAGTAAGTACATTACATTTCCACAAGAGGGAAGTAAAGGGCCAATTTTAAATATCTACCAGTGAGCTGTTCTTTTGCTAGGAGATAATCACTTCCCTCATTACACACAAAATGCTTGGAAAAACAACAGTAGCTCCTTTCATTTTTATTTAAATGTCTGCTCTAATGGGAAAACAAAGGACAAAACAAGGAACATCTCTAGGTCAAAGTAGCAAATCTTTAAAAGTGGCTAATTTCTTGCTTCAAAAATTCTAAATACAGCCCTAGGGTCAGAAAAATATTCAAAGAAAGACCTTAGTGATCATAGAACTCAATCTCTTTAGGTAATGGAAAATGAGACTTATAGAAAGACCTGCACTGATCAAGGTCATATGATGTTCTAGTAGTAGATGCAAGAATAGAAATAACTTCTACAGTCCTTTTCCTAATGCTTTCTGTAGTACAATATACTATAGCAACATATTGGATGCAGCAATAGTGTATAGAAATTTTGGTATTTAGATGTAAGCATATGTTTTCTTTTTTGTGAGGATTATGGTTTCAGATTTTGACTGAAGAATATTCTGATGAATTTATGTGTCCTTGTTCATTCTCAGTGCCTCTTCACCCCATTTCCTGATTATATTACTCTACCTCTGAATGGTTATTCTTTTTTTGGAGGGAGGGGGTCATACCCAGTGTTACTTCTGACTCATGCACTCAGGAATTACTCCTGGCGGTGCTCAAGGGACCATATGGGATGCTGGGAATCAAACCCGGATATTGGCTGCATGCAAGACAAACACCCTACCCACTATGCTATCACTCCAGCCCCTTATTCTTATGTCAAATATGGCTAACGGATTGTACAAGACCTAGGTTTTTATTATTATTGATTTATCACCAAACGCTACCATATTGGGGGCTCTTTCAGGGTCAGGGGAATGAGACAAAAAAGATTTACTGTTTTTGACATACTGAATACACCACGGATAGCTTGCCAGGCGGCGGGATACTCTTGGTAGCTTGCTGGGCTCTTAGAAAGGGATAGAGGCTTTTAGGGCGGCCTCTAATCGCCCTTGTAGATGTTCCCATGGTTCAAACCATAAAAAAATGGGTATTAAGTGTCTTATGAAGTGGCCACACGGTCCGGAAAGCAGCGTGGAGCGTGGCAGCAGTTGGGTAGTGGAGGTAGTAGAGGTCGGTTGAAGAGGTATTTATCTGGTTCCAGCAGGGTGAGTCTTCTGGGTGTGATCTCTGGGTCACTGGAGATTGGTGGTAGCAGGCAGAGGATCTTTGTTTCCAGGTCCCATTGTGTCTGGAGTCCAAGGTCACAAAGCTTCGCTTTACCTGGTTCTGTGGGGCTTCACTTCATCGTCACAAACATCTCCTAACACAGCAGTTGTGTGTACCTAGGTCCAGAACTCAACATAACCAATGACCTGGCACCTGAGTTGCGCAGGAGGAAGAGAGCGGCTTGGAATGCCCTCAAGAGAGTCAAAGAAATAGCTTAGAGGATGAAGAACCTCTGGCTCTGAGCACATCTCTTCGACTCCACTGTTCTTCCTGCACTAACATACACCTCAGAGACCTGGGCCCTAAAAAAACAGGATGAGAATGCTATTCGGGTCTCCCAAAGAGGAATCAAAAGAGCTATGCTTGGAGTATCATGCTTCACTCAAGTGAAAGAAGGAATCAAGAGTTCCGACCTCCGTTGAGGATGGAGAATCAGATGGGATGGACACATAATGAGATTTGGAGATGACTGCTGGACTAGAGCCGTTACCAACTGGATTCCAAGAAATGTCAAAAGATCATGTGGCCACCCACCTATGAGATTGTCAGACTTCTTCATCAAGACCCTAAATGAACGGTTTGAGGCTCTTCATGTTCCTGGAGAGAGCAGAAGCCATTAGGATTGGGCTACACTATTATGCGACAGGGACAAATGGAGATGTTACTGATGCCCGCTTGAGCAAATCGATGAGTAATAGGATGTCAAATGATCAGGTGATATCACCAAAATGCCCTGGGTTAGAAAATAGATCATAAAATTTCCCATGAAGTCACCATAATTGTCATTAACATGTATGGCGTAAATGGTTATATTTAATTTGTCATGATTAAGTACATGTATCATTTCTCTAAAGCTTGGAGAACTTACTAAATTTCATATTTGGTTGAAAGATATCTGTAAATTCTCCCAAATATAATGTAATCATTTTTGAGGAAGGAGAGATTATTTTTTTGGCTTTAAAAAAAATCCTCCAAACCATTTAAAAATCTTTTAAAAATAAAATAGCGAATCTATACTTGTTTAAAACCATAAAAGAATAGCTCTCTTAATAGTTTCTGTAGTCCGAACTTTCATTTAGACATTTCCCTTGTTCTTCTAAATATGAACTTGAATTTTGTCAATTTCTACCTAGAGAAAACTTACAATATCTCCCTCTTATTACACATCCATTTGTTCCTTTTCCTCCCCTTCCTCATTTTTGTTTTTGTTTTATCCCAAATATGGTGGTGTCTAGAAGCTTAATGGTCCTGACTTAATGTTTGGGAATTACCACTGGTGATCCTAAGGGGGCCATGTGGTGTCAGGGAGCCAACTCAGCAAAGCATGTGCTCTAGCCTTCTAAATCATCTTCCTCACTAAGAAAACTTTAAAGGTAATAGGTAAGGTGAGTGACTTAGAATATACATACAGGAGAATGTAGCAAGAACTGCAGTCATTTCTCTAATAAAAAAAACTATTAATTTTTCCTTTTTATGTACATAAAATGCACCCAGGCCTTGTATAATTTTCCATCAATGAGGGAATGCTGATATGATGGTGGTCCAAATCTATATCATAGAAATAGTAGGTCTTGTGTGTACGTATGTGAAAATATACTCTACTGCATTTGTACAGTAACAAAATTACCTAGCCAGTCTTTTCTCAGGACACAAGCCCCATTTTAATCAGTACATGATTCTGCAAAGAAATAAATGAAAGAATTATTGGTTACAAACAGATATATGTATCATCCACAACCTAAGTGTGTATTTGACCTTGTATAACTAGCTTTATTCCCCATTTGCTAGACGAGGAAATGAGGATACTTAAAGAAGATAAAGCCTTTGCTGTGTCTATAACTTCATAATTGAACAGTGAATGAAAAATTTTTATAACTCATAAAATAGGATATTTGTTTTTATTTCTATTTGTTAACTCTCTCAATAACCTGGGAAAGCAAACTGTAGTTCTAGAATGTATTACATCATGCCTTAGATCCCACAAAATCTTTATGTAAGTTGGTGTGTATGTGTACAAAATTTTCTAAGATATCTAATGTGATTTCTAAAGTAATAAATGACCACTTATCATTTTTTCAGTCACCTCCATTTCCTCCAATTTCCTCTGTAAGAATTCCTTAAGAACCTCTCAACCATTTCTGATGAAACTCTACCACCCTAAAATGTAATTTTTGCATAACAAATGTATTTCTTAACCATCATCCTTTGTTCACATATTTCAGAACTTCATCTAGTTCTTCATTATGGTTTCTATTTAGAATAGCTTCTCAGTAATCTTCCTTGGTACTCAGTGAAAAATAACTGTTAACACTTCTTACTCTTAACTCTAAAGAATTACAACCTGTATCAATGTCAATGTCCATGACTACCTTTGATATATCTTTATCTACATTCATATCTGTAACTATATATATATATATATCCATACCTATATTTATACCCATGCCATGTCTTCTTTTTATATCATGGCTCACTGTCCATTCATTTGCACTCTGCATACAAACAAATACTCTGGATAGACAGGTACTTTATTATATTTATCTCTGTGCTCCCTAGAACAGCGTCTGGAATATAATAGTTTCTCAATATGTATTTATCAAATATATGAAAGTTTCTCCTATCTGTGAGATCTGTATTAGAATTTGTACTTTGGTAGGTATTGGCATTGTGGATAACTTATTTAACGTCAGTTATTTCTATATCAAGAGATTATCATTTCTCTCAAAGATTTGTGGTGCAGATGAAATTAGCTACTCTAATGAAAAGGATCTATCAACTCTGACCCAGAAAAGACACCAAATTAGGAAGTATTTTCCTTCTCTCTCTATCTTGTCTAGCACCTTCCTGTTTCCACAAACCTGCAGACTGAAAGGGAAGTACACCTATTGATGCTTACTACTGAGTTAATTCTAGAGTTCATGAACATAGACTTACACATTTATAGATGATACTAAGCATAAACATCTTTTCTTCCCACAGGATGGAATGCTCCAATATAGAGTACTTGTATGCAGAGTTTAAGCAAGGAGGGGGAAAATATATTTTTCTATAATTAAGAACAATGTCAGTTTATTATTTAATTTTACCAAAGTTGAGGTAAGAACTAGACTCTTGTCATCTCAATAGCATGAACTTAAGCAATGACTCAGTTAACACAAAAACTGTTTTGTAAATAAACACCTGGAAGAAGCTCTCTTTCATTTATAGTTAAAAAAAACAAACGTTTTCCCAACAGAAGATGTACCTGCCTTAGAAGAGATCCACAATAGTCAGCAAAAAGATTAGCACTATCAGGCTGCTACTTAAAAAAAAACATTATTAGATATTAGGACACCATAATTTATGTAATTATTTTTAGCTGGGTTTCAGGTCTTCAATGTTTCAATACTCATCCCACCACTAGTGTCAACTTTCCTCCACCAATGTCCCCCAGTGCCTTCCCATCTTCCAATCTTCCTCTTTACCACTCACATTTTTACACTTGATTTTGGTAGTTTGTATTTTGTACTTACAATATTGTGGGCTCTGTGGTTTAGATATATTTAAATGCATAGGTATATACACATATACTTCCTCCTTGTACTACCAATGTACTCAAGGTCCCTGAGCTTTTCCCTTGATACGTCCCACCCCTCTTTTCTTATTAACCAATTCCCCTCAGTTTCTTTCCTTCCCTGTCCTTCTCACTTCCATGCTCAAAGGTCAGGGGTAGCCTGGGCATCCCCTTCTTTAACATTATGCATTCCTATTTTCTGTTATTCTTTTCTATACCACTAATAAGTGAAGTCGTTCCTATTTTTCCTTCTTATTCTGACTCACCTCACTTAACACGATACCTTTCAGTTCCATCCCACTTGCAGCAAAATGCATGGTTTCATCACACCTTTTAGCTGCATAGTATTCTGATTTATATATTTAATAACATACTTTTATTGTCTATTCTTTTGTTGTTGGGTGTCTGGTTGATTCCATATCCTTGCTATTTTGCTGAGCTGCTAAGAGTTTTTGTGCATTATGTATATATTGTTTACAATAGGTATATAAGTCTATACCTATACCGGGGCTAGAGCAATAACACAGTGGTAGGGTGTTTGCCTTACGCGCAGCTGGCCCGGCTGAGCCAGGTTCAATTCCTCCCCCTCTCTCAGAGAACCCGGCAAGCTACCGAGAGTATCTCGCTTGCACAGCAAAGCCTGGCAAACTACCCGTGATGTATTCAATATGCCAAACATAGTAACAACAAGTCTCAAAATGGAACCGTTACTGAGCCTGCTCAAGCAAATCCATGAACACAAATCCATGAACAATGGGAAGACAGTGACAGTAATATAAGTCAGCCACTAAATATATACGCATATACATTAAACTTACTAGCACAAGGTTGTTGGGGCAATAAAGAGTTAGGTCTGGAGTTATCTTAGGTTTCTTTGACTGCAAAGCCAGTGCAGGCTCCTAACCTTTGCATTATCTATGTCAAGTGAGGACAGGGCCAATCAAAATGAATTTATAAATGAATGAACAAACAAATTGAATGGACTTATTATAAAACCCAAAACATAACCTGGTTTTGTGTAATGTTAAATTAATAAAGTTCTTTAATTGTTACAAATGGACTCTGCCTGAGTAATTTTATTATATCTTGTGTATGGTTATATAATATTTTATTGTAGCTATAGCAGGAACTATTAACTTGCTTCAATAAAAGCTTCCATTAAATAAGAAGTATACTGTAAATTCTAACTGCCGATTGTAGCTCATTCTTTATGCAACTGTTTTCCTGGCCTATCTCAGACAAAAATGTGTTGTTTCACAAAGAATACAGCAGTTATTGGTGATATTAAGGCCACAGGCAAAATTGAAGTATGTGGAGAAGGATGGGAGGACTTGGTTGGGCAAAAGGTTAGTATTGTAAATTAATAGTGTCTATTTTCAATTGCTCTTTAATTTGAAGACTTATTGAGAGTCCCGAAGAGAGTGAGTATCCAACATGTGCTTATTAGCAGAGACAATTGTATGAGCAAGGGCCATGAAGTGGGGGAAGAGTCATTTTATATTTTGTTTTGTTTTGGAGTCACACCTACTGATGCTCTGGGATCACTCATGGTTTGCTCAGGGAACCATATGGGTTACATGCAAGGCAAGTGCCCTACCCTCTGTACTATCTTTTCTGTCCCCTTGGAGGATTCTTGATGAGCAGAAAGGGGACCTTGGGACTCCCTGATGAGAGGCAAGAACTTGTAAACTCAGCAACTCTGAGGTTTTGTACTAACAGACAAACCTGTGGAGGTCATTACCAAAACAGATGAAGAAGAAAGACCTGAAGTGGCAGGAAGTTACATTCAGGTAAAATTATTAGCAACCTCAAACACACTTCCTTTCAAGAGTTGATTCTGATTCTAAACTTAAGTAGCAATTGTGGGAGACAGTGAAGCCCAACCACATGTATTTGAAGAAATCTCTTCTGTGAACAGCAGGAAATGGTTGGCCTGGGTATTCTCCACAAAGTGAATCCTTATCCTGTCTCTTAAAGGCCTGTGCCAAGCCTGCTTTTGGCTAAAAGTCATCTTTCTCCATAGACTAAATCTTCCTGGCAGACATCACACATTTTATCATGTTTCCGGGAAGATCTCAGGTTCTCTGGGCCCATAGATATGAATTATCTAGAGTGCAGTTAAGTGTTATGAAGTCATACAAGATTTTTTAATTAATAGGATTCATAAGTGCCCACAAAGTCAGCACTATTTTTTTCCACTTGACATTTATGTAGTACTCTTTAACTTTTAAAATATTATCTGATTTTATTGTCACAACAAGTCTGCAAAGTTGTTGAGCAGGAGATGTATTTTCTATTCTCTCTCTCCTCTCTCACTCTCTCTCTCTACATCTTTCCCATGAAGAAATTGGTAAGTTAAATGGTATTTGGTATAATGAAAAGTGCTGAGACTCTCAAGACCTGAGTTCTAAAAGTAATAATGTATATTTTTTATCTATTAAAATAAAACTTGTTTATATAATGTATAATATTTGCTGCTGATGTACACGAGATATCAGCAATTATCAGGTGAATGAAAATAAGCACAGATCTTGCCAAAAAGCATTTGAGAAAATGCATAGAGAATTTTAATGTTTTTACCTTTGACATCTGAATGTTTCTTGTAAGAAATTTTCTTAATACAATAAAAATGTCAATCAAAGGTCACTGTATCAAAAATATTTATGCCAGAATAATAATTGACAGGAATAAAAACTAAGAAATATTTAAGTAAATATGACATTAAAATTAGAGAAAATATCATTCCACTGTTATTGAAATTTCTTTTATAGAATTTTTTTTAATAAAAATTGCTTTTTATTAAAAAAACTGTAACATGGACAATTTCTTAGAAAAGTAAAACTATAAAGTTTTCAAATAAGGTATAAATACAAACATAAGATTCTGGATAATTTTAGTATTTCTGATTTTTTCTTGGGCTGGAGCAATAGCAGAGCAGGTAAGGCGTTTGCCTTGCACGCAGCCAAAATGGCCCACCCGAGTTTGATTCCTCTGCCCCTTTCGGAGAGCCCAGCAAGCTACCAAGAGTATCTAGCCCCTACGGCAAAGCCTGGCAAGCTCCCCGTAGCGTGTTCGATATGTCAAACACAATAACAACAAAGTCTCACAGTGGAGTTGTTACTGGGCCCACTAGAGAAAATCAATGAACAATGGGAGGACAGTGACAGTGACAGTGATTTTTTTCTTATTAACTTTGCAACAAACTTGATAAATACTTATTACAATTAAAAATGTTTAGTGTTCACAAAAAGAAGTTTTATGCACGGAGCATGTAGTTTAGTCATAAGTCACTTACTTGCCTTGCATGTGAAACCCTTGACTCAATATCTAACATGGACAAAAATGCAAGATAAGATTTAATTTTTAGTTTTCAGCTAATCTTAGTCAGACACATTAATCCTTTCAATTCGCAATAATCTCATGAGTAAATTAGGAAGGAGTTCATCTTGCAGTCTCCCAAGATTTACTGGGTCCTGTTGGTGTTTATTAATAGTCTTCTTCAGTTCCAGTCCATTCCCTCTCAGTTTTCAGAAGACTGTGCCCACAATTTAATTGACTATTGGTCTTGGTTTCACTGAATATTCATTCTTTTAAAATGTTTGAGTGTGTGTGAAACCAGATACACATGTGTGAGTAGATACACACTAAAAATTTCAAGAATATGAAAAAAACAAACCTTGCTCCACCCCCTGACCCACAGCCTTTGCCAGGGTTGCTACACAGTATTATTTCTTTAATCTCACAGAAAAATTTCATGCCCAGAATATATGGATATAGATAATTAGGATTTTTGTTATAACATGGCAGCTTTTTATGCATGTATTTCTAGATGTTCTTTTTCACTTAAAACTACAATTTAATTACAAATTTTATTTATTTATTTATTTATTTGCTTTTTGTGTCACACTTGGCAATGCACAGGGGTTACTCCTGGCTCTGCACTCAGGAGTTACTCCTGGCGGTGCTCAGGGGACCATATGGGATACTGGCAATCGAACTCAGTTTGGTCGCGTGCAAGGCAAATGCCCTACCCGCTGTGCTATCTCTCCAGCCCCACAAACTTTATTTTTAGGTTTAGTTTGGGGCCACATCTAGTGGTGTTTGGGGACTATTTCTGGCACCATGTAAATGCCTCCTATGTGCAAAGTAGATGCTCAACGCATTGAGCTAGCTCCCCAACTCCAACTACCAATCATTTTATACTCACCATAGTTCTGCATTTTCTAATACTAATCACACAGTATCCTGCTTTTCAGATAGATTTTTTTTTCACTTGGTAATATGCACTTTTGTTTCTCTTGTATTTTATGCCTTGGTGTCTCATTTCTCTGCAGTGATGTACAGTATGCCATTATTTGGTTGTTCTACAGTTTATTATTTCTCTGACCACTGAAGGACATCTTGGGTGTTTCCAAATGTGGCTATTATGAACACAGTTGGCAAAAAACATTATTGTGCTCTTACATTTCTTAGTTTGCTTAGAAATACTTGTACTCAGAGATACTTTTTCTTTTGTCCTGGGGGTTGGTGCAACAGTGTTCAGGAGCTTCAGGCACCCTTTAGATGACTGTGTTTGGAGGTCAATGTGAGGAACTGAAGCTGCAAGGCGACTTTAGCCCTGTGGTGTCTGGGATCACCTGGATCATCTCCTCAGTGCTTGGAGATCTCCAGGGTCGAACCCAGAATTGCTAACAGGGCTCCAGGGCTGCATAGGTATAGTTAGAGGACCACGTGGTACCTGGTATCAAACGGTCCAAGCCACACGTACCTCCCTGTACTATTTCTCCAGCCCTTTTATGCAGATTTTTAAAAATTAATTTTTATATTATAGTTTATTTAATATGGTTATAATAATCTTAATGCTCTACATGGTATTGTTATACAAGGTTATTGTACCTTACTGCCACTAAAAAGCCCAAGACTCTCCACCATTTTTTCTACATCATCACTAGTTCACCCCTTATTTCTTTTCACATCCCCCTTCTCTTCTGTAATCTGAGTATTATAATCCAGGGCCAAGATCAACTCATCATTTTTAATAAAGAATTATGCTCTGATTTTCTTCCAGTTTGTGATGTTCATTTTTCACTTATATTACTAGCAACGTTGTTACATATTTGCTCTAATAAATACTTAGCAGTGACACTAAAACGTAGGAAATGCTGACATCATAATGTTAACTGCCATTTATTCAGTAGTTATGTAACGCTGAGTAAATACTCGAGGCATCTTAAATCCAACAACCCTATAAGGATATGTTATTGTCTCCAGTTTACACATACGATTCTGGGTAACCATTAAAGTGGCAGAGCTGGAAAGTGAATACATACTGAGACAGCTTCAAAACAACAAGGTTTTTCACCATTCATCGTTGTTGGCACCAACGGTGGGAGGTGAATGATATATTTGTATGTGGAGCAACTTCTTTCCCGTTGACTAACTGGAATTTATAGTCCTGGAGGTTAGTCTTTACATAAAATATTTTATCAAATTGGATTTAAACCTCTTCACCGTCGACTGAACCCAACAAGGGAAGATTCAGAAACACTACATGTTGGCTTCTGTCCCAGTGAAGTAGGTATGGGCACTTTCCAGTGATAATTTCCTCCTAATTGGTTGTAACTAATGCACTGCCTTTCTGGAATTTGTCACTTACTGAAATGTACCTTAGCAAATGGACCATGTTCTCCATCTAAATGTAAATTTACTTATAATAAAAAAAAAGTACACTGTACGAGGCAAGAAGGAAGGAGAAAAAGGTGTTTGCAGGATATGCCTGAGTGGGTATTAGGTGACCTCATGTCACTGTACCCCTTTGCTTCATCTCCTTAGGATGAGGGAAAATGAAAGAGAATGGCTGAATCAGAACAAAGTAGACTCTGCCAAGCAAGAGTTGGTGCATAACTTTCCTTTGATCTTTCTTCTCCATAGGTCTACTTTCTCACAAGTAAAATGAAGAGACTTGGTTAGAGCTGTGCTTTCAAACTAAGCTCTGTGGAGGTTAAAAGTCTTATTGTAAGTAAGGAACTGGAACCAGAAGGGATCTTAAGCCTTACCCCCACCTCACGCCAGCCCCATGGTCTCTGTTTTGTCCCTTTTTATGTTTTAGGCTTCAATCTCCAGCAGTGACAGTCAGAATCCTTCCTTCTTAACCTGCCATCCCCAAGAGAGTCCTTTGGATGTGTTCTCACGAAAGGTGAGCAAGGAGAGCACAGTATGTACTCCAGCAGTGTGGATGTCCAACACCGCATCACCAGCCAGGAACAAATGCCAAATTAAAGAGAAGCCAGTGGGAACAGCTGCTGGGTTAGTCTTGGCAGTTGAGAGGAGCAAGTAAATAGACCTTTGTGGGGCAGCCAGCCCATCGCGGTATAAGGAGCCAATGGAGCACAGGACAATGCAGATTTCTGTGTCCTGTGCTGAGCTGCCAGGGAGAAGTGAGGTACTCTCCAGCCCCAGCTGACAGTTTCTGGCCAAGAGGTATCAGGTTTCAAAGGATGGGCCAGGTGCCTGGAGGGGAAGGTGCAAAGTCAGAGAAGCAATTCAATTGGTTCAGTGCATGCTTTGCATGAGAAAAGTCCAGATCTAACCCCCATCAAAGGCGCTGGCGAGTGGACTGCTGAGAACCCTCAGGTGTGGTCCCAGACCAACCAGCCAACAAAACAAACAAACAAGCAAAACCCTCAAAAGTAATTCTGATGAAAGGAAACACTTAAGTGGAGAGAAATTCTTTGATTTCCCCCCCCCCCTTTTTTGGTTAAAACCAAAGCTGTATAGGGGACTGGGAACGTAGGTAAGTATTAAGTGTTTGGCCTGTGTGAGGACCTTGTGTTCCTGGTAGGATCTTCTGCCCTCCAAAACAAAAATTATAAAAGAATGATAAACTATTGGTGATTCTCTCTCCCTCTCATCTATGGTCTTCTGAGCTGTGGTTTTCAGTACTCCAAGGGTTTTCTAACTGGAATAAATTATATAAGGAGTGTTGATACTAGTTTGAATTCTCAGCCTTGGACCAAAGTGAAACCCACAAGCTTTCAAGAGCTGGACTTTGCAGGGGAAGCACAGTTGTTCAGAAATAAATTATTTAACCCATCTGAATGTCGTTTTCCACATCTGTAAAAAGGGGATTTAGATTACTTTGAGATTTCTACACTACACTTGATCTTAGCCAAAAGGCCGAGAAGCGAGAGCCCGGCAAGCTACCGAGAGTTATCTCGCCTGCACGGCAGAGCCTGGCAAGCTCTCCGTGACATATTCGATATGCCAAACGCAGTAACAACAAAGTCTCCAATGGAGACGTTACTGGGTCTGCTTGAGCAAATCGAAGATCAACGGGAGGGCCTTTACTTTACTTACTTTACTGAGATTTCTAAAGCTAAAACTATGATCTACATCCTAAATTTCTTGTGAGAATTATTAAAAATATAGATGCCCAATCTAACATACCTAAAATGTGCTCAGTCAAAGACAGCTATGATTTTTGCAGAGGTTAATGTAAACTCCCAGGGCTACTCAAGCCCGGAATGCCATTATATTGTACTCTAGTGCTGCTGGGCAGTCAGACCAACCAAGCACACTTTGTGTTGTGTCAATATGCCATTTTCCTGGGCTTGTGAAAAGGTCAAAGAATGCAAATTCTGAGAAAAAGTTAAAATAATTATTTAAGTCTCATAGGGCAGTCTTCTACCTTCAAATATGTCTCTCTCCTGACTGCCTTCCCATCAATCTTTTAGCCTTTCTGTAGGAAACCTTTCCAAATCCTTCAGAATCAGAAATAGGAGCTGATGCCAGGATGTGCACTGGGGCACTGTATTTCACATCTTTCTTGTCTTTTTCGGGTCTATTATTTCCTCTCTGATTTGATATTTCTTTGTATGAAAAGTCAGCTGATTTGCCTGAATGTTCTTCTTTGCTCTTGTTGGATCTGGGGTTGGATTACCTGCAGTGGTGCTCAGTAGTTAATCCTGGAGTGGTCAGAATCAAGAAACCAGTTCTAACCTAGAAACACCAGTGGTGTATGTGGTTTGTCAACACTTTGATTTTGGATTCTGGCCTTCAAAAAAATGGGAAAATATTTGTTTAATTGTTGCTGTAAATTAACAATATTATAGGATTAATTGTTGTATTTTTAAAAAAACAATTATTTTTTTTCCTCCCTCTCTCCCACTTTTCAATTCACTACCGCTTTATCATGGTCCATGTTAGATTCTTTCTTTTTATGGTCCTAACATGTCTAATTACATAGGAGTATTAGAAAAATGCATGAGAAGCTCTCAAGATATCTGTGTGTGTCATGTGTCTTTATTAACCCACATATACCCAAACACATACACATAAATGCACAGACAAATATAAATATATTTATTTACCTATATACTTGTATATATCACTTAATCACTTAACTTCCCGTTAGTCGTCTATTTGCTGGAGCAGACGCCAGTAACGTCTCCATTTGTCCCTGTCGCGTGCTAGTGTAGCCCAATGGAATCTGTTTCCTCTGGGAACAAGAAGAGACTCAAACCGATCGTTCATGATCTTGACGAAGAAGTCTGACCATCTGATAGGTGGGTGGCCACGCGGTTTTTTGACATCCCGTGGAATCCAGTTAGTAACAGCTCTAGTCCAGCGGTCGTCTTTAAATCTCATTACGTGACCAGCCCATCTGATTTTTGACACCTTGGCAAATGAAACAGCGTCCCTGATTCTTGATCATCGACAGATGTCGGAACTCCGGATTTTTTCTCTCATTTGAGTGAAACGTGATATTCCAAGCATAGCTCTTTCTATTCTTCTTTGGGAGACCTGAATAGCATTCTCATCCTGTTTGCATAGGGCTCAGGTCTCTGAGGCATATGTTAATGTAGGAAGAACAGTGGAATCAAAGAGATGTGCCCGGACCCGGAGGTTCTTCGTCCTCTTAGCTATTTCTTCGACGTTCTTGAAGGCATTCCAAGCTGCTCTCGTCCTCCTGTGCAGCTCGGGTGCCAGGTCATTTGTCATGTTGACTTCTTGACCTAGGTACACATAGCTGTTGCATTCGGAGATGATCGTTCCGTTGAGAGCGAATGGGGCATCAGGAACGAGGCTGTTTCTCATGAACATTGTCTTCGTAAGATTCAGCTGTAGTCCTACCTTTCCACACTCACGGTCAAAGTTGGTCAGCATTTGTGCCGCTTGGCTGATGTTTGGTGTTAGTAAAACAATGTCATCAGCAAAGTGGAGGTGGTGTAATTGCCGACCATCTATCTTCACTCCCATTCCTTCCCATTCCAGTCATCGCATGATGTTCTAGAGGGTGGCACTGAAGAGTTTCGGTGAAATGGTATCACCCTGCCGCACCCCTCTCTTGACATCAATGATCACTACTTTGTAGAATGGTAAGATCCTGGTAGTGAATCCGCAATACAGCTCACGGAGGATCTTGATGTATTGGGCTTGAATGCCCTGATTGGCTAGGGCTTCAATGACTGCTTCCATCTCAACAGAATCAAAGGCCTTCTTTAAATCAATGAACGTTAGACAGAGCGGCATCTTGAACTCCCGAGAAACCTCAATGAGTTTGGTTATTATGTGGATATGGTCGATGGTGCTGAATCCTTTGTGGAACCCGGCTTGCTCGCATGGTTGTCCTTCATCTAGTGTTCTGCCAATCCTATTTAGGATGACTCGAGTGAACAACTTGTAGATGACAGACAATAGGCAGATCGGGTGATAGTTGCCAATGTCATGGATGTCTCCCTTCTTGAACAGTAGTACGGTCCTGCTAGTTTTCCATTGGGACAGAATCTTGCATTCAGACAGGTAGCGTGTGAAGAGCCGAGTCAGTGTATTGATGAGTACTGACGGCAGGTTCTTCAGGTGTTCAGGTCTGACCTTGTCTGGGCCGGGTGCTGTTTGTTTCTTTACCGACGAAATGGCGTGTCGGATTTTGGAAGGGAGAACGTTGGCAAAGACATATCCATCCTGTGGAATTTGGTATGTTGGCAAGTGGACATGGCTATCGAAGAGATTTGAGTAGAAGTCATGGATAATCTTCTCCATTGCCGTTCTGGAGGATATGATGGATCCATGAGGACGTCGGAGGGCAGTCATCTTGGTCTTGTAGTTAGCGAAGGACAGGCGGGTGTAACGAATACTTTTCCCAGATTCTGCCACATCTACCAGTACTTCTGCTCTTCTCTCTTTGAGGTCTTCCTTGATCTCATCTCTGCACTGCTTTGCGAGCTTGGACGTTAGCTTGCGGTTGCCTAAGGCATGTGCCAAACCACGCTGGCGAATTAGCTCAAGAGTTTTCGAAGACAGCGTTTTTTTGTGGCTATCTCTCTCTTGGTGTTCCTCGCACATTCATGGAGGTGCTGAACCAGTCGATCATATTTCTTGTTCTGAAGACCCACAGAACAAGATAAGCGGAACTCTCTAAGACCTCGGACTCCAGCTCGGCGGACCCAGGGACAGAGTTTCTCTGCCTCCTCCCACCAACCATAGGTGACAAAGTGATTCTAATCAGGAGCCCTACCCTACCCTGCCCTGTCTGCTTCCATCAACCACCCAGGGATCGGATTGCGCACAGAAGACCCACCCTACCCAGATAAATACCCCACTGGCAGACTTCCACTATCGATACTACCTCCACTACCCAGCCATCACCACACTCCAGGACGCTTTCCGGACCTGTGCGGCCGCTTTGCGGCCACGCGACACATCATAAGACACTAAATACCCATCTTCATACCCATCTTCCGGAATTGTCGTACCGTATTTGATAGGGTTCAAATATGGTAACACCTACAAGGGTGATTAGAGGTCGCCCCAAAAGCCTCTATCCCTCTCGGAAAGAATGGCAAGCTACCGAGAGTATTCCACCCGCACGGAAGAGACTCGCAAGCTATCTGTTGTGTATTCGATATGCCAAAACCAGTAACTACAACTAGTCTCATTCACCTGACCCTGAAGGCTTCACTGACATGGCAGCACTGAGAAGGATGAGAAAGGAGAGGCCGACAAAATCTCAAGGCCGACCTAGGCTGCCACAACGAAGGAAGACAAAAATGATCGTCTGTACTTGCAATGCATGTATGCTAGCATCAGATGCATCCATCGAGGACCTGATCGTACAAGCGTGAATGATCAAGTACGACATCATTGGTCTGACCGAGACAAGAAGCCACGAATCTCACCATGCCGTTTTCGACACTGGAGAAGAATTGTTCCTTGGAACATGCGATAAAAGAGGTGTTGGAGGCGTCAGTGTCCTTGTCAACACAAACTTGGCCAAGAGCATTGATTCATTCTAATGCCTAACAACCTGAATCGGACATTTACATTTGAATAGATGTGGCTCACTGCCTGCAGTTTCTATCTTCGTTGTCTAAGCACCAACATCTCATTATGATGAAAGAGAAATCGAGAAGTTCTACATGGAGCTGGAGAAGTTCTATAAAGAAGACCACACCTTCTACAAGATCATTGTGGGTGATTTTAATGCCAAGATAGGACCGAGAAGATCAGCTGAAGAACTTCACATCGGGACCCATGGCCTAGAATGGAACTAACAGAGTGAGAGACTGTCTGAGTTCATCATGTCGATCAAGACCATCCATGGTAACTCACAGTTCCAGAAGGCAGAATCTAAACATTGGACATGGGAGTCTCCCGGTGGACGATTCCACAACGAAATAGACCACATCATATTCAATCGACGGTTTTGCCTGACCGATGCTGCTATTGTCCCAAAATTCTGAACGGGATCGGACCACCGTCTCCTTCGTGCAAAATTCTACTTCACAGATTGGGGAGAAAGGGCTGCAAAGATCAAAAAGAGAACTCCCAGAACGACCACCAAGTGGGAACTCTTTGGCACTATTGCGGCAACATGGGAAGATGCCATTGCTGACAACATTGACTTGTATATATATGCATATATATGCATATGTGTGTGTGTGTGTACATAAGAATATGCACAAAAATGCTGATTGGTGTTTAAATGCTAATGTGCAAACATGACTAGGTATGTGTGTGTGTGTGTGTGTGTTTGTGTGTGTGTGCATGGGCGCGTGTGTATACATGCACTTGTGCAGTGAGTTCTTATGTACTGTTTACATTGTTGGGAGAAAAACAAGCAGGTTCATTAATAAGAGGTTTTCCCTTTTGTTGCCTAATATCAGTGTCAGGGTACAGGGTCCTATGCCTACTGGTTCTGGAGACAGACTTTTAGTTCATTCCTGATTTTTTGAATCATTCCTTCTTCTCAATGTGACTGGTGTCCTGGGTCCAGAAGCCTTTTGAACCACATCTCTAGCATTTTTCTAAAGTGTGGGGCAGTGGGCTCTGTCTGCTAAGAAGTAGTAACAAACTGGGACTTGAATTGCTTCTTCTACAAATCCCCACCAAGTTTCCTGCATCTTGATCCTCAGGTATCCTTCTTCCAGAGCACAGAAACCTCCTGTCCATCAGCTTCCCCAGGCCATCCACTGGGCAGGTTCAGAATTCTCAGGACTTTTATCTCTTAGGCTTGATGAGATCCACTTGTTGATGCTTTGTACTTCTGCACTTTTCTGATGTCTCTTTCTGGTCTGTTTTCTCTCATTTTTGTATCTGTTAAGTCACCCCATTTCTCTTTGATCTCTTCGTTTTAATTCTGGGAAGAAAAAATAGTCAATCTGTCTGTGTAAACCCCAAATCCAAAGGGCTTGCCATAAAAGCTAAGTTGTGTATGTTAGGCTGAATAAAGGGTAGGAGATACAGTAAGTGTTGAACTTCGTCTAAAATAAGAACAATTATAAAGAGGTATGTCAAAATATAAAGCATTCTGCGTTATGATGGCCTCTTAAATATATTTGAATTATAAATCCACTTGAAAGAGAAATAGGAAAGTGAGTATGTAAAGTGGAAACAACTTACCCATGCTTAAAGAAAATTAATTGACCCCAAATAAGGATAAACATTTGAAATGAGTTATAGATGATGCTTGAGTATATAGATACAAGTGCCTTGAATTTACCTTTCACTGCCTCTTGGCTATTAACTACTTATGACATTTTTTGCATCTCTTCTCAATTTCTAACTTCATCTGAAGTATTTATACCACAATAACTAACAAACACTATGCATGATGGATCTTCTCCCAGGTAGTTTTCATATAAACACATCAACACTTTAACCATATTTAGTGCCTGGTGCGTGCTCACACACACGCACATGCACACACATACACACACCTTTACATTTTAATGTGGGTATGTGTGGACTTCCCTAACCACTGGCAGAGCATTCCTATTACAAACTCCTGTTCTTAAACCTGTGGTTCAGGGACCAGGGCAGGTCTGTAGAGATTTCCTGGTAATTTACTGAGAATTTTCTTTCAGTCAAAGTAGCGAAAAAAAAACAAAACAAAACAAAGCAATAGATGTTGCACTGGTTAAAAACTTTAATTTTATAATATTGGATTTAATAAATAAAATACTATCTACATTGGCTTCCGTGTCTCTCTCAGCCTTCAACTTGCCTATAAGATATATCTCTTATTTTTGGTGGCCCACAGCTATGAAAAGTTTGAAGACTGGCAGAGAGACACTCAGGGTTTGTCTTTCCGGATCGCATCTTTCTGATGTCTTCCTGATACTCACTGCATGTTCTCTGTTTCCATAGGGCCTATCCAGGAAATTCATTGTTTAGAAAATTTCCCTGTACACTTCAGGCAAAATTTAGGGTGGCTTTTGCAGCAGCCTTTGTTCCTCTGTCTGTGATGTCTCATAGTTTGTCCTGAAATCTTGATATTCTCCCTAAATCCTAAACTTTCTGCTGGTCCTCTTTCTGGAAACTAATCCAGTGTCTCTGACCAAGAGCCATCATGATCCATTGAGGGAACATTTGGGCACCTAACACAAGGATAAGATCAAGATAATGAAGGAGAATCCCCATTGCATCTTGGGGAAAGCCCTTGATAGTGAGTTCTGCTCTTTTCCTGGATTGTAGGATAACACTGTTTTGTCCTTCCTGCATAACCTCAGGTAGTTTAGGTTTATTGAGTGACTCCCTTCACAGTGCTCCCATTCCTCTGTGTTTATTTGTAACTTCTTTCTTTGTGCTCTGTTGACTTGTAAACATTGTCTTTCTCTTTTCCTAAGTCCTTTGCATATTTTATTCAGAGCAAGGTTCTTTTTGTATGGACACAAGAAAACAGTATATGCTATGCCTTTGTAATGTGACTCTCAGTGTTATTTTCTCCTGGGCATCTGTTCTCTAGACCTAAGCCTCAGTTGCCCTTACTTCCTAGCACCCCCAAAAGCAGGGTCCTGACGAGGGACTGGATGGAACCAGGCCAAGCAGTAAGCTATGTCATCGAGATGGGCCTGGCCAAACTGCCTAATGCTTAACTATAAGTTAAGAGCTTAAAGGTAAAGGTAAAGGCCCTCCCGTTAATCGTTGATTTGCTCGAGCGGGCCCAGTAACGTCTCCATTGGAGACTTTGTTGTTACTGTGTTTGGCATATCAAATACTCTCGGTAGCTTGCCGGGCTCTCTGAGAGGGGTGGAGGAATGGACAAATGCTGTCATGATCCAAAAAGTTAGGAATGATTCATCTGGCCTGACCTCTGTAGTCTGAGTCTGTGGCAAGATGTTTCCAGGAGAGCTGCCCTACAAGCCTCAATGCTATCTCTTACTGTGTTCATACAAAAATAACTAGTATTAAGATATTTATAGAGTTATTGGGCTGAGGAAAGGAGAAAAACACCTTAATAGGTATTTAGCCCTTGAGCAGTCAGGAAGGGCTTTAGAATATCCTAGGTGGTGTTTCCTTTGAACCTGGTAGGCCCTCAGGAAGGGCTTTCTTATGTTGATTTGCTACCAGACTGGGGGCAGTGGGTCCAGAGTGCTGGGGAGTTGAAGAGACAAGAGAGCTGGTGGAAAAGAGAGAGAGAGAGAGAGACCAGGGCGGCAAGATGTACCTGGGAGAGACTAGCAAGGGGTACATAGAGAGAAGGATGTAGAAGAAGAATACAGGAGCAAGCACATGGAGAGAGAGAGTCCAAGCTGTGAGATGGAGCATAGAGAGATGAATGGGAGAGACAGGAGGAGACGGGAATGAGGAACAGTGTGAGACTAGAATGGGAGGCTCAGAGAGACTGGGGCAGGTGTGTGGGGAGAATGGAATAAATGGCATCTGATCAATCATCCAGCTTGGCCCTTGTTTCCTCCACCATCTGCCCAATGGTCCAGGCCGCCCCAGCTGGGCAAACGGCCCGGGGCCCTCCAAACCCAGGCGGCAAGGGGGAGAGCCGTCAGGGCCTCTCCCTGGCTGCCTCTGGATACATTATACACTGGATATGGACAATTTATGTATCTGCACTTTTCGGGGACAGTCCTGGTCCCAGAAACCTCTGACTCTATGTGTAACCTTGGGTTGTCTGTGTTTCTAGTTCTCAATTTTTTTGTCCATGTGCTCCCTGTTATAGGGATAAACAATGGGAGGACATTGTCCTTACCTCAATGAGCTGGTTGTATAAATGGGAGATAATTAGAACAAGAATTCTGTCAGGAATGCCTCATAAACATTGTCCAAGTTTGAGTAGCAATGAATAACAGAAATGGAAGCCTTCAAATTATGAAAACTTACACTGAGGAACTAGGATACATGAAAGATAGTGTACTATATTTTTTAAGATAAGAAGTTGAAAAACAAAGAAAGTTTAGTGGTTAGATCATGGAAGGAGCACTTGAATTTAGGAGAAAAGTTTTTCATGAGTAACATAGTGTTAGGGAACTACTCTGGATCTCCAACTGCAAGCAAGGACCACTCAGAAATGCAATCAGCAAGCAAGTAGTTTATTGAGCTGGCTAGCCAGGGTCAAGCCTTCAGGCAAGACCCCGAGCTCCTTCAAAGGAGATCTTATATAGGCCTTCACTGGCCATTACAGCAGAGTCCACGCATTTCATGGCCAATAGATTTGTAACAACGTATACATTTTTTAACCAATCCATTAAAAAACGCATCACTCCTTAGCCTATAGATTCAAAGATAGCATTTACGTACATGGGCATTGTGGCTAGCGGGGATATCTCATAACTCAGACATCTTGTTATCTTCTATGTCTACCTGGCTCCCCGTGTTTTACAGCTTAGGACACCTACATTCCGGTGGAGGGGGGATGAGGGAAGAGTTTCTAGAGGAGGGGCAGATAAGGAAGAGTCAGCAGTGGAGGCAGAATTTACATCTCAGTGAAGAAGAGTCAACAGTGGAGGCAGGATTTACAGCTCAGGGCTCTACTAGGGAGGGAGCAGGATTTACATCTCAAGGCTTACCAGGGAGGGGGCAGGTAAGGAAGAGTTACTAATTAGCAGAGTTTAGCTCTGGAATTTCCTTTGGGGTCCCATTGGACCTTACAATAGAATCTCAAGAGTGGTGTCATGAAAACTCTGGAGCTCAAGGAGATAATCGCAGTTCTGGATGTATTCTTGAGCACAAAAGGTGAAGTCCTGTGACTTCATTATGGTCATGAAAGCTGAAGGATGACACCATGTGAGCTCATGGGAAGCAGTTTTTAACCAACATGCCCAGATACTTTGCACACCAAGTTCGGGCAGACCACGGCAAAGGATGATGGGCACATGGAGAAAGCACTCTAGGAGAAGGCTGATGGATATTCACTTTATTGCAAAATACATACATATTTTATAGAGGGTCTTGGCTTAAGAGGATGGTCCAACTACGTGAAGTTTAGCATTACTCACCTATCACCTTTCCCACTCTGCTTTGCCCAGCCCAATCCCAGTTAGGACTAAAGGCTGCAGTTAGGAATGACTTGCTAAGCGTAGGTGACAATTCTTGGGGGTTTGGGTGAGACTCAAGGTTGGACGCCTGGTGCTTGTAAAATGCACCCAGACACTCCCTACTAGGTTGCTATGCAGGGACAGGTCTTATCTGCTCTGGCGCCTGTTAACATGCTCCACAATGGCTAGACTCATGGAAATGCCTTGGTGGAGAGATGATAGCACAGAAATACGGTCACAAGAGGCCAAGAGAGGAATCACGGGAACACATTGGTGGATCCATGGGACCTCAAGACACATGTGGGTCCAGGGCACACTAATGTGACTAGAGAGTGGAAGGTTTGGAAAGTGCTGCTGTGGCTTTGAGAGTGCCCAGAAAAATGAAACCGTGCAAATTGGTTCTTTTGGTCTGAATCGTCTACGTGTACTATTCTCTCGTCTCTGTTGTGTGAGAAAGGAGGTTTTCAGCAGGTATAACTCCAGGTCTCTTTCCTGTGCTCAGACAAACACAATGTTCTCTCCTGAATCTAATTGCTTTTAGCTTCCCCTAAACTTCTTTTCTCTTTTCCTCTTTGACAAAAATTATTATTTGGTCTAACAAATTATCTAAAGAGAAAATAAATAAAAATGAAAAACTAGTATGCCTGAGAGCTGAAGAAGATTTTTAGATACAATTGAGATACTCTAAGTAGCCTGTGAAAGCTGCTCCTTAAATTTGTATGCAATTGGAAATTCTATATACTTATAACTATAAGCCCTTAGCCTTACTTCCCAAATTCTTGTTTTAAATCCAAAACAAAAACCAGATTTTTAAAAAAAATAGATTTTTTTCTTTTGGTCACGTATTATGGGTGTCATCTATTGAACAGTTCTAACTTTTCAACAAGAACCTTAAGTTAACTCATCTACTTTAACTGGAAAACTGGTCATCCTAAGACTGAATCAGATCTCCACTGCTTTTCCCAGACTAGTTTACCACCCTGAATCCCATCCCTACAAAACACACCCACCAATGCAATATCCTGCCTCCAAGTCAGGAACTTGTGCTGGGTGGGGACATTTTTCTTTTTTATTTTTGCTCTTATTAAGTTGAGCCTCTGAGAGAGAAGTAAAGGAGATTCAGTTTTCTAAAGGGCTGTTGTTGTGTTTTGCTGCCATTTTCTGGACACAACTGCCAGAGACAACTAACTTCCTTGGCCAGTGAATGTCTCAGTGTGGACTTGCTGCCGTGTCTTTCTGAATACTCTTCGTTCTGTTCTGGAATGAGAAAAAAGAGGGAAAAAGAGAACCATACTAGGATGCTAGAATCAAAGTCAATAAGTAGCACTGTAGCACTGTCCTCCCATTTTTCATCAATTTACTCGAGATTGGGCACCAGTAACGTCTTCATTGTGAGACTTGTTGTTACTGTTTTTGGCATATTGATTATGCCATGGGGAGCTTGCCAGGCTCTGCCGTGTAGGCAGGATACTCTTGGTAGCTTGCTGGGCTCTCCGAGAGGGGTGGAGGAATCAAACTCATGTTGGACAAGTTCGCCATGTGCAAGGTAAATGCGCTACCGCTATGCTATTGCTCCAGCCCAATTATTTCAGGAATTGGCAAAACTGAAGTTACAAGGTCAGGGCGAGTTTGCTGATAAAGAAAGAACAACAGGAAGACTGCAGCCTAGTCTTTGTTTTGCTTTTATAGTACCTTTATTTAAAAAAAAATTTTGGCGTTCTTAGTTTAATCATTGTGAGATAGACAGCTACAAAGTTGTTTATGATGGAGTTTCAGTCATCCAATGTTCCAACACTCATCCTTTCACCAGTGCACATTTTCCACCACCCAGTTTCCCTCCTGCCCCCTCCTCCCATCACTCCCCACAGCCCTGCTCCTGCAACCTGCCTCTATGGCAAACACTTTTCTTCTCTGTCTCTCTTAGCTTCCTTTTAGGAACTGTGGTTTGTAATACTGCTTCTGAGAGGGTATCGGGCATATGTGTCGAGAGTGATCATTTCAAACTATCATTGTCATAGTGGACGCATCTTTTTTTTCCTTGTTTTTTAAAAATTTATTTTTTGGGGGGCTTAAGATTAAAGATTAAAGGCTCTCCCGTTGATCATCGATTTGCTCAGGCGGGCCCAGTAACGTCTCCATTGGAGACTTTGTTGTTACTGTGTCTGGCATATCAAATACTCTTGGTAGCTTGCCGGGCTCTCCGAGAGGGGCGGAGGAATTGAACTCGGGTCGGCCATGTTGGCTGCATGCAAGGCAGACGCCCTAACAGCTGTGCTATCGCTCCATCCCTTTGGGGGGCTAATTTTTCAAATTTTGCTATAGTTTATTTATTTTTTATTAGTGAGACATCATGAGGTACAGTTGTAGACTTACAAATTTTATTTATTTATTTATTTATTTACAGTTGTAGATTTACAATTTTTTTGTGCTTGGGTTTCGATTATACAATGATCAGATACCCATCCCTCCACCAGTGCCCATTTTCCACCACCATGGATAATATCCCCCACCCCCATCCCCCCATCCCCCCTGTCTCTGTGGCAGGGCAATCGCCTGTGTTCTCTCTCTCCTTTTGGGTGTTGTGGTCTGCAAAAGAGGCATTGAGTGGCAAACATGTTCAGTCCATAGTCTACTTTCGACATGCATCTCCCCTCCTGGGAGGATCCTCCAAACATCCTTTATTTGGTGCTCTCTTCTCTATCTGAGCTGCCCTTTCCTCTAGGATACCCGGCTGGCCTCTAAGTTATGGAGTAATCCTCCTGGTGCTGATCTCAGTTATTCTTGGGTATTAATCTCATACTTTGTTACTTTATATCCCCCAGATGAATGCAATCTTTCTATGTCTATCCCTCTCTTTCTGACTCATTTCAGACTTACAAATTTTTGTGCTTGGGTTTCAATTATACAATGATCAAATACCCATCCCTCCACCAGTGCCCATTTCCCACCACCACGGATCCCAGTATCCCTCCCACCCCCCATCCTCCCCCATCCCACCCTGCCTCTGTGGGAGGGCATTCCCTTTTTTTCTCTCTCTCTTATTGGGTTTTGTGGTTTGCAAAAGAGGCAATGGGTGACAATTATGTTTGGTGTATTGTCTACTTTCAGCATGCTTCTCCCATACTGGGAGGATCCTCCCAACACCTTTATTTGGTGCTCCCTTCTCTGTCTGGACTCCTTTTCCCGTAGCATGTGTGGTTGGCCTCCAAGCCATGGAGTAAAATTCCTGGTACTAATCTCGGCCATTCTTGGGTGTTAGTCTCCTATTTTGTTACTTTATGTTCCCCAGATGAATGCAGTCTTTCTCTGTCTATCCCTTTCTTTCTGAGTCATTTTGCTTAACATGATAGTTTTCATGTAGTACCACTTGTATGTAAATTTCATGACTTCGTCTTTTCTAACAGCTACATAGTACTCCATTGTGTAAATGTACCAAAGTTTCTTTAACCAGTCATCTGTTCTCGGGCACTCAGGTTTTTTCCAGATTCTGGCTATTGTAAAGAGTGCTGCAATGAACAAACAATTGCAGATGTCACTTCAACTATACGTTTTTGTGGCCGCATCTTTGTCTGAACTGCACACCCCAGATTCCTTTGTGGCAAGTTTCCTACCATGGACAAGTCCCTTTGGCCCCCATTTCTACTCTATTTGGATATTATTCACATACTCTGTTTAAAAAAATATTATATATTCCTCAAATAGTGCAATTATTCTGTTTGACTGATTTTACTCAGCATGATACTCTCCAAGAAATAGCTAAGAGGACGAAGAACCTCTGGCTCCGGGCACATCTCTTTGATTCCACTGTTCTTCCTGCATTAACATATGCCTCAGAGACCTGGGCCCTACGCAAACAAGATGAGAACACTATTCAGGTCTCCCAAAGAAGAATAGAAAGAGCTATGCTTGGAATATCACGTTTCACTCAAATGAGAGAAAGAATCCAGAGTTCTGACATCCGTCGATGATCAAGAATCAGGGACGCTGTCTCATTTGCCAAGGTGTCGAAAATCAGATGGGCTGGTCACGTAATGAGATTTAAAGACGACCGCTGGACTAGAGCTGTTACGGACTGGATTCCACGGGATGTCAAAAGACCGCATGGCCGCCCACCTACCAGATGGTCAGACTTCTTCGTCAAGATCATGAACGATCGGTTTGAGGCCCTTCATGTTCCCGGAGCGAACAGATGCCATTGTTTACACTAGCACGCGACAGGGACAAATGGAGACGTTACTGGCGCCCGGTCGAGCAAATTGACGACTAACGGGAAGTTAAGTGATTATGTGATTAAGTGATACTCTCCAGGTCTATCCATTCCATGACTTCATTTTTCAAACAGTGTAGTCTAGTCTTGACAGATAACAGAAAGGGATGAAACTGAAATTTTTCTGGATTCTGATGGGAGTGTGGAGCTAGAGAGAACAGACAGCCACTGTCATCCACTGAAACAGGACAGAAAGAAAAAATGGACATTGCATCAGAAAATTCGTGCCAGGGATTATTTTTCTAGTTATAATACAGCTATTTTAGACTTTATTTTTTTCTCCTTTACTTTTGTTTAAACATTTATCTCAAAATTAATGTTTTAGCATTTCCTCTCCATGGGTAACTTGTCCTGCACAGGACACCTCTTTTCTTTCTTTGGTATACCTCTATTCTAATCTATTTCCTTATGGTGACAATGTTTTTGGCCTGCCACCCACTTTTCAGAAAAAAGATAAAGCAAACAGCAACACTCAGACAGAGCCTCCTGGAAATTTACCTTCCTTGACCAAACAGACAGTGCCCTCTAATAGCACAGAGGCTACTACTTGCTACCTCACTTCTCCCATCACTTTCCTACTCCCAGGAGGTGGACAGTATCTTTCAGTTTTTGTACCTGGGGATCCATGCCTCGTACTGAGAATTGAACTGGGTTTGGCTGCAGGCAAGGGCAAGCACTGTAACCCCTATAGTATTTCTTAAACCCTCGGGAAACATTGCTTTAAGTCTTCAGGGGACACTGCATAATGAACCAAAAAAAAAAAAACAACCAATTGGCCTCTTAGTTGTTAGGTTCAGGCTCTTTATGGTTGAAGAATATAGTTCATTTATTTGCTTTCTAATTTTTTTTTAGTACAAGGGATTGCTTCAGGTCTTCACAAATGCAAGAAGTGCTCTACATTAAACTACATTCTAAAATATAGCATGTATGAAGGTAAATTCCTTATGATTTTTTATTACCTAGACATAGTGTTTCTTGAGAGAAGAAAAAGCACAGTTGATTATCCTATCTAAAAGATACTGGATAATTCTGCACAAACTTCGTTTCTGCCCACCCTGGGGAAGGTTGTGGTATATTGGAGGTGGTAAGGCAGGGACTTTAGTTTGGGGAATGAATTCAGGATCAGGCATCAGTGCTCATGTCTTAGTGTCTCTTCTTCGGAAAGGGACAGATACACAGTTCTACAGGAATGGGAGTTGGTAATTCTGTTGCAAATCATAAACTGCATTTATATATTTTTCTTTTGATTTTGGATCACACCAGTTGTGCTCAGATTTAACTCCTGTGCTGTACTCCTAGCAGGGCTCAGGGGACCACATATGGTATCAGGAATAGAACCTGGATTGTTTGTGAACAAAGCAAGGACCTTCCCCACTGTAGTATCTAGCTGTTCCAAATTCATTTATTTTTATTTATTTTTGGTTTGGTGGCACACTTCTCTGTATTCAGGGCTTACTCCTGGAGGTATCTGGGGAGTCATATTCTCTACTGGGGATCAAAGTTGGGTTGACCTCATGCAAGGAAAGTGCCCTACCCTCAGTACTATCTCTCTAAACTCGAACTGAATAGCTCCTTTCCAACCATAAGAAATTGTGATTTATGATACAAACTTTGTCTAAGACTTAACTGTCCCTAAGCATTCCAAAACCTATGAATTATAGATAAAAGGATGAATGGAACTGAGAGATGGAAATGGGTATTCAGTAAAACATCCTGTTATCTTTATCCTGTCTTCCTCTCTGTTTTCCTCTAACTCAGTATAGTACCTGAGATTTCCAGTAACACCATCCTAGGGTCAGAGATAGATGTAGCTTGTGTAGCACATGTAAGTGAATCAGATTCAGTCACCAGAAATTCATGACCCCCACTTCTTCACACTGTCCTTATATTCCGGTGGCCATCTCCACTCCTGCCTAACACACTCCTTAGCTGTCTTGAGAACAGTATCAATTCTGTTAGATTCCTTTGCTCTACTCCTTGATTCCATTCCTAGAAGTCCCTGGTATGTTTTGTCCTGTAACATCCCCATAAACCATTACTTTTTCACCTGAGAACACAACGGTTTCTCTGATCTGGAGCTATGATTCACTTCATTAAGATTCTGGGTTGACTGTGAGGCCTCTGACTCTTTGATCCATCTTGTGGTCCTGGGAAACTTGCCAGTCATTGAGCATATTAATCTCTAAGTATTTTTACATCCCTGCATGGAGCATCCTTCTTGTAAAAACGGCATTAAATGGAATGTAGGTTTCTGCCAAGAATATCTAGAGGAAGGAGAAAGTGGCCACAGAGTTTCCAGACGTGCCCTGGTAGTGCATATAGATGTGGAACTTAGAGGAGTGATGTGTCATACAGAGGCATAATACACAAGCTTGGGAATGGTAATGTGGGGCCCAAGAGCCAGTCTAGAATGTAGGGCACTATCTTTGCATGCAGCTCACTCAGATTCAATCCCTGGTACAGCATATGGTTCCACAAACACTACCAGGGGTGATAAATGAGCACAGTCAGGAGAATCTCTGAGCACAGCTGAGTGTGACCTCAAAATAAAAACAAAACAAGCATTCTGTGATTGCTGATCTCTGTTGGGTTGGAGAGATAGTACAGTGTGGAGGGTGCTTGCCTTGCATGTGGTCAACCCGGGTTCAATCCCGGCTCAGTGTATGGTTCCCCAAATGTTTCCAGGAGTGATCTTTGATCACAGAGCCAAGAGTAAGCCCTGTGTAGCACTTGGTGTGCCCACCTCCATTCCCCCCTTCCCCCAAAAGAGACTGGTGGGTCCTCCGAGTAGACAGGGGTTACACTGACTAGGAAAAAGACTGAGACATCTGCACTGTTTTCTGTCCTTTTTCAGCTACTTGACTGACATGCATTTCATGTGAACACCAGCTATTCTAGCCAGTGGCTGTGGTACCCTTGCCCTGTCCTTGTATGTCTATTGGCTCAGCATAGCTTGTGATGTTATGAATGACTCGTGTCAAATCTGATCTCTTAAGTGCTGACTTCTAGCTTTTGTAATTTTCTTAGGAGAGTGAAGAAGTCCAGCTGTTTCAGAATATGCCAATAAAATTGCCTATGGATTGAAAGACCCTCTGGCCCTCTTGATTTATGCCAATACACAGTGTTGTTTGTCAAATGTACTTGGAGTTTCTCCTCTTGAAATTTCAAGTTATAAATAAGACAGGCACCCTTGCCTAGGGAGTACCTGCCTCCTTACACCCATTTTGATAATTAGTATAGTAAAATCAATATTGTGAAAATTAATGGACTGACAAGAATGAGGGATGGTATGGCTAACTCTTTGAATTAACCTTGGTGTGTGTTGGGTTGGAGGTCTTTAGATGGTAGGTAACGGTATTCTGATAGCTATTTGTGAATAGCTGATTGATTGTTATTTTAAGAACGATGAAGTAAATTCCCATACTCTCTGCAACTCCGAAGGAAGGAAATAAATCATCATTCTCACGGTTGAGTGTATAAAAATCAGCTTAATATAAGCTCTCTTCAACAGTGGAGAGTTTCATTTTGATTTACCTATCACTAAGCTGGATGCTCTGTGATAAGTTTATGGTAGAATTTTGTGTCTGAATAAGATAACCTCAGTTGTGTTTTTGAAGCTAAGATCCCTAAATATTTTCCAGGCACAGTCAACAAAAGAAAAGACAGTAGCAATGGGAAACATACTTCATTTTGTTTTCCCAGATTTTTTTTTAAATCAAGGAAAGCAGAACCATTATGCGAAAGAACAAACAATGGAAATACACAAAATCAATAATTTCATTCTATGAATACAACTTGAAAGCTTGTATAATCTCGTTATCCTTATATTGCAATTATTTTAAATATCTCATAGTCACGAAGACTTATCATTTTCAAGGAATGTGATATTAGAGCTTTTACAATCATGACACATAGAAGATTTGGAAAAATTAAAACATTGTGCCATGCTCCCAAGCAGCGTTCATCTTCCTGGGACAGGATACAAGGAAACAAGGATACAAGGACACAGTGGTGGTCAGGCCCTGTTATGCTGGGGAACACTAAGACCACCACAGCTGTGGTCCTCAGTGACCTCAAGGGCCAACAGGTGGTACCAGATATCCAACCAATGTTGGGTGCTTACAAGGCATGCACATTAACCTCTTTACTACCTCAGTGGCCCCCAAATATCGGGATTTTATTTTTACTTCCTCTTGTGGGCACACCTGACTGTATTCAAGGTATTCTCTTGACTGTGTGCTCATGGATCACTCTTGGTAGTGCTCAAGGGATGCCAGGGATCAACCATGGGTCATCTGCTTGCAAGACAAATGCTTTACTCACCGTACTAGCTATCCAGCCTCAAATACCAACTATCTGAGCATGACTTCAGATGACTAGAAATAGAATCATTACATAGTATCTTTAAGTAGAGACTAATAATATAAAATATTGCAATATTTACTAATAATGTATCTCAATGATGGGAGTACACCCATAGAATAATGAAGGAGTATTTTTATCAGAGTCTCTTGCCCCCGAGCTGGGCTGTCCTCGTAGGGGCCCCTTGGAGGGGAGTGGGTTGAGTTTCCCTCCCCTCCCCGACCAAGGCTCTGGCAGCCGAAGACCTCCAGAACCAGCCACAACCATGCTGGGAGCATTCTCTACACGCATGAAGGTACCAGCAGAGGAACAAAGGCATGCGGGTCCCGGGGCTGAGATCTCCAAGCCTGCTCAGATCGGAGCAGAGCATCCTCCACCCAGATCCTCCACCTTCCAGTAGGCAGGGGTCACACCCATCAACTGGCCTCCTGGATCCGTGTAATCCAATCAATGGCCAAGATCCAGAGACTATAAAACACAGCTCGCAGAAGCACGTGGCCACTTTCGCGGCCACGCGACATCTTATCTCATTCTTACTTTGGACAAACCGGCAGGCTACTGAATGTAACCTGCCCACAAGGCAGAGTCTGGCAAACTCCCCGTGGCGTACCCAATATGCCAAATACCAGTAACAATGATGGGTCTCATTCTCCTAAGCCTGAAAGAGCCTTGAATATGGCACTTTTAAAAAATCACAGGGCTAGGATCAAAGAGACGTTACTGGGGCCTGCTTGAGGCAATCGATGAACAACAGAATGGTCGTGATGGTGATCGTGATTTTTATCTTTACATAGATCCTTTTCCTATCTGTAACCTATTTAAGCACATGTCATATACTGCACATTTTTGTAAGCTGAAGTTTCATGAATGAGTCTCTGGGGGGCTGCAAATCACTGAGAAAATCAAAATTTTGGCAAGAATGTCTATACACTTTAATTTGTGTTTGTGTGAAGTGGTGAGGGAAGACTGATTTTTATTAGACTCTCAAAAGTGTCTATGTCCCATAATTACTTAAGCACTATTGAATCCAGTATGAAATCCAAACTTCTTAGAGGCTATGGGTCACTCTGTATGTCCATCATGGGAACTTGATTCAATTTACTTTGTATTTCTTTCCTTTTGGATTTGATACCTTTTCATAAAGACTTCTAGCAATTCTTGGTGGGGCAATACTCAGATAGATGCCTGAAGTTTCAGTGTTTGAACATGCAATAATGGGGGCTGCCAGGGCCAAACAATGTTTGCGGAATATGACTTGCTAAGGTCTCGCACATGCAAAACATGCATGCCTTTGAGCTAGTTCCTGACTCTTGCTTTGTATTTTTATCTTCATTTCCTTCTCTGGTATATTTGTCTGTAGTCTTGTCTGAATTCTCTCTGCTTTTCCCAAAAGTTGTTATTACCACGGAAAGCATTTAGTAGCTCCTACCTAGCTCAAATGCCTCTTTGTGTACACACACACACACACACACACACACACACACACACACACACACACGCACACACACCTCAACATCTACTTGGTTTAGATTGAAGTTGGAGAAGAGGGAGAATTAAATGACTTTTCATTCACTTGTCTCTTCATGAAGCAATCAAACATTTCATTCAAGCATTCCATTCATACCCAGCTTAGTGGAGGGCAGTACTTGAAGAAAAGGCCATGGGTACCCTACAGATTTTTTATAACATCGGAACAACTTTAGATGCATATGCTTTTTCCATTTCCTGAAGAGGTATCTTTCGCATTCTGTGAGCTCATCCAGAGTTCCAGTCCTGTTCATCTAACTCATCCTATCTCTGCCCTTGCATAGTAGACTCAACATATTTTTGGTATTCTCTTATCCCACACCCATTGAGCTTAGCAGTTGTGATATTTAAGAATAATTTGGGTTAGAACAGTTTAGGCAGCTATGACTGCATATTTACAACTCAATAAACATCAACAAAATATCTTCAAAGAATCTCACCTTTCTTATTATTGTTTTTAACAACTTAAAAGATCCCACTACAGGTAGGACATTATGCAAATGTGTGACTCTTCATTTTTTCATTTCTATAACCTTTCCAACGGCATTTCCTGCCCACAAAATCACATACTATAAGCCTTCAGAAGCCCAGCTGAGAAAGCTGTTCCCTCTGGGATATCCTCATTTACAGACCACCTGGTTCTTCACCTCAGCTCTTGAAGGTCATTTCCAGTGCATTATTTTGGTGACTCTTATTTGGTCATTCACTTCTCTACTATGGACTATAGTACATTTTCTTATCTTGTGAAGGTGGTTCTGTAACAACTTCAAACTCTGCCATACAAATGATTTGCCTCTTCCAAGTCCACCTCATTTGGAAATTTTGGACCTGGTCACTGAGAAACAGATACAATTTACCACTCCCTCATCCCAAGGAGATAATCAGGTAAACCTCTATGACCAAGTATGTCCAATTCTTGTCACATGTTCAGCTCCCTAATAAAGACTACTGAATACCTTCTGCTTCTTTCTTAACTGTGACTCTCACTATGCTTTTATCTTATAAAAGATCTTTTATCTTTTATCTTATAAAAGTTATACTGCCTCTGGCTCAGTAATTTCATTATAGAGGGCATGTGTTAGTTGTGACTAAGACTCAGTAAGTGGCAGTTCTTAGTCTTTCCAGGCTTTTAGAGACAAGTTTTGTGTTATTGATTGTTGAGACAAAGAATAAAATAAAATTGTGAACTCACTGCTTTTAAAAAACAGGTTATTATGCCAGAGAGGTAGCACAGGAGTTAAGGTGTTTGCCTTTCATGGGTCCAACCCAGATTCCATCCCTTATTTCCTCTAGGACCACCAGAAGGGTTCCCTGACCACAGAGCCAAGAGTAATCCCAGATCACCACTAGGTGTGGCCACCAAACCAAATCAAATAAATAAAATGAGAAAAGATGGATGTTGGTGCCATAGAAATAGTACGTAAAATAAGGTACTTGCCTGGCATACAGCTGATCCTGTTCTGTCTTTGGTACCATATATGGTGCCCTGAGTATTGCCAGGGTTCACGCATGATAAGACATAACTCCCGATCACTGGGCTTGATCAATGGACATGGCATAGCCTCCTAAAAAAGAGAAAAGTTAAAAAATACAACAAAATTCAACAAAAAATTTTAAAAATTAAAGGGGGAGACATCATTTATTTCAGCGATAATGAGGAGAAGAGCTTTATATGTATGACTAAACCTTAGTTGGCTTTAAAGGAAATGATTTATTTATTCATTTTTTATCATTTAAGATTCAAAGTGGAGGAATGATAAGATTAGAAAAGTGGTTATAGAAGTGAAGGGAAAAAGGAATTACATTTGTATAAGGTTTATAAATACAGGGTCTACCATGTGGATATTCTCAAATACCCCAGTTTCCTGAATATTTTCTTTAAGTTTCCGGTACAATGATGTAGTAAGCCTGAGATTGTATCCTGCCTGGGATTTTCTTAGGTCCTTGTCCACTGTTCATTATTGATCAACCACCCTGCCCCCTACCTGGCATACTGTTTCATCCTCTTTTCTCTGTGAAACACCAAGGGATTGTTGCTGAAACTGAAAAGTAACAGAGAGATACTTCACTCAGCAGAGAGCTGAGCATAACTTTGAGGGGCATTGCGAACCCCACTCCATCTGCTTCTGGTTATCCTACCTCGCCTTTCTTTCCTGGACTGCTGATGTCAGCTTCTCTTGGTCAAGTCTTGTTCAAAACCCTCTCTTGTTGCTTCCGTTTTCTCCCTTCATAGCTCCACATGGTGGAGGGCACTGACTCCTTCTGTTTACCATATTCTTATTTGGATTTACTGGACCTTGGCATTCATCCATAGAGATCTTTTATGGCATTTTAAAATTTCAAATAAAACATTTCCCCCAAAGTGCCCTTTGACTTTTCTCTTCATTGAATTGTTCTCTATCCTGGCTGCTCATTACATGTATACAGTCTTGGGTATACTTCATAGCACTAAATGCTTCAGGGTGGGCATGTACACAGGAATGTATATCAGGTCTCCAGGTAAGGTGATGTGCATACAGGGTTAGATACCAATGGTTTAGACCAGGGATCAGTAACCTGTCCTATAGAAGACCAGATGAGTGGCTGGAGTAATAGTATAGAAAGTAAAGCATTTACCTTGCACACAGAAGACATGAGTTTGATTCCCGATATTCAATATGATTCCTCCACACTACTGGGAATGATTCCTCAGTGCAAAACAAGGCGTAAGGCCCGAGCACAGTCAATTGTGGCCCAAAAATCAAAAGAAATTTTTTAAAGGCCTGATAAATTTCTGATTTTTTAGACCATGTCAATTCTTTCACATTTTCTTAATTTATTCATTTGTTTTTGATGTGTGTGTATGTGTGCATGTGTGTATTTGTGTGTGTGTGTGTGTGTGTGTGTTGGGGGTGTTCAGGATTATTCCAAGCTTAATGCTCAGAGTTTAGTCCTGGAGTTGCTCAAAAGACTTTGCAGTGCTGCAAATCAAACCTGGGATCCACACCTGCAGATAATGTACTCCAGTCCTTTTAGCTATTACTCTAGCTGTTCTCTCTCTCTCTCTCTCTCTCTCTCTCTATATATATATATATATATATATATATATATATCCCATAACCATGCCACCGGACTTCGCGCCATGCTGTTTTCACTTGGGGAACCCCAGAGGGGGCAGGGTGAGAGACCTCCCTGCCCCAAGGGACCCAGTCCCAGCAGTTGACCTCCAATACCCAACCGACAACATGCTCCAGGGCACTTTCCACACGCTTGGGCCGAGCCTCACATATGAGTGAACATATTCCTACACATCATAAGACACTCCCTACCCATTTTCAATAATTGCTACACCATATTTGATGGCGTTCAGACAGTAGGCAAGAAATCATAGAGGGAAATACATATATATACATATATATACACACACACATATGTATATGCCTCTCAGAGAGCATGGCAAGCTGCCGAGAGTATCCTGCTCGCACAGCAGAGCCTGGCAAGCTACCCATGCCATATTCAATATGACAAAAACAGTAACAATAACAGGTCTCATTCCCCTAACCCTGAAAGATCCTCCAATACAGAAGCATTGGGAAAGATGAGTAAGGAGAGGCTGCTAATATCTCAGGGCTGGGACAAATGGAGATGTTACTGGAGCCTGCTCGAGCCTGCTCAAGTAAATCAATGAACAATGGGATGACAGTGATACAGTGATATCATATGAGTTATATATATATATATACACACACACACACATATATATATACACACACACACACCCACACACAAACACCCACACACATACATATGGTGGTGACCATTCAATGGAACAACTCATGCATACACACACACACACACACACACACACACACACACACACATATATATGTATATATAAAGCTTTCATTTATTGTTTCACAGCCTTCTACAAATGTAAATGTTATTCTCAGGTGGGGGCCATGTAAAGTTAGAACTTGGAGTTTCTGGTCCCTGATTTAAATGGACAGAATCTATCTCTGACCTACTTTTAATGCAGTTCACTAGTATTCTCCTCATACCCATGTTAGGTTTCAGAGGATTGGGCATCTCCGCTCATCTGTTTCCTATTGTTAGTAAAAGGGGATACAATGTATGATGGTTTCACATCCCTTCTGGCCCTCTGGCACTGAACATCTGGAATTCTGTTTGGGAAGAATCATAAGTCTGGCTTCTGTGGGTTCATGGAGCCTGCATTTTTGAGGATTTTGCAATGAAAAGACCTGGGTTTCCATTACAGCTCTACCACTTACAAGGTGTGTCACACTGCCTCATCTTCCATCTCTGAGTAAGAATAACAGCAATTACTAAGCAGTTTATTGTGAGAATTAAGCGATGGACTGTAATCTGTGTAATAAATTGGAAGTAAGCTACATTCCTTATTTAAATGCCTCTGATTTTGCTAACAGTGTGAGTTTGAGCAAATTTGTCATTCCAAGTCACAGCTCATTTGTAAAATGTTGATGATTTAACTATTACTTACATCATTGGGGGGTGGCGATTCAATAGTTTAATTCATGAAAACCTCATTTGCCACAGCTGCTATCAGATTTGCTGGGTTTAGTCATGTGACTATTAGGTTTAGTCATGTGACATTGCATAAGCTCATGAATTCCAAATCACAAGAAAGGGGAAGCTGGCTTCTGTGCTCCCTCTCTTGGGGTTTTCCAAGATGCTTACAAAGTAAACCAAAACACATACCGATCGAAAAAGGCATAGGGTGAAGATATCCAGACATGTGTCTATGAGAGACTGTTATTATAAAGATACCTTCCTGGGAAGAGAAGATAAGGTTAGACCAGCTCACCTGCCACTACCTCAGAAAAGTTATTTGTTCAACAAAAATATTACTCAAAGAAAATATATGACTGTCAGGAAGCTTTTTCAGTTCACTTGTCTGTTTTCTTTTTCCCAGACATATTTTTGAGTTCTGCTTCTGCCTCATGAACTTTCATGGTATATTTTGTTTGTTTGGGGGCCACACCCAGTCAGGGCTTACTTCTGGCACTGTGCTCAGGATCATTCCTGGCAGGGTCGGGAGACCATTTGGGGTGTGGGGATTGAATCTGGGTTGGCTGCATGCAAGGTGAATTCCCTGCCTACCATACTATCACTCCGACCCCTCTCATGGCATCCTAATTTGCCCTGCAGCACGGTAGAAGAGACATTTCATGTATAGTCTAGTTAATGTCATGTCCTCCAAAACATGGAGAAGGTCAAACAAAGGAGAGGAGAACAAAGAATGCATGTTTCCTGTCTGACTTTCTGAAAGCAACATAGCTCTTGGGAAAAGGTGGATGAGTGACACTTGGGGATGCTGTCTGATATGTGTAGCCCTGAGCGGGTGTGGAACTTTCACTCACACTATGAATGTCAAGCAGGCGATTCCCACACAGACTTATTTTCTGCATCTTTTGCGATCGATAACACCTGCTGTCGCTCTTTAAGATTCATTGTTTGATGAGGGAGAAAAGAAAATAGGTACTGATAGTGGAGATTCATTAAACTCTAGGTGGCCTAACTGTTACCCTTATTTCTTACTAGTTGGTATTGTTTTCAGAATTTTATTAACAAGGAGACTAAATTGTAATTCATCTGGAGCCACACTAGGAGGTAAAAGCAGCAATGTTTAAATCCTGGACTGTCTTCATCACAAATCAAAGACCTTTTGCAATTTTATGAATCTCTCCTACTTTCTTCCTAAGAATTGCACTTTAATAATAGATAATATTTATTGAGTCCTTACCTTGTACACCATAGCCCCTCAAACATCTCACAGGGGAGGATTTATAAATACTGCTGCAATGCCTGTTTTACAGGTAAGGGAATTGCATCCCAGAGTAGATTTAAATAACTTGTTAAGGTGACACAGTTAATCAGTGATAGAGTTAGCATTCGAACTAGGACTAGGCCTATCTTTTTAACTCTTAGGCAATATAATCCCCATTTTATTTGATGTTTGTCTCTAATCTTCTTAGTCTGATCACAAGTTGTATCTCTATTGACAAATTGAAGCAATTACCTAGAGTTTTCTGGCCTGAATCCTTAACAATTCATGCAAAAACCTCAGTTCATCACAGAGGCGAACATATTTGCCATGTGCAAAATGAAGTAGGAGTCCATTCTTTAAAAATATGGGTGCCAAAGAACCAATCCTAATCCTATTTTTTTCTTGCATCCCTCTCAGCAGGGCTGGAGACCAGAGAGGACCCTATTAATAAAACGTGTTTATGGCTGCCTACCTCTTGTCTTGGTTGGCATTCTCTGGTTGAATGAAATTCCCAGATGGACTTTGCTTCTTTTTCTTTACCATTTTTCCAGTCAGACAGTGACAGCACAAATTGCTTGTGAGCTGGGATTGGAAGGATCCTCATTCCATGTAATTTAGGAACAGAGACAGTCTGAGAGGCTCACTGATTTAATTACAGGATGTAAAAATGGGTGATGCATGGCATACAACTGACAGCTGATGAGGGTCTTGACAGGTATCCTTGTTTTCATCTCCTGAAGCCATGCTGACAAATCTCAGGGGGAAGTTTTGATGGGACCATAGTAAACAGACACTTTCTTTAACTGCCAGGGTAAATTACCAGGTAATTTTGGTGGAAACTTATGTCAATATAACACGATTTCCCTTCCTGTCTTTCTCTCCTTGTCTTTTCCCTCATAGTCTTCCCTGGCTGTCTGTCTGCAGGCAGGACAGCTGGGAGGAGCAGGCTGCTTCCCTTTGCTGAGGCTCTTTCTGAAGATCCAGTCTCCTCATTTGGAGCTGTATCATTTCTGAGCAAGGTGCTGAGGCTTCTTCACCTGTGGACTTGCCCCTTGTGAGGAGTGAGAAGGGGAAGCTGACCCTGGGGGACTGGAAGTGTCACCAGGCATGCTTGCAGCCTACACCATTCCAATTTGGAGCTAATACTCTCAGAGATCTGAGTTGGATTGAAAATTTGCAGTAACTCTATCCTCTCTTTTTAATTTTAGCCTGCTCTTGGGAAGTTTGGCCCAGCTGACTAAAGGATTTATTTCAGATCACAGAGACAAACAAACAAAAGAAATCCCCGTTTTAACCTGAAGGCTAAAGAATCCATCCTTGCATCCCTTTCTCACTCTCCCCTCTCCAATTCCCCTACTCTGCACTCATGACTCCCTGGAGCTCCTCCTTCTCCATTACCCTGGGCATGGTCAGGGTTTCCTAGGCAAGAAATCAACATACTTATTCCAGTTGATATTTTTATCTGGCCCAAAGGTCAGAAATACATAAATGTATGACATGTGGATCAATGCTTCCAGGAGTAAGGTTCCTCATTGATGAAAGTGTCACCAATGTCTCCAAATAAGAGTCATTGGAATGGTAGAGAAGGAGAGGAGTCATGGTAACCACAAAGCCAGCATCCTCTCCTCCTCCTTTGGCATTTTATTTTTTGCAGAACGTTTGGAATCACTGACACTGACTCTCCCTCCTCCACTGTCATTTACTTAAGTAGAGCATGAGCACTGCATTCTCCTGCTTTCTTCTCAAACAAAGGGCTCACCTTGGCTGCTCTGTAGACCAGCTTAGATCAAATGCCCTATGACCTGGATGCCTCACCTGACTCCCTCTAGACTGAGGACATTATTAGCTGCTGCATCCGTGTTTGTGACTTGGGTTCTAGGTCCTTCTGCTCTCAGGGATGATCCCAAAGAGTCTTCGTCACAGGCAGGCTTCATCACAGGCAGGCATCCTGCATAATGCTTTGCTCTCTTATTTTATTTAGCTTTCTCATTCTTCAAGATGAGACTGGAATTTCCCATCATTTTGAAACCCATATTGCTTCCCAGAAGCAAAAACCAAGACTGCCATTTTCTGTGCCATGGTATTAATGCCATGGTATCAATGTTACCACTACGGTACTCAATTAAAACAAAACAAAGCAAGACTCAGAAAGATTATGATTTGCCTAAACTAACAATTCCTTTATCATAAAAAAAATGGCAAGTTTTAATCAAGGACCTATCATGGTCCACAGACTGAGCTAAATTGTTTCTCTCTATTAGCTTATTTAAATCTCATAAAGTTCCTTGTGCTAGGCACCATTTCATCATCTTACCTACCAGAAAACCAAGGCTAAGGAAGAAGAAATGTGTAAGAGAAATGATACTGAAGGATTTGAACCTTAATGATTAATTTAGCTGCTCATCTGTCTCCATAATTCATTTTTAAAAAAACACTTAAAAATCTAGTAACTGACTCTTACTTTCATTTTTAAAAAGTGTTACAGGGTTTAGGAAAAGTATTGTATCTCCAATCTGGCCCCAAGGCTTATCCTTTTTTAAAAAAATTATCTCCATATACATGATAGAAAACAGAGCCAAAGTCACCTCATCTCCCAGTGATAGGATTTCTGTAATTCATAGTTTGGACAGGTGGATTCAGATGCCAAGTTGACTACACAGCAGTAAGAATAAAAGTAAATAACACAATAATTTCTTCCATTTTATATTTGTTTAATCACCCTAGTTGATGTGTAAATGTACTGCTAAAAAAAATACTCAACTCCTACCGTTTTCTATTTTGCATCTTACTCCTCCGGTTCAGCATTCTCTGCCCCTGAGTAACTCTTACATACTTCAGTGCCTTAGAAATAGCCTTATCCCAGCTAATGACATGAAAATAAGGAGTAATGTATACTCAATTGTATATAATAGGGTTGCAATTCCATGGAGGGATGCCTGAGTGCTTTGCTAATGTCATGAGAAATTCAACACGGAATTTCAGGCCCCCGTTCATGTTCGCCTGGGAGGGAGGCAGTGAAAGCTGCCTTTTCTACAGGAAGCTGCTCTCCACAGGGCCCTTGAGAGAGCACAAAGCTGACAGTGTAGGAGGCCATGGCGAGGTCTACTAGATCTTCATAAGACTTTGAATTCCCGGTCCGTATGTTGTCTTGCTTATTTCTTTACTCTCACCCTGTCTAAAAAGAATAAAAGCCAGGTTTCTTTTTTTTTTTTTTTTTTTTTAATTTATTTATTGAATCACTGTGGGAAAGGTTACAAAGCTTTCAGGTTTATGTCTCAGTCATGCAAATATCAAACACATTTCCCTTTACCAATACTTATTTTTTACCATGAAGAACCCTAATAAAACCCCACCCCCCACCCCTCCCCGTCCCTGTGAAGCAGATGAATTCTAGTTAACACTCTATCTGCTTTGATTAGATTCATTGTTTCAATAAAAGATTCACCACTATTATTTAGAGTTTACCCCCCCCCCCAAATCGGACATGCTGAAAAAGCATTGTGAAGTGATTTGCTTTCTACGGCTGGGTTCAAGAATTAAATGTAGGTTTTGGATTTCTGCTCTTTTACCTATTGACCCTGGAAGTATTTCTACTGAAAGTCAGATAGTTAAGAAATTGGTTTCTGTGTTCTGGAGTCCTGGCCGTGCTGGAGAGCCGCTCGCGGGGGGCAACCGGTGGCCTCGGTAGGGCGTGAAGGGCGGACCGAAACGCCCCCCTTCCCATGAGGTTTTAGTCGCCCCCACACTCCTGGCTCATACCTGCTGTCCACAAGGCTCCCATGTGGCCGCCATCTTTCTTTCCAAAGAGGAGAGGGCGAATGGGGCAACACCCTTTCCCCTCCGGCAGACTTGATGGCCTGGATCAATGCAGAGTCCGTTCACTTTTCTGCTCCAAGCTGCTGGGTTCTGCATTAAGTCCTTGTGCTTCTGGGGCCGTGGCCGTGCTGGAGAGCCGCTCGTGGGGGGCAACTGGTGACCTCGGTAGGGCGTGAAGGACGGACCAGAACGCCCCTCTTCCCATGAGGTTTTAGTCGCCCCCACACCCCCGGCTCATATCTGCTGTCCACAAGGCCCCCATGTGGCCGCCATCTTTCTTTCCAGAGGGAGGAGGGCGGAAGGGAGCAACACCCTTTCCCCTCTGGGCAGAAATGATTGCCTGGATTAACGCATAGTCCTTTCACTTTTCTGCTCCAAGCTGCTGGGTTCTGCATTAAGCCCTTGTGCTTCTGGGGCTGTGGCCGTGCTGGAGAGCCGTTCGTGGGGGGCAACTGGTGACCTCGGTAGGGCGTGAAGGACGGACCGGAACGCCCCTCTTCCCATGAGGTTTTAGTCGCCCCCACACTCCCGGCTCATACCTGCTGTCCACAAGGCTCCCATGTGGCCGCCATCTTTCTTTCCCAGAGAGGAGAGGGCGAATGGGGCAACACCCTTTCCCCTCTAGCAGACTTGATGGGCTGGATCAACGCATAGTCCGTTCACTTTTCTGCTCCAAGCTGCTGGATTCTGCATTAAGTCCTTGTGCTTCTGGGGCCGTGGCCGTGCTGGAGAGCCGCTCGTGAGGGGTGACTGGTGACCTCGGTAGGGCGTGAAGGACGGACTGGAACGCCCCCCTTCCCATGAGGTTTTAGTCGCCCCCACACCCCCGGCTCATACCTGCTGTCCACAAGGCTCCCATGCGGCCGCCATCCTTCTTTCCAGAGAAGAGAGGGCGAATGGGGCAACACCCTTTCCCCTCCGGCAGACTTGATGGCCTGGATTAACGCATAGTCCTTTCACTTTTCTGCTCCAAGCTGCTGGGTTCTGCATTAAGTCCTTGTGCTTCTGGGACTGTGGCCGTGCTGGGGAGCCGCTCGTGGGGGGCAACTGGTGACCTCGGTAGGGCGTGAAGGACGGACCAGAACGCCCCTCTTCCCATGAGGTTTTAGTCGCCCCCACACCCCCGGCTCATACCTGCTGTCCACAAGGCTCCCATGTGGCCGCCATCTTTCTTTCCAGAGAGAGGAGGGCGGAAGGGAGCAACACCCTTTCCCCTCTGGACAGAAATGATTGCCTGGATTAACGCATAGTCCTTTCACTTTTCTGCTCCAAGCTGCTGGGTTCTGCATTAAGCCCTTGTGCTTCTGGGGCTGTGGCCGTGCTGGAGAGCCGCTCGTGGGGGGCAACTGGTGACCTCGGTAGGGCGTGAAGGACGGACCGGAACGCCCCCCTTCCCATGAGGTTTTAGTCGCCCCCACACCCCCGAAAAGCCAGGTTTCTATTCAATGTCCAACGTGTTCAATAGAAATTGAGATTCCTCAATCCTAACAATGCAGCACTATTTATAATACAAATAATTTATCTATATTTTTATTGGTTATCATAAATTCGGAGCTAGACATCCTCCAGCAGAAATTTATTTTTTAATTAAATTTTTCCAACTAAATCACCATGAGATACAGTTAAAAAGTTTTCATGATTGAGTTTCAGTAATACAATGTTCCAACACCTATCCCTCCACCATGTACATTTCCCACCACCAATATCTTTCATATCTCTTCTGCCAACCTCCCTCCCCACACTCTCTAAGCCAGTTTACCACTATGGCAGCCCAGCAGAAATTCTTAGTCTGATTATTAAGAGCTCTTTGCCTGCAACTTAGGCCTTAAAAAACACGAAGGTCTAGTGTGTGTAAGGTCTGTGCTCAGCTGCAAAGGACATCTGGATGTCCCCTGTAGGGCTGAGGGTACTGTAAAGAAGCTCCCTGCAAATGTCCTGACATCAGGCGAAGCTCGGGGACTGTTGTATCCAATGGCAGGAGCAACGGTTTTCCAGATGGTGAGACCAGGATCTTCGTCTGCACAAACCACAATACCGGTCCCAAAGTGGTGTGTGCAGTTGGGTAGAATCAGAAACGGCCCTGCACGAAAATGGAACAAAGAAGGAAGAAGAGAGAAATAAAAAGAGGCTGAGTTTGGTGCCTTGGCTGGCCAGAGAAAACAGATCAACAGCAAAAAAGAGGGGGAATGTACCCTCCAGCTCCATTGGGAAACATGTGGTATAAAGCTGTACATGAGGCATAGGGAGTAAAAGAAAGGCAATCATCATGAGTAGTAATAATTCATGGGTGACAACTTGCAAACTGTTTCTACAACATAATTTCATACAATTCTCACACAAAGCCCGGTGAATTCCAGAAGTAGCAATGGAGGGCACCAAATCCATAGGCAAACAGTTTCATGATCCAAATATACCTTGAAGCACGAAGTAGACAGTTGGAAACTGTGTGCCCCTCAGAGCTCTGAAGCTTAGAAACCACGTGGCCTTGGGCAGGTCACTTACCTCCTGTGACTCAGCTTCTGCCTTGTTCAAAATTAGATGCCAAATCATACTTTCCTCATCGTGGTATTGAGAAAACTAAATAGGTCAGTAGAATGGCATGTAAAAAAATCACTGCACACTGACTTATTTTGGGTATATTTTTGTGGAGAGATTGTTGCTTCCACCAAATTCTCAAAGCAGAAAAATCTATAAAACCTAACCTATCCCCCTCCCCACACCATAAAGGGGTTTGGTCCAGAGGAAGAAACTGGTATGTATATTATGAGCAATGCTGCCCTACCTCAGAAGATGGCATGAAGTACAGAGGGGGCATGGCGGGAGACCCTTCATAAGTAACCACAGACTCTGCTCAGAGGAAGTTGAGTGATGATTCCCCTTTTAGAAGAATCATAACATACCAGGCTTAGCTCCTGCTCGTAAACCCCCCATTTTCCTCCCCATCAGAGTTTGGCTTAATTTACTTTGATTTTATTAAGAAGGAATGAAGCTCAGAGAGGAGAGACCAGATCAGAAACTTGGATACTCTGAGTACAGGGCTCTGACAGACTCACTGCCCAAGGCCTTTTGCTTTGCCGGACTACTGATAATTAAAGTTGTTGTCAAGCTATGGAAAAAGGCCTCTTGAGGATTGGAAAGTGCTGACAAGTGCCTGGGAGGGGATGGGGCAATAGGATGCAGGTTTTTCACAGAGGTTAGTGCAAAGCAGGAAGTGCCAGGTTGGACGGCAGATAATGGTATTAAGAGGTGAGATTTGGGGAACTCAAGCAGATGATAGGCAAGGCAAGCCTGTTTGCTCCCCATTTCTTTTGGGGACTACTTAAAATTGGTGTCTTTGATATTTCCTGAGATTATAACTCTATTTTTTTTCTTTTTGGGTCACACCCGGCGATGCTCAGAGGATACTCCTGGCTCTGCACTTAGAAATTACTCCCTGGGGTGCTTGGACCATATGGAATGTTGTGAATCAGACCAGGGTTGACCATGTGCAAGGCAAGCACTCTACCCACTGTGCTATCATGCCATCCCTGAGATTGTAACTCTTGTTAGGTCGTTGGGCCTTTAGTTTTGAAGGAGATGAAAAATGTATGTGTGTTTGGAGGATTACGGGGCTGTGTGGAATATAGCGAGGACTGAGGGAGTGAGGGGACTTCAGACACGGTTCGAAGAAAATATCACATGGAACCGGGTAGCAAGAGAGAGACTTTGTGCTGCTCCTCTCTCACTTTTCTTCTGGTCTCATTTCCCGCCAGACTGGAGGAAAGGCCCTCTACCGCTGTGAAGCTACATTATTTTCTGGGTACCCAAGTATTTGAGTAGGAAAGAAGCTTGGGAAAGTGAAGGAGCACTTGAAGCTGGGGTGCTGTGTGATACAGCGGATATAATTTAACTTCACTTTCTTCTTATATAAAATTAAAAACAAGGGGCTGGAGAGATAGCACAGTGGGTAGGGCATTTGCCTTGCACGCGGCCGACCCGGGTTCGATTCCCAGAATCCCATATGGTCCCCTGCGCACCGCCAGGAGTAACTCCTTAGTGCAGAGCCAGGAGTAAACCCTGTGCATCGCCAGGTGTGACCCAACAAGCAAAAAAAATAAAAAAAGAAAATTCTACCACATTCCATGATAGCAAAGATGAGATGTTCTGACCTCAGTGTTGGATGAGCTATACTTAAATCAACCAGCTCCACACACTTTCTGATCCAGCCAAGATAACACTGCTGTCCTTCCACACTTTCCAAACTTTTGAGCACATCATTTCTCTCTCTTTCTTCCTCTCCTTCACTTTTATTTTTGCTTTGCTTCTCTAGATCTGAATAATAACAAAAGATGACCAGTCTACCACTTTGTTCAAACATAAAAATGCAAAATCAATTTTTTTTTACTGGATGCACTAATTTTTTCCATCTGTAAAATATTTCTCAATTTGCAATTACCTTCCCTTTAAAATTACATTAGTTATTTTTGTCAACATGTTTGATACCTGGTTCATACTCTCTTCTTCCACTTTTGAACCTTTGAACATCTTATTGAAGATGTGAGGATTTTTTCTTCCCAGAATACTTGTAGATTACTAGGCAGGCTCAAGGTTATGGGCTGGAATCCCATGGCTTTGTCCAGGAGAAGCTAAGTGATCTTAAAAAAAAAAGCCCTTGTATTCAGCAGACTTAATGAATCTGGTTAGTGGCCAAGAGTGTATGGTCAGAAAACTAGGGGAAGCTAAGTGCTCTAAAAAAGCCCCATGTCTCCTGTGGAGTATTCTTTTCATTAAAACAGTTTAAAGTGGGATTTTCGTCCATGCTTCTAGCTCCTGAATGATGTTTGTGAAATACTTAATCCCTTTGGGATTCTTTTAGTTATGCAAAACACTACTATACATCCTATTTTGTTCTAATTTTAAAAGTAAATAAAATAATTCAATCTTTGTCATCTATGATAGATTCAATGCAAAGAAAGTTGTAATTTTATATAAAAATGAGATACAGAATGCAACAGACTAATATAGTTATTGTGTTTTTAAATTCAGTAGTTTAGAGGGGAATGGCAGAGAAATCCTAGCTGAGTTACTGGCATAAGAGCAGGAAATTCTTTCTCAAAGAGATGTACACACATCTGTGTGTTAACTGTGAACATGTTGGAATCTAGACATTTGGTACATGCTCACACCTGGTGATCAACTCTACCCTCCACCAAAGAGAAGAAAACAAATTGTAATAAAATCCTTAAATGTGGTAAAGGTATGGGAGAGACAGAGTAAGGGAGAAGCAAGGAACCTTCAGCCCTTTCCTTAGGCCATGCTCTTCCTTACTAAAACGCCTTCATCCATCCAACAGGGTCTGTGGACCTAAAACAGTCACGTTTAAACACAGAGTCAGAAACAGTCTGCATCTCCATGTTAGTAAAACAGAGACTGTTCATTTGTCACTTGACTCAAGGAAGTCAGAAAACATCCCTGAGGTCCAGAATATGTTGTGTTTCTCTCAGAGCATCCTGAAACAGGCTGAAAAATATATGGGTACTGTGTAATCTCCCTCCCCAAGTTTTCCCTCTTAGTCTTTCTATTACAAACTTATAAGAAGTGTAACACTCTATGCTCAGAGGAGCCAGGAAAGCAATAAGGAGGCTTCAGATCACCTTTTCTACTTGGGGATGGATTGCTAGGTTAGTGAGAAATATGCCAACAAAGTGAATATGAGTTAGAGCTCCACGTTGAGTGTCACACAGGTGCCAAAGAGGCGCTGGGTATTTCCACATGACCGGTGGTCATTTGTTAGCAGGAAGCCAACTTGACAGCCAGGCATTGCCATCACTTCCATGCTCTTAGTTCATAGGAACCTTGACACTTTCATAAATTGCATGATTAAGGGCTGCCCTTACTGGGGAAATGCCAAGCCATGAATAGAAGTAAGAGGGTCTGAATACCCTCAACCCACTTGGCCTCTAGGGAGGACCCTGAGCTCAGGGCTCTGCAAAGGATGCACAGTGTGTGAGAGTGAGTGTGGAGTGCTTCACTGCATGAGGTGGTCAGGCAAGGGCTGCTCTTTGCCTGTCATGTTTTCTCATGGAAAAGTGGAAGAGTGACTGTGTGGTTTTGGGGTGAGCATCTCAGATCAAAAACCCTGTCCATCTGCCATGCTTTGCAGGGTTTTTCTGGTATTGACCTGTGGTAAGATGGACTGAGGCTGCTTGAGATGGAGTCCCTCACTTACCCAGCATCCCCGTCAGAGGCAGAGCTCAGCGCACCCTCTCCTGCCAATACTCTTGCCAGCCCACATGCTCTGAAGAACCCTGAGTGGTTCACAGGGTCACCCTTCTATACTCTGCCTGGTATGTGTTCCACATGGGCAAAAGAAGTATGGATACAGACTTTGCTGGCTCATTCCCAATATCACGTGGCCAGAAAACACTTGGGCAGGTTCACCCTATTTATCATCCATCATCTTGCATACAGCCTGGACAAGTCAGTTGTCCTCTTTTTTTTTTTTTAAATTTTTATTAGTGAAACACCATGAGGTACAGTTGTAGACTTACAAATTTTCGTGCTTGGTTTTCAATTATACAATGATCAAGTACCCATCCCTCCACTATTGCCCATTTTCCACCACCAGTATCCTTCCTACCCCCATCCCCTCTGTCCCACCCTGCCTGTGGCAGGACATTCCCTTTTGTTCTCTCTCACCTTTTGGGTGCTGTGGTTTGCAAAAGAGGCATTGAGTTGCAATGATGTTTGGTCTATAGTCTACTTTCAGCATGCTTCTCCCATCCTGGGAGGATCCTCCTAACGTCAGTTGTCCTCCTGAAAAGTGCACATCCAAACTAAGCAGCATATGATAAAATCAGGACCTTCAATAGCCTCTTTCACTTCATTATAGAAAGAATTTTTAAAAATATGTTAAAATTCCTTACCATTTTAAAAACCTATGCCCTTTAACAGTAGTCAGGCTTTCCTTGCATGCAACTGACCCAAGGGTTCGATCCACAGTACCCCATACAGTTACCTGAGAATTTCCAGAAGTGATCCCTGAGCACAGAGGCACAAATAGATGTGACCTAAACACCAAAAAATATCTGCTAAAATAAAAAAATATTGAATAAAACAACATTACTTAGGATGAAAGAGCTAACTCAGGGGTCCAGGGCAAATACCCTCATGTGCAAGGCCCTGAGTTCTCTTCCTGCATGCTCTCCCATTCTCAGCAACTCTTTATAATGCCCTGAAGACCCCTGAGAACTGCTATGGTGATTCTGGTGGCTTCCAGCACTGAACTGATGAGTCTGCTTGGGTTAGTATCACTTGGGCTGACAAATAGGTTTTCTGATCACAGCTGGGAGTTCCCCGTACCAAACAATATCCAACATTATTCAAGGACCCAGAATACATGTGCACACACACATACATACATACATGCATACATATATCAATTACATAAACTACACACCATATACACACATACACACTAAAAACATACAATTACACATAGACACACATATATCCTAAACCACATATATTGGTGCATGCTATTTCATACAGATCCTTACCATCATGTGTAGCACATAAATACACACAGACCCTGAACACCAGACGCATTGCACACATACCCCATATTTACACACATTCCATACTATCACACACAGACACCATACACACCGCATATATGATAACCTGTCACACACTCACACAGACAGCACAAGATAAAATAAATCACCGTGCACCAAATTCTTTTTCTAACCTCTGCCTTTATTTATCACATCATAATTCATCTTCTCAAGTAGGTCGAGAAGCATGACTTTTCTTTTATGTGGAAAGAGACAAAAAGTAAGGAAGTAAAACTGCCCTTTTCCTGTGACTATGGTGGTGTCTGCTACCACATGGGAGGCTGCCGCCCATCTGGCCAGAAGCCAGCGGCAGACATCTGCTTCAGAGCAGGGGAAGTGCTGGGCACTGAGCGAATCCCCTGCAGGGCCTGGTCCTGGAAGCAGCTGTTTCCAGGTCCTGTTTCCTCCCAGCCATCTCTGAGAGCCACTTGGAATGGAAGCCACCCTAGAGAATCGACTCTCGTCTATTGCAGCAGGAAGAGCTGGTTAGCAAGAGCCACCAAGGAATGGTCGAGTTCCTCCTTTGATGAAATTCAGACAGTGTGCCCAAGAGAAGGGAGGAGAGCAGCGAGGCTGCCCAATGGTTGGCTTGTCTATCTCTCATATATAACCCGAGAGTTTCTAATTTTACGGAAGGCACTAGCTAGCTGGTTATCAGGTATAGTTCTCCCTGAGATGCAAGGACAGCGGATCCCTACTGGGATGCCTGGAAGCCTGGGACTCTCCTGCAGGAAACCATGCAAGGCAAATGTATTGGAAAGTCCATCGGTGTTGATATCTGGGAACTGCAAAAGTTCCCTAAATATTGCTGATGTCCTTGGTAACTCAGTGCCTATGTTTCCTGTAGAATGAAGACAATGAGATCAGTTCAAAGCACTGTCATGAAGATGAATTGAAATTATGAGTGTATAATACTTGAGATATCATGGCATTTGTCTCCTTAATCTAGAGTCTCTCGCTGCCCATTTTTTGTGGCTAATTTGGAGCCACTTCCTTCCATATGCTTTCTCAGTTTCCATGAGAGCTGGGAAAGAAGGAAGAAGCTAGTTTCATCATTATTCATATTTCAATAGGATTTAAGTGTTTGGATGGGAGGTAGGGGCACACCTGGTGTGCTCAGAGCTTTTTTCTGTCTCTGCACTCAGGATCATTCTTGGCAGGCTTGGGGGATCTTATGGGGTGCCAGGGATCAAACCTAGTTTGACCTGCTTAGGAGAGTTTCTTCCAAACTCAAAAAATCATCAAACTGCAAAACAGGGCAGTCAAAATTATAGAAATTACAAGAAAAATAGCACAGCGGTAGGGCGTTCGCCTTACAAGCGGCCAACATGGCCGACCCGAGTTCGATTCCTCCACCCCTCTCGGAGAGCCTGGCAAGCTACAGAGAGTATTCGATATGCCAAACACAGTAACAACAAAGTCTCCAATGGAGATGTTACTGGGCCCGCTCGAGCAAATCGACGATCAACGGGAGGGCCTTTACCTTTTACCTTTACCTTTACAAGAAAAATGGGGTAAAAACATTCAAAATGCTTTGAAAAGCATTCTTTCAAGTACTTGTTAGTGATAAAGAATGGATAAGAACCTTGTTTTTAAAAAAAAGTACAGTTTTAACATGTAAACTTATTGACATTCATCAGTAAATATAGTACTTAATCTCAGAAAGGCTGGAGAGATGCTTGAGGAAGAAGGCATGTTGTGTTCAGTTCCTGGACTCTAGTAAAAAGGAGGAAAACAGGGGAGACATGGAACGTGAGGAGAAGTTCTAACTAACATCGAGGTGGTGAGTGTGGCTCCTAGTACCAGCCTTGAGCTGTGGCAGCCGAGGATGGGGGGAGTGACTGTGTACGTGTATGCATGTGAGTGTGGTTCTGTATGGTCCGTTGCTAGGCTCCGATAAGTTCAGTGCAGCTTTTCTTGTCCTCAGTGTTTCTTGTGAACGAAATTAGACAATTTTGTGCAAACACAAAATTGGTGCTATTCTCAAATTGCTTCCTAATATATTAACCTCATTGCAACAAATGTGTGTCAAAACACAAGCTAGATGAGAACTGACTGCCTGGAGATGCATGGGACCAACTGTTTTCTCTCTCTCTCTCTCTCTCTCTCTCTCTCTCTCTCTCTCTCTCTCTCTCTCTCTCTCTCTTTCCCTCCCTCCTCAGGCAATCTTCTCCAGGGAAGAGCAAGATGTCCTAAAGGCAGAGGCTGGGGGCCGGCCAGACATTTACAGTGTTGAAAGGGAATGCAGTTCATTTGTCTCTGGTCAAGGGCAGTTATAGATTGTTTTATCTTTTAACTTTAGTAGCTTTCCAAAGTAGATAAATACTTTAAAGTACCCCTATCAAATCCAGGGATTAAGTTAGTACTAATATTGCAGGCACAGATGAAGAGAAAGGAAATAACAGAACAGCTACATTTTCCACTCTAGATACGTGTTCATTGCTCATCATGACCAGATTAAAACCAGGATAATCCAGTAAACTTTTACACAAGCAAACACAACTTTCAACATTAGGAGATGCTATTTATAATTTCTATCCACTTACAACTGTTAGATATAAACCACACTCTTTGTGCAAAGAACTAATGTCTTACTAAATTGACAAATAAAAGTGAAAACTTATCACAATTAAACTGCTTTTGAAAACTAAGGACCCTAATATAAAGACAAACATTTATAACACTTTTGCAGTGCTAAAAGTTTATATTATTTAATCCTATATTGGGATATATCAAATATATATATATATTAATGAGGATCATCGATGATCAAGAATCAGGGACGCTGTCTCATTTGCCAAGGCATCGAAAATCAGATGGGCTGGACACATAATTCAATTTAGAGATGACCGCTGGACTAGAGCCATTACCAACTGAATTCCACGGGACGGGACGTCAAAAGATCACATGGCTGCCCACCTACGAGATGGTCAGACTTCTTTGTCAAGACTCTGAACGATCGGTTCGAGGCTCTTCGTGTTTCTGGAGTGAGCAGACACCATTGGGCTGCACTAGCACATGAAAGGGATGAATGGAAGACATTACTGGCACCTGCTCAAAATTGATGAGTAATGGGATGTCAAGTGATCAAGTGATATATATCAATTGATTATATTTTGAATGGGCTGAAACAATAGCACAGTGGGTAGGGCATTTGTCTTGCAAGTGGCCAACATGGCAGACCCAAGTTCCATTCCTCTGCCCCTCTCGGAGAGCCTGGCAATCTCCTGAGAGTATCTCACCCACACGACAAAGCCTGACAAGCTAACCATGGCGTATTTGATATGCCAAACACAGTAACAATTGTCATAATGGAGATGTTACTGGGCCCGCTCAAGCAAATCTATGAGCAACAGGAGGACAGTGACAGTGACAGATATTTTGAATATATATTGAATATATTGATTATATATTGAGTATATATATTCATGGTTGTGCGACATCTTATTGTCTAGTTTTTGCCCTCAGAGAACCCGGCAGGCTACCGAAACTGAGAATGCCTGACTGGGAATACCTGTAATGGTGATTAGAGGCTGACCCAAAAGACTCCATCCCTCTAGGAGAGCCCGGCAAACTACTGAGAGTATCCTGCCCTCACAGCAGAGTCTGGCAAGCTATCCGTGGTGTACTCGATATGCCAAAAACAGTAACAGTGATGGTCCTCATTCCTCTGACCCTGAAAGAGCCCCCAGTATGCCATCAAGCCGCACTAGAACGTGGCAGGGATGAATGGAGATGTTACTGGCACCTGCTTGAGCAAATCGATGAACAATGGGATGACAGTGACAGATATATATCAATTATATTTTGAATGTATATTTGATATATTGATTATATATTGAATATATATATATATTCACGGCTATGCGACCATGAATATATATATATCAATTATATTTTCAACTGTGTCAAAGATTAATACCAAAGATAAGCTGAACTTCTAGCTAAACTTAATTGTATCACAAAGTAGCAAAGTAAAATAATGAAAATAAAGATTATTTTTTTCAATAAAGTATTTGATTAAATCATTTCTTATTATGGCACAGAAGTTTGTTATGTATTTATAAAGAAAATACATATATTTCTTTATGTAGGGCTGGAGTGATAGCACAGCAGTAGGGCGTTTGCCTTGCATGCAGCCAACATGGCCGACCAGAGTTTGATTCCTCCGCCCCCTCGGAGAGCCCAGCAAGCTACCGAGAGTATCTCACCTGCACGGCAGAGCCTGGCAAGCTACCCGTGATGTATTCGATATGCCAAACACAGTAACAACAAAGTCTCCAATGGAGATATTACTGGGCCCTCTTGAGCAAATCAATGAATAGCGGGAGGACAGTGACAGTGACAGTGACTATAAAGAAAAATTAATTAAAATATTCATTAAGCTTCTTTGATCTCATTTAAGCATTTTTTCTGCATATATGTCCTAGTCCTCCCATTGTTCATCGATTTGCTCCAGCGGGCTCAGTAACGTCTCCATTTTGAGACTTGTTACTGTGTTTGGCATATTGAATATGTCACGGGTAGCTTGCCAGGCTTTGCCGTGCAGTTGAGATACTCTTGGTAGCTTGCCGGGCTCTCTGAGAGGGGCAGAGGAATCAAACCCAGCTGGGCCGGGTTGGCTGTGCGCAAGGCAAATGCCCTACCACTGTGCTATTGCTCCAGCCCCTAGTCCCTGAGGTATAAAGTATAACTGCATGTATACAGAAGTTGATGTCTTTAACATATAAATGATATGTACAGTGGGTGATATTTACAATGAAAGAAGATGTAGGAGTAAATAATATTCGGAGAGCCCGGCAAGCTACCGAGAGTATTCGATATGCCAAACACAGTAACAACAAAGTCTCCAATGAAGACGTTACTGGGCCCGCTCGAGCAAATCGACGATCAACGGGAGGGCCTTTATGATGTCTTAAACTCTGACTTCTAGCATCAGTTGACTTAATGTATAATTTTATATTTTTGTTATTAATGCATTTTCTAATTAAATTGAATTCTGTGTGCCTGGTAAGCAATAAGGGCTGGTCAAATGTCATGATAGTTGAACAAGTTATATTGGCTTTAAATTTTAAAAATTTACCATATTTTATTTGGTTTTAAATTTTTCTTTAATTTTTTTTATATTTTATTTGGAGAGGGAGTCCCAAATAATGCTTAGGGGACCCAGGGGTTAGACTCTGTGATCCTCAGCCAATTGGGCCAGAGAGTTTAGTGTTTAGGTCAGTGGTGTCATGTTGTTCTGCCTGGAAGTGCCTTGGGGCCCCACCAGCAGTGCTGGGGTGGGGACACACAGCACCGGGCCTGGGTCCCGTTATAACCCAGGTCCTGAATAAGGTGCTGTTCCAGGAGCCACATTCTCAGCCCATGCAACTTCCTGGTTTTCCTAATTTCTGCCAGTTATTTGCAGCAGTGATTGGAACATCCCTCTGCTAGCAGATTGTGGTTTTCCATCTGCCTCCACTCTGATAATCCAAGAAGGTTGAAACCAAGATTGGGCTGTTCACTCCAGTGCTCAAAACAACGATGTGTCTTATGGAGAACACACTCAGTGACAAGGATGCAAATCTCAGGGAAAACGTTTACGTTCTAAGCTATGAAAGTTCTATTTGATGATTTCCAGTCCTTAAACCTACTCACCAATAAGGATTTTTAACTATCCAGTGTATGGCTAAGAAATTAGCAGGAAAGGAAGTGAAGAAAACCCAAGGAGACATTTTGCTGCAGCCCAAATCAATAAATCATTCCAGGGGACTGAGGGTGACTGTGAATGAGGCCCCCAGGACAGGTCGAGTTGCAGCTCTGGGAGGGGAGGAAAGGTGAGTCCAGGCTTCCAGGTTTGTGCAGAGAAGAATGGAGAAAGTCCCAGTAAGATCCAGCTCTGATGAATGGGCCGACCTAGGGTTCAACAAGAAATAAGCTTAGTTTGCAGTGACTTCCTTTTGTAGAGACATGAACATTTTTGGGTGTGTTTTATCTTGTTTTGTGGCCACGCTGGGCACCGATGCTCAGGGTTGGCTTCTGTTGGTGCTTTGGAGAACATGTGATGCCAAGGACCAGACCCAGGCCTCCCGCAGGTGACCATGTGCATGGGTCGACAGACTTAGTCCCGGTTCTGAGGTTCTGAATTCGGCATTTAGACAGGCTTTCCCAACCACTTTTATTTCACAGATGATCTATTTCCCAGATGAGTTAAACACCATCTGACAAGGGATGAGTTCAAAGTGATCAAAGTGATCAACCACATACATACTTTAACAAGAGTTTTGCCCGGATTGATCTGACTCCAAATTCTGTGCAATTCCTTTCACTGTTACCTGTGTGTGTATGTGTGTGTGTGCAGGGGGTGGGAGTGGGGTGGGGGGGGGAGGTTGGAGTGGAGGGCTAGGGGAAGGGATAAGGAATGCCCCCAACCCAATTCACTACTTTAGATCTTTAAATTGGATTGTGGCATATATTACAAATTAATTGGATGATTAATAAAATGCACTTAATTCTCTTTTCCACCGAAATATGTAGTCATCAGCATCATTTTTTTTTTGAAGGATGAATAACATAAAACATCTAAAACTCACTATTCTTCAGCTCTATGTGTTTTGCCTTTTATGGGAAATGCTCAGATTTCCCCCGTCAAGGTGGCTTTGAATCAGTACCAGGCCTTCTTTTCATGTGTATAACTATTTAAAGATGTGATATTCGGGGCAAGTGGTTCATACCAACTCATTTTCTCTCTGTCATCTCTAAGCGGCTGAGGGCAGGGAGCGACGGGAGGGAGTCGCGAGGGCGACCACTGGGTGGCGCTGTTGTTCCGTGCAGCCCACCGTCGATTCCCCGGGGACCGGGCTGAGCTGAGCACAAAAGGTAGCTTGTCTACCTTGCGAGTTTCTTAATGGATTTACCTCTTCAGTGGAATTCTCCTTTTAAGGCGGCTCTCCTGTTTGAGGTCGAATGGTGATCGCGCTTGAACACACAGGTTCCGTGTGGGTGGAGCCAGCATGCCCCAGCCCCACAGCCCCGAAGAACCGCAACTTCACATGTCAAGGGGCCCAGCAGTCCTTACGACATCACTTAGAAGATTAAAAATAAATTGAAGCACATGTCACTTCAAAGGGAGCACAAAAAGGACATCGGCATGATGTGATGCATTAATGAGAAAGGGCTGCTGGCTCTGGATTTGAACTGTATGCAAGAAGATAGGATTTTTTTTTTTATATAAAACTTGTAAGCTGCTCTTCTGTCCAAAGGAATGATTGTTTTATTATTTAAATAAGAAACTGCTCTCTCTCTCTCTCTCTCTCTCTCTCTCTCCATTTTAATTCTTCAGGGCTTTGACTTGGGCGGTATGAATATGGTAGCACAGGGAGGATGAAGTATTGGACCCAGCAGCCCTATTCTCAAGGTCTCCCCTCCCTCCCCCCCTCCCCCCAGTGGGCTCTGAAGAACCAGAAGTTTTCTCTCCACCACTGGGGATTTAGGATTTATCAAGTGTGACCATCTGTGGACAGAGGGCACAGAGCTCTGAAGTGGCATCCGTGTGTATGTTGACTTCCCTAAGATCTCCAGCTTTAGCTGATCTTTTGTTTCAGAGACTCTTCCTTAGCCCACCCAGTCCCTGCCTCCAGCATCTTACAGCTTCTAGGCGTCACTTCCTGGCTAGTGGGACTCAGCCCAATCAGACTCATTTTTCATGCTTTGTCAGGAGGCCTGAAGGTTGGGGGAGGAGAGAGAGAGAGAGAGAGAGAGAGAGAGAGAGAGAGAGAGAGAGAGAGAGAGAGAGAGAGAGAGAGAGAAGAGGAGAATGTAGAAGGGGCTGGGGAAGGGGATTACAAGGGATTTAGAAGGGGCTGGTGGGGGACAGGGGAGGAGGAAAGGGAGGGAGAGGGCAGCGCCCAGCTTGGAGGAATGGAGTGTGGGCAGATGTCCTCATGAAAAATTTACAAGGCATAATCAGAGACTCCAGCAGCTCTTCCCCCTCCAGGCAAAGTCCCCTTGGGTTTGTTGCCCTGGCCCCTGCAAGAATATTGGAAAATGCTCCCTTGGTTTTGAAGGAAATCTGGCTCTGGGAGGCTAATGCGGGCATTTGATGCACTTGGCTGTCCTCCTGAGACCGGGTTGCAAATGTAGTTCAGGGGAAATTGATGAAGTATCAGTTAATCTGAGGCTGACAGTTTAGAGAGGTCACAGCTGCAAGGGGCTGCCAGGGTCTCACAGAGAAAGGCCCAGGAAGACTTAACAGAGACGGAGAGAACCCAGTGAAAAGGAGCATTTATCTTTTTCACATGGGCATTTCTCAAGCCTTTGTCCACTGCCATATCTCTGACCCTGCAGTTGACAGGACAGTTGCACTCCCCCTTGCAAAAATGCAAACGCTCCCCTCCCCCCCAGGAAGGAAGGAGAGCTCTGCTGTTCCTAATTGAAACAGGCAGTTAGACCTTCTAATGCAAATTTCCTTTTTAATTGGAACTCTGAGTCATGTCTCATTCCTCCTTTCCTGCTACAGGAAGGTTTGTCTAGGTAAAAGGCATATTTACAGATGGTGGATGCTGCTCCGAGCCTAAGAAATTTCCGGAAAGTGGTATCACCTCTCTGGAAAGAGCTACACAAAGGTGCAAATTCATGCTTGCCCTGGGTTGTCTTATATATGAAAGTCTCAGCACTCCAGGACCCAGCATGTCATCAACCAGAGGTAGCCATACTTTGGCCATACTGTGTCTGAGACTTCTAAATGACCACATGGCATTATAAACCAGGTAAATAGTATGTAAATCAAAATTAGAAACAATAGCAATAAGAAAAATAGTTCAGATCCACAAATTATTGAATTTTTTATGGGGTTGAAGACTCTTGACAAAGAATAGGCCTGGGTTTAGCTTCCCAGACTTTGAGAAGATGTCATCATTGTTGTTTGCTTTAAGGAACCCAGGGCCAGAGAGATAAGTGCCAGTTGACTTTGCATGACCAACTGCCTAGAGATCAGAGTTGGATGCTGAACCAGCTTTTCACACTTCTTCACACTCTCTTTCTTTTCATAACAGGAATATAACGGGTAATAGTGTCAAGGGTACTGGCACGAACGTTTACTCAGCCTTTTTAATCTACAGGCTATGCTCAGCATTCCATTTGCAAGAACTCATTTATCCTTCACTACAGACTTGGGAGGAAGATGCTATCATTGTCATTATTAGTAGTATTATTACCATATTATCTCTTTTTAAAAGAAAGGGAAATTGATGTTGGGCAAGTAGGTAGTACAATTCATTTCTTTTTCTTCTGAGAGCAGGGAGTTTTTCCTTCGGGTGGGTAGGAGGGGGTCATGGTGTTCAGTGCAGAGATTACAAATTCCCTCATCAGAACAAAAAACCAGAAACTATTATAGCCAGATCAAAGGTACCACAATTTTGGGTTAGAAAAAGTATGTTAATTAAAATAAATGCAAATTACAAGACAAGAATTCTTGACTAGACCCAAAAGAACACTTGTTGGATTGTACGATATTTCCACACAGGTTTATATAGAGGGTGCATACATTTTTATTCCCACAGCAATGGACGAGAGTTCCTTCTTTTGACTAGAGTTTCTAAGAACAAACGTACATTTTTGTCACATAGAAGGTGGATTTGGGGAACTTTTCTAGTCCTACTGTTGCTTTGGAAGCTGCACGGTGGTAGGAGGGCCAGGGAATGTAGCACGTGGATGGTCTAGCTTCAAACTGAGTGTGAATTTGGGATTGGCTGAGACTGTTATTATCCTGACTGTATGAGTTCTATGGTCCTTAGAAATCTGCTGCTTATGGTGTTTAGAAACCATGTCTATTAAAGGTATATTTTTATTTTGTTTTTAATCAGAAAAAATGAGTTTCTACTTTTAGGGACCTACTTAGGTTTAAAATATCTCTCTTCAAAAGTGGAAAAAATGAAAATATTCCTTAAGTGACTTCTAATCATTTAAAACTAGAAATTGCTTTATACACACATCCACTCATATATATATATATCTGTATATATATGTATGTATGTATGTGTATATATATATATATATATATATATATCACTGTGTCACTGTCATCCCATTGTTCATTGATTTACTCGAGTGGACACCAGTAATGTCTCCATTTGTCCCAGCCCTGAGATTTTAGCAGCCTCTCCTTACTTGTCTTTCCCAACACTGCTGTATTGGAGGCTCTTTCAGGGTCAGGGGAATGAGACCTGTTGTTATATATATATATATTATATATATTATATAAGAAGTCCAATGCTCGAGCGGGCCCAGTAACGTCTCCATTGGAGACTTTGTTGTTACTGTGTCTGGCATATCGAATACTCTCGGTAGCTTGCCGGGCTCTCCGAGAGGGGCGGAGGAATCGAACTCGGGTCGGCCATGTTGGCTGCGTGCAAGGCAAACGCCCTACCCGCTGTGCTATCGCTCCAGCCCAATGTGAGAAATTTATAAGAATCTAGTGAGAAGTCCTTTGAGATAAGAAAGGCCAGCGCTCATGCACCTTTGACTTCATCATTGTCTGAAACTTTGCCTTTGTTTAAATGAAATCAGTGATCAGCTAGCATTACACAAAATACAGATATTTGAAAATATTTGACTTTTTATTGAGTGGATATGTTAATTGAGACCAAGCGAAGTGAAGGGAATCTGGAATCATTGGGTATAATTTCCAGACAAGAAAGTGGGTGGCTTGATTTCCATTTTCCTGTTGTGAAACTGTTTTCATAGCATCCTCCTCTTCTGTCTACTGCATTTGCAAAAGTAGTTTGATGAGAAAGAAGTAGATATGAGAAATAATTACACAAACTCCCCAAATATTTCATAGACATAGTAGACCAGAAAGATATGTTCACCTTCTAAAATAAACATATTTTTTCATTTATGCTATTTATTAAAGAAGGAGGTTTAAAGAATGAATTTATAAAAATGTGTCTCTTAGCCAACAGAATTTTAATGGTGTTTGAAAACTGATTCCATGGAAGGGAGGCTTTGTAAGTTGGGCACAGGAAGTCTGTGGCCATGGCCATTAGCCTGTAGGCATTTAACTGAAGTTAGTAACTGTGGGGACAGCCCCCAGCCCTGAAAGAGAGCTTGGCAGAACCTTCAATTACACTTTGCACTGGAGAGATCTGTGATGACACAGTCCAATATCCTTCAGGGAGCCAAATCTTCCAACATGTCTGATATAAGAACCCTAAGACAGATCTTCAAGGATCAGTCACCTGAGAAGGGAACACACAGTGCCCTGTGTTGGGTGATTGGAAGTCTGCTCTGGACACTGAATCTCCAGGAGTGTTCTGGCTTGATGGTTTTGATTCTGCTTTTTGATACTTGGCTTCCCTTTTTAATGCAAGAATCAGAGGCTTAGGATTCTGGCTTCAAAGATATCTTTTGCAGAGATTTCCTTTAGAAGGAGATAAATAGCTTCAAAATATAGTTTGCATCTGAATAAACTTGTAAAATACATTAGCTTATATTACTAAGTAGGATTTAAGCATACCCATTTCAGCGGAGTGAATTTTGAACATGTGTTCTGGGGTGATAAGAATTGTGCCTATTCACTGATTTCTCTATGTACATAAATTACAGAATAGTCAGGTATTGACATGTAGATCAGCAAGGAGCAAAGGCAGTTTCATCATGAACTTATTTACATGTCAATGCCAGACCTGGGCTGTTTGATTATTTTGCTCTTGTCTGAGCTCCCAGAACAAATAAAAACAAATAGACATATTTATGATCTATAAATGTTTTTACCTGTGTATGCAGCATGTGTGTATGTGTATATAATAGAACAATATGAAAGTATGAAAATTATGGAAATTTATAATGTACATTTTATATAGTAGTAACCTATTATATTGGCTTGCCATTTTAATAGCAATGTCAACAAAATAAAAATGTTCAAAACACTGCTGGTAGAATGTTTCCAATTGTATTAATCAATTGAAATGTATTTAACAAAATATCTAAATGATAGTGATCTTTATTCTTTTCAAACCAAATCTTACATCCCTAGTGTCTCACCTAACCAAATTAACTCTTAAACAAATTAACTCAAGGACCAACTTCTGTTGGGCACTATCTTCTCATAGTAACACTGCTGGCGAAGGTCATCTATTCTCAAGATGAAATAGCTTGTCGTTATTGAAATTTATTTGGTACCAAGTAAAGACAGTGACCTGTCCCTTAACACTGAAAGCCTTTGTTGACAGGACAATGCATTAACTGGCTGTCAGAGTACACAATCAGTGTTTGTTCTGCCCTTAGTACCCTTTTCTAAAAAATAATTCTAGATCCACCTGAATACCTGAATGCTATTTTTCTGGAAATAGCATCTTTTTTCCTTGGAGGAAAGCCGCCTCCTTCAAGGTTGGCTAAAACTCATTCTTCGAACAGAGTGGCTAACCAGGATATAAGAGACCCTAGAAAGGTTATCTTGAATCATGTAGACTTGCCTATATGGTAGATTCTCTTCGAGATTCATGAGTCCACGTTGAAGAGAATCTATGAGTCTCTGAGGTTATATGTCATTTTGCCATACTGTCTGGCAGAAGTGTTTACACTTTGAGAAAGGAATGTCAGTCTACTACAAGAACAAATGCTCTGCATTTTGAAGAGAGGATTTTTGACTGTATAGTTATTGGAGTGTCTGGACTCTCTAAAGTTAACACTAAACTTCAACCACTTCCTAATGTGATTAAACACATCCTCCCTTTTTGCTTAAAGCACCTGTGAATTGCGTTAGTCATTTGATATGGAAAGTGAGTGGATTGAAAGGCTATTTTACAGTATCACTTATCTTTGCTTATATTATTTATGATGGTAATTGTTTCAAATCATTAGCTCTACTAGCACAAGATGGAAATTTCTGGGAGCCTCTAAGAGGAATCAATAGTAACTTCTATACTTTTTCATCTTTTTTCTTGCTTCCTTTTTTTTCAAGATGAGCATAAGAATATTGTCCTCTCATAGTATCCTTCAAATATATCTGCACATCCATTATGTGTGGTAAAAAAAAAAAGCTTAGGGTTTTAATTAAAGAGACAGACTTAATCAGCATTATGAAACTAGACAGAGTCTATTAAAACATTAACTTAAGAACTGTATAAATATGCACAGTAAGAAACTATGGTAGGGGGCTGGAGAGATAGTACAGAAGGTCGGATTTGCCTTACATGCAGCTGACCTGGCTTGGGTACCTGGAATAGCATATGGTCCCTGAGCATTTCCATGACTGATCCTTGAGCATAGAGCCAAGAATATGGCTTAAGCATTATTAATTGATACATTTTATGTTGTTCACAGAGCATCTTAATCTGGTCTACCCCAGCCATGTCACTTATCTTGTTCCTGGGTTGGAAGTGGTGAGTGGGGAGAAGGAATCTATACTCCAAAGAGATGAAAATTTCAACTAAGCCCTTTATTATTAGCAGATTTCCCAGAATCACATTTTAGTACAAAAGCAGAGAAAGCTGGAATAGACAAAATGTGGGATTTTTATTTCTTTTCATTAGTTTAAAAAACAGATTTTGTATTAAAAAAATCCACTGCTAGGAGTTTATTGTCAAGTTTAGAACTGATTCTTGAATGAAACCAAACAAATGCTTCTAGAAAGTATGATTCAATTTTATTTGTTTAAATATATTTTTATTTTCGATTTGTTACGTCCTCATAGACGTTGAGAGTGCTTGCAAAGGTGGCACTGTCACACTGTCCTCCTGTTGTTCATCGATTTGCTCGAGCAGGCATCAGTAACGTCTCCATTGTGAGACTTGTTTCTATTTCTGGCATATTGAATATGCCACGGGGAGCTTGCCAGGCTCTGCCGTGCATGCGGGATACTCTCAGTAGCTTGCTGGAATTTTCGGGGATATAAGATAACATTGTTTTGTCCTTTTTTCCTTGCCACAAGGTGTTTAGGTTTATCAGGTCACATGCATCAAGGTGCTCCTGAGTACTCCCATTCTTTTGTTTATCTGTAACCACTTCTCTATGCTCTCTTTCCCCAACAGTTAATCAGCTTATTCCCCTAATCAGTTTCTGTTAATTTGTAAGGTCAGATCTTTCTAGGACACTGAACTTGTATTATAAGTTAATATTGCCTTTCTCCTCTCCTTATGTCTTTTGAATAGTTTATTTTAAAGCAATGTCCTTTTGTATAGACACAAGAAGACAATTAATATTATGCTTTTGTAACTTGGGATTTGGGCTGGAGCAATAGCACAGCGATAGGGCGTTTGCCTTACAAGCGGCCAACATGGCCGACCCAAGTTCGATTCCTCCACCCCTCTCGGAGAGCCCGGCAAGCTACCGAGAGTATCTCGCCCGCACGCCAGAGCCTGGCAAGCCACCCGTGATGTATTCAATATGCCAAACACAGTAGCAACAAGTCTCATGATGGAGACGTTACTGGGCCTGCTTGAGCAAATCGATGAACAACAGGAGGACCGTGACCGTGAACTTGGGATTTAATTAGCTTCAAATATTATTCATTCCTGGGCATCTGCTTTCTCAATTTAAGACTCAATTGCTCTCACTTCCTAGCGCCCCCCAAAGCAGGGTCCTAACGAGGGACTGGATGGAACTAGGGCAAGCGGTAAGCTATGTGCTGACCTGGCATCGAGATGGGCCTGGCCAAATTGCCATAATTCTTAACTATACATTAAGAGTTTGATCATGGACAAGTGCTGTCGTGATCCAAAAGCAACGATGAGACTAGGAACCTGCTAGGGATAGGAAAGACTAATCTGGCCTGAGCAATGTAGTCTGAGATTGGGATGATCCCAGGAGAGCAATTCTAGAAGCTTAATGCATCTCTTACTATGTCCATACAAAATGACTAATATTATGAGTGCGTATATGTTTGCTGGACAAGGAGAGGAGAAACACACTCATGGGATTCCTGCTGAAAGAGAATATGGCCTAGAAGCAATATCCCCTGAGGGAAAGAACTTTGACCCTATGGCTTATGACCATACCTATGTGTAAGCCCAGCCTCTCCTGGTTTGGGGATTTAACTAGACTCTAAGAGTGGGCTGGGGGATCAAGATTCAGAGCCAGAATCAGGAAAGAGGGGATCCAGATTGGGACCCGGGAGAGAAGGAGAGAGAGAGAGAGAGAGAGAGAGAGAGACAGGAGAGAACAGGGATGAGAATGGAATAAACTGCATCTGATCAATCAACCGGTTTGGCCCTTGTCTCCTCCGCCATCTGCCCCTTGGCCCGGGCCCCCCAGAACCTGGGCAGCCAGGGGAAGAGCCATCGGGGCCATCCCCTGGCCTCTCTCAGAGTTTTTTACAGAGAAGGACAGAGGAATTTAACCCGGGTCGGCCATGTGCAAGGCAAAGGCCCAGTGGTAGGGCATTTGCCTTGCACGCAGACAATAAGGCCGACCCAAGTTCAATTCCTCCACCCCTCCCGGAGAGCCCGGCAAGCTACTGAGAGTATCTCGCCCGCACGGCAGAGCCTGGCAAGCTCCACGTGACGTACTCGATATGCCAAACACAGTAACCACAAAGTCTCCAATGGAGACATTACTGGGCCCGCTCGAGCAAATCGACGAACAATGTGATGGACCAGAGAGATAGTACTAATAAAAGTAGGACACTTGCCTTGGTAATGAGTGACACAGGTTTGATCCCCAGCACCCTCATGTGGTCCCCTGTGCCAGTCAGGAGTCATCCCTGAGTGCAGAGCCTGGTATAAACCCTGAACACAGCCATATGTGGCTCAAAACAAAAAAAAATTAATTTTGGGCAACAGCTAACAGTATCAGAGGGCTATTCCCAGGTATGTTTATGAAATTAATTGAGCTACACTTGTTGTCTGTATTTACTGCATGCAAATTATTTGCCAAAAGGGAGAATGAGGGAAGGATGGAGTAAGATAGACAGAGAGAAAGGGGAAGAGAGAAACACAGAGGGAAAGAATTTCATGCTTTTTGGCATCACTTAATCACTTAACTTCCCGTTAGTCGTCGATTTGCTCGAGCGGGCACCAGTAACGTCTCCATTTGTCCCTGTCGTGAGCTAGTATAGCCCAATGGCATCTGTTCGCTCCGGGAACATGAAGGGCCTCAAACCGATCGTTCATGATCTTGACGAAGAAGTCTGACCATCTGGTAGGTGGGCGGCCACGCGGTCTTTTGACATCCCGTGGAATCCAGTTGGTAACAGCTCTAATCCAGCGGTCGTCTTTAAATCTCATTACGCCACCAGCCCATCTGATTTTCGACACCTTGGCAAATGAGACAGCGTCCCTGATTCTTGATCGTCAACAGATGTCAGAACTCCGGATTCTTTCTCTCATTTGAGTGAAACGTGATATTCCAAGTATAGCTCTTTCTATTCTTCTTTGGGAGACCTGAATAGCTGAATAGCGTTCTCATCTTGTTTGCGTAGGGCCCAGATCTCTGAGGCATATGTTAATGCAGGAAGAACAGTGGAATCAAAGAGATGTGCCCAGAGCCGGAGGTTCTTCATCCTCTTAGCTATTTCTTTGACATTCCAAGCTGCTCTCTTCCTCCTGCGCAGCTCAGGTGCCAGGTCATTTGTCATGTTGACCTCTCGACCTAGGTACACATAGCTGTTGCATTCGGAGATGGTCATTCTGTTGAGAGCGAATGGGGTTCCGTCCCAATGGAAAACCAGCAGGACCGTACTACTGTTCAAGAAGGGAGACATCCTTGACATTGGCAACTATCGCCCGATCTGCCTATTGTCTGTCATCTACAAGTTGTTCACTCGAGTCATCCTAAATAGGATTGGCAGAACACTAGATGAAGGACAACCATGCGAGCAAGCTGGGTTCCACAAAGGATTCAGCACCATCGACCATATCCACACGATAACCAAGCTCATTGAGGTTTCTTGGGAGTTCAAGATGCCGCTCTGTTTAACGTTCATTGATTTAAAGAAGGCCTTTGATTCTGTTGAGACGGAAGCAGTCATTGAAGCCCTAGCCAATCAGGGTATTCAAGCCCAATACATCAAGATCCTCCGTGAGCTGTATTGCGTATTCACTACCAGGATCTCACCATTCTACAAAGAAGTGATTGTTGATGTCAAGAGAGGGGTTCGGCAGGGTGATACCATTTCACCGAAACTCTTCAGTGCCACCCTCGAGAACATCATGCGACGACTGGAATGGGAAGGAATGGGAGTGAAGATAGATGGTCGGCAACTACACCACCTCTGCTTTGCTGATGACGTTGTTTTAATAACACCAAACATCAGCCAAGCGGCACAAATGTTGGCCGACTTTGACCGTGAGTGTGGAAAGGTAGGACTACAGCTGAATCTTACGAAGACAATGTTTATGAGAAACAGCCTTGTTCCTGACGTCCCATTCGCTTTTTTGCATGGTAATTATTTATATTGGCTGAAGTTTTGAAGCTTTATATCTCTATTTTTCCTGTGGTTGCCATCCTCATTTAAACTGCTACTATGAAATTTAAGATTGTTTTCTATACCTCAAAAGTCTCAGATTTAAGAAAAATTGTTCTATTCATGTTTATGGGTGAATAATATAAGATCCTGCAACTCAAAAGCTCACTAGCAGAATATGGAGTGATATAAGAGAATTTTATTTTCTCAAAGGGTATAAAGTTAACAAATTTATTCTACTGCAATAATGACGAGGAAGTTCAATGAGGAAGCTTATGATATTACAGATCTCAAGTAAAATGTCAAAAGATATCTTGGAAGCTATGACATACTGAACTTGTCCAACCACTTTGAGAAAATGATGATGCCATGAGTTTCCTGCCTCCCAACTGCTCTTCAGGATCATTACAATAAGAATATCTGGCAAGTCTGAGGTAGGCAAGTAGATAGAGGAAAGGCCCTTGTTAATGAAACTTGAATTAACAAAGTTTCATGGAAGAAGAATTCTAGGACTGATCCACCTTGGTCAAATTCCTGATAAGACCATCAAACCCTCAGGATATAGACCCTCTCCCCATGAAGTTCCTCAAAACCTCAGACCTCTACTTTAATCTGATTAAAATGTGATCCAGCCCAAAAAAGACCATCAACACTCCCAACCTCCCTGGTAACCTCCTTAGCATCTGAACTTTTACCTAGGAAGAAGCTCCTCTTGAGGGAAGGTTGGAGAAATCCTATAAAGGCCACTTGAACAAAGGAAGGGTGCGCATATGCTGCCTGAGCCCATGTGCTTCGTATGCCCACGTGGTGGAGCACATGTGTTGCCTGCATCTCCCTCTTGAGATGTGTACTTTTATGCTTTCATGTCTAATGTTAGAATGTGCGCAGGGGCTCTCTCTCCACTCTTGGAGAAGCCTATGTTCTCTCTTGAGTATGTTACTCTCTCACTCTCTCCCCCTCCACACCTTAAAAATACTCCAAATAAAATCTGTTACTTCACTGCTTGTCTATTCTTGAAATTCTTTTCTGTGATCGAGACAAGGACCCAGTAACCCTGGGTCCTGGGTGGCAAAGGCGGTCGAAGAGAAAGTGACCGTCTTTCTCCTCTCCACTTCAAATATGTCACCCGTGGGACCCACTAACATCAAGTCTACAACCATGTGGATGCTGGTATTTTTGCTTCAGGGAGTCTAATAGGGATCCAGGAATAAAAATGAGAGCTTTATTTTGTCTTTAATGAATACAATCATATTCTTCAATAGACAGTAAAATAATCTAGCACTATTATTAAATATAATAAAAATGATTTGCAAAGGAGATTCTCCCATTCAAACAAACAAACCAGAATCCCCAAATAGAATACAGTGAAATGCAGAGTGGAGAAAACTCCACAGCTGAATGTGAGGCCCAGGATCTTAGCACTTGGATGATGTCATCTTTCTTCTTGCTGAGTCCTAATATTTTCCTGGAGTTCAGACTGCCTTTACTTTTGTCCGTTTTCTTCTCTGGAAGCTTTTCTCCACCTCCTGTACTATTTCGTCCTCCTTTTTTTCATTCCTATAGAATAGCACTTAATTGGTGCCTGAACTTTCCTTATAATTCCTCATTTTTTGGTGGTCATATGCAAGTGTGTGACCATAACTGAAGTGAAGGGGAGTCTGTTCTTCCACAATCACCTTTCTTTTTTTTTTTAAATTTTTTAATTTTTAGTGAAACACCATGAGGTACAGTTGTAGATTTACAATTTTTTGTGCTTGGGTTTCGATTATACAATGATCAAATACCCATCCCTCCACCAGTGCCCATTTTCCACCACCAGGGATAATATCCCTCCCACCCCCATCCCTCCCATTTCACCCTGTCTCGGTGGCAGGGCAATCCCTTGTGTTCTCTCTCTCCTTTTGAGTGTTGTGGTCTGCAAAAGAGGCTTTGAGTGGCAAACATGTTCAGTCCATAGTCAACTTTCAACATGCATCTCCCCTCCTGGGAGGATCCTCCAAACACCCTTTATTTGGTGCTCCCTTCTCTATCTGAGCTGCCCTTTCCCCTAGAATGCCTGGCTGGCCTCTAAGCTATGGAGTAATCCTCCTGGTGTTGATCTCAGCTATTCTTGGGTATTGATCTCATATTTTGTTTCTTTATACACAACCCCCTTTCTATTTGCAGTTCCCACCCTTGAATTCCTCTTTCCAGCTGCCTCTCTCTGCTCCTCCACTTTTCCTTGAGTTTTAAAGATTTTCCAGGCAATCAGTTTTTCAGGCCCAAACTTGGCAGTGTCTCCCTCTCTCTCTTTCTCTACCTCTCTCTATCTCTCTCCCTCTCTCTCACACACACAAAAAGACACACAAACACACACAACAACACACTCATAATTTCTAGTTTGGGTTCTATTCATACCATCAAAGTGAAAGCCACATTAAATATTTGTGTTCATATTTATTAATAGCATTTTAGCCAAAATTTCCATCAACTCTTCTTTAGTGGCTACCATGACATAATAATAGGTGTCTTCATTTTCACTAGTATTCTCTCTTTATACACTTCCAAGTGATGAACTCTACATTGCTGAGTATATTATACAACATCATCTTTTTTTCAAATGCAAAGAAATGAAAGGCATCCCTGTCGTTCTTGTCCACTGGGGTTTCTCTTGCAGTTAGTATAACATATCCCACAATAGTCTGTGGACCCTCTGCTTTTTGAGTTATACTCTACCTTTCTCTTGCTTCTTACACAGTCTGACTCCTCCATAGGTAATAAAGCTTGTTATATCCAAGACCCAGAAAGGACACATTATCTGGGTCAGTATTTTCTGACATTACTTTTTCATTCGGTTCTCAGATCTGCAATGACCAATGCCAAAAAGATTGTCTTTATCACTCTTCCTAATGCTATTTTCTATATCTCCATTTGTTGTAAAAATTCCATTTATTACTTAAGAAATTATATACTTGGGCTAATAGTGTTATCCCAATGGGTTGAAGGACTTGACTTGCATTCCTGAGACTCTGAATTTTATCCTCAGTGCCTCATGCCCTCCCCGCAACCCAAACAACTCTGTGGATGGTCCTAGAGATCATCCTAAACATGGTTGTAACATGGCCAGCAGTCCTGATGGCCTTTAGCTATGATGGCTATGACCTTGGTAGTTCTTGAGTTCTGTGGAATGACTGTTGGCTCCCAGCACCACTGAGCCCAAGCAGCATCAAACAACCAGGTCAGAGCATTGAACCATCTATCCTAGGTTTGTCAAGTATTGCGAGGAATGCCCTTCTGCCAAAGAAATAAATTATATATTTAAATTAAGCACTGTTTCTATCAAAGATAATTAAGATCTGTCAACACTGAGTTTATCTGTCTCAATCACTGTTATATCATGGCACCACACCTGATAGAAGGTGAATGAATGAATGGAGTGTTTTCTCTCTCTCTCTCTCTCTCTCTCTCTCTCTCTAATCAAGGAATTGAACCTACTATGTTTGGCATTTGAGACTGTGCTCTATGAGCTGAACTATATCCTAGGTGATCTCTTAAACCCATGCAACATATAAACATATGGCTCAATTAGCAAGAGAATTTATGCTTTCAGTGAAATTCTCTTTCACACTGCTTCTGTAAGACATGTAGACAGGGGTGTCTTAGCACCCCCAAATCTGTCTACAGCTTGGAAGGGGCTGAATGAAGAGCAGAATTGAAGGAAATGAAGAGACTAATTCATGAGCCAAGCTAAACACATGTAGGTTACCAGACCAAAGAAAAGTATGAGCAGAGACACATCAAATTTAGATATTCACAATCAGGATAGAGATAGGTTAGTTGGCTTTGTACCTGGGTGTTTTATGGGAAGACAAAGTCTGAATGGAAATTGGAAGAGTGGAAATTTGCCTCCTGAGATTGTCTGGAGTGGGGACTTACTTTCATTTCTGAATGAAAAAAAAATTCCAATAGAAACATGGCGATTAGAATTTGTTACTTCAGACTACCTAATGACATTAATATTCTGAAAGTATTCAAAAGAGATGAAAATATTCTGAGAAATGTTGTCATTTTGAAAACATTTAATTTCTTGTCACCTGGCTCAAACTGGGATGATGTAGATCTCAAGTTCAGCGGCAATGGTCTCAAGTTCAGATGACATATTTTCCAGGGTAAGAAATTTAAATGAGTAAAGTTTTGCACATGCACATTATATATACATATATATGTGTACATATATGTATATCTATTTACATTTATATCTGTCTATATACATTTATCCTATTGTTATCACATATAGCCACATAGTCAGCAGCTTAAAAATACAAATTTAAGACAATAAAAATTTAAGGTACTTGTTATGAAAACAAATTTGTTATCTTAAAATTCGAAAGAGTAGAATTAAAGGTCTCAATGGGATTAAAATCAGTGGGTTACAGGGTCGTGTTTCTTTGTGAAGCTCTGAGGAAGAATTCATTCTCCCTTCCAAGTCCTAGCAGTTTCCGACATTGAATGGGTCTGTTTTTCCATCCTCAGAGCTAACACATCACAAGTCTCTGTGCCCTTATCCATATTCATATCCGGCACCCACCCCAAGCCTCTCTTGCTTCCACTTTTAAGGACTCTTGTGATTACAATGGGCTCATCTGGATAATCCCTGATAAATCTCCCTATTTTAACTCTAGCTGATTAGCATCCTTGTAATTCACCCCTGTAAACTGCCACCCTAATTTCACTTTACCATAATATTTAGCGTCGTCACAAAGTCTAGGGATTAGAACCTTTAGAGGGGCACCTTTAGAGGGGCATTATTATTCTGCTGACTGCACACATGTGGGATGACAGTGGAGATGGCAGGAGGGAGCAGGAGAAGAAAGGGCTCCCCATCTTGTGTTCTGAATACTTTACTTGATCCAGTGACAGGTTCAATTTTTTTTTCTTTTTCTTTTTCTTTTTTTTTTTTTTTTGCCTTTTGGGTCATACCCAGTGATGCTCCAGGGTTACTCCTGGTTCTACATTCAGTAATTATTCTTTGCGGTGCACAGGGGACTATCTAGGATCCCGGGGATAGAACTTGGCTACATGCAAGGCAAATGCTCTCCCCTCTATACTATTGCTCTGGCCTTCAAGTTCAGCTTTGAACCCAGATATATTATACTAAACACATCTTTGTACAATATGCCAGTTGTAATGTGCAGACATCCATTACATCAGATTTCACTGTCAGACATCAAAACACACAAAATGAAACAAAACTAGGTCGAAACACCACACACACTACAAACCTGTGGGAGCAACTGTCACCAGTCAGGGTGCCCAGAGAATGCAAAAGTGAACTTATGTTAGGAGTACCCACTGTCAAAGGGACAAATGATACATTTGCTGATGGGGACAAGTCTACAGGTTGAGAGGCATTTCTGCTGCCACTTTCCTAAAAGGAAGGGCCATAGGACAGACCCCCTGGACTTGAAAGGAGATGACATCTCACTATACAGCTGTCCTGATACACACAGGAACTTCCTATGAAGCAACATGTCTGCCTAAAGCTGGCTCACAGGGAAGTAGCTTGGTGAAATATATACCAGGAACTCTTTCTCTCTGATTTCCTAAATTCTTCCAGGAACCAGGGCCACAGGGTGACATTTTCAGAGTGAGACATTAAGGAACACAGAGGGACACACATTCTAGAAATCAAAAAAACAAAGATGAGCTAATTGAGTCTGTGGCTACTGTTTAAAATCTGGTAAACATGGAGAAGGATTAGAACCCAACTGGTTTATTTGTAAAGTTTGATTCACATCCATAGGCCACAGGTATAATAGGCATCTCTTACTCAGCTCTCAGGACACAGAAACACCACCAAGGTGGCAGGAAGAGTCATTCTCCTGAGGTTGTGAGGTGGATGCCAAGTTCAAACCATGCACATGTCATGAGATGGAGAGTGAGTGGGGAGTCGTCACTGTTGGTGGAATCCAGGGGATCACTTATAACAGAAATCAATCAATAAATGGTGAAAAATAGAGGCAATAAGAGTGGTCATTCACCCGTTCTGATGCAGAGTGTGTTCAGTACTAAACAATGGCAGAAAGGACTTTGGTATTATGGTTTTGTGAAGCTGTCACCAGCTCAGGCATCAGTTAACACACATTGTTGCTTGGAACCACAGGGAGCTTCTGGCAAGGGGAAAGAATGGCAGGGCCAGAATTAGCCATGTGGAAGGAACTCCTCTTCTTAAAAAAGATGACAACGACCTGGAATTAGAACCTGTGTTAGCACCTTTGTGCGAACACAGAACATAAAAGAAATTCAACTGGTAGCATGCAAGGATTCTTTTGTGATGATTTTGATCATACTTATTTAAACTGATCTAAAGTCCCCTCCCTGTCCCCAATTCCTTTAGCCACACACACCATGTTAATAGAAATATATCTCCATGACAATTTTAAAAAGGGCTTTGATTGAAGAGCTGTCTGGGAATAACTCTCCATAATGATGTGATTTGTTGTGAATTACCAACTCTAGTTGGTCTGGGAAAATAACAACTCTTGCTCCTGGATTTAAACTCTATCTTTGCAAAATCAGGATTTAAATCTTAAAAACCCTGTACTTTAGCACAGAGAGGGAAAAAAAATCAGTGTTGTACATTGAAAGGCAGCATTTCAAATCTTAGGGAAGTGCTTCCCTCCTCTTGCTCATCACAAAGTCCGTGTCATAATGAAAAAGAAATGTCAGGCTTCTATAGCAACAATAATCTTCCTGCATATTTTATTTTGTTCTTGAGCCTGTTTGTTTAGATTGAAGGTGTTTCTAATAAGCCATGTTTGATATGAATATTTGAAGGGATCAATCCAGCTTATCTTCTGCATTAAAGTTCTATACGTGTGCTTCCCTTCTACGCCATAAAGCAATTTAGGTATTTTCCTCGAGTAATCAATAAAATGAAATCTAAAAAGAAGAAAAGATTACAACGATGTCTTTGTTCAGCTGCTCTAGGCAGATGACTTTTCTTATATAAGGAAACGTTCCTGGAAGTGAATTTCATTAATTTCCAACAGCAAATGCATGTATTTTTTAAAAGGGGGAAATTTTTTCCATCCAAGGCAACAACACTACAACCAACACTAGGTTATTTATAAGATCATAAATTTAGTTATTGCAATGAGCACCACAAATATAATATAAGGTAATATTGCTACTTAAGTTATAAAAGGGTACATATACTAGCATACATGGGGATTGTTTGAGAGTTAAAAAAAAGATGCATGACATCTGTTTTCTTTGGAAAAATAATTTAATGTATTGTAAGATTTCAAAATAATAAAATGAAAAATAGCTCATATTTCAAGGTGAAAGTCTTCTGTTGACTAAAGATGCTTCCATTTTATTGCAATTGTTTTTTTTTGTAAACTTTTTCCATCACATGCTGATGTAGGAAATTATTTATAGTTCAGTTTCATTTAACTATGTTCATTTGTACTGATCTGTGACAGATTTATTTGAACATAGATTCTTGGTGTCACTGTTATATTATTTATATTTCTATAAATTAAGGCCATTATTATCAAAGATGGCCCCTGACAATAGGATGCAGTAGTGGGAAATAGCATTTAATATTTCCTTAGCTCTGATGAATTCTCTATGGATTGTATCCTGATGCAGACTAAGAAATCATTGTCTTTGCTGGAAAAAAGGAGGTCTTGAGTAATAATAATAATAAGTCACTAATGAAAGACAAAAATTTCAGGACTATTTGTAGACACTGGTTTTTAATCTTCCTAATGATAGCCCTGACGATAAATAGATGAAAGAGATAATACATAGCTGATAACACCAACAAACCAGGCTTTCTCCTCCTCACTGCATGTGATTAGTCTCTAGGACAGATTCACATCATGCATTTTAAATCTTCCTTTTATCTCTGTATTGGAGTACTATTCCTCCACCAAGCAATTTTTAAGCAAGGGTTTTTTGACAGATGGGGTAGATGAGATCTCTTCTCTCCCTGCACCTAATAAAACAATCAAACTTAATTGGTGACATCAGCATAAAACAGTTCATTTGTGACTGTGGGATACTGCAAATTAATATCAGATATAAAGGGAAGCTATAGAATAGTCTGAGGGAAAACAACAGTCATCTCAGACTGTGAAAATCTCCTTATAGAACTAATATTCACTCTGAAAAATTAGCTACAGACTGGGCTTTAGCTGTGTGATTGGTTAAGTTTAATGGCCTCATTTAGTCCCAACCTTTCTCTATAAAATCAGAATGCTATGTTCCAAAAAATGAAGGGATTAAGTGAAATATATAATTAAATAAATTAATATGGATTAAATTGAGATTGATAAATTAGATCAATATGCTAATCATCTCCCTAGCACATAGTCACAAAATAAATATTTACTATGTGAAAGTTAGATTATTAGAAAGTTAGAAAAACAAACGTGTCAGAATGGAACTTGGAGTGTGTATGTGTGTGTGTGTGTGTGTGTGTGTGTGTGTATGTGGTCTGTTACTAACCTGAACATATCCTAGAATAGAAACTACATTATTTGTATTGTTTTGTTTTCTATTCAGTTTAAGCTACTTGATTGGAGGTTGATAGCAGTAGTCTCCAAGCATAAATGTTGAAAATACCTCTATTCCTTTAATAAGAAAGAACCCAAATGCTATGTATTTAGCATTTATTAAAATACCACAAATGGACACATGAATCTGAATATAATAAGATGTATGCACTAAACAGGAGAAACACTTTGAGCTAATGAAGAAAAGATGGTGTAGTGGCTTATGGTGAGATAGTGAAGGCAAAAACACCTGGGGATTTAGAATCAGGTATGACTCTGCTCTGATCTCAGTTCTAGCTGTGTAGCCTTCTAACCTTGAAATGGTATTCAGTATTTTGTTTTTTCCAAATCTTGTGTCCTAATTAAAGATGAAAGAGTGGTACTGCTTCTAATGACATACAAGATTTGAGTAAAAGTATGTCCTACAGATGCTTGGTAAAGAATCAGTTGCATGAAACATACCATTTCTGGTAGAACTTTCTGTCTTCTCTCCCATGAAATGACTCCTTGAGAAGTCTTTTAGAATTATAAAATCCTGAAAAAGAAATAGCCAAGAGGTCCGAGACTTCCCAAAGCTACAGAGTGCAGCCCCACGACATGTCCTCACCAGGTCTTAGACATGATTCCAGACTGTAAATTCAGGGGTAATCTGAAACACAGAATGAGAAAAATTATATAAGGGAAGGGATAAGACCAGAGATGTCTGTAGAGGTTGTGATTCTCACATGGGAGTTTAAAAAATAGGGTTGTAGGGGTGGTTCAGTGGGTAGGGTGCTTGCCTTGCACGAGGCCAATCTGGCTGAATTTCTGGCACATCATATGGTGTTCCCAGCACTGTCAGGAATGATCTGAAAAGGCAGAGGCAGTAGTAAGCCCTGAGTGCTGCAGGAGTGCCCCCTCCTCCGCCCCCCTCCACACACACACACACACACACACACACACACACACACACACACACACACACAAACTAATAAAAGGAGCTTGGAGCTTGGATTGGTGTTGAAACATTCATAGAGAAATCTGGACCCATGATACTGGGAACTCATTGATTTCAAACTGAAGAGGACTTAAAGAGCCTTTCGGAAGCATTGTTGCCTCAGCAACTTTTGTGCTTTCTACTATAGAAATCTCCATAAAGTGAGCCAGAGTGATATAGTACAATGGGTCGGGAAGTTCTATTGTATGCAACTAACTGGGTTTGACCCCTACCATCCCATATGGATGGCACCCCAAGAGCAATTCCTGAGTGCAGAGACTGGAGTATGCCCTGTGTATCACCAGGTATGGCCCAAAGATTAAAAAACAAAACAAAACAAATCTCCACAAAGTAAGGCTTAACTTAACTTTCCCTTTAGGGTCCTTGTAAATGGCAACTTTATGCAAAACCATGTATAGCAATATCAAGTCCTTAACTAGTATCATTCCATTAAGTAGTACTTTATTACAATGTCCATGATGGAGGAAATAAAACCACAGAAATCCTGCTGATGTTGAATAAAATTAAGTAATTTGGAACTATCTTATTCAAAAACCTGCTGTACTTAGCTGATTTTGAACTACAAAAATGCAACTTCATTCAGTGGAAATTATGTTTGAATTATTAAAATATATTGGCAGATATTCTCTGATTCCTTTTTTCTAACTTTAAATTTAACATTTATTCTTCCCAAGCTTATATTTGCATCACTATTTAGGTCAAAATCTGCTCAAGTTTGAACTTCTCTGGGGCACACAGTAGTATTTAGACAGTAGGGGATTGTAGAGAAATATATAAGATGTCTTGAGATGTGCATTTTAAGCTAATATCCAGGAGCTATATAAATCATAAATTTAAAGGAAAATCATATATATACATATGTATGTATACACACATGTTATTTTAAGTATCTTTCATGCATGACTAATTATTAAGCAATAGTTCTTTAATGGGTTTATTTGTAAAATGTGATGTAGAATTTGAACTCTAATTACTTTCAGAGCTTCACAGAGTTTTGTTGTTTATCTGAAACACGAGAGCATCTAGTTAGTGGGGGTTTGTTTGTAAACCGTCTGATTTTCACCGACTTGGGTTAAAAATACATTGTAAAAAATTTAAAGGAAAATCCAGTTAAGGCTGAAGGGGAATGTAACCTCAGAGACAGCTAATAATATTGGAGATCTGTTGAAACAAATCTGATCATCCTACCTTCTCTTCTGCCATTGAATAACTTCATCTGCTCTATATTTTTGAGTACATCCAACTTCATTCGCAGTAAACATTCTGCTCTCTTCAAAGCAGCCTTTAGATCTCCAATTGGAGTTGTCCACAGAGAGGTCCGTAGACTCTTCTGATTGCTATCATGTGTACCTCTTCTGATCCAGAACCATGGTCTCTGCAGTTCTCATTGACCTTTATCTCTAGAATTACATGACCTTTCAAGAGTTTGAAACTCTGCTTTGCTAACCAGGCTCCATCCTGGTTCATCTCTGGAGTTTTTAATCCTGTACTGTGAAAGGATCTTAACCTCCAAACCTGAGCATGTCATCCTCTGCCCCCACCCCCCAACCCCAACCTCAAGGTGGAAAGTATGTGGAGCAGCTGCATCATCATGATCACGATCACAATCGATCACGATCATCCTGTTGTTCGTTGATTGCCTTGAGCAGGCCCCAGTAACATCTGAGATTTTTAAAAAGTGCCATGTTCAAGGCTCTTTCAGGGTTAGGAGGATGAGACCCATCATTGTTACTGGTATTTGGCACAGTGGGTACGCCACAGGGAGTTTGCCAGACTCTGCTGTGTGAGCAGGCCACATTTGTAGCCTGTCAGGTTTTCCAAAGTAAGAATGAGATAATAAGATGTTATATTACAGCTTCCGGGAGCTGGGTTTTATAGTCTCTGGGTCTTGGCCGTTGATGGGATTACACAGCACCAGGGGGCCAGTTGGTGGGTGTGACCCCTGTCTATTGGAAGATGAAGGATCTGGGTGGAGGATGCTTAGCCCTGATCCGAGCAGGCTTGGAGATCTCAGCTCCGGAACCCGCATGCCTTTGTTCCTCTGCTGGTACCTTCATGCGTGTGGAGAGTGGTTTTCGCATGGTTGTGGCTGGTTCTGGAGGTCTTCGGCTGCTGGAGCTCTGCTCAGGAAAGGGAGGGAAACTCAATCTGCCCCCTGCAAGAGACCCTGGCAAGGACAGCCAGGCACGGGGGCAGGAGACTCTGCCAGCGGTGGATCACTCAGCTCGTGCGTCGATGAAGAATGCAGCTAGCTGTGAGAATTAATGTGAATTGCAGCTGCATCAGGGTTGATATAAATTCATCAGAGTCACCCATTAAGTAGAATGGTTTCTATTCCCTTCCCCAGAATGTAGCATTTCTAAGAACAAGGTTTATAGGCTGAGTTTGTGCAAGTTTTCTAAGCATGCTCAACTCTGAGGCTTTTGCTCCTGTACTGGGGTCAATTTCCATTAAGGAAGCTATTCATAAAATTGAAAGACAAATTTTTATATTACAAGTCGATCACTTATTTCCAATCAAATATATAGAAAAACAAATAAATGAAGCCAATTGTAATAAAATATATTTAATATATCAGTTTGTATTAACTTATTTTTACCTAATAACTGGTTTTCTTTTTAATTTAATTTTTATTGAATTACTGTGAAATAGTTACAAAGTTTTTCATGATTTGTATCCAACACCCATCCTTTTACCAGTGTACACTTCCCACCACCAATGTCTCCATTTTCCCTCTCACCCATCTCCAATCTTCTTCTAAGGAAGACTCTCTCTCTCTTTCTCTCTCTCTCTCTCTCTCTCTCTCTTTCTCCTTTAAGATATTGTGGTTTGGGGCTGGAGCAAAAGCACATTGGGTAAGGCGTTTGGCTTGTATGCGGCCGACCAGCATCTCCTATGGTTCCCTGAGCACCGCCATAGGTAATTCCTGAGTGCAGAGCTAGGAGTAACCCCTGTGCATCGCTGGGTGTGACCCAAAAAGAAAAAAAAAGACATCGCGGTTTGCAATACAGGTACTGAAAGATTGTAAAATCTTATCACACCGAAGGTTGTGTGTTCATGGTCTCAATGGATGGCTCTTTCTCACCACCTGCGTTCGGTGCTCTTGAGCCCTGTGTGTGGCCTGGATCAGGCCCATCTTGATGCAAGTGTAGCACATAGCTCACCTCTTGTCCTGGGTCCATCCAGTTCCTCATCGGGACCCTGCTTTTGGGGTGCTAAAAGTAAGGACTGCTGAGGTTTAAGTTGAGAGAACAGATGTCAAGGAGATAAAAGCCACTGAGAGTCATTAACTCCCAAGTTACAAAAGCATAGCATTAACTGTCTTCTTGTGCCCACACAACTCCTCTGAATTGCTAGGACCCACTTAGCCAGAGAACTGCCATGACAGGCTCAGTAACTTAGGTCTCTTCCGGGAATAAGAAAAGCAGAAAAAACAGATGCTACTGTCAAAATTAAATTTCCGGAGTAAGTTTAAGTCTCCGGAATGTAACTGTCAGGGAGGTGGGATGGATGTTGTGGACCAAAACAACAAAATATGTATTTGCTCTGTAGGTAATAGAAAATTGCTGAGTAATGTTTACTTGCCAAAATGAAAGTATAAGAACTTGAAGAACTTGCTGAACTTAGTGCTCGAGGTTCTTGTTGAACCCCGTTGCATCAGGCAGATACTTGGACCCCAGCTATCTGGAAAAATAAACCTCACTATGTGATTTGCATTATCGGCTCTGTTCTCTGTCCTTGAGACTGTGCACTCTAACAGAATTAGGAGAAGAGAAAAACAATATTTACAAGTTAACAGAACACAAAGAAAGAAGTTACAAATAAACACAGAGGAATGGGAGCACTGTGATGGGAGCAACCCAAAAACCTAAACTACCTGAGGCTATGCAGGAAGGACAAACTAATGTTATCCTACACATATCCTACGAATAAGTGCAATCATTCTATGTCCATATTCCTCTGACGCATTTCATTCAACATGATACTCTCCATATTTATCCATGTATAAGCAAATTTCATAACTTAATTTTGCCAGTCCTTTTTAAATTTTTCCTTGTCAACACGTTTACATAATTTTTGTCCAGTCATCAGTTCTTGGGCAACTGTGTTTCCAGATTCTGGCTATTGTGAGTCTTGCTGCAATGAATATAGGAGTGCAAATGCCTTTTCTGCAAGTGTGATTTTAAGTCCCTAGGTTATATTCCCAGGAGCAGTATTGCTGGGTCAGACTGAAACTCAGTTTCTAGTTTTTATGTGGAATGCCCATATTGTTTTCCAAAAAAGCTGGGCCAGTTGGCATTCCTACCAATGACAAATTAGAGTCTCTTTCTCTCCTCATCTGCACCAGGACAGTTGTTCTCATTCTTTTTGCTGTGTCAGTCTTTGTGGTGTAAGATGATATTTCATTGTTGTTTTGATTTGCATCTCCCTGATGATTTACTGATACAGAACATTTTATCATGTTCCTTTTGACCATATGCATTTCTTCTTTGAGGAAGTTTTTGTTCATTTCTTCTCCACATTTTTTATGGGGTTGAATATTTTTTTCTTGTTAAGCTCTACCAGTGCCTTATATATCTTGGATACTAACGCCTTTATCAGATGGCTGTTGGGTAAATATTTTTTCTCATTCTGTGGGCTGTCTTTGTATCCTGGTCATAGTTTCTTTGGAGGTACAGAAGTTTCTTAGTTTAATGTAGTCCCATTTGTTTATCTTGGTTTTCACTTGCTTGATTAGTGGTGTTTCATTCTTGAAGATACCTTTAGCTTCAATGTCATGAAGGGTTCTACCTACTTTTCCCTCTATGTAGCTTATGTATTCAGGTTTGATATTGAGGTCTTTAAACCATTTTGATTTGACATGTGTGCATGATATTACAAAGCATTCTGAATTCATTTTTTTTTTGCATGTAGCTGCCCAGTTTTCCCAGCACCACTTGTTAAAGAAGATTTAGTTGCTCTGATTTATATTTTTTGCTCCTTTATCAAAGATCAAATGATCATATATTTGAGGGTCTGTGTCAGGATATTCCACTCTGTTCCATTGATCTGATGGTCTATTTTTACTCCAATACTATCCTGCTTTAATTACTATCATTTTGCAGTAGAGTTTGAAGTTGGGGAAGATGATGGCTCCCATCTTATTTTTCCCAGTAGCTGGTTTTCTTAAGAGTGAAAAGTCAGATGCAATGTAGGAACATTCCCCAGAGGGGTATGGGTACAGGACCTTGAAATATCCAATAGAGAATGTTTTAGAGCAAATTTAGTCTAGGAGACACACTCTTTGTGTGCACCAATTTAAGGTGCTTTTAATGAACAGGGAGTGCCTACAATGAATGGATGAGACTTTCCTCATGCCAGGGGTCCATTTCATAACTTTCACTGGGGTTTCAGGAAAATCTATGACCCTCAAAGTTTGAAATCATGAATCTCAAAATTTTCTCTGTTCATTTCATTTGGGGTGCCCCGGAGGCAGGTGGGTGGATCCTTCCCCTCCCCAAGGGACCCACCCCGGCATCTGAAAACTACCAGAACTCAACTGCCACCATGCACAAGACTGCTCTTCACACACTCGCCTGAGCCTCACTCACGAATGAACCTATTCCTGGACCGCGTGGCCACGACAACTCATACCTCACACCATCTATACTCCAAGAGTAGCGCACTGTATTGATAGGGTTTAAAATATGAGGCAATCAATCTTAGAGGGGAATATATATATTTTTTCAAATATATAAAAGACTCAACCTTTAACATGTTAGTGACCTCTTATAGAAAGGCTAAATGGTCCCTGCGTGAAATACAAAATATTCACATTTTGTCCTCTAAGGAAACTTTTTTGAAGTGTTTTCAGCAGTTTCTCATAACAAACAATGCAAAATAAACTATTTCAGTTCTGCTTTGGGTCAAGGGTTGGGGTTCAGGATAGAAATATCCGAAATATGGTGGTGGTGGGAAGATGTAATGGTGGAGGGATAGATGTTCAAATATTAATGTAATCAAATATTGTTAACTACTTTATAAAATAAAAAATATTGCACTGGTAGAGTTAGCATTCACGTGGAGATAGGAGGGGTTTTACAGATTTGTTTGTGTCTTATTAGCAATAATATGGCAGCAAGAGTTCAAAATTCTGTGCTCTGTTTCTGTTTCTACTGGCAAACGTTAGACAAATTCACTTAACCTTCCTAGTTCCTGCTCCTAATTTTGTAAATGAAAATAATAATGACAGCATCCCCATTAAAGAGTTCTGGTAATGATAAAAGTTATATATCGTCTGTGAAAAACAACCATGAGCTTGGAAGCTGTGACTATGAATGTCTGAATCATCTTGGCAATTTTCAGTTCCCATTTAGAAATGAGAAAACTGAGGCTCCAAGGTTAGTTAACTGTGACCTATGCCTTCTAATTCCCAAGTCACAGGCCTTTCAGCCCTCAGAGTTCCCTGTTTATTTAATTTGCTTCTATTTCCTGAGGAACTGGTATTGCTCACTTCATTAAGGACAGCGGAGAAAGGATTCTGGCACACAAACACTCTTTAACATGTGTTTTTTGTCCTTATCTTATTGACTCAACCTGCAGATATCTCTGCCAGAAATGTCCAATTGCTCCTTTGTCTTGAGAAGATTTTATATTGATCTTAATCTAATTAGCTACTCTGAACTATGGTTTGTGTCAGGATCCCCATCTTGATCTAATTAGCTACTGTAGTTGCAGCAGTGTGGATCGGAAATCATAATTGCTGGTGTGTCAGGTCTTTGTGCTGGATGGAGACATTTCTAAACATTGCAAACCAATGACGACTGAAAGTATGTCTGGTAAATTGGCTCCAAATTCTTCTAAAAATGTCATTGGACTTAGGGCCAGAAATATCCATGTGTTTAAACCTCGGCTTCCTACTTTCTAACTCTGTAACCTTAGGCAAGGGACTAATCCTTTAAAGCCTCATTTTCCTTATCGGAGAAATAGCCATAACTCAGGATTAAGCAAAAAGAACTCGCTCAGTAGCATTGTACAGGCTGAGGTGAGTTTAATACCTGGAGCTTGGTAGGTTAAATTTTCTGATTCTCTTTCCCACCTTGCACATTCTCTTGCAAGTTTGGCTATAAAACGGATTTTCTCTGCTTTGTATGATTTCTCACTAAGACAAAGGTTTTCTTTCTCATTTTCCTTTCTTTCTTTCTTTCTTTCTTTCTTTCTTTCTTTCTTTCTTTCTTTCTTGCTTTTCCAGTCCCCCTTTCTTCTCTTCCCTTCGTTTCTTCTCACTTATTTTTCCTTCCCAATTTTTCATCTTACATAATGTTGCCTCCGATAAATTAACTGCATGTGGTCAGGTAAAAACCAACAGGAACCTGCATGAAGTACTGTGTAAGACAATGGTTCATTTTTGAGATGTACCAATATAAGCAAAGGAAAAATAAAACCAGGTGATTGTGTAGAATCTGACACCTAAAGAAACAGTAGAACATCTAAACCCAGACATGAGTGATCAGAGGAATCAGTTAGTGGAGGAAGTCTGGAGGTGTACCAATCTCCAGACCTACAAGGACTGACAGAGACAGGTCAAAACTGAACTTGGATATCCCCAATTACTTTCCATGGCCACAATTCTTTCTGCACAGACTATTAGTGATGTGAGACTTAATGTGTTGAACAGTAATTTCTTATTTGTATTGTACACAATGAGTATTGTGCTTGAATTTATTTTTTTCCTGTCCAAATTTTAGGGTTTGGCTACCCTTATTGTCTTATAGTTAATTAAAAGTTAGTGATGCTTTTTAAATTGAGGCAAGTTGTATCAATAAAAATAGGAAAAATAGAGAAGGCGTTCTTTTCTTCTCCTCTTTCCCTCCCTCCTTCCATCCCTCCCTCCTTTCCTCCCTCTTTCCCTCCCTCCTGCCCTTCCTCTCTCCTTCCTTCTTTCCTTCTTTCCTTCTTTCCTTCTTTCCTTCCTTCCATCCTTCCTTCCTTCTTCCTTCCTTCCTTCCTTCCTTCCTTCCTTCCTTCCTTCCTTCCTTCCTTCCTTCTTTTCTTCCTCCCTCCCTCCCTCCCTCCCTCCCTCCCTCCCTTCTTCCTTCCTTCCTCCCTCCCTCCTTCCCTCCCTCCCTCCCTCCCTCCTTCCTTCTTTCTTTCCTTCCTATCTTTCTTGCTCACTCCTTCTTCTCCACTTCCTCTCCTTTTTCTATCCAGATTTATTGTCAGATCTTGAAAGTATCAGCCTGGCATTTATCGCCTAGCTTAAAGCATTAGTTGTCATGTTTGGTTTACTTTTCCTTGAACTTCTGAAAATCGTACATATGTGAGAAGCAATGCTATGATGTCATGATAATGCAGGTTTGAATCTCAGCATGTTCTAGTAGCAGACTCCACAGCTATTCCCTCATCATAAAAGTTCCTCTATGAGAAAGCTAACTCATCTCCTTCGATGGATGTAGAATGTAGTTATATGTTTGAAGAAATGTAAATGTTATTGATTAGAATAATAATGAGGACAAACATTTAAAATCAGTTTTATTTGATCATTCTCATCCTTAACCACAGATCTTTAGTAATATTTGGTAACGTTTGCTATAGTTGGATTTATGGGAGATAGTCAATTGCTAATAGATAAAAATCTATAAGCTCACCTTTAAAAAAAGAAGCTAACCATTTTGTTCCACAGCACAGAAGAGGGGCATTTACCTTGCATGCTGCCAACCTGGCCGGCCTGGGTTCAATTCCTCTACCTCTTTCGGAGAGCCTGGCAAGTTACCCGTGGTATATTTGATATGCCAAACACAGTAACAACAAGTCTCACAATGGAGACATTACTGGGCCTGCTCTAGCAAATTGATGAACAACGGGAGGACACTGCTACAGGACAGTGCTACAATGGTAGATTTTAATATTTTCAGACCTAAAAGAAATAAAAACAAAGGATAAACAATTGAAAATACTGATAATTCAAGAACAGATCTGTCCACTTTTAGTAATCTGAGTTATTTTTGTTATCCTATATGCAGCCTATATTTAATAAATACTGCTAAGTATTGCTTCCTAATAGATACATTCAAGGAAATTTTCCATTATGCAATTTTGTCATTGAGTAAATGTCATAAAATATAATCATAAATATGATATATTTTTAAATGTCTTGACAGTGCAATGTTAATTGGGAGTAAAAATTGGGGAGTGAAGAACAACTCACTTGCTGCCAATGACCTCCATGCATTGAAAATTTCCACTATTAATAAGCCTTTTAGTGTCAATATTGTTTTCAGGTAATGACAAACATATTAACATACTGGAATCCATGGGCCATAAAATTAGTCAGGCGATTAGATCAAGATGGTGCGAAAAATGCATATGGACAGATTCCTTCCCACTTAAAGTTCTGAGATGACAAAAATATGGTTTTTCAAAAACAGCATATTTGTGTAGGAAAAGAGAAAGAGCATTAATTTTAGATTACTGTAGTTTGAGAAATGATAGAAACCAAGAAACAGAGGAGGGTGGCTTTTAGAGAAATAAGAGAGAGAAAACCATGCAAAAACTTGTAGAATTTAAGTCATGGTTGAAACCCAGATACTGCATGGTCTGCTTTGCTTTTCCAGGTATAGCTCTGGGAGCACATAAAGTGTGATCTTAAAAGCTCCAGAGCACTATTGGAGGAGGCCTGAATAATCCTTGGCCATGCAGAGTCTGAGCAGTACCACATCCTTGAACCCTTGCATTGAACTATTATCTCACTTGAAAACGTCTCTGGGAGAGTCCTCCTTCCCATCGCAACACACAATGCAGAATCTTGGAAGGCACACATCTTCTATGGTGAATGTTTGTATAATTACAATCAGAACATACACATATAATCCCAGTGTGGGTTGTACATTACTTTCTCAAGTGTATTTCTCTTTCCTTTCCAAACACCTCATTTACTGCCTTATAGAAGGCCCTGGAGGCTTAATTTTAGTTATTTTGCCAATTGAAGAGCATATGATAGCGTCTGAAAGTTATACTCTATTTTGTTGGATAAGAGTGATTTTAAAAAATCTGTCTGAAACCATTGTGCTTTGCAATGCTTGAGGTTAAAGAGTAAAATCTCTTGAAGAAATTGTATCATTTGATCATCACACAGTGCTGTGTGAAACAGAACAATCCGTTTCCTGAGAATAAGGAACAAACTTGAATTTTTTAACATCAACCACTGCTATACTCCAGGCAAAATCCTTAACATTTGTTCTCTCTAATTTTTAAACTATTCCTATGAGGTAATTTACTAAAGTTAAAGTCGAGGAAACTGAAGCACTATCTTGATCAAGGTACCATCTCAAGTCATCCTATGCCATGATATTTGCCTCTCCCTTTGCTCAGCAATGATGCAAATTTTATGACATTTCTCTTTGTTGTATAGTATTGTGTGTTAGGGAACTCTTTAACAAGTTGAACCACATGAATAACGCTTGTAAGTTTAATTGAACTTAGGTTACTTTGTGAGTAATAATTTCAAATTAAAAATGTTTACATCAGATAAGAAATCAGCCAGCAAAGGAAAATTTCTTTCAAATCACTACATATAGGATAGTTTTTCAGGGAATATGGAAACCAGCTTGCCAACTACTGTTGGCCCTTCCCTTTGATAAATTCCTCCCATAGGCAATAAATAATCTTTCCAAGACATGCTGATAATATTTGAAGCATGTGGCATGTCATTATGCATATTACTATTGCTTCCAAAGGCTGGGATAGAAAGTGATATGTAATTCCATTAATCAGGGATTTGCTGGTGCCTGTGGTTTGGTGTCATTTATTATTGGGTTAGATTAAAACTGAGAAGAAATATTTCTCATATTCAAAAAGCGCTGAATTGAAGCCCATGATGGACATAGAACCATGTCAAGAATAGCATAGTAGAACAAGTGATAGAATATCTGTGATCTTTAATTGAGAAATTATTCAAGACAGAAATCACAAATTTACTTTATTACATAGACTAAAATACATACTTTATTAATATTTTTCAAAATACGTATTTTAATATCTAATGCATTAGGAGCAATCACAGATCACTGCATGCATTTTCAAAAGCTAGTTGAGAGAATAAAGAAACATCCTGTAAATGTTTTTATTTGAGATGTGAAATTTATTTACAGATATTTTCTCTGCTTGTTTGCAAGCTTTACCATGCATAGCATTCATCCACACCTCTCTCTAAATGTTCATTCCAGTCTTAAGGTAGAAACAGGGAAGAGATTATCATACTTTGTTTCTTTTCTCTTCACAAATGAGTAAAATCATTCAGCAGTTTTATTCCTTCTTATTCACTTGGTTTAGCAGAAAAATTGTCCACTCTTCTCTCTGCATGCTTTCTGGCACTCATTCAATTATTTGCCTAAACCACAGAGCAGTGGGTAGTATAGACATAGAACCTTTTTTTTTCTTTCTGGGTCACACCCAGAGATGCCCAGGGGTTACTCCTGGCTCTGCATTCAGTAATCACTCCTGGAGGTGGTTGGGGGACCATATGGGATGCTGAGAATCAAACCCGTGTTGGCCACATGCAAGGCAAACACCCTACCTGCTGTACTATCGTTCTAGCCCTGACATAGAACCTTTTTGGCTTCCAACAGATTTCTTCTACTTGGCACAGACGATTCACGGTAGTTAGAATAACATGGATTTGCTTGAATATGGGTTTATTAACTTACAGGGGCCTGCATGGTTCTGTTGAGAAAGACGGCAAGCTCCAGAGAAGGCTTTCTGCTTCTATAGCTGCTCAACACATCTCTAGAGTCTTTAGGGTTGACCATTTGCAAGCACTGGAAGATTCCATCCTTGTTAGAGATGAATATGGGGTGGGGGACTCACTGAAGTTGGATACGGACATTATCTCCTCCCAGGAACTCAGACAATCTTGAGCACCAACCTAAGATAATCAGAGGTGAAAAGGAGCTCATGACACTCAGATATGGGTAAATGATGTGGAGAAAAGACTACATATCTCTATATGCGCATCTGGGATATACAATTTCAGAAACAGTTGTATTAAACCCTTTAAAATTGATCATTGTATAATTGAAACCCAAGCACAAAAATGTGTAAGTCTGCAACTGTACCTCATGATGTCTCACTATTAAAATTTTTTTAATAAAAAAAATAAATAAATAGAAATAAAATTGAATTTCTAATATAAATATTTTTCAAAATCAATAATGATTTCTAATCCGTTTGTATGATTTTGCTTCTGACATATTATTTTTATGTATGAAATTCATATATTGATTTGTAGAATTTTTATTATTTCTTTTATTTATTGTATAGAAACTTTTATTTGGTTGCTTTATATTATTTAAAACTCAGGATTTTAGATAGAAATTGAACCACCGTTAGTAGTGCTATATTTAACTTTTTCAGAGCAAATATTAAGATCTGGAGAGAGTAAAAGGGCAAGGCTTTTACACAAGGTAATTTGCTTTGTACATTAGAGATGCTAGTTCAATCCTTTGCACTAAATATGTTCTCCTGAATACTACCAGAAATATTCCATGAGCACAGAGTCAGGACTGTGGCCCAGATACAACCATGTTGTCTAATGAGACCACCCAATTTCTTTTTCTTTTTGGCTTTTGGGCCACACCTGGCTTTGTACTCAGGCTTCACTCCTGATCATGCTCAGGAGATCATATGGGTTGCCAGGGATTGAACCCAGATTGGCAGCATGTAAAACGAACAAATATCCTACCTGCTGTGCTGTGTCTCTAAACCTCCTGATTTTGAAAAACAATATTCACTCTATTATTAAAGCTCAAAATAATATATTCCCTTTAATTCCATGATAATAAAATAAGGAAAAATTATTTTCTATTACTTTCTCCTTGTCCTTACAAGTTCTGGTAATACAATCTGGTATTTTGAACGCATGTTAATGCTATTATTCCCATCTGTTTTATAACAGTAAGTTTGGACAACTGCAGTTGCTTTTAATACCAGAGTTGAGTCTTAGATTCATCACTTAATCACTTAATCACTTAACTTCCCATTAGTCGTCGATTTGCTCGAGCGGGCGCCAGTAACATCTCCATTTGTCCCTGTCGCGTGCTAGTGTAGCCCAATGGCATCTGTTCTCTCCGGGAACATGAAGGGCCTCAAACCAATCGTTCAGGATCTTGACGAAGAAGTCTGACCATCTGGTAGGTGGGCGGCCATGCGGTCTTTTGACATCCTGTGGAATCCAGTCGGTAACAGCTCTAGTCCAGCGGTCATCTTTAAATCTCATTACGTGACCAGCCCATCTGATTTTTGACACTTGACAAATGAGACAGCATCCCTGATTCTTGATTGTCGACGGATGTCAGAACTCCGGATTCTTTCTCTCATTTGAGTGAAACGTGATATTCCAAGCATAGCTCTTTCTATTCCTCTTTGGGAGACCCGAATACCATTCTCATCCTGTTTATGTAGGGCCCAGGTCTCTGAGGCATATATTAATGCAGGAAGAACAGTGGAATCAAAGAGATATGCCCGGAGCCGGAGGTTCTTCGTCCTCTTAGCTATTTCTTCGATGTTCTTGAAGGGGTTCCAAGCCACTCTCTTCCTCCTGTGCAGCTCAGGTGCCAGGTTATTTGTCATGTTGACCTCTCGAACTAGGTACACATAGCTGTTGCATTCGGAGATGGTTGTTCCATTGAAAGCGAATGGGGCGTCATGAATGAGGCTGTTTCTCATAAACATTGTCTTCGTAAGATACAGCTGTAGTCCTACCTTTCCACTTAATCACTTAATCACTTAACTTCCCGTTAGTCGTCGATTTGCTCGAGCGGGCGCCAGTAACGTCTCCATTTGTCCCTGTCGCGTGCTAGTGTAGCCCAATGGCATCTGTTCGCTCCGGGAACATGAAGGGCCTCAAACCGATCGTTCATGATCTTGACGAAGAAGTCTGACCATCTGGTAGGTGGGCGGCCACGCGGTCTTTTGACATCCCGTGGAATCCAATCAGTAACAGCTCTAGTCCAACGGTCGTCTTTAAATCTCATTACGTGACCAGCCCATCTGATTTTCGACACCTTGGCAAATGAGACAGTGTCCCTGATCCTTGATCGTCGACGGATGTCAGAACTCCGGATTCGTTCTCTCATTTGAGTGAAACGTGATATTCCAAGCATAGCTCTTTCTATTCTTCTTTGGGAGACCTGAATAGCGTTCTCATCTTGTTTGCGTAGGGCCCAGGTCTCTGAGGCATATGTTAATGCAGGAAGAACAGTGGAATCAAAGAGATGTGCCCGGAGCCGGAGGTTCTTCGTCCTCTTAGCTATTTCTTCGACGTTCTTGAAGGCGTTCCAAGCCGCTCTCTTCCTCCTGCGCAGCTCGGGTGCCAGGTCATTTGTCATGTTGACCTCTCGACCTAGGTAGACATAGCTGTTGCATTCGGAGATGGTCGTTCCATTGAGAGCGAATGGGGCGTCAGGAACAAGGCTGTTTCTCATAAACATTGTCTTCGTAAGATTCAGCTGTAGTCCTACCTTTCCACACTCACGGTCAAAGTCGGCCAGCATTTGTGCCGCTTGGCTGATGTTTGGTGTTATTAAAACAATATCATCAGCAAAGCAGAGGTGCTGTAGTTGCCGACCATCTATCTTCACTCCCATTCCTTCCCATTCCAGTCATCGCATGATGTTCTCGAGGGAGGCACTGAAGAGTTTCGGTGAAATGGTATCACCCTGCCGCACCCCTCTCTTGACATCAACAATCACTGCTTTGTAGAATGGTGAGATCCTGGTAGTGAATCCGCAATACAGCTCACGGAGGATCCTGATGTATTGGGCTTGAATGCCCTGATGGCTAGGGCTTCAATGACCGCTTCCGTCTCAACATAATCAAAGGCCTTCTTTAAATCAATGAACGTTAAACAGAGTGGCATCTTGAACTCCCGAGAAACCTCAATGAGCTTGGTTATCGTATGGATATGGTCGATGGTGCTGAATCCTTTGCGGAACCCTGCTTGCTCGCATGGTTGTCCTTCATCTAGTGTTCTGCCAATCCTATTTACGATGATTCGAGTGAACAACTTGTAGATGACAGACAATAGGCAGATCGGGCTATAGTTGACAATGTCATGGATGTCTCCCTTTTGAACAGTAGTACGGTCCTGCTGGTTTTCCATTGGGACGGAACCTTGCATTCAGACAGGTAGCGAGTGAAGAGCCGAGCCAGTGTATTGATGAGTACTTACGGTAGGTTCTTCAGGTGTTCAGGTCTGACCTTTTCTGGGCCGGGTGCTGTTTGTTTCTTTACCGAAAAAATGGCGTGTCGGATTTCGGAAGGGAGAACGTTGGGAGCGACATATCCATCCTGTGGAATTTGGTATGTCGGCAAGTGGACATGGTTATCGAAGAGATTTGAGTAGAAGTCATGGATAATCTTCTCCATTGCCGTTCTGGAGGATGTGATGGATCCATCAGGACGTCGGAGGGCAGTCATCTTGGTCTTGTAGTTGGCGAAGGACAGGCGGGTGTTACGAATACTTTTCCCGGCTTCTGCCGCATCTACCAGTACTTCTGCTCTTCTCTCTTTGAGGTCTTCCTTGATCGCATCTCTGCACTGCTTTGCGAGCTCGGACGTTAACTTGCGGTTGCCTGAGGCATGAGCCAAACCACGCTGGCGAATTAGCTCAAGAGTTTTCGAAGATAGGCGACTTTTTGTGGCTATCTCTCTCTTGTCGTTCCTCGCACATTCCTCGTCAATGTTGTCAACAATGGCATCTTCCCATGTTGCAGCAATAGTACCAAAGAGTTCCCACTTGGTGGTCCTTCTGAGAGTTCTCTCTTTGAACTTTGCAGCCCTTTCTCCCCGCTCTGTGAAGTAGAATTTTCCACGAAGGAGACGGTGGTCCGATCCCGTTCGAAATTTTGGGACAACAGCGACATCAGTCAGGCAAAACCGTCAATTGAATATGATGTGGTCTATTTCGTTGTGGAATTGTCCACCGGGAGACTCCCATGTCCATCGTTTAGATTCTGCCTTCTGGAACTGTGAGTTACCATGAATGGTCTTGGTCGACATGATGAACTCAGACAGTCTCTCACCCTGTTCGTTTCATTCTAGGCCATGGGTCCCGATGAGAAGTTCTTCAGCTGATCTTCTCCGACGTATTTTGGCATTAAAATCACCCACAATGATCTTGTAGAAGGTGTGGTCTTCTTTATAGAACTTCTCTAGCTCCATGTAGAACTTCTCGATTTCTCTTTCATCATAATGAGATATATGCCAAACACAGTAACAAAAAAACTCTCCAATGGAGACGTTACTGGGCCCTCTCGAGCAAATCGACGATCAACGTGAGGGCCTTTACCTTTACCTTTACCATAATGAGATATTGGTGCGTAGACAACGAAGATAGAAACTGTAGGCAGTGAGCCACATCTATTCAAATGTAAACATCCGATTCGGGTTGTTAGGCATTCGAATGAATCAATGCTCTTGGCCAAGTTTGTGTTGACAAGGACACCAACGCCTCCAACACCTCTTTTATCGCATGTTCCAAGGAACAATTCTTCTCCAGTGTCGAAAACGGCATGGTGAGATTCGTGCCTTCTTGTCTCTGTCAGACCAATGATGTCATACTTGATCATTCGCGCTTGTACCATCAGGTCCTCGATGGATGCATCTGATGCTAGCGTACGTGCATTGAAAGTACAGACGATCATTTTTGTCTTCCTTCATTGTGGCCAGCCTAGGTCGGCCTTGAGATTTTGTCGGCCTCTCCTTTCTCATCCTTCTCAGTGCTTTCATGTCGGTGAAGCCTTCAGGGTCAGGTGAATGAGACCAGTTGTAGTTACTGGTTTTGGCATATCGAATACACAACGGATAGCTTGCCAGGCTCCTCCCTGCGGGCGGAACACTCTCGGTAGCTTGCCAGTCTTTCCGAGAGGCTTTTGGGGCGACCTCTAATCACCCTTGTAGGTGTTACCATATTTGAACCCTATCAAATATGGTACGACAATTCCGGACGATGGGTATTTAGTGTCTTATGATGTGTCGCGCGGCCACTTTGCAGCCACTCGGGTCCAGAAAACGTCCTGGAGTGTGGCGACGGCAGGGTAGTGGAAGTAGATTCATATTTAACTATTTTCAGTGATCATAGAAATTCTTATAATTTAAGTCGATAACTTGTGACTATATTGATAAGCATGTCATTCATCAACTTACAGAACAGGATACTGTGATTTTCTTGATTTCTGAAATATGTTGCATGAATACATGATTTTCAGTATTCACGGTTCTAAAAAGGAGGAGTTTGATCTAGAGAAAGTTTGGGTATCATCTAGGCAAAGTGAAAATTCCAAGAGAATGAGGGAAATAAAGCCATTTGGAAGATAGCTAGAAACTGGAGAAAGCTAATTGTTTCAGGGCAATCAGACAAAGTGTTATCACAGGGAGGTTTATGGTTTATGGTCTTTTGATATATAAAACAAAAAAATTGGACTTCAGATTTCCACTAATTTCCATTGGTATTTACCCTGCTTTTTAAAAATAACATCTATTATATATAGACAACAAATAATTTAAAAATGCATGTATTGAGCATGACTATTTGAAGACATTCTCTATAGTCACACCAAATTGGAATGATTGTTGAAATAGGCTTCAGGAATAGGAATACGTGAAAAAATCTATGTGTTTAACAAGACTCCCAACAACTCTTTAGAGGATGAAATACTCACTCAGGGAGCAAGAGTAGAGGAGACATCCCAGGGATCCTTGAAGGAGACTTATGGGTTCATGTGATTTTATTAGTAATAATTGACTTATGGCTGGGTCATTTGAAAGAGGGTTAAAAATGTGGTCATTGGAAATAAAACTCATTGTAGACGCAGGGGGCTACCTGGAACCTTCAAAAGTCTGTTTCTCCTAGGAGTTGTCAAACAAGTCAGAGTGCATCTTCTTTTCACTTTTCACGGTGACCTTGTAAATGACATTCTCAGAGGAGACTCTGCAAGCCTGGCCTAAAGCATGGTAATGGAGGTGAGTTACAGCCATAAATTCTATGAAATTTGAGGGAAGCTCGATAAAAGATTGCACTGGGCCACAAATCAGCTGAAATTTCTGAAGGCAATTGGTACTGCTCATTTTCTCCTGACAATGAGCTTCTGAGCTAGTCCCTTTAGCTCTTCTGTGGTGAATGTTCTTTCTATAATCTCTGAAACTAACTTCATGACTCTCCAAAGATTTCCTTACAGTGCCTTCAGAAGCCTCAACAAAACCTTGCTCACTTGGTCTTTCTTTTGGTATGTGGCTCTTCTTGAGAGCATCCTGGGTACTGAGATAACCACAGGGGAAGGAAAGTGAAGTTTTACTGGCACAGTGCAGTCATATTTGAATATGGAACATCCTAAAAAGTTTTTTAGGAAGAACACTATATTTACCATTTCCTATGTAGTAGCTTTAATCATTTATTTGAGGACAGTTCCTGCACCTAGTGTGACTGAGGTGAGGATATTTTAATGCAGGATTTTTTTCTCTTAGAGCTTATACCAGCATCTATGATTCTGCTGCTGTAGAACATAGAACCATCTAAGGTGTTTTTTTTTAATAAAGGTATAGTGGCATTTATTTTTAAGGCTGCCACAACAATTATTACAGAATGTATGGCTTGAAGAATTAAAAATCATTTTCGTCCTGGTTTTAGAGGCCACAATTCCAATTCCAATGTCAAGGTATAATCAGAAATACCTTGTCTGAGGTCTCTTCTTTCCCCTTGAATTATACATTATAATATTCTCCCTCAGTCTTCAAGTAATTTTCTGTGGTGTATGTGTGTGTGTGTGTGTGTGTGTGTGTGTGTGTCTGTAGGTACATTTTCTCTTGACAGGAAAACACCAGAGGGATTCGACACATAGTAATACTTTTATTTTAACTCAGCTATTTTATTAGCCTCGTCAAATATGGCTGCATTGAGGTTTCTGACTTCAACATACCAACACATGGGGTCACAATATAGCTCAAATTATATCACTTTGAAACTTTAAATATCTTCAAGTAAACTTACTTCAAAAATTCACTCTTATAAATCTGAAATTTAGAGAAAGTTATAAGGACAACAATGTTAGTAAAAGCCTAATTAATTTTCTATTATGATAAGTTAAGTACCATTCCAGAATAGTTGTTATCTCAATATTTGTCTGTACTAAGAGACCCATACTTCAGAAGAGAATGATAGGGAAAAGTAAGATTGAAAGAAATGTTTAAAAGAGCAGTATGGGTACTGAGACAACCACTGTAGAAGCAAAGTGAAGTTTGATTAACTTTGTGAACGCAAATTAGAATTTAGAAAATTCTAGACAAGTTATTTAGGATGGTATGCTATATAATGTCTGATATAAATCTGTTGTTACACTCTTAAAGGAAATCTTTCAAACAAGCCCTTAAATTCACTGAGTCTATAGTCAGTGAACCTTATAAGAATTGCATGTAGTGATTAGCGGAAAATTATAATAAAGTGACCCCAGTCTTTTAAAGTTTTCAATTATAACATGAAAAAATTAAAAATATATAAATGCCCAACTTATGTTTTGGTAAGAGAAATAGTTCATTACAGTACATGCATTTTGAACATTTTTAAAAACATTGCTTTTAAACTTTTGGCTTCTGTTCCTTTTTATGATAAACTTTATTTTTTTCACTCCCTCTTAGCCAACGTAAAAATGCTTAACAGACTGAGAAGTTGACTATTTTTGGATATGTTACAGGTGACTAATTTGAGGTGGGGAAAAGAGAAACAATGATTTCCAGAGTGGAAGCTAATAGTCTCCAGAGTAGAATCTATTGCTTTTCTCCCTACAAATTGGTTCTGTTGGGAAAGTGCCCTGGTAAGTGATGATGAAAGAAGACCTGACATAAGCATCTGCATGCCATGGGTATTTAACTTAGCATTTATCAGATTGAAACGGCATCTCACTTGATGGACACATCATGGGAATTAATCCCTGCCACCAACTTCTTAGGAAGACTTGCAGTTCAGGCTGGAGTAAAGAGAGGCTCTTTTCAAGAAAAGAAAAATCAGTCTCAAATCTTACCCAGGTTCTCTACAGTTTCATTGCCTTTCCTTGCAAAAAATAATTTCAGGAGGAGACAAATAGTGAAGTAGAACGATTTTTTTCATTTATTTTTTAATTTTTTAATTAATTTTATTGAATCACCATGAGATAGTTATAAGCTTTCATGTTTGGGTTACAATCACACAATCATCAAACACCCATCCCTCCACCAGTGCACATTCCCCACCACCAATATCCCCAGTATAACCTCCCTTTCCCATCCTCCCTCTGCCTCCATGGCAGATATGATTTCCCATAATCTCTCTCTACTTTTGGGCATTATGGTTTGCAATACAGACCCCAAGAGGTTATCATGTTTGGTCCTTTATCTACTTTCTGCATGCATCTCCCATCTTGACCTATTCCTCCAGCCAGCTTTTTCATAGTGATTCCTTCTCTATTCCAGCTGCCTTCTCCCCTTTGCTCATGAGGCAAGTTTCCAGTTATGGAGCAATCTATCTGTCCTGTGTATCTACTGTGCTTAGGAGTCAGCCTCATATTATGCTGTTTTATACACCACAAATAAGTGCAGTCCTTCTATGTCTGTCCCTCTTTTTCTGACTCATTTCACTTAGCATGATACTGTCCCTATCTATCCATTTATAAGCAAAGTTCACAAATTCAGGTCTCCTGACAGCTGCATAGTATTCCATTGTGTAGATGTACCAAAGTTTCTTTAACCAGTCATCTGTCATAGGGCACTTGGGTTGTTTCCAGATTTTGGCTATTGTGAACAGTGCTGCAATAAACATATAGGAACAGATGTCATTTCTACTTTGCTTTTTTGCATCCTTTAGATATATTCCCAGAAGTGGTATTGCAGGGTCATATGGAAGCTCAATTTCGAATTCTTTTTGTAGGAGTACTGCTATTTATTCAGCCACTGATTAGCTGATTGAATTGGGCATGAACTCCACCTTAATATTTAAAAATTTTTATATTTATTTATTGAATTACTGTGGGAAAAGTTACTAAGTTTTCAGGTTAAGTCTTCATCATACAATGATCAAACACCTTTCCCTTCACCAGTACTGATTTTTCACCACCAAGAACCCCAGTATATCCCCCCTCCCACCCCTCCAAATGCCTGTGAGGCAGATGATTTCTACTTAACTCTTCTCCACATTGATTACATTCACTATTTCAACAAAAGATGCACCATTATTGTTTAGAATTTCCCCTCAAGCAATCAGAATTGCTGAAAAGGAATTGTGAAATATTTCGTTTTCTATAGCTGGTTATGAGAATCATATAATGTCACATGGCCACGATTTTGGATTTCTGCAAAGAGCCAGATAATTACGAGATTGGTTTCTTTGTGTCTGGTGTTATGGCTGTGTCGGAGAGCCGCTCGTGAAGGGTAACTCGTGACCTTGGTAGGGTGAGAAGGACGTGCCAGTACCGCCCCCCTTCCCATGAGACTGCAGTTGCCCCGTCACTTTTGGCTCGTACCTGGCTTTCCTATAAACTCTGAGGCGGCAGCCACCTTGCTGCCAGGGAGGAAAAAGGTGGAAGGGAGCAACACCCTTTCCCTCCTGGGGATGCATGGAGTCGTAGTTTAACATATGGTCCATTCACTTTTCTGCCACAAGCTGCTGGGCTCTGGATTAAGTCCTTTTGCCTCTGGAGCCATGGCCGTGCCAGATAGTCGCTTGTGGGGGGCAACTCGTGACCTCAGTAGGGCGTGAAGGACGAGCCAGTACCGCCCCCCTTCCCATGATATTGCAGTCGCCCTGTCACCGCCTGCTCATATCTGGCTTTCCAATAAGCTCTGAGCGGGCAGCCACCTTGTATGCAGTCCAGATGCATTTCTGCCAAAAGCCGCTGGGTTTCAAGATTTGTTTCTGAGTCTCCAGTATCATGGCTATTAATCAGCTTGATCAGAAGCCAGAGATGCCATTTGTAGGCGGCGACTTGGGGTCTCGTTGGGATGGGAAGAAAGAGTCGGCTCCACCCCCATGTGGTTAGGCCCCATGTGTCTCGTCACTGCAGGCCCAAACCTGACTGTCCAGTGGCCTCTGGAGGATGGTGGTCACCGGGCTGCCAGGGGGAACAGGCCAACGCACGAAAACTATTCCCACCTGGAGTGTCCCAGAGCCAGTAACCTACTGAAGGAACAGGATGCATTTCTGCCAAAAGCCTTTGGGTTCAGAGATTCGTTTCTGGGACTCTGGGATCATGGCCATTAAGCATTTCGATCAGGAACCAGAGAGGCCATGCCTCCAATTATATAGCTGAGCCGGAGGTGGTTTGTGGGTGTGTCTCCCACATACCTAACTTTTGGCCGTTTACTTTCTTGGTAAACTTTGCCCCCAGTTTTTGGGGTCTGGCCAAAGGCACAGCAGCAATTTTGGGGTATCTGAAAGTCTGACATTGCCATCAGGCTGCTGATGTACTCACCTCACAGGTGCAGATTGACCTGCTGGTGGCACCATACCCCCTTCAATTTCTGATTTTTAAAGGACTGTCCATATTGTTTTCCAGAAAGGCTGGACTAGTGGGCATTCCCACCAACAGTGATATAGTGTCTCTTTCCCCCCACATCCACGCCAGAACTGGTTGCTTTTGTTCTTATGAATGTGTGCTAGTCTCTGTGGTGTGAGATGATATCTCATTGTTGTTTTGATTTGCATCTCCCTGATGTCTAGTGATGTGGAGCATTTATTCATGTACATTTTGGCCATTTTTATTTTTTTTTTTTGAGTAAACTTCTGTTCATTTCTTCTCCCCATTTTTTGATGGGGTTGGAGGTTTTTTTCTTGTACAATTCTACTAATGTATATCCTGGGTATTAATCCCTTATCAGATGGGTATTGGGTGAATGTTATTTCCCATTATGTAGGCTCTTTCTTATTTTGGTAACTGTTTCTTTTGAAGTGCAGAAGCTTCTTAGTTTGATGTAGTCCATTTGTTTATGGTTGCTTGCACTTACATGGTCAGCGTTGTTTCATTCTTAATAATGTTTTTAGCTTCAATGTCGTGGAGAGTTCTGCCTACATTTTCCTCTCTGTACCTTATGGATTCACATCTGATATTGAGGTCTTTAATCCACTTTGATCTGACTTTTGTGCCTGGCATTAGACAGAGGTGAGAGTTCATTTTTTTGCAGGTAGTTATCCAGTTTTCCCAGCACCACTTGTTGAAGAGGTTGTCCTTGTTCCAAAGTAGAACAATTTTATTTAGAGATTATGAGAAAGAAAAGAGAGTAATGTCTTAAGAGAAAACCCAAACGTCTCTAGACATGACAGACTGAGGAAGCACATTGATTGGTTTTGAAAAGTTTGCTTGGTTTTATAGGTTTTTGCCCAAACTGTTTTCACTTCATGTGGAACTATCTGTATATATGTCTGTTTGTTACGGAGAAGAGTTTGTTTCTGTTTGTTTAGGAGTCACACCCAGTGATACTCAGAGCTTACTCCAGCCTCTGCACTCCGGATTTACTACTAGTGCTCAGGAGACCAATTGGGATGCCTGGAATTGAACCTAGTCTGTCACCTGCAAGGTAGGCGCCCTACCTGCTCTGGCCCCAAAATTCAAAAACTTTGAACTTTTGGTGTTCCACCTGCATCCTCTTATCATAGACTTTTATTTCTGTTGTAGTTTCTTCTCTCTGAAAGTTCAGTCTAGTCTGGTCCAGTACCAAAACCAGTTAGTCTTGTCTGCCTCAGTTCCTGAGTTCACAAAGCAGGTCAAATCTTTAAACGCTCTTTATGCTACTTAAGGGCTAGTGACAGAGTAACTTCTTTGAATCACACCTTAGTTTGTTACTTCCTGAGAACTTATTACTAGACCTCCCAAACTTTCCAACTCTCATTACCTGATTTCCTGTTTCAGATTCACCAGGAAGTGGATAATAAGAGAAAGCCATCACCTCTACTATTAAAGAGAAAGGCAAATATAAAGAACCATGACTTCAGTAGATACTCAGGGTGTTAACTGCTCTGGTAGCCTGTGCAGGGTAAATTTAAACTGTGATTAATGGATTGCCAGAGGCAGTATATGGACAATTTTGAAAGTTAATAACTCCAGGGAACCAAGCATGAAGAGATCCCATGATAGTGTGATATTGACCTGCAGGAGCTCAACCAGGTTCCTGCTGTAAATATTAGACAAAAATCTCCCCCAGGTTTCAGCAAGCTGGAAGAAAAATAAACAATTTTGAAATATATCAGAAAACTTTATTCTTCTTAGCAAGATGTGTCCTGAGAGAAAACTAGTTATCCAGAGACTAACTTGCTGAGATATTATTATAGCCTAATATCTGAGGGGAAAGATATATTAGGATCAGGGGAAAACCAAGCTCCAATTCCAGGCTTCCATGTTAAAAGAAATTATTGCCCTAATTTACTTTGGCTAATCTGTCCCTTCCAACTGGAGAAGTAAAAGGTCTGAGAAATAAAGCTCCAATTGAAGAAGGTAAGGTTCATTAAGACACCGGGATCTAACCAAAAAACTTTGGAATGCTTCTCCACCTCATGACTGACATTGTTAAAGTCTATTTACAATAGGTTCTTCTACTTTGTATATCATATCTGACTCAACAAAAATTTCAAGGTATGCTGAAAAGAAAAAATAACCCAACCTGATGGGACAGAGAAAACATTAGAACCAGAAAGAACAGAATCAGTACACTTCATGGTATTAAAATGATCAGAGTAAGAATTTACAGTTACTATAATTAATATCCTAGGATATTCTAATGTATGGAATAAAACGTATAAAGAAAATGGTGGGAAAAATACTACTAGATCTAGAAATTCTTATTAATAACCAAAATGAACATTAGAGATAAAAATCACTGTAAAAAATAAAGTCCTAGTATATTAGTAAACTGGAAATAGTTGAGTCAAGAATCCCTGAGTTAAGCAATTATATCAGCAGAATCTTCAAATACAGCAAAGAACAAAAAGTAATAATAAGAATATTCAAGGATTCTGAAACAAATCCAAAATATGTCATATATGCTTATTGAGACCATAGGAGAAGAAAGTAGGGCAATGATAGAAGAACATAGTAAAATAATAATAACTAACACTTTAATGGAATTAATATGAGATACCAAAGCTCATCATAAAAATGTACATTTTCTCAATTTCAGAATGAAGCACTCACCAAAAATATCAAGTTCTAAGTCATAAAACACATTTAATATAACAAAAGCTTATTTAAAATAATGGGAATCATGTTATACATTGATTCTCTCAGCCACAAGAAAAGTAGATTAGAAAACATAAATATTATGATAAAACAACAAGATATGTAATTTTAACAGCACGTTTCTAAATAAGACATGAATAAAAAATATTCAAATATAATTTTAAAATATTTTTAAATGAAATTAAAATTAACATACAATTTATCAGAAAATTTTAGATAGTAAAGTCAGTGCTTAGCTTAAAAATGTATAATATTGGTGCATGCCCCTTACTCCACGCTGGGCCCCCACCGTTGGGCAGCTGGAAGAGTCTTTGAGGAACACCTGCCCTGAGTTTCCCCCGGACCACTGGCTCACCTCATCACAGCTCCAATCCTCCTCTGCAGGTTCTTAGGTCAGCATGTTCCTGAGACTGGCTGGGGGTGTGGCCTCCACCGTAGGGGGCGTGGCCTTCTGTGTGGCAGGTGGCCACAGTTATATTTCCCACTCCCAGCACTCTTGACTCACATCCAAGACTTTTTTATCACCTAATTCTGTGGAATAAGTCCTGGCCGCCTCAACCACAATATGACAAAAATCCACTGGCCTACTCCAATTCCAACAAAAGACCAGAAAACGAGAAGCTGTACAAGCCCAATATAAAAGAGCACCTCCTCCAATGCTTCACTAGATGCCTTCAAAAGCTACAGAATGTCTGAGAGGAGAGACAGATTCTAGAAGAGAGAAGGGTGACCACCATTGACCGACCTTATTCAGAATCCTTTCACACAATAAGAGGGAACACTGCTAGTGAAATCCAAGGTTTTACCTCTAGACAACCACAACAGCATGAAGAAACAGCACAAATCTTCACTACGCTGAGAGGACGAAGAAAAGAGCCCCAAATCCTCAACAGGGGTTACCCACAAATATGTTCTCTCTGATAAAGCATTCAGAGATGAAATGCTGAGGATGTTCAAGGAACTACTCAAAGAATCAATGAAAGAGACATCCAGAAAATTAAAGGAAGAAATAAAAGAAACAGTGGAATGGATAGTCGAGAAAATACAGGAAGAACTGAGAGCAGAAACAAAAAATCTACAAAAAGAAGTGCCACAAATAAAGGATTTGGTAGATGAAATTAAAAACTCAGTGAGTGCCCTCAGCAGTTGAATGACTACAGTCGAAGACAGGATCAGTGAGATTAAAGATGAGCAAGAGAAATAGAATACAGAACAACAAACAATGGGAAAAAAAACTCGAAATATCTCTAAGGCAAATCAGAGACCTAGGGAATGACACCAAGAGGAACACCATAGGACAGTGAGGCAACCCCAATGAAAAAGCCACAGTTAAAGAAATCATTGCTGAAAAGTTCCAGAGTTAAAGAATGCAGACATCCAGATCCAAGGAGCCAGAAGGGTTCTAGCTAAAAGAGACCCTAATAAAAACACTCCAAAGCATATCATGGTCAGAATGATGGATGTCATATTAGAGACACAATACTGCAAGCAGCAAGGTCAAAGAAGGAAATCACATGCAAAGGAGCACCCCTTAGATTTGCAGAAGACGTATCAGAGGAAACCCTCCAAGTCCAAAGATAATGGTGGGATATAGTGAAAAAAACTCAATGAAATGAACACCTCACCAAGAATACTTTATCCAGCTAAACTCTCACTCAAACTCGATGGAACTATACAGCATTTTGTTGATAAACAACAGCTCAGAAACTTCATAGACTCAAAACCAAACCTAAAAAATGGATGAAAGGGGCTCCTGTAAGATAAGAAAAAAAAACACTTATAAACACAACCAACCCCTACAGAAAGATGGCACAAAACCCCATGACAATTATCTCTCTCAATTTCAATGGTCTAAATGCAATCAAGAGACACAGAGTAGCAAAATGGATACAGAAACTGAAACCAACATTCTTCTGTCTACAAGAAACTCATCTGAACAACCAGAGCAAACACAGACTCAAAGTTAAAGGATGGAAAACAATCCTGCAAGCAAACAGCTTCCTTAAAAAATCTGGGGTGGTCATACTAGTATCCGACAACATAAATTTCAGGTTGAAAAAGATTAGAAGGGACAGCGAAGGCCATTTTCTATTTATCAAGGGATATGTACAACAGAAAGAAATCACACTCCTACATGTATATGCACCCAATGAGGGCCCAGCTAAATACTTAAAACAATTGCTAACAGATTTTAAGGAGGACATTGCTTGCTAGCAACACAATAGTAGTTGGAGACTTTAACATTGCCTTATCACTTCTGGATATATCAACGAGAACAAAATTTAGCAAGGAAACACTGGCTTGAAGGAAGAAATAAAAGAGAGAGGGCTAATAGACATATACAGGGTTTTTCACCCTCAAAATTAAGAATACACATTCTTCTCCAGTGCACATGGAACATTTTCCAAAATAGACCATATGCTTAGCCACAACACATACCTCAATGGAATCAGAAGATTGAAGTAATATCAACAATCTTTTCAACAATCTTACCACAAAGATAGAAGTGACTCACACAAGAAATCGTAAAACAAATCAAACACCTGGAAATTAAACAACTCAATATTGAATAATGTGTAGGTCAGGAAGGAAGTCAAGGACAAAATCAAAAGATACCTGGAAACAAATCAGAATGAAGACACAAGCTACCAGAATATATGGGACTCAGATAAAGCCATGTTAAGAGGAAAATTTATAGCTTTGCAAGCATTCCTAAGGAAGGAATAAGGAGCCTACATAGATAACCTTACCTCGAAGCTCAAGATCTTAGAAAAAGAACAACAAAAGGAACCCAAATTTGGCCGAAGGAAAGAAATAACAAAACTTAGAGCAGAAATTAATGACATTGAAATCCAAAAAACAATCTGAAAGGTCAACAAAACCAAGAGCTGATTCTGTGAGAAAATAAACAAGATTGATAAAACATTAGCAAGACTCACAAAGAAAGAGAGAGAGAACACTAATAAACTGAATCAGAAATGAAATAGGGGATATCACAACAGAAACCAATGAAACGCAAAAGATCATCAGAGTCGACTTTGAGATTCTGTATACAACGAAACAAGAGAACCTAGAAGAAATGGATAAATTCCTGAATTCCTATAATCTCCCAAGATTGAACCAAGAAGACTTGGGATACCTGAATAGACCCATTCATATCAAGGAAATTGAAACTGTAATCAAAAGTCTTCCCAAAAACAAAAGCCCAGACCCAGATGGATTCACTAGTGAATTCTTCCAAACATTTAGAGAAGACCTGTTGCCAGTTCTTCTCAAGATTTTTCAGGAAATTGAAAAAACAGAAACTCTCCTGTTCAATTTCTATGAGACACATAGCACAGCGGTAGGGCGTTTGCCTTGCACGCAGCCAACATGGCTGACCTGAGTTCGATTCCTCTGCCCCTCTCGGAGAGCCTGGCAAGCTACCGAGAGTATCTCGCCCGCACGGCAGAGCCTGGCAAGCTCCCTGTGATGTATTTGATATGCCAGACACAGTAACAACAAAGTCTCGAAAGGAGACTGGGCCTGCTCAAGCAAATCGACAAACAACGGGAGGGCCTTTACCTTACATATCTCCCTAATACCCAAAGCAAAAAAAGACGCAAACCAACAAAGAAAACTATACGCCAATATCCCTGATGAACACGGATGCGAAGATCCTCAAAAAATATTAGCAAATAGAATCCAACAATTCATCAAAAAGATCATACATAATGACAAAGTGGTATTCATTCCGGGAATGCAAGGATGGTTTAACATTCGGAAATCAATCAATATAATCCATCATATCAACAAAAGTAAAGATAAAAATCATATGATAATATCAATAAATGCAGAGAAAGCTTTTTGACAAGATTCAGCACTGTTTATGATGAAAACTCACCAAAATGGGTTTTGAAGGAACTTTACTCAAGATAGTCGAAGCCATCTATGACAAACCAATGGCAAGCAATATCCTCAATGGGGAAAAACTAAGGGCCTTTTCTGTAAGATCAGGGACAAGACAAGGATGCCCTCATCATCACTTCTGTTTACTATAGTACTGGAAGTACTTTCAATCGCGATTAGGCAAGAAAAAGACATTAAAGGCATCCAGATAGGAAAGGAAGAAATAAAGCTCTCACTATTTGCAGATGATATGATACCATATCTAGAGAACCCTAAATCCTCTGCCAAGAAACTCCTAGAAACAATAGACTTGTACAGTAAAGTCGCAGGCAATGAAATTAATGTCCAAAAATCAATGGCCTTCCTATACGCAAATAATGAGGTAGAGGAAAGTGACAAGAAAAAAAAATCCCATTCACAATTTTGCCCCAGAAAATCAAAACCTGGAATCAGCCTAACTAAAGAGGTGAAGGACCTCTACAATGAAAACTACAAAACTCAACTCCATATAATAAAAGAAGATATGAGGAAATGGAAACATATCCCTGCTCATGGATAGGAAGAATTAACATGGTCAAAATGGCAATACTCCCCAAAGCATAATACAGATCCGATTAAAACCTTATAAGGACACCCATGAAATTCTTCAAAGAAATAGATCAAGCACACCTGAAATTCATATGGAACAACAAATGCTCACAAATAGCTAAAGCAATTCTTGGGAAAAAGAAATGGGGAGGCATTACCCTCCCCAATCTCAAATTCTACCACAAAGAGGTAATAATTAAAACACCATTGTACTGAAACAAAGGCAGGGCCGCAGACCAATGGAACAGGGTGGAATATCCATACACAAAACCCCAAATGTATGAACATGTAATCTTTGATAAGGGAACAGGAAATGCAAAGTGGATCAATGAAAGCCTCTTCAACAAATGGTGCTGGCATAACTGGAAAACCACGTGCAAAAAATGGGCTCTGACTTCAACCTAAGACGATGCACAAAAGTCAGAACAAAATGTTTTAAAGATCTCAATATCAGGCCAGAATCCATAAGGTACATTGAAAACAAGGTCGGCAAGCCCCCCTCCCCCCTACGATATTGAGGCTAAGGGTATCTTCAAAGACAACACTCCACTGACCAATCAAGTGGAAACAGAGATAAACAAATGGGATTACCTTAAATTAAGAAGCTTCTGCACTCAAAAGATACAGTGACCAGAATACAAAGACAATCTACAGAATGGGAAAGGATAGTTACCCAATACCCATCTCATAAGGGGTTGATATCATGATATACAAAGCACTGTTTGAACTCCACAAGAAGAAAATATCCAATCCCATCAAAAAATTAGTGTGATGAAATGAACAGAAACTTTCTCAGAGAAGAAATCCGAATGGCTAAAAGGCACACGAGAAAATGCTCTACATCACTAATCATCAGGGAGATGCAAATCAAAACAACAATGAGATATCATTTCACACCACAGAGACTGGCCCAAATCCAAAAGAACAAAAGCAATCTGTGTTGGTGCAGATGTGGCAAGAAAGGGACCCTCCTTTACTGCTGGTGGGAATGCTGACTGGGAATGGTTCAGCCCTTTTAGAAAACAGTATGGACGATTCTCAAAACATTAGAAACTGAGCTCCCATTTGACCCAGCAAATCCATTCCTGGGAATATATCTCGGAGAGGCAAAAAAATATAGTCGAAATGACATTGCACTTCTATGTTCATTGCTGCACTGTTCACAATAGCTAAAATAAGGAAAAAACCCAAGTGCCTGAGAACAGATGACTGGTTAAAGAAACTTGGTACATCTACACAATGGAGTACTATGCAGCTGTTAGAGAAGATGAAGTCATGAAATTTACATACAAGTGGTACTACATGGAAAGTATCATGCTAAGTGAAATGAGTCAGAAAGAGAGGAACGTACAGAGAAAGATTGCATTCATCTGGGGAATATAAAGTAACAAAATAGGAGTCTAACATCCAAGAGTAGTTGAGATAAGTACCAGAAGTTTCACTTAGTGGCTTGTTGGCCAGCCGCAAATGCTAGGGGTGAAGGCAGCTCAGATAGACAAGGGAACACCAAGTAAAGGGTATTGGAAGGATCCTCCCAGGATGGGAGATGCATGCTGAAAGTAGGCTATAGACTGAACATGATTGCCACTCAATGCCTCCTTTGCAGACCACAACACCCCAAAGGAGAGAGAGAACAAAAGGGAGTGGTTTGCCACAGAGGTGGGGTGGGATGGGGTGGGGAAGGAGGGTGGGAAGGATTCTGGGATCACTGGTGGTGGAGAAGCACAAAAACTTGTAAGTCTACAATCTACCCCGTGGTGTTTCACTAATAAAAATTAAAAAAAAAGTATGGCATTGAGCATATACATTACCAAAGAAGAAAGATCTAAAATCAATTAATATAATTTTATGCATTAGCAAAACAGTAAAAGAAGTGCAAATAAAACCCAAGTAAGCAGAGGAATGGTGATAATAAAAATAGAGCACAAATCAATAAAATTGAAAGCAGGAAATAAATAGAGAAAATAATGGAATCAAAGGCTGGTTATTTGAAAAGATGAAAAAAATCAATAAGACTTTTGCCAGGTTAACTCAGAGAAAATAAATGATACAATAGCTTATATTTGAAATTAAAAGTGCAGTATTGCTATTTGGATCATTAAATTAAAATAATAATGAAATGCTATGAAAAAAATCTATTCTTATAAGTTTGCTAACCTAGGTGAAATAGACCAACTGTATGTTCAACATAATCAGCCAAGTCCTGTATACAAGGAGGAGTCAATGAACTGAATATATCAGTATATATTTTAAACTTTGCTCCAATACTTAACAGTTTTACCAGGCACAAAACACCAAACCAAGATGGGTTCACAGATAAATTCTACTTATAAATATTTAAAGGAGAATTTGAATTAATTCTCTATAAACCCAGAAGAAGGAAGCAGAGGATAGATAGTACTTTATAATTAATTCTATGATGTGAGCACAATACTAATACTAACAAAAAAAGACATTACAAGAGGAGAAAATTATAGCCTAATATCTTTCATATATTGATGTAAAATTCCTAAACATACAGTCAAAGGAAATCCAAAAATCAAATGATTACTACCTAGGATAAGTGAAATTTATCTCAGAAAAACAAGACTGATTCAACATATGGTAATCAATTCAAAGTAATTAATTAAAAAAATTAGAAAAAACTTGCATAATCAAACTAATAAGTGAACAATCATCATTGAAAAAAATTACCCAAAGAAATTTTGAGAATAAAGAAGATGGTGATTTATGACTTTATTACTTAATTATACTATAAAGCTGCAGAAATAAAACAAATAAATAAACAAACTGTGGTGCTAGAATAAGGGAAAACGTATTCTTAAACTAATGAAATAAAATTCAGAGCCTGTTGGATAACAGTGGGTTGTACTTGCTCCTCCCACGGGGAGCTTAAGCTTTATTGAGTTACTCCCACAACAGTGCCCCTGAGGCACACCCAATTCCTTTAAGCACTAGTAATCCTATATTGCATTTCTCTTTCCTTTATGTCATTTGCATGGTTCATTTAGCAATGTCCTTTTTTGTATAGACACAGGAAGACATGGATGCTACACTTTGCAACATTGGAGTTAATTGATTCCAAATAAAATTTACTCCTAGGGATTCATATTTACTTGATTTAAGCCTCAGTTACTTTTAGTTCATAGTAATTCAAAACCAGGGTCCTGATAAAGGGACTGGGTGGACCTAGGGCAAGCTGTAAGATACCCTGGCATTGAAAGGAAACAAGCTAAGTGCCATAAATATAATAAGCTAAGAGCATGGTCATGGAACAAACTTTGTAATGACTCACAGAGAAGTAACAGATTAAAGACCATGCTGGGGTTAAGAAAGATTAACCTGGCCTGAGAATGTGGTCTGAAATATAGCGTGATGTACCCAGGAAGAGCCAACCTTAAGCTTCATGTATCTCTTACTCTGTTCATACAAAATGACTAGAAATATTAGAAGTAAATTTCCTATGATTGTTTAAATGAATTGTAGCTGAGGAAAGAATGAAGCAATACACCCTGAATAGAATCCAGAGTAATCTGAACCCTCAGATGAGATTTTGTTATTGAGTTAATCTCCTAGAACTTCCCCTGAAGGAGTGGTTTCACATCTGTTTGTTGTTATGACAATGTTCAACCCACATGTGTACCCACACCCTTCATGATTTCTATATAACTGTGCTGTAAGGGAATGAGAACTGAGACATTGGAGACTTTGGGACTTTGAGGACTAGAAGCAGGACTAGATGATGACTATGACTGGAAGTAGAGGACTAAAAAGAAATAAACTGTCTACCGACCAGCCTGGGGCCCTTTATCTCTGTTCCCCGAGTCTTTCGTCCATCAGTCACCTTGGGCTGGCCAGGGGATGGTTCTTGGCCACCAAATGCTTGAGTTCCAGGTGTGCCCATGCTTTTTCTTGGAATCTCACAAAAGCCCAGAAATAAGCATTCAAATATGTGGACAATTAATGTGAACAAAGCATCTAGGTACATGAAGTAGTAAAAACCTCTTTAACAAATGATCCTGGAAAAACTGACAAGTCATATGCACAAAGATAAATGTTGAGTTTGAATCCCAATATCGCACCACATACAGAGGTTAATTCACAGTGGATCAAAGACTTTGATGTTAAACCTGGATCTATAAAAAAAGAATTAGGGAAATATCAAACTTTCTACGATGTTGAGACATCCAGAGACATCTACAGTGATTTGATGCCATCATCAAACTAAAACAAAATCAAAATAAATGGGGCAATATTACTCTAAAAGTGCTCCTGTATCATAGAATAAATGACTGTCAAAAAAAATAGTCTGAGGGCTATGGTGCTGCCAGCAGGTCAATCTGTACCTGTGAGGAGAGTGCATCAGCAGCCTGATGGCAATGTCAGACTTTCAGATACCCCAAAATTGCTGCTGTGCCTTTGGCCAGACACCAAAAACTTGGGGCAAAGTTTACCAAGAACGTAAACGGTCAAAAGTTAGGTATGTGGGAGACACACCCACAAACCAACTCTGGCTCAGTTATATAATTGGAGGCATGACCTCTCTGGTTCCTGATCGAACTGCTTAATGGCCATGATCCCAGAGACACAGAAACGAATCTCGGAACCCAAAAGCTCTGGCAGTAATGCGTCCTGTTCCTGCAGTAGGTTACTGACTCTGGGCCACTCCAGGTGGGAATAGATTTCGTGCCTTGGCCTGTTCCCCCTGGCGGCCTGGTGACCACCATCCTCCAGAGGCCACTGGACAGTCAAATTTGGTCTTGCAATGACGAGACACATGGGGCCTCACCACATGGGGGTGGAGCCGACTCTTTCTCCCCATCGAACAAGACCCCGAGTCGCCATCTACAAAGGCCTCTCTGGCTCCTGATCAAGTTGATTAATGGCAATGATACCGGAGACTCAGAAACAAATCTTAAAACCCAGAGGTTTTTGGCAGGAATGCATCTGGACTGCATACAAGGTGGCCGCCGGCTCAGAGCTTATTGGAAAGCCAGGTATAAGCCAGCAGTGACGGGGCAACTGCAGTCTCATGGGAAGGGGGGTGGTACCGGTGGTTCCAACTTACCGAGGTCACAAGTTGCCCCCCTGAGCGGCTCTCTGGCACAGCTATGGCTCCAGAGGCAAAAAGACTTAATCCAGAGCCCGGAAGCTTGTGGCAGAAAAGTGAATGGACCATGTGTTAAAGTACGGTGCCGTGCCTCCCGGGGAGGAAAGGGTGTTGCTCCCTTCCGCCATGCTCCCCCCCCCCCCCCCCCCAGGCAGCAAGGTGGCCATCACCTCAGAACTTATTGGAAAACCAGGTATGAATCAGTGGTGAAGGGGCAACTGCAATCTCATGGGAAGGGGGAAGGGTACTGGCTCATCCTTCACGCCCTACCAAGGTCATGAGTTGCCCCCCACAAGTGGCTCTCTGGCACGGCCATGGCTCCAGAGGCAAAAGGACTTAGTCCAGAGCCCAGCAGCTTGCAGAAGAAAAGTGAATGGACCATGTGTTAAACTACGTCACCATGCCTCCCTGGGAGGGAAAGGGTGTTGCTCCCTTCCTCTTTTATTCCCCCTGGCAGCAAGGTGGCACCGCCTCAGAGCTTATTGGAAAGGTAGGTATGAGCTGGCAGTGATGGGACAACTGCAGTCTCATGGGAAGGGGGGTGGTACCGGCACATCCTTCACGCCCTACCAAAACCAGTCTCGTAATTATCTGGCTCTTTGCAGAAATCCAAAGTCGTGGGCCCGTGACATCATATGATTTTCATAACCAGTTATAGAAAACAAAATATTTCACAATGCCTTTTTAGCAATTCTGATTGTTTGGGGGGAAATTCTAAACAATAATGGTGCATCTTTTGTCGAAATAGTGAATGTAATCAATGCAGAGAAGAGTTAAGTAGAAATCATCTGCCTCACAGGCATTTGGAGGGGTGGAAGGGGGGTATACTGGGGTTCTTGGTGGTGAAAAATGAGTACTGGTGAAGGGAAAGGTGTTTGATCATTGTATGACCAAGACTTAAACCTGAAAGCTCAGTAACTTTTCCCACAGTGATTTAATAAATAAATATAAAAAAATAAATATATAAAATTATGAAAAAAATAGTCTATGCAGTGGTTAAAAGCATCCATGTACCACATATCTGACAAAGGTCTAATATTCATGATTACATTATGAACTTCTTAAAGATTGGGCCAGTAGATTTTGTTCCTTAGCAAACAGGCTACTATATTTGGCATATATTAGCTTCTCAGTAACGTATAATGAAGAAATTTATTTCATCAAACAATAACCAATCATGATTTTGCCAATTACTGGCCTTATAACTTTGGAAATCCTCAGAAAATTGCTGAAATTCACAATACCATTTAGAATAAAAAGTTAATTTCTCATTTTAAGAAACTTTTAAAGTGATGCTTAAAATGATATAGCTACATTTGTAGTATTTCCTCCTCTCACTGGATTTGTTCTTCATGAAAGCTGACATCACATACTAATTTTCTTTTTAAATGTATTTCTGCACAATACAAATGGGAATACAACAATAGGGCTGAAGGTCATTTGATACCCTTGGACATATTAATAATATATTCCTTATAAAGAAGCCTTTGCCTAGATAAAGTAGTAAGTGGTACATGAAAGCAGAAAGATCAAGAAAATGTCAAGACCAACCAGCAATTATGGCTCCTCTGCCCTCATGTCAGTAGATGAATCCCGAGACCTGCCAATCTTCTCCAAGCTAGAGCTATGTTCCTGCATTTAAAACCTTACGCTCTTTGAAAACAATAAATGTAGGAAAATAAGCAAAACTGTCAAAAAGGGTACTGGAAATAGCCGGCATAGTATATAAAAGCACATCATTCTTTTGCTATCACATTCTGGGCCAACAGAGTAAACAATTTAAAACCTCTAACCTCTCTGAAAGGTCTCATGATAAAGCTATCTTCCTATTTGTATAGTAGTCACAATCCAAATAGTTTGGGGCATATGTGACTATACAATCATTTAAGTCATTCAGTCAGAAAGAGGACTTTCAAAAATGTATCTGAACTAAATTCAGTGACAGAGTTCTCTTTCAAGTATAAAAGGAATGTTTTATTTGCCCGATATTGAAAATATTCATTTGAACAAGTTAATAAGAGGGTGTTAGTTAAGGCAGTTGAGGGTTGATATCACACATTTATCAAGGGAAATATGCTTGAAAATTAGTAATATGTTTACCTCGAATTATTTATTATTCATTGTAACAGCTTGATAAATGTATGATATTCAATGTGACAGCTCCAAATATTTTTTTAAAAATAGAATTACATCCTAAGAACACTATTTGACCAGACTATAAAGACAATCTCTGATCCAACGAGACTCCAAAAAATTGATTCTTTGGATGCTGGAAAAGAAGAGAATTCCATTTTGAAAAATGAAGAATCGGGAATCTACTGTCTCTTGAGCCTCAAAGGTAGAAACTATGCTCTGGTGTGAGTCCCAGATCTAAATTGCCATGACAACCTCGTTTCTTATGCGTTATCTTCAAGTAACTGGGATTCAAACTTAATGGGATTTATAAGTTGAAACCATCACTTCATATTAACCTAGAAATAAATTGCTAGACTGTGTGGAAAGAGCTTTGCCATTCAATATTGAATGCCTTTAGTGTCTAAGGCCCCCAATCCAACAGAGATATGGCAGCTTGCCCCTCCAGAAGCCTGTACTTTAAACAAGAAGATTTCTAAAAACAGACTTCTTACTGCACTCAGAAATTTTAAAATTAACAAAGTGTGTTATTAATTTTGGACATTTACAGCAAGGGGACTCAAGAATATGGAAGTGCCATTTTGCCTCACACAAATAGAGAATTAACCCTAAGCAAAAATTTAGCCCAGTAGCAGGGTCTTGCCAAAAAAATCTATAATACTGGACTCCCTTCCAACCAAGTGGAAGGGACCTTATCAAGTTATCTTAAGCACTCACACTGCTGTAAAACTTAATGGAATTTTTGGTAGGATTCATTTTTCCAGGATAAAACCAGCTCTATGTCATCCAGTGACCAGACTCTGACAGAGAGCAAATCAAGGAATTGCTGTGAACTCATTGAGGACACAAAACTTCTCTTTTAATACAAACAACACAAGGGACTGTCTTGCACACTTGCCGACCCAGAGTTGATGCCTGGCATCCTACATGGTTACCTGAGCCCTGCCGTGAGTGATCCAGGAGCGCAAAGCTGGGAACAACCTCTGAGCACACCTAGATGTGGCCAAAAATCCAAGTAAATAAATTAATTAAAGAAATAAAGAAAACCAAACAATTAAAGCTATGTTATACATCTGTTAACTTTGGATTTTTATTTATTTATGTATTTCACTTTTGACAGATGACTAGTCAAAGCAGAAGCATGGAAAAAAAAATAAACCGGGAAAACGTTTATGACATGACTTGTTTTCTTGTTTCCTTAAACAATCTGCCCCCCCTTAGGCCAAGAAAAGTCCTTATCATCCAGCACCAAATGTTTCTCCAAGTTGTGTAATCTACTTGTCTATCAGACTGACAACTCTGAAACCCAATTCAACCATTGTCTGAAACACATTTAACACTGTTACCATGAGATTTCACTCCCTTACATAGCCAGGGTCTGTGTCCTCTTCAATATAAAGAAATTACAGAAGACAGACCTTTACTCATGTAGACCTTAAAAATTTAAGCGGATACAATCTCTAGTGGGGTGAATGCTGCATGCCAATAGATGGGGAGAAGGATATTTGCTGGTAATGAACTTCTGGGAAATAATAAAATTTAAGAAGAAATTGCCCAGCCCTGAAGCAGCCCAAAGGCAAGAAGTAACTCACATCTCTTTGAGATGCAAAATCTGAGCTCTCTGGAGATAAAAAACAAACAAACAAACAAAAAACAAAGAAAAAAAAACTGAGGCACTACCCAGATGCAAAAAACCTGAGACCCCCATTCAGAAAACCATGGATTTCTCAGAAAAGGAAAACCACAGAAGAATCAAACAGTCCTGCTGATGGGCCAGAGAAGTAATTTAGCCTTCAGGACACTTCCCTGCACCTCCAACTTGGATTTGGTCTTCAGCACCCCATAAGGGTCACTGGAGCACCACCAGGAGTGATTCCTGAGTACAGAGCCAGGACTAAGCCCTGAACTCTGATGGATGGGTCCGCCCAAACTAAAAATGTCCCACTGAGATTATGAAAAGGACCATCAACAATGCAAAACTTTCCCTGTGACAATTCCCAGATTAAATTTTATGTGCACATCTGAAGAAACAGTGAATGTTTGTTTGCATGACAAGAAGCAGGCCTGTGAGTGAAAATAAACAACTAGTTGGCACAGATGTGGAAGAAAATTGTGCTAGGATCTAACTTGGGACCTCAGACATTCATCTCATGTGCTCTACCACCAGGCATGTTCCCAGCAAATACAAAAAAATATATTTTTGTTTGTTAAATAAACAACAACAAAACAACAAACAAAAACAAGTCTCAGTTTCACCTCTGAATTATTGTTGCCTATAGTTAACATGGAGCATACATATTTGTGAGCATACAAAATAATCATTACTACACACTAAATATGTCTAAGCATTTTTCTGCCTCTCACAGAAAACATACAGGTGCTTATAACTGTGGAAATTGAGTCCCAGAATTTAAGTAATTCCATGCTGCACATACTAACCCCCCCACACCCTTGCCCCACTCCCTTGCTTTACTTAATCTATACAATAGGACTTAGTACTTCAGGTCTGCTGCATTTCCCATCTCTCTCATAATCAATAAAACATTTCCGTGTAGGGCTGCAGAAATCCCCTGCCATTATTGTGTTATCTCCCTGGGGTTTCTGAAAACTATGTTTTTAGAATCTCTAGGTTTCATCTTCTATAGGTCCATCTTGTCACATGTCATTCTGCACCCGCTCTCTGAACTTAACTCTTGTTTGATTATCTTTGATCACTTTCTACTGATATAGCAGGAGTGAAGGGTGGAGCATCAGATGAATTCATTTTAAATCTCACCCATGGAACAGGTAGCCAACCAGAATAGATGATGTAATGGCAGCGGGGTAGATGACTAAGTACTTTGTATAAGAAAAGAAAAATAACAAGGATATTGTTGACAAAGCTCTTTTCCAGGGAGTTCTAGGATGACTGTCCTTCCCTGTGGCCACTGCTTTGTTGTCAGAAGATTTTGCTGCTCTGGACTGAAGTCTCGTTCCAGATTTTACTTCTGTCCATGCTCCAGGTTCACTTTTTTTTAAAAATTTTTATTAGTGAGACACCATGGACAAACTTGCAGGCTATCGAATGTAGCCTGCCCACAGAGCAGAGTCTGGCAAACTCCCTGTGGCGTATCAAATATGCCAAATACCAGTAACAATGATGGGTCTCATTCTCCTAAATAGCCTTGAATATAATCTCAGGGCTAGGATGAAAGAGACGTTACTGGGGCCTGCTCGAGGCAATCGACGAATAACAGGATGATGAAATGAAATGAAATGAGACACCATGAGGTACAGTTGTAGACTTACAAATTTTTGTGCTTGGGCTTCAATTTTACAATGATCAAATACCCATAACTCCACCAGTGCCTATTTCCCACCACCACAGATCCCAGTATCCCTCCCACCCCCCCATCTCCCCCATCCCACCCTGCCTCTGTGGCAGGGCATTCCGTTTTGTTCTCTCTCTCCTATTGGGTGTTGTGGTTTGCAAAAGAGGCAATAACTTTTCACCTTTACTTAAATCTACCAGAGGAAGAAAAAAAATTAAGACCAAAATACAATTTTTGTGGTGGTGTGTCTTCCTGTCTACCCTTAAAGAAAGTGCACTCTGAAATAAATTCTTGAGGCAGTTGCTTTTTTGTTGTCAATTTCCTTCTACACTTGGCTCAGTTACTTAAGATCTTTACATAACCAAAGGCCATTAAAGAATATTTCCCAAATGAAAGAACAATCCTCCCACTAATATAAATTATGTTGTCATCCCTGAAATGCACAGTGAAGGTTAAAAAAAATAGCTAGTTTTAATACAATGTTCCCACAGTTCTGTGACATATATATATCTACCTATGAATATTATGTTAGCATATTAGAACAAGAGTTCAAGGAAACCACCATCAACATTAGCTAAGGGTTTAAAAACGATGTGTTTAGTGTACCCTGCTATAGTCTCCCTTCATTTGAAGTTTCACTGTCCTTTATTTTAAATAGAAACTGTGGTTTTCATTACCTGCATTTGACTATGGCTTTAAACTATTGGCTATAAAAAGTATTTTGGGATGGAAAGACCACCTCTACCTAACTTCTACTGAAACACTTAAAATTGTTCTATTTAATGAAACTTAACTTATAAGTTACGTTATAAGTCTCCTGCCCCCGCGACTGACTGTCCTCACCACTGGGGCCCCTTGGAGGGGAGTGGGTTGAGCTTTCCTCCCCGCCCCGACCAGGGCTCCGGCAGCCAAAGATCTCCAGGACCAGCCACCACCATGCTGAGACCACTCTCCGCACACATGAAGGTACTGGCAGAGGGACAAAGTCACGCGGGTTCCGGGGCCGAGATCTCCAAGCGTACTCGGATTTGGGCCGAGCATCCTCCACCCAGATCTTCCAAATTACAGTAGGCGGGGGTCACACCCACCAACTGGCCCCCTGGCACCGTGTAATCCCATCAATGGCCAAGACTCAGAGACTATAAAAACCAGCTCCCGGAACCGCATCTTATTATCTCATTCCTACTTTGGACAAACTGGCAGGCTACCGAATGTAGGCTGCCCACACGGCAGAGTCTGGCAAACTCCCCATGGCGTACCCAATATGACAAATACCAGTAACAATGATGGGTCTCATTCTCCTAAAGAGCCTTGAATATAATCTCAGGGCTAGGATGAAGGAGACGTTACTGGGGCCTGCTCGAGGCAATCGACGATTAACAGGATGATTTGTGATTGCGATTTTGTGAACTTATAAATGATTTTTTTTTTCTTTTAGGTTTTTGTGCCACACTGACTGTGCCCATTGTTTACTCCTGGTTCTGTGCCTAGTGATCATTCCTGGTGGGCTCTGGCGACAATATGCAGTGCTGAGATTGATTCAGGTCAGCTTTGTGCAAGGCAAACACCCTACTTGCTGTACTACCACTCTGGTTCCATGAAATTGTTGTTATAGTTACTAATGTACAGAAAAAAAATAATATAAGGTTCTATCTGGGGTTTCAGGTATCTAGTAGGCCTTGGAACATGTTCTCTGTGGGTAAAAAGAGGGTTATTCCACTTAACAGATGACAGGTAGAGCTAGTTGGACATTTAACCCATGACTGTGGAAGCCAAGGTTATATTTCTAACTAATGCATGAGAAACATAAGAATCCCACAATATGATATCTAATGTAGTGGGATGTATAATAATGTAGTGTAGTTTGATTTTGGAACCATCTTCACTTAATCTCTAGTTTATTGTTCTACTACATCAAGTTGTTAGCTCATAACAACTGTGAGAAAAACCTAGACAGCAGAGAATACTTGCATTGTATACTTAGTGTGAGTTCATTGTTCCTCACATTTCAGTGAGTCAATAGTTTTTCTAAGTACCCAATGACTAACTACTTGATTCAGACCTACAGGTATTTGAAAGTTAAAGATTTAGTGCTTGCGGGCTGGAGTAATAGTACAGAGGTTTGCCTTGCAGTGGCTCACCTGAGTTCCATCCCTCCCTCCCACTTCAGACTCCCCTCAATCCTGTATATTCTTTTGAGCACTGCCTGAAGTAATTTTTAAATGCAAAGGTAAGAGTAAACCCTGAGCACCACTGGGAGTGGCTCCAAAACAAAATCAAACTAAAAGATTTAGTGCTTTAAATGCACATTTAAGGCTTTTGTGATGCAGAAGCTGCCAAGGTTAAGTAGTTTGTTCCCTGTGGAGGAGCAAATGCTCAGGTCCTGTTGAAGATGTTTGGGAGAAGCTACAAAGGAGCTTCAGTTTGGGAGTAAGGCAGTGACCTGTGTTTTATTGTAAAGCTCATGAGTATGGTTTAAGCTCACAGCTGTGCCTTTAGGAAGTCAAGGTCAGACAAGAGCCCTGGGAGAAATACTTCGAATTTCTAGGTAAAGGGAATTAGTTTAGGGCAAACCAGGGAAAATAGGAAAATATAAAAGTTGGCAATACTTTTGAGACACAAATTCCACACAGATTCAAGGTCCATACTGCTGTGGTTATATTGGTGATGAAGCTTTCTTATTACCCTAATTCTGATATGTATGGTATTGACTCTTTTCATAAAACTACTGTGTAAAGCTTTCTCAGTGGCATCTTTTTAAATCTTCCAGTAGATAGGCGTCACACCCACCAGCTGCTGCTAGCGCCAGGTTGGTCCCATTAACGGCCAAGACCCAGAGATTATAAAACCCAGCTCCCGGAAGTGCGCGGCTGCATTTGCTGCCGCACGAAATCTTACTATCTCGTTCTTACTTTGGAGAACTTGGCAGGCTACCAAAAGTATTCTGCCCACAGGCAGAGTCTAACAAACTTTCCATGTCGTACTCAATATGCCAAATACCAGTAACAATGATGGGTCTCATTCTCCTAACCCTGAAAGAGCATTGAATATGGCTCTATTAAAATCTAGGGCTAGGAAGAAGGAGATGTCACTGGTACCTGCTTGAGGCAATCGATGAACAACAGACTGATTGTGATCATGATCTTTTTAAATACATATTTTATTATTTCATAGGAAATTGTAATTGCAAATCACAACAAATATAAAACCCAAAATGAGAATAACAAGGACTGCTTATTGAATGGTTTTATTTTAATTTTTATTATTAATTGTTTATTCTTTAAAACAGTTTCTACATGCACAATTTCAAACACATCCTTAACCAGTTATCATAGAAGTTTGATGGAAGTATCTTATATCCTTTCTGGTTATAAATTTCTAATTTGGGAGGCATGGCTCTCATTCAAACTGCATAAGTGAAAGTGGATTTCAATGATGTTTGGAATTGCTATCAGCAGTCTGGACCATGTTATGCACTGATGATCTTGGTTAGGTACATATCCTCATCTCATTGCCATAACTCTAATGGTAAGGTCACTTGATGGACAGTACATATGCTATCTGACTTTCCAAAGGGGTTTTTCATGTGAAACTGCTTCAAGATTCTGTTCCAAAAGAAGGTATAGTAATGACAAAAATGCTGGACTTAATGCTTCTGAGTTGTGAAATAAGCAAGGTGAGCACACATACAAACAGATGAGCAGATTATGAGGTAGGGCATTTAGAACTCAAAAGGCTGAGAGGAATTATGACCATTGAGTCATTTAGGAACATATTTCAAGTTATTGCAAAGGATAGGAATTCATACTCAGGATGGTCCCAATAAAGCTTGGTGAATAAACAGTCAGAAATTAACCTAGTTCCTTTGAACTACCTGCTTTGTTTAATAAGAAAAAATAGTGTGGGCTCTCAGTGTGCACTGGTCCTTATGGAATTCTTCAGTTATGCCAGTTGTATTCAACAGAGTCTAGAATGACATTGTGGAAAGTGCAAGAGGCAGGGGCACAGCTACCAATCTGCACGCATGAAATGCATTGGCTTGCAACAAGATTTCATTGAGATAGGTAATCTTAAAATAATCATTCACTAAGGGAAATGTCAGACATATTCAGTTTGAATTTTCTTCATTCTGAACTATTTTGGTAGATGGTAGAATTTATCACAGAATATAACAGCCCTTTTATAAATTGAATCTAAAGTCCAATACTAAAAAAAAATGTCATGTTGAACTGAGTGCACTGAATACTATGGCCCATTTAACAAATGCTGACTTATGTTCTATGTGTTGGTGACATAAACCATCATATACATAAGGATCTCTGGTTACAACTTTGGTCTTTGAACTGAAGGGACATTGGGAAGAATCACTCCAGACTTTTACACAGAGAAGTAATCATAGTTCCTAGAAAAAAAGGGAAAGAACACAAGATTTTTAGTTTGTTTAAATGTCAATGAAATTACCCTAAACAAAACTCATTTGTGATCTATATCCATACAGAAATTTTCAAAACAGATAAATCAGTCAGATTTCATAGCATATTTGTTAATAAAATGACAAATTGTGAAATTTTGAAGGTAGAGGCCTACAAAATTTATATCTCTTGAGATTTATGAAAACCTTGAAGTGTGGTATTCTCTTTTGTTTCTTTTTATTCATTATTGAATTAGAGCATTATAAAACTTATGGATATGCATCGATGAAAAATCAGCATGTGTTTCTACCTTAAGTAACTGGCTGATGTAACATTACTTTCCAAGAGTTTAAATATTTGCATGTTTTATAGGTATATTGTTATAGCTTCTCTAAATCAGCATTGACTTCCCACCATGATACATAGGTATATTCTCTCCACTGTCCACAACTCTTTGAGCAGCCTCAGTTTTAAAGAGTCCAGGGATGTTTTTAATGGCCATTGTCTATTTGTTTTTACAACTTATGAGTGAGAGCATTTGATATTTGCCTTTGCTGGAGCGATAGCACAGCGGTAGGGCGTTCGCCTTACAAGCGGCCAACATGGCTGACCCGAGTTTAATTCCTCCGCCCCTCTCGGAGAGCCCAGCAAGCTACCGAGAGTATTCGATATGCCAAACACAGTAACAACAAAGTCTCCAATGGAGACGTTACTGGGCCCGCTAGAGCAAATAGACGATCAACAGGAGGGTCTTTACCTTTACCTTATGATTTATTTCTCTTAGCATAACTTCTCTAGTTCCATAATTTGTATCAATAGGCAATATTTAATCTTTGCTTTAACAAAAAAGAAAAAAATTAATAATTTTAGGGAGCTCAGTGGTAGAAGTTCAGTCTTGAACTTCTAGGTCTTCTAGGATTCTATTCTTAAATTCCAATATGTTAGGAGAATGTAAATAAAGTTAGTTGAATTTCATTTTGTTGGTTTATACCAGCAAAATCTCATTAAGGTTGATGTTCACTTTCTTTTAGTTTTGTGTATCAGTTCATGGCAAATGCAGAGTCTGATCATTTGAGTCCTTGTTAGAACAAATGCACATATTGAAGACCATTTGATAAAAAGTTCAAGAAAGATATTTACATTAAAAAAAATAAGATTCTCTGATTCTTGTTTCCACAAGCGTAGGAAGTACAAGAGAACGTAGAGCTTAGGCTTAGAGAACAAGAACAGAATTATCTCTTAATAATCAGAATTCTGAAAGGAAGTTTAATACCTAAATGAAAACAAAACAAAGCAACCGCAAAAATGCAACACTTTCCTTTAAAGAAAGAGTACAAAATTTAAAGAAAGAGTACACTTACATGACTGAGACCTAAACCCGAAAGCTCTGTAACTTTTCCCACAGTGATTCAATAAAGAAATAAACTATTTAAAAAAAATAAAAAAAATAAAAAGGACAATAAGAAATTATCTTGTGTAAACCCATGAAGTAGAGATTGGATGTTGGCAAGCTAAGTACCAAATTTGATCCACTTCTTGTTTTTGTAAATAAAGTTTTGTTAAAGTAGTGCCAATGTCATTCGTTATCTCGTAATTTACTAAGACAATTTGTACTCTGTCTTAAGTGTCTTAAAGTCTTAACATTAACTACAAGGTCTAATAAAAAGTTTGACAATCACTGATATAAGCGAAGAACTTATATCCTGTTGTTCTCTGGGGAGCTACGGGGTTTAGATTCAGGGGAGGGCTGGGCTGGGCATTCTCCCCGCAGTGTTCAGAGCTTATTTCTGGCTCTGCCTTTAGGGATCTCTCCTCGTATGTTAGGGGGAAAACCTGCAGTGCTACCAGCTAGGGATAGAACTGGGTTCAGCTGCTTGAAAGGCAAGTGCCTTAACCCGTGTAATATCTCTCTGGGCCCCAAAACTATCTCTCTAGCCCTTACTCTAGAAGTGAGATTGGATTAGCCTTTTCAAAGCAGCATGGTATAGCAATTTTGATGTCAATAATGGAAAAGTTCAGAGTTGTATTACTCCCAGTCAATTTTCTTCCCATTACCTGTCCAGAGGGTATAACAGTAATTGCTCCATCCTTGACCAGGTATCTTCTATGAATAGCATTATGTGCCCTGATCAGTACACAGTGTCAGATAGTACTAGTAGAAAAGGGATGGGACATGATGTGTTCTCTAAGAAAAGGAGATACTTCATCCCTATACATTTTGATCTTCCCATGCTACCCTTCTTTTTCTGCATGCACAAATCCCTCTTGGTTTACATGGCCTCTTTCCTCTTTCTCGGCATCCCATGATATCCTCGTTGGTCCCACACACTATGAAACTAGCATGTTTCTACTACTGTCCCTCTAAGTCATTATTGAATCTATGATGCTGTTTACACAGTGCATACTAGAGAACTCTGAAGCTGTTTTGCCAGCTCTTATGAATATATCCATTACCCTGTCGCCAAACCAACCTTTTCATTGCTGCACAAAGACCCAGCATTTAGAAACTGGATATGATGAGATCAGTTTCTACTGGTTCCTTTAAAAAATTTTTTAAACAAAGATAGCCCTTTGGTAGGATACTTGGCATGACATCATGCTGGTCTTTATTTCTGGTCATATATCTGGGCTTCCACCCAATAAGTTTACTCACATGATTTTACATTTTTAAATGTGGTCCATGCTACTCTCTTCCTTATATGCTTGTTTTCTTCACATTAAATTGTCTAACACCTACTGGTTATCTAAAATGTTGCTCATTTGTCATCATGAATTCCAAGAAAAATCTTTTGCTACACCTACCTTCTTTTTATAAGGAACAAACTTTACTTGTACAAAGTAAAGAAAAAGGGGGAAGACGAAGAATCAACTGTGAAATTTTTTATCCATAAAAGGAGAATACAACTTTGGCCAGTTGATGGTTTATTTCAATAGATTTTTCCTTCAGAAATCATGTACAGAAGAAATAGACATATAGTTTTGATGGAATGCAGTTATATGTAATGGCACCCAAGATCTATGTCTAGGTATGACTACCAGGGGAGTTTGGAGTTAATTCCTTTAATTTTCTGGTATACCGCAAGAATTCATGCCAGAAAATTCCTGGGAAGAAATGAGAATTTCATGTCTAAAAGTCACTGGAGTAATACAAATGCATAATTGTGGTTTTCCAACCTTTATTAAATGAGTAAAGAAAGCCAGATGATAAACCCACATTTCCAAACCGGGACCATTCTTTCTTTTCATCCATACTATGTTTCTCACACTTCTGAATAGCTAGTAGGAAATGTGTCCTATTTGAAAAAAAACAAAAGCAAATGTTAATGCATTAGTGGCATGACCCCATTAAAAATGTAATACAGTTTAGAAAGAGAAATAAACTAGATGGTACAGACATTATGGAAAACAATATGGATTAATGGAGCAGTGATACCTTTGCTCAAGGAAAGTGGGTGCAGATATTTGCAGCACAAGGGGTGACCATGGAGGATGTAATACTAAGTATAAAATCCATAAAGAGAAAAACAGATAACATCTTATCATATTCTAGGCCTGTAATTTATTAATGAGTATCTATTAAACATTCCCACCAAATATAAAAAATAATGCCATAAATGTGTCAATTTATTTGATTGTGGAAACTATTTGAAAAAGTATTCATTTAAGTATCTGTATATATATATATGCATATGTATATGTTACATTAAGCATAAAATATATATAATTTGAATGGTCAATTATAAGACTGGGGAAAAAGGAAAGAGGCATAACTGTGAGGTAAATATGCCTGTGATAAAAAGTTCTTCCATACACTAACATGAATTATTAATCACTATTTTTATAATGAAAGATAAGAGCTAATATTTTTGACCTATTGATGTCTTGCTGTGCACAGTGACCTTTACATAAGGCTTATCTTTTAATCTATTTAAGATTTACTTAACAATCACCTATCAACTCAAGATCCACTTTACAGATAAAGGATTTATGAGACAAGACACAAAATACAGTAGAATCATTCAGATCCTTTTTGCTACAGACTCTGTACTCAGTGTACTCTACAGCGGCATTTCTTAGCTAGGGTCCATATGGCTCCCGTAGACCTTCAGGACAGTCCTAGGGTACCACAATGAAAAGTGCATAAATGAGAGTATGGCTCAAGACTATGAGATTAACCTGTAGGACTGGGAGATTTTGCAAAGAAAATAAGCTAGAAAGCGGGCAAAGCAGGAAGAAGGTTGATAAATACTTCTATACATCAATATACCCCTTGAAAGTGGATAGGTTATTATAAAAAAATCTATTTTTGTAAGAATCAATAGAAAATGGGTTTCTATAATGACAAATATTTTTATTTAATATATTTCTTAGGAGACTTGTTGTTATTGTTTTTGGCATATTGAATATGCCACGGGGAGCTTGCCAGGCTCTGCCGTGCGGGCGGGATATTCTCGATACCTTGCTGGGCTCTCCGAGAGGGATGGAGGAATTGAAACCCATCGGTTGCGTGCAAGGCAAATGCTCTACCCGCTGTGCTATCACTCTAGCCCACTAGCACAGCAGATAGGGTGTTTGCCTTGCATGCAGCCAACATGGCTGACCCGAGTTCGATTCCTCCGCCCCTCTTGGAGAGCCCGGCAAGCTACTGACAGTATCTGGCCCGCAAGGCAAAGCCTGGCAAGCTACCCGTGATGTATTCAATATGCCAAACACAGTAACAACAAAGTCTCAAAATGGAGGCGTTACTGGGCCTTCTCGAGAAAATCGATGAACAACGGGAGGACAGTGACAGTGAGAGTGACAGTGATTTCTTAGGAAATTCCTTATATGTTATCTATCTATGAGTATACAATTGTACTTTCCTATAATGCTCATTCTATCTTCCTTGTAACTTAACTGGGAAGGCTACTGCTTTGTCTTGGATCGATAGAACTTTCTCAGATTTTCTTATACAGGTTTCCATGTTATTGAATAATGACCAACAAAACTGAGTGAAGATAATGTGAGTAACTTCTGAGTTGTTTCTTAAACAGTACAGAGGATTTCCCTTCCCCATGTTAATTCTAACTACTTAGAATTGAACGTAATACATGGAACTGATACATATATTTAGTGAAAATGAGTTGAATATTACTTTTGTTTTATGTAAAAATTTTACACAAAATTTAATGCAATGTTTGTGGGAAAAATTCTTTTTTCCTCCTGATACCCTGAAACCAAGATGTTCTATTAGTTTCTACTGAGAATAGGTATAAGGGAAGGAAACTTTCTTTTCTTCTTTTCTTTTTGCTTTTGTTTTGGCCCACACCCAGCTGTGCTCAGGTCTTTACATCAGGAGGGGTCAGGGCACCCTATGAGGTTCCAGGGATTGAACCCTGTTAATTTACAAAAACTTTCACGTGTTTTTGACACAGTTTTATACGCTGCTTCGCTTGGGTGACAGAGAGGTCAACAATAATGACAAAAATGGCCAGCAGGTAAAATCTAATGTATTATCTGTCTTTGTAAGGAAATAAAATTTTGTTGGAACACAATCATGCCCATTTGTTTCTGCACTGCTACTTTTCTGCTACAATGATAGATGAAGTTAGGTAGAAGACAAATTTAAAATATATACAATCTAGCTCTTTATGAATAAAATATTGCTGCTGTTTGGCCTAACACACCAATGAAGAGCTGTAAAGGAGTGGAAAGGGTCCGTAATCTGGATGTCTGGATTATCCAGAATTCTATTCCTAGCCCTGCTTTCAAAGTGAAAGCATGTCTTGGGTAAAAAAAAATTATCCCTCTGTATCAGTACCCACCCCGCTCCTCCTGCTACAAAATGGTAGAAATTACTGTGTCTTGTGTCCAGAGTTTTGCTATAAACTGACTCAATCATCTAGTCTTAATGATGCCTATCCTGTGACCATACCCTCCTTATGTATTACTATTGCCATCTGAGCCTTTTTATTTCCTTTCCTCTCCACTTACCCTTTCATAATAACCGTTGGCATGAGGTTGGTCGAGATTATAAAGGAATCATCAAAATGCACAATTTGAAACTTTGCATGGAAGGGTTTTCAAGAAGTGCTCAGGGAGCATGAGTAGTATTTCCAAGTAATACTCAGCCAACACAGCCAACATTCGATATGCCAGACACAGTAACAACAAAGTCTCCAATGGAGACGTTACTGGGCCCGCTCGAGCAAATCGACGATCAACGGGAGGGCCTTTACCTTTTACCTTACTCAGCCAACATGGCCGATGGTTGGATATGGAGCTAAAGATGTTATGTTGCTCAGACCATATACTATTGCAAGACCCCAAATAATTATCAGGGACCTTCAGGGTTATATCCAGGATGATCAGGAGACCATGTGGTGCCAGGAATTAAACCAAGCTTGGCCACATCTGCTGTTCTTGCTCCTGTCCCTCAAATGCCCAAATAAATCTGTGGAGTAGAATAAAAAGCAATTCCTTTCTCCCACCCACCCACCCTCCCTCCCTCCCTCCGTTCGTCCCTCCCTCCCTCCCTCCCTCCCTCCCTCCCTCCCTCCCTCCCTCCCTCCTTCCTTCATTCCTTGCTTCCTTCTTTCCTTCCTTTCTTCTTCCTTTCTGTCTTTCTGTATTTGTCTTTCTTTTTCTCTTCCATTACTAGATTTTGAAGGACAGTTTATTCTGACTTGCTACTCATCAGCTGGTGCATAACGTGGTAAAACAAAGCAGATCATTCTTAATCATTGTGTGGATGCTTTCTGAAGTTTTAGACCAGAGTTTTCTATATTTTTAAGAGATACAGGAGGTGGAAGGAAGTAATTCTGTTTAAGAGAATCAATAAAAATCTGTTCTTGTAAATTTCTCTATAGCAGGAATGCTTGACTCATATAATTTGAAAGTGCAATTTCTACTACATTACTTAAGGAGTGAGTTGAAAAGATAGTTCAAAAAGTAACAAATTGTGGAAGTCCCCTATTTTAACAATAAGAATGAAGTCATGGATTGATTACTTTTTGGTTATTTTTCTTTGATGTTGGACAAATGAAGTCAGTAAAATAGTTCAGAAGTGAGTAGCCTAGAGCTAATCCTATAGAGTCTGAATGAAAGTACATTTCTCTCCTAATGTTTGCAACCCTATGTGCATGGAATCACACACTCTGTCTCACATCCATCTTGCCACAAACCAGTGATTATAACACCAGGATGGAGATCATATTGACCAGGCATTGAGAATTTTCCGCTAGAGATCTCAAAGTTTTCCCCCAAGCGTCAGAGAGAATAATAAACACTTTCTGTTCCCTGTGAGTTACAGTTCAATCAGGTAGACAGAATAGAGGAAATGTTAAAGTAAGGAACTTGTTCACAAGTACTGGATGACCACAGAGAAGAAAGGGGAGTGCACTGAGACAATTTGAAGCTACTAGGAGAGCACTGCTGGAAGTCTCAGGGGTAAGCTTGTTTTGGAGGTCACCAGCAATGCATCTGCAGCCCTCTGGTGGGGAATGAATAGTCAGCACTACTGTGCATGGAAGATAGCTATTGGGTGCTGGGAAAAGTACAACACAAAATGAACCACTACCGCCATCATAACAACAGGAAGAGAATGAAGGCTGGAAAGAACAAGAGTCTGTTCCCCCTCTACCTTGCCACCATATATCTATCTGAAGAACGACCCTAGGAGCAAAATCCAAAACAGCAACCATGTCTCATGAGTTAGATTCAGTGTTCAGATACAGTAGTCTAATGACACGCATTCTTTATTTTTTAATTTAATTTTATTTTTACAAAGTTCACAATAATTCATTACATTTAATATTTGAACATCAATCCCACCACCATTGAACCTTCCCACCACCATATTTTGAATGTTTCCACCCCAAATTCCAAACTTCCCCTCAAAGCAAAACTGAAACAATTAATTTTGGATTGCTTATTATGAATAATCCAATAAAGTTTCCTTAGATGAAAGTGTGTGAAGATTGTTGTGTTTCATCCTGGAGCCATTAAGTCCTTGTATGTGTTACTCTTGATACATCAGAGTAGAGTATGAGCTGAGCCTCTTTTGGGGTAGGAAGGGTAACTCACCTGCCCCCCTCCTCAAGTTGCCCCAGTGAAGACAACCTGGCACAGGCTCTGGACATTCTATGTTGCTTTCTTCAGGAAGCCTTATTTAAGAATTTCTGGACAATGGCCATTGATGAGAATATAAGGTGCCAGGGTCAGTTTGTGGGTGTGAGTGCCAAGCTACGGGTAAAGTAGGGAGATGGGAGGAAGAGGCCCACTCCTGTTCCAAGTGAGCTTGGAGATTTCAGTAAAAGGTCCCACATACATGGATTTTTCTGCAGATTTACCCATAGGTGAGGCTCATCTGAGACTGTGGAGAGTGGCTTGAGCAGGATGGTGATTTATTTCTGGAGTTTTTGGCTGATGGAACTCTATTTGGGCAGGGAGGAAAATTCACCTGTTCTCCTTTGAGTTGCCCTGGTGAAAACAGCCTGGTGTGGGGTCTGGACGTTCTATCAACATGTATTCTCTTGAGACTCATTTTTTTCTTGGCAGTAAATATCAGATTGCTCTATGCAATAATGAATGAATAAAATAATTTTAGTTATCAACATAATTTATGGCATGGGCACAACAAACTGTGTCCAATTCTTAATCACATCCTAAAGCACAAATTTTGTTTCATACTACATGCTGGGTACTTCATAAGCATGTAATGGTTTTATGGACTCTATAGAATACAGATAACTTCTACAAGTTTTTATTCCACTGAATACAGAGGCATATAAGAGGAATGAAATAAACTTCATTGGTATAATTCTGTGCAACCAAAGGATTGAGATAGACTGGGAGATTTTCAACCATTTTGTGGTTGTGATTGACAGTTTTCTAAGCTTTGATATTGTTATTTTACTTCTTCTTCTTCCTTTTTTTTTTTGGTTTGAAGCAAGATAGTTTTTTAATTAAAACCTTGTTTAAAAAGATATGAGAGAAGAGTAAGAGAGAAGTATATATTTACAAGAGAAGATAGGTTTCTCCAGAGTGGAAATAGGCAAAGAAACAAAGAGACAAGCAATTTATGAGTTCATGTGAGAACACAAGCTTGAAGAGCAAACCAGTTTTAATTCATTTACTTTTTTATGAATTATGAGTTGAAAAATAATTGCTAGAATATAAAAGCATTAAAGTTGTTGGCTCTTTGAAAGTGGAAAGATACTTATATGTTCGTGATTTTTCATTGTAATATGGGCTTGATACTTACTGGATGACCATTCAACTGAATGCAATTCAATTCTGAATCAATGGAAATAAAATCAACATTTTATATCAAATGTTGTGATTAGTATTTCTAGATCATCAACACACTACACTTAGTCAAATATTCTAATTTAACCCAGAGTAACATAGTGCTCACTGTCTCAGACTCATATATATTGTGGTTACAGAATCATCATTACCCTTTAATATCTTTACATAAACTATCTCCAGTATTTGAGCATTGCAATCTGACATGAAACATTTTTCTGAAATCTTGATAAGTCAACAAATATCACAGATGTCCATGGCTGCACAGCTAGCAAAATCTTCAGCCTCTTTTCTTAGTATGTAAGCTCTTTGGCTAAATCCTTCCAAGAAATTTATCCTGCTTAAAAGAAAATCACTAATTCAGAGTACATTCTGTGACCACTTTCAAGATTTTGTTCTTTCTTTTTTTGAGGATCCATAAAGTGGGAAGAGTGACTAATTCTAGGTGATAATATAATTAACATTAAAATTACATCATTATTAATATATAATTGATGTCTATGATTATATATTAAATATAATTAAAATCGTGAACATTAAAATTTCATTGAAAGGAGTATGGCCCACCCTAAACCTTGGGGGACAGAGACAGTAAGAAGGTAGCATGGGCTATGAGTAGTTTTGAGAGTTAACAAGAAAATATATGTGTGTGTTTCTGTGTATGTGTGTGTGTGCATGTGTATGTGTGTGTTCTGAACTCCGTGATGAGAGATCACTTCTGGCAGTGCCCTGAGGACAACCCCTGGGATCAAATCTGGGTGGGTCGTATGTCAGGCAAGTGCTGTTTCTTTGGCACCAACAAAATAATATTTTTAAGAGCAATTATTTCATTCAGAAAATGATCACCTTTGCTAAAGAAAAGAGTTAAAATTTATTGTCACTGTCACTGTCACTGTCCTCCCATTGTTCATCGATTTGCTTGAGTGGGCCAAGTAACATCTCCATTGTGACAATGATTACTGTGTTTGGCATATCGAATATGTCATGGGTAGCTTGCCAGGCTTTGCCATGCAGGCAAGATACTCTTGGCAGCTTGCTGGGCTCTCCGAGAGGGGCGGAGGAATCGAACCCAGGTCAGCCATGTTGGCTGCTTGCAAGGCAAATGCCCTACACACTGTGCTATCGCTCCATAACATAAAGGTAATTTTTTATGACAATGCAGTAAAAACACAGTCTAGGTTAAAAATATCTTAGAGATTCAGTGTAGAAAAGCAATAGTAGTTGTATTCTAAAAGCTGCTTAATTTTTGGACCAGGCTTGGTCATAGTTGTGATTGATGCATCTAGCATGCACTCAAAAACTCACAAGATCCTCCCTAATCCTTTCAATTTGATAAGGTGTTTTTAATGGAAATACTTTACACTGCAGTAAACTCTACAGTTCAATGCTTGTCATCACACCACTGTCCACGGACAATTAGACATTAGTGACTTTTCATTTTAACCCATTAAAATGACCTGTTACAGTTTAGCCATCTTGAGGGTATTTTCAACACCTAGTTGATTTTCTTCACAAAGAACTTCTTATTACTAAGTTAAAGGATAAGGACCATAAAAAATTTGATAGACCTTTTGCAGTCTACTGTTTAGATCATCAGTCAGACTTAGAAAAACAATTTCCACTTGAAGGATGCATCAGAGGAATGAGAATTATACCCTATAAATGTCCATTTGATGTAGGACTTGTTTTGATGAAGAACTTTTTTTTAATCCAAGCAAACATTTATTATGCATTTATTTAGTTTTTTGGATTGGATACCTGTGAGATACACCACTACAAAGCTGTTCATAATTGGGTTTCAGTCATACAATGATCCAGAACCCATCCCTCCACCAGTCTACATTTCCCACCACCAATCTCTCCCATTTTGCCACCACCATCCCCTACCTGCCCACCCCCTACCGCCAGACTCCCTCTGTTGGGAGAGACTTTCCTTCTTGCTCTCTCTCTCTCTCCTTTTCCTTTTGTACATTATGGTTTGCAATACAGGTGCTAAGCAGTCATGGTGTTTGGTCAGGGCATTCAGTATTTTTATTGGGATGGTAAGTCTGGAGTAGCTTTTAAATTGTGTGGAAGCTTTGGGGTGTGTATGTGATGCTTAAGGTTCTGAAAATACAGGTAAGTGGGGAGAGGTAGCCCATCCTGACCCTGAGAAATTCTGGAGATTTCTGTCATAAAACCCACATAATAAAATTTTCAGCAGATTATATCTTGGTGAGGTCCATCCTGAGACAGTAGAGTCAGGTCAGGGGTATGGAGGAAATTTTGAATTGTGGAAGCAAGTGGCTGCTGGGGATTCTGCTTTGGCAGGCATGGGTCAACTGCCCCCCCCCCCCCCCTCCAACTTAACTCAGTCTGCTCATCATGTCTGAGTCCGAGATTAACTGCGGCTTTTGATCTCTTTCAAGACATATCTATGGGTCTCTAAAATAGCACTGTAGGGGGTATGGTGTCACCAGCAGGTCAATTTGTACCTGTGAGGCGAGTGCATCAGAAGCCTGATGGCACCGTCAGGCTTTCAGATAGCCCAAAATTGCTGCTGTGCCTTTGGCCAGACCCCAAAAACTTGGGGCAAAGTTTACCAAGAAAGTAGAAAGGTAAAAAGGTAAAGGCCCACCCGTTGATCATCGATTTGCTCAAGCGGGCCCAATAATGTCTCCATTGGAGACTTTGTTGTTACTGTGTCTGGCATATCAAATACGTCACGGAGAGCTTGCCAGGCTCTGCCGAGCGTGCGAGATACTCTCAGTAGCTTGCCGGGCTCTCCGAGAGGGGCAGAGGAATCGAACTCGGGTCGGCCATGTTGGCTGCATGCAAGGCAAATGCCCTACCGCTGTGCTATCGCTCCAGCCCTACCAAGAAAGTAAATGGCCAAAAGTTAGGTATATGGGAGACACACTCACAAACCACCTCTGGCTCAGCTATATAATTGGAGGCATGGCCAAAATGGCAGGCTACCGAATGTAACCTGCCCACACGGCAGAGTCTGGCAAACTCCCCGTGGTGTACCCAATATGCCAAGTACCAGTAATAATGATGGGTCTCATTCTCCTAACCCTGGAAGAGCATTTAATATGGCACTTTTTAAAAAATCTCAGGGCTAGAACAAAGGAGACGTTACTGGAACCTACTCGAGGCAATCGACGAATAACAGGATGGTCATGATGACCTCTCTGATTCCTGATAGAACTGCTTGGTGGCCATGATCCCTGAGACTCAGAAACGAATCTCGGAACCCAAAGGCTTTTGGCAGAAATGCATCCTGTTCTTGAAGTAGGTTAATGGCGCTGGGCCACTCCAGATGGGAATAGGTTTTGTGCTTTGGCCTGCTCCCCTTGGCAGTCTGGTGACCACCATCCTACAGAGATCACTGGACAGTCAGGTTTGGGCCTGCAGTGACGAGACACGCGGGGCCTCACCAGATGGGCTGGAACCAGCCCTTTCCTCCCCATCCCAGCTAGACCCCGAGTTGCTGCCTACAAACGGCCTCTCTGGCTCCTGATCAAGCTAATTAACGGCCATGATCCCAGAGACTCAGAAAAAAAAATCTTGAATTGCAGTGGCTTTTGGTAGAAATGCATATGGACTGCATACAAGGTGACCACCGCCTCAGAACTTCTTGGAAAGCCAGGTATGAGCCTGTGGTGTCAGGGCAACTGCAGTCTCATGGGAAGTGGGGTGATATCAGCTCATCTTTCATGCCCTACTGAGGTCATGAGTAGCCCCACAAGCGGCTCTCTGGCACGGTCATGGCTCCAGAGGCAAAAGGACTTAATCCAGAGCCTGGAAGCTTGCAGCAGAAAAGTGAAAGGACCAACCATGCCTCCCCAGGAGGGAAAGGGTGTTGCTCCCTTCTGTCTTCCCTCCCCCACCCCCCCCAGCAGCAAGGTGGCCACCGCCTCAGAGCTTATAAGAAAGCCAGGTATAAGCCAGCAGTGACGAGGCAACTGCAGTCTCATGGGAAGGGGGGCAGTACCAGCTCATCCTTCACGCCCTACTGAGGTCACGAGTTGCCCCCCACGAGCGGCTCTCTGGCACGGCCATGGCTCCAGAGGCACAGAAACCAATCTCATAATTATCTGGCTCTTTGAAGAAATCCAAAATCGTGAGGCTGCTATTGCGGCCATGCAAGATTATATGATTCTCATAACCAGCTATAGAAAACAAAGTATTTCACAATGCCTTTTCAGCATTTCTGATTGTTGGGGGGGGGGGGTGTGAATTCTAAACAATAATGGTGTATCTTTTGTCAAAATAATGAATGTAATCACTGTAGAGAATAGTTAAGTGGAAATCATCTGCCTCACAGGCATTGGGACGGGTGGGAGGGGGGATATATTTGGGTTCTTGGTGGTGAAAAATGAGTACTGGTGAAGGGAGAGGTGTTTGATCATTGTGTGACCAAGACTTAAACCCGAAAGCTTAGTAACTTTTACCACAGTGATTCAATAAATAAATATAAGAAGGAAATACATAAAATAAAATAAAATAAAATAAAATAGGACTGTAGCACTGTCCTGTAGCACTGTCCTCCCGTTGTTCATCGATTTGCTCAAGTGGGCACCAGAGACATCTCCACTGTGAGACTTCTTGTTACTGTTTTTGGCACATCAAATATGCCACAGGGAGCTTGCCAACTTACCCCGCACATCCTGTGTGGGCGGGATACTCTAGATAGTTTGCCGGGTTCTCCGAGAGGGACTGTGGAATCGAACTCAGATCGGCCATGTGCAAGGCAAACGCCCTACCTGCTTTGCTATCATAGGCCAATAAATGAACTTGTATAGCTTATTTCAGCTTGTATAATTGAAATAAGGCCAATAAATGAGCATGTATAATTGTGCTAGAGGTAGTTTGTGGGTATGGCTCTCACATACCTAACTTTTGGCCATAAAATTTCTTGGTAAACTTGGTCCCAAGCTGTTGGGGTCTTGCCAAAGGCACAGTGGCAATTTTGGGGTGTCAGGATGCCACAAGATACCATCGGGCTGCTGATGGAGATGCACTCATCCTGCAGGTACAGGTGGACCTATTGGTGGTACCATACCCCTTGTAGGACTTATTTTGAAAGATAATTACAATACAGCAGTTAGTTTTTAAAGACAGGTAAATGGAGTTGCTAAAAAATGATTGCCACTTCTGAATACTCTAATAGCCAAATAAATAAACCAAATGAAACAAACCTTTTGTCTGGCACTCAGTCACTCACCTGACTGTCTTAACTGTCTAGAACTCGGGGACTAAACTTGAAAGAAGCTACATTCATGACCTTGCGAGAGCACTAGCAGCCTGAGTCCACTTGTGCAATTAACTTGGGAAAATAATCTTTTAGGCCAATATTCTTTACCTATTTACTCTTATATTAAACACTGGATTCTAACAAGTAGTTTATTGACATTTTTAATTTAATGATTGCAAGACGTTATGGATGGAATAGGAAGTTTAACAAAATGAAGGATGCTAAAAGGAAACCAAGGGCCCATAGTGCCTAAACTTTTTTTAAAAAAAGAATGCAACAATCATCTATAATATAATGCTGAGGGATGATATGCAAACTCTTCACAACAAATGACAAAGGACTGCAAAACAGAATGTATATTTAAAGGAAAAATGGTGGAGCATCTTACCTGGTTTGGGGACAATGTGGGGTTATTGCATAGTCCAATATACATACTTCATATGTCAAAAAAGGTTAAACTATTTACAATAATATTCTAATTTATAGTGAAACATGTATACCATGTTATAAAACTTTTGCTATAAGTTTAAATTTTAAGAAAAGGAGTTTTGGCATATATGCTGCCAGAGCCCATGTGCTGCTTGCACCCCTGTGACCGAGCACATGTATTGCCTGTGCACGTGTCATCTGCATCTCCCCTCTTGAGATGTGTACTTTCATGCTTTCGTGTCCAATGCTGGGATGTGTCTAGGGGCTCTTTCTCCACCCTTGGAGAAGCTCGTGTTATTTCTTGAGAGCATTACTCTCTCTCTCACTCTCTCTCCTTCTCCACACCTTCAAAAACCCTCCAAATAAAATCTATTTATTTTGAAAAAAAAAGGAGTTTAGCACATAAAAGTATTTTATATTATTTTTATGATGATACCGTACTTACATATTTGAAAATACTGAAGTAACGAGAACGTTGATTTTACTAAAATAGTAGATGATTTACCTTGATCTGTGTAGTTGGCCCCAGGTTTTTACAATCAGCAATATAGTTATTGTAATTTTGATTTTTGATGGGAAGGTACAGAAGTATTTGTAGTCAGGTCCACTATTTAAATGTAGTTAAACATCAGTTTTGTGACAACTTGAGATATCTTGCCTTTGTGCAAATCATATTATAATATGCCACATTATTTTAGAATTGCTTATTTTTCTATTGAATTCCCCATGTAATAGCAAGCAAGATGTCAGGAAGAGATTGGAGGAAATTGAATGCAATGCCATTGAACATGTCACTGAGGAACTGAGATTTGGGCTTAGATTATCCTACTTTGGCTTCTGGTTCTCCCAATTAGATATATAAGCTGGACAGTGACAATAGAACACACTTATTTAGATAATATAAAAGTAAATTAAATAACCCATGGGGAACACTTAACATATTCTTAAAACATAGCTTTACTCAATAAGCATAAATTCTCTTAGATTAATAATTAACCCGGCTGGAGTGATAGCACAGCGGGTAGGGCGTTCGCCTTACAAGCGGCCAACATGGCCGACCCGAGTTCGATTCCTCCACCCCTCTCGGAGAGCCCGGCAAGCTACCGAGAGAGAGTATTCGATATGCCAGACACAGTAACAACAAAGTCTCCAATGGAGACGTTACTGGGCCCGCTCGAGCAAATCGACGATCAACGGGAGGGCCTTTACCTTTACCTTTACCTTAATAATTAACCCATTAGACAAATATTATTTTCTTACTTGATAGAAGACAAGATATTAAAAAAAATTCCCAGGGTATAATGTAAGTGATACTAGAGGATCTATAGTATGTGTAACATGTGAAAAGTTATTACATCTTTGTAAATATTTATTTTGAAGCATTTTCTCGCTCAAGATAAAAATGATCTAAAAGCGAACAAAAGATGTACAAAGAAACCAGTATTATATTTTCACAAATATTAATTGAAATGCATGCAAGGTTAAATAAAGTTAGGCTATTTGGAACTGTTATAATCTAGCTGATAACCAAATATTCGTAACTTGATGGCAATATCCACAGATACTTAGAGAAACTGGCAGACACTTGTTTTAGATTAATATCTATTTGCTCACATGTGTTGTAAGATAATAAAAGAAGCAAAAGACATTTGTCAAAGCAAACTGTTAGTAGAGAGAGATTATATCTAACCTTTTCTTGACTCTGGTTGCTTTCTACTAGCAATGCCAAATCAAATATTTTTAATAGAATGCCAGCAACCTATTGTGACATGCATGGTATGGTGGGAAGGTACAGAAGTATTTGTACTAGGGCTCACTATTTAATATGTGGGTCTTGTGGTTGACACTTCGTATTATATTTTGGTTGGATCTAGATAGTTCTGAGTAAATGCCTCCTTTGCAAAATAGGTTTGTAGTGCCTGGTCTAAAACTGTTGTTCTAAATTGGCAATATTGTCTTCTCTACAAGGCGTTGTGCTGAAATGAACCAAGGGGGCATACAGCAGCCTAAAGTATAACTAGTGTGTGTGTGTGTGTGTGTGTGTGTGTGTGTGTGTGTGCACTTTCTGTTTGTTTGCTAAAAGAAAGAAGATTTTCAAGGGGTGCTGAATATTTTCTTTTTTTTTCTGAAACAGGATCAATAGTCCAAATAAGTTGGGGAAACTCAGGTTTCAACAAATGGTCTATAATTATTTTTTTAAGGCATCTTTTCCTTTCTTTTTCTTTTTCCTAACTTAAGTACACTAGTTTCTGAAGTCTTTTATAATACAGTTGTTTTTGGCACTCAATGTTCTAGTACTGATCCGATCATCAGTGGAGTAGTCTTCCCTCCACCATTGCCCCCAGTTTCCCACCCACCCACCAAACCTGACTCGATAGTAGGCACAAAGTAATTTTTATACTGATTGTTAGAACAAAATGATAAGAAGAGTTATCAAAAAATAGTTCACTAAAAGTAAATTTGTGAAAATTGTTGTATCTCACAATGTTATGAATGTCTTTGGGATTCACTGAGCTGTTTGCTGCTAGTTCAGCCTTTTGTGCTATTGTCTTGTTTATTAAACTTAGTGGAGTTTTTTTGCTATTTTCCCTTCTAATTTTCTGTGTTCTTAATAGACTGTCAGTATTGTGAGTTTGGAGGTGTTGTGTGAGTGCATACGTGAACCGCACTCTAGGAGTTTCCAGGATCTGTAGAACTGGGACAATTCTTAGCCTGCATGGACCCTTCTCACAAAGACCTTTATAGCATTTTCAGCCTAAAGTGTGGTGTACCTATGTATGAGTTTTCTCTCTTTAGAGATTAGTTATGAAACTGTGGATCTGAAACATTTACAATCTTAAGGCTGTGGGGTATTAATAGTCTATAATTCTTGCCTGAATATTCTTGTATTCTCTTTGTTCCCAGCTCTGAGATTGAGATGCAACATGCATCTTGATTATTTTTTATTCTGTTTGACAATGGGTTTAGTTTTAAAAAAATAAATAAATGAAATAAAACAAGTCTTTTAGTACCAGTGAGCCACAAAGTCCTAGATTAGATCCGGAGATGATAAGAAATATCAATTCAATAGCAACTTCACAAAGAGAAAAATAAAGCCTAAACTAACCCTTTGAGTTTAAATTTACATTTACACATGCTCACAGAGAACTGAACACTATGGAAATAAGTACTGTACTACCAGCAAGGGGTGATGAGGGAATTTATGCTGAACATAAGTGCGCTTTGGACCAAGAGCACTTAGAATTAGTATCTGCAGTTCATTGACTCTAGGAGAGGGTTTTTGTAACTCAGAGAAGTACTGCATTGAGAATGTTAAAGTTGAAATTTCAGTTGCATCATGAATATCAACATGCTTCCAAGTCTCTTCTCCTTCTGGCTGATTTTATTATCAAATCTTCTCTCTGCACGAGTCAGCAGGGGTCACATGCATAACAGGAAACCTGTTCACCCCAAACAGTAGGTTTTAGAACTGGGGAGGACTTTGGTGATTAAGCAAGTCCCTCCTGTTCTATGTGAGTGCAGTGAGCCCTGGAGAGAATGTGACCACCAAGGGTGTTGAGTAATGAAGCTAAGACTTGAATTCCATCTCCTATCTCAGGTTCTTTTCCTATCATTTCACATCCTAAAACATTCATTATCTGTATTGTGATAAATGCTTCCTTTCAGTATTTAAAAATTCTAATAAAAAAATCCTTTCTGCCTCACCTTGTAAACTAGTTACTCTTCATGATATACTGATGTCTTTGTCAGTCTACTCATGTTTGCTTCATCACTGTGCCTAGCAATCTGTTTGGCAGGTGCAAACTTGGGTTTGCTATTGAATCTTGAGGGTGAGTCTAAATCTTCAAGGGTTGAAAGAAGTATTAAAATTATTTTAATTTTCTTTTGAGATAAATAAAAATGACCCAGAGAATAAAATGAGGTCTATATATGTGATATGAGTAAATAAGTTACACAGATTGTAGCTAACTATATAGGTACAGGTAGATATTAAGCCATGATATTTTTAAATGAATGACAATTTTGATTATCTCTTGGGATATTTATTATCTAATGGAAAGAAGGCTTGATGGGCACAGTAAGTAGATAATATTATGAAGGATATTGAAAAAACAAAAGCAAAGCTTCTTATTTGAATTATTAATATTTTAATGGAAATTTAACAGGAGACAACTATAAAGATCAATGTATTATAGTGACTCTATGATGTCTAATGTTTTATGCCACCTAAATTGTACCCTCTTAAAATATTGTCTCCACATGAGAAATTTGAACTGACACACTAGAAATTCTGCTTTATGAGGTTGAACACATCATCTAACCCTGAAGTTTATAAGACTCTAGAAAATGGTTCCATTATGATTAATTTTATTTTTAAGACTAGGGTTATATTTTACTGTTCAAGGAAAAATGTAAGTGTAAATGAAATCTTTCTTTTTTTTATATCCCTCTCCATTAGAAAAAAATCATTAATAAGCTGAGATTAGAAACAGAATAATTGTTTTCCTGCCTATATAAAAAATTATGAAAAAATCATCATGACTGAAATAAAAGGCAGACTAAGAATTTTTTAACACGAGGAGAGCACTGATCTTAGGAGTGTGGGACTCACTACAGGCAATTCATCAAACTTTCATCACTAGCAAAATTAGAAGTCTGATCTCACAAGAAACAGAGGAAATGAATGAGCTGAGTATGTTTGCACAGGGTGTCAGAATCATAAGTCTGCCTCTGCAAGTGTGGGCTAATATGATGTTTGTCCCCAAGCATGGATACTCAGGACTGGCTAGCATATTTAAGTGCATTTTTCAAGTGTACGAAAGAAGGTCCTTGCTGGTTGCTAGCTTGCCAACACAGTAAGGGGAAGGCCTCTATAGTTTAATATAAATAGTGTTATAAGACAGATTCTGATTTGCAGACTTAGTGTGTCTACATATACTACGAACTTGCAGTTGATGCTGAGTAGCTTGCTCACTCTGCGCAGCAAGGACCTGAACTCTTCTTTCAAGGGCTCAGTCTTCCCTTATTTATATTGGCACAGTGGGTTCATGTCTCATGCATATTCTCTCTTCCCTCAGAGATATACATTAAGGATAACGATATACCTGGTTTCATCTTTTCACTGGATAAGTATGAAATAATTTATATATATTTAAAATATTATTATGTGTGATGCATTTAAATAGCTGTGCTTTTATGGTGATTGTGTTCTAATTAAATAATTTCCATGCTTTGAGGATCACCAGAATCATCTGCGAATCCTTAAAAATCTTACAGGAATCCTTCCCAAATTAAGATAGCTGGAATGAGAGGAGAAACTTTAGTTAAGCCCTTATAGAGGATTTGACAACCAGTTTTCATTCTGGAAGTCTACAAACTTTTGCAAGAGGTAAAGGATGAAACATTCCCTGGCCTAAATTTTCAGTGTATCTAACATGTAACAATTGTAACTCAGAAACTGCAATCCCTGGGTACTATTTTGTCATAATTTATATGGAAAATTCAATTAATATACTTAAATTGAAACATCTGTGGCAATGTCAAAACCCTACAGACATGTGAAAAATTTTGATTTGTAGTCTGAAGAGAAGTAAGAATTGTGATGAGTAAAAATCACCCTGTCCAATCTTCCTGTAAGAATGTCCGAATATCCTGCCTCACTGAAGAATCTATTTGGGCTACAGAATTTTATATTAAGTAGCTTATCATTTTGCCTTAGTAGGAACTAAAGCGAAGTAATTTATCAACTAAGTCATCAGTTAAATATAATCTAGAGACAGTAATTTAATATAATTATAATTTTGAGGACACTAAGAAAAAAGTCAAGTGCTCTCTCTCTCTCTTTTTCTCTCTCTCTCTCTCTCTATATATATATATATATATATGTTGTAAATATGAGACGCATTGTAATTACATTGTAATATCAGGGTGAGAGACTGTCTGAGTTCATCATGTTGACCAAGACCATCCATGGTAACTCAAAGTTCCAGAAGGCCGAATCTAAACGTTGGACATGGGAGTCTCCCAGTGGACGGTTCCACAACGAAATTGACCACATCATATTCAATCAACAGTCTTGCCTGATCAATGTTGCTGTTATCCCAAAATTCCAAACAGGATCTGACCACCATCTCCTTCGTGCAAAATTCTACTTCACTGAGCGGGGAGAAAGGGCTGCAAAGTTTAAGAAGAGAACTCCCAGAATGACCACCAACTGGGAGCTCTTTGGCACTATTGCTGCAACATGGGAAGATTCCATCGTTGACAACATTGAAGAGGAATATGATCAACTGGTTCAGTACCTCCATGATGGTGCGAGGAGAGAGATAGCCACATAAAAAGGCCTGTCTTCGAAAACTCTTTTTTTTTTTTAAATTTGATTCTTTTTTTAAATTTTTATTCGTGAAACACCATGAGGTATGGTTGTAGATTTACAAATTTTTGTGCTTGGGTTTCGATTATACAATGATCAAATACTCATGCCTCCACCAGTGCTCATTTTCCACCACCATGGATAATATCCCTCCTACCCCCATCCCCCCATCCCACTCTGCCTCTGTGGCAGAGCATTCCCTTTTGTTCTCCCTCTCCTTTTGGGTGTTGTGGTCTGCAAAAGAGGCATTGAGTGGCAAACATGTTCAGTCCATAGTCTACTTTCAACATGCATCTCCCCTCCTGGGAGGATCCTCCAAACACCCTTTATTTGGTGCTCCCTTCTCTATCTGAGCTGCCCTTTCCCCTAGAATGCCTTGCTGGCCTCTAAGCTATGGAGTAATCCTCCTGGTGCTGATCTCAGCTATTCTTGGATATTAATCTCATATTTTGTTACTTTATATCCCCCCAGATGAATGCAATCTTTCTATGTCTATCCCTCTCTCTTTCTTTTTTTTATTATTAGTGAAACACCATGAGGTACAGTTGTAGATTTACAATTTTTTGTGCTTGGGTTTCTATTATGCAATGATCAAATACCCATCCCTCCACCAGTGCCCATTTTCTACCACCGTGGATAATATCCCTCCCACCTCCATCCCTCCCATCCCACCCTGCCTCTGTGGCAGGGCAATCCCTTGTGTTCTCTCTCTCTCTGTTTGGGTGTTGTGGTCTGAAAAAGAGGCTTTGAGTGGCAAACATGTTCAGTTCATAGTCTACTTCAACATGCATCTCCCCTCCTGGGAGGATCCTCCAAACACCCTTTATTTGGTGCTCCCTTCTCTATCTGAGCTGCCCTTTCCCCTAGAATGCCTGGATGGCCTGTAAGCTAAGGAGTAATCCTCCTGGTGTTGATCTCAGCTACTCTTGGGTATTAATCTCATATTTTGTTACTTTATATTCCCCAGATGAATGCAATCTTTCTATGTCTATCCCTCTCTTTCTGACTCATTTTGCTTAGCATGATACTTTCCATGTTGCATCACTTGTATATAAATTTCATGACTTCATCTTTTCTAACAGCTACATAGTACTCCATTGTGTAGATGTACCAAAGTTTGTTTAACCAGTCATCTGTTCTTGGGTATTTAGGTTTCTTCCAGTTTCTGGCTATTGTAAAGAGTGCTGCAATGAACAAACAAGTGCAGATGTCACTTCGACTACACATTTTTGCCTCTCTGGGATATATTCCCAGGAGTGGTATTGCTGGGTCAAATGGGAGCTCAATTCTAATTTTTTGAGAATCGTCCATACTGTTTTCCAGAAGGGCTGAACCAGTGGACATTCCCACCAACAGTGAAGGAGTGTCCCTTTCTCGCCACATCCGCGCCAGCATCGGTTGCTTTTGTTCTTTTGAATGTGGGCCAGTCTCTGAGGTGTGAGGTGGTATCTCATTGTGGTTTTGATCTGCATCTCCCTGATGATTAATGATGTAGAGCATTTTCTCATGTGCTTTTTTGCCATTCGGATTTCTTCTTTGAGAAAATTTCTGTTCATTTCATTGCCCCATTTTTTGATGGGGTTGGATGTTTTCTTCTTGTGGAGTTCCACCAGTACTTCGTATATCCTTGATATCAACCCCTTGCCAGATGTGTATTCGGCAAATATCCTTTCCCATTCTGTAGACTGTCTTTGTATTTTGGTCACTGTTTCTTTGGAGGTGCAGAAGCTTCTTAGTTTAACATAGTCCCATTTATCTATCTCTGTTTTCACTTGCTCAGCCAGTGGCGTGGCATCTTTGAAAATACCATTAGCCTCAATGTCATGGAGGGTTTTGCCAACTTTGTCTTCAATGTACCTTATGGTTTCTGGTCTGATATTGAGGTCTTTAATCCATTTTGATCTTACCTTTGTACATGGTGTTAGGCAGAGTTCTGAGCCCATTTTTTTTGCATGTAGCCGTCCAGTGATGCCAGCACAATTTGTTAAAGAGGCTTTCCTTACTCCACTTCACATTTCTTGCACCTTTATCAAATATTATATGATCATATGATTGAGGGGAGATGTCAGTGTATTCAACACTGTTCCATTGGTCTGCAGTTCTGCCTTTGTTCCAGTGCCATCCTGGAAAACTCTTGAGCTTATTCACCAACATGGTTTGGCGCATGCCTCAGGCAATCGCAAGGGAACGTTTGAGCTCACAAAGCAGTGCAGAGATGCAATAAAGGAAGACTTCAAAGAGAGAAGAGCAGAAGTGCTGGTAGATGTGGCAGAAGCCAGGAAAAGCATTCATAATACCCACCTGTCCTTCGCCAACTACAAGACCAAGATGACTGCCCTCCGACATCCTGATGGATCTCTCACATCTCCCAGAAGGGCAATGGAGAAGATTATCCATTACTTCTACTCAGATCTCTTTAATAGTCACGTCCACCTGTCCACATACCAAATTCCGCAGGATGGATATGTCATTCCCAACGTTCTCCCTTCTGAAATCCTACACGCCATTTTGTCAGTAAAGAAATGAACAACAACTGGCCCAGACAAGGTCAGACCTGAACACCTGAAGAACCTGCCTTCCGTGCTCATCAATACTCTGGCTCGGCTCTTCACACGCTACCTGTCTGAATGCAAGTTCCATCCCAATGGAAAACCAGCAGGACTGTACTAATGTACAATAAGGGAGACATCCATGATATTGGCAACTATCGCCTGATCTGCCTATTGTCTGTCACCCATAAGCTGTTCACTCGAGTCATCCTGAATAGGATTGGCAGAACACTAGATGAAGGACAGCCATGCGAGCAAGCCGGTTTCCGAAAAAGATTCAGCACGATTGACCATATCCACACAATAACCAAGGTCCTTAAGGTTTCTCAGAAGTTCAAGATGCTGCTCTGTCTAATGTTCATTGATTTAAAGAATGCCTTTGATTCTGTTGAGATGGAAGCCCTAGCCAATCAGGGCAATCAAATTCAATACATTAGGATCATCCATGAGCTGCATTACAAATTCACTACCAGAATCTCACCGTTCTACAAAAGAAGTGATCATTGATGTCAAGAGAGGGGTTTGGCAGAGTGATACTATTTCACCAAAACTCTTCAGTGCCACTCTGGAGAACGCCAAGCGACGATGGAATGGGAAGGAATGGGAGTGAAGATAGACGGTCGGCAATTACACCACCTCTGCTTTGCTGATGACACCGTTCTAATAACACCAAAGATTAGCCAAGCAGCACAAATGCTGGCCGTCTTCGACTGTGAGTGTCAAAAGGTCTGACTATAGCTGAATCTCACAAAGACAATGTTTATGAGAAAGTTTTGTTCCTGACGTTCCATTCACTCTCAATGGAATGTCCATCTCCAAATGCAACAGTTATGTGTACCTAGGTCAAGAAGTCAACATGACCTGGCACCTGAGTTGCACAGCAGGAAGAGAGGGGCTTGGGATGCCTTCAAAAGCGTCAAAGAAATAGATAAGAGGATGACGAACCTCTGGCTCTGGGCACATCTCTAGGATTCCACTGTTTTTCCTGCATTAACATACACCTCAGAGACCTGGGCCCTCGAAAACAGGATGTAAACGCTATCCGGGTCTCCCAAAGAGGAATGGAATGTTCTATGCTTGCAGTATCACATTTCAGTCAAATAAGAGAAAGAATCAGGAGTTCCAACCTCTGTTGATGGTCAAGTATCAGGGACGCTGTCTCGTTTGCCAAGTTGTCGAAAATCAGATGGACTGGATACGTAATGGATTTGGAGACAACTGCTGGTCTAGAGCCGTTACCGACTGGATTCCATGGAATGTCAGAAGACCACATGGCTGCCCTCCTACCAGATGCTCAGACTTCTTCATAAAGAGCCTGAATGAGTGGTTTGAGGCTCTTTGTGTTCCTAGAATGAACAGATGCCATTGGGCTACACTAGCATGCGACAGGGACAAATGGAGACGTTACTGACAGCAACTCGAGCAAATCGATGATTAATGGGAAGTCAAGTGATCAAGTGATCAAGTGATTATAAATATATATTAAGTTAAAGGATAAGATTTTATATTAAATCAAAAATCATCCTTTCCCCTTGGGGTTGAAGATATAGTACAACAGATAAGATGCTTGCCTTGCTCAAGATCAACCCAGGTTCATCCCTGGTACCACATATGGTATCCAAGTCCCACCAAGAGTGATCCCTGAATACAAAACCAGCAGTGAGTCTGACCACCATCAAGTGTGGTCTCCAGGCTGAAAAAAATAATCATATTCATTATTAAGTGTTCTTTACTTGCACTTTAGTATTTTTAACCACCTAATTAGTGTTCTCTCTCCACCTCCCTCCTCTCTCTCTCTCTCTCTCTCTCTGTGTGTGTGTCTCTGTCTCTGCTTGTCTCTCTGTCTCTATCTCTCTCTCCACATCTTCTTCTTTCCCTCTTTCTTCTCCTGTGTTCATATAGAAGAAAAGTGCTAGTCAAAATCATAAATTCCGATTTTAATTTTGCTCCTGTTATGAAGTGTAGGAAATCATTTAGTATAATATTAAAGTTAGTATATTTAGTATACAATATAATACTTGTTTTGGATAAAAATTTTTAGATAAAAATTATTTTATAGTTTCTGGATCTTCCTGGTGGTGAATTTGAAAATGTAGATAGCATGACTTTGAAAATCAATAAATAAGGAGTTATTTTACATTCCCTTCTTTGGGCGTCTATGCTCTTTTTCTAGCACTTGCATTTTCATCCACAAGACAGTGTCTTCCACCTTTATACAGTTCAATCATTTTTCACCACTCTCCATGTGGTGTCTCCATAGAATTAACACTGATTTTGAGAATTAAAAAGAATTTGGGGAGAGGGACTTTCATCTTTTTAATTAAATAACCCTGAGATACACAGTTATAAGTTGTTCATGATCAGATTTCAATTATAAAATGTTCTATCACCCATCCCTCCACCAGTGTCCATTTCCCACCACCAAAATCCCCAGCATCCTCTTCTAGTCTGCTTCTATAGCAGTCACTTTTCATCTCTCTCTGTTTCTCTCTCTCTCTCTCTCTCTCTCTCTCTCTCTCTCTCTCTCTCTCTCTCTCTCTCATTCGCTCTCATTTTGGGCATTGTTTGAATGCCCAAAGTTTTGAAGTTTTTCAGTACAGGTACTGAGTGGTTATCATGTCTGGTCCTTTACCTACTTTCAACTTGCAATTCTTATCCAGAATGATCATTTCCAACTATTATTGTCATAGTGGTCCCTTCTCTATCCTATCTGCCTTTATACACAGCACTTGATATCAGGTTTCTAACCACGGATGAGTCCTCCTGGTTCTTGTTTCTACTGTACTTGGGTATTAGTCTCATCTAAGTTTTTTTTTATATGCCACATGAGTCCAATATTCTATGGACATCAGGAATGACATTTTAATCACTTTACTATATTCACAGTCCATATGTATAGGCTTGGTGAAAGAACAGAGTTGGTGTGTGTTCTGGGTTTCTAAGCAAGTTTCCTGGTAACTTGGGATACTCCCATAAACCCAGAAACCACTTAGTCATCTTCCTTACTTTCAGACTCTTGATTTTTATTCAAAAGGTCAGCATATCTGGGGAAAGAAATTTAGGTGTGTGCACACTACCGTATTTTTTTCTTTATAGTTTTTATTAATTCTGTACACAGTAGTGGCATTATGATTTTTTTCTCTTGGGGAATAACTCATTCACATTTTTCACAATTTAGAAAGAACACATTGAGCCAAAGACATAGGCCATTTAGCACATCTTATTGCTCTGTCTATAGACATGGTTGAGAAGCAGGGATATAACTGTATTCCGCCTAATGGCAGAGTCTTTCTCTGCATGTGTGTGTATGTCTGTGTGTTGTGTGGATAGAGAGAGAGAGACAAAGACAGAGACAGAGAGACACACACACAGACAGACAGACATCGAGAGAGAAGTTGGAGTAAGGGCAATGAGTTGTTTCAGCTATCTTGTTATCAAGTGGACACTGAATATGAGTATATATTAGATTTGGGAAAAGAATAGAAACTCAGTTATTTCTGCCAATTTTGTTTTGAATTCAGCTGTTCCTGTGCCCAGCAAAGCCAGTACTATTCCTAGACTTTTGGCTACATTATAAGACTGTGGTGGCTCTGATGCTTAAGTAGCTGTGTAAGCAAACTCAGATCTCAGTGATAATCAATACACTCAAGTACAAGAAAAAGAAAATTAAACAACCAATAACACACAGTCAACTAGACTTTCCCAAATGGGGCAATCACTTTAACTATAGCCAATCAGATGGTTTGTTTGTTTTATTCACCATCTATAAAAACCTTTCTCTGAAGAGCTGGCTAAGTTGCTGGAGTGCATGATTTGGATGTCAGCAGCCAATGTTTCGTCCCTGGCATGGTAAGTTTCACCTGACCACCTCCAGGAATGAAGATTACTGTAATATTTATCACCACTTTCAGTCTGGTGCCTTCCAATTTCAATTTATGTCTATTTGAATAATGCATTGAAAATTTTAATTTGCCTTAATTTTCCTTTTAAAAATTTATGAGTTTATGCTATAGGAAGTATGTCAGAGACTCATACAAGGCTATTAAAGCTTAGTACCTCTTATTTCTGGTAGAAAGTGTCATTTTATTATTAGCTTTTTTGTAGTTATATTTGTCCAAAGGAAGGTGTGAAGAAAGCCTACCTTTTTCCTTCCTGGTTTTAAAAAAAAACTTTTTATGCCACTTATTTAATTAATTAATTAATTTACTTTTTGCCACTTGGGGACACATAGAGAACACTTGATGTCTTAAGAAAAGGCAATGTAACAAAAGGAAGATAGGACTGTCAATTTACCACTTTAATTTCGATATGTATGCCAATCTACACTGGACTTCTTTTAAGTGAGAAGTAGACATTTATTTCTTTTTTTGTAACAGAATCAGTAGATTATGTTCATTAACATATTTCCTTAATAGAATCAGTCTTTCTTTTATTGTCATGTTTCAACCAAAGTGCAGATAATCAATTATTCTGTGTCTTTTCCTCTATTATTATTATTATTATTTTAGCTTTTGGGCCATAACAGCTGTGTTTACAGCTTACTCCTGGCTCACTTGGTTGAACATATGGGTTGCCAGGGACTGAACCCTGTTCAGTGATGGGCAGGGCAAGTGACCCACCCTTCTACTGTTTCTCTGGCTGCCACTTCCACTCTGTTCTTAAGTAGCAGCACCAAAGAGGAAACACAAATATGCTCACTGCACCACAATATGTGAAATTTTCACCTACATTTAGATATAAATGTGATTTTTTAAAATTTGTCATTGCCTTTGCATATCATAGGAAGCACACTACAGCAGCAAAAGCAATGGATTATTTTCTCTATTCAAAGAAAGCATTTTATATTCAAATAAAACTTACTTTTCTCATCTGCAGTTGGAAGATTTGAGAGGTCAGTCCACAGTTCCTTCAACGCATTTTGCAATCACTACTAATTTTTCTGAAAAGGAAATGCTTAGAGATTTTTTATTATGTAATGCTTTTGTTTTTTTCTTTGTAACACTTTTTTTTTTAACTTTTCAAACAGTGCTCAGGAGAACAAGGGGCTACCTCTGACCAGACTAGGCCAATCAGGCTGATGGTCAAATCATAGGGACCAAGAGCAGTGGTCCCAGTGATGCAGCATATCATGAGTCCAATAGTGCTGGGTTCTACCAGATACCCCATCTGTGCTCAGGAGCCCATAGGCTTCTCAGAGTAGAAGTAGGGAATGAGAAGCATTTTATTCTAACCCCGGAGCAATATTCCTGACATTTAAGTTATTTAATAATGATTTAAAGAAGTGTAGTAATATTAGCTCTTATTTGGAAAGCCAATATTGATAAATATAAAGGTAAAGATTTAAGGTAAGAATTAAATGTTGGTTTTGGATTTCTGCTATTTTACTTATTGACCCTGGAAGTATTTCTATTGAAAGTCAGATAGTTAAGAAATTGGTTTCTGTGCACTGGAGATGTGGCCGTGTTGGAGAGCCGCTAGTGGGGGGCAACTGGTGGACTCGGTAGGGCATGAAGGGCGGACCGAAACGCTCGCCTTCCCATGAGGTTTTAGTCGTCCCCAGTACCCCGGCTCATACCTGCTGTCCACAAGGCTCCCATGCGGCCGCCATCTTTCTTTCCAGAGAGGAGAAGGCGACTGGGGCAACACCCTTTCCCCTCTGGACAGACCTGATGGCCTGGATTAACGCATAGTCCATTCACTTTTCTGCTCCAAGCTGCCGGGTTCTGTTCTGCATTAAATCCTTGTGCTTCTGGGGCCGTGGCCGTGCTGGAGAGCCGCTAGTGGGGGGCAACTGGTGACCTCGGTAGGGCGTGAAGGACGGGCCGGAGCGCCCCCCTTCCCATGAGGTTTTAGTCACCCCCACATCCCCGGCTCATACCTGCTGTCCACAAGGAACCCAGCTGTAGAAAGCAAATCACTTCACAATGCTTTTTCAGCATGTCTGATTTGGGGGGGGGGGGTAAACTCTAAATAATAGTGGTGAATTTTTTATTGAAACAATGAATCTAATCAAAGCAGATAGAGTGTTAACTAGAATTCATCTGCCCCACAGGGACTGGGAGGGGTGGGGGGTGGGGTTTTATTCGGGTTCTTCATGGTAAAAAATAAGTTCTGGTAAAGGGAAATGTGTTTGATATTTGCATGACTGAGACCTAAACCTGAAAGCTTTGTAACCTTTCCCACGGTGATTCAATAAAGAAATAAAAAAAAAAAGATTTAAGGTAAGAATACAAAAATATCTGGCATTTTATTCCACTGGAAAATGTTCTATGTATTTAACTGTGGAGAGGCAATGTGGATGAAAAAAAAATTAACTAAAATCTCCTCAATGAAATTTCTAGCTTTATTTCCAGGCATCATGCTAGAATGGCATATACAAATTTACCTTACCTGTTTATAATGTTTTATCTAAACACTTTCATAGCATATTCTTATTGGGAGAATAAAATGCATATGTCACTAAAAAGTTTTAAACTCTTAAGATATTAAGATATGTTTTGTGTATGTCATCATCTATTTCCTTAATTTCTCACCTAGCTTTAAATGTCAGTGTTAATTCATATATAAATTCTTACATATATATCTTTGATTATCACATATACAGAAAAACATTTTTTTATTTTCTTGTCTTCCCCAAAGTTAGAATCATGATTCAGATAAAAACATGTAAAATTGTTTCAATTGTGTTTTCTTTGCCATATTTGATGGTAAAAATATCAATTAATAATTATTTGGTTCTGAATAAGGTCCCAGGATCCCAGTCAAATGTGTTCTTCTAAATGATTTAACCTCTACTAGCACTTAAAAATTTGTTTTTTTGGTGTACTATATATAGCATGTAATTAACCCATTTAAAGCACAAAAATCCAAAGTACTTTTCACCTATTCACAATAGCCAAAATCTGGAAACAAACCAAATGTCCAAGAAGAGATGACTAGAAAAAAAAACTATGGTTTATATATACAACAGACTATAAGAAAAGATGATGCAATTTGTTGCTATGTGGATAGATATGGAGAGTATCATGTTGAATGAAGTTAAAGGAAGAGGTACAGGAACAAAATTATTTCTCTCATATGTGAGATACAAATATACATAGTAGGAAGTAAAGTGGATGAAGGCTACAGAATCTGAGAACTGGTCTATATAGGATTTAACTTACCATGGTGGAGGGACGGAGTCTTGGGGGGACATTATTGGAGGGTGCAGTATTAGAATACCAGGTGTATTTGAGAATAAGATTGTAGCATAAAATCATGCAATTTGCAGTGTTGCAAATTGTGATGTCTAAAATGACTTTTAAAAGTAAACAAGTCAATGGCTTTTAGCATATTTACAATTATACTAATCATCACTGTAATCAATTTTAGAACATTTTTATCAGCCCACAAACAAATCTCATATGTTAGTTATAACCTTTTTATCTTCCTATTCTCTTGCACATTTTATCCCTAGCCTTAAGCAATAAATAATCTTCCTTTTCTGTTTTTCAAGGGATGCAAATAGATTTTGTTTAATAAAATTTAGAGAATGTAAGGGGAAAGAAAGTAGAGAAATATGCATTCAAGAAAGAATATGCTTTTCTCCAGAAAATAAAATGCAGTGAATGGCTTTATTAGAAGGTTTTACACAGTTTCTCCAAATTGTCTTGACCTGAAGTTCTCTGCGTACGTAAACTTTAGTCTGTGTGATGCCACAGGAAAGGCCTGGAGCTTTTGGTGGTCCTTTCCTGTTCTTGTCAACAAGATTTCAAAATCTTTAGATTCTCCTTAGATTGTCTCCTTTGCTGGTAGATCCATATGGGGTGACTCAGTTTCTCCATATTCAAAGTGCTCAGAATTTGCATCTCAAAGAAACGTGTTACCCATTGCTTTATAAAAATAGAATCACTATGAGTTTCAAAGGTAGGAAGCTATTCGTGATTGAGTGATAGGCACACAATGTCCCAATACTAATCTGTTCACCAGCGTCCATTTCCCTCTAACAATGTCCCCAGTTTCCCTACTTCCCTACCTGCTTCCTTAGTATGATTCAATAGAAGACATCTTTTCCTTTTTATTTCTTTCCCTAAGAACTGTGGTCCATGTGTGGCCACATTTGTGGTCATGCAGCACATCACAAGACACTCTCTACATATTCTCCATAAGTACCACACCACATTTGATGGAATAGTTCTACACCACATTTGATGGGGATAAGATAGTAGGCAACAAATCATAGAAAGAAATATATATGCATATATACATAAAATTTATATATATATATATGAAAGTTCACATCACTCAACCTTTAACAGCATGTTAGTGATACCCTAAAGAATGTCTTAATGGCCCCTGCCAAAATAGAACAATCTTCACACTGTTTCCTATATGAATATTTTTTGTAAAATTTTTAGCTGTTCTTCATAACAGACAATACAAAATATATTTTGGTTGTGCTTTGGGACAGGGATCGAGGCTTGAAATGGAAACATCCCAATTTGGTGGTGGGAAGGTGTAATGGTGGTAGGATTGGTGTTTGAATATTAAATGTAATCAAATACTGTGAACTACCTTATAAAATAAAAAAAAAATAGAAAAAAAGGAACTGTGGTCCACAATAGTGTTCCTGATGAGCCATCATGCATATCACCTCCTTTCTGGACCACATCTTCCTCCTTGCAAATGCCTCTTCCCTCTACCTCTGTTTTTGTGTTCCCTTCCCTGACATATCCTCACAAGCCCCCAGGTGACAGCTTCCTGCAGAAGACTAGTTTTTTTTGTTTTTTTATCATATGATTTAATTTGGAAAAACTTCTTTTAAAAAATACAATCTTTATAGTACTGTTAATCATAGTTTTCATGAATATACCATTTCAATGCCACACCCATCAGCAGAGCCTGTTGACCCCCACCCATGTCCCCAGGACTCCTCCCAACTCCCACCACCACCATAAGTTCAGTTCTATAGACAAAATCTTCATTTATGATGACTTTGACAATTTGTTATCCCTTACTATTTTTTATACCACATACAGAGAGGATTATTGTTGTTGTTTTTAAATGTGGAGGCAATGACACCTACACATTTATAGATGGATAGAGCTACATTCTGAATTTCCACAAAATTGTATATCAACCATAAGTTGATAAAGTGAATTTTTTTTTTGCTCTTGTTCTAATTGTTTTTTTATTATCATTTTTTAATTAGTGAAACACCATGAGGTACAGATATAGACTTATAAATTTTTGTGCTTGGGTTTCAGTTATACAATGATCAAGTACCCATCCCTCCACCCAGTGCCCATACCCCCCCACCACAGGTCCTAACGTCCCTCCCACCCCCCATCCCCCCCGTCCCACCCTGCCGCTGTGGCAGGGCATTCCCCCTTGAGAAGACTAGTTTTTAATACTCTTTTAATGCTCTTGAACATTTGATATTCTTTGACTATTGTTTTTTATACCATGCACATAAGAGAGATCATTCTGCATCTGCCCATGGCCTCTGACTTCCTTCACTCAGCATGATACTCCAGATCTTTCCATGTTGCAGCATTGATTTGGGCTACTTTGGAGCTGGGCAATTTGTTTACAGGGATCACTCCATCACTCCATATTTTTTTTTAGTTTTTATATAGTTTCCTATCTTAAATAATTTATGTAAATGGAATTATATAATAGATAATTGTACTTAATAGGTGATCTACTATGAATGGTTTCTCTCATCTCGTAAAAATTTTCAAGCAGTATCTAGTATTAGTGCTTGTATTTGAGATGTAACACAATAATAATAATAAAAAATACTTTATATTGTGTTTCCACTATCACTCCATCATTTTAAAGATTTTATATATGTCTTTGTATAAATGTTCCTCATTTTGTGTACCCCATTTGTCACTTATTAGATATTTGGATAGCTTCCAAATATTAGCTATTATGAATAGAATTATTAAAGGTATCTATATAGATTTTTTTATATGAATGACACTTTCATTTCCTTTGAATTTATAACCAGAGTGGAACTTTTAACCACTTGCCTAAAGAACTGCCAGATTGTTTCCCAGAGTGGCTGCACCATTTTCCATTCCTTTTATTAGTATGAGAGGATACTGCTCTCTCCAAATCCTTTCAGTAGTTGCTATTATGTGTCTTAAAAAAATCTAACCACCCTAGTGTTACTTTATTTTTTCTTATATTTGCATCTATTTCATAAATGCTAGTATCAAGCATTTGTCAGTGTGTTTATTGGCTGTTGGTAGGTTGGCTTGATGACACTTTGTCCTTTTCAAAATGAATTTTACTTTTACTATTGTGTTACATCTTAAAAACTATAATCATTCATACAAGTACCTTTACAGGTATATGATTTATAAATATTGTCTCTCATTCTCTGGGAAATCATTTTGTTCTCTTTATAGTGTCCTTTGAAACACAAGTTTTGGCTAAGTTTGATTTTTCATTATTTTAATTTTTCTATGTATGATTTTCATGTTATATTTTAAAAATCCATGTTTAAATAACAATTCAAACCCAAATACATGAAAGCTTATCTCTACATATTTTGTGAATCTAATAATTATATGTGAGTTTTGAACGGAGTTATTTTTTTTTATTGGTGTAAGGTAAGGTTCAGCTCTCATTCTTATGCATGTGATTTTTCAGTTTGCCCATTATCATTTTTTAAAGGTTTTTATTTATTCATAAGTATTATCAGTCACCTTGTAAAAGAATCAGTTGGCCATACACCCATTGATTAATTCCTGGATTTTCAGTTCTATGGCTTTATAGATGTCTGTCCTTATGTCAGCATCACATTGTTTTGAAAACTATCATTTTATACTTCACAAAGGATGAGACCTTTCCAATTTTATTTATTTTTTTGTATGAACTTAAAAACACTTCTTGTCTCCTTTAAAATTTCATACAGATTTACAATGTGCTCGTGAATTTCTACAAAGCCAGCTGAGAATATGATAGGAAATATGTCAAATCTTTAAATTTATTTGGGGTATGGTCCTTTTTGTTTTGTTTGTTAGTTTGTTTGTTTGGGGACCACATCTATCAGTGCTCAAGACTTACTCCTGGCTCTGAACTCAAGAATCATTTGTGATGATGCTGGGGGTTGAGAACATATGGGGGCCAAGGATAAAAGTCAGGTCAGCAAGGCCAGCATACTCCGTACTGCACTATTTCTCCACCCTGAGGGGTGTGTTCCATTATAACAAAATAGGTTTTAAAATCCATCAATGATTTAATGAAATACTTTAATTCATTCTGATATTCTTTATTAACTTCCACCAATGGTTTAGAGACTTCTTGTGGGGACTCCCAAGCAGTGTTCAAAGGTCCTGTGACCCACTCCCAGCAATTTTCAGCAAAGTATACTGGAATGCAATGTGAGGGCTTGAGGATATAGTGTTGCTTGGAATCCGAGTGTATGCAGGGTTACCCCTGTGATACTAAGATTCCTCCAGGGCTATTATCAACGTCACTAGATGCTGGAGACACAAGTGATAGCAGGAATCAAACCGTGGTTTGATGCATGCAAGGCTGTGCCTATAGCTGAAGTAACTCTATGACCCTATTTTAGAGTACTTTAAAAGTATTTTTTTTTCTGGTGTGGGGACAGTTTTAGACCAAACCCAATAGTACTCAGAGGTTATTCCACTGAGTCAGTGTGCAGGAATTTTCCCTGAAGGTGTTCTGGAAATGATTTGCTGTGCAGAAATTTGAAACAACTTTAGAAGGATGCAAAGCAAATACCTTAACTTCTGTATGTTTCTCCAGCCCTGTTTTAGAGTTTCAAGGATGATTCTTCTTGATATTTTGTTTGTTTTGCTATACCCCAATGTGATAAGGCCTTACTCCTGGGTTTGTGTTCAAGTATTACTCTTGGCAGTGCTCAGGACACTGTAAAAAGTGCTGGGGATGGAACCCAGGTGTGAAGCAAACAAAGTGAGCACTCATTCCTGCTCTAGCATTACTCTAGCATAAATTCTTACTTTCTTTGTTAAATTTTGTTGATAATTATTGTTTTTATGCTTTTGTAAATAAATCATTTTAATTTTTCATTTTTATTTAGATTTCATTACATATTTATAGAAATATAATTTGCAATTTTAATTACTGATCAATTATCCTGCAACCTATTAAAACTTTTTATTAGTATAACATTTTACAATTTTTAAGAAGTTCTACATATATAATTAGCCAATAGTGAATGATATCAATCTGAGTTTTAAAAAGTATTAATGTTTGTTTAAATATTTGATAAATGTATTGATCAAAACTTGTATAATTACATGTACAATGTTGAATAGAAGTGATTTGAATAGAAGTGATATCATCTTGTTCCTGATTTTATGAGAAAGACTTTCTTATTTTCAGCCATACATACAAACTTAGACCTTGGATTTCCATAAATACCTTTTCAAGTTTACAAAAGTTTCCTTCTAGTCCAAGTTTATTGACAATTCTTCCCTCCCTCTCTCCTTATGTCTCTCCCTCTTTCTCTCCTTCCTGCCTTCCTGCTTTCCTGCCTTCCTGCCTTCCTGCCTGCCTTCTTCCCTCCCTGCCTTCCTGCCCTCCTGCCTGCCTTCTTGCCTTCCTGCCTTCTTGCCTTCCTCCCTTCCTGCCTTCTTCCCTCCCTACCTTCCTGCCTTCCTGCCTTTCTGCCTTCCCGCCTTCGTGCCTTCATGCTTTCCTTCTTTACTTTCATTTTTTCTTCCTTTCTTCCATTTTGGGCCATACCTGGCTGTAGGACTTACTCCTGGCCCTTTGCTCAAGGATCATTCCTGATAGAGCTTGAACATCCAGCGTGGTGCTGGGGATTGAATCTGGGTCAGTTGCATGAAAGGTAAGTTCTTTAACATTGTTCTATCTTTTCAGCCTTGAGTTTTCTTTTTCTTTTCAATTATGAGAGGGTATTTGACTAAAAACACATGATGTTTTTAGTGTGTTATTAAAACAATATTTTATTCTCTCTATATGGTACTGTACACTGGTTGTGTTTGGTTACAAAACTAAGATTGTTTCACAGAGATAAATCCCACTTATTTGTAATGTTTGATTATTTCCATATTTTGTTGGATATAGTTTGCCAATATTTGTGGAGGATATTTTCATCTATATTCAAGAAATTTTCACTTGTAGCTTTAAAAATTGATTTTATCTATTTTAGTAGTAGTTGTAATGCTCATCTCAGAGAGTGAGTTGGAAAACGTTGTTTCCTATTTTCTACTAGAGTTTGTAAAGAGTTAGTTAGTAATAATTTTTCTTTAAATGTTTGGTAGAATTAAGTGTTATAGCCAGATGGGCCTGGCTTTTCTTTGTGTTTTTTTTTTTAATTACTAATTCAATCTGTTCATTTATTATAGGTCTATCCAGATGGTTTAATTCTTTTTAAGCTAGTTTTGGCAGTTAGTATCTTTCTAGGAATTTTTCCATTTTATCTGGATTATCTTCTTTATTTTCATACAATTGTTTATAGTATCCCTTTTAAGCTATTTTTATTTCTAGAATAGATTTTCACTTCTGATTTCAGTGATTTGAGTATTCTTTATTTCTTTTATAGTCAATCTAGCTAAAATTTTGCCAATTTAGTTGATCTTGTCAAAGAAAACATTTTGTACCACTGGATTTTTTTTTCTATTAGCATTTTAGTAACTTCAGCTCTATTTTCTATTTTTTCCTCCTAGTATTTGCTTTATACTTATATCCTTTATATGATAGTGGAAAGTTAGTTTATTATTTGAGGAATAATTCCTATAGGTATTCTCAGCTTTATATTTCTTCTAAGCATGTCTTTGTTTCATCCTATATGTTTTGATATGTTCCTCTCTCTAAATTGTCTCAACATAATTTTCTTATTTTCCTTGTGATATATTTGAAACAATTGATTTATGTGAATTTTCATTTAATTTCTACCTACTTATGAATTTTCTAAATATCTGCTATTTATTTCCAAAGACATTCCATTTTAGTCAGAAAATCAACTATATTTATCATCCTCTTAAATATGTTGAGATAAGCTTTATGGCTTGGCATATGGTCTATACAGGGCAGTGTTGGATACACTTGAGAAAATTGTATGTTCTTCTGACATCTGAGAAAGTAATCTGTAGACATCTACTAGATTAAATTAGTTTAGTATTGCTGACATTTTTATTTCCTCATTGATCTTTTGCTTAGTTCTCCTGGCCATTATTGCAAGTCAGATAGTGATGTTTTTAGTTATTATTGTTGAATTGTCTATTATATATTTATAAAGATTTTAACTTGATATTCATTTATTCTATATTTTTTGCTTTACATATTTTAAGGTTCTCTTAAGTGTCTATGTGGTAATAAATTGTTATATCCTATTCCATTATTTAAAAATGTTTATGGGACCCAAGCAATAGTACAGCGGGTAGGGCATTTGCCTTACACCTGGCTGACCCGGGTTCAATCCTCTGCATCCCTGATGGTTGGATGAACTGCCAGGAGTAATTCCTGAGCACAGAGCCCTGAGCATTACTGAGTGTGACCCAAAAAGCTAAAAATAAAATAAAATAAAAATAACAGTAAAAATGCCTTTGCTTAAACTTCTATACACTTTCTGTTCTTTTGTGATTTTAGTCAGTGCTCTTTATTTTATGGAGACTTTTTCTATGTCCTTGTTTCCATCACTGAGAAATATCTCTGAGTCAAAATTTTTGAGTTGTGATTACGCTCAAGGTTTTCCCTAAATTACCCACTTCATAACTGAGCACTTAATGCCAGTGTCAGCACAATGTCAGACCTAATCTTTAGGTCTCCTTGCTTGCTTCTACCATGATATAACCTCCATGTAGCCAGGATGCCGTGTTCTCAGCAGGGCAATATGTGATATAAACCTCATATTACACAGTGGAAGGAGAAAGATCATTTGATTTTTATTTATTTATTTATTATAATTTATTTATTTATTGAATCACTATGGGAAAAGTTACAGAGCTTTCAGGTTTAGGTCTCAGTCATGTAAATATCAAACACATTTCCCTTTACCAATACTTATTTTTTACCACGAACCCCAATAGAACCCCACCTCCCACCCCTCCCAATTCCTGTGAGGCAGATGAGTTCTAGTTAACACTCTATCTACTTTGACTAGATTCATTGTTTCGATAAAAGATGCACCATTATTATTTAGAGTTTACGACCCCCCCCACCCAAATCAGACATGCTGAAAAAGCATTGTGAAATGATTTGCTTTCTACAGCTGGGTTTTAAGAATTAAATGATGTCACGCAGCCGCAACACAGAATGATCTTATTCATTTGTTGTGTATAGGGAAGCAAAAAAGGGTAGATGATTATGAATAGACACTATTAGTTACCAACAAATGTCAGACACCAGCATAAAAGCTTAAACCAACATACACGGAGAGTAAGCGTACAAGGGGTGACATAGGGGAATGGGTGGTGGGTCTTGGGTAATAGTGAGGCCAGGAAACTGCACTCCAAGGTCATAAATATCAGTCAAAACCATTGTAAACACATTACCTTAACTAAAATAAATTTTTAAAAATGCAATAAAAGTTCTTTTTTCATTGAACTCTTCTGACCACTGGATTCTTTCTATTGGGCGTTCTCCATGGTATACAGTGTTATCTAACTCTTATTTTGATTTTGCTTTATATATCATGAGTTTTTTAAATTTTTGTATGAAATGTTTCATTTTTGTTTTGTTTTGGTTTTTGTTATTGACCTTCGTGTGTATTTTATTTTGAAAGATAGTTTTGAAAATTCCAGAATTTTTGGTTGATAGGCTCTTTTCTTGTCATCTTTAAAGATATTATTTCATGGCCTTCGTGCTTTTATAGCTTCTGAAGTAAAACTAACTTTTGTTCTTATTGCTTTTATTTCCACTAACAGCAATGGCTATGTGTCTCTCTTGTTTGTGTGTTTTTAAGAATTTGTTTTTGCTCAGTTTATGGGTCTTAGAACTTTGATAATTACAGTATTTGATGTAGTATTTTAATATCTATAGATATACAGCAAAATACTAGAGCAAAACAATAATCTACTGTATGTAAATATATGTAAATACAATTACACGGAGGTATTACTTTTTATTATATAAATACTTTATAATTGAAGACTTACTTATTTGGACTTCATACACATCTCTTTATTTTTCTTGTTTTTCTGTTGCTTTTCACCTGTCTCTGTGCTTCAGTCTAAACATTTCCTGTCAACATAGTTTCAAGTTAAGTAATATAGTACTCCCTATCTGATCTAAAACGTTTTCTTAATGTGTTCTTACTTCAAAAAACAAAGTATAAATTCCTTAAATATTTCATCCAATAATATCTCTATTCATTTTCTATAATCTTTAATTTATTATTTTCTAAAGATCTTGCTTGCTAATTCCAATAATGGGATAATCTCTTAAACATTCTCACTGATAGGATATTTCATCAATTACTTTACCATAGGGTCAGCTTGACTGAAGAGGTCAAGGACTTGTACAAAGATAACTGAAAAACTACTTCAAGTAATTAAAGAGGACAAGGATATAAAAGTACTGGTTGAACTCCACAAGAAGAAAACATCCAACCCCATCAAAAAATGGGGCAATGAAATGAACAGAAACTTTATCAAAGAACAAATCCGAATGGCAAAAAGGCACAAGAGAAAATGCTCTACATCACTAATCATCAGGGAGATGCAGATAAAAACAACAATGAGATATCATCTCATACCACAGAGACTGGCCCACATCCCAAAGAACGAAAGCAACCGGTGTTGGCGCGGATGTGGCGAGAAAGGGACCCTCCTTAACTGCTGGTGGGAATGCTGACTGGTTCAGTCCTTTTGGAAAACAGTATGGACGATTCTCCAAAAATAAGAAATTGAGCTCCCATTTGACCCAGCAATACCACTCCTTGTAATATATCCCAGGGAGGCAAAAAAGTACAGTTGAAATGACATCTGCACTTCTATGTTCATTGCTGCACTGTTCACAATAGCCAAAATTTGGAAAAAACCCGAGTGCCTGAGAATAGATGACTGGTTAAAGAAACTTTGGTATATCTATACAATGGAGTACTATGCAGCTGTTAGAGAAGATGAAGTCATGAAATTTACATACAAGTGGTTCTACATGGAAAGTATCATGCTGAGTGAAATGAGAAAGATGACCTCACATACTGGGGGAAAAGGCAGCTCAGATAGAGAATGGAACACCAAGTAAAGGATGTTTGGAGGATTCGCTGGGATGTGAGATGCGTGCTGAAAGTACACTATAGACTGAACACGATGGCCACTCAAAATCTCTGTTGCAAACTACAACAACCTAAAGGAAAGACTGAGCAAAAGGAAATGCCCTGCCACAGAGGTGGGGTGGGTTTGGGGGGATGGGGTGTGGGGGTGGGAAGGCTACTAGGATCATTGGTAGTGGAGAATGGGCACTGGTGGAGGAATGGGGACTCCATCATTGTATAACCAAAAACCGAAGCACGAAAATTTGTAGGTCTACAACTGTACCTCATGGTGTTTCACTAATAAAAATAAAATAAAATAAAATACTAGTTAAAATTAAAAATAAAAGAGATTAAAGAGGACAGTAGGAAATGGACACACATTCCCTGCTCATGGAGTGGGAGGATTAACATTGTCAAAATGGCAATGTTTGAAAAGGCATTATACAGATTCAATGTGATCCTTATGATATTTTTCAAAGAAATAGATAAAAGACTCCTGAAATTTATATGGAACAATCAGCCACCACTAATAGCTAAAGCAAGTTTTTGGAAAAAGATGGGAGGCATCACCTTTCCCAACTTCAAACTGTACTACAAAGCAGGAGTAAGTACAAACAGCATGGTATTGGAATAAACCCACAGACCAATAGAATAGAGTTGAATATCCTGACACAGGCTCTAAAATATATGGCCACTTATCTTTGATAAAGGAGCAAAAAATGTGAAGTGGAGCAGGGACGCCTCTTCAACAAGTGATGCTGTGAAAAATGGACAGCTATGTGCAATAAATTAAGAATTCAGACCTCTGTCTAATGCCAGGAACAAAAGTCAGATGAAAATTGGTTAAAGACCGTGGTATAGGACCAGAACCCTTAAGATACATGGACAGAAATGTAGGCAAGTACCTTCATAACATTGAAGCTAAAGGCATCTTTAAAGATGAAAGAAACATCACTGACCAAGCAAGTGGAAGCAAAGACAAACAAATGTGGCTACTTGAAAATAAGAAGCTTCAACACCACAAAAGAAATGGTGACCAAGATACAGTGACAGCCCAAATAATTGGAAAAAATATTAACAAAACAAATCAGATAAGTGATTAATATCCAAGATACATAAGTCACTGGTAGAACTTTACAAGAAAAAACAATCCAACCCTATCAAAAAATGGGGAGAAGAAATGAAAAGAAACTTTCATAAAAAAGAAATTTAAATGACAAAAGGCACATGAAAATTATCTACATCACTAAACATCAGGGATGTGTAAATCAAAACAATGAAATATCTCATGCCATAGAGACTGGCACATTTCGAAAAGAACAGGAATAACCAGTGCTGGCACATATGCGGGGAGAATGGTACTCTCATTGATTGTTGGTGTGAGTGCCAACTGGTCCAGCCGTTTTGGAAAACTACATGGGTATTCCTCAAAGAAACTAGAACTTGAGCTCCCGTATGGCCCAGTAATACCACTCCTGGGCATATAATTTGGGGGTTATCTTACTTCATGGCAACTGTAGCTTTGTAATACACACATTTGATCTACCTAGAATTGATCTTATTTTTAGTCACTTTAAATCTGAAAGAGTCTTATTTCCTTTTACATGGTTCATTACCTAAGCAAGTGGTCATTATTGTTGAGTCTTGATTTTTTATTTTTGGTCATAATTGAAAACCTGCATTAATTGCCAAGGTTAGAAATTTTCTTGGCTCATATCCCAGCATCTCTCCAGAGAAGAGTAATTTTAAAATATCTTTGGAGCTATCATTTTTTTAGCAGTTGCTCTTATCTGGTCCTTTATCATCGAGTCCTGATATTGAAGAAAAACTTTATCCAAAGAGCAGAAGAATATTTAATGTAGACTTACCCCTTCCCTTCCCTTCCCTTCCCTTCCCTTCCCTTCCCTTCCCTTCCCTTCCCTTCCCTTCCCTTCCCTTCCCTTCCCTTCCCTTCCCTTCCCTTCCCTTCCCTTCTGCATCCCCTCATCTCCTTTCCTATCTTTTCCTCTCTTCCCTTTCCTCCTCCCTCTTCCCCTCCCTACTCTCTCTCCCCTTCCCTCCCCTCCCCTCCCCTTCTCTCCCCTCTCCCCTCTCCTCCCCTGTCCCCTCTCCTCCCCTCCCCTCCCCTCTCCTGCCCTCTCCTCACCTACTCCTCTACTATCCTTCTCCTTTCCTCTTTCCTCCTCAGTGACCTTCTTCTCTTTTTTAAATACCACCTGTAAATCTCAGCCACATTCTTATGTACAAGCCTCACTGTTACCACAACACAATCTTGAATCATTTCCTGTAGGACTTTATATTTTTGGAAAATACTTCAAGGAGAAAAAAAAAGTGAAAGCGGAGTTCATCTCATTTAATTTTCTTCTCTCAAAGAGTGTAACCAAATTTCTGTAGTTTTCCAGTTGGGTGATGTTGAGGGGGCAGGTATCTAGTTTATTATGTAGCAATATATCCAATATTATATCAAGCTTTGATAGTTGGTACTTAAAGTGAGAGGGTTGTTTCAGATACCTATAGGAATTGGATAGAGTAAGAAGTAATTAAGATAACTAGTTAAGACAATTCTTGGGACACAGTCATTTAAGGAACTCACAGATAATAAGGATCAAACTAGAGACTGACAAAAAGCAGTCATGAGGATGTAGCACTGTAACACTGTCCTCCCATTGTTCATAGATTTCCCCGAGTGGGCACCAGTAACGTCTCCATTCTGAGAATCGTCGTTACTGTTTTTGGCATATCAAACATGCCATGGGGAGCTTGCCAGGCACTGCCTTGTGGGCCAGATACTCTCGGTAGCTTCCCAGGCTCTCTGAAAGAGATGGAGGAATCAAACCTGGGTTGGCCACGTGCAAGGCAAATGCCCTACATGCTGTGCTACCACTCCATGTGGATAAACAGAAAAAACAAGAGTGAGAAACTCCTAGAGCTCAATGAAAAAAGAATGGCAATCAAGAAGAGGATGTGAGCCTCTATTTTCAGTGTTACTACTGGGTCAATAAAATATGCAAATTTATTTAATTTTATTTAGCATCAAAACTCATGTCAAATATTAGCTTTTGGTTTCCAGATTATAATGGAGGAGATTACATTTTTATTTTCAATATCTCTTTCCATGAATGAAGGGTGGTCCTATTTCATCAAATCTGTTAGGAATTGTGTGCATAAATGGTTTTGAGCTTAGGTTTACAAGACTTATGTGTGGAATTCAGTCTGCTACATTCTATTTTGGAAGTTAATTAGGACAAATTTTCCTTTCCTCTTTCTCTAGAATTCATTTAGACTTTAAAGTAGAGTTCCAGTGAACATCTGTGATTGTGCAGAAATTTTGAATTGATTTGACGAGTTTCCTAAGTGGTTCTAAGAGAACGTGGGGGCTACTCCTATTGATATGTACCTACCATGTCAGAGGCTCAATGCTAGGACCCCAAAATATTGCCCTGTGGTACCTAGGACAATCACTCTCCAAACCTTGGCAATGATGGGGGCTTCCAGAGGGCGACCTGGTGCTGCTTAGGAGACTCTGCCAGGCCAGAAAGTGCCATAACTCTTTCCTCAAGGACCCTTTAATCTCTCTCTCTCTTTCTCGTCACATCTGGTGATGCACAGGGGTTATTCCTGGCTCTGCACTCAGGAATTACTCTTGGCGGTGCTCAGGGGGCCGTATGGGATACTGAGAACTGAACCATTGCCAGCCATGTGCAAGGCAAATGCCCTACCCTCTGTGCTATCGCTCCAGCTCCCCTTTTATTTCTTATATGAATTCTCTGTGAGTGCTCTTTTTATTTTTATCCATTTATATCCACTGATTTTTCTACAGTACTTAGTACTTGGTATATAGGAAATAATAAACATTACCAAAATTCTTCTCATGGTGGTAGTTTTATTAGCAATAGGCAGTTTCCAGGCCTATTCCTTTGGGGAAGTGTTAAATCCAACAAATTGTTAGTTTGTGATCTATCCTGGTTCTTCTATCAAGCCTACAAGTCAGATTTTTGGTGTCTCAGATCTGAATGAGATCTTTCATATCAGAGAGCTCAGTGTGCAGAGATAGAGTAAAGGATGCTCATTTTGTCTTCAATATTATACTGTCTTCTAAAAATTCAATCACTTTCTTCATGAAATAATCATCCATTGTTACTTGTCAAGAAAGTGAGAAAAAAAATGTCAGCCACAGTTATGTTGGTAACTGTAGGTCTCTTAGATGGTGTTATGTAACCAGGACTTCCCTTTAACCAGGTCTCACTAATAATAATTTTGCATAATTAAGTTTGAGAGTTTTTCTTTAAATTCTGAACTTATTGATTTGCCCTGTGAGTATAAGTGGGAGACTTGGTGGTGCCTAACATTTGTCAGATAAAGCTGTTTTCTGACCATGGCGCTAAGAGATAGCATGGTAGGTAGGGCACTAGCCTTCCATGCCGTGGACCTTGGTTCCATCGGACATCCCATATAGTCCCTTCTATCCCCCAGCACTGCCAGGAGCAATTCCTTAGAGAAAATCCAGGAAGAATCCCTGAGTACAGCTGGGTATGACTCCAAAACAAAAACAAATGAAACAAATTTAAAGGTGTTGTCTGACAATTTTAAGGAAGCAACTTTTATGTCTCACTCACAACCCCATAATTTTTTTGGTCAGGTTTTGTTTACAGTCTGCCTTTTGACCCTATAGAATTTAAAAAATAATTCCTTAAATTAAGAGAAACTCTGTATCATATGACTATCACCAGATCACTTGACATCCCGTTACTCATTGATTTGCTCACTGAGTAACACTTCCATTCGTCTCTGTTGTGTGCTAGTGTAGCCCAATGGAATTTGCTTCACTCCAGGAACACAAAGAGCCTCAAAATGATCATTCAGGTTCTTGATGAAGAAGTCTGACCATCTCGTAGGTCAAGCAACTTTATGATATCACATGGAATCCCATCAGTAATGGCTCTTGCCCAGTGGTCATCTCCAAATCACATTACGTTTGCAGCTCATCTGATTGTCAATGCCTTGGCAAACGATAAAGTGTTCCTGAAACTTGACCATTGACAGAGGTAAGAACTCCGGATTCTTTCTCTCATTTGAGTGAAGCGTGATACTCCAAGCATAGCTCTTTCAATTCCTCTTTGGGAGACCCAAATAGCATTCTCATCCCATTTTCGTAGGGCCCAGATCTCTAAGGCATATGTTAATGCAGGAAGAACAGTGGAATCAAAGAGATATGTCTGGAGCCAGAGGTTCTTCGTCCTCTTAGCTATTTCTTTGACGCTCTAGAAGGCGTTCCAAGCCAATCTCTTCCTCCTACACAAATCAGGTGCAGGTCATTCATCATGTTGACTTCTCAACCTAGGTACACATAGCTCTTGCATTTGGAGATGTTCATTCCATTGAGAGTGAATGGGAATCAGGTATGAGTCCATTTTTCATAAACATTGTCTTTGTGAGATTCAGCTGTAGTCTGAACTTTCCACACTCATGGTCAAAGTTGGCCAGCACTTGTGCCGCTTGGCTAATATTTGGTGTTATTAGAATGATTTCAGAACTGCAACAATAGCACAGAGGGTAGGGCATTTGCCTTGCATGCAGCCAACATGGCTGACCTGAGTTTGATTCTTCCGCCCCTCTTGAAGAGCCTGGTAAGCTACTGACTGAGAGTATCGTGCCCACACGGCAAAACCTGGCAAGCTACCCATGATGTATTCTATATACCAAACACACTAACAATAAATCTCATAATGTAGATGTTACTGGACCTGCTCGAGCAGATCGATGAACAATGGGAGGACAGTGAGAGTGACAGTGACAGAACGATGTCATCAGCGAAGTAGAGGTGGTGTAGTTACCGACCGTTTATCCTCACTCCCATTCTTTCCCATTCCAGTCATCACATGACATTCTTGAAGGTGGCACTGAAGAGTTTTGGTGAAATGGGATCACCCTGTCAAACCCCTCTCTTGACATGGAAGATCACTTCCTTGTAAAATGGTTAGATCCTGTTAGTGAATTCGTAATACAACTCACGGAGGATCCTGATGTATTGAGTTTGAATGCCCTGTTTGGCTAGGGCTTCATTGACCGCTTTAGTCTCAACAAATCAAAGGCCTCCTTAAAATCAATGCACGATAGACAGAGCAGCATCTTGAACTCCCAAGAAACCTCAATATGCTTGGTTATCACGTGTTTATGGTTGATTTTGCTGAATCCTTTGTGGAACCCGCTTGCTTGCACGGTTGTCCTTTATCTAGTGTTCTGCCAATACTATTCAGGATGACTTGAGTGAACAGCTTGTAGATGACAGAAACAGGCAGATTGGGTGATAGTTGCCAATGTTGTGCATGTCTCCCTTCTTGTACAGTATACAGTCCTGCTGGTTTTCCACTGGGATGGAAACTTGCATTTAGACAGGCAGCATGTGAAGAGCCTAGCCAGTGTATGGATGAGTACTGACGGCAGGTTCTTCAGGTGTTCGGGTCTGACCTTGTCTGCGTCGGGTGCTGTTCACTTCTTTACTGACGAAACAGCATTTTGGATTTTGGAAGGGAGAACGCTGGGAATGACATATCCATCCTGCGGAGTTTGGTTTGTGGGCAGGTGGTATGGCTAGCGAAGAGATTTGAGTAGAAGTCATGGATAATCTTCTCCATCGTCCTTCTGGAAGGTGTGATAGATCCATCAGGATGTCGGAGAGCAGTCATCTTGGTCTTGTAGTTGGCGAAGGATAGGCAGGCACTGCAAATGCTTTTCCCAGCTTCTTTTCACTGCTGTTCTTCTCTCTTGGTGGTCTTCCTTTATCGCTTCTCTACACTGCTTTGCGATCTGGGCCGTTCACTTGTGGTTGCCTGAGGCTTGCTCCAAGCCATGTTGGCGAATGAGCTCGAGAGTTTTCAAAGACACGTGTCTTGTTTTTTTTTGTGGCTATCTCTCTCTTGGCGTTCTTTGCACAATCATGGAGGTGCTGAACCAGTCGGTCATATTCCTCACGATTGTTGTCAAGGATGGCAACTTCCCATGTTGCCCCAATAGTGCCAAAGAGCTCCCAGTTGGTGGTTTTTCTGGGAGTTCTCTTCTTAAACTTTGCAGCCCTTTCTTCTTGCTCTGTGAAGTAGAATTTTGCATGAAGGAGATGGTGGTCCTATCCCATTTGGAATTTTGGGACAACAGCAACATTGGTCAGGAAAAACTGTTGATTGAATATGATGTGGTCAATTTCGTTGTGGAACTGTCCACTGGGAGACTCCCATGTCCAATGTTTAGATTCGGCCTTCTGGAGCTGTGAGTTACCATGGATGGTCTAGGTCGACATAATGAACTCAGACAGTCTCTCTTCCTGTTCTTTCCATTCTAGGCCATGGGTCCCAATGTGGAGTTCTTGGGCTGATTTTCTCTGTCCTATCTTGGCATTAAAATCACTGACAATGATCTTGTAGAAGGTGTGTTCTTCTTTATAGAACCTCTCCAACTCCATGCCGAACTTCTCAATTTCCCCTTCATCATAATTGGATGTTGGTGCATAGACAACAAAGATAGAAACTGCCAACAGTGAGCCACATCTATTCAAGTGTAGTCATTCGATTCTGATTGTTAGGCATTCAAATGAACCAATGCTCATGGTCAAGTTTGTGTTGACATAGACACTGACACCACCAACGCCCCTTTGATCGCATGTTCCGAGGAACAGTTCTCCTCCAGTGTTGAAAATGGCGTGATCTGATTGATGCCTTCTTATCTCAGTCAGACCAATGATGTTGTACTTGATCTTTCGCACTTGCACCATCAGTTCCTCGATGGATGCATCTGATGCCAGCGTATGTACGTTGAAAGTACAGGCAGTCATTTTTGTCCTTCTTTGTTTTGGTAGTCTAGTTCGGCCTTGAGATTTTATCAGCCTCTCTTTCCTCATCCTTCTTAAAGTAAAGTAAAGGCCCTCCCGTTGATCGTCGATTTGCTCGAGCAGGCCCAGTAACGTCTCCATTGGAGACTTTGTTGTTACTGTGTCTGGCATATCGAATACTCTCGGTAGCTTGCCGGGCTCTCCGAGAGGGGCGGAGGAATCGAACCCGGGTCGGCCATGTTGGCCGCATGTAAGGCGAACGCCCTACCCGCTGTGCTGTCGCTCCCATCCTTCTTAAGGCTGCCATATTGAGGGCTCTTTCAGGGTCAGGGGAATGAGACTCATTGTATTTACTGGTTTTGGCATATCAAGTACACCATGGATAGCTTGCCAGGCTCTGCCGTGTGGGCGGGACACTCTCGGTAGCTTGCCAGGCTCTCCGAGAGGGATAGAGACTTTTAGAGCAGCCTCTAATCATCCTTCCAGGTGTTCCCATGGTTCAAACCATATTTGAATCCCATCATATGGGGTTCATATGGCTATAGCTTACATAAAGAAATCAACAACAATGTGCTGTTCATATCTTTAGTAATGGATTAATAAATATTTACTTTTCAAAGCCCATTGTGAGGAACTGGGCATTTAGTTCTGCAAAAAAACAGATTAGACCAGAATTCTCAGGCTGGTTACAATCTAGTGATAAAAATATACAATAATTTTAAAAAGCACACACAAAAGTGTATCTTTCTAGAAATATGGGCACTAAGAGTGTTAACAATTTTGAATATTCAAATGAGATTTCTATACTCTATATCTATCTTCTGAAATGGTTTAAGATGATTTCAAAAATTTCAAATAGCCACTCTTGGTTTCTGGTTGCTAAGTTATGGAATTTTATGTTGCATATGTCAAGTTATGTAATATATACACAAAATTCCTGCCATTTAATAGGTGAGCAATGGATTTAATTTTCTTTCCAGGCCTCTTTTCTTTGGTATAAGGGGAAGAAACCAAATGTTTATTTTGAGACTCTGTATTTCTCAGGTTATTTCTAAAATTCTGGATGATATCTAATTTTTAAACTTTGACTGTTTTAGCTTTGTACTGGAGAGTGATCACTGCATAGATCACTCATGAAGTTGTAATGGCCTGCTGTTTCATTATAGTAGAGCACTCATCTGTGCTTTTTCTTGCTTAAAAAGATCTCTCAAAACAATGTTTCTCAAAGTAGAATCCTACCAAGTAGAATCCTACCAAGGTTCTTAAATGTATTTTGTGTGAAGTCAAAATTTTTTACAAGAATTTAGAAATTTATACTTAATATTCAACTGGGTCCCCAGAGATTAGTGGGAGCAGGCAGATGATCTTTGTTTTCGGGTCCCCTTGAGCTTGGAGTCCAAGGTAACAAAATTCTGCTTACCTGGTTCTGTGGGGCTTCACTCATGCGTGTGTGTTGGCCCAACCATCCAGAAAGAGGCCTGGAACATGATGGCCCGTGGTTCTATGGGGCTTCACACATGCGTGACTCTTAGCCTGAGAGTCCAAAAAGTGGCCTGGAGCATGGCAATGGCTGGGTAGTGGAGGTAGTGGACCATCCACAGTAACTCACAATTCCAGAATGCCGAATATAAATGTTGAACATGGGATTTCCCTGTGGATGGTTCCACAACAAAATTGACCACATAAAATTCAATCGACAGTTTTGCATGACCGATATTGCTGTTGTAAAAAAATTCCAAACAGGATTGGACCACCATCTCCTTCATGCAAAATTCTACTTCACAGAAAGGGAATAAAGGGCTGCAACTTTTAAGAAGAGAACTCCCAGAATGACCACCAACTGGGAGCTCTTTGGCACTATTTGGGCAACATGGGAAGATGCCGTCATTGACAACATTGACCAGGAATACGATCGACTGGTTCAGCACCTCCATGATTGTGCGAAGTGTGCCGAGAGAGAGATAGCCACAAAAAGATGTCTGTCCTCGAAAACTCTCGAGCTCATTCAGCAACGTGGCTTGGAGCGAGCCTCAGGCAACCACAAATGAACATCTTAGCTTGCAAAGCAGTGCAAGGAAGTGATAAAGGAAGACCTCAAAGAGAGAAGAACAGCAGTGCTAGTCGATGTGGCAGAAGCCAGGAAAAGCATTTGCAATGCCCGCCTGTCCTTTGCCAACTACAAGACCACGATGACTGCCCTCCGACATTCTGATGGATCTATCACACCTTCCAGAAGGACGATAGAGAAGATTAATCATGACTTCTACTCAAATCTCTTTGATAGTCACACCACCTGCCCACAAACCAAACTCCGCAGGATGGATATGTCGTTCCCAACATTCTCCCTTCCAAAATCCAAAATGCCGTTTCATCAGTAAAGAAGTGAACAGCATCCGACCCAGACAAGGTCAGACCCGAACACCTGAAGAACCTGCCGTCAGTACTCATCCATACACTGGCTCGGCTCTTCACATGCTGCCTGTCTGAATGCAAGGTTCCATCCCAATGGAAAACCAGCAGGACTGTATACTGTACAAGAAGGGAGACACCCACAACATTGGCAACTATCACCCAATCTGCCTGTTTCTGTCATCTACAAGCTGTTCACTCAAGTCATCCTGAATAGTATTGGCAGAACACTAGATGAAGGACAACCGTGCGAGCAAGCTGGGTTCCACAAAGGATTCAGCAAAATCAACCATAAACACATGATAACCAAGCTCATTGAGGTTTCTTGGGAGTTCAAGATGCTGCTCTGTCTATCGTGCATTGATTTAAAGAAGGCCTTTGATTCTGTTGAGACAAAAGTGGTCACGTAATGCAATTTGGAGGTGACCACTGGACTAGAGCCATTACCAATGGAATTCCATGGGATTTTATAAAATCACTTGGCCACCCTCCTACGAGATGATCAGACTTCTTCGTCAAAACCCTGAACAAACAGTTTGAGGCTCTTTGTGTTCCTGGAGTGAGCAGATGCCATTGGGCTACACTAGCACATGACAGGAATGAATGGAGAAATTACTGCTCCTGCTTGAGCAAATCGATAAGTAATGGGATGTCAATTGATCAAGTGATCAAGTGATGCTTAATATTATACCTTTTTTAAATATCTTTATTTACTTCTAAATATCTTTATTTACCAGCTTATCATTTTATAAATATATAAAATGATATATGTTATATAATGATATGTATCATTTTATATATATATATAAAACGATAAGCTGGTAAATAAAGATATTTAAAAATATATAATATTTATATAAAATATATAATATATATGGGGCAGAGTAATAGCACAGCTGGTAGGGTGTTTGCCTGCCAAACAACCGACCTGAGTTTAATTCCTCTGCCCCTCTTGGAGAGCCCAGAAAGCTACTGAGAGTGTCCAGCTTGCACTGCAAAGCCTGGGAAGCTGCCTGTGACATATTCAATATGCCAAAAACAGTAACAAATCTCACAATTCACAACTGGTTGTGAGATGTTACTGTGCCTGCTCAAGCAAATCGATTAACAATGGGAGGACAGTGATATATATATGTCTATATATATGCATAACTATTATTTTCTATTTGAATCTCCATTTACTTTCATGATTTCACTGATATCAAAGGATGACCTTAATTTAGCCCAGTTTTAGTTTTCAATGCATTTCTCAAATCAGAATGAATTATTCTATCTGCTTTTCCACCTCTCACTCCTTATACTTTTCTTTTTATAATTATTTTAATGAATTAAAACTTCTAGCAGAACTGCTAGCTATACTTTAAAATATTTCAAAAAATTTGATTTTAGGCCTTCTGTCATAATATTATTGCCTCTTATAAAGGTGTGTATATGTGTGGATATGTAATATATGCCCAGAGAACATGCATTTTGTATGTATGTGTTTTTAAATATCCTAAAACAATATGGGTATTTTTCTTTCATTTTATGCTTACTGGAGAAATCAGTTTTGTGTACTACACTGGCATCTATCTTAAGAGACAATCACTTCTGTAAGAGCAATATCTCAAGGAAGTGAGCATTAGCACTGCTGGAAGCAACCACCAAGCATAGAGTGGGAGTACCGCTGAATACCAACACACCAAAAAAAAAAAAAAACAGTAGACACTTAACCACCTAACCTTTGGGACACTAACTCTGTAGTATTTAGTATTGTAAATTTGCAAAACAAACAGCATACTGTTTTATTTTCTCTGAGCATAATGAAAAAAAGTTCTGATTTTGACATTATTAAAATTAGGTCTTAAGTTTCTTTTACACAGAAAGCAGAATGAGACTGGGAGAGTGAATGTAAGATGGTGGTAGGAATTTCTTCCCTCTTAGGGGCTGGTGGTTAATCAGAAAGAACTATAGACACAGGATTGTGTTATAGCATTCCCAATTGCAGGAAAGTATCTTTTTTCATTTATTGAATAACCCAGAAGTGATACAAAAGGGATATTATAGACTTTCAGAAGTCATTTTTTATAGTGTTTAGAATGGTTCTCATGTTTGACTTATATTTTTCATGTGTCTTAATAAAAGTAACTGCCTGTTCTTAGTTGAGTTATGGAGCATGAGGGCAGGGGTCTCTTTCCATGGTTATTGGTGGTGAAGTAGCAGTGATCACCGATGGATGACTGCCATATACCCTGCTGAGCAGTAGACTTAGGAGAGTAATTGGCAGAAAAAGTATCAGGATGTCAATTAATAACAGAGTGAAAGGGATTGCTTGAGAACTTTTGCTGAAGCACATATAGAGACTATAAAAAAATCTTTAGGAAAATTGGAGACACATTCTTCATTCGTTATTTTTATTTGCTTGGGGTGTTGGGGAGTGAGGACGGTGTTGAACTATATCTGGCAGAGTTCAGGGCTTATTCATGGCTTTGTGCTCAGGGATCACTTTTGGAAGTACCGAGGGATCATATGTAATGCCAGGGATTGAAAAGAGATTGACTGCAATCCAGGAAATCACCTTACCTCTATATCTCTTCAGGTCCCGATTTTAAAATCTCGTTTCAGTTAAAATTTACAATACACATTACCAATTTTAAGTGTACAGTACAGAGTTTTGGACAAATTTAAATATTCATGTAACTATTACAACAATTCCATTAGCCTATAAAGTGTGCTTTCCTTTTTCAATCAGAATGGTCCCTTCTTTGACACTCATAATCACTGATATAATATTTGTCCCTATAATATATTTTTTGTAGCTTTTTTCTGTTTTGGAACAATGTGTATTTAGAGATAATTTCTGGTGGGCTCAGGAAACTATATAGGGTACTAGGGAATGAATTTTGGTCAGTCACACACAACACATGCGACTATTGTTCTACCCTTTGAACTACTGCTCTGCCCCCTACATTACTTTTTAAATAAAAATCATACAGATAAAAGTAAATAGTTTCTATTTTTGTTATTTTCTATATTTTTTGATATTTTGCCATGTTTAGTGGTAATTCTCAATTCACTTATTATTACTAGGTAGTATTCTAATATATTCAATGGTTGATCCTTTACACTGTAGATAGATGCTTTAGTAGCCTCCAAATATTTTCTGTTGTGAATAAAATTTGTATGCACATCTACATATTATATATTACAGATATGTTTTTGTTTTTCTTTAGAAAATTGGTTTGTAGAATAACTATGATCTTTTATTGAAATCAAACTTTTATATATAGTGATTGTACTATGTTGAGTATCAATCATCAAAGGGAAAATAATTCATTATTTTAAATATCTTCCTGTACTTGGCACTGTTGGCATTATTACTTTCTTCTTTAAAAACATATTTTACTGATTTCAGCAGATATACAGGGACTTTAAAAAATTTTATTTTCCATGAAAAAAAAATCCCACCTATTAATCAGACCAGTAGAGTTTCCAAGTCATAATTTTAGGAAGAAAAAAAGATTGCTATTACATTCTGTAGTCACAGAATGATGAAATGTGTTACATATGGAATACATAAAGACTTTCCTCTTACACATCAAAATCAAGAGTGGAATGCTGCGGAACAGAGACCTAACTGTTTGCTCCTTTCCCACCTGCCTTCATTACCACCACACACACAGTTGAAAAGCTGGATCATTATTTTTTAAAAAATAGTAATTGTACACATTGTAAGAATGATTTCACTCATCTTGGTCATGGGGTTTGGCACCGATATTAGAAAAATTGCTGTTCTCCTTAGTTGTCACTATCATTCTAGAATCACACTGTGAGATTTTTCTTGACTGTGTTTTCCAGGGTGCTGAAATGATAGAGATGCAAGTTCTGTAATAGTTGTACTCTTCATTAAGCAATAATTTAATAGCATAGAGAGAGTTGAATTGATTTCCAGTTCCTTTAAAGGAGTACACATTCCTTGCCAGTATTTGGAGGAAGGTTCTCAGGGAATGATTAAATATTTCACAGAGTTCTTGGCTGCATTACCATCATTACTTAGTAAGGTTTTAGTTTAAATGAACACCAGATTCTGTCACCTCACTGTGGCTTTAGCTGAGCTGGGATAGATATACACCCATTTGGGGGAATCATAAAGTTATTTTTTCAAATAAATTTTAAGAACATAACAGGTTTTATCAGGAGTGGGAAGAAGGGGAGAGAAAGAGACAGAGAGAGAAAGAGAGAGAGAGAGAAGAGAGAGGAGAGAGCAGCTCAAAAGAGGAGAGAACACGGACTTCTCAAAAGATGAAGAGAGCCCTAAAGCTTTCTTTTAGACTATTAATTTTATGTCCCAAACAGGTGATATCTTAAATAATTAGAAAACAATGCTATATAACATTGCAAGTCTGACTTTATTTAATGTACTGTTGAAAATAAGATATCTCAGTAACTGTTACTTCATGAGGTTTTACATGCAATTTTGATAGAACTCCAATTTTGCTGTATCTTGTCCGATTACCTGAATTCATGTAATCAGAAGCTTACCTGTCAATACATTTGTATAACTGCTAACTGTGGGCTACTTAGAGACAGTTCCATGAAACCAGTATCACTTGCAGTCAGCCTCATACCTCTCTAAATAAATACTACAGTGGAGAAATCCATTCATTATTGCTGAATAGAACTCCGAATCGCTAGCTCATAGTTTACATTTCAACAATCTTGCTCAGTCAAGGCTGGCAATCTGGGAAAACAGGGTAAAAATAGACAGAGACTAGTATTGAGAGAAGGGAGGTAAAGTGCTGAATAAATTGTTTAGATATCATGGCAGGTATTTAAATTTTCCACTATATTTTGAATGACCATCTCCGAATGCAACAGCTATGTGTACCTAGGTCGAGAAGTCAACATGACAAATGACCTGGCACCCGAGCTGCGCAGGAGGAAGAGAGCGGCTTGGAACGCCTTCAAGAACGTCGAAGAAATAGCTAAGAGGACGAAGAACCTCCGGCTCTGGGCACATCTCTTTGATTCCACTGTTCTTCCTGCATTAACATATGCCTCAGAGACCTGGGCCCTACGCAAACAAGATGAGAACGCTATTCAGGTCTCCCAAAGAAGAATAGAAAGAGCTATGCTTGGAATATCACGTTTCACTCAAATGAGAGAACGAATCCGGAGTTCCGACATCGGTCGACAATCAAGAATCAGGGACGCTGTCTTATTTGCCAAGGTGTCGAAAATCAGATGGGCTGGTCACGTCATGAGATTTAGAGACAACCGCTGGACTAGAGCTGTTACTGACTGGATTCCACGGGATGTCAAAAGACCACGTGGCCGCCCACCTACCAGATGGTCAGACTTCTTCATCAAGATCATGAACGATCGGTTTGAGGCCCTTCATGTTCCCGGAGCGAACAGATGCCATTGGGCTACACTAGCACGCGACAGGGACAAATGGAGACATTACTGGCACCCGCTCGAGCAAATCCCCGACTAACGGGAAGTTAAGTGATTAAGTGATAAGTGTTTTGAATAGTCACTATGTCTTAATGACATTGGGTTAATAGGAAAGATAATTCAGACCGGAAGATGTCAGGGAATGAGAATATGGGTAGATTATAGGCAAGAATTAAGAGATATTAGGATTAATTTCCATCTCTGTTCCCCTATTAAAATGTCCAGTTCTATGTAGTCTTAGATCCCTGTGCTCTGTTTTTTTTTTTGTAGAGTAAAGGGTAGATGTTGGTGCCCATGTACCCAGTCTGTCTTTTATTATCCCTGACTTAACTTCTCTGAATCTTACTTTCTTCATCACATAAGAAAATTTTAGGTGACTGGAGAGATAGTACAGAGGGTTGGTCATTTGAGTTGCATCAGGTTCAATCCCAAAGATCCTATATGATCTTCCAACTTCTATCAGGAGTAATTTCTGAGTGCAGAACCAGGAATAGTCTATGAAGTCTATCACAGTGTGGCCTAAAAATAAAAAAAAACAAATTATACTCACTAGTTTTTAATAAAATTAAATATCAATGAATCAAAAGTTCTTTATAAACCATGCAACAATGAACACATATTACTAAAGAAAAGGCTAGTCAAAGTAATCTTTTAAAAATACCCCACCCATATGCATATCTTACAGATAAAGAGGTTGAAACTCTCTCCATTACAAAAAGGGGGGGAGTGGCTAAAGCACAGCGAATAGAGCATTTGCCTTGCATGCGGCTGACCCGGGTTTGATTCCCAGCATCCTAAATGGTCCCCTTAGCACCACCAGGGCTGACTCCTGAGTGCAGATCCAAGAGTAAACCCTATGCATCGCTGGGTGTGACCCAAAAAACAAAAAAACAAAACAAAACATAAAGAATGATTTGTCTTCTACTAATTTTCCACAAAGTTTTGCATGTGAATATCTTTTAATTAATTTCTTGTGAACCTGGTTCTTTAGTCTAGTTTTATTCCTCCCATACCTTTTGAATGTGATTGACTTACCAGTGAGTCTTAAATTCTGTCCTAGGCCTATTCTCCTACTTCTTATCCTACTTGTCAGTAAATACATTGGCAAGATGGATGATGAAGATGGAATAGAGAAGTGGAGTCTCTGAACCTCAAAAAATATGAGAAGCCCCTCCCTCATGTCTACAGTCTACACCAGGTTGTCATTCTAACTCCAAGGGCACAGTATCTAGAAATCAATACTGAGAGTGTTGGGAGTAACTATCCATTCTTGAAAAGGTAAAGGTAAAGGTAAAGGCCCTCCCGTTTTTCGTCGATTTGCTCGAGCGGGCCCAGTAACATCTCCATTGGAGACTTTGTTGTTACTATGTTTGGCATATTGAATACGTCACGGGGAGCTTGCCAGGCTCTGCCATGTGGGCGAGATACTCTCGGTAGCTTGCCGGGCTCTCCGAGAGGGGCAGAGGAATTGAACTCGGGTCGGCCATGTTGGAAATGAAACTATTCAAATTATGAGACACAAATACCCTAGAATCTGCTGATATGTACCCAAAAGAAAGCTCCTTTCATGACAGTTAGTTATATACAAATATATGTATATACACATTGTATATGTAGTCAATAAGTGTGTACACACACAAAAACATATACAAAATGATAGTGATAAAAATTTTAACCTTTGTAAAACTGAAAGTTGCCTCTTGTAGAAATAATTTTTATTAGAAAGAAAAGTTAAAATCATATATTTTCTTATAATAAACTTGATTTTTATATCTCCACTTTTAAAAGTGGATCTATAAATATATTCTATGAAGGTTTCAAGAACATTTCTTATTTTTAAGAGAAATGCTTCCATTTTTTGAACTTTAGATTCACTATAAGCATCTGGTATAACTTACTTCAGAATTTCTAAGTAGCCAAATACCTTGATTTGTTATCATAACTAAGATCAAATCAAAGTTGTTCAAGCTTTCCCTTGATAGAGCCTCAAATAAAGATTATAATATGCCTTGTGAAACTACAGAACATTTTATTCTTTTGTTAACTAAAGTGATCCATAAATATTTTCTATTTGACCAAAATTAATTATTTCCCTTATGTGTCTCCACCACTATTCAGAGTATCAGTGGCAGTGAAAAAAAAAGGCTTAATCCATAATTATATTGTATGAGAAACAGACAAACATAAAGGAACCATGGTTTGTGATGACATTTTCTTTAAATAAGATTACATGTTATTCTAGGTCTCCATGATGGAAATATAAGATGATGAGGCTACATGATAGTACAGCAAGAAGGGCACTTACCTTGCACACAGCTGACCCATGTTTGATCTCTAGAACCCCATGTAGCCCCTCAGGCTCTACTGTGAGTGACCCCAGATAACTAACTGAGCAGGAGTAAGCCCTGAACATTAATGAGTGTGCTCCTCACCATATTAAATGATAGAAATATTAACACAAGCCATCATTGAGATGGTTTCCCATTTGCATATGTTTTCATTCTATCCTGGAAGGCTCCTCAGGGCTTCATTCACTAAGTGTTACTGAGTTATTCTTGTTTCAACAGTATCTGATCTCTGAGCAGGAAGCACTGATGGGTCTGTTTCTTTTGTAGACCTGCAGTCTTTGATCTGATTAAGACTCTGGCTTGACTTTCACCTGTTTGATAGAACCGAAGCTGATCTCCCTAAGTCATCCAGCCTTTTGTTCAGATAAGGAGTGCTGGAGTTGTTCTGATTTCTCTCTATTGCAGTGATACAGGCAGAGATTTTCAATGTTGCTTTCTCCCTAATTTTGCTACACATTTTCTCATTGCTAGAAACCTAAGAAAATACACTCTAGTTAAATTTGATCCACATTATATTCACTTTGTTGAGCAGTGATCAAGAACTTGTATGTCTAAATGCTCTGTATACTAGTTTGTGGATCCCATTAAAGTTCTCATACTACATTTTAGGAAATAAAGTTAAAGCACAATCTCTGAGCCATTTGTATCACTCCAGTAACATTTTGTGTGTGTGTGTGTGGCGGGGGGATCTTCCAAGTAGTACCCAGAATCATGGGAGTTACTCCCGGGAGGACAACTAGTTAGTGCTAGAGTACAAGGATGGGATGCCGCTCAGACTCTGTGATGCTGGAGCTGATCTGGTCACCCAGGGGCATTTGGTAGGTATCCAGGAACACATCCACCAGCACTGAGGTCTCTACAACTCCACATGGTGATGTTCTAGGGACCATGTGTTTCTACAGATAAAACCAGAGTAGAATATAGTTCCTGGCATTCTCCCTTCCAAAATCCGATACGTCATTTCACTGGTAAAGAAGTGTACAGCACCTGGTCCAGACAAGGTCAGACCTTAATAACTGAAGAATCTGCCACCAGTACTTGTCAATACACTGGATCGGCTCTTCACACACTACCTGTCAGAATGCAAGGTTCCGGCTGAATGGAAAACCAGCTGGACCATTCTTATTTTTTTTTAAAGCTTTTATTAGTGAAACAGTGGAATCAAAGACATGTGCCCGGAGCCGGAGGTTCTTCATTCTCTTAGCTATTTCTTTGACGCTCTTGAAGGCGTTCCAAGCCGCTCTCTTCCTCCTGCGCAGCTTGGGTGCCAGGTCATTTGTCATGCTGACTTCTCACCCTAGGTACACATAGCTGTTGCATTCGGAGATGGTCGTTCCGTTGAGAGCAAATGGGGCATCAGGAATGAGGCTGTTTCTCATAAACATTATCTTCGTAAGATTCAGCTGTAGTCCGACCTTTCCACATGCATGGTCAAAGTCGGTCAACATTTGTGCTGCCTGGCTGATGTTTGGTGTTATTAAAACAATATCATCAGCAAAGATGAGGTGGTGTAGTTGCCGACCATCTACCTTCACTCCCATTCCTTCCCATTCCAGTCATTGCATGATGTTCTCGAGGGTGGCACTGAAGAGTTTCAGTGAAATGGTATCACCCTGCTGAACCACTCTCTTGACATCGATGATTACTTCTTTGTAGAATGGTGAGATCCTGGTAGTGAATCCACAATACAGCTCATGGAGGATCTTGATGTATTGAGCTTGAATGCCTGATTGGCTAGGGCTTCAATGACCGCTTCTGTCTCAACAGAATCAAAGGACTTCTTTAAATCAATGAACATTAGACTGAGCGGCATCTTGAACTTCCAAGAAACCTCAATGAGCTTGGTTATCATGTGGATATGGTCGATGGTGCTGAATCCTTTGCGGAACCCGGCTTGCTCGCATGGTTTTCCTTCATCTAGTGTTCTGCCAATCCTATTTAGGATGACTCGAGTGAACAACTTGTAGATGACAGACAATAGGCAGATCGGGCGATAGTTGCCAATCTCATGGATATCTTCCTTCTTGAACAGTAGTACAGTCCTGCTGGTTTTCCATTGGGACGGAACCTTGCATTCAGACAGGTAGCGAGTGAAGAGCCGAGCCAGTGTATTGATGAGTACTGATGGCAGGTTCTTCAGGTGTTCAGATCTGACCTTGTCTAGGCCGGGTGCTGTTCATTTCTTTACTGACGAAATGCCGTGTTGGATTTCGGAAGGGAGAACATTGGGAACGACATATCCATCCTGTGGAATTTGGTAGGTTGGCAAGTGGACATGGCTATCAAAGAGATTTGAGTAGAAGTCATGGATAATCTTCTCCATTGCCACTCTGGAGGATGTGATAGATTCATCAGAACGTTGGAGGGTAGTTGGTCTTGTAGTTGGCTAAGGACAGGCGGGCGTTACAAATACTTTTCCCGGCTTCTGTGACATCTACCAGTACTTCTGCTCTTCTCTCTTTGAGGTCTTCCTTGATCGCATCTCTGCACTGCTTTGTAAGCTCGGACGTTAGTTTGTGGTTGCCTGAGGCATGCACCAAACCACGTTGGCGAATAAGCTCAAGAATTTTCAAAGACAGACGTTTATTTGTGGCTATCTCTCTCTTGGCATTCCTCGCACAATCATGGAGGTACTAAACCAGGCAATCGTATTCCTCATCAATGTTGTCAACAATGGCATCTTCCCATGTTGCCGCAATAGTGCCAAAGAACTCCCAGTTGAAATGAAGAATTGAAAGAGCTATGCTTGGAATATCACATTTCACTCAAATGAGAGAAAGAATCCTGAGTTCCAACATCCGTCGACGATCAAGAATCAGGGACGCTGTCTCATTTGCCAAGGTGTCAAAAATCAGATGGGCTGGTCACATAATGAGATTTAAAGACGACCGCTGGACTAGAGCTGTTACCGACTGGATTCCATGGGATGTCAAAAGACCGTGTGACCGCCCACCTACCAGATGGTCAGACTTCTTCATCAAGATCAGGAACGATCGGTTTGAGGCTCTTTGTGTTCCTAGAATGAACAGAGGCCACTGGGCCACACTAGCATGCGGCAGGGACAAATGGAGACGTTACTGGTGCCCGCTCAAGCAAATCGACGATTAACGGGAAGTTAAGTGATTAAGTGATTAAGTGATTAGTGAAACACCATTAGGTACAGTTTTAGACTTACACACTTTCATGCTTGGGTTTTAGTTATACAGTGATTGAGTACCCATCCCTCCACCAGTGCCCATTCTTTACCACCAATGATCCCAGTAACTCTCCCACCTCCTACCCCCATTCCACCCCGCCTCTGTGGCAGGACATTCCCTTTTGCTTTCTATTCTTTATGGTATTGTGGTTTGCAATAGAGGTATTGCGTGGCCATCGTGTTCGGCCTATAGTCTACTTTCAGCATGCATCTCCCATCCAGAGCGAATCCTCCAAATACCCTTTACTTGGTGTTCGCTTCTCTATCCGAGCTGCTTTTTCCCCAGCATGTGCTGCCGACTTCTAAGCTCCTGGTACTTATCTAAACTGTTCTTGGGTGTTAGTCTCGCATTCTGTTACTTTATATTCCAAAGATAAGTGAAATCTTTCTATGTCTGTCTCTCTTTCTGACTCATTTCACTTAGCATGATACTTCCCATGTAGATTCACTTGTATGCAAATTTCATAACTTCATCTTTTCTATCATCTGCAAAGTGTTCCATTGTGTAGATGTGCCAAAGTTTCTTTAACCAGTCATCTGTTCTCGGGCACTCTTTTTTTTTCTTCCCCAGATTTTGGCTATTATAAAGAATGCAGCAATGAACATAGAAATGCAGACGTCATTTCGACTATACTTTTTTTGCCTCTCCAGGATATATTACAAGGAGTGGTGTATGATAGCACTCTTTTGTCCTTCCTGCATAGCCTCAGGTAGTTTAGGTTTACTGGGTTGCTCCCATCGAAGTGCTCCCATTCCTCTGTATTTGTTTGTAGCTTCTTTCTTTGTGCTCTGTTGACTTGTAAATATTGTTTTTCTTTTCTCCCTAAGTCCTTTGCATAGTTTTTTTCAGAGCAATGTCCTTTTTGTATGGACTCAAGAAGACATGCTTTTGTAATGTGACTCTCAGTGATATTTCATGGCATCTGCTTTCTCAACTTAAGCCTCAGTTGTCCTCACTTCCTAGAGCCCCCAAAAGCAGGGTCCCCACGAGGGACTGGATGGAACCAGGGCAAGCAGGTAAGCTAAGTGCTACCCTGGCATCGAGATGGGTCTGGCAAGAGCACCATACGGATATAAACATAACTATAAGTTTAGAGCTTGGTCATGAACAAATGCTGCCATGATCCAAAAAGTAATAACTAGATTTGGACCCTGCTAGGGTTAGGAATGATTAATCTGGCCTGAGATCTGTGGTCTGAGTCTGTGGCAAGATGTTCCCAGGAGAGCTACCCTACAAGTCTCAATGTTATCTCTTACTCTGTCCATACAAAAATAGATAGTATTGATATGTTGATAGTTATTGGACTGAGGAAAAAAGAAAAACACCTTAAGAGGCATTTTGCCCTTGGGCAGTCAGGGAGGGCTTTAGAATACCTTTTAGGTGGGCTCTGGGAAGGGCTTTCTTATGTTTTGGTTACCTGACTGGGTGGAATGTTAGCCCAGACTGCAAGGGAGTTGGAGAGACAAGGGAGCTGGAGAGAGGAGAGAGCAGGGCTGCAAGATGGACCATGGAGAGACTAGCAAGGGGAGCACTTATTTGAGAGAACCTGGACCCTCCATTACATGAATTTCTTCTATGGGATAAGCTTCCTGGTAATAAACTGTTACTAAGACCAACCAGCCTGGCCCTCGTGTCTTCCTTCGTCTGCCCTTGGCCAACAGCTGTCCCGATCCAGGCCACACACACAGTGGCTCAAGTGCACCGAAAGGGGGCGGTGAGACAGAGCTGTCCAGAGAGCCTGCAAACACACAGCCTTCAGCGTGTATAGTTTTTTACAGAGTGGTATTGCTCAGTCAAATGGGAGCTCAATTTCTAAATTTTTCAGAATCATCCAAAAGAGCTAAGCCAGTCGGCATTCCCATCAACAGTGAAGGAGAGTCCCTTTCTCCCACATCTGCGCCAACACTGGTTGCTTTTGTTCTTTTGGATATGGGCCAATCTCCATGGTGTGAGGTGATATCTCATTGTTGTCTTGATCTGCATCTCCCTGATGATTAGTGATGTAGAGCATTTTCTCATGTGCCTTTTAGCCATTCATATTTCTTCTTTGAGAAAGTTTCTGTTCATTTCAACACCCCATTTTATGATAGGATTGGATGTTTTCTTGTGGAGTTCAACCTGTGCCTTAAAATACAAATACATATCTATTGCTTCTAGGAGTTTCTTGGTAGAGTATTTAGAATTCTCTTGGTTATAGTATCATATCATCTGTGAATAGTTAGAGCTTGATTTCTTTCTATCCTATCTGGATTCCCTTAATATTTTTTTATTGCCTAACTGCTTTGCAAGTACTTCCATTACTATATTGAACAGAAGTGGTGAGATTGGGCAACCTTGTCTTGTCCCTGATCTTAGTGGAAAGGCCTTTAGTTTTTCCACATTTTTTAAAATTTTTATTTATTTTTTTATTTTTTAGAGTTTCCCCATTAAGAACAATGTTTGCGATAGATGTTTGGCTTTCACTATCTTGAGGAAATTTCCTTCAAATTCCATTTTGTTGAAAGTTTTCATCATAGATGGGTGCTGGATCTTGAACAATGCTTTCTCTGCATCTATGGTTTTTATCTTCTCCTTTGTTGACGTGATGGATTATGTTGATTGATTTCTGAATGTTAAACTATCCTTGCATCCCTGGGAGGAATCCCACTTGGTTGTGGTGCATGATCTTCCTGATGAGTTATTGGATTCTAGTTGCAAATATTTTGTTGAGGATCTTCGCATCGTTGTTCATCAGGGATATTGGTATATGTTTCTTTGTTGGTGGTGTCTCTGTTTACTTTTGATATTAGAGAGATATGTGGCTAAAAGAAATTGAATGGGAGAGTTCTTGTTTTTTCAATTTCCTGGAAAAGCTTGAGGAGAACTGGCAACAGGTCCTCTTTAAATATTTGGGAGAATTAGCTAAAGAATCCATCTGGGTCTGTGCTTTTGTTTTTGAGAAGACTTGATTACAGTTTCAATTTCCTTGATATGAATGGGTCTATTCAGGTATTCCTAGTCTTCTTGGTTCAATATTAAGAAATTATAGGAATCCAGGGATTTATCAATTTCTTCTAGGTTCTCTTGTTTCGTGGCATACAGACTTTCAAAGTAATTTCTGATGATGTTTTGACTTTCGTTGGTTTCTGACATGATGTCCCCCTTTTCATTTCTGATTCAGTTTGTTAGGGTTCTTTCTCTCTCTTTGTGAGTCTTGCTAGTGGTTTATCAATCTTGTTTATTTTCTCAAAGAACCAGCTCTTGGTTTCACTAATCTTTCAGATTGTTTTTGGGGTTTTCATGTCATTAACTTCTATTCTAAGTTTTATTATTTCTTTCCATCCACCTGGTTTGGGCTCTTTTTTTCTGGTCCTTTTCTGATATCTTGAGCTGTGAAGTCAAGTCATTTAATTGGCCCTTTCCTCCTTCCTGAGAAATTCTTGCAACACTATAAAATTTCCACTTAATATGGCTTTAGCTGTATCCCATATGTTCTGGTAGCTCGTGTCTTCGTTTTTGTTTGTTTCCAAGTATTTTTTGATTTCTTCCTTGATTTCTTTCCTGAGCTATTCATTGTTCAGCATTGAGGTTTTTAGTTTTCAGGCGTTTGATTTAGTGTGTGTGTGTGATTAACTTATATGTTCAGTGCATCGTGTTCTGAAAAGATAGTTGATACAATTTCTATCTTCCTGATTCTATTGAGGTGTGTTTTGTGACCCAGTACGTGGTCTATTTTGGAAAATGTTCCATGTGCACTGGAGAAAAATGAGTATTCTTTCTTTGGGGGGTGTAAAGCCTTGTAAAGATCTATTAGTCCTCTCTCTTCTATTTCTTCCTTCAAAGCCAGCGTTTCCCTGGTGAGTTTTATTCTCATTAATCTATTGAGGGCTGATAAGGCAGTGTTGAAGTCTCTGACTACTATTGTACTACTAGCAATGTCCTTCTTAAGAACAGTTAGCAGTTGTTTTAAGTATTTAGCTGGTCCCTAATTGGGTGCATATACGTTTAGTGATGTGATTTATTTCTGTTATACATATCCCTTGATAAATAAAAAATGGTGTTTATTGTCCCTTCTAATCTTTTTCAATCTGAAATCTATGATATCGGATACTAGGATGGCCACTCCAGTTTTTTTGATAGAGTTGTTTGCTTGCAGGATTGTTTTTCCATCCTTTGACTTTGAGTCTGTGTTTGCTCTGACTGTTCATATGTGCTTCTTGTAGGCAGGGGAATGTTGGTTTCAATTTCTGAATCCATATTGCCATTCTTTGTCTTCTGATTGGTGCATTTAGACCATTGATATTGAGAGAGATTGTTGTCATGGGGTTTTGTGACATCTTTCTGTGGGAGTTTGTTGTGCTTGTAGGTGTCTTTTTTTGTCTTATCGGAGACCCTTTATTTCTTCTTTTAGGATTGGTTTTGAGTCTATGAATTTCCTGAACTGTTGTTTATCTACAAAGTGGTGAATCGTTCTCTCTTGAGAGAGACTTTAGCTGGGTATGTATTCTTGGTGAGGCATTCATTTCATTGAGTTTTTTCACTATGTCCCACTATTGTCTTCGGGCTTGGTGGGTTTCTTCTGAAAGGTCTGCTGTAAATCTCAGGGGTTCTCCTTTGTATGTGACTTCCTTCTTTGACTTTGCTGCTTGTAGTATTGTGTCTCTAACCATGTCATCCTTCATTCTGATCTATGGATATGCCTTGGAGTGTTTCTATTAGGGTCTCTTTTTTGCTGTCACATTTCTGGCTTTTTTGATCAAGATGCCTGCATTCTCTAACTCTAGTAACTTTTCAACAATGATTTTTTTTGGGCTTTTTTATTGGGGTTGCCTCCCTGTCCTTCTGGTACTTCAATGATTCTAATGTTGTTCCTCTTGGTGTCATCTCCTAAGTCTCTGATTTGCCTTAGAGTTATTTTGACATCTTTTCCCATTGTTTGTTGTTGCCCAAATGGTTCTGGCAGTTCGTCTTCCAGCTCACTGATTCTGTCTTCAGCTGTAGTCATTCTACTGTTGAGGGCACCCACTGAGTTTTTTTATTTCATCTAGTGAAATTTTTATTAGTGACACTTCTGATTGTAGTTTTCTTATTTCTGCTCTCATTTCTTCCTGTATTTTGTTGGCTGTTCATTCCACTGTTTCTTCAATGTCCTCCCTTAATTTACTGGATGTCTGCTCCATTGTTTCTTTGAGTTCTTTGAAATCCTCACCATTTCATTTCAGAATTCTTTATTGGAGAAATAGTATTTGTGGGTAACCACTGTTGAGGCTTCTGGACTCCTTTCTTCGTCCTCTCTTAGTAGAGGAGATTTGCGCTGTTTCTTCATGTTGTTGTGGTTGTATGGAGATGGAACTATCTCGTTCACTAACACATCTCCCTCTTATTCTGGGAAATTATTCTGGATGGGCTAGTTCGATGGTGGTTATTTTTCTCCCTTTCTAGTATATGTCCTTCCTCTCAGGCATCTCTTTGTGATTTATGCTAAGCATCCGGGCACATGGTGTAGTTTTGAGGATTTTTTTTTATGTTGGACTGGTACAGCTTCTTGAGTATAGTGGGGTTTTTTTGTGTGTGTGCGTGTGAAATAGGAGTAGGCCAGTAGACTTTTTCCCTTGTGTTTGAGGTGGCCAGAATGTTTTGCACAGAATTAAGTGATGAAGATTGGGATGTGAGTCCAGAGCACTGGGGAGGGGAAGGTAACTGCAGCTGCCTGCCATACAGAAGGGCACGCCCACTTCTGTGAAGGTCACACCCCCTGCAGTGGAGGCAACACCCCCAGCCAATCCCAGATGCTAGTCCCAGATCCTGTCCGGCTGCTTGGCAATCAGTGCAATGCAGGACAGGGGCCTGTGGGGTTCACGGGTCAGGGACAGTGCAGATGGATAAACCTGCAGAAAAGAGCGGCAGTGCGGCAACGAGATATGCAGGTGCTCAGACATAACTCGGGCAAGTGTTCCTCAAAGACCTGTCCGGCTGCCTAGCAAGGGCCATTCTGTTGTACAAGAAGGGAGACATCAACGGCATCAGCAACTGTCGCCTGATCTGCCTGTTGTCTGTCGTCTACAAGTTATTCACTCTGGTCATCCTGAATAGGATTGGCAGAACACTAGATGAAGAACAACCATGCGAGCAAGCCGGGTTCCCAAAGGATTCAGCACGATCGACCATATTCACACAATAAACAAGCTCATTTAGGTTTCTCGGGAGTTCAAGATGCTGCTTTGTCCAGTGTTCATTGATTTAAAGAAGGCTTTTGATTCTGTTAAGACTGAAGCAGTCATTGAAGCCCTACCCAACAGAGCATTCAAACTCAGTACATCAGGATCCTCCATGAGCTGTATTGCGGATTCACCATCAGGATGTCTCCATTCTACAAGGAAGTGATCATCGACGTAAAGAGAGGGGTTCAACAGAGCAATACCATTTCACTGAAACTCTTCAGCGCCTCCCTCAAGAACATCATGTCACGGCTGGAAAGGGAAGGAATGGTAGTGAAGACAGATGGTCAGTAACTGCACCACCTCTGCTTCGCTGATGACATTGTTCTAATAACACCAAACATCAGCCAAGTGGCACAAATTCTAGCTGACATTGACCGTGAGTGTGGAAAGGTCAGACTCCAGCTGAATCTCACAAAGACAATGTTCATTATAAACGGACTAGTTCCTGATGTTCATTTGCCCTCAATGGAACGAACATCTCTGAATACAGCAGTAACGTGTACCTGGGTCGAGAACTCAAAATGTTGAACGACCTGACACCTGAGCTGCACAGGAGAAAGAGAGCGACTTGGAACACCTTCAAGAGTGTTGAAGAAGTTGTTAAGAGAATGAAGAACCTCTGGCTCTGGGCACATCTTTCGACTCCACCATTCTTCCTGCACTAACATACACCTCAGCGACCTGGGCCCTATGAAAACAAGAGGAGAATGCTATTCGTGTCTCCCAAGGAGGAATCAAAAGAGCTGTGCTTGGAGTATCACGCTTCACTCAAGTTGAGAGAAGGAATCTGGCGTTCCGAACTCTGTTGATGATCAAGAATCAGGGACGCTGTCTCATTTGCCAAGGTGTCGAAAATCAGATGGAATGGACACGTAATGCAATTTAGAAATGACCGCTGGACTAGAGCTGTTAAGGATTATATTCCACCAGACGTCAAAAGAATTCATGGCCACCTACCTACGATTTGGTCAGACTTCTTTGTCAAAACCCTGAACGAACAATTTGAGGCTCTTCATATTCCTGGAGCAAGCAGATACCATTGGGCTACACTAGCATGAGGCAGGGATGAATGGAGAGGTTACTGGTCTCACCGGAGCAAATCGATGAGCAATGGGATGACAAGTGTTACAAGTAAAATGATACAACAATTGATTGGTTTCCTTAAACTCCCTATACAGTAAGGTCTTTCATAATTGTACTTTTTTCTTACTTCATGAGCATGATTTTTTCCAATTCCATCTCATGTTTTCCCATAGATGAATGATATTCTATTATGTATATTTGCATCATAATTTCTTTATCCATTCTTGTTTTATTGGAGATTTGGGTTGTTATCAGAACTTGGTTATTATAAATATTATTGCATGAGCATATGCCCCTTGGAATAAATGTTTTTGTCTTCTTTTCATAAATTTCGAGGAATAGAATTGTGGAAGCTTTATTTTTAATTTTTTGACAAGTTTCCAAACCTTTTCATTCAACATGTCTGAACTAGGCAATACTCCTACCATCAGTGAGAGTTCGGTTTTTATTTTTTCTTTCACATACCCTTATTGTTTCCATACTGCTTGATAGAGACTATTCTCACAGGTGTAGATTATATCTCATTGTCATTTTGATTCAACTTTCCCTGATAATAATTTGTCAGGATAAAGTAGTAAAAGGAACTCAAATCTCTATGGAAAAGTCACCTGTTATATTTGCCAATGATATAATGTACAAAATATCAAGGCACAACTCCTAGAAAAAGCAAATGTATGCTATTTTCCTTTTCTTAACAACATTTGTTAACTTAAATCTTTCATTTTAAAACAAATCTATTTATTAGGTGGAGGTGCCAGAGATTGAACCCAGGGCCTCATAAAAACAAAACATGCACTTTATTATTGCATTTTATCTTTGAGTAAAACTCTATTTTTGCTTTGTAGTTACAAATATGTATTGAGATAAATGGTGATGTCCTAAGTTATTATTCATTCAAGTGAAAAATGATTATCATTATAGTGACGATAGTTACAATGAATTGAGCAATTGTGTGCTAGGCTTATGAATCCCTTTTCTAATTTCCACTCCTACAAGAAACTACACTTTTGTCAATATTACTTTATTGCTAGTTTCAGGTCAAAATAAATTAGTAGGTTGGCTGGGAGAGATGGTACTGGCCTTGTAATTGGCAAATCCCAGTTTGGTCTTGCTACATAGTACCCCCAACCTTGTCAGAAGTGACTCCTCATCACAGAACCAGGAGAAAATCCTGAGACTCTCTGGGTGTTTATCAATAATCAAAACTAAACAAAAAATTTGGAGGAATTAGTGAAATAACTTGTAACCTTATATTTAATTAAAGTACTTTTTTATATTATGTATATTAATGCATTCATGTATTCATGTGATATCAGATGTATTTAGGTGTTGTGTTGCAAAGTTACATGAGTATGTGAGACCAGGATATAAAATTTATTATGTGTATTGATTTCCTTTTTTTATTTGACCCTATTTCCTTTATTGTACATTCACACAAACATTTTAATGTATGAATGTTCTCTACTGCACAGTGAGCTGGTTAAATTAAGTCTTGTATCTTATATTTATATAACCCCCCAATTAAATATATTATACATATATTAAAAGATGCTTGCTGACATTACAATAATAGATGTACAAAATATGCATTTTTAGTAGAAATAATTTTATATTTAGTACCTATTTTAAACATATCTGTTAAAGCTTAGTCCTTTTCTTGCAGCCAAATCAATTAAAATCTATTCTATGGTTCTACTGATTCAGAGTTTGGGTAATTTTCTGCTTCATCTATTTCATATAATCCCTTTTGAGCCACTCCTGAAAAGAGCATTCACTGTGAAAAAATGTTTTAAAATATACCTTGGTCACAATGAGAAATTCCATTTGCTGTTGTAATGTTATTTCAGTTCGTTACCCAGTAGGGTGCTCTTCTCCAACCATGATTTTTGGCATCATTAGAAGAGAGGTTGATGCTGGGACCTACACCAGTGCTATCATAATATTCTCATAGCTCTACTTTCTTCCATGGGCTTTTAAGGTCCAGGACCCTCCATCTGCATCTCCTGCATATCCTCTATGATCTACACACCTAGGATATTGGCATTTGACGCTGAGGTTCTTGTATTCTTCAATTATTCACTTTGATCCTTCTACAAAGTTCTAATGTTTTACCTATGGAAATTGTTACCTTGTAGATCCTTCTGTAATTTCTCAGCCAAAAATGAATCAAATTATGTATGCTATCTTCCTTAATCAGAATACAAATTATATTTGAATAAGAGAACCAAGTCAAGATTTTATTTATCATGTCCCTTTCCTTATTGAATTCCCTTGCCTGTTACACAAATGAAGCTTATTTCTTTTTTCAGATTTAAGAAAAATAAAAATTAACTAAATATTTGACAAAATTTCCACATCCAATAAATATGGCTCAGAAAATGTTTCTTTGATATGTATTTTTCTCTGGGATTCTGTGAATTTATTCAGTTTCCCCGCACCATGGCAATGTCATCCTTGATTTTTATTAACTCATATTATTTAAAATAGTTTTTAAAAATCTGCCACTCTTTCTAACTAGAAGAAAAAAATTTATCTCTTTCAGTTTTAATACCTTTCTTTTTTTACTATTCTTGGTACCAGAGGGTACTTTACCTATCTATCTGTATCAATATTATATGTATATGTCTATGTAGATATATAAATATTTATTCATATATTTTAAAATAAGTACTATACATATACCTATGTATTCATACATATTTAGAAAAACCTATAAATAAATAGAACCAGACTCTATTATTCTGTTAATTTCTTCAAATGAGATTTCTTTTTTTTATTTTAAAATTTTTATTTATTTTTAATTTTATTTTTATAACATAACTCAATATTTGATTACACTTAATATTTGAACACCATTCCCACCACAAATTTTACAACTTTTTTTCCCCTTTATTTTATTTTATTTTTTTTAAAGTTGTAGATTTACAATTTTTTGTGCTTTGGTTTCAATTATACAATGATCAGATACCCATCCCTCCACCAGTGCCCATTTTCCACCACCATGGATAATATCCCTCCCACCCCCATCCCCCCATCCCCCCTGTCTCTGTGGCAGGGCAATCCCCTGTGTTCTCTCTCTCCTTTTGGGTGTTGTGGTCTGCAAAAGAGGCATTGAGTGGCAAACATGTTCAGTCCATAGTCTACTTTCGACATGCATCTCCCCTCCTGGGAGGATCCTCCAAACATCCTTTATTTGGTGCTCCCTTCTCTATCTGAACTGCCCTTTCCTCTAGGATACCCGGCTGGCCTCTAAGTTATGGAGTAATCCTCCTGGTGCTGATCTCAGCTATTCTTGGGTATTAATCTCATACTTTGTTACTTTATATCCCCCAGATGAATGCAATCTTTCTATGTCTATCCCTCTCTGACTCATTTCGCTTAGCATGATACTTTCCATATTGTACCACTTGTATGTAAATTTCATGACTTCATCTTTTCTAAGAGCTACATAGTACTCCATTGTGTAGATGTACCAAAGTTTCTTTAACCAGTCATCTGTTCTTGGGCATTCAGGTTTCTTCCAGTTTCTGGCTATTGTAAAGAGTGCTGCAATGAACAAACAAGTGCAGATGTCACTTCGACTATACATTTTTGCCTCTCTGGGATATATTCCCAGGAGTGGTATTGCTGGGTCAAATGGGAGCTCAATTTCTAATTTTTTGAGAATCGTCCACACTGTTTTCCAGAAGGGCTGAACCAGTGGACATTCCCACCAACAGTGAAGGAGTGTCCCTTTCTCGCCACATCCACGCCAGCATCGGTTGCTTTTGTTCTTTTGAATGTGGGCCAGTCTCTGAGGTGTGAGATGGTATCTCATTGTGGTTTTGATCTGCATCTCCCTGATGATTAATGATGTAGAGCATTTTCTCATGTGCTTTTTTGCCATTCGGATTTCTTCTTTGAGAAAGTTTCTGTTCATTTCATTGCCCCATTTTTTGATGGGGTTGGATGTTTTCTTCTTGTGGAGTTCCACCAGTACTTCGTATATCCTTGATATCAACCCCTTGTCAGATGTGTATTCGGCAAATATCCTTTCCCATTCTGTAGACTGTCTTTGTATTCTGGTCACTGTTTCTTTGGAGGTGCAGAAGCTTCTTAGTTTAAGATAGTCCCATTTATCTATCTCTGTTTTCACTTGCTCGGCCAGTGGCGTGGCATCTTTGAAGATACCATTAGCTTCAATGTCATGGAGGGTTTTGCCAACTTTATCTTCAATGTACCTTATGGTTTCTGATCTGATGTTGAGGTCTTTAATCCATTTTGATCTTACTTTTGTACATGGTGTTAGGCAGAGTTCTGAGCCTATTTTTTTGCATGTAGCCGTCCAGTGATGCCAGCACAATTTATTAAAGAGGCTTTCCTTACTCCACTTCACATTACTTGCACCTTTATCAAAGATTAGATGAGCATATGATTGAGGAGAGATGTCAGTGTATTCAACCCTGTTCCATTGGTCTGCAGTTCTGCCTTTGTTCCAGTACCATGCTGTTTTAATTATTACTGCTTTGTAGTACAGTTTGAAGTTCGGGAGGTTGATTCCTCCCATTTTCTTTTTCCCAAGAATTGCTTTAGCTATTCGTGGGGGCTTATTGTTCCATATAAATTTCAAGAGTGTTTGCTCCATTTCTTTGAAGAATGTCATGGGTATCCTTATAGGGATTGCATTGAATTTATACAATGCTTTCGGTAGTATTGCCATCAAATGAGATTTCTTACATAATCATTAAAACCTGCTTAAAAATACTGGAAATTTTTCTTCTATATTCTTTTCCTTCCCCTGGAATAAAAAATGAAGAAAACATATCTCTACCTTTTCTTTTTTTTTTTTTATGTAGGAGTACTCCTATTTATTCAGCCACCGATTAGCTCATTGAATTGGGCATGAACTCCACCTTATTTTTTTTCACTTTTTAAATTTTTTTTATTAGTGAAACACCATGAGGTACAGTTATCACAATCACAATCACAATCACAACCATCCTGTTATTCATCGATTGCCTCGAGCAGGCCCCAGTAATATCTCCTTTGTCCTAGCCCTGAGACTTTTTAAAAAAGTGCCATATTCAAGAGTTAGGAGAATGAGTTAGGAGAATGAGTCCCTTCATTGTTACTGGTATTTGGCATATTGGGTACGCCACGGGGAGTTTGCCAGACTCTGCCGTGTGGGCAGGTTACATTCGGTAGCCTGTACATTAGGCCGATTACATTAGGTAAAGTTATAGACTTATAAATTTTTGTGCTTGGGTTTCAGTTATACAATGATCAAGTAACTTTTTTTTCATTTTTTATAATTTTATTCATTGAATCACCGTGAGAGAAGTTACGAAACTTTCGGATTTAATTCTCGGTCATAGAATGAAATACCCATACCTTCACCAGTGCCCATTCTCCACCACCAAAAACCCCAGTATACCCCCATCCCACACCCTCCCCCTACCTGTAGGGCACATGATTTCCACATTACTCTCTCTCTACTTTGATCACATTCAATATTTTGACACCAGACTCACCATTATTATTTGGGATTTTACCCTAACACTCAGATCTGCTGAAAAGGCAACAGTAGACAATTTGTTTTCTATTGCTGGTTAAGAATAACATATGATGCCACGTGGCTGCAGTAGTGTACATGCAATTTTGAAATTCTGAAATTTTAACACTTAAATCTGGAGGGATTTCTGCCAAAACCTGCTGGGTTTCGAGATTTGTTCCTGAGTCTCTGGGATAATGGCTGTTAAGCAGCTTGAATTAGAAGCCAGAAAGGTCATTCATGGGCAGCGATTTGGGGTCTCCTTGGGATGGGGAGAAAAGGACTGGCTCTACCCCCATCCTGGGAGGCCCCGCGTGTCTTGTCACTGAGGGCCCAAACCTGACTGTCCAGTGGGCTCTGGAGGATGGTAGCCACTGAGCTACTTAGGGGTAGCAGGCGAGGGACAACACCGTTTCCCCACTTGGGTGGCCTGGCAACAGTATTCTACTGTGGGGTCCAGACACATTTCTGTCAAAAGCCACTGGGTTTCAAGATTTGTTTCTGAGTCTCTGGGATTATGGCCGTTAAGCAACTTGATTAGGAGCCAGAGAAGCTGTTCATGGGTGGCAACTCTGGGTTTTGTTGGGGTGGGAAGGAAAGGGCCGGCTCCACCCCCATTGTCCAGTGGCCTCTGGAGGATGGTGGTCACCGAACCACCAGGGGGAACAGGCCAAGGCATGAAACTGGGTGCCCCAGTGCCAGTAACCTACTGCAGGGACCAGGAGCATTTCTGTCAAAAGCTGTTGGGTTTTGAGATTTGTTTCTGAGTCTCTGGGATCATGGCCATTAATCAGTTTTATCAGGAACCAGAGAGGCCATGCCTCCAATTATTTACCTGAGCCCAAGGTGGTTTGTGGGTGTGTCTCCCACATACCTAACTTTTGGCTGTTTACTTTCTTGGAAAACTTTGCCCCAAGTTCTTGGGGTCTGGCCAAAGGCACAGCAGCAATTTTGGGGTATCTGGAAGTCTGACAATGCCATCAGGCTGCTGATGCACTTACCTCACAGGTACAGATAGACCTGCTGTTGGCACCATACCCCCTTCTCTACCTTTTCTTTGACAACATGTGTCTAGTTTAGCCCTCCTGAAAATGTTTCCAAAAAAAAAGCACTAGCTTTATCATAGGCAATAGATAGGAGGAATTGGGGTAGGAGAAGTGGAGGAATTAGAAAAGGAAGAAAAATAAGAAAAAGAAATCTCAAGAAGAATTTTAAGAAATAGAAAAGTCAAGTTATCTGACTACAAAACCGATTTTTTTAGAAGTGACTTTGATATTAAAATAACATAGAAAATGTTTATTTTTAAAAATAATTTTAATAATAATTTTTAATAATAATTTAATAATTAAAAGTAAAGGCCCTCCCGTTGATCATCGATTTAATCGAGCGGGCCCAGTAACATCTCCATTGGAGACTTTGTTGTTACTGTGTCTGGCATATCGAATACGTCACGGGGAGCTTGCCAGGCTCTGCCATGCGGGCGAGATACTCTCGGTAGCTTGCCGGGCTCTCCGAGAGGGGCGGAGGAATCGAACTCGGCTCGACCATGTTGGCTGCGTGCAAGGCAAACGCCCTACTGCTGTGCTATCGCTCCAGCCCATCAAAACTTTGCGTTGCCCGCTCTGAGGTAATTTAATAATTAGGGGCTGGAGCGATAGCACAGTGGTAGGGCGTTTGCCTTGCACGCAGCCAACATGGCCGAGCCGAGTTCGATTCCTCCGCCCCTCTTGGAGAGCCCGGCAAGCTACTGAGAGTATCTCGCTCACATGGCAGAGACTGGCAAGCCACCCGTGATGTGTTCGATATGCCAAACACAGTAACAACAAAAATCTCCAATGAAGACGTTACTGGGCCCACTCGAGCAAATCGATAAACAATGGGAGGGCCTTTACCTTTTACCTTTTTAATAATTTGGGTGTTGGGTGGGCTCCAGGCTTATATTGGACTCTGAGCTCAAGGATCATCCACCACCAAAATCTACCTCCCCACCCCCAGCGCCACTTTTATTTTATTAAACCTCCATGAGTTACAAAGTTATTCATAGTTGGGTTTTTGACATACAAAGTCCCATCACTAATCGCACCACAAGTGCCAATTTTCATATACCAATATTCCCAGGGTCACTCATCTGCTTCCCTAACCCAGTCTGCCATCTTGATAGGCATCTTTTAAGTCTGGTTATTGATGCTTCGGTGTTGTGGTTTCAGTGTTGTTGACGCTGTGCTTTGAATATTTAACTTTTTTTAATGTATCTTTTTAAATTATTTTTAATTAAAAAATTATTAGTGAAACACTATGAGGTACAGTTGTAGATTTACAAATTTTTGTCCTGGGATTCAGTTATACAATGATTGAGTACGCATCCCTCCACCAGTGCTCATTCTCCACCACCAATGATCCTAGTATCCCTCCCACAACCCCCATTCACCCATCCCACCCCGCCTCTGTGGCGGGGCATTACCTTTTGTTCTCTCTCTCCTTTTGAGTGCTGTTGTTTGCAAAAGAGGCATTGAGTGGCAATCATATTTGGTCTCTATAGTCTACTTTCAGCATGCATCTCCCATCCTGGGAGGATCATCCCAACATCCTTTAGTTGGTGTTCCCTTCTCTATCTGAGCTGCCTTTTCCCCAGCATGTGTGGTGGCCTCCAAGCCATGGAATTTCCTCCTGGTACTTATCTCAACTATTTTTGGGTATCAGTCTCCTATTCTGTTACTTTATATTCCCCAGATGAGTGCAGTCTTTCTATGTCCGTCCCTCTCTTTCTGGATCATCACTTATCATGATATATTTTCCATATAGAACCACTTGTATGTAAATTTCATGACTTCATCTTTTCTAACAGCTGCATAGTATTCCATTGTGTAGATGTACCAAGGTTTCTTTACCCAGTCATCTGTTCTTGGGCACTTGGGTTTTTTTTTCCAGATTCTCACTATTGTAAACAGTGCTGCAATGAACAAACAAGTGCAGATGTCACTTCGACTATACTTTTTTGCATCTCTGGAATATATTTCCGGAGTGGTATTTCTAGGCCAAATGACAGCTCAATTTATAATTTTTGAGAAGCATCCATACTGTTTTCCAGAAGGGCTGAACCAGTCTGCATTCCCACCAGCAGTGTAGGAGGGTCCCTTACTCCCTACATCCATGCCAACACTGGTTGCTTTTGTTCTTCTGGATGTGTGCCAGTCTTTGTGATTTGAGGTGTTATTTCATAGTTGTTTTGATCTGCATCTCCCTGATGATTAGTGATGAAGAGCAGATTTTCAAGTACCTTTTTGCCATTCATATTTCTGTCTTGAGAAAGTTTCTATTCATTTTATCACCCCATTTTCTGATAGGGTTGGATGTTTTCTTCTTGCAGAGTTCAAGCAGTGCCTTATATATCCTTGATATCAACCTCTTATTGGATGGGTATTGGGTGAATATCCTTTGCCATTCTGTAGATTGTCTTTGTATTTTTGTCACTCTATCATTTGTGGTTGAGAAGCTTTTTAGTTTAAGATAGTCCCATTTGTTTATCTCTCTTCCCACTTAGTTTGTCAGTGGAGTGTCATCTTTGAAGATACCATTAGCCTCAATATTGTGGAGGGTTTTGTCAACTTTGTCTTCAACATACCTCATAGATTCTGGCCTGATGTTGAAATCTTTAATCAATTTTGATCTGACTTTTGTGCATTCTTTTAGGTAGTGGTCTAAGCCCATTTTTTTTGCATGTGGTTGTCCAGTTATGCCAGCACCTTTTATTAAAATGGCTCTCCTTGATCCACTTCAAATTTCTTGCTCCCTTATCAAAGATTAGATGTTCATATTTTTTGAGGTTGTGTGTAAGGATATTCCACCCTGTTCCATTGGTCTTCATACATGCCTTTGTTCCAGTACCATGCTATTTTAATTACCACTTTGTAGCAGAGTTTGAAGTTGGGGTGGGTAATGCCTCCTAACGTCTTTTTCCCCAAGAATTGCTTTAGCTATTTGTTGGCGTTTGTTGTTCCATATGAATTGAAGGAGTGCTTGATCCATTTCTTTGAAGAATTTCATGGGAATTCTTATAGGGATCACATTGAATCTGTATAATGCTTTGGGAAGTATTACCATTCTGACAATGTTAATTCTTTCTATCCATGTGCAGGGGATATGTTTCCATTTCCTCATGTCCTCTTTTATTTCATGGAGTAACATTTCACAGTTTCCATTGTAGTGGTCCTTTACCTCTTTAGACTGATTCCGAGATACCTGATTTTCTGGGGCATGATTGTGAACGGGATTGCTTTTTCCATGTCTCTTTCCTCTGTCTCATTATTTGTGCATAGGAAGGCCATGGATTTTTGGGCATTACTTTTATAGCCCACGGCTTTACTGTACAAGTCTATTGTTTCTAGGAGTTTCTTGGCAGAGGATTTAGGGTTTTCTAGATACAGTATCATACAATCTGCGGATAGTGAGAGCTTGATTTCTTCCTTTCCTGTTTGCCCTTAATATCTTTTTTTTCCTAACTGCTATTGCAAGTACTTCCATTACTATATTGAACAGAAGTGTTGAGAGTGGGCATTCTTGTCTTGTCCCAGATCTTAGAAGCAAGGCCCTTAGTTTTCCTCCATTGAGGATAATGCTTGACATAAGTTTGTTGTAAATGGCTTTGACTATCTTCTAAACAAATTTTGGTGAGAGTTTTCATCATAAACGGGTGTTGGGTCTTGTCAAATGCTTTCTCTGCATCTATTGATATGATCATATGTTTTTTATCTTTACTTTCATTGATATGACAGATTATGTTGATTGATTTCTGATTGTTAAAACATCCTTGCATCCCCATGATGAATCCCACTTGGTCGTGGTGTATGATCTTTTTGATGAATCATTGGATTCTATTTGCTAATATTTTGTTGAGGATCTTCGCATCCATATTCATCAGGGATATTGGCCCATATGTTTCTTTGTTGGTGGTATCTCTGTTTGCTTTTGGTATTAGGGAGATGTGTGCCTCATAGAAGCGGTTTTGGAGAGTTCCTGTTTTTTATTCAATTTTATTTTTGGGAATACTTTTGATTACAGTTTCAATTTTCTTGATAAGAATGGGTCTATTTAGGTATTCCAAGTCTTCTTAGTTCAATATTGAGAAATTATAGGAATCCAGGAATTTATCAATTTCTTCTAGGTTTTCCTGTTTCGTGGCATACAGACTCTCAAAGTAGTCTCTGATGATCTTTTGAATTTCATTGGTTTTTGTTGTGATGCCCCCTTTTTCATTTCTGATTCAGATTATTAGGGTTCTCTCTCGCTCTTTCTTTGTGTCTTGCTAGTGGTTTATCATTCTTGTTTATATTCTCAAAGATCCAGCTCTTGGTTGGATATTTAGCTTTATCATTCCTTGACATCACTGGTGTACTTGAATCCCCTTGATTGCCCCCATTGCTTCTCATCTCTCTCTTCTCTCCTTCCCCTCACCCTCTCTCCTTTTCCCCTCCACCAACAACATTCTAATATTTCTCTACCATAGATCACTGGAGCTCCTCTCCTTTCAATGATAAATCTCTTTCCTCCTGTGTAATTTTGGTTCTGTGGACAGACAACAGTGCTTTATTTTCAGTTGACTTGCTGTGCTTCTTTGTTTTGTTATTTTATGCTTTACATATGAATGGGCTGGAGAGATAGCACAGCAGTAGGGCCTTTGCCTTGTTCACAGCTGCCCTGCCAAGCCTGATTTGATTCCTCTGTCCTTCTAGGAGAGCCTGGCAAGCTACTCAGAGCATCTCGCTCACATGGTAAAGCCTGGCAAGCTACCTGTGATGTTACCAATATGCCAAACACAGTAACAACAATTCTCATGATGGAGACGTTACTGGGCCCGCTTGAGCAAACTGATGAACAATGGGAGGACAGTGACAGTGACATGTGAATGAGGTATTTTTTATTCATTTTTATTTATGTAGTTTACCACAAATCATTTCAACTCTGATCTATGTCGGTAAAAAAGGCAAGGATTTATATTTTCTTACTGCTGAGTAGATTATATCTATATAACTCATATTCTTATTCATCCTTCTGCTATTGGTACTTGGGCTGTTTCTAGACTGTGGGTACTACAAATAGCACTGTTATAAACAAAGGAGTGTGCATATATACTTAAATTAGTGTGCTATGTTCTTTGGACTGGAAACTAAGAGTGGGTTTGCTGTATAATATTCTAGGTTCATTATTAATATTTTCAGGAATTTCTGTACTGCTTTTCATAGTTGTTGAAACCAGTTTACATTTCCATCAAGAACATTTTGTATTGTCCATATTGCTGCCAGAACTGGTTTCTGGTCTTTTGAATACACTTTATTCTCACAGATTGAAGCGATATATACTTGGGAGTTTGATTTACATTTCCCTGTTAATATGTTGTAATAATAATTATTTTATTGTCTATTAGCAATCTACATGTATTCCATGGTTAATAGCTCAGCAATTATCCCATTTTTGGTAAGGTTGTAGTTGAGTGTTTTGTATGTGGTCCTTATATCTTTTAGGAATAAGAATTTTATTAGCTATGTGATGTGTAAATATTTTCTCAAATTTCACAGGATATAAGCTTGATTTATTTTAGTTATTTAGTGCATATTTGTTTGGGACCATACCTGGCAGTGTTGGGAAGGGGACCTCAACCATACAACCAACCAATGTGCCCTAGTCTTGCCTTACCCCCATATCCCTGGAACCTCTGTGTTTTAATTATTTTAATGATAACATTACACACCATGCCAAAGAGTGAATGTAAAATGTATTAAAGATTTATATATTAGACCCAAATCCATAAAATACAGTGAGCAAAATACAGATTGAGCATTGCATGTTATCAGCTTCTGTAGTATTTTTGGGAAAGCTTCACATATTGACATTTTTATTATTTAGAAATTTTCCTCATTGAAACCATTTTTCATAACATTCTTGACAATTATCAATTTGTAATGCAAAAATCTTATATCAAATACACTCCTATTTTCTTTAATGAGAGGAGATTCCTTATGCAATAACAACCAAGTCAATGAATGGGTAATGTTATCCTTCAAATCCCAATGCAGGAATCTCTTCTTTTTAGCATCTTTTTAGGATTGCATAGATAAAATACCCAATAGATTTTGAAGCCTTATGGTGAAACTAAAAGCTTTTACCAAGATATTCTTTAAAATGTATTTAAATCCTGCAAGAAATAATAAATGAGGGAATAATGAGGAACATTTATTTCTCAGTGTTTAAGGTAATGCTGCCTCTCTAGAGTCACAATTTATGACGAGTTAGGATTATTTTTTGTGAGTAGAATGCATTACGTTAGGAAAAAAAATTAATGGCCATCTGTAAATGTGGGAATGGCTGGCAAATCTGTTATGCATGTTGTAATAAAAATGGTTTATTGGCTATCTTGGTAAGATACAGGATTCAAATGCTGCAGACCCCACTGGAAGATATGCTTGGACTAAGACTGTTTCACTCGTGCTGGGCTCCCCCTGAAGCAACTGCTCCTCTGGCCTATTCTGAAGCTTTAAAAAAAATGGGTTCCCTTTGTTATGCTGGCCTTAGACAAGCAGTTTCTGCATTAGAGCCTCAGGTTACTAATTTGAAAATGAAAGTCTGAATTAGATAAACTTTTGTGAAGGTCAAACTGGAATATTTTATACTATTCTTGCTGCTTTTATATATGTGTGGAGTTATTTTCAAGTAAAGCATTCATGGAAACTACTCATATAAGTCACTGAATTGGAGAATAAATCCTTGTCCTCAGCTAGTTTCTTGACTCAAACATTCTAAATTGCTTTCACTTTCATTACTCTTACCAATATCTTCTCAAGATTCACTCATCCAAGAGTGCAAGTAAGGGAATGTAAAGTAACAGAGCAATTCTTTTTCTTCCATTTTCATCATCTGCCTAGTCTCCCCAAATTCAGAATTTTGTGGCATTTTTATGACTACATGAAGGAATCCACAAAGGGATTCTTAGGAGCTCCATTCTCTCCATCATGCAGAGCTGTGACATTCCCTCACATTCCTAACAATCCCTCCTGTTTGAAATCCAGGTGAATCTAGATCTTGTTCAGTTTTTTTCTTGGTTTTGACAATTGACATACATTTTCTAGCTTTGATACTCGTGTCTCTTGCATTGCATGAGCAAATGAAGATTTTATTCTGAGTTAGACTGAAAATATTTGTATACTCCAATTTTCAGGGGCATCAGCACAGATGCTATAACAAGTATGAATGGAGGACATCCTCAATGATTCCCCACCTTTCACCCCAACCCCAGAGTACCATTTTTTGATCTATTTATTTATCTCAATTTATTTGCCACAATTTCTTCCAGGTATTTCTATGTATAATTTTTGAAAAAACTCTTATTTGGCCTAGATTAGTTTCTGGTTACCCTTTATTATACCTTTTTTATTTCTAGAAGAGTAACAATTTATTCCTGCTCCCTGGTTAATATTATAGTCTCAATCTACACACAAAGATGTCTCTGTTCTGATGACATCTATTATTTGACCAATCTATAAAAAGAGGGAAAACATTGGATTTACCCACACACTACTGAATATTTTGGTTTCTCCAAGACCTTCAGAATAAATCTCTAGAAAAAGTAGGATTTATGAATATATCTAAGGTGTGTGTGTGTGTGTGTGTGTGTGTGTGTTTGTGTGTGTGTTTTAATGCAATGGGTTGAATGAGAGCTCCAAGTCATATTTTTAATGGTATTGTCTAAAGACAAATTAATCTGATAATCTGGTAAGGAGGAAGAGAAACTTAAAAGGAAGGTGCTCATAAACTTTCTATGATGAGAGAAAGACTTGTGATTTTACAAAAAGTAGAAAACAATGAGGTATTGTAAAAAAACAGAAAAAAAGCAAATATCTATTAAAAGAAACCTCTGTGTAGCAACTCCCATGATCAGGGTACTGAGCTAGCCACAAAACTTTACATGTGGCTATAATTTGGAGGAAGGGGGGTTGTTATAATTTAATACAGATGGTGATATGTGCTGGGTATAGGAACAACTCAGTCTTATGGGAGCACAGAGGAAGGAGCCACTACAGAAATCAGAGAGTTAACAGTTTACAGGCTTGGGGCATGGAGAGGCTCTAAACTGGTTCCATGGACAGGGTGTTGTGTGGGATATGGTTTGCTGTGGCCGGCTGGAAGTAGAACATGAAGGCAACAATAAGGCTCTGCAAGGACAGAACATGTACATTAAAATATATAGCACTGTGTGTCATTAAAATATTGAAACATAGATATAGGAATATAGACCTCTCATCTTGGACTACCCAATAAGCACCCTTGTCTTACTTACCTTTGGGAAGCTGGTTCTATAAATTAAGTTTTGATTATGAGCAGGCATGCTATAACTCATGATGGCGAGCACCTGGGCTAAATTATCGAGAGGTGGTTGACTCTGCCTACAGGATTCTCTTTTCTGATGGGTGGGATTTGGGGCAAGGAAATGTTTGAATTGGGTATTTCTCTCATCTCAGAATAACAAAAAGGCAAAGCTCCAGTATACCTCAGGCAAAGGAAAGTTTAATCTTTTCCATCTGTGTAGCCCTTGACCTATTCCTAAGACCATTTTCCTCCATCTACAGTTCACTGAGCACAGAGCACTGAAACTGGAATTAGATTCAGATCTGGTCTCAATTAGATGACTTACTCTGTGACCTTTGAAGCATCACTTATAGAGAGGGAAACTCACATTCTGGGGTATGTACTATATATTAACAAGACTTTCTCATCCATTATCCACCCACATGCATTTATTAATTGCTACATTGTATCAGATGCTGAGCTCTGTATTGGTTATATAGGAGCTGTACAAACAGAAATGGGTCCCCTTATCATTCACTGAATTCCCTGGGTATGCTGAACATTCATATTCACTAGCCTATAGAGTTAAGAAATTTTGGCCAAAGTCACACAGGAATGTGGTAGAGTAGCTATTTGTAGACTAATCTCTATGACTGAAGCCTTAGTTTCCCTTGTTTATGGAGATATGCTGATTGAATTGGATTCATTTAAGTCTCTCTGTACCACTAAAATTCTACAAAACAGATTTTAAAAAATTTATGCAGCAACTTTATGTGAAGTTTAGCCAGCTGATTATTCTTTCAACACACAGATTCAGGGAAGCTGTTGTACATCAATTGCCCTGTTCTCATTCTATGATAGGATATTTCATTATTTCATTGGCAGGCTAAAACATAGTGGCATAGCAACTTCCATGTGATTAACCTTCTGAAGATGTGTTGAGGACAGATCGAGAGAGAGAGAGAGAGAGAGAGAGTGTGTATGTTTGAGGGAGAAAGGAGAGTGAGAGAATTAGAGAGAGAGAGACAGCAAAAAAATTGAGAGAGAGAGACAGACAGAGAGAGAAAAAGAGAGAGAGACACTGGTTCCTAGGGATTTACAAAGAGAATCAGAAGGTTGAAAAGTTCAGCTACTCACCCAACAGGTAAATGAAGAAGTCCTTTGGTGTTAAGTAAATATTTGAAGAAGTGGGAAAAATTTCAGCCAACTGTTGAAAGTACGTTCTTTAAATAAATCTTTCTAGCTATCAATGTTTCAACCTACTATCAGGAGTGATTGTTGGGGTCTCTAATGTTTCTCAAGCCAAATCCAATAAAGATACAAATGGACTTGTTTGGTTTGAATAGAACTGAATCAAAGGTAAAGCGCTAAATTTCTATATATTTTGGAGGAATGGGAGTTTTCTGTGTCCTGTAGTTTTTGTGCTCCCCATCCTCTCTGTAGATTTGTAGCTGAGTTTTTCTGCCTTAGTTCTGGAAGCTCATCTTGGAGTACTGCCCCCTAGCCTAAGAGATGATCTTGTAATGTTTAAGGAAGTAGAAAGAAGATGGAGTGGAGACCCAGCTAGCTTTAGTTCTAGGCTTATTGTGACTCTTGAGAATTGTGACTTGTGCATTTATTAAATACTCTGAAACTTGACTTCCTCTTAAAACAAAAACAAAAACAACAAAACAGCGATACACTTGCCCGGTATCTGTGAGAATTAGTAATAAATAACGGGAAAGAATGCAACCTGTGATCAGCACAGAATTGCTATTCTTTAAGTGGGAGATAATATTTCTACTCTTATCTGTACATTTCAACATTACAGGGGACACCTGCAGCCATGTTTGGTTTGGGGCTACAAAGAAAATTGTTATTGGATGTTTTAGGATGTAAGGCTAGTGGTGATTCATTGCCTCCCTCTGGTTGCAGAACAGAAGGAGTTGGCTGCAGGATCCCTAGTTCCCTTTCACTGCTCAGTTCTGTGACCTCAGAGGGAAGCACCACTTTCCTCTATAATGAAAAGGCATCTTGGTTCACACCCTGTTTCTTGTCTAGGCAGCATATGCATAATTAGCTCATTTTCTTCCAAGGCTCTTTGTTTGAGAGAGTTGGTAGTAGATTTGCTAATTCAGTTGCTTGTGTATAACTCTCGTCATGCAGTCAATTATAGAAGTCTTTGAACAGCATTACTGAAAACGTGTTTGGCTTAATCAGTTCTGACAGCAGTGGGGAAAGGGTTTGAGAATCAGCATACTACACAAAGGAGTGTCATTAACAGCTGGTCTCAGGGCATGGATCTGTCCCTCTGTGTGTTATCAGGGTGATTGTGTTGATAAATGTCATCTCTCTATGAACCGTTCTGTTCACCTCTAAGAGCAAGTTAAGAATAATTGGCTTTTAAGAGATTTTACCAGCTCAGAGAACCTCATCTCACCTTTAATAGCAGTTGCAACCCCACCACAAAATAATTCAGCAGAGTAAAGGAAGGATAAGAACAAGATTATGAAGTCAGATATCCTGGTTTGAATACCAGTTGTGTTTGAACAACTAGCCCTGTAATTTCACCACTCATGCCGCAGTTTCCTCATCTGTGGAATAGCACCAGTGAAAAAGTAATGGAGCACATTTTAAAGGTGGGAGAGAAAAGAGGCAGAGCACTTGCTTTAGAATCTGACACATGGACTGTTCTTCATCAAGACGAGGACTCCTCTGCATTACCCTTTGCAGGTACTGAGATCACTGCTCTGTCCCCATTAATATTTACATCAGAGATCACAAGTATTTAGAGCTGACTTTGTTCCAGATTATGTTCTAAGTGTTTTGCATTATTAACTGTGGGAAAATTTGATGAATAATAACATTTATATTTTGTAAGAAAGAACCTGAGTATTAGCAGAGTCTGGATGTGCATTTTATATTTGTCTGACTATACAGTCTATGACTGACATTATGGTCATGAGAATATTATATCTCAGCAACAGTTGACTTGTTATCATGCTCTGGCCCAATGACTTTATTACTTAAGGCTGTGACTGACTGTTCTTCAGAGAGCTGGAGATAGGTGCAAGAGGCAGAAGAAGATAAGATCTTTTACAGCATAGAAACTAAGACAGAATTGTATAATGCTATGTGGTTTCCTAACATGTGTGAAAAGTCCAGATGCAAGGAAGCTGCTAAATGAATATGCATGACTCCTGGGCATGTAGATATGACTGGTTTTCCATCCCCTACATTTGTGGAGTTTGAGTTCTTATTTTTTTCTTTATTTTTTTAAATTAAATCACCATGAGATAAACAGCTACAAAGTTGTCTATGGTTGGGTTTCGGTCATACAATGTTTTAACACCCATCCCTTCACCAGTGTACATTTCCTATCACCAATGTCCCCAATATCCCTTCTTCCACTTTCCACCCCAAGTCTGGCACTCTCTCTCTCTCTCTCTCTCTCTCTCTCACACACACACACACACACACACACACACACACACACTCTCACTCTCTCTCACTGTCTCTCTGTATCTCTGTCTCTGTTTCTCTGTTTCTCTCTGTGTGTCTGTGGCTGTGGCTGTCTCTCTTTCTCTGTCTCTCTCTGTCTCTGTCTGTCTGTCTCCCCTTTTGATCATTATGTTTTGTTGATACAGTAACTTAAACATAACCATGTCTCCAACTTCCCCTTCACCTCATACTTATTAGCTTTCTAGTTTTTTTTAATTAATTTCAGCATCTATCACTTCATTCATAGGTAAACTCTGACCCAAAGTCAGGGTGTTTGATAAGAAAATAGAAAGTTTCAGAACCTCATTACCTCAAGTGAACTCCGCAGTTAGACACTGTGGACAGTCCCCACTACTTTTGAAATATGGAATTTTATCCTAGTCTATGGAGTTTGAATTTGCCTTATAACAAAACTCTTGACCTATGTAATCTCATTAGGTTTGGAGAACTACCGAGTTCTAAGAAATCTGGTATTTGACTCCAGAAAGACCGAGATTTGAATCTCAGTGTTTCCATTTTGCAGGCACTTGGAAAAAAATTGCATAATCTTTCTGAAGTTATTTTCTAATGTATCAATCGACTTAGGATCACATAATATCACTGTAATATCTGGGACAATAAAGGTAACTGCATGTATTTCTTTGTACCCAGTACAGGATGAAATGTCTGACATTTATTTTCTTTCTCATTTTGTGTTCACAAAAAACCCTTAAGTAGGAGCTATGTGTAGCTCTGCATGCAAATTTAAGAGTGGTAAGTACTGTGCAGGATAAAATCTGCAGTTCTCCGAAAATTAGTTCCCCAAACAGTTGAGGAGGTTATTATAATTATATAATATAATATCATTATTATAATTATTCAACCAAGAACAGAGAGTTTTCTGAATACTGACATACCTTTAATATACTTGAAACATATATATATATAATATAAATATATGTGTGTGTAATTTTATATTCTTTATTTTATTCACCTTGAATAGACAACATATTGGATGATGCAACTTTATTGCCTATGAAACAAATATACTTTATCTATCTACTTATTTCTTTTGGGTTTGGGGCCACACTCAGTGGTGCTCAGGACTTACCCCTGGCTCTACACAGTGAACAATTCTGGCTAGACTTGAGGTTCTATATGGGTTCCACCAGTTTCCACCAGGGACAGAACCAGTCAGCCACATTCAAGGCAAGTACCTTACCCAATATGCTATGGCTCCACCCCCTGAAGCAAAATATCATTTAAACGAGCAAAATGTGTTACCCCAAAGCCTACTGGCCTGTGAGCAACATGGCTGTCATTGTTAAAAATGAGTTGATCCTCAAGAATGTGGCTTCTTCAGTGATGTAGTCCCAGCCCTCCACTCCAGGAGGCAGAAGGGAAACTTCCCTTTTCTGTGATCTCAATCTCCCAAGTGTGGAGGAAGCTGGAGTCTCTTCTCTTCCTTTCTAGGTGAATATTTGACACAGATCTGATTGCAGCCTTCTTCTCCTCAACAATGCCTCTCTCATTCGGCCCAGAGTCGAGTCATCAGTGGTGGTGGTGGCAGAGGGGGATTCTGTCTGGAAATGTGGAAGTGAGGAATCTCTGTGTCTATCTTCAGGGTTATATCCTAGAGGAACCTTCTTCAGAAAATAAGGTTGCTTTAATTGCAATTTTATCAAAAGGTGCTCTGTTGACCAATATTCAGATAATTTAGAAAAAGTTATGACTGGATATGTTATAAATCTAATAGAAATAATGAGCAGCAACATCTCAATCTCTTCTCAGGAACAAGATGATCTGGACATGTTTTCTGTGAAGGCCATATTGTAATGTTTTTTGAGTGGGTTGAGTAGGGAGCACATAGAGGATGCTTTTGACAGACATATTTTAATCTTGTTCTCTAAAAGGGAACTTATCTTATAGGTCCTTTACCCTGGTATCTATGAATTCTTTTGCCAGATAACCAAGAAAAGGAAGAACATGGCTTCTATGTTGTATTCAATATACTTATGATGGATCCCAGAAGAGGCCTAGCATTGGGAAGTAGTTTTGAACTTTGAATACATGCTTCCCATGTTCGTCAATTTTATATTAAGTTCTGAATTATGTCTGCTTTAGGACGTTGAATGATTGGTCCTGGAGAATTTTGAATTTTCAGCAAAAAATCCCTTCAATGAAACAATTGTGTAAGAGTTTTCAGTAAGATATAAGATAGATGGACATTTGACACTTTAACTCCAGATTTACTCTTTAGTTGTTTTTTATACTACTCTTGCATTGAATTCATTAAACCTGACTTGAACTACCTACTTCAAAGAGAATGAAGGCAGATCACATAGACTGAAGCAATCCAGAGCAAATTTAATCGCATTGGCGATAAGCAATGACTCTTTCCCTCTGAAAGCTTCTCTACTGTGCTTTTTTATGGGAAGTCCTTGCTCCTGCTTATGTGAATGGAAAGTCCAGCATATAAGTTTAAGTAGTTTTTTTTTTTTAACATAGGTTTTTGGAAACCAAATCTTAGAGTTCTAACTCAATTAATCAGTTTTTAAGATCTAATATTACTAAGAGGGCCTTTGCTATGTTTAAATATAAAAGAAACACATAATATTAAAATCATGGTTACGGGAGATAGCTCATAGAATAAGGAGTACTTGCTTGGCAAATGGAAGCCCCAGTATTTCATGGTCTCCCAGCACTACTGGAAGTGACTCTGAGCAAAATATCACCTAATTTGGCTCAGTATTCAAAGTGATCATATTTTTCTGAATTGGAAGGAAAATTAATTTCTCACATTTTTATTTAGATGAAACATGATCTAAGATTAATACAGAGCTTGAGGCTACCCAAGTCGCTTTCAGACTGAGCAGAATCCGGAGTTCCCTGAGAGGCATCTCCCTTAGTCAGACCTCATGGCACTGAAAAGTCTGTTGCCTTCTTGTAGATTCATGGCCTTGTTGTCATGTGACACACCTCTTTATTAAAATTATACAATTTTTAAAATAAAACTTAACTAGTGAACATTTAAAAATTGACTACTTCCTATAACTTACTAACTTTCTATTTAAAATAAAATAACTAGGATGATTGACATATATTGCCCAGAAAATTGGTCCTATGGAGACTGAGTTATAGTATAGTGGTAGAGTGCTTGCCTTGCATGTGGTTGACTTGGGTTTATTTCTGGCATCCCATATGGTCCCCTGAACCACCAGGAGTGATCTATTAGCATAGAGCTAAAAGTAGCCCCTGATCATAGCCCTTGTGGCCCCCAAACAAAAATAAAAACAAAAAAGGAAAGAACATTGACCCTGGGTCTGCTTAGTACCACATAACCAATGACAGAGATGAACAACATGTCTCTGTGTTTAATGTCAGAACTTTTCTGGGATGTATAAGGCAGATCCCTTTATCCTTTGTTTGGGAAAAGTAACGTTTCCTTTTCTTCTAATCACAGCTTTATTCTTATTAATATAATATGTTAATCATAGAAAATTTAGAAATTACAGGTGAGCAAAATCTTGATAGAAATAGTAATGCTTATACCAATTATGATAATTCTCTAAAATTACCAATAATTCCATGGTAGAGTGATTCAACAATAATGTTTCTTTTCAAATGCTTCCCCCTTCAGCGTGGTCTACATTTCCAAACATGGATTTCGCAGTGTGTATCGCTGCTACCTGCTTTTTCATAGAAAATGTAATTTGCCATGTGGCAATCCATCTGTAACAGGGGTCAGCTAACCTTTTCTGTAATGGGCCAGATAATAAATATTTCACACTCTGTTGCAACAATGCACACTACTCTTGAGCATGAAAGTCATCTTAGATGGGGTGGACAAGAGCAGGCACGGCTGTGTTCCAAAAATATTTAATTTGCGGACACTGCTGTTTGAATTTTGTGTGATGATCTCTTTACATAAGACTTAATTCTTGAAACATTTTTTAGAGAAATTTAGGTATCAAAATCATCCATCGTAAGTGAGGCACACATGGCTGGCAGGTGGTGGCTGGGCCACACTGGGCTCCCAAAGTGTGGTGGACACATCTGGTCTAACACAGTGCTTTGACAGACACAGAGAAGGTACTTGATGTACATAAGTAGATTATGAGTACTGGGCCTATAGCTTATTTTTAAATTTCTTTTTTTAAAAAATAAAGCATTAAGTAACATCTATGTGATAAAATTGCTCCATTGAGAGTCATCCCATATTCGGTGATATTTCCAAACATGCAACTTGCTACCAGCCTAGAAAACACTGGTGCTTAAAAGAAAGATGCATAGTAGGAAGAAGGTATGGAAAATCCAAGGACACAGTAGTTGCTAGGAATCTAGCAGTTACCACAAAAATCCTGGAAAAAAAGTACAAAAAGCAATTTGCCAGTTTAAAGGTGGAAGTTTTGCCTTGTCATTATCTTCTTTTGACTGGTGAAACAATATATTCTGAAAGGAGCATCCTTACACTGCCACATCCTGCTTCAGATCTATGCCGCCACCTTCCCGCTTACATTCAGTAAAATTCTCAAGACGATAAGAGTAAAGTGGGTAGAGCACTTGCCTTCCATGTGTCTGACGAGGGTTTCATGCCCAACACCACATGTGCACCCTGGAAATCTTTCAAGACCGATTCCTAAGCACATAACCAGAAGTAAGCCTTCAACACAGCCAGTTTTAACCCTTAAAAATTCTTTTTTAAAAAACATCTAGACTTAAAGAAACTAAGCATTTTTTGGCATTTTTATGGCATTTCGGGATATATTTATGCCCATACTTGACTTGCTCCTGCCATATCAGTTCCCTCATTATTCCATGTGAAGCCTGAAGTTTGTCCTTGGAGCATGTATATCACATTATGAAGTTATATTAGAGGAACCCCTATCCCTTTTACCATGTGTGTACAGACTCAGAAGAATTCCCATTGTGGTCCTGGCACTTGACCTTCCTTTCTTCATGAGTACTTTCACTTAGAGCACTGACAGTCTTCCAGTCTGAGATCTTTGACAGAGCCTTCTTAGTTAATCAAAAATGATCTTTTAATATTAAACAACAAAAGGAAAAGACCAGAGGCTACCATTTTTATCCTATCCTGAAGGTTCCTTCAAGCCTATGAAATAGCAATTGCTCTCAGAAGTACAGCCAAGCAGATAAGGAGGTTCTGTGAAGGATGTCTTAGTCCAAATTCCACAGGGCCTCTAACTCCCCACAGTATGATAGAAGGTCTGTACATTTCAAGTTTACCTAATGAAAAGTAACTTCATAAGCCAATAAGCGTTCGATGTGTGTTAGCTGGGTGATTTGCTACTAATAAAATTCAGGCATTCAATGCATTCAGCATACTCAGCTGTCCTGTTTCCTCACATGAGAAAGGACTTGGTCAAAACAGAGAAGGGACCTGATCTGGGAATCAACTATTATGCATAACACAAAGGGTACTTCTACCACCTAAAATCCCCTACTGTCTTCATTATTTTTCTATTTCTTAAGATTTTAAACTGCATTGAAGAATAAGTGATGAATATAATTGCATACATGGTTAAAGAATTCTATGTGATTTCATATGCACATCTGCTAAGTGAATACCAACATAATGAGAATTAGCACATCCAACACCTCCCGTTATTAAAGGGTTAACTGTCTGAACAAGCTTTAGAACAATTCTGTTTTAGTTTGCAAGATCTGCTGCAATCAAATGTCACACATTGCATGATTCAAACAATACAAATACATTGACTTGTACCTCTGAAGGACAGGAACTAAGGTTTTGGCATAACTATTTGCCTTTTGGCAAATCAACTCAGGACCTCTCTCTTCGTTCTTCTAATGGTTTCTGCCAATTTCTATTGTCACTGCTTTTCTGGATTATAGACATATTACCCTGAACTCGCCCTCATGTTCTTTCCATACTCTTCCTGTGTACACACCAGCCACACCGAACGAGGGTCAAAGCTACTCCAAGAGGAACTCATCTTTACTAGTTGAAACCACTATCAAATCAAATAAGGTAATTTCCCAAAATTACTGGGAAAGTTCAGTTTATGAATAGGATTTGGCATATGAATATATCTTTTTATGGGGGGGCACAATTTACTACAGAATAAAGCTTACAGTTGTGTGGGCTGAGCCAGGACCAAAAGACAGAAAAAAACAGATGCAGAGTGGAAGCTTTTGAATGGTGGTCCCCAAGCTGGAGGAGACTCTAAACTAGCCATGCAAGTTGCAAAGACTTAATACCTGAAATTACAGCTTAGAGGACCAGTAGGAGTGACTTCCTGAGTGGCAGGTGCTAACCCTGCAGTGAGTTAATCTCCCCCACCATATGCCATAAGTACCGCAAATTAGCCTCATATGGAACTCTCACTAGGGCAGCCTGACCAACCCAACCACATTAGGCCAATAATCCATTAGCCCCTACTCCAATTATCATTTCCCCCGAAAACACAAAAGCAATGGGAGAGCAAGAATCCAAAATGCAAAGGTCACAGTAGTAAAGCAATGCAGAAACTCACCAGGTTTAGTGAATTAAGATGCTAGTCCAGATGACCCAAACAGTAATAATGGACTGTATAACCTTTCTGATAAGAAATTTAAAATGGAGCTGTTAAGGATGCATAAGGAGCTAAAATAAATAATGGAACACACCACCAATAAAAAACAAAGCTTGCCAAGAACTATCAGTACTTTAAAGAGGAAGATAGGGCTGGAGCGATAGCACAGCGGGTAGGGCGTTTGCCTTATAAGCGGCCAACATGGCCGACCCGAGTTTGATTCCTCTGCCCCTCTCGGAGAGCCCGGCAAGCTACCGAGAGTATTCGATATGCCAGACACAGTAACAACAAAGTCTCCAATGGAGATGTTACTGGGTCCGCTCGAGCAAATCAACGATCAACGGGAGGGCCTTTACCTTTACCTTACCTTAAAGAGGAAGATGGTGGGGTCCAAAGAAATAGTACAAGGGTTAAGGCCTTGCCTTACGTGCTTCTGACTCTGGTTTGAACCTCAGGCACCACATATGGTTCCGTGAACACTGCCGGGGTGAATACTGAGCAAAGAGCCAGAAAGAGCCCCTGAGCACTCTGGATGTGGCTCACACACCCTTTCATTCTTACCACCACCCTCCCCCACCTGCCACCCCCCACCAAAAGAGTAAGATGGCAATGCCTTCAGAAGATGAGTGATTTTTCATGGTACCATAGCTTCTAAATCTCACTTTGAAACTTCGAACTCTACTTAGTAAGTCTGACTGATCTTGAAGAAAGAGCAGCTTTACTCTGCAATGTTGATTTTATTAGTCTGGCTTGAGGGTTTTCTGCAAACAGAACCCACAGGAACCTGAGGTGTATGTATTCAGATGGCCTGCCAAAATCCTTCCTGAATCTCATCGTTCATCTGCTCATGTATACTTATTAGCTGCTCTTTCTTCAGGAAAGACAGTTGAAATTTGTCACAAATAACGGATGCAAGGGGCATTTTGTTATTGAAAAAGTGAATTCTAGTGAAATGCCTTTGCCTTTTCTTAGCGTGGAGGTAAGGGGCCCTTTTAGATGATTATTGGGGTCTGCAATTTTAAGTGAATGCAGCTGGGTATTTTGATTAAATGCATATTGAAATCCACTTACAACTAGTGAACCAGGGCAATGAAGGGGCCTCTATGCACCATTAAGACGGTTTTCTGAAATAGGTCAAGTTAAACAATCCCACAGAATATTTCTGTGCTCTGCTGTCTCCATGGAATAGGGACTAAGCAGCCATGAATATAGCTCTTCCCCAAGCTGGAGGTCCGGGCCAAAGGTACTCTTTCGGCTATGATGAAAAAGCTCACTGGAATGGATTTCACTGCAGTTCTTGAAAAGTATCAGGTCCTACATTCAAAAGAACAAAAGCAACCGATGCTGGCGTGGATGTGGCGAGAAAGGGACACTCCTTCACTGTTGGTGGGAATGTCAACTGGTTCAGCCCTTCTGGAAAACAGTATGGACGATTCTCAAAAAATTAGAAATTGAGCTCCCATTTGACCCAGCAATACCACTCCTGGGAATATATCCCAGAGAGGCAAAAATGTATAGTCGAAGTGACATCTGCACTTGTTTGTTCATTGCAGCACTCTTTACAATAGCCAGAAACTGGAAGAAACCTGAATGCCCAAGAACAGATGACTGGTTAAAGAAACTTTGGTACATCTACACAATGGAGTACTATGTAGCTCTTAGAAAAGATGAAGTCATGAAATTTACATACAAGTGGTACAATATGGAAAGTATCATGCTAAGCGAAATGAGTCAGAAAGAGAGGGATAGACATAGAAAGATTGCATTCATCTGGGGGATATAAAGTAACAAAGTATGAGATTAATACCCAAGAATAGCTGAGATCAGCACCAGGAGGATTACTCCATAACTTAGAGGCCAGCCGGGTATCCTAGAGGAAAGGGCAGTTCAGATAGAGAAGGGAGCACCAAATAAAGGATGTTTGGAGGATCCTCCCAGGAGGGGAGATGCATGTCGAAAGTAGACTATGGACTGAACATGTTTGCCACTCAATGCCTCTTTTGCAGACCACAACACCCAAACGGAGAGAGAGAACACAGGGGATTGCCCTGCCACAGAGACGGGGGGATGGGGGGATGGGGGTGGGAGGGATATTATCCATGGTGGTGGAAAATGGGCACTGGTGGAGGGATGGGTATCTGATCATTGTATGATTGAAACCAAAGCACAAAAAATTGTAAATCTACAACTTTAAAAAAATAAAATAAAATAAAGGGAAAAAATGTTTAGGATGGAGATTGACTTCAGAAGAAAATAAAGAGATGAATTTGGTAAGATAAAAAAAAAAAAGAAAAGTATCAGGTCCTAAATCCACTATAGATAGAATCAGCATATGGTTCCTTTAACTACTGTAATACCTCTGTAGATGGGCTGAAAGCTTCCCAATCAGTTCAGCAGCAAACTCTAAGTGTACTTGTCCTCAAATATCTCCTTGTTGTTAGGAAATCTCAACACTATCCTGTAATCATTTTCTTTTGCTGTGATTATGTTTCTCGGTTGCTTCAGCAGACACTCCGAGTCAACATTAAGGGGCTCCCAAATCCTCTGTGAGTGTTGTGCCAGGAACTGATGTCTGGCTTGGGAAAAATACTTCACATTTGCCTGGCCATCAAGCTTCTATCAGTGATCACTATGAGACAGCTGCCAAGTTACAGAGATCAAAGAACACTCGGCAAGCAGAAGACAGATAAGCAGGTTCCAGGAGATGACCAATCTGATGGCAGGAGTCTGGTGTGGGAAGAGCTCCTGAAGCAGTGGGAAAGCAAGATGCAGGGCTGGAGAAGGCCAAGGAGAAGTATAGGGAGGGGCAGCTTCTGTACTGATTGAGGAAGAAAAAGCAAAGTCAAGCAAAGCAAAAATGGGCAAGAGCGCATTGTGATCAAATAGAGGTAATTATATCTGCTCTGGAGGAGTAAAGGGGGATGAATTCTTCAAGCACAGAATGCAAAAGATGTGGAAATGAACCACAGGGAATTGCAAAATTTTTCTAAAACTGAACAATTCATTGTTTAGCTACCAGAAACAATGAAATGTCATCCTTTCCTGGAGATGACTGAAGAAAAGTGTTGTTAGGAAATATGGGTACCCGTTAAAGAAGTTTTGGACCCCAAAGTTTCATTGAGTCTCCATCTATCTCCTCTGGGAGTCTTGCTTTTTAATTCTTAAAGTGCCATCCATGTGTAATGTTGATGTTCATGAAGTATGAGATTACAGTCTTAAAGAATACTAACTTAGGAGCACATATTAAGGTTATACAAATATGTATTTATATATGTAGATGATATTCAAGGTTACCTGAGAATCATCTGGTAAATTCATGTACTACTTAATTTTTTAAAAAATTATATCTCTATGAGTATTGGTATCTCTATGAGTATCTCTATTGGTACAATGACTAAAACCCATCATAGATGATTGGGTTTCAGTTTTATAATGTTCCAACATCTGTCCCTCCACCAATGTTTCCAATATCCCTCCTTCCATCCCCCACTCTCAGTCTGCCTCTATGGTCTTCTCTTTGTCATCTCTCCATAGTTAAAACTGTTTAGTTATATAGTTAATTAAAATGTGTTAAATAATTATTATGTGTCTGGAAAGATAGTGTAGGGGTTAAGACACTTGTCTTGAATGGGACTCATCACAGATTGATTCTCAGAACTTCGTAAGGTCCCATGAAGCACTGCCATGAGTGATCCCTTGATATAAAGCTGTGAGTAAAACCTGAGGACCTCTGGGTGCAACTCTCAAACAACAACAAAAATCTATGTAAATATTTTATTTTTTTATATTGGAATTTATATATTGAATAATAATCTATGTATTTTTTCTGGCCCCAATTTTTGTGACTATATGGTTCCTAATTAAATAAAATCTTTTTAAATTGCTCATATGCCTCTATGCACACTCATTTATGCTTTACAAATCTTGTTCAGTTTTTTATTGTGTGAATTCTATTCCAGATCACAAAAATAAAACAAATACTGCAATGGTGAGTTACACACTACTTTCATGGATTTCTAGTACATATAAAAGTTATATTTATACTCTAATGTAGAAGATAAAGCAATGCTGCAATGGTGTGAGTCAGTCACACACTTTCATGGACTCCTAATACCTATAAAAGTTTTATTTATATTCTGCTGTAGTCTATTTAATGTGCATAGCATTTTGTAATTAAACAACGACCACAGTTTAATTAATGTGCTAAAGAAAGACTGAGCACAAGCTGTTGAGAAAATGGTGCTTTGATAGATACAAGGTTGCTACTAGCCTTCCGTTTGTAAAAAGCATAGCATCTACAAATAAAGCCCAATAAAGTGAAGTCTTATGTCATAATGAGAATGAGAGCTGTTTTCCTTTAATATCATATTAACATCATCATCTAATCAGTGATGAATTGTCAATGCATACTTCTATCTGCTATGGTTCAAATGACTCCCGAGACTTTGATGGTGCTCAATAAAAAGACAAATGAATGAATTAAATACCTGTGATATGTCAAGATTTTCTCTTCAAACTTATAGATATCTGCCTGTTCAAAATCAATAATCTTTGTTTATAAAGAGAAGAACATGTGGTTTGATAACAACCTGTGATATACTTTATGTACCTTATTTAACTCCATCTTTATGATATGTTCAGATAATTAATTAAATGTTTAGAGCTAAGACCCAAAGTTCTGCTGTCTGTGTTTGAACCAAAATAAAGAATTATTTTATACATTGCTTATATCACTCTTACTCAGTAGAAGTACTATGGTCTTGCATAGTTTTAGTCATTGGTACAATTAGCTCTTAAGGATTCTTGCATGAACATAATAATAATAGCCTGATTACCTTATGAATAAAGGATTTATAAAGGACTGAAGTTGGATTTCTTTGATACAAATCTCAATGTCATTGATTAGTAGAAATAGGTAAAGAGATCATCAAAATAGTTGTTCAGCATACTAAATGGGGTCTGAAAAATTGTACAGAGGGTAGGACACTTGCATGTATGTGGTCAATCTGGGTTTCATCCTTGGAACCACATATGATCCCCTGAGCTCTGCCAGAGGAATAAGGCATAAGCATCGCATCACTGGGTATGGCCCAGAAAACAAACAAACAGACAAACAGCACCCCGAAGCAGATACTCCACTGGTATTTAAATAAACACTGTACCTACCTATCCTTTCCAAGTACATTAGCTTTGCAAAATCTGTGTGTCTTAATGTTACGTAAAGTGATTTACAACTTGTGTTTCAGTGAGAAGATGGCAGGATTGCAAACTTGTTCCAGTGCTTCTTTCAACCTGTAGACAAATTTTAGTGAGATGCATTTAGTGAATTCATAAAAATGGAAAGGAATAATATTACAGTGAGAGAGTCTACTTTACTAATCCCTCTTATATTTTCTTCAGGCTTAGTTTAGTTTCTTTCCCACCTTACTTACCCACCACCAGCACCACCACCACCACCACTATCTCTCTCTCTCTCTCTCTCTCTCTCTTTTTCTCTCTCCCTCCCTCCCTCCCCCTCCTCAGACATACTTGGCAGTATCTAGGGCTTACTTATGACTCTGTATACCATCAAGTATCATCCTGATGGTGCTCAAAGGAACATGTGGAGTGCCATAGTTTGATTCTAGGTCAGCTGTATGCAAGTTAAGCACCTAATCCATTCCAATGTTTTTCTAGCCTTTTCCCATGCCATCTGTTCCCAGAAGACATGGTCCTCCGGGTTCATCAATTTGCTCAAGCTGGCCCAGTAACATCTCCATCATGAGACTTGTTGTCACTGTGTTTGGCATATCAAATTCGTCACGGGTATGACATTCTCGAGTGTGGCACTGAAGAGTTTTGGTGAAATGGTATCACCCTGCTGAAACCATCTCTTGATGTCAATGATAATCTCCCTGTAGAATGGTGAGATCCTGGTAGTGAATTTGCTATACAGCTCATGGAGAATCCTGATATATTGAGTTTGAATGCCCTGTTTAGCTAGGGCCTCAATGACCGCTTCAGTCTCAACAAAATCAAAGGCCTTCTTTAAATCAATGAACATTAGACAGAGCAGCATCTTGAAATCCTGAGAAGACTCAATGAGCTTGGTTATCATGTGGAATTGGCCTATCATGCTGAATCCTTTGCAGAACCTGGCTTCCTCGCGTGGTTGTACTCCATTCAGTGTACTGACAATCCTATTCAGGATTACTTGAGTGAACAACTTGTAGATGACAGACAACAGGTGATAGTTGATAGTTGCCAATGTTGTGGGTGTCTCCCTTCTTGTAGAGTAGTACAGTCCTGCTAGTTTTCCACTGGGATGGAACCTTGCATTCAGACATGTAGCATGTGAAGATCCAAGCCAGTGTATTTATGAGTACTGACGGCAGGTTCTTCAGGTGTTCAGGTCTGACCTTGTCTGGGCCCGGTGCTGTTCACTTCTTTACCGACAAAACAGTGTGTCAGATTTTGGATGGGAGAACATTGTGAACGACATATCCATCCTATGGAATTTGGTATGTGAGCAGGTGGACGTAGCTATCTAAGAGGTCTGAGTCATAGTCATGGATAATCTTCTCCATTGCCCTTCTGGAAGATGTGATAGAACCATCAGGACATTGGAGGGCAGTCATCTTGGTTTTGTAGTTGGCGAAGGACAGGTGGCCATTGCGAATGCTTTTCCTGGCTTCTGCCATATCTGCCAGTGCGGCTGCTCTTCTCTCTTTGAGGTCTTCCTTTATCACTTCTCTGCACTGCTTTGCAAGCGTGGACGTTCACTCGCGGTTGCCTGAGGCTTGTGCCAAGCCACGTTGGTGAATGATCTCGTTAGTTTTCAAAGACAAGTGTATTTTTGTGGTTATCCTCTCTCAGTATTCTTTGCACAATCATGGTGGTGCTGAACCAGTCAATCGTATTTTCATCAATGTTGTCATCGATGGCATCTTCCCAAGTTGCCGCAGCAGTGCCAACGAGCTCCCACTTGGTGGTCGTTCTGGGAGTTCTCTTCTTAAGCTTTGCAGCTCCTTCTCCCTGCTCTGTGAAGTAGAATTTAGCACAAAGGAGACAGTTATCTGATCCCATTTGGAATTTTGGGACAACAGTGACATCGGTCAGATAAAACCGTTGATTGAATAGGATGTGGTCAATTTTGTTGTAGAACCATCCACCGGGAGACTCCCATGTCCAACGTTTAGATTCAGCCTTCTGGAATTGTGAATTACCATGGGTGGTCTTGGTCAACATGATGAACTCAGACAGTTTTTCACTCTGTTCTTTCCATTCTAGGCCATGGGTCCTGATGTGGAGATCTTTGGCTGATCTCTGTCCTATCTTCTCATTAAAATCACCAACAATGATCTTGTAGAAGGTGTGGTCTTTTTTATACAACCTCTCCAGCTCCATGTAGAACTTCTCAATTTCTCCCTCATCATAATTTGATGTTGGTGTGTAGGCAACGAAGATAGAAATTTCTGGCAATGAGCCACATCTATTCAAGTGTAATCATCTGATTCGGGTTGTTAGGCATTCGAATGAATCAATGCTCATGGCCAAGTTTGTGTTGACAAGGACACCAACACCACCTACTCCTCTTGTGTCACATGTTCCGAGGAATAGTTCTCCTCCAGTGTTGAAAATGGTGTGATGTGATTGATGCCTTCTTGTCTCGGTCAGACTAATGATGTCGTAGTTGATCTTTCTCACTTGCACTATCAGGTCCTCGATGGATGCATCCAATGCCATCATGCATGCATTGAAAATACAGACAGTCATTTTTGTCCTTCCTTTTTGCAGCCCAGTTCATCCTTGAGATTTTATCAGCCTCTCCTTCCTCATCCTTCTTAAGGCTGCTGTATTGGTGGCTCTTTCAGGGTCAGGGGAATGAGACCCATTGTATTTACTGGTTTTGTCATATTTAATATGCCATGCATAGTTTGCCAGACTCTCTGAGAGTGATAGAGGCTCTTAGGGTGGCCTCTAATCGCCCTTGCATGTGTTCCCATGGTTCAAACAATATTTAAAACCTATAAAATATGGTGCAGTAATAGGTAGATGAAAATAATCATCACTTTAGAGACTGGAGAAATAGTACAAGGGTTAAAGTCTTTTCCTTGATACCTGGTCCTTGATGCATGGTTGTCTTAGCACCTGAGCACAGTCATGAGTAATCTATGAGCTCTACTGGATGTGACCTCTTCCTTTGGGCCACTTTAGAATGAAAAAGCACATAGAAGCTGCAATTTTCCCAATCCATGCATCATGGATTCTTCTTGTTTCCACTGTACTATTATAGTAGAGTTGAACTCATGCTGCAGGGTATGCAGATCTTCAGAGTAGTCCCCAAGACCCTTGAAAGTTCTATTGAACGTAAGCTCCATATGGTAACATATCAGTCTCCTTTGTTCATCAAATCCAAGCAACTGAGACAGTCCTTGAACCAAAGTGTGTGATCAATAAATATTTATATCACAGAACACCTGAAGAACCATTAATTCATAGGCATGCGATGACAGAGTTCCCGAGAGAGAAAATAATATATTTCTGTTAAAGCAAAATATTAAACAGTCTTCCCACGAGTATTTTTAAGGTTTTCAGGCCAAATGCTTTGTATTGCTGCATGATAATTAGCCACAAGGAGCTATTACAAGTAGACACATTTATTCATCAGAGGTCCTATAGTTAGGCAACTAGGGATACACCTACCTGCATTCTCTAATTCACAGTCTGTCAGAGCTGCCAATACAGGACACAGAACTCAGATTCTATGTTTTTCTGAGACTTCTCTTACATATACCATGCCACACGCCATTATCAATATGGTGTCTGAATTCTTCAAGGTCAGTCGATTGGTTTTGGCCCATGAGTAGTATGCTGATCTTTGGATTTCTGCAGTAGAGTCAATGCTCACATTGACTCAACTTTCATTACTTGTTTCCCAGCCAGTACTCTCTTTGTTGCATTATTTACCCTTTTAGAGTATCTGATCTCTAGCAAAATTGAGTACCTGTGCATTGACATGTCATAAGAAGCAATAATTGAGCCTGTACCATTGCATCTCCTATCCTAAGGTAGGAAGAGGAATACTGAAAAATTCTTGGACAAATCTGCTTTGAAACTTTCTTCTCTGTCTTCTCATTTATATGAACTTAAAGAAATAATTTCACTTTTACAGCCCAGGAAGTAAATAACAATAAGTTTTGAAAAAAAAGAATGGAGTAAAATTTATACACATAGATATATTAGAGTATGTTCTGATGTCCTAAGATTATAGACAAACAGTATGTAAATAGTGAAATTATTGTAATTGGGATTAATAGAATATTGGGGATAAAGTTTTGTGGATAGGAATTAGATATTACTGAATTTTGAGTATCAGGATAAGCATTAAGAGTTTTTCCATGGTTTAATGTTTCTAAAATTGTGACTGCTACCAGTAGTTCTAAGAAATTGCTTAAAAATGGAAGCAAGGTTATGAGGTCATGTGGAAAACACCAAGATAAAAAGTATTAAGAATTTTGAGAACTAGAGAAATGGTTCAAAGTGTTAGAGCAAATTGATTTGCCTGCAGGAGCCCTGGATTCAATTTCTGGCTCCTTGTAGTTCTCTGAACATAGCAGTAGTAACTCTGAGCTTGTCTGGGTGTGATCCCATTCCCAAATGTCAAATATTTGCCTTTATTAATGAATGCGTATATCTATATTTTTTTAAAAAATCATCCTCTAGCTTTTATTATATGCTGTTATCTCTAAAACATGGTAGGCTATCTTATAATCTTCTCAAATATTCTCTCATAGAAAATTATTAGAGAGCATATTCCATGGCTAGTAACTTAAACTCAACATATTAAAAAAAAGATTGAGTTTCAGTGTGACATGATCATCAAAGAAAGCTTTCTAGAATAGAAGACTATTGACTGTCTTTATGTTCTTTCAGTTTAGAGAACTTTTTAGAGAACAATCCTTTAAATCTGTGAAGACAACTTTTGTTTCCTCCTGGGTTTTTCTTTGCCCATTCTATCTCTTTCTAGATATAGTAGTTATCTTATCCTGACACCATTTCTCTTTCCATCTGGTGGTCAGAAATAATCAGATTTCAAGGTACATTTTGGCATAGAAAAAGAGAAGTCAGTACAACTTTACACCTGAGGTATGGTGGGTAGAGTGGATTGACTTTCCTTTACTTCAGCCCAAACTACATGATTTATTTTGGAAAACTTAACTGCTGTCAAACCATTGTTGTAAAATATGGACATTTATTCCCTTAAAATGACAATAAACTGATTTCTTTCCTTGAGAGATCACTCCCAAGAAAATAATATTTTGAGCACAAGGACAATGTAGGGGTAAAGAGGAGAAAAGGTAAATTGATTTATGCTTTACACTGCACCCAAGCATTTTATGATTTTACTAATGGATGGCAATTATTGAATACTTTGATGTCAGGAGGGTTTGAGAGACATTGTACTCTCGGCATATGTTAAATGATGAGTGCCTTGATAAAGTGGCAGACATTTTCTCTCTCTCTCCCTACCCTTCACCTAACCACCCCAACTCCTTCATATGTATCTGCCTCCCTTACATTTGTGCATGTGCACACACAGACACACACACAAACATGGATGTGCACATACTCACACTTCTCACACTTCCAGAGCAATAGCACAACACTGATTCTGCTGTTATTTGTCATGCCTGTAACACTGGTATTGCTGTCAGGTGGTACTGAGAGTGCGGCACATCTTTTAACAGTACTTAGACACGCTGACATAAACTACAAAGATGATCCAATTATACTTTCTGCAACTCATTTCATTCAGCTAATGCTTACAAATTAAGGGCATCTGTCATGGCCTACATGAGACTGTACAGCGAGCATCTACAGTCTTATGAAATTTAGAGTATGCTCTATGGAAATGCAGAAACCAATAAAGGTAAGGAGTTGACACATGGCTTGTAATCCCTGTCTAGTCACTAGGAAAATCTGTCTGTGTGAGAAAAGTAAAGCACAGTGACGGCGGAGTTGTGAGGGATCAGGAGTCCTATTTCACCAGATCAGAGGGAACGCTGCATGGACTTGAGGTATTTACAGTGAAATTGCTTTTCTAGCTTGAAAATGTGTAGCGTAAGTGCCATTTAATTTCAATCAGCTCTGTTTGATAGTTGCCCTTTGCTTTTTATAAACTTTCAAAACCTGATTACCTTTCCAATTGCTTCTGAGTTCTATTTCATAGGCAACCTTCAGAGTCGAGCATCTGATTTCAGAAACAGAAGATGAAAGGGATGCTGAAGCTTTCAGTCTCACCTTTTTTGTCTGCTCACAACAGAGGTCATTCTGCTCAGACAACCAGGCTGGAGGACTCCTCCTTTGTCTCTGTTATTGTCTTTAGATGTTAGCTTGACTTTCACAATTTGAAACCTTTCCCATAGGCTTCAAATATCCAAAAATATCTATATGGTTCTATTCACCAGGTCTTTGCTTCTTTGGGCTAAATATCAACAGATTCTTCATTCATTCTTCAAATTCAGTTAAATTCTCTGAATTTAATTGATGTGTATCAACCAGTCAACATGGAGTTGACATGTATCAACATATAGCTGATATATGTCACCCATGATAAAGAATGCATGTGCCTCTCCTTTCATTCAGAGCACCCCCAAATCTTTAACTTTTATTTGAAAGCTTATTAACCTTTTGACCCACAATTCATATCATAAACTCAAGGATAATATAGAGCTAGTTCTAACCATTCTTCCAATGCCTTTAAATGAACTCTATTAAGCCTATTCACACTACCCTGTACTTATGCAGCTGCATTTCTGAATCCAAGTTCCTATCTTTACATTTTTTCTCGCCATAATGCAACTTTCAGCAGCATACTTTTCAAGTATATCTGGGTCTTTATGAATGTGATTGCTGAGTTCCTCAACATTTAGGATTCCTCTCACAGATGCATCATGCTCACATTTGACAAGCAAGTCTTCTCTATCGTCCTTGAGTTTATTTAAGAAACATGTAGACTGCTAACAGATATTAGTGATTGACAGCAACCTTTATGAATCAGAGTACGACTTGTGTTTAGTTGGGTATTCTCTAAAACCCTGAGTACAAAAGACTTTTCACTCAAAGATAAAGGAACTGAGACTATAAAATCCAAGTTTTTATCCTTGGCCACCATTTTGTATCAGGTACTGCCTTGATTTTATCAGAAGGTGGGGAGTGCAGTCAAGTTCTTCTTCTATTTATGTCATTTGGTCAATTCTTTCTGGACTTGCTCTCCACTTATGGGCACTAATGCTGCCTAACATATCCAAAAAGTTGCATGGATCAAACACATAATATAAATGCCAACATTTTAGAAATATGCATTCTTAAATTATTATACAAGTAATCATTGCCTTCATTTTATTATAAATGTATAGAAATTTAAAGGTGAGGGTGTTTTGGCATTTGTAGTTGAGAAAATCTTTAGTTTTTCCATTTTATTATTAATCCTAGAGTTTTTCATTTTCTGTGAATTTGTTAGTTCTGCATCACAGGTCAGTAAAGAAAATTTTTGACCTGGGAAATCATTGTTCTTTCTGAGTCAGTATATTTTCTTTATTGTTTCTGCTTTGAATAGTGGGTTAATTGTCAAGATTGTCTTTCAAGTTCATACTGACATAGTTTCTTTGAGGGTTGTTCAGGGATAAAATTGAACAGATAAAATCCCAGAAAGCAATATTAAATAAGAGCCCTCTGCATTTTGTATCTTAGTTTTGTGATAATTCATATAACACTCAGTTGTGAGAGTCTAGGGCTTTATTAGAAATAAGAAACAATTATCTACTTTGTATTTTAAGTGCCTCTAGCCCATAAAATCTCCCTTGGAGTTTCTGAATGGATCTAAGCAAGATATCCATGGAAAGGGAAAACTTCAAATAGGAACCATCTGTGAACTTCTAGGGCTCAGAAATCTCATATTCAAAACAAATTGTTGGGTTAGACCATTTTTCCAAGTTGAATCCTTGTGTGCCAATGACTTCATAGATAAATCACTCACGTTCTTTGATATTTTTGTGGAAAAATTGAGCCAAGAAAGAAAGGGCTTGTTTTCTGAAATGATAAAGCTGGCATGTAATGTGAGATTATTGGCTTGTATAAAGTACCAACTATTGCATCCAAGTCCACAAACCTGAATTACTTTAGTGCATGGCTGCCTGACTAATCCCAACAATTATCCTTTCAACCTTTCTTAAGTGGCTGTGAGGCATAAAGTGGTTATAGTCACAGCATAAACTCTTCTTTTTGAACTTATCATCTTGATGCGTGCTGAATGTTCATTATTTACCTGGTTTTCACTTTGATGCTGTAAGGTAGAGAGAATCCCATATCATGGATGAGACACCCTAGGTTAATAATGTTTAACTCATGATGAAACCTGTGGGATGCTCAACTGTCATAAGTCCACAGCACAGGTGTGGGAGTATGGCAGATTATTAACAAGAACAATTTATCTTTCTCTTCTTTATCTGTAAATTTAAAGATAAAAATAAGTTTTCATTGGTGAAATGTGATAAAAATTGTGTCTGCCAAACCCTAAGGTTTTCAAAGGCTACATCTAAATACTATCACTGCTGTTGTATTTGTGGACATTCCAAATTAACAGATAAGTATCACCAAGCTATGCATTCCTAGCTGAGCCTATTAGAGCCAAAGAGTTGAGAAGAATAATAATCACTGGTGTTCAGTGATGAAGTTTAGGGGTGGCTAGATATGTAATAATAAATGACTGAAGCAAACACTCAGTATCTTTCCCTCCATTTGGGGTGATATTTGAGTATCTGTGTGAAGAATTTTCTCCATGTAGTTGGATAGAGAAATCAACAATGCTGAATGTTGAGTTCCTCATTTGTCATTGTCTTATTAAGAGTGTTGGGATAGATGACAATTTCTAATCTGAGATGGAAATATCACTTCCCAAATTTTGTCTTTCCCAGTCAGGCATTGCTCTTGATTTTTAGCAGTATGTCTCAGTAAGGTCCTTTCAAATTTCGGAACCCTACACAACACAACATTCCAGAGAGGAAGAAATATCGTATCAATAACTTAGAGTTTGTATTGAAATAGCATTTCTCATTGCTTAACTAGATTATTTCTCACTATCTTTCTAATGCTCATGTTTGCTTTTTAGTTACTCTTTGGTATGTATGCATGTGCCAGAGGAAACAAATTATAGCCACAGTTCAATAGCTCTAACTCCTGTGATGTTTGTTAAATTAGAACCTATCCAGAATTCCAAGTAAATTTTCTTTCCTTCTAATGGTAATTTTATTTTGATGCATTATTAAAATTATTATAGTTTAGGTAATATAATTATAATTGTTCTAAGGTTTATATACCATATTGATGTACAAAGGCCCTGTACCCACCACCTCCAAAGTACCCAGGACTCTCTACCACTCTTCATGTCACCTCCAATGCAGTCTTCATTTCCTCCACCCTTCCCCCACTTATTATTAAGTTTTGTATACTAAGGCCAAAGGTTTTTCATTGTTTGATAACATTTGTGTTTATTACTTAACATTTTTTAACTTCCAGGACCAACAAAAAGCAAGGCTCAGCGTTCTTGCCAATATTACACACCAGAATTATCAGAATTATACCAAAACCCAGACATACGCAGCCTGTAGTACAAAAACCCTGATGTTTCTGAACTTCATAGATTAAGACAAGAAGAAAGAAGAGGAAAGAGGAAAAATGGCGAGAAGTGATATCAAAGAGCAAATCCTTATCTGCAGTTCCTCTAGGTCTTAAAGCAGCTTTACATTGTTATTTTTGGTTTTAATAAAAGTACAGCACAATGTTTTACCCCCCTTCTTGTTATATTTGTCACATAACAGCTAAGCTAAAGCCACATAATGCTGGAGTCAGCTCTTCCTGAGAATTAGTATTTTGAAACTGGTCATAGAGATTTGATAAAAGCCATGGATTTTAATTGAATTTCTCCTAATGGTCTCCCAGGGAAGAAAATGTGGTTTATTCAGAGCTGACTTTCTGCACCCCATTGGTGAAGTTGTATTTCTTCACACCACAGAGACTATTCTTTATGCTTTAATGAGGCTTTTCATGACTGCATTGGAGCACCCTACAACCTCAGACTTGGCAAGAACTTCTTTTCCCCAAATAGACTGATTCTGCACTGAGCTCCTGGGTCTAGCAATAGCACACTTCTATAGCTTCTTCTTCAGTGAACAAAGAAACCCCGTATTGATACAACTTCTGTTTGCTGATTATATTCTAGACTATTGAGGTGAATCTATTGAAGGGAAAGACTGTTAGAGAAAAACTGGAGAAATGCTACCGCGTGGCAAGTAGTCCTGTCAGCAGTCCCAGATTGTCCACTGACCCTTTTTATTACTTTATCTGTCTGTCTGGGCATCTACAAGTATGGGATCAAGTGTGGGTTCTCTTCCTAAAACTATTCATGACCACCTCAGCTCACCTAGGTTGATCACCAATCAACCCCTTTTAGTTTATTTTCTGTGCTATAAGCATTGTCCCTTACCACACATGACATCTCTTCCCAGCGGAGCTGGGACTCAGAATAATTGTCACAGAAGATTTTAAGCATAATATAAAGTAACATTTTTCGGTATGTGGGGGGAATATATCCCCAGATGGCCCTCAGACTATTTCTAGGGGATTGTATACAAAATTCACATATATGGGCAGTCAAAGCACAAGATTAGAGGGTTAACTAGTAGGATAGGTAACTGAGAGGAAAAACAAGTTTAGAAGGAGGCTATGGTAGAAAAATTGTTGAGACACACTAGTGTATAAGATCGACTTTATGGTAACAATTCTCACTCCTTTGTGTGCCCGTTAGTACAGGGCAAATACTGAGCACTTAGTAAATGTGTGTTGAGAAGGATGATGACTTTGGTTCAGATGGAGAAGAGGAAAGGAATCTATACTTAGCACTTACTCCCTTCTTTGGAGTCTCATTTTTTCTTATTAAATAAAATAAGAGCAAGTTAGAGTAGATGATCTTCAGGGCTGCGTGATTTTATTCTCTTAAATTCTGTCTTTGGAAAACAGTGATTAGAATCCTCTGCTCAGTCAGAGTCCCTCTGTCCTCCAGCTTCTCTTCTCACATATTACCCCTAATACAGGATTTACCCATGCATAATGCACAACTGTCAATCCTTCTTTTCCATTTTCCTGTATATGTACTTGTACACATGCCACAAACACATACACACACAAACCAACACACAAGCCTGCATAGAGTCTGGATGAAAGATAGACTTAGTGCCATTTGAAAGTACCATAGCCACTTGACTTGACTCTGCTGTGCTAGCTCCTTGTACACAGAATTCATATATCTTCTTTTCATTCTTTCTTTCTTTTTTGTTTGTTCTGCAGCAGCAGGGGAATGATGACATAATAAGGGTGATCATTCGGTGACAAAGGAATGGATAATGTGCATATGAGTTTGTACTATAAATAAGAATCACTGTAGCACTGTAGCACTGTTCTCCCATTGTTCATTGATTTGCTCAAGTGGGCCCAGTAACGTCTTCATTGTGAGACTTCTTGTTACTGTGTTTGACATATCGAATACGTCACAGGGAGCTTGCCAGGCTCTGCCGTGCAGGCGAGCTACTCTCAGTAGCTTGCTGGGACCTCTGAGAGGGGTGGAGGAATCAAACTCAGGTCGGCCAAGTTGGCCACGTGCAAGGCAAACGCCCTACCGCTGTGCTATCGCTCCAGCCCAAATAAGAATCATGATCTGTTTATTGATCAGGACACTAAGACCAGGAATTTTGAGGGGCATGACAGAAAGGAGAAGTTCAGAGTTGTGGCATAAATCCAAATGATCTGGTTCCAGGCCCATGGATCTACCATGAGGTACCCATTTCCACCTTTGCTCTTGTATTTCACACTCTCCAGAGAAATAACTGATATCTTCCCAGACCTGGTTGGGAGGACAAATGGAAGTTAAAGATGCCATGGCTTCAGCTCTTCCAAACACAACCCAAGGGACTAGGCAGAAGAGCTCAAAGTACTAGAGTCTATGCTTTGCATGCAGGAGCCCTGGGTTTGACCCTTTGTAACACAAAGATAACCCAGCTACTGAGTTGGGAATAACCCTCAGCTGGTCATGGGCTACCAAAAGTTAAAAAACAAAAACAAAAACAAAAATAACCTCAGAGTCCAGGTCTCCTCTTCTCTTGGAAGTTGCTTCCCTACACAGATGTCCATCTTATCATACCATGTTATGTTTCTTTGTTCCTCATGAGAACTTAGTTTCTCCCTTTTATAATATGATCTTACTTTGGCAACATAGAGCAGGTTTAGGAGATTGACAGACACAATCTGTTTCCAGGCATCATGATTATGAAGTACATGAGACCAGTCAACAACTTGGTTTTGTGGTCAATTGCTTCCAGCATAAATTGCAATAGGTATGTCATTAGAAGCCAAAAAGATACATTATGGTAACTGTCTTTCTTTGCTTATATTCCTTTTTCTTTGGTACTTGAGATAGGCCATCTGATAGAGCTGGCTCAGGCCATTACACTAAAGGGCTGTCTGTTTTGTTTCTTTTGCACTAAAGTGTCACAGATTGCTTTTCTCTGGAGCAACTCTGTGTTGGAGGGAAAGTATAGTAACCCCAGGACAGAACGGCCATTGTTGGCATCTTAGTGGTAGGGAAAAAAATGGTTAATGTGTCATTTGAGAAATTGAGGTATACAGATGCCTAGAGAATGGATCGCATGCTAGGAGAAGTTTTGGGATAAGGCAAAGATACCCTTCTAAGAACTTGTCAGAGCTTAGTCCTTAGGGACCACTGTGGCTTGGTCAGAGCACAAGCAACCACATGGTAAACTCACTCCCAAGCAAATGGGGGTTGTGTATTTCCTCTCACTCTCAGGTAAGACTCCTGCTGTTTTTGCATGGGATTATCAATAACAAAGGTTACAATCTTTTATTGTTCTGTTCAATAAGATGTAGTGTAAGCACTGTGCCATATTACTGGTGTCCTGACAACAATCCCGGGGAATGTCTGATTTGTTACTTCATTTTATATGGAAGAAAACAAGTGCGGAAAGGTTATGAAACTTATGCATGTGCTATAGGGTGATGACAACTTTATGAGTGACCACTGATATCCCTGTATTAGATCCCAAATAACCATCACCTGGATTCCTAGCGATATGAGACAGCATGATCTTATTCTTCCTTAGAACTTGGGTTCTCTCTTACCAAGCCTCAAACTGGTGGAAATCTCTCCAGGGGTCTCAACTTCAGGTACTGAGACCTGGTCAGAATCACCCATTATTTTCACCTTTTACTTTTCTATCTAATCCTAGTGACCTATGGGACCAGGGAAGAAGTAGTTTTTAATATAAATTATATCTTAGAACAATTTTAATAGCAAAATTGAGAAGCAAATCAGAGACTTCCCATATGTATATCTGTATATCTGTACCCGCATATGTACTATCTCCCACATTATCACCTCCAACCCACCTAAAAGATCCATTTGTTAAAATTGAGGAACGTGCACTAACACAAAATTATCATCCAAAGTATCTACATTGTAGTAACTTTCCATCTTGGTATTTTATGTTTTGGAGTATATTTCGAATGTACACCATACATGTAACTATCATTGTGGTATCAAGGAATAGTTTTGTCACGAAAATATGTTCATTCCTCCCTTCTCCCTAATTCCATTAGAGTGTTGCAAATTTCCTTATACATATCAATATATAAAATATATTTATTTAGATTTATATAAAATATTTTTGACTGTTAATATAATGGTTTTATAATGTAATATCAATAGTTTTCTATTTTTTTAGCTTCCTTGTTCATTGCTGTTGTTTAGGAAAAATACTTTTATATTAACCCTGTGTACTGAAATCTTTTATGATGAATTAGTACTCAAGGAGTTTTAAGAGACTACTTTTCTTTTTGTCCAGGAGTTTTTATTACAACTAACTTTTGCTTTTCCTGATTTTCTACACAGTCAATTCACCTGTGGAAAAATATACATTTTATCTCTTACCAATCTCTATACTTTTGTTTCTTTTTCTTGTCTATTTCATTAGGTAGGATTTCCAGTATGATCTTAATAATAAGTCGTAAGATGGAAATATTTTCTGTTTCCTGATATTAGTAGGAAAACAAATTTTTCACCATTGAAATTATCTAAATTGCACTAGGTGCTAGAATTTCATTTTTACCCCCTTCCTATATTCCCACTTCCCTTTTGTCAGTATCGTGCCTTCTTAAAAATGCATTAAGGGGTTTATGTTTCTACACCCCAATCTTTCTTTAATGTTCAATCAATGGGGACTCTCTGAAGCTTTCTGTGCATTAGCACAGTGGAATTCTGGCATTTTCCAGATGGAACTGTGCTTCAAACAAGTCTTGCTTGGTGGTTGTAACTGGATGGATATTTGGGGTCCATTTGGTGACAAACTGTAATGGATAAAATTGTATTTAATGGAGCCCAAGAACTTAGCTGTGATGTACATTTTTATAAATATAAATACGGTACGGATAGACCAAGTCCTAGTAGTTATCAGAATATTTAATTAGTCACCCCATTTTCAATCTATGGAGATGAATGGAAGGAAGGTTTCCTCATAGCTGAATCAAGCCCTTTATTTATACAGCCATCTGTTCCAGTAAGAGAGTGCCCCGTGAAGCCTGCACAACTTTGGCACTGTTGCTTATTTCATTCAGCTCTGATTTGTTTTTCATGTATCAGGAACAGAAGTCTGAGCTATAGGAGGAAAAATGAATGGTGGAAGTTGTGGTTGGCTCCTTCTGTTATTGTTTGTTGTTCGTGGTGTGTGTGTGTGTGTGTGTGTGTGTGTGTGTGTGTGTACTTGTGCACATGCATGCTGCTTAGACTAGAAAAGAAAAAATATCATTTAGGATTTTTGTGAATATCTAAAGAATTATTGTAGAAAGTGAATTCCAGAAAAAAAAATCTATATATTTATGTAGGAGTACTGCGATTTATTCAGCCACTGATTAGTTGATTGAATTGGGCATGAACTCTACCTTACTTTTTTTTTCGTAATTTTATTTTTTTCTTATATTTATTTATTGAATCACTGTGGGAAAAGTTACAAAGCTTTCAGGTTTAAGTCTCAGTCATACAATGATCAAACACCTTTTCCTTCACCAGTATTCATTTTTCACCACCAAGAACCCCAATATATCCCCCTCCCACCCCTCCCAATGCCTGTGAGACAGATGATTTCTACTTAACTCTTCTTTACATTGATTACATTCATTATTTTGACAAAAGATGCACCATTATTGTTTAGAATCCCCCCCCCCAAACAATCAGAATTGCTGAAAAGACATTGTGAAATACTTTGTTTTCTATAGCTGGTTATGAGAATCATATAATGTTGCATGGCCGAGATAGTGGCTGTGCATTTTTGGATTTCTGCAAAGAGCCAGATAATTATGAGATTAGTTTCTATGCATCTGGTGTTATGGTTGTGCCGAAGAACTGCTCGTGGGGGGCAGCTCGTGACCTCGGTAGTGCGTGAAGGACGAGCCGGTAACCGCCCCCCTTCCCATGAGACTGCAGTTGCCCTATCACTGCCAGCTCATACCTGGCCCTCCTATAAGCTCTGAGGTGGCAGCCACCTTGCCGCTCAGGAAGAAAAAGGTGGAAGGGAGCAACACCCTTTCTCTCCCGGGGAGGCATGGTGCCTGGTCCATTCACTTTTCTGCTGCAAGCTGCTGGGCTCATTTTGCCTCTGGAGCCATGGCTGTGCCAGAGAGTCACTCGTGGGGGCAACTCGTGACCTCAGTAGGGCGTGAAGGACGAACCGGTTCCACCCTCCTTCCCATGAGACTGGAGTTGCCCCATCACCACCGGCTCATACCTGGCCTTCCAATAAGCTCTGAGGTGGCGGCCACCTTGTATGCAGTCTGGATGCATTTCTGCCAAAAGCCGCAGAGTTTCGAGATTTGTTTCTGAGTCTCTGAGATTATGGCCATTAAGCAGCTTGATCAGGAGCCAGAGAGTCCATTTGTAGGTGGCAATTCAGGGTCTTGTTGGGATGGGAAGGAAAGGACCAGTTCCACCCCCATTGGGTGAGGCCCCGCATGTCTTGTCACTGCAGGCCCAAACCTGACTGTCCAGTGGCCTCTGGAGGGTGGCAATCACTGGGCCGCTAAGGAGAACAGGCCAAGGCATGAAACCTATTCCCACCTGGAGTGGCCCAGCGCCAGTAACCTACAACAGGAACAGAACCCATTTCTGCCAAAAGCCTTTGGTTCCGAGATTCGTTTCTGAGTCTCTGGGATCATGGCCATTAAGCAGTTCAATTAGGAACCAGAGAGGCCATGCCTCCAATTATATAGCTGAGCCAGAGGTGGTTTGTGGGTGTGTCTCCCACATACCTAACTTTTGGCAGTTTACTTTCTTGGAAAGCTTTGCCCCAAGTTTTTGGGGTCTGGCCAAAGGCACAGCAGCAATTTTGGGGTATTTTAAAGACTGATGGTGCCATCAGACTTCTGATGCACTTGCCTCACATGTAGAAATTGACCTGCTGGCGGCATCATACCCTCTCACCTCCCAGAAAATAATTTTGTTGATGAGTAGTTGAGTCTAAAAGGAAATAGTTTATATTTACTGCCATTAGTTTACCATCTATTTCCATGTTACGGCTAAACATATTAAACTCTGCAGCCTGGAGAAATCTGAAATCAGAGTTATAGCTTCTGGATTTGTTTAAGAGTTTAAGAGTTCTACTCTTGGGGCTGGAGCAATAGCACAGCAGGTAGGGCATTTGCCTTGCACATGGCTGACCTGGGTTTGATTTCCACATCCCATATGGTCCCCTGAGCACTGCCAGGGGTAAGTCCTGAGTGCAGAGCCAGGAGCAACCCCCGTGCATCTCTGGGTGCCCCCCAAAAGAGAGAGAGTTCTACTCTTTGCTCTCTCTCTCTCTCTCTCTCTCTATCTCTCTCTCTCTCTGTCTCTCTCTGTTTTTGGGTCACATCTGGAAGTGTCAGTGTCAGGGCTTTCTCTTGGCTATACTTATAGGAATTACTCCTGGTGGTGCTCTGGGGCCCATATGGGATGCTGGGGATTGAACCAGGATCTATTGTGTGCGAGGCAGGTGCCTTAGCTGCTGTACTTTTGTTCCAGCCTCAATTTGGGACCTACACTTGGTAGTGCTAGGATATGAGATGCCAGAGATGAAACCAGGGCTGACCATGTGTAAATCAAGAGTCTTACGCAATTTAGTCTTTCAGATTACTGAAATACCGATCTGCTCACACCACTCCTTCTTTTTTTAATTGTTAACCCATAAGATGGCAGGTTTCAATCAATATGTTTTGGTTATGCTTTGTTTCTGTTTTTAGATACTTTGTATTTGACAAGTGGTTGCTATGATTTGGATCAGAATTATGAAATCATTGTTAATATGCCTCTAATTTTTAAGTGGCAAAATTGTAATACTGTCATACTGTTATGTCTCTATATCTCCCCTTCTTTCTGTCTCTTTTCTCGGTCTATCTGATTTTTCCTTTCAACTCAATTGCCACTCACATAAAGACTTATGGGGCAGTGCTAACACAGTCTCTGAATCAAATGGGCCTTTTTCACTCTGATATATTTAACGAATTACTGATCTTGTGTACTGCAGTCATTCCCAAACTTACTGTGCATTAGGGGGCTCTGTGGGCCCAAAATTGGTTTGGTTAATAGTCCAGTAATATTTTTGAATAGCTTCGTGAAATAGCCTTATAACTGTAGGGGAAAAATTCCCTATTAATACTTCAAAAAACCCAATTAATTGACTCAAAGTGCCTCAAGGAGAAGACTCTTTTCCCAATTATAACAAGCTCTAATTTTGAATAGGAATTTAATGCTTTCTTTCTCTAGCAACTTGAAGGTAAGGTAACTTTTCTAGATAGAACATTTTATTCATGACAATGAAAGTATAAACAAATCCAGGGGAACTATATACACAACCCAGAGCATGGTGAGCCATAGCCCCTGGAGATTCTAATCAGAAACTTGTGTGTGTGTGTGTGTGTGTGTGTGTGTGTGTGTGTTCATGTGTGTGTGAGAGAGACAGAGAAAGAGGGAGAGACAGAGAAAGAAAGAGAATGTTATCAAGAGGGAAAAGGCAAAGGGACACTCATATTAGTATGTAACCAAGGAGAGAGAAGAGAATGAGAAAGATGGATGGAAAAGGAAGACATAAAATAATTGCAAAATGGAAAAGAAGGATGGGGGAAAAGGAGGGAGACTGTGTATGGGGAAATAGAAAAAATATGGAAACCCAGAAGAAAAGACTTTTGAAGTACTCTTGCTCCAGGAGAGGAGGAGGAAGGCAGGGTGTGGGGAGATACAGCCTATACAGCCTGTCCTTAAATTTCTGACAGGTTTTGCAGATCACCAAAGTTTCAGTGCAAACCGTTAACTGTGGCATGGCAAATAAAGACTCTCCAAACTTGGTCCAGGAAGCAGGAGAGAAGGGAGACTTATACTTGTTGTCATCTTCATGTCTGCAGGAGTGACCAGGCAACTCATTTGTGGCTTTATCTGCTTTTGTGCAGCCAATAAATAGTATAGTACTTGAGACAACAAAGCATTGATGAATTCCCTCCTAATAGGACCAGCTACTTAAGGGGGTGTTAAAAAGTGTAGAATGTAGCTTTGCACAAAGAGAGATTTTGCTTTCTGGTCTCATTTTTATGTTGAAAAGCAGGGAAAAGCCAGGCTACACATGCACCTCCCCCGTTGCTTCAATTCTGGGCTTTGTGTCTAGGGATTGGTTGGGGATAGACTTGCCAGTGAGATAATCACAGCTTGTCTGGTTGGGAGAGCTGGGGCTCACTGTTAACCCTATGAGCTCCAGAGGACTGAGGGGAAAATCATAAATATGAATCTTTTTCCAAATTTTGAGAATCAAGCTATGGAAGGTGGGGTAGGGATATTGGATAACAGTTACATACAATCTAGACTAATTTCTTAGAGCACAATTAATTACATTTCTGCATCTAAAAGCATTTTTGAATATTTTGTTAAACTATAGGGGGAAAAAACAAGAGAAAAACAGAAGAAAAAAAACCCCACAATTCTAGCTCCATTGGCAACTGCTAATTATGGTGGTTAATGTAATTATCATTGATTATATTTAATAATAGAGATAACTTAGTGAGCATTGTGCTAGGTACATTAAAAAACTAACCTCTTCCTACAAAAGCCCTAGAATATTGGTGATATTTTTTAAATTGGTGAATGAAAAAAAATTTTTGCGTATTTTTTATCCTATAGGTATTTAAATGCCTGTAGGCTATGTTTATGCAATATGGTATTCCTTTTCTATTAAATAATGCAGGAAGCACTGTATTTTTACAAACCATGCTTTAAAATGATTGTAAAACCATGTATGTATAGTAGCATGATAATCATTTTCTCTGTGTAGGTATTTAAATATTTACAATTTTTTCTCCCAAAAATAAGAAGAAATTTTAAGTTCTTTTGTCAGCAAAGCTATTTTTTTCTTTTAGAACAAATTTCCACAATCTGTCCAGTACTTGGTTAATTTTGAAGCTATTAATATATGTGTCAAATATTTTGCAAAATCTAACCTCAGCAGGCACTGTATAAAACCCTACTTCCGGGGCCCAAATTTCAGCAATAAACAAAAGCATTTTGCCTATGTAATCATTGCAATTTCATATCTATTGCATGGTTTTGTTCCTATTTTAAGGATGCCTTTTCTTTCATGATTACTCTTATAAGATACATAAAACACACCCTATCTGAATGGAAATGATGTACAATTGGTATTATTTCTTAGCAAGTATTCTGCAAGTAGATGTGTTGTTTTACAGTTTTGCTTTTGAATATTGTAATGTATTAACTTGTCACACCCTTTTAAGTGAACAGTAAACGTGTGTTTTCTATACCCACAAAGTAGAGATAGGCAGAATGATTACTTGATTTATTCACTGTGTAACCTTAAATGTAGGCATTGATGCTTAGGCAGTGTACTCAGAGATTCATGTTTTTCTCATAATAGGTTTTTTTTTCCTTGTTTTGGGACATAACAGGTGATGTTCAGGGCTTACTTCTGGGACTCTGCTTAAGGATCACTCCTGACAGTGCCAAAGATTGAACAGAGGTCAGTTGTGTGCAAGACCAGCACATTAAGCCCTTGCACTCTCTGTTCATCCCTGTTGTTTTATTTTTAAGGGAAATGAATAATACTAATGGCTCACTGATGACTAGAATTACAGATAGATGCTGTAATGCTGAAATGACAATATCAGCATGATTGGTGAAGGTGGAATAGGTTTGTATGTGCTGTTAAATGTTCTTGGGAGGCCACCACATATCTTTGGAAGCATGGTGGATCTTTAGAAGTCATTGCAGATCTTGAAACACCATATCAGTTCTTGGGATGGTGGTAAGACTGAAGAACTATCACTTATCTCTCTGTGTGGTATGCTTCTGAATCTGATGACATCAGGAACATTCAAGGTATTAGGCAGATTTCATATTTGAGAAGTTGAATTTTTTTATTTTTAGTTTTGCACCCAGTGGTGCCCAGGGCTTTCTCCTGGCTCTGTTCTCAAAGATAACTCTTGGTGGGGTTTAGGAATCCAAATATGTTGCTGGATATCAAACTTATGTTGGTCACATGTCAGGCAAGCACACTATCCTTGTATTATATCTCTGGCCCCCTATAGCTAAAGTTGTTTTAAGAATGAATAAGAAGGGAAATAAGGAATGTGAAGGATAAATGAGTGGTTTCAATGCAGTTTGTTAGTAAGATGTCTTATCAGTATTTGTTTCCTTTTAGTTTGTTTTCCTCACAAACTTCAATACTTTCTTGCTTAGAAACTATGCTGGTACTCCTATACACTTCTTCAGGACCTACTCTGAATAAGTGGTTTATACTCTGATCAGCTTTGTAAAACCTATTTGAATTATTTTTCTTCTGATTATTTCATTTCTATTTTGGTAAGTATAGCAGCAAAAATCACCTGGCTGTATTTGCATTTAAGTCTTTATTACAGTAAGTCACTTTTCCTTTTTATTTTTTAGTTCCACATATTTTCTAAGCATGATCTATATATGACTGACAGTTAAAAATATAGTTATAGCAAATATAGTTATAAGGTTTAGTTACAGGAAATATGACTTGGGATTCTGAGGAGGATACCTAAGTACCTTATACAATTGTATGATTATCGGATTTAGGAATGGGTATTTTCAGATTTATCAAATTTACAAATAGGCTGAGCCTCATTGCATGTATGGCTTCACCAGAAGCTTTTTAGAAATGGAAATTATCAGGTCCTACACTAAAGCAAAACGTACACTTAAACAAGAGGTCTGATTATTTAAGAATTTTTGAGAATTACAAATCTAAATAATCTCTAAAGTCAATTCCAGCTAAAACTGTAATTCTGAATCTTACCCCCCATTCTTTCTGTTACTTACAATTTTTCTATTCTTCTTTTTTTAATAGCTGAGGAAATATTCTCTATGATACGTAAAGTATATATTCTGCTAAATGGATCCTTAATATCTCTGCAAGTGTGTTCATGCATTGAAGGGAATCAGTACTCAGGGGGTTAAATGCAAAACACATTACCATAGGACAGCTGCCAAGGCATCACATTCTGAAATCTGATAAATGAAAAATGGGCATGGTATCAAATTTAATCACATTTGTATTCAGATGTTGTTGAGAGCAGACACTGATTTATGAACTAGCAACAGACACCAGATTTCCTGCCTATGTTATATACATATGAATGGGTGGACGGATGGATAGATAAACAGACAGTGAAATTATGTTGCAAATTACATGGCCCCAGACCTGTTTATAACCTAGATCTCATCAAAATGATATTAAAAAATACTACAGATATAATTTTTTTCCTGGGCAATGGTTTCTGGTTTGATTTGCACTTATCCTGAAGAATAGATTCCTTTCAAAGGCTAATTTTACTTATTTTCTTTAAATATTAAAATACTCCTACTATGCTTCAGATCTTTGTACTACATGCATAGAAATAAAACTTTATTGTTTTATTCAAGACATCAGAGTTTACAATTAGTATTGAAATCATTGTTTTATACTTGAAGTGTTGTTAAACTAAATCCAACCACCAGCGCATAACAGTCCTTCCACCATTTTATCAAGGTTCCTTCTCTCATCTACTTAGAATCCCTAGTTTCCATTTCTGTTGATCATGTCTCAGAATTTCTTCCACTGAGGATTGTCTGGCCCCTTGCTTCATATGAGTGATATATATATATATGTATACACACACACACACACACACACACACACACACACACACACATATATATACATACATATATGTATAGGCTGGAGCGATAGCACAGCGGTAGGGCCTTTGCCTTGCATTCAGCCAACATGGCCGACCCGAGTTCGATCCCTCCGCCCCTCTCGGAGAGCCCGGCAAGCTACTGAGAGTATCTCGCCCGCACAGCAAAGCCTGGCAAGCTCCCCATGACGTATTTGATATGCCAAACACAGTAACAACAAAGTCTCCAATGGAGACGTTACTGGGCCCGCTCGAGCAAATCGATGATCAATGGGAGGGCCTTTACTTTACTTACTTACTTACATATATGTATACACACACACACACACATATATATACACACACACACACTATACTAGCGTGCAACAGGGACAAATGGAGATGTTACTGGTGCCTGCTCGAGCAAATCAACGATTAACAGGAAGTCAAGTGATCAAGTGATACATACATACATACATACATACACACACATATATGCAAGCAACTCTGTATATGATGTATGGTATTTGTCTTTTTTTTCTGACTCACTTTTCTCAGCATGACTTCTTCCACTTCCACCCAAATTGCATCAATCTGAAAGACATAATTGCATCAACCTGCAATATTTATCTCTTCTCATAGATGAATAGTATCACTCTATTTCTATATACTACAGTTTCCTTATCTACTCATCTGTTGTTTGAGCACTTGGTTTATCTGAAGATCTTGGCTATTACAAACATTGTATGATGAACATATATGTGCATATGTACTTTTGAATGAATATGTGTTCAGAGGTAGATACTTAGGGGTAGAATTGTTAGGTTAGTTAGAAATTTTATTTAAAAATTTTTGGAGAAGCTCAAAACTATTTGATTTTGAAAAGTTCAAATCAAGCAGCCGTGCCACCAGCAATGAATGAAAGATTCATTCTTGCCACAGCCCACCAGCACTTGCTGGTTTTGGTCTTTTTCATACACATGATTTGTATCAGTGTATGGTTATGTCACACTCCCATTTGATTTACAGTTTATTTTACTTAAGATTTTACTTATGCTAATTTATCACCCTTTTGTCTTCTCTAAGCAAGTATTTGGTCATCTCTCCCTATTTTTTGTGGGGTTGGGAGGGAAGTCGTTTTGTTTTCAGCCATACCTGGCAGTGCTCAGGGTTTATTCCTAGTTTTGCACTCAGGGATCATACCTGGCGGGCTCGAGAGACCATGTGGAATATTGGAGAGAGAACCTGGTTCAACCCACACAAGGTAAACACCTTACCCACTGCACTTTCTCTTTTGCTTCTCTCCTTTTTAAAACAAGATTTTTTTGTTGAAATTTGAAAGAAATTTATATATCAGGACTGTCTGATATATATTGTGCAAATATTTTCTCCCTGTTAGTAGATGGCTTTGTTTTAGGTTTCTCTCTTCTCTCTCTCTCTCTCTCTCTCTCTCTCTCTCTCTCTCTCTCTCTCTCTCATAGCTCATATCAAAAGCTATTTTTATTTTCAATGTGGTTCAGTTAGTTTATTTCTCCTTTTTTTTGCCAAAGGAATCATCTCATTAAAAAATCCTCTGTGATCAAGATCTTGGTGAATCTACCTATAAATAACGCTAATCCATTTTGAATCACTTTAATGTGCAGCATAAGATAGGGTTTTTTCTTTTCTTTTCTCTCTTTTTTTTGCATGTGCTTATCCAGTTTTTCTAGCATCAGTTGTTAAAGTGATTCTCCTTGCTCCACTTTATATGCCTAGCCCCTTTGCTATATATTAACTATCTATACATTTAAGGGTTTACTCTTTTTGGCATGAAAATAGATAGATGGATATTTAAATTATTGCTTGATTCTATTGCATAAACTCAGCAGTGCAACAAGCTGCTATGTACATTTGGGACTCCAAGTAACCTATAAAAGGAGCCGGAATGATATAAAAATTTAAAAATGGGAATGAGAAAGGTGATTATGTTAGAGATCTAAGTCTAATGAGGAGCTAAACAGAGAAAGAGGGACTTAGGAAAAGGACCTATATTTAGGTAGTTTCCAAAGGTTGTGGTAGGATTTTGAAAATGACTTCTCCTGGGAATTTTTGGTAGGTGATGATGCCCTGTGATGAGAGAAGATATAGAGAAAAAGGAGTTTACTTTGTTTTAATTTTTATTTGAATTTTGTGGAAATGGGAGAAGATGATGTTACTGTGAGTTGGGGTAGAAAAGATATCAGTTAAACCTGTCTTTACTCTAGGGAGCTATCTCTAACAATCTGAGCTGGAAAGTAATCTCTTTCTGTGCTCCTGTAGGAAACAGAGCATTCATGACCCATTGAGAATCCATTACTACTCTGAATTTTTAGTTCTGTTTTCATGTGTTGCCTTATTTTCTTAATTAAATTATCTCCTTGAGGGGGAGGACCATGCTGTAGTCTTGCTGGATCATTCACAGAGCCTGAAGCACTGTGTTGCATGTAGAAAACATTGGTTGTTAGTTAATTGATTTGTTGGAATTTTTTTTCATTAAACATATTCCCAAGAAGGATCCAAACCTAGAGTTAGGAAGCCATCTGGCAAACACTGCTTGAGAGAATGCTTCTTGGCTTTCACATCTTAAAGGTCTTCTTAAAATAGCTAACATTTATTGAACATTTTGTTATGTGCCAGGCATTGTGCTCAGCCTGTTCTATGTATGATGTTGCATTTGATATTTAAAACAACCTTGTAATACAATTGTTATAAACATTTTCATTTTTAAATGGAGTAAAATGAGGTTTATAGAAAGTATGGATTTTTTTTGAGGCCAATAAATTGGATGCATGACTAAAATATAAAGTTACTATTATTTTTTTCTTTTTGGGTCATACCCAGTGATGCACAGGGTTTACTCCTGGCTCTGCATTCAGAAATTACCTCTGGTGGTGCTCGGGGGACCATATGGGGTGCTGGGAATTGAACCTGGGTTGCCCGAATGCAAGGCAAGCGTCCTACCCGCTGACTTATTGCTCCAGCCCCTAAAGTGACTATTTTTTGAAATTTTATGTCCATGATATTTTCATACAAATTGAAAGGCATTATAATAAGTGGAAGAAGTCAGAGGGACAAATATACTTACTGGGTGATTTCACTTATCTGTAGTATAGAAACAAGACAAACAATGGAACAGAAAGTATTAGATGATAAAAAAAAAACTCTTGCCCTTTGGTTACAAAACTGAGATTTCCAAGCAATGTCAGTTTGGATTGGGGGCTGGAAGGAAGAGGTCAAATACAAATAATGTAAGGACAGTGGTGGAAAGTCTTGAATATGACCACTTTGGTGATAACTTTGGTGAGTAATAACTTTGCTCACCAAAACCACAAATATTAACATGATTATAACATGTTACCAAAACTACAATAAAAGTTTTAAATCAGATCAAATGACATCACTAAAGATCATTCTTCTTATATGAAAGTAATGTAATAAAGAAGTAAAATACCCATGGTTGCTTTTCCAGAGTAAATACCATGGTAGCACACAGATTTTGTGATAGTGCACTTCTTACTCCTCTAAGCATGTTTTAAGGAAAATATGTTAAATACAAACTGAAAACTATGAGTGACATAAAAAATTCAGAACCTGATATTTGTCTCGAATGTCCTTACAATCTAATGTGGGATAAGTAAAAAAATCTTAGAAAATTAATTGCTAGGGTTTACTACCACTAGTAGTATTTATTGCCCTCAAAGAATAAGACAACAGGACTGAACGGAGTGCAGGGCTTAAAGTACTTGTCTTACACACAACTGACCTCTGTTCAATTGCTGGCACTGTCAGGAGTGATCCTTGAGCAGAGTGCCAGGAGTAAGCACTGAGCATCACCTGCTATGCCCACAAACAAAAAGTAAGAAAACTATTATGAGAAAAACATGTCTTAGTTAGGTCCATATCTATGCATTAAGAGAAGAGCTTGCATCCCTCAAACATACAAATAGCCATTGGACTTCCAAGAATATCTCTGTTGACATTGGAAACAATTGGATCAAATTAGAACATGAAGGTTCTGCCACTTCTCAGAGTAAAAATTATGGTATGGAAGACAATTAAGTTACATTTTGAGTTTCTTGCTGTTCTTAAAATATTTGAAAGTTGACTCTTCCTAAAACACTCTTAATCATTAAAAAACAGCAGACCAAGAAACTAACATATAAGTCGACCTTGAGAAAAGAATAAAGATTTATTCTTTTCAATTCTAGAGTTAGGCAAAAATTTGAAGGCAAAATAAGAGACAGAATCTGAAGGAGAAACACTGCATGTGTATGAATAGATGTATTAAAAAGCTCAGTGGAGTAAAGAGAGGGTAAATTTTTTATGGGATTCAGTTCTTTTACAGTGTACCATTCTTGGGCTGGAATTCTCAGCTAGTTATTAGAGAATACCAAACTCAGAGAATCAGAGCAGTTCAGGTCCACTTCTTATGGATAGTATGACTTTGGGCAAGTTGTTTGCTTCTTCACAACTTACATTGGAAATAGAATAATATTTTTTTAATTCTTTTTAGGTCATACCCGGCAATCCTCAGGGGTTACTTTTGGCTCCTCACTCAGGAATAACTTCTAGTGGTGCTCAGGGTACCATATGGGATGCCGAGGGTCGAATCAGGACAACCATGTGCAAGGAAAGCACCCTACCCACTAGACTATTGCTCCGGCCTGGAAATAAAATGTTTAATAAATGAATATAATTCTAAAATAGTTGCTAAATTTATTATGTGGATTAAATGACCCAATGGAAGCTTTTCAGAGTTAGTCACAAAGGCAGCACTCAACAAAAAATAGCTTTTGATATATAGCACTGGTGATTATTATTTCTGAGTTGAAATGAGAATAGATAACTAGAATGGGGGGATAAACAAGAAGAAAGAAACATAAGAAGAGTCAGAGAGTTTTCAAGGAAGAGTCAAAGACAAATGAAGGAGTTCAGGTTTGCCCTAGACTTGTAACTAAATTAGATTTTAGAGTCTTAAGACAAGCTCTGTCTTTTATATAAGACAGAAAACATCTGCTCTCAGCACATGATAGTACGCAGATGTGTTGCCTGATGTTTGAATGCTACAGAAAGTTACAGCTGAAATCAAGATCATGGTGTCCTGACCAGGAAGTGTGGTTCACAAACAGTTGGATTAATAATCCATGTAGAGAAACTCCCTCAGTGGAGAGTCAACGTTTTCCAAGTCTACTCTCTATTATCATATGTATTCACCAACTGTGTCTTATCACAGCAACACCAGCCAGTATGATTTCTTACAGCATCACTTGATCACTTGACATCCCGTTACTCATCTATCCAATCGAGCGGGTGCCAGTAACGTTTCCATTCATCCTTGTCACTTGCTAATGTAGCCCAATGGTGTCTGCTCATTCTAGGAACATGAAGAAATTCAAACGGATCATTCAGGGTCTTGACAAAGAAGTCTGATGATCTCATAGGTGGGAGGCCACGCGATCTTTTGACATCCAGTGGAATACAGTCAGTAATGGCTCTATTCCAGCAGTTGTCTCCAAATCTCATTACATGTCCAGCCAATCTGTATTTTGACACGTTGGCAAACGAGAGACTCCCTGATTCTTGATCGTTGATGGAGGTCGGAACTTCGATTTTTTCTCTCATTAGAGTGAAGCATGGTACTCCAAGAAGAGCCTTTTGACTCCTCTTTGGGAGACCCAAATAGCATTCTCATCCTGTTTTTGTAGGGCCCAGGTCTCTGAGGTGTATGTTAATGCAGGAAAAACAGTGGAATCAAAGAGATGTGCCCAGAGCCGAAGGTTCTTCATCCTTCTAGCTATTTCTTCGATGCTCTTGAAGGCGTTCCAAGCCACTGTCTTCCTCCTGCTCAACTCAGGTGCCAGGTCATTTGTCATGTTGACTTCTCGACCTAGATACACATAACTGTTGCATTCCGTTGAGAGCGAATGGAGCATTAGGAAAGAGGCTGTTTCTCATAAACATTGTCTTCGTAAGATGCAGCTGCAGTCCGACCTTTCCACACTCATGTTCAATGTCGGTCAGCATTTGTGCCGCTGGCTGATGTTTGGTGTTATAAGAACGATGTCATCAGTGAAGCAGAGGTGGTGTAGTTGCCGACCATCTATCTTCACTCCCATTCCTTCCCATTCCAGTTGTCGCATGACATTCTCGAGGGTGGCACTGAAGATTTTCAATGAAATGGTATCACCCTGCCGAATCTCTCTCTTGACATGGATGATCACTTCCCCGTAGAATAGTGAATCTGCAATACAGCTCTTGGAGGATCCTGATGTATTGAGTTTGAATGCCCTCTTTGGCTAGGGCCTCAATGACCGCTTCAGTCTCAACAAAATCAAATGCCTTCTTTAAATCAATTGAACATTAGACAGAGCGGCATCTTGAACTGCTGAGAAACCTCAATGAGCTTGGTTATCGTATGGATATGGTCGATTATGCTGAATCCTTTTCAGAACTTGGCTTGCTTGCATGCTTGTCCTTCATCAGTGTTCTGCCAATCCTATTCAGGATGACTCGAGTGAACAGCTTGAAGACGACAGATGACAGGCAGATCTGGCAATAATTGCCAATGTCGTGGATGTCTCCCTTCTTGTACAGTAGTACAGTCCTTCTAGTTTTCCACTGGGATGGAATCTTGCATTCAGACAGGTAGCGTGTGAATAGCCGAGCCAGTGTATTGATGAGTACAGACGTCTGGTTCTTTAGGTGTTCAGGTCTGACCTTGTCTGGATCAGGTGCTGTTTGCTTCTTTACCATAGGAATGTCGTGTTGGATTTTGGAAAGGAGAACTTTGGGAATGACATATCCATCCTGCGGAATTTGGTATGTGGGCATGTGGACATGGCTATCGAAGAGATCTGAGTCGAAGTCATGTATAATCTTGTCCATTGCCCTTCTGGAAGATGTGAGAGATCCATCGGGACATCGGAGGGCAGTCATCCTGGTCTTGTGGTTGGCGAAGTACAGACGGCCATTGCAAATGCTTTTCCCAGCTTCTGCCGCAACTGCCAGCACTGCTGCTCTTCTTTCTTTGAGGTCTTCCCTGATCACTTCTCTGCACTGCTTTGCGAACTTGGGCATTTGCTTGCAGTTGCCTGAGGCTTGCACTAAGCCATGTTGGCGAATGAGCTAAAGGGTTTTTGAAGACAGGTGTCTTTTTGTGGCTATCTCTCTCTAGGCATTCTTTGCACAATCATGGAGATGCTGAACCAGTTGATTGTATTCCTCATCAATATTGTCAGTGACGACATCTTCCGATGTTGCTGCAATAGTGCCAAAAAGCTCCCAATTGGTGGTCGTCTGGGAGTTCGCTTCTTAAACTTTGCAGCCCTTTCTTCCCGCTCTGTGAAGTAGAATTTTACATGAAGGAGATGGTGGTCCGATTGTGTTTGGAATTTGGGTACAATAGTGACATCAGTCAGGCAAGACCATTGATTGAATATGATATGGTCAATTTCATTGTGGAACTGTCCACTGGGAGACTCCCATGTCCAACGTTTAGATTCGGCCTTCTGGAATTGTGAGTTACCATGGATGGTCTTGGTTGACATGATGAACTCAGACAGTCTGTCACCCTGTTTTTTCCATTCTAGGCCATTGGTCCTGATGTGGAGTTCTTTGGCTGATCTTCTCGGTCCTATCTTGACATTAATATCACTGACAATGATGTTGTAGAAGGTGTGGTCTTCTTTATCCAGCTCCATGTAGATCTTCTCAAATTTTCATTCATCATAATAGGATGTTGGTGCATAGACAACAACACTAGAAACTGCTGGCAGTGAGCAACATCTATTCAAGTGTAATTATCTGATTTGTGTTGTTAGGCGTTTGAATAAATCAATGTTTATGGTCAAGTTCGTATTGACAAGGACACCGATACCACCGATGCCTCTTTTGTCACATGTTCTGAGTAACTGTTTTTCCCCAGTTTCAAAAATTGCCTGATGTGATTGATGCCTTCTTGTCTCTGTCAGACAAATGATGTCATACTTGATCTTTCGCACTTACACCGTCATGTCCTCGATGGATGCATCCGATACCAGCATATGTGCATTGAAAGTACAGGCAGTTATTCTTGTCTTTCTTCATTGTGGCAGCCCAGGTCGGCCCTGAGATTTTATCAGCTCTTCTTCCTTATCCTTCTTAACGCTGCGATATTGGTGGTTCTTTCAGGGGAATGAGACCCCTTTGTATTTACTGGTTTTGACATCTCAAATACACCACAGATAGCTTTCCAGGCTCTGCTGTGTGAGTGGCACACTCTCAGTAGCTTGCCGGGCTCTCCAAGAGGGATAGAGGCTTTTAGGGCAGCCTCTAATTGTCCTTTCAGTTGTTCCCATGGTTCAAACCATATTTCAATGCAATCAAATATGGTGCGGTAATCTAGTATCAAGTGTTTTAGGATATGCTGTGTGGCTGCATTGTAGCCGCATGCTCCGGAAAACATCTTGGAGTGTGTCAGCAGCCGGGTAGTGGAGGTATTGGAGGTAAAGAAAGTCCATCAAATTCAGTTCTTTTGGAATTGTCTTAATGTGCAATCCTAAAGAAATCGTCACCTTTTCATAACTGAGGCACAGAGAATTTGTAGCATGTTCTATTTCAATAGAAGGCTTCTCAAGCATGTGTTATTTACAGAATGGAAAGTATGAGAAGCAATATGAATTACATGATAAAACTTTTACTGTTTTCTTCAATATCATGTAGACACTTCTGAAGAATCGCCTGAGCTATGCAGCTTATGGTGGGATATTATGGTAAGCAGATTACACACATGCAAGTAGTCATTTATGCATAGAACTTCCTGACATCCCTTTCTTCTCAGTCACAGACTAAGTAAGTTCTTGATGGACATGTGGCAAGTTCTATTCAGCTCTGATTCCAAGCTTCTGTCACAGTGCCTACATGCAAAAATCTCTATGGATAATAGTTGAAGAGAAAAGACTAATACAATATTAAAAGATGAAGACATAACAAGATTATAGATTTCGAGATGTTTATCTCTAGGGTTGGAGCGATAGCACAGCGGGTAGGACGTTTACCTTGCATGCGGTTCACCCACGTTCTATTCTCAGCATCCAACATGGTACCCTGAGCACCTCCAGGGGTAATTCCTGAGTGCAGAAACAGGAGTGACCCCTGTGCATCGCCAGGTGTGGCCCAAAAAGCAAAAAAAAAAACTTTATCACCCAAACCCAACGGCTGGGTTGATTTTTTGTTACTTTCCCTCTCAGTGACCACACGGGAAGATTCATTTTATAATTAATAATTAATAAATCAGTTACTTAAAATAAGATATCATACATCACAATTTTAAAATAATAATGCCAAGTCATTATTTTCTCTTGATGAAAGAGATTTTGACCCCAACAATAAAATCAGTAAGATAAGTGCATTGATTTGTGAACATCAAAAGATTTTACTTATTAGTAAGAATTCATGCTCAACTCATCGCCTATTGTCATAGATACCAACCAGATCTAAATCAACATGATTTTGATAAGAGCAACTATTTAGTTATATACGAACTATTTAGTTCATTTCAGCAATACAAGTGGAAGATATACTTTTTAGATGTACAGACCTTCTCAGGGAAGTCTGTTTATATCTCTGCTGGTCTATGAACTCAAGAAGAGGTATTATCATTCTAATATCACATATAATACCTGAATCTCACCTGATGATCAAAGGATGTGTTCTCTGTGCTGAAGGAGTGCTTGGTCACTAGATGTAATGAGTTCTTTCCCAAATTACTGTCCTCTGGTGTTTATTATTCCCACCTGTAGAAAGGGAGGTTGTCACTAGATGGGGCTTAAAGACCTAACTCTGCCTATGATAACTCTGCCTAAATCTGTCTGTGTAAATTGGCACATCATGGATGAATTATTCTTCTGAACAATACAGTAACTAGAGTTATAATTGAATGCAATTTTATGACATACTAAAAGTTGATGGTAACAGATATTCAGGTATGCATCAATGTTTCCTTAAAAGAAAGAAGGTATAAAACTATGAATCAAGGCAACAAGCTTGTCAATATCCCTTGAAACATTTTGATGTGCAAAACAATATCTATATTTTTAAGAGAGCAAAATTTTAATTTTAATAAGATTTTGTGTAGTTGAAAAAAATAAAGTTTATTTTCGTCTTTTGCCACGTTTAGAATAGAGAGGATAATAATGCTGGGACCATAGCGATAGTACAGCACACAGACTTTAGTTTGATCCACAGAATGCCATATGGTTCCCAAGCACTACCAAGGAGTGATTCCTAAGTGCAGAGCCAGGAGTAACCCCTGAGCATTGCTGGGTTGCAACCTATATGGAAACAAATAACAATAGCAAAACTATATTGCCTCTGGCTAGAGCATTCTATTACTTGAGCATGAGGTTGTAATGAAGTAAATCACATAGAACAGAACAGTATCTATGGTTTATTTTTCAACTCTGATTTTCTCTTTTTTTCCTTTTAACTAGCGTAAATCTTGCTCTGAAAAAAAAAAAGTCCTTTAACTTAGACATTTGAAAAATAAGCAAAAACCGGATAAGAAGAAAAAGGAAAAAAAGGAAGAGGGCAGTTGTTGAATTGATGCAATGAAACTGGTTAATTGAACTCATCAACCTCATGGTTAACTGATAATGTGTGTCCTCTTAGTCACATAATCTGTGAGTTTTGAGGACTCAGAATGTGAGTATGATTATGGGCTGCTAAAATGCAAATTTGAATGCATGGCAGCTGCCTTTGGTCCTTGGTGCAGGTCTAAAAATCACATTCAAGATACTGTCTTCTCTATGGTTAGCAAAAAAATGCCACAAGTGAAGCAATAGCATATTTACTCATGGCTGATACATTAATTCTTTCACTTCCTCCTCAACATTATTTTTTTCCACCCTTTGTTAAAGGTTAGCTGGAGCAATAGCATAGTGGATAAGGTGTTTGCCTTGCACACAGCCGACCCAGGTTCGATTCCTTCATTCTTCTCGGAGAGTCTAGCAAACTACCAAGAGTATCCAACCCATATGGAAGAGGCTGGTAAGCTCCCTGTGAGTATTCGATAAGCCAAAAACAGTAACAAGTAATGGAGATGTAACTGGTGCCCGCTCACCACTCGAGCAAATCGATGAAGAATAGGAGGACAGTGCTACAGTGCTACAGAACTTACACTGGAGACAGTACAGGTCCACATAACATTTGTAGCATTAATGATGCCTCAAGTTGAAAAAAATTACCTAATAGAGCTAAATATTTTATGCAGTCACAAACTTTTTTGAATTAATAAATCTGGAAATATCTCTCTACATACATATCTCACAGTACTCTTCTTGGGATGTAAGATCTTCTCGGACTCCTTAAATTAGTGATGTATAGTTGGTTTATAAGTCAGGAACTTTCTTTGCTTCTGCATCTGCTTGAATATGTGACATAAACAATCTGTTCTGGTTATTTCACTTATGAAGTGGTTTCATAGATAGTTATTATTTGCAGCTTGTGTTAGCTGCTTTCTAAGTATGTATCCTAAATTATATTATATTTCTAATTGTATAATCTGAAAAATTAGTTTGTGATTTTTCCACTGTTGTAAAGGACAAAACCAGGAAGACAATATAGACAATCTAATATCCTACTACATGTCAACTGATTACTAGGTTTTATTCAGTTACACTGAAATTATTTTATGTCTATGAAATATTTTTTAAAATGAGATACTAAGATTTCTATAAAGATTTAATTGGAAATTTACAGAAGTAAGAGTGGATATGTTTTGAGAAAAAGGTTTAGTAGATTTTGTGTCTTCCTTGAAGAGAGGAGAGAGCAAAAGTGCTAATTCTGTGAGATTCTGGGTATATTCTAGAAGGATCATTTTCTTTATGCATGCTGTGAGCATTGGTGATATTGCAGCTTCACTAAAAATAAAAGTCCTAGTAGCATCAGGCGGGTCTATATTCATTTTTCAAAATTTAGATGGAAGAATCTTATTTTTAAAAAGGCTTTTCATGATCTAAATGGTTTAAGGTTTCAGTTTTTATTCAGCTCAATTGAAGATCTGAGATGAAGCCAAGATATTCTTTTTACGTAATTTTGACTTGTTTGGAGTGAACCCTTGTCAGACATCTCCATTTTTTCAGGAAAACTATCCACTGAAGACAAAGAAACAAAACATGCACCTCCAAATAATCAATACTTATGTTTTTGCCAGCTTCATAGTAGAGGGGAGCAAATTTTGGGGTAGATTTGGGCACTCATTTTCAAGGGTCATTGTATAACTAGTTTCGCAATAATTTCTTTGCTATTCTAAAATTTTTAAAGGGTGCATAAACGGAGTGTGACAAGCTCTAAATACTTTATTCATTCATTCTTTATAGTAACTATTTTTAAATATAATGGAATATTTCTATCATAACAAATATTTTAAATTTAAACTTGCATATTTATGCTACATATTTATCAATATACAAGTTCATTTTGGAGGATATAGAGTCACATACATTTTCCCATATTATATAGTAAAGCAACACCAATTCATTGATTGAAGATTCTATTGGTAAGTGGACAATTGGTTGAACCACTGGAAATTAGGTATCATAAGAAAACTAGTTTGTGATTCATCCCTTCATGCTTGAACTGGTACTTTTCTTGATACATATGAAACATCTAGTGTTTGCTGAATGAGTCAATTAAAATACTCTTATACCAGCTATTCTTATCCCTGTTATTGCATTAGGATGTAATTCTCTCTACGGAACAAGAGGTATGTGAAGTTCCACTAAAAACTTGTACAGAAAATGTCAGGTCTTCACAGAAATTAGATAATATGTTGTTTTGAGGACCAAGTTTATTTCCCTGTGCTTCTTTTATTTCTCCACTATATACCAAGTTTCAGTTCCTACATGAAACTTTTATCATGATTGTTTCTTCTGCCTCTCTTAACCCTGATTCTGTTGGCATTTATCTAGAAATGCATGTAAGTGACTGGCAACAATTAAAAAGTCAAGTCTTTTTTATTTCCCCTGCCCTGTGGTGTAGGGACTGAAACAGAGCCTCACATATACAAGAAACTTCTCTACCCCTGAGTTATATCCACAGCTTCCAAATGTTGCATCTTACCAGTGTTGGATTCCAACTAAGGTTAATATCTGAAATATATGCAATTACTCTATTTAAGGCTCCTACAATACTTGTAGTAAATCTCAGTTATATCTCCTGATACGTATTGTAATTAACTTTTTATTAGCATTCTTTCCTTATAATTCTATATTTCTCCAGGGCAGCAATTGAATCATGTTTATCCATTAAATACCAAACATTTGGCACATAAATGCTTGTTGAATAAATAATTTAACTTGCAGCCCTTAAGCCAGCAGTTTGAGACATCATGTTTTGAGATATGAATACATCTGAAATTGTCTTGCTCTCTCTTGATTCCCCCCTCTTTTCTATCAGTATGCATATGAATTTCTATATATTGTTTTCATATCACTTGAAGCATATTTTTCTAATATTTCTTTAGGTTGTCAATTCTTGGGCCATCTAAAAATAACACAGAAATAATAATACAAAAATATATGCAAAGAAATTCATTTATGACATTTTAAAGATGAATTACATGATAGTTTATTGAGAGAGGCAACATAATCTTGGACTCATAAGGGTAATTTTCTATATAAAATAGATAAGGTTCTCAATTTATTGAGCAGATATATACCGGATTTATTTTTTGCAGTATTGAGAAAAGGTGCGAAACTGTATAGTATCATTTTTAAGGGAGAAAAATGGAAATGGGATGGGTTTAACTGTACAAAAACATTGAGAAACTCTATAAATATACATATATAACGATATTTACAATGAACTAACTGGTGAAGGTGTTTTGTTTTGTTTTTTTGCAAATCCAGTTTGCAAAGACTTGAGTCAATAATTTCTTCAAATTTTGTAATTCAAGAAACATGGAATATAACATTATTAAAGAAAAAATATTTTTAGTAATTAAAAACCCTAAAGAAATGGAAATTTTGAAGTGATCTCTCTTCTGTGAATATCTATAATATTGTAAACCTTATGAAAAATTAAAGATAAAAGAAAATAATAGAAATTTACAAATTGACAAATAATTAAAATTAAACTTTTAAAAAAAGAACTATTTTAAAATATAGAACAGTTATGAAACTTTGAATAAATCAAAGAGCTAAAACTCACATCTAGCATTTTTTATGACTATAATGTTGTGAAATTAACTACACATTAAACACAGAAGAAAAAGCAGAACATGTACAAATATATAAAAATTAATAATTTATGAACTAATGGATTAATAGGAGAAATCAAAAGAGAAATTAAAAGAAAACCTTGGGTATAAGAAATGAAAACACAACAAACCAAAATTTATGGGATACAATAACAACTCCAAGAGGTAGATATTACAGTTACATTAAAAGTATTTTTAATCTCCACTAGAAAAATAATGAACTAAGGTTAACATTAAATAAGAAAGGGACCAGTGATTAATATATATATCACGGTATATCACGGTCCTCCCGTTATTCATCGATTTTCTCGAGTGGGCCCAGTAGCGTTTCCATCATGAGACTTGTTGTTACTGTGTTTAGCATATCGAATACGTCACGCGTAGCTTGCCAGGCTCTGCTGAGCGGGCAAGATACTCTCGGTAGCTTGCCGGGCTCTCGGAGAGGGGCGGAGGAATCGAACTCGGGTCGGCCATATTGGCTGCGTTCAAGGCAAACGCCCGACTGCTGTGCTATAGCTCCAGCTGGAGAGATAGCACAGCGGGTGGGGCGTTTGCCTTGCACGCGGCTGATCCGGGTTCGATTCCCAGCATCCCATATGGTCCCCTGAGCACCAGCAGGAGTGATTCCTGAGTGCAGAGACAGGAGTGACCCCTGTGCATTGCCAGGCATGACCCAAAAAGCAAAAAAAAAATATATATATATAAGAAATGAATAAAATTACTAGAAAGATAAACAAATCTGGGTTAAAAATAACATTGACAATCTTTAATGCAGACCCTTGTTGTCTTGTAATATGTCCTGTCTATGTTTTTCTATAGGTTTTACTATTGACCTATTGTTACCAATACAATTTATTGGACCCTATGATGAACCTTTAACAAATATGCACAAAGCACTTTTTTACAGTTTTCCATTGTTTTACATTATATTTTTACAAGAGGAGTTTACCATTATGTTTTTTTTATTATTTATCACCTAAATTTTGTTTATTTGTTTGTTTTGGGGCCAACGTTGGTGCTGCTCAGGACTGACTCCTTGCTCTGCCTTTAGTGGTAGGTTTCTTGGGGAGCTCAGGGCAATGTTTGGAATGCCAGGGATAACTCAAGTGGGTCATATTCAAGCACCCTATGTGCTGTACTATTGCTTTGATCTCTAAATAAATATTTTAATCGAATATTGGGAATCCTTTTATATTTTTAATCCATTACCCAATTTTCTTTCAGTAAGTAGCAACCCTTGATTCAAGGTCAAAACACCATGGATATCCATTAGAAGGAATGTGATTGTTGTGCGATTATTATAGATTGAATGACTCCACTTATTACTAAAGGGTAGAAAGTTTGATAATTATGTCTTCAGAGTGAAACAAAAATATTAGAAAATGGCTTTTAAAAGTCATTGTCACCTTTCCTAGCTCCTACTCTGAACTTCTAAGTGTATGGTGACAATCAGCATGAGGAATCTAAATACACAAATGTTATTTAAAGCCTTATTTGGAGAAGTAGTCAGATATACACCTTTATATATAATGTAAAGATATTATTTAAATTTATTTTTAAAAATTTACATGGATGAAATTGGACTTGAGGAAATTCCAAGTAACTTTTAATAGCAAGACAACACAAATGAAAATAGATAATATAATATACACCATGTCACTGTCTCTGTAACTGTCCTCCCGTTGTTCATCGATTTGCTTGAGTAGGCCTACTGCCCTTGTGAGACTTTTTACTATGTTTGGCATATCGAATACGTCATGGGTAGCTTTCCAGGCTTCGCTGTGTGAGCGAGACACTCTTGGAACCCTGCCGTGCTCTCCGAGAGGGGCAGAGGAATTTAACTTGGGTTAGCCATGTTGGCTAAGTGCAAGGCAAAAACCCTTACCCGCTGTGCTATTACTACAGCCCATATACACCATGATTTTATTTTTATGAAGTTTTTCACAGTAATTTATTATATTCAATGTTTCAACACCAATCCCATCACCATCACATCTTCCCACCACCATTATTTCCAACTTCCCCAACCACCACCCAAGCCCGCCCAAATAGCAGGTCCTAAATGATTTTTTTTATTACTTGTTATAATTAATTTGCTAAAAATGGTCAAAAAAGATTTCCTTAAAGGAAAGTGTTTGAAGATTATTGTATCTTCCCTTGGAGCTATTAAGATTTTGTATAAGAGTTTACTTGCATGTTGTTACAGGTTAAGACTTGTGTGTTAATATTTTCTTAATCAAGATTGGTTGCCTTCTACTTGACATCCCATCCAATGCTGGCATTGAATGGAATGTAATGTCCACGAACTGCCTCTAGTGCTATATACAAGCCATGTTCCAGAGACTCATAAATAAATCTAGAAAGATATCACTATCACTTTTAAATAAATATTATGGTATTTCTGTTTTTGTAAATAAAATAAAACAAATGGATTTACATGCTCCAAATCTCTTCCACTAATAATATCTTTGAATTTTCTTGCTCTGAGAATTTTGACCTGACTAAAGAGGAGACAATTCTATTTTTGTGGCCTTAGAGAAAGATGATAGAAAATAAATCTTTATTCCTGACAGATTGTCAGAAACTTTCTCGTAACAAGATTTTTATTAATTATTTTAGTCTGTTTTACTTCACTTTATATTATTTTTGCCAATGACAGGAAAATAGAAGTTAAATAGAAGAGAACTTTTTCTTCAAATATTTTACTTTGAATCATTTGAAAATAAGTTCTATAGAATTATTTTTATGTTGTAACTGAAGTACAGTGTGATGACTGACTATTTGAAATGATAAAAAGAATTGAAAAATCAATCATATATTTTATTAAAGACTAGATTGGAAATGCAGAAGGATAATTTTATAAATAGCCTCTGCAGTGAGAAGTAAAAGTGGATATTCTTAAGAATATTTGAAAAACATAACTCAGATCTAAATATAAAAGTAAATAGTAATATGGTCCTACTGAGTAATAGTCCCCAAGTAACATTTTGACTTGGAAATTGGCCCACTAGAGATGGCAGTTTATAAACTGCTATCCTAATTCTAAAACATGTACTGTAAAAACTAACATTACAAATCCAAATGTAGTACCATCAAATCTGATACCCCGTTGTTAAAATGCTCCCAGCAGAAACAGGTAATATCCCTTTAAACTTTATGTACTGGTTACTGAGATTGTTAAGTTGATCTTCACTCAGCTGCTTTCATACATATTATCTTCTATACAAATAGAAATTTTACTAATGGGCTTTTAATAAATTGTTAATTTTCATTGATGCATATTACAATTGTGGTATTTCCCCTTTTTGAACAGTGAAAGACTTAAAAAATGTCATTCTGAGTTAGCATACCTACTGCCTCAATTTTTTTTTTGGGGGGGGGAACCTCACACTGTATTTTCTTAAGAAATAAATTCTGGAAGGGGGGCGTTCCAGTCCATCCTTCATGCCCTACCGAGGTCACCAGTTGCCCCCCACGAGCGGCTCTCCAGCACAGCCACAGCCCCAGAAGCACAAGGACTTAATGCAGAACCCAGCAGCTTGGAGCAGAAAAGTGAAAGCACTATGCGTTAATCCAGGCCATCATGTCTGCCCGGAGGGGAAAGGGTGTTGCCCCTTTCGCCCTCTCTTCTCTGGAAAGAAGGATGGCTGCCGCATGGGAGCCTTGTGGACAGCAAGTATGAGCCGGGGGTGTGGGGGCGACTAAAACCTCATGGGAAGGGGGGCGTTCCAGTCCGTCCTTCACACCCTACCAAGGTCACCAGTTGCCCCCCACAAGCGGCTCTCCAGCACGACCACAGTCCCAGAAGCACAAGGACTTAATGCAGAACCCAGCAGCTTGGAGCAGAAAAGTGAGCGGACTATGCATTAATCCAGGCCATCATGTCTGTCCGGAGGGGAAGGGGTGTTGCCCCATTCGCCCTTTCCTCCCTGGAAAGAAAGATGGCGGCCACATTGGAGCCTTGTGGACAGCAGGTATGAGCCGAGGGTGTGGGGGCGACTAAAACCTCATAGGAAGGGGGGCGTTTTGGTCCGCCCTTCACGCCCTACCGAGGCCACCAGTTGCCCCTCACAAGCGGCTCTCCAGCACGGCCACGACTCCAGAGCACAGAAACCAATTTCTTAACTATCTGACTTTCAGTAGAAATACTTCCAGGGTCAATAAGTAAAATAGCAGAAATCCAAAACCAACATTTAATTCTTGAACCCAGCTGTAGAAAGCAAATCACTTCACAATGCTTTTTCAGCATGTCTGATTTGGTGGGGGGTAAACTCTAAATAATAGTGGTGAATCTTTAATGAAACAATGAATCTAATCAAAGCAGATAGAGTGTTAACTAGAATTCATCTACCTCACAGGGACTGGGAGGGGTGGGGGCTGGGGTCTTATTGGGGTTCTTCACGGTAAAAAAATAAGTAGTGGTAAAGGGAAATGTGTTTGATATTTGCATGACTGAGACCTGAAAGCTTTGTAACCTTTCCCACAGTGATTCAATAAATAAATAAATTTTTAAAAAAAGAAATAAATTCCAGGGAACAGCAAGATAGCAAAAATGGTACAGCACATACCCAGTGTGTGTGAGGCCCTGGATTCCATCTGTGTAATCTTCGGGTGGCTAGGGAAAGTCCCTGCATTTGGTGGACTCAGGCCACTTGCCCACCAGGATGGCCGATGCCATGGGTGGACAAAGGAGGAAACGAGGGCCACCAGGCTGGTTGATGATCAGTTGACATTTATTCCATTCCATTTGTTCCAGTTTCATTAAACTCCCGATTCTAGTCTCACACTGCCCCTCATTCCCATCTCCTCTTGTCTTTCCTGCTCATCTCTGTGTGTTCCCTCTCACAGTCACATCTCTCGTCTCTCGCGTGCCTGCTTCTGCATTCTTCCCCTACATTCTTCTCCCTCTGTCTCTCTTGCTAGTCTCTCTGTGCTCTGTCTTGCTGCCTTGGTCTCTCTCCCTTCTCTCTCCAACTCCTGCATTGGGGGTAGACAATCAACATATCAATCAACATATCAATCAACATATCCCTTCCTGTGTTTGAGTGAGATGTCAGTATATTCAACCCTGTTCCATTGGTCTGTGGCTCTGCCTTTGTTCCAGTACCATGCTGTTTTTTTTATTAGTGAAACACCATGAGGTACAGTTGTAGATTTACTGTTTTTTGTGCTTGGGTTTCGATTATACAATGATCAGATGATCAGATACCTATCCCTCCACCAGTGCCCATTTTCCACCACCATGGATAATATCCCCCCCACCCCCATTCCCCCATCTCCCCCTGCCTCTGTGGCAGGGCAATCCCCTGTGTTCTCTCTCGTTTTGGGTGTTGTGTTCTGCAAAAGAGGCATTGAGTCTGCCTCAATTTTTAATGAAAATATTTCATAAACATTTAATGTTACGAGGACCACAGCATGGAAGGATACAGGTAGTGAAAATTATGATTAAATTTGCGCCCAGAGATATTATAAACTTATTGGTTGACCTCCCGTTGATCATCGATTTGCTCAAGCGGGCCCAGTAACGTCTCCATTGGAGACTTTGTTGTTACTGTGTTTGGCATATCGAATACATCACGGATGGCTTGCCAGGTTCTGCCGTGTGGGCGAGTTACTCTCAGTAGCTTGCCGGGCTCTCCGAGAGGGGTGGAGGAATCGAACTTGGGTTGGCCATGTTGGCTGCATGCAAGGCAAACGCCCTACCGCTGTGCTATAGGTAGAGTGTATACAGGGAGAATAAAATATCCTAGAATAAAGATATGCCATTGAAGACTAGAAGACTACTTGAAATTTTAATGGTCTTTCATTCAAAATGTACAATCCAATGTTCAAGGTGGACATTCTATGGGCTTCAGATATATGGATTGATAGCAGAATTTGACCCTGCTCTCAATACTAAGCAATTTAGAGACAAGAATGATGATTAAAGAGCAGAATACACAAAAATAAAATTAAAGTGTATTGATATCCACTCCACAAGTAATAAAGGAGACCAATTAAAGTGTTTCCAGAATAAAATATATCAATCTAGATATGCTACAAGAATATGCTATGTGCAATTTCTGGTTTTCAAGAAAAAGTAGATATAAAAAAACAGGAGGTATAGACTATGCTCAGGAAAAATACAAAAACAAAATTTACTTATAAAGGTGCACTACATGTTGGACTTATGCGCAATTCAAAAAACATATTGAAAATGTGCTCAAAGATTAAAAAATATACAGTATTTAAAACATTGAGAAAATAAGATTTCAATGACAACATTTAGTAAATTCTATTTCTTCATAAGAAAATAAGAACTTATATAAATAATGAAGTGGGAATTTCAGAGTTAAAAATCACAATGGTTGATGGAAGACTTTGTAACTGTGAACGAACAGCAAATTTGAGATGAAAGAAAACTCAATAAACTAAAGTTTATCAAGGATCTTATTTAAAAAATGATAGCATTTAAACTTAATCTAAATAAATCAATCCATGTTCATTGTAGTGATTCAAACAAAAATAACTAAACATTCCTGGGTCATATCTCAAAAGAGTACTTGTAGACACTCATATTTCTAACAAATAATTTTGAGGAAGGAATGAGAATCTTAGTTTTGCAGAAGAGATCCCTGAGGTTTAGCAAGATAATAACATAACTATAGACAAAGTAGTTATGGAGGTGCTAAGTTCACAATTTATTTCTGAGGTCATTCCATGATTTTGCGTCCAGCCTCACAATCTGTCAGCTCTGTGATTATTCAAGGCATGTAACCTTTCCTAGACTGTTTTCTTCTTTGTAAAATAGGGTTGTTATAGTCTTGCAGGGTCATTATGGCAATATTCTGGTTAAACTAGCTAGTCTGTGTTGATAATAGCCTAGCTCAATTGTAGTAAGAATGAATATCAAGGTCACCATCACCTTTGTGAGCTTACTCACACAGGTCCCTCTCTACAGACTCCATTCTGCTTATTCTAGAGAATAATGCAAAGAAGTAAGGAAAAGTTTTACTTAGAGAACTAAAAGTAGAAACACCATATGATCCAGAAATACAACTCCTAAGTATTTATCTGAAAAATAGTAAAACACCAATTAAAAAAATATATATATTCCCTGTGCTCATAGCAGCATAATTCAGTGGTGCCAAGAAATGGAATAAATTTGATAATTTTAAACAGATGACTAGATTAAAAATAGTTATATGTACATACATACACATATATATGTATATATATATACTCAATGCAGAACTACCCTGCCATTTAAGAAGATTAATTCCTGACTTTTGTGATAAAATAAATGAAACTTAAAGTGATTTACTAAATCGCACATAATATGTATGTATAAAATGAACCAATGAAAATCCACAAAAATAACACTTCAACTGAGAAAAACATGGTTACAAGAGGTCAAGGGTTGCAGGATGGAAGGAATGGGAGTCAATTTTATTGTGTAAGTGGTATTAGAATAGAATGTTGGTTATGAGATATATAAACATATAAAAGAGTCAAGCTATACTCCTGAGACGTATGTGGTATTGAAAACCAATGGTGAATCAAAATTATATTTAAGAAAAGAGGAACTACTTTTCTCAAGTCCTCTGTTGTCCTTGGTCACCTTGATTTTGTAGTAATATAAAATACAAAGTAAATACCAGAGCTTCTCAAGGACTGAGGGAAGGAGACAGCCTTCTACATCTGCTACATACTATCTCTCCACTGAGAGCCACAAAATATAAGACCAGAATGATTATAAAAAGAACAACAAAGAACATAGAGCCTCTCACTTGCACTCATGCCTTTTCAGAGAAAATAGAGGGCCAGTTTTGATGCAGCACGTTGAAAGGAGATGCCTCAACCACTACCTGTACCCAGAGGAAAGGGACAAAAAGCTGGGTCACATGTACGCTTGACTTTCCCACTTTGTGGCTGCTGGAGACTGTCCTTCTTGAATTCTGACATCGAGAAATAGCTGGTGCTAGAGTGGAGATATGACTATGATAGGTATCTATAATCATATCATAATCAGAGATGAGTTAATTAGATACCACTTGATAACTAATCAGTCGCAACACTCATAAAACTATTTCTCATTTCTTCCCTCACATCATTTTAACAGATGGTGCCTGGTGTTACAAGGAAAGAACTTGTAGGCGGAGCAGGAAGTATTAACACGGTTGAAGGATCAAATATTTGGTAGAGGCATTAGGGAGTCAGTAAGATGATGATGCAGAAAGGCATGTGTGATTTAGTATTGGATTTAATATGCTTGGGAAAAAATCTAGAAGCCATAATAAAAAATCCAAAATGTCATCAACCAACACCTGAAATTCTTCTGCACCATCTGTCTGTAACATTAAACAAACCCAGGGGACTCTGGAAGAAAGAACATGGAAAAATTAATGATGAACTTAACCTGGGTAACTTGATAAATGTTACCTCAGTGGCTAGTCATTAGCCAGCAAGTCTCTAAAACCACTGAAAAGCCTGAAAATTGTTTCACCTGTGTAAGGATTCGTTCTCTCTGAGTGCTGTGACCTGGCTTAGAAGTCAGTTAACTATGTTTTCTACATTCATAAACTAGTTCCTTTGAAAACTAGTTTTTTCATTCAAATACTCAGCTCCATTCATTTTCATCTCTTTGGACCAGATTTCCTAAGGAAATTTAAGTTAGTTGTACATTTATGCACATATCTGCATAGACACGTTCTTTATAAACATTTATGGATCCACTACAATGCACCAACATTACATTAGTCGTCCATTAGAAAGGTAATACTTTGCTAAAAAGAGACGTCAAAATTGCGTTAGGAACACTATGATTTTATAAATCAGTAAGGCAGTGAAAGAAAGCCTGCTAAGGGTAATTGTAAGTTGACATTGACTATAAGATGCCTCAGATTTTAGAAGTGTTAAGATGTGAACATGTGATGATTCAATGATATATGGAGAAAGTAATTTTTTTTATTTATTGAATCACTGTGGGAAAGGTTACAAAGCTTTCAGGTTTATGTCTCAGTCATGCAAATATCAAACACATTTCCCTTTACCAATACTTATTTTTTACCCTGAAGAACCCCAATAAAACCCCACCCCCACCCCTCCCCGTCCCTGTGAGGCAGATGAATTCTAGTTAACACTCTATCTGCTTTGATTAGATTCATTGTTTCAATAAAAGATTCACCACTATTATTTAGAGTTTACCCCCCCCCCCAAAATCAGACATGCTGAAAAAGCATTGTGAAGTGATTTGCTTTCTACAGCTGGGTTCAAGAATTAAATGTTGGTTTTGGATTTCTGCTATTTTACCTATTGACCCTGGAAGTACTTCTACTGAAAGTCAGATAGTTAAGAAATTGGTTTCTGTGTTCTGGAGTCGTGGCCGTGCAGGAGAGCCGCTCGCGGGGGGCAACCGGTGGCCTCGGTAGGGCGTGAAGGGCGGAGCGAAACGCCCCCCTTCCCATGAGGTTTTAGTCGCCCCCACACTCCCGGCTCATACCTGCTGTCCACAAGGCTCCAATGTGGCCGCCATCTGTCTTTCCAGAGAGGAGAGGGTGAATGGGACAACACCCTTTCCCCTCCGGCAGACTTGATGGCCTGGATCAATGCATAGTCCGTTCACTTTTCTGCTCCAAGCTGCTGGGTTCTGCATTAAGTCCTTGTGCTTCTGGGGCCGTGGCTGTGCTGGAGAGCCGCTCGTGGGGGGCAACTGGTGACCTCGGTAGGGCATGAAGGACGGACCGGGACGCCCCCCTTCCCATGAGGTTTTAGTCGCCCCCACACCCCCGGCTCATACCTGCTGTCCACAAGGCTCCCATGCGGCCGCCACCTTTCTTTCCAGAGGGAGGAGGGCGGAAGGGAGCAACACCCTTTCCCCTCTGGGCAGAAATGATTGCCTGGATTAACACATAGTCCTTTCACTTTTCTGCTCCAAGCTACTGGGTTCTGCATTAGGTCATTGTGCTTCTGGGGCTGTGGCCGTGCTGGAGAGCCGCTCGTTGGGGCAACTGGTGGCCTCAGTAGGGCGTGAAGGGCAGACCGAAACGCCCCACTTCCCATGAGGTTTTAGTTGCCCCCACACTCCCGGCTCATACCTGCTGTCCACAAGGCTCCCATGTGGCCGCCATCTTTCTTTCCAGAGAGGAGAGAGAGAATGGGGCAACAGCCTTTCCCCTCCGGCAGACTTGATGGCCTGGATCAACGCATAGTCCGTTCACTTTTCTGCTCCAAGCTGCTGGGTTCTGCATTAAGTCCTTGTGCTTCTGGGGCCGTGGCTGTGCTGGAGAACCGTTCGTGGGGGGTGACTGGTGACCTCGGTAGGGCGTGAAGGACGGACTGGAACGCCCCCCTTCCCATGAGGTTTTAGTCGCCCCCACACCCCCGGCTCATACCTGCTGTCCACAAGGCTCCCATGTGGCCGCCATCTTTCTTTCCAGAGGGAGGAGGGCGGAAGGGAGCAACACCCTTTCCCCTCTGGGCAGAAATGATTGCCTGGATTAATGCATAGTCCTTTCACTTTTCTGCTCCAAGCTGCTGGGTTCTGCATTAAGCACTTGTGCTTCTGGGGCTGTGGCCGTGCTGGAGAGCCGCTCATGGGGGGCAACTGGTGACCTCGGTAGGGCGTGAAGGACGGACCGGAACGCCCCCCTTCCCATGAGGTTTTAGTCGCCCCCACACCCCCGGCTCATACCTGCTGTCCACAAGGCTCCCATGCGGCCGCCATCTTTCTTTCCAGAGAAGAGAGGGCGAATGGGGCAACACCCTTTCCCCTCCCGCAGACTTGATGGCCTGGAATAACGCATAGTCCTTTCACTTTTCTGCTCCAAGCTGCCGGGTTCTGCATTAAGTCCTTGTGCTTCTGGAACTGTGGCCGTGCTGGGGAGCCGCTCGTGGGGGGCAACTGTTGACCTCGGTAGGGCATGAAGGACAGACCGGAACGCCCCCCTTCTTGTGAGGTTTTAGTCGCCCCCCACACCCCCGGCTCGTACCTGCTGTCCACAAGGCTCCCATGCGGCCACCATCCTTTCCAGAGAAGAGAGGGCGAATGGGGCAACACCCTTTCCCCTCTGGGCAGAAATGATGGCCTGGGTTAACTCATCATCCGTTCACTTTTCTGCTCTAAGCTGCTGGGTTCTGCATTAAGTCCTTGTGTTTCTGGGGCTGTGGCCGTGCTCCAAACTTAACTCTGACTTTCAGGGAGAAAGATTGGGTGGTTTACTTCTCATTGATCACTTTGTATATAGAGAGATGTCGCGCAGCCACGTAAGCGGCCGCGCGGTTTTGAGAAAAAGTCCTCGTTCCCGCATACTCGAGCTGTGTTTGTAGAGGCTTCTGGTCACCGGGGTTCCATCTGGGGGAGGCGGGATGCGGCACCTACTCCATCTGGAACTTGCTGGTGATCTCGGCTCTTTTTGGAACCTGTTTTTTCTTTTTTTTTTTTTTTTCCCCTCCGGGATCCCGCACCCTCCATGTGTTCCTTCTCTTATGCTGAACGCTTCAAAGATGGCGCTGGGGGGCGGGCTGTGGGCGTGACTTCCGGAATCAGAGGTTACCTGGGAGGTGTAGTCCGGCAGATTTGAGAAAAAGTCCTCGTTCCCGCGTACTCGAGCTGTGTTTGTAGAGGCTTCTGGTCACCGGGGTTCCATCTGGGGGAGGCGGGATGCGGCACCTACTCCATCTGGAACTTGCTGGTGATCTCGGCTCTTTTTGGAACCTGTTTTTTCTTTTTTTTTTTTCCTCTGGGATCCCGCACCCTCCATGTGTTCCTTCTCTTATGCTGAACGCTTCAAAGATGGCCTGGAGAAAGTAATTTATGTAGATTTATGCTACTTTATTTGCCTTTTGATATAGTCATTTCAGTTTTTCAAAAAAGAAACTAGTTTTCTAAAAAGAAAGTATAATTAAAGTGAATGTAAGTTTTCTATACTTCATTGTCCTTTTATTTTAATAAATTTTGTTTTAAGCAGTTAAATATTGTAAAAATCTTCTACATTTGAAGCAATATTGAGCTTCTGCCAAATTCCTGTTCCTGCAAGCACATCCCCTATTATTAGCAACTGCATTAAAGTGGGTCATTTGTTACAATGAATGAACCTATATCTATATACCATCACCCAAAATTCATAGTTTACACTGAGATCCATCCGTGGTATTGTATATTCTGTATGTTTGCATGATATTTGTCATAAATCCACTATTTAAATATGATATGTAGCAGTTTCATAACCTAAAGATATTCTGTATTTGAAGTGATAATATAGTGGGTAGAGTGCTTGGCTTACTGGCTTTTTATACATTTTCTGAATTTTTAAAATTGCATATATTTATAACCAATATTTGTATATAGCTAAAGCAGCACACACGTGTCTGGTTTTAACATACTTGCTTGTATTCTCTTGTATACATTTTCCGTACCTCTCGGAGAGCCCGGCAAGCTACCGAGAGTATACTTCCGGCATGGTAGAACCTGTTAAGCTTCCCGTGGCATATTCAATATGCCCTAAACAGTAGCAATTATGGGTTTCATTCCCGAAAGAGCCTCCAGTATGGCACCATTGGGAAAGATGAATAAGGAGATGCTGCTAAAATCTCAGGGCCAGGAGGAATGGAGACGTTACTGGCACCCACTCAAGGAAATCGATGAACAATGGGATGACAGTGATACAGTGACAGTGATTTGTGTGGACATAACATTTCAACTCAGTTTATTGAAGTACCAAATTTTATGCCTGCTGAATCATATAGTTAGAGTATATCCAATATGACACAAAATAAATAAATATACTGTACTAAGTCAAGTTTTTGCATTTCTACTAAAAGTAAAATGAGCTTTCTTTTCATTCCAGATCCTCAGTGGATTTTGGAGTTAGTTGTTGTAGATTTCACTATTCTGATAGCTATGTGGTGGTATCTCATTGCATTTAAAGAAAATTGAAATTCTATAATATTTTATTATGGGACTGGAGCGATAGCACAGCAGGTAGGGCGTTTGCCTTGCATGTGGCGGATCTGGGTTTGATTCCTCCGCCCATCTTGGAGAGCCCGGCAAGCTACCTAGAGTATCTCGCCTGCATGGCAAATATGGCAAGCTACCCTTGATGTATTTGATATGCCAAAAACTGTAACAACAAGTCTCACAATATATTGTGAGATGTTACTGGTGCCCGCTCAAGCCAAATCAATGAACAGGAGGACAGTGCTACATTTTATTATGAACACATATACGAGCATAGTAAATGCAGTTTTATTTGTCTGCATATCTACTTATGTAGGGTGTATTTTTAGGTTTTTGACCCATTTGTAATGGGACTATTTGTTTTCTAACTGCTGAGTTTTAAGAGCACTTTGTGCATAAAGAAAAAAATATCTCTTTTTAAATATAGATTTTGAAAATCTTTTTCTGCTAGTCAGCACTTGTCTTTTGTAATCTGACAGTGTCCTTTATAGAACAGATTATAGCTCAACAGTTTTTTTTGCATGCATTGCATCTTTGATAATATAACAAAAATGTATTTATATGTGAGGTCATCTAGACTTTACATTTAAAATGTGTTTTTTACTTATACCTGCAACTAATTTTAAGAATTTTTATGGAAGATGTAAGGTAGTGTGTCTGATCTTTACATGTATCTAGATTTTTTGGTCTTGTTTTATTTTAATGTGGAGGTCTAGTTCCTGGCATCAATTGTTAAAAAGAAACCACCAACTTTTTAGGTTTTGTAAATGTTATTTTTTACTAACAAGGTATTTTTATTGTTTTTCAAAATTTAATTTATTAAAATATCATGAATTACAAAGTTATTCGGGCTGGAGTGATAGCACAGCGGGTAGGGAATTTGCCTTGCACGCAGCTGAACCGGTCGGCCCAGGTTCGATTCCTTCGCCCCTCTCAGAGAGCCTGGCAAGCTACCGAGAGTATCTCGGCCGCATGGCAAAGCCTGGCAATCTACCCGTGACATATTCGATATGCCAAAACACAGTAACAATAAGTCTCACAACGGAGACATTACTGAACTGCTGGAGAAATCGATTAACAATGGGAGGACAGTGACAGTGACAGTGACAAAGTTATTCATAATTGGGTTTTTGACATGCAATATTTTATCACCAATCCCACCAGCAGTGTCAACTTCCCTCTACCAGTGATCCCATATCTTGATACTACCCCAATCTGAGCCCAACATGCCATCTTGCCAGGCACTCCTTAAATTTGGTTATTGAAGCTTGTGATTTCAGAATTGTTGACTCTGTGGTTTGGATATTTATCTTTATCATTCATTAAAACCACTGATGAACCTGAGTCCCTTGACCACAGCCCCCATTGCTTCTCATCTAACTCTTCTCTCCTTCCTCTTCACTCTGTTTCTTCCCTCCTCTTTCCTAGACTCTCGACCAAGGGTTGTCTTTGTACCCTCCCCCCTTTAAACCATTGCATTTTCTCATCCAAAGACACTAAATACCACATAGAAGTGATAGCATCTTGTGCTTGCTCCTCTTCTGGCTTACTTCATTTAACATGATATTTCCCAATTTCATTCATGCCATAGCAAATTGCGTGCTGTAAGAAATGATGAAAATAATATATTTTTAGATGAAAAATTGGGATATATAGCAGTCATTGATAGTCTTGTTTCAAATTATTTTTCTGTAATGAAATATTTTATCGTAGGGATAAATCCCTAACTAATTATAGAATAAAACATTTTCATCAGTATTTTATGTGTATCATCTTAGAATTTTTCATCTGATATATAATGAAGGAAGACAAATACAAATAAGCAAATATTCAATTCTATACTCAGAACAAACATCAAGAAATTCTTTCCAATCTCTAATGTTTTAATCACAGAAAGCTACATTTTAAATGGAAAAATGATTTGTAAAATTAATTTGCTCACATTCCTAATATTCTAGTATCTCTGCTATATATAAAATAATATCAAGACAATATCAAGTGCTGACATTTGTATTTATGAGCAGTATTTGAGTACCTTTCTAATTAAAGAAGTTGTGTTTCAAGTTTCTTCTTAATAAAGATCACATTGTGATGGATTATTTAAAGAATATCTCATAAAAAAAGGACCAAGTATAAATCACTCCATCATTACAACAAATCTTGAATCTCAAGACATTTTAGGAAAATGTTTGAGGTAGATTTAGCTGACCATCTATCTCCTCATTTATAGCTTACTTTGACTTTAGTATATAAAAATTAATAAAATAATTGAAAAAATCCAAATGTAAATGTTTGCATTTGAATTCTTAGGTGGACAGTAAAGCATGATGCTTTGATTTTTGGTTGAATATAAACAAAGATATTTAAAGGTAAATGAATTATCCATTAGGAACTTACTAATTACTTTAGAAAAGGATCTAGATATGAAAGGACTTACAAATACAATGATGGTGAACACGCCTTCTCAGAAAGCAGGTACACTCTCCAGTTAAGATATTTTTATCCACTACATACAAAAAATGGCATTCAAGATATGATCTGGCTTTCCTGAACGTGTCTCCTAAAAATTTCTGCACTTTCCAATATTGTATCACAAATCTCTTGTTCTTTTTCTGCTTTATTCACTTACTTATTCTGCTTATATTTACATGGGAATGTTTATTGCCTGGGCCAAATAAGAAACTTTATGTTTTTCATGTTGCTTCAATATTACCTCATTTATAAATTTTATTTTGATCTTATGGTTTCAATTTCTATGGAGGCATCCCATGTAACTTTCCCAGGATATCTTTACCAAAGAGGAATTGAAAGAGTTATTCTTGGAGTATCACGTTTCACTCAAATGAGAGAAAGAATTCGGAGTTTCGACCTCTGTCCACGATCAAGAATCAGGGATGCTGTCTCATTTGCCAAGGCGTCAAAAATCAAATGGGCTGGGCACATAATGAGATTTAGAGATGACCACTGGACTAGAGCTGTTACGGACTAGATTCCACGGGATGTCAAAAGACTGCGTGGCCATCCACCTACCAGATGGTCAGACTTCTTCGTCAAGATAATGCGGGGCCGGAGCAATAGCACAGCAGGTAGGGCATTTGTCTTGCACGCGGCCAACCTGAGTTCGATTCCCAGCATCCCATATGGTCTCCTGAGCACTGCCAGGAGTAATTCCTGAGAGCAGAGCCAGGAACAACCCCAGTGCATTGGTGGGTGTGACACAAAAAGCAAAAAAAAAAAAAAGATCATGATCGATTGCTTTGAGGCTCTTCGTGTTCTTAGAATGAACAGATGCATTTGGCTACACTAGCATGCTACAGGGACAAATGGAGACACTACTGGTGCCCGCTCGAGCAAATCGACTATTCATGAGAAGTCAAGTGATCAAGTGATCTTAACCACAAAAATCTAGCCCCAGCTCACTTTAGTCTACCTGGGCAGCTCCGGCGCTGGATAATCTATACCATTACTAACTTAGAGCCTCTGAAAACTCTGGTGATGAAGAGAAACTTTAAGGGATAGAATCACACTGCAATTGTAGATGTTGGCATAAGAATTTGACAGGTGGAGAATTAGAGTAATTGCCTGAAGTACTGTTATGATGTACATCAACTTATTTATGGGATAAGATTGCATTCCATTTTTAACATTGACTTTTTGATTCTTGTTCATTTGACATGAAAAGACTCACAAGAAAATTGTGTGAAGTCAATAATATCTTCAGGTATATTTTCAATGCATCTGCATGAATTAGACAAGCATTCAATTAGAAAGAAATTTACTCTTACATTATTGAGGTATACTTTAAAACAAGTATTTTGATTTAAGAAAAAAATTTTGAAGAAAATAAAAGAAAATATAATCATTAATACTTAAATAATAGTCTGTGAAAACTTGAATCTATATATCTCTCATTCTCTCTCTCTTCCACTCTCAAAAATTTGAATCAGAAGAGTTTGGTATATTTTTCAAAGTTCTTATATCATTTTATTTATTTTCAATATTATAGATTTACATTAAAAATAATTGAATTATAAGATTAAATTCTCTCCAAAAATTATGGATATAAGATTAAAATATTTTTGTATAATTTTTTTAACTTCATGGAATTTAAGAAAAGTAAGGTTTAAAACCTTGGCTTCACTAGTTAAACTAAAAATAAATAATCATATATACTTAAATATGCTCAATAATATAAGGGATTTAGTGCTTTTCCTTACTGTTCAGCAGCTTCATATCTGATATATATATACATATATATATATATGATAATCTTTTCTCTGTTCTCCTTTTCCAGGAGATGCATTTTAATTTGAACCCTATACTGATAAACTTTTGTTGACATAAGTAATGGAAACCTATTTAAAATCATTATAGGGCTATACCTATATTTAAGGTAGGCTATGAGTGAGGGTGCTATATTCTATTTGACTGAAACCCTTATTTGTATCATTGAGAAAATCATTTTATTTTTAAGGATTTAGCAGTACTAATGAATCCCCTAAGACCCAGAAGCTGCAGGGTATTTGACCCTTTAAATCATGCTTGGTAAAATCCTCATTTATCTAGCTTTTCTTTAGACCACATAGGGTGCTAAAAACTTTACTTTTTTCTGTGTCTAACTTGTACTTTCTTCTCACATATCATGGATCTTGAAGTTCACCAGGAATTCATTTCAACCTGTTCATATTTCATCCTTTTAAGTCTAGCTAATGGCCTAGTTATTCAGTGAAACCTTTCTTGACCTTGAATAACTTTCCCTTCTCTGATTTCCTAAATGATTTGAAATATGTGTCATTCATTTATTTTAGCTATATACAATAGTTTTATTTTTCAGAATCAAATAACCCTTCCCTTGCTAGAGTAATATATGGGTAAATACTGTTCCTCGACTTTTTGTTTACTATTTATTTTTTAGGCATTCCTATCTAATTTTCAGAAAAATTTTCCTTCATTGAATATATAGGATTTTGAAGTAAGTGAGATTTATCTGACATTGCATTCTGCTTCAATGTTTTAACATATTATGACTATGAGTCTCATTACTTCAGATTGTAAACTGAAAGTGATGATCTTATCTTTCTTTTGAGATTCTGAAGATCAAGTAGAATTACAAATCCTACACTTTGTACTAAAAAGATAGTCTTCTACTGAAAATTCCATTTTATTTTCTGAGACCCAGCATGAAATATTACAAAAATGGAACACAATTTTTCCATTCTAAATTTGGACTTGAATATTGGGGTATTAACAATAGTGACTCAAGAAGTGGCTTGGCTTGGACAGGCATTCTGGTTTCTAATTTTGTGGAACTCTGACAACGTTAAAAAAAGGATTCAGAGAAAGTTTCCTAAAGAAGGAAAGACCCCAGATTAAAAAAAGAGGTCTACCTAGTCTAAGTAATCTACTTTCAGGTTTTATATCTTCTAATATGATCACCAAAATAGAGTAAACCAATAGTTAAGTACAAATATGTCATTCCTTCCCAATCCCTACTTGCTATTAAAGGTCACTGCTTTCCCAGTATAAAATACTTAATACCCAAAGAACTTCAAATCCTATTTTATCCAAATCCAGTCTCATCTAGCAATTCTGCATCTTCTTCCTTATATACTGACTGCATGGTTTACTTTCACATCTTGATATCTCCAGATAAGCTCTATGTGCTTCACACATCATCTTTTAGTCTAGAATGTGTTTCTATATCACTCCTAGTATTGCTAACATGTACTCATTCTCTGAACTCTAATTCAATAATTTCTTTAGAGAAAACTTTCTGATTTTCTCCTCCAGTCCAAATTCATTTCAAGCTTCATTATGTTCTATTGGTGCCATATTCCTCAGTGTGCACTTGACATTTTATTATCTCAAGTACTTTCTTAATGGCTTTCTCTGTTCTGATATATGATCTAATTCATGAGAGGAAATTGAGTCTACTTTCCATAGCATTTGGATCTTAGAACTTAGGTTCAAAATTTGAAATGAATTCTTGAACCTCACTGCTTCTGTTCATGGCAGAATTTTCCTTATTATCCCTTTATGGATGATTAACAATGGTGGGCAAAAGACATTATACACTATCCAAGAATTTTAGTTACACATAATTATAGTACACTGAGAAAGGAATGTGCAGCCTATAAAACCTGCAACCAGCATAGACTGCTGCTTGGAGACATTTTTTTTCTTCTACAATAGAAAGAAGTGTAATCCAAACAAGCCACCAAATGATTGAATAGAATGAAAGACATTAGAGATCTGGGTTGCAACAATCACTGGAAAGGCTATTGGAGAAAGCTTTATTCAGCACAGGGAGACCCTAAAAATATTTTAGGGGACTTATTTTAGGGATTGGATGAAGAGAAACTCAGGAATCAGTTACTAACCCAACAAGTCTATGCATTAAATAAAACAATCATATATAAAAAGAGTGGTTGATAAAGACTAAGCACAATAAATTTGGTATGGATTTATAAATAGATTACAAAGAAGATTTTAAACAAGTAATACTGTAAGACGCAATCAAGGGACACTGCATTAATGATAATGAGGTCATTCATGTAGAAAACAACAAATTTACCTATTCATTCTATAAAGATGCTTTAAAATATACACGGCAAAACTGACACAGTAGAAATATGAGATAAATATCCAGATATATAGTACAGAGTATAAGAAACCTGCCTTGCATTTTCAACCTTGGTTTATTCCCTGGCATTGCATACGATTCCCAGAAGAGTGATTCCCATTAGCAGTGATCCCTGACCACATCCAAGAAAAAGTCATTAGCAACACTGGGTATGGCCTAAATGCAAAAAATAAAGAAGAAAAAAAGAAAATGAAAGAGAAAAACAACCAACAAAATTAAGAGAGAAAGAAATTCATGTCAGAGTTATAGATTCTATACTTAGTGATTTACAGAACAAGATAAAAATTCAATTAGTATAGAGACTTGGACAATATTTAGTTAATAGAATAAAATCAAAAACCAATAATAATGAGACTTAGTAAAACTTTACATTCATGGAAAATTAAAATCCAATCCTATATGCATTTATTTAAATTTACTAAAAGAACATTACATGTTCCTATTACATAAATGCATATTTGCTGACATCAAATCATCATGTCTTACATCTTAAATTCGCTCAATTTTGAGGTAACTCATATCTCAACAAACCTTGAGATAATAAAAATGGATAAATAAAAAATCCACATTGTGGATAAAAAAAATAAATCTGGTAAAAAAATAAAACAAATCAAGGATGATTAGAACAAAATGTAGCATAATTATAGTAAAGTAAAAATACCCCAGGAATTTTGGGAGGCAACTGATAAAGTGCTTGGAGGAAGTTTATAGATTCTCATGTTTATATTCATAAGACAATTTAAATTGATGATTCATGTAGCACTGTAGCACTGTCCTCCCATTGTTCATTGATTTGCTCAAGCAGGTCCAGTCAGGTCTCCATTGTGAGACTTGTTAAGGTGTTTGGCATATCGATTACGTCATGGGTAGCTTGCCAGCTTGCCACGCTTAGCCCTGCAGGTGAGATACTCTCAGTAGCTTGCTGGGCTCTCTGAGGTGGGATCCTGAGGCCTCTCCAGTTTCTGAGGGTGCATCACTGGCCCGTCTCGCCCTCTGCGCTGGGGAGGTGGAGTACGAGTGCACATATTGGGACCGGAAAGATGGTGAACTATGCCTAGGCAGCGTGAAGTCAGAGGAAACTCTGGTAGAGGGCCATAGGGTCCTGACGTGCAAATCGGTCGTCCATTCTGGGTATAAGGGTGAAAGACTAATCGATGATTCATATAAAGATATAAAATAACAATTTAAACACTGATGTAGTAGAATGAAAAATTTAATTGAGAGAAGAACAGAGGCAAAAATTCATTCAAAATTGATCAAGCAAAAATACTTAAGGGAAAAATAAAGGAAATACAAATTACCATAATTAGGGGTGAAAGAAGAAATGTTACAAGTCCCTTAGAAATATCAAGGATAATTATTAGGAAGTGTATGAGTAATATAGTGGATAGATTACTTGCCTGTATGCAACCAACCTGGGTTTGATTCCCAGCAACCCACATGGTTCTCTGAGCCTTACCTGGAGTGATACCTGAGTGCATAGCTAGGAGTAAACCCTGAGCACTGCTTGAGTGTTGCCAAAACTAAAATAAAAGCAAATTAAGGATTATTATTCAGGATAATAACTAATTTTATATGAATAAATTCAATAGCCTATGCTAAATGAATGAATATATTGAAAACCATGTTGATAAAGACTGAAATAAGAAGATATATTTCTGGGAAAACCCTATACTTACAAATAGTTAGATGCATTAGGATTAAAGGATAACCTTTCTAAAAAGATAATGAAGCATAAAAGTTCAGTTGATTTTTAAAAGTTTAAGGCAAGGATGATGCCAATCTTCTGTTAAAGATTTATGGAATAAAGAGGCTGGGAAACATCCTCAAGTTTATATTCGGAAGTAAATCTAAATCTTACACAAAAAGCTTAAACCAACCTAAAAGGAAAAGATATTTAGTGACCAGTGACTACTATAAGCATATATTTAATTTAATAGAAGCAAATAAAGAAGTGAGGATAATCTTATATATGCAACATAGATAAAACACTTAATAATCTGTAATTATAATTAATATCTAACGGATAAAATTAAAACATAAATTAAAAATTATTTCAATAATTTGGATAATGTTTGTGAAATAATGTTATTGCTCTGCATTTTGAGACTCCTCAGCTAACTAGAAGCACTGGATTTTCTTCAACCTTCTAAAGGACTTTTATGAGGAATCCATACTTAATGGTATAATATTGCATATTTGAGATATGATTAAGGTAAGGACATCCATTTTCAACACTTTTATTAATATTTTGAGGATACTAGCTGGTGCAATACAGCAATTAAATGACCAAAAGTTATCTCGTTTGATATTGGTAGATGACACATTTGATTGTCTCTTTTGTACATTCTTTTACTATTTCAAGAAGCAGTTTAATTTCATGGCTTGAGTATTGTAATTTTCTACTTCTGAAAGAGCATCCGGAGCTTCAAAATCTACAGCACTTATGCATTTATTTCAGATGAATCAAAGTAACCTCACCTTTATACCACATCTGACACACGTATACTTTCAATGCCTACTTTCTCCCTTTATCTCTCTCAAATACTTTGTGTGTCTCTGTTTCTCTCTCTCTCAACCACAACAGTTATAATTATTTTATATAACATAGAATTGGGCTTGTGTGCAGCCTGCCCGGCCGAGCTGAGTTTGATTCCTCCGCCCCTCTTGGAGAGCCCGGCAAGCTACAGAGAGTACCTCACCCACACGGCCAAGCCTGGCAAGCTACCCGTGAGGTATTCAATATGCCAAACACAGTAACAACAAGTCTCACGATGGAGACGTTACTGGGCATGCTTGAGAAAATTGATGAACAACGGTAGGACAATGACCGTGAACATGGAGTGACTTAAAATATATCTGAAACAAGTGTATCGATATTCAATGCCTTCCACTATTAGAAAACATTTTTCACAAAGTAAGGACATTGGTGCAGTTTGGTTCATGATGCATCAAAGAAACTTGGAAACAGTGTTTGTACATAGTGGAGATTCTTGCTATAGTTTTGCTGAATGAATGACTCAATGAATGAAAGGACGTGATATGGAGATTAACATTCACTCCAGAGGTAGATACACAGTTGCTGTGCTGAAAAGGAAGCAAAAATATGCACAACATAATATTGTTAGAGCTTTACTATAGGTTTTACTGACCCAGATAGGAAACCTGGGTTGATTAAACACTTGGGAAAAATAGATCCACAGCAGGACTTATTCTTGCCCTCCTCTGCTCTTCTGTACTTGGCTTCCATTTACCAGTTCAGTTTGATGAGGGGAGCAGAATCATCATTTCATTGGAGGTGTCTTGAGACCAGGAGTTTCAGCCTGTGTTTTCACTCAGCAGAATTTTTAATCCACAATTTCTAGGAGCAGTAGAGACCCTGCTGAGTTGCGTGCACCTAACAGGCATAAACAAGCCCTGGTATAAAGATATTCATGAGGTGATTTGCTCCAGCACCTAGCAGCACACCACATTTCTCTCCAGGCATGCAGAAACATGCTATCCTGGGTCACAACTGAAAATACCAAAGGCTGTTCCTCTGTGGTGTCACCATTTACTTTATCCCAGAAAGGCTCTCTCCAGTCACAATGATGCCTTTCAAGCTGTCCGGCTTTGGAATCAGGTAGGTTCTGTTTTCAATCAAGTGTACAACACAGAAAGGTGATTTGGTTTGGACACCTACCTTTAACCACATCAGCCACTTCATGAGGACTTGGGTAATTAACATGTGTGGGCCCCTGGCAGTCAGACATCAGCTCATTAACTCTTATAGCTACATTTTCTAAAGGCTGCAGTGGCACTCCTTTATATTCATGGATTTCTTCGCCTGCTGTTCTGAGATACCCAGGCTGCAAGCTCTTGCAAAAGATGTTTGTATTAAAGCACTACTTTTTGTTCCCACTCTTGGAGCTTTTTTATGATTTAAGGTATGAAGGCTCTGCAGTTTCTGTTCAAAACGACTTTGAAATTCAGAGAAAGGACCCTAGGAGTGTTTGCAATCCGACAAGGATACTGGCTTCTATATGGAATGCTATGTTCTCTGCATATTGGCTAAAGTGATATTCATCGGGGAAATACAGGTTGCTGAGGCAGGTGCAGCACAAATACACAAACTTCTGAATGTCCGAACCTAGAGCAGTGAAGGGTACTAAAATTAGTATACACACCAAGGACCTAGGTTGTAGGGATGGAGCAGAACTCTGTATGCAAATACCAGGCTTCACTTGTCACCAGACATCTGCTTTCTGAGTGTTCATCAATTCCAGATGGTTGGGTAGTGCCCACTTCTTCCAGAAAGATGGCAGTTTAAGACCATATTGTTTTGTTGATATGATGGATTATGTTGATTGATTTCCAAATGTTAAACCATACTTGCATCCTCAGGATGAATCCCACTTGGTCATGGTGTATGATCTTTTTGATGAGTTGTTGGATGCTATTTGCTAGTATTTTGTTGAGAATCTTTGCATCCGTGTTCATCAAGGATATCAGCCTGTAGTAATCTTTTTTTGGTGGTGTGTTTGTTTCCTTTTGGTATTAGAGAGATATGGGCTTCATAGAAACTGGGAAAATTTCTGTTTTTTCAATTTCCTGGAAAAGCTTGAGAAGAACTGGCAATAGGTTCAATGGGGAAAAACTGAGAGCATTCCCCTTAAGATCAGGGATGAGAAAAGGATGACCACTCTCTCCACTACTGTTCAATATAGTACTGGAATTACTTGCAATAGCAATTAGGCAAGAAAAATATATCAAGGGAATCCAAGTAGGAAAGGAAGAAATAAAGCTCTCAGTATTTGCAGATGTTATGATACTATACTTTGAGAACTCTAAAACCTCTATCAAGAAGCTCCTAAAAACGATAGATCTGTATAGTAAAGTTGCAGACTATAAAATCATTACCCAAAAGTCCATGGCTTTCCTATATGCAAATACTGAGAGAATAGAAAACAACATGAAGAAAACAATCCCGTTCACAATTGTGCCCCAGAATATCAACTACCTAGGAATTAGGTTAACTAAAGAAGTAAAGGACTTGTACAAAGAAAACTACAAAATACTACTTCAGGAAATAAAAGAGGACACAAGGAAATGGAAAAATATCCCCTGTCCATGGATCGAAAAAATTAACATTGTCAAAATGGAAATACTTCCCAAAGCACTGTACAAGTTCAATGTGATCCCTATAAGGATACCCATGACATTCTTTAAAGAAATGGAGCAAACACTCCTGAAATTTATATGGAACAGTAAGCCCCACAAATAGCTAAAACAATTCTTGGGAAAAAGAAAATGGGAGGAATCAACCTCCCTAACTTCAAACTCAACTACAAAGCAGTAATAAAACAGCATGGTACTGGAACAAAAACAGAGCAGCAGTCCAATGGAACAGGGTTGAATATACTGACATCTCCCCCCAAATATATGATCATCTAATTTTTGGTAAGGGAACAAGAAATATGAAGTGGAGTAAGGAAAGCCTTTTTAAAAAATTGTGCTGGCAAAACTGGATGGCTATATGCAAAAAAAATGGGCTCAGATCTCTGCCTAACACCATGTACAAAAGTAAGATCAAGATGGATTAGAGACCTCAACATCAGACCAGAATCCATAAGGTACATTGAAGACAAAGTCGGAAAAACCCTCCATGACATTGAAGTTAATGGTATCTTCAAAGATGTCACGCCACTGGCTAAGCAAGGGAAAACCGAGATAGACAAATGGGACTATCTTACACTAAGAAGCTTCTGCACCTCAAAAGAAACAGTGACCAAGATACAAAGACAGTCTACAGAACGGGAAAGGATATTTGCCAAATACGCATCCGACAAGGGGTTGATATCAAGGATATACAAAATAATGGTTGAACTCCATAAGAAGAAAACATCCAACCTCCTCAGAAAATGGGCGATGAAATGAACAGAAACTTCCTCAAAGAAATCCGAATGGCTAAAAGGCACAAGAGAAAATGCTCTACATCATTAATCATCAGGGAGATGCAGACCAAAACAGTGAGATATCATTTCACACCACAGAGACTGGCCACATCCAAAAAAACAAAAACAACCGATGCTGGCGCACGATGTGGCGAGAAAGGGACCTTCCTTCACTGCTGGTAGGAATGCCGGCTGGTTCAGCCCTTTTGGAAAATAGTATGGACGATTCTCAAAAAACTAGAAATTGAGCTCCCATTTGACCCAGCAATACCACTCCTGGGAATATACCCCGGAGAGACAAAAAAAGTATAGTCGAAGTGACATCTGCACTTGTTTGTTCATTGCAGCACTGTTTACAATAGCTAGAATATGGAAAAAACCTGAGTGCCTGAGAACAGAGGACTGGTTAAAGAAACTTTGGTACATCTACACAGTGGAGTACTATGTAGCTGTGAGAAAAGATGAAGTCATGAAATTTACATACAAGTAGTACTACATGGAAAGTATCATGCTAAGACAAATGAGTCAGAAAGAGAGGGACAGACATAGAAAGATTGCATTCATCTGGGGAACATAAAGTAACAAAATAGGAGACAAACACCCAAGAATAGCTGAGATAAATACCAGAAGGTTTACTCCATGGCTTGGAGGCCAGCCACACACTCTAGGGGTAAAGGCAGTTCAGATAGAGAAGGGAACACCAAATAAAGGGTGTTGGGAGAATCCTCCCAGGATAGGAAAAGCATGCTGAAAGTAGACTCTAGACCGAACATGATTGCCACTCAATGCCTCATTTGCAAACCACAGCACCTAAAAAGAGAGAGAGAACAAAAGGGAGTGCCCTGCCACAGAGGCAGGATTGGATGAGGGGATGGGGGGTGGGAGGGATACCTGGATGAGTGGTGTTGGAGAATGGGCACTGGTGGAGGGATGTGTACTCAATCAATGTAAAACTGAAATCCAAGCACAAAAATTTGTAAGTCTCTAACTGTACCTCATGGTGTTTCAATAATAATAATAATAATAATAATAATAATAAAAGACCATCTTGTTGAAGATCCATTTTTAGAGTTGTTATGTACCACTCTAGTTACAACTAGAATTACAATTACAATTCTGTTTTTAATTATCTACATGATGAGGGTTGGGTCACACTTGACATAGCTCACTCTGGGGTTGTTTGTGGTTCTTTGCTCACCTGTCAATTCTTGCAGTATGCAGAGGACCATATACAGTGCTGGAAATGGAAAAAGAGTTCTCTGTATACAAGGCCAATGCCTTAACTGCTATACAATCTCTCTGTAGAGACTCTCTCTTTAGTAAAAAAAATCAATATCAATAAGAGGCAGGTAAAAAGTGTGGTCATTAATGAATAAACGTATATTTGAATAAATGAGATCTTTTACGGGTAGATGGACTAAATTCTTAGATTTTTTATCTTGTACAAAATTCTAGTACCAAGTTAAAATTTAGCTGGCACTATTTTCAGGTTTTCTTGTGTTAAAAACATATAGGCTGTTAAAAGAGACTAGTGAGACATATTAAAGGTATTAACATAAAATCTTTGCGTTGTTGTCACTAAGTAACAGGAAAGTAAATAGAATGTCTCTAAGGTATAAACTAGAAAGAGTAGGAGTTTAATGCAAATAAGTAGAATATTGGCTGGCATCTATTGTGTTTGCCTTCCAGTGTTCTTCCAAAATATCATATCTAATTAACCTAATAACTTACAAAGATGACATCACAATACTCATTCCAGGATAGGAAAGTTGAGTCTCATAAAATGTAATTAATGTAACCAAGACTATCTTGTTAAGAGGGAGACATGGAAAGTGAACAGGGTGCCTCTGAAACTCCTGCTCTTTCCCCTTTACTCTTTTACACATATAAAACAGAGGTAGGGAGACAGGTAAGAATGATATGGCAGATATGAAGAGATTTTTCTCGAATTGATTTTTATGGAAGCAGCATTTAGTGACATAAGAATGCCGCCTTTACCTAAGCACATGCGCAGACACAGCAATGATTAGAGAAACGTTCTGAGAGACTTTAAGAGTGAAGCAGAGAAATAGGGCTCCTTTTCTCCCTTTCCTGTCTACCTTCTTCCTGAATCATTTTTTAAATAAGAGAGAACACTAGAAAATGAAAATATCGAATTCAGTTTGCATTTTGTAAAGCTCAGATTAGTAGATAAATACGTCATGAATGAATGCAACCGTTGAAGTTGTAATTAGCCACAGGTGGGGTTAATGCTGTTGGCGGTTTAATGCAAAAGGAACGGAGGTGGGTAGCCTGTTTCCCCATGTTCGCACAGCTTCTAGTACCAGCTTGACCATGAATAGATGTTTCTTTTTGTCCTGGGGCTTGATGGTCAGGAAACATGTTCACATTGTGTTGTACTCCAGAGTTCAAGAGATCCCCAACCTGCTCTAGGTTGTCAAGGAACAGGGATTTGTTTTTGTTATTTACTTTTTGGCATGGAATAAAGTATTTGGCATGGAATAAAGTATTAAAACTTATTAGAATACATAGGCAATAGTAATGAAAAATGATGTATTTGTATCTAAACATTTTTAAGAGAGAGATGGACTACAGATATCTGATAATAAATTCAATTTTTTTCTGTGATTTTTAATTCAAGTTGTATTACACTATGTGACAAAATAAGGTAAGTACATAAAGTCATACAAGACCAGCATAAATATTCCCTGGATTTACTAATATTTTGTGATAGAGAAGAAATAAATCAACCATAAAAATATTGGCCAATAGAGCAAGAAAGAGGTTGATTGAAAAAAAATTCAGAGATTTGGAGTGCCTGGTTTCTGATATGCATTGTTTTCCCCATAATTTGGTAATTGATTGGAAACATGTGAAACCAACATAAATTCAATGAGTATTCAGAATCTTTCACTAGCAAGACCTGCTCTCACTTTTCTAATGAGTCATATCTGAAATATATCTCTCTCCTCATCTGTATTTAAAAAGTGATTATGGTATTTTATTTATATCAAGAGCATCATTGGAACCATTCCCAGTGATAACTCAGCTATAAGTGCAGTCTGAAGGTTTGGACCAGTGATGTGGTGCTATTTAAGATCAGCAGTGGTGTTTCTGGGGTCAGCAGGGGTACTTCCATGGTTCTTAGAGGTTGTCAATGCCACACTTGACCAATCTCAGGACTTACACTGTAATGAGAATCAAATATACAGCACATGAAAGCTATGTATTCTACCCTCTTAGAACTATCTCTCCCAGCCCAATAGTATTATTATAACCACATGTTTCATTCACCAAAAATGCTCTTGGATTTTGATTAGCAGTGAATTATCAGTGCTATCAATATAAACCTTTGTAGCAGCAATGGAAGAAGTGGCTTCTTTTGTAGTTTACAGACATGGGGTTGGATGCCAGTCACTAGCATTAAAACTCTTTCGTCTCTCTGTCTCTCCCTCTCTCTTTCTCTCTCTTGACCTTCCATGACTCTTACAAGGGACAATTCAACCTCAGGACTGAGCCACCATTCTGTGTGTAGTCTCTGCTGAACAGGTAAACAATTTGGAAAGGCACCATGACCTCCTAGAATTGAATTCATAAGCAAGTAGAACAAGTAATTCACTTAACACCCTTCCTGGGTGTCAGGAGCTTCTCCTTTAATAACCAATTTATTCATTTCAGAATTATGAATGTATTTCATATGCCAAACACAGTAATAACAAGTGTCACAATGGAGACGTTGCTGGGCCCGCTTAAGCAAATCGATGAATAACAGGAGGACAGTGACAGTGACTGACAGAATTATGAAGACTGAGACTCAAAGTAAATGGTGAGACAACCAAAATTTAATTCTGGAATGAAAGTTCTGTGTTCTAGTTGCTGACATAAGTGATTTATTAATACCACTATATATTTGAAACGTATGGAAGCAAACATTGAATTAGGAAGATAATAACCACAATTTTAAATCTCTATTATGTACCAGTCCTCTACTAAATACTTTATATCTATGAGCTTAAAAATATTTTACATAAAATAAATGGAAGATTATAATGATTTAGTGTTTTTTCCAAATATATGTCTTTCAGATATAATATATATACAAATACATACACACACAGCCTGGTGTTTGTTATAAGTTTTTTTTAATTTCAATGAATTTGTATTTTTTTGAATTTCCCAACCATAGCCACTCCTGGGATTAAGAAGTCTTTGCCTTTTTACATTTTCATAGTACAATAATTATAGTTCAATGTTTAAACCTAATATCCAATATATCTTGTTACTATTTGACCATAAAGACTTAAAGAAAACTAAATGGTTTGTCAAATAGCTTTCAAGAAAGAGAACAGGAATGCAAGTTTTCTTGTTCCTTTCTTTTTAAATTTCTTTTTGGCTTTTCAGTCACACTCAGTGGTTCTTAGGGTTTATTCCTGAATGTTTGCTCAGAGATCATTTTTGGTAGGCTTGAGGGGACATATGAGGTCCCAGGGATTAAACTCAGGTGACTGTCAGCAATACAAGCACCCTAGCTGATATATTATCTCTCTGGCTGTGTAATACAACTTTTCCAAGTCTAAATGTTTTAATGTTCTTAACAGCTGTCAAATGAAAAGGAGAGGATACTTTAGACTTAGATGGGGGCACAGATGTGTTTAGAATTGTTAAAAAATGTTTTTATAAGACAAAGAGGTATAAATTTGCTGAGAAAATGTATAAGGGATAATTGTTAGCAAAGAGTAACAAAAGAGAATATATAAGAAAGTCTTCCCTAATAGAACATATGTTTTAAAAAATATTTTAAACTTATTTTTTAATTAAATCATCATTAGATACACAATTAAAAAGTTGTTCATGATTGAGTTTCAGTCATACAATGTTCTGACACCTGTCCCTTCACCAGTGTATAATTCCCACCACCAATGCCTCCAGTTATCCTTCCCTTAGATACCTCTGTGGCAGGCACTTCTTTATCTCTTTCTCTCCCTGCCTATCTCTCTCCTCACTTCTCAGCATTATGTTTTGTAATATAGGTACTTAAAAAGTTATGTATATCCCTTTACCTACTTTCAGCACTCAATTCTTGTCCAGAGCAATCATTTCCAACCATTATTATCATACTAATCCCTTCTCTTTTCTAACTCCCCTTCGACCCCACATACTGTAGCAAGCTTCAAATCATGTTTTATTTTCTGTAATACTACATGTTTTTCTAAATATAATCTGTGTAGAAAAACTTTCATATTAATACTGAAGCATTACTCCTAACTTGATGTACTTCTGAAATTATCCTGGTATTTAAGAAATGAGGTCTCTTGGGCAATTTTTAATATGATTTACTATATTTTTCTGACTTGGAGTGAAAGTTTAAGCAAATTATAACGCAAATGGTGTCTACATGCATGCCAGTGTCAGGTAGCTAAACTTTTCATTTGTTTTCAGAGAAGAACCTCTAAAAGGGGAAGGGGAAGATTTACTTCTGATCAGGTTGAGGGCCAAGGTGCAGTCTTTCTTAATGTTAAATGTGTAGCAGTGATTGATCATCAGCACTTAAGATATTGAGCATCTTTATCTTATTTGATCTAAATTTTGTTACTTTCTATTATATTCTCACATTCTATGATATAAAATATGGCTTTGATTATTATAGATTGTAATAGTTTCTGTGTCTCAGAAGTGTCCTGCAGAACCTCCAGATTGAAACTCCTTTGAGATTCTCTGTATGTTTCCTATGACCATTGGGGTCTCATTCCTTACACATCCTCCCTTGTCAGTTGTAGAAATATGAACTATAGCTCTTTGGAGAGAAACCAGAGTTTAATTTTTATTTTGTTGGTAGTAGCAGAAAATTATGGAAAAGTCACGAGCTGAGTACAGTGGTTAAGGTGTTTGTTTTGCATATGGCTGAACAAAGTTCCATCCCTGGTACCCCATATGGTTTCCCCAAGTCTGCCAACATTGTTCCCAGATCACAGGAGTAAGCCCAGAGCACCACCAGATGTTCCCCCTTCTCCAAAGACAAGTGACAAAATCTAAAAGTCAAATGAACTTATTATATAACTTTAATATGATTCTGAGTCTAGTGTGTGTGTTTTTAAAAAACACAAGACGTTTTCATGTGATGGGATTTGTGATATCCAAATGAGTTGAAGTTGCTTTATAATCTGAAAGAACAAGTCTTTTTTTAAATGTAGAAGTACTACTATTTATTCAGCCACTGATTAAGGAATAAGTCTTTTTAAGCATTGTTTCTTTCCAGAGTAGGCATGCGACATATCTACAGAGTGTGAAGTTAATCAAAGTTTCCAAGCAGCCCAGTTCCCAGAGAAGTTTCTAACAGAAGCTGTCCATCTACATGCCTAAACTCTACATGCCTGAACACTGCCTTACTCTTACAGAGGAACAGAAAAAGAAATGAATAAGCTAGTGATTACTTGAAGGAGCAGCAAATGCTTAGTGCTCTTTAAGTAAAAGGCCCTCCCATTGATCATCGATTTGCTCGAGTGGGCCCAGTAACGTCTCCAATGGAGACTTTGTTGTTACTGTGTTTGGCATATCGAATACGTCACGGGGAGCTTGCCAGGCTCTGCCGTGCAGGCGAGATACTCTTGGTAGCTTGCCAGGCTCTCCAAGAGGGGCGGAGGAATTGAACTCGGGTCGGCCATGTTGGCTGCGTGCAAGGCAAACGCCCTACCGCTGTGCTATCGCTCCAGCCTGGTGCCATTGATGGCTAATTCACGAAGGTTATCACAAGCGGAAAAACATCTCAGTATGCTGGGCAGGGTAGTGCTCTTTAGATAGAGGAAAAATATGCACAAAGGACATTGGGTCGCCTCTGAGTCTATCTCCTCTCCCCAGTGTCTTCCATGTTAAATGAAGCAATAGACATTGATTGGCTACACAATTCAACTGCCTCTTTGGGAATGAGGGTTCATGAGAAGTGTTCTCCACAACATTTTGTTTGTTTGTTCATATTGCATCATGCTGACTAGATAATATGCTTTCTGAAGAGTTCTCGAGGCTATAATTATGAATCTTATCCACAGATTTGGTTTAATACTCTTGATGTGCAGCAAATATGTTTAAGGATCTTAGGTTCTGCAAACTATGAAAACATGATATTTGGAAGGTATATATCAGGAAAGTGAAAATGAGCTTTGGTGACTCAAAGGGGTAGAGCATGTGCCAGACAGAGTCTATCGTGTGGGTGAGCTCTATTGGGAAAGAAAATGGTTCACCACTCTGAACCTCAGGCTGGGTTGCAGCGTGGTTGGTTATAGAGGGAATGTATTTCTAACATTGGCTTGACTGCTGACTCAGTTTTTTCACATTCTGTTTTTTACCCAGAGTTTGTTTAAGCAGCGCCCAGAAGTTATTTATTTATTTATTTATTTATTTAAAAATTTTTATTAGTGAAACACCATGAGGTACAGTTGTAGAGTTACAAATTTTTGTGCTTGGGTTTCAGTTATACAATGACCCAGTACCCATCCCTCCACCAGTGACCATTCTCCATCATTTACATTTAAAAAATTGTTAGTGAAACACCATGAGGTACAGTTGTAGATTTACAATTTTTTGTGCTTGGGTTTCAATTGTACAATGATCAAACACCAATCCCTCCACCAGTGCCCATTTTCCACCAGCACGGGTCCCAGTATCCCTCCCACCCCCATCCCCCCATCCCACCCTGTGACAGGGTATTCCCTGAGAGAGAACAAAAGGGAATACCCAGAAGCCCTTTAAAACTAAGAAAGTGTCTGATCTATTCTCACTTATTGAATTTATGTATAAATAATCATGCCGATGCAACTAAGGAAAAAATAGTAATAGGTATTATTTTCCAATTTCTCAACTATGACATTGAGAAATCTCTTTTCAATTTTGACATTGATACTTTGTGATAACTTGAAACAATTTTCTTGCATGGGAAGACAATGCTTTAGTAATTCAGTATCAGTAAATCTTAGTGACATTTTGTTAACTCCAAATTGTTAATTTTCTATATTATTTTATACTTATTCTTTGCTCTTTAGAGGAGTAAATTTTTACAAACTCAGTTTATAAAATTTCGCTTGATCTTTTCACGTCTTATTTGGAAATGGGTGATTCCAGTTTCCAAACCTATATATGTCTCTTAAAATACTTAAACAAATTGAGTGAGAAAAGTCATTAGAGTTATAGATATTTAGTTTTTCCTTCTCTTCCCCAGCAGATACAAGTGTAGAAGCACATATTTTTTACTTTAATGCTGTAACACTTGTCAGTTTAATAAAAAAAAAAATGGCCCTTGAATAGCTGAGGTCACTGATTTTCCACATTTTTCATCTCTAGGATCATCAATTAACTACTTGTTAGTCAAATACAAAGCTGGAAGTTATTGCAACGTATGTTAGTTTTTTGTTCAGCCCTAAGCACACTTCAAATAGTTTTCACATTAGTTGTGAAAGTTAATGAATGTGAATTTTCAGTTGCCAAACACAATAAAGTTTTACTTATTTTTCATTGTGTGACAAAAATAGGATTAATGAAAAAACTGATTTATGCCATTACTAGGCAATATCTTGTCTTTTGTCTTCACCTTCTTTCATGTTCTCAGGATCCTTTTTAGTTCCCTTGTGGATTAGAAAAACCCCAGATTCCTAGGAGGGAGCAGTTTATGGTCTTATGTTTTAAAACTTTACATCCCTTTTCTTCAGAGTGTATTGGTTGTATCTGAGCACAAATACTGCAAAAATGAATACAAATTAGGTTGTCCAATCAGGTGCAGCCAAGGGAATAGTAATGGAAACTGCAATGCAGTCTCTTTCCTGACACCCAGATTGGTATTTGCAAATATACCTCTGCTAGACTGTCTGGCCTTAATTTTGCTGAATGCCATCAGGGATATTTATTATGATAAGAAAATTGCATAAAAATAAGTACATTGTGAGAATGTGTTTCCAATTTCTATATGCATCTTCCTTTGACAGCATGCCTATAGCATAGATAATACTTGAATATTTAATAGATTGCAAAAAATTGCTGTAGCTCTAGATATTCATAGTGAAACAGTTGCATAAAGAGAAATCATGAGAAACATAGTCTAATAAACCTGAAAGCACTTTAGGAAATGATGGTGTCATTTGAGACCTCTGGTGAGAGGGCTAACAATGCAGTTTGGTGGTCGTGGTAACATTTAAACTGTTGTATGACACTTATGGAGACTGTCTTCTATGTCCGGCACCACACTAAGACATTTTTGTTTCACTGGTTTACTCCTCAAAATTATACCCGATGGTAGTTCTATTGCAGTTGCTATTATATAGATAGAATTAAGTTTTAGAAGGTAACTTCAACCTACACTATTCAAAATTACTGCTCAATTCTCCCATACTACTAAAAAGTATATTAGAAATCTCTATTAATCAGGGCAAATCCAGCTTAATATGCTCATAAAAATGTAAAAAATACATGTTTTTTTCTTTTTTTTGTTTTGGGACCACACCGAGTGATGTTAAGACCTTCCTTACTCCTCTACACTCAGGGATAATGCTTGGTGGTGCTTTGGGGACCATATGGGATGCCAGGGATCAAAACCAGCTCAGCTGCATGCATGGCAAGTACCCTCGCACTGTGCTGTTTTTCCAAACTTCACATGTTTTTCTGAGACTTGACAGTATTTAAGTAAATGAAAAATTTAAAGACATTTTCCTTATACATTATGTAGGGAGAAAGCTCACATAGACAATCCCACTTCCTACATGTGTGATATAAAATGTACACAAAGTCCATTCTTTTGTGACCCAGGCATTTATTCATAATTTTTGTTATGACTTATAAAACACAAGATTTGAGGGCTGGAGAGAAAATACAGTGGGTATGGTGCTGGTGCTCATCTTCTTGCAGCTGACTGGGGTTCAATCCTAGGCACCCCATATGGTCCCCTGAGCATACTAGGAGTGATCCCTGAGCACAGAGCCAGAATTAAGCCCTAAGTACCATCAGGTGTGGAAGGTCCTTGTTCCCCCCCCCCCCCCCCACACACACACACAATGCAAGAGTATTTGCCACATTTCCTGAACATCTTAAGCTGTATATTAGCTAGATTTTGAATTACTTAAAAGTCTCTTATAGACTCTTAAATTCAACCTGATTTGAGTGCTTGAATTTGAGAGTCTATAAAAATTTCACTCTCATCAAATCTCCAACTTGATGAGAATGAAAAAAATCCGTTTTCTCTTATATTGTATACTTGTCTGCAAAATGCAGATATTTTGTAGATATCTTTTTATGTTTCTTTTCACTAGAAAACCCTAAAATGTAGGGTTAAGTAATATTTAATTTGGGAGATCAGAACTTCTCTTCATTTAATATATTTAGCATCAAATGTAAAGACAATTATTGTGTCTACCAGAGAAAGGAGCTCCATAAATGTTGTTTCTTCTTTTCCTTATTTGTGGCTTCTACCTAATCATTACAGAGTTTACCCCTACACCAGTTCACATGGTTTGATCTTCAAAATTCTTTTCACTAACGAAGTATTGTCAAATACACTTATTCCAATGCCCAGTATCAAACACTCTGCTCTCAAATGGTCATTTATGTGCAGGTCATTTTTAAATTAAATCAATTTGATCTAGTCACATTTGTTTATTTTTGCTTCTGTTTGCTTGGCCAATGGAACTGAGTCATTGAAGATCACTCTAGATTCAATGTCATGAAGGATTCTGCCTAGATTTTTTTCTCATTGTAATGTGTAGATTGAGATCTGACATCAAGGTCTTTAGTAGTCCATTTTGAGCTGACGTATATGTGAGATAGTGCTCTGAGTTTTGTTCGTTTGCTTTAAACATGTGATTTACCAATTTCCTCAACACCATATCTTGAAGAGGCTTTCCTTGCACTATTTCACATTCCAAGTGCCTGTGGTGAAGATTAGCTTGTTTGTATATCTGAGGGTATGTACCTGGGCTCTTAATTATATTTCACTGGTTTGTGTGTTGTTCTTTAATCTACAACCACACTATCTAATTACTGTTGCTTTATGGCATAATTTGAATTTGAAGAAAGAAGACTCTCCATCTTCTTTTTCCCCAATATTGTTTTTACTATTGGGGAGATATTACTTCACATAAACTACAACAGCATTTGGTTTATGTCTTTAAAATATGTCATGGGCATTTTCATAGAAACTTCATGTAATCTTTAAGTGCTTTGGGAATAATATTTACTTTAACAATATTTATCTTTCAGATCAATGAACAGGGCATGTGCTTCTGTTTCCTTGTTTCTTTTTCCTTACACAGTAACATTGTATTCTTTGTGTAAATCTCACCATTTTAGTTAAACTTAATTCCAGGCATGTATTTTTTTTGGACAAGATCGGACTTTTATGGATTTTTTAAAAAATTACCTATTCGCAAAGAAGAAATCCGAATGGCAAAAAGGTACATGAGAAAATGCACATCACTAATCATCAGAGAGATGCAGATCAAAACAATGAGATATCATTTCACACCACAGAAACTGGCCCACATCCACAAGAACAAAAGCAACCAGTGCTGGTGCGAATGTGGCGAGAAAGGAACGCTCCTTTACTGCTGGTAGGAATGCCGACTGGTCCAACCCTTTTGGAAAACAGTATGGACGATTCTCAAAAAATTAGAAATTGAGCTCCCATTTGACCCAGCAATACCACTCCTGGGAATATATCCCAGAGAGGCAAAAATGTATAGTTGAAGTGACATCTGCACTTGTTTGTTCATTGCAGCACTCTACAATAGCAGAATCTGGAAAAAACCTGAGTGCCGAGAACAGATGACTGGTTTAAAGAAACTTTGGTACATTTACACAATGGAGTACTATGTAGCTGTTAGAAAAGATGAAGTCATAAAATTTACATACAAGTGTTACTACATGGAAAGTATCACGTTAAGCGAAATGAGCCAGAAAGAGTGGGATAGACACAGAAGATTGCATTCATCTGGGGAACATAAAGCAAGAGAATGGGAGGATAACACCCAGGAATGGCTGAGATTAGTACCAGGAATTTTGCTCCATGACTTGGAGGCCAGCCATAAGTGCTAGGGGAAAAGGAAGCTCAGATTGAGAGGAGAGCACCAAATAAAGGGTGTTGTGAGGATCCTCCCAGGGTGGAAGAAGCATGCTGAAAGTAGACTATATGATTGTCACTCAATGCCTCTCTTGCAAAACACAGGACCCAAAAGAAGAGAGAGAGAACAAGGGGGAATGCCCTGCCACAGAGGCAGGGTGGGATGGGGGGAATGGAGGGTAGGAGAGATACTGGGACCCATGGTGGTGGAGAATGGGCGCTGGTGGAGGAATGGGTACTTGATCACTGTATAACTGAAACCCAAGCACAAAAATTTGTAAGTCTATAACTGTACCTCATGGTGTTTCACTAATAAAAAAAATTACCTATACCACTTTGTTTTTTGTATACAGAAATGTCATGAGCTTCTTCCACTTTACAAATTTACTACTTATGAGAGTTCTGTTTGTAGAATCTTTAGTATTTTCCAAGCATAGTGCCATCTTATCTTGCAAACAATGATGGTGTGACTTCTTTTTCAATATGGATCTCTTTAACATATATTTCTTGCCTAGATGTAATGGCAAATACTTTCAATAGTATATTAAATAGCAATGGTGAGAGTAGAAAACCTTGTCTTGTGTTTGATCTTAGAGGGAAGCTTTCAATATTTAACCACTATGATTTTTGTTGTGGGTATGTGGTAAATAGATTTAACTATACTGACAAAAGTTGAATAAGTTTTTAATCTTTATTGATTTAAGTACTTTAAACTGAAACATTGCTAATAATAGTTGCATGTATACATAATTCCAATACCTCACTCTACCAGAGTATTTGCCATCTTCCTCTCTCTTTTACCCTCTCACAAACCCCTCCACTGGCAAACTCATATCTATGGATCAACTCTCCTGTTCTATTGGCCTATTTTTTTTGAGTTTTCATTTCATTTCATTTCATCATCCTGTGATTCGTTGATTGCCTCGAGCAGGCCCCAGTAACGTCTCTTTCATCCTAACCCTGAGCTTATATTCAAGGCTCTTTAGGAGAATGAGACCCATCACTGTTACTGGTATTTGGCATATTTGGTACGCCATGGGGAGTTTGCCAGACTCTGCCCTGTGGGCAGGTTACATTCGATAGCCTGCAAGTTTGTCCAAAGGAGGAATGAGATAATAAGATGTCATAAAAACATGTCCTGATAAGATGTCGCGCGGCCGCGAATTTGTCCCTCTGCCAGTACCTTCATGTGTGCGGAGAGTGGTCTCAGCATGGTGGTGGCTGGTCCTGGAGGTCTTTGGCTGCCGGAGCCCTGGTCAGGGTGAGGAGGAAAGCTCAACCCGCTCCCCTCCAACGGGGCCCCAGCAAGGAACAGCCAGGCGCGGGGGCAGAAGACTGAGAGGAGAGTATCTTTGAATATACCTTGCTGAGTATCTGTAAATTTCACATATGGGGAAGATCATTCTGTATTTATGCCTTCAGGAAAGTTCACTATAACCCAATTTTTATAGATATTTTAATATAATAATTGTCTATTGAACCTTTTAAAATGTTTTATATGCTTCTGTTGATAATCAGAAAGCATACTGGACCATTGCTTATAGTCCTTTTAATGTATTATTAGACTCAATTCACTAAGTGTTTTTGAGGATTTTTGCATTTATGCTTGTCAGTTAGAATTAGTAAATTGGGAAGCTAGTAGCACTGAAAAAGAAATGACAATTAAAATTAAAAGAGTTGAAAAGAAAAACCTATGATTTGCCTGACAATAGACAATAAAAATGCATAAAAGAACTTATAAAGCTTAGCAACAAAAATGTAAATGACCCCATCAAAAATGGAGAGAAGAGTTGAACAGACATTTCCTTAAAGAATCTCATAGATGGCCAATAGGTACATAAAAAATGCTAAATATCACTTATAATCAAGAAAATTCAAATAAAAACAGCATTGAGTTATCACCTCACCCCAGTCTAGTCAGATTGGTGCACACACACACATATTAAAAAATAGAAACAGTGGTGGTCTGGATGTGGGAATAAAGAAATCCTCATGACTGTTGTTGGAAATGTAGACTGATTCAACCTCTCTGGAAAACAATATGGACATTTCTCAAAAAAAAAAAAAACCTAAAAACTGATCTATAAAACCCAGCAAACTCTCTACAAGCATAGCTAGAGTATGCGGGAACCAGGACTTTTCCTCCAAACTGCTGGGCCCTTCCCGGCTCCCAGGTAACTTCTGATTCCAGAAGTCATGCCCACAACCCGCCCCCCAGCGCCATCTTAACAGCAGAGAAGAAAAGCCGTCGGTGGGGGGGGGGGGGACCTCCACAGCTCCCAGAGAATCCACCAGGTTCCAAAAAGAGCCGAGATCACCGGGAAGTCCCAGAAGGGGTAGGTGCCACATCTCACCTCCTCCAGATGGAACCCCGGTGACCAGGAGCCTCTACAAGCATAGCTCGAGTATGCGGGAACCAGGACTTTTCCTCCAAACCGCGTGGCTGCTTACACGGCCGCGCAACATCTCCCTATATATTAAATGATCAATGGAAAGTAAATTATCCAACATTTCTCCCTGAAAATCAGGCTTAAATCTTATACAAACCACAACACCCAATAGGAGAGAGAGAACAAAAGGGAATGCCCTGCCACAGAGACAGGGTGTGTTGGGGGGTGGGTGCTGGGAGGGATCCTGGGATCTGAGGTGGTGGGAAATGGTCACTGGTGGAGGGATGGTTATTCAAAATAAATAAATTAATTAATTTAAAAAAAACCAGCAAACTCGTTTCTTGGCATCTAACCCAGGGGTCCATAATTACTATTGTGAAAATGTAATTTTACCTTTCAATTCAAATTAACATTATATACGATAGACAAAACCTGGAAACAACCCAAGAATCCACAAACAGATGACTGGATATGGAAACTGTGATTTGTACATACACAACGGAATACTGCTCAGCTATAAGAAAAGATAAACTCAAGCAATTTGCTGCTATGAGATGTACCTGGAGGAAATCATAATGAAGGAGGTCAGTCAGAAGCAGAGGGGCAGATGCAGAATGTCTCTCTCATATGTGGGCTATATAGAAACATAGCAAGAGAAGAACAAAGGACCCAAAACAATAGAACTGGAGAGTTGGTTAACAGAATTTAGTCTACCTGGGTGGGGAAGCAGGTAGAGGAAAGGGGTCTTTGAGACATTGGTGGAGAGATTCTAGAACCCTGGTGGTGGGTGTGGTATTAGAAAAGTGCCTGCCATAGAGGCAGGAGGTAAGGTGGGGTGGGGTGGTTATAGGGATACTGGAGACATTGTTGCTGGAAAATGTACACTGTTGGAGGGATGGGTTTTCTATCATTGTATGTCTGAAACTCAATCATGAAAACTTTGTAACTGTATCTCATGGTGATTCAATAAAAGAAAAGATCATTAACAGCATTTCGTATCACGTGGCCTCAGTAAAAATTAAAGACATTTTAAAAATAAAATTGAACTAAGCATTTTTGAGTAAACTTTTGGCAGTATTTGAAACTACTTTGTGTTGATGAAAGCAACCATTCATACTTTAATCCCAAAGTAAACCGCTTAAATTTGAATTTAGCTTTCTCTGAATCTGCCAATAGGAGCAAAAGAATAAAATTCTCTTCTTACTCTTGAGCTGTCCTTCTCCTGTTGCCTCAGGACTATATTGCATTGCTTATGCCTAGCCTGACAGAGAATGTGAGTAGTTCAGGTTTCTCGACACCTTAGTGGGAGGTAAAGCTTAAAACTGATGAGTGACTGCAATAATTATGTGCATGCGTATGACCACACATAGTCTACCTGACTCCATAGGATTCAAAAAACCTAAGAACTTTATCATCATTCCAGGAGAATTGGTGAGATTTCCCTGCCTGACTTCCAGAACATACTAAAATCAATATGGTAGAATACCCTCCTCCCAAAGATATCACAGGATGGTTTTCACAAGAATGGTGGCATAAAAATGTTTAATGCTTCAAGTCATTCCACAAGCTGGTTTCCAATGCTTTGAGACCCTATTTCCCATCACTGCACATGTGTTTATTTGCATGTGAGAGTATTAGTCACATGTTTCCCAAATCACAGGTTTTAGTCTCAGAAATGTGCTTAGTAGATTATATCCTTAAATTAATATGGAACGCTATGCTCTGCGAACACACCAGATGAGCAATTCTGAAATTTCTGACTTTTTCATTCCCATTCAATTATCTCTCTAGCATTTATACACTGTAGCAACTTCATGGAGAACACTACACCTGGCCAGGAGTCTCTTAAAATAGGAGACTTCCGTACCAATTTAAAAGTGACAAAAATTTGAATAATTATTATTATTTTCAATGGTTAAAATTTATCAATTTAAGTTTTGACTATAAATGAATAGCAAGGTTCTCTCCTGTGGAAAAATTAAATTTACTGAAGATGAGAGATTGAAAGTTTATAACTTTAAAGATAAGATGAATTCACTAAAGGAAATAATAAAGTAATAAAGATGAGCACTTAGCAAGAGAAAATGTTAAAAATGAGTGTGCTGATGCCAGAGAGTAAAATATGTTTTAGCGTCCTCAAAAACAATATATGGCCATATGGCAGAAGGGGATTACCATAATAATTTAATTATAAAGTGGGTCTTAGGAGTTTCCAAAAAGCATTCATACACATTATCTATAAATAAGATAAACTTATATTCTGCCTTATAAAACAGTCTCATTTTACAGATGAGGAAATGGATGTTCTTAATGGCCAAGAGGTTGGCTAGAAGTCAAAATGGCTCTAAGAGATGGAATCTTTTGATTCCTAATTTGTATTTCCTGGTTGACTTCAAAATAATTAATTGTATTATAAATAATCCAGTCTCTGTAGTCATATCAGTCATAATCACCAGCCCTGGACAGTAATTATATTTCATGGCAATAGCCACTCTATTTTGAATTGAAAAATGACTAAGTGAGCATCTCAATCCAATTGTGTCCAGGAAGCATTATAAACCATATTGTGCACCCCAAATTTATATGCACAGCATGATCTTGCTGCTGGTTGGTGACATTTCTCCACTCTTTCTGGAGAGGTCTGTAACTTTTTATATATATTATGTATTTCCATTTTCCACACAAGTGGCAATATAATTTGGTGTCAAGTAACTACTTGGTTGTTAAGAATAATTCACAGGCACTATTGGTTTTCAATCTGTGGAAGGATGAAAGTAATTTCATGACACTTCCATTCACAGATCTGAAGAAGAACGGAACGGGGTCTTGTATCTGACTGCATTTGTAGGGCTGGCACTCAGAGACAGAGATTTTTTCATTTAAAATTCAGCCCTTCTGTGAGCTGCTGAAGGATGTTCTTGGAACCAGACATAATTGACCAGAATTTGTGAAAAGGTAATCAACTATTCCTTGCCTACTGAAACTAGTGAATATATGTACGCACTGCTTTGAGAATCTGTTCTTTTTGTTACAGAACAGATGTCTGGGAGGTTTTTGGCAGGCCCCACTCTGTCAAACAGTCCAGTTTTGACAGTTACTTGCTTGAGGGATGGCTGAAATGCAAAGTATTTCTGATCAGAATATCATATTCATCTGGATGTTAATTACTGTGTCTGCCTTGGTATAAATAATTAATTATGCAAAAACCACACAGCTGCTGCTGGACAGAGTTAAGTGACTTGCTGTCAGTCTCACATTTCTGGAAAGGAAAGGGAGCTTTAGTAAAACATGCTTTGACATTTTGGGGAGGAAGTGCTCTTGTCATAATTTTTCTGTGGTCAGATGAAAGGTCACTGTGACTGAGCACTGTGTGTGTGTGTGTGTGTGTGTGTGTGTGTGTGTGTGTGTATGAACATGTGTGAGTGTATGTGAGGGAAAGAGAAACAAAATGAATAGTACCTCCTAATTTATCTTGGTTGACCTAAAGCAATTCCCTTTTCCTGGTGTACTGTAGTTTTCTAGGATCCTAGGACTCCAAATACCACATTAGATAATCATTACATATCTGATTCCCTTCTCATAATTTCTTCACACCCATAAGTTCCAATAAAAGTAAATAAACATGTAGGACATATAGGCCATAGTGAGACTTAGTTGATAACTATTTTTTTAATTTTAATTTTACGGAAAGTGTTGATAGCACCAACTTGCCTGATTCCTTTTAGATTTATTATGCAGGATCTTCAATATGATCAGTAATGAATATTCTAAAAGTTCAAAGAGCAAAAAGAAGGTAATACATCAAGATAAAGAAATTTATCCCTACATCAGTTGACTCAAGTACAAATGGCATTTTATATTTAAATATAATTATGTATTTCATTGACATAGGGTAAGTGCTAGCTCAAAAAACACCTTTTGGCAGAATATTGTTGTATTTAGCAAAAATGATACAAAAGGGGGAGTGAAAATACCTCTTAAACCAAGGCTTTGGGAGATTTATCAGATGGTTTTATTTTGTGCAAATATTGATATTTCTGTAATGAAGCAAGCTGTCAGAGCTAACATAGAATTTTGGTATGTACAAGAATAAAATGCTTTCTGCAAAAGCAGCTTCTTCAAAGCACATGGTATTTTCAGCTGAGGTCAGGGGGTGGGAGAGTGTATGATCCATGGGTCCTGGACTCACTCTTCCATTTCCCAGTTGAATAACTCAGGACAAGCCACATCACATTTGTGAACATCTCTCTACTTCTCTGACCCAGGGTTGTTGATAGAATCAAACAAGATAATCAATACAAAAACACTTTGTAATCTGGGATGCTATTTAAAAACAAAGAGTATCACTCCAATAATAATTAGTTACTGGGAACACAGTGCTTTTTCTTATATATCTATGTGTTATTTTTCTCACTTTTAAATTTTCCTCTTTATTCACAGAAAGCTTTATTTGACTTTCATTCATATACCAGACACTGACTGAGGTCTGGAAGTACTGTTGTGCAGTAGTGCAACAAGCCTTACTTTTATAGACTTCATAGTTCAGAGATGGGGATAAGCCCAAAAACGTATTGATTTAATAATAAAATAATTACAAATAGAGTGAAGTGCTGAGAACAAAACAGAGATGAACAGATAGAGACAGTTGTGCATTTTTAGCAAAATAAAAATCTGGTAGCCAGTAAAAGAATTTGGGGTTAGGATTTTATTCAGAAGCAAATACCAAATGCAAAGACTAACCAGATAGAGGCAAATCAAAGACAATAATATAACGAAGTTCAAAGATGGTTGATGAGGACATAGTCATGACGAGTTCCCTTGTATCTTTGGTATGCTTTCTGAGGATATTGTTACAGAAGGGTCCTCAAGCCCATATGTCTTTCCTTTAAGCAAAATCCCTTCACCCCACATCTGTGTGATTTTGACTTCTAGAAGACATACCATGAAGCTATCATCAGTTCAGTTTACTTGACAGTACAATTAGGTTATTCTTGCTTAGAGTAAATTGGTCTTGTAGAGAAAAGAAGAAAAAAAAAAGAATAAGATAAACCATGAAACTCCCAGCTCCCCAGTTCCTGTGTCTTTAAGAAAATACAAGTCTGCAGTACTTGTATTGATTTGGTTGTCTTCCCTATTGAACTTTGACCTAATGATTTCCAAAGTCTTGTCACGTATTATAGAACAACTTATCAAAGAGACAGGGGTGATAAAGAAAATGAGTTTCTTTTATATTTTTAAATTTATTTAAAAAAAATCCATAAATGTGACACTTTTCATATATCAGACCAAATGCTTATACTGCTAGAACAATTTTAACTAATAAGAAAACTATGATTTGTGTTTAAATAATAGTTCTGTTCCACTTCCCATAGCTGCCACCATTTTGACTCACACATGGACCCCACTTTATAGATTCCTGACTAAATTTCTGAGAGATGCACAACAAGCAGCTAAAATTTATGGAAACGCTGGCCCCCATAGCTCAAAACTCTGGGCCTCTCTTAGGAGGTGAATGAGCCAAGGACCTGCCAGGCTCAATTCCATTGCTCACGAATATTCTGAGCAGATACACCAAGTCATGAATAATTTTAAGAACCCCAATGTCCAACCTGTTCCCAGTGAGAAGTCTGTGGCCTTCTTGGATCCAGGTGGGCAGTTTCCCCTTCCCCAATTCAAGAAGACCCAGCAATTATGTCCACCTCCCATATTCCATATTTCAACTCATTGGCCAAACCATAGATCCTGAAGTCTCTGGACTTCCTAATTCCTCAACTGGAATTCAATTAGGGACACACCTAATTATATGAAAAAGTAACATAGAAGCCAACTATAAACTCAATAAGCAATAATAATACAGAAGGCTCAACTAGCAACAAACAGCTTAATAAATTCATAGACAAGGGCTTAGCAACCCGTGATCAGATATAAAAATTTTTGCATCAAAATTGATTTCTTATAGATTTTAATATTGGAACCTTGTTATCTAAGCAATTTGATCTCTAGACTTGTATCAACAGCTGTGGCTTTTATATAAATTAAAATAAATTTTAAAAATTAAACAAATACTCTTCCGGTTCCCGCTACCGCTATCACCATGAGCAGCAAAGTGTCCTGCTACACCCTGTATGAGGCGGGGTGGGAAGTTCTGCATGGGAACCAGCGCAAGTGCTTCAAGTTCCTGGAGACGGTGAAACTGCAGATCAGTCTCAAGAACTATGACCCGCAGTAGGACAAGCGCTTTTCGGGCACCGTCAGGATCAAATCCACCCCTCGCTATAAGTTGTCTATGTGCGTGCTGGGGGAACAGCAGCATTGCAATGAGTCCAAGGCTGTGGATATTTCCCACATGGACATTGAAGGGCTGAAGAAACTCAAGAATAATAAGCTGGTGAAGAAGCTGGCCAAGAAGTATGACGCCTTTCTGTCCTCCGAGTCCCTCATCAAGTAGATCCCCAGAATCCTGGGCCCGGGCCTGAATAAGGCTGGGGAGTTTCCTTCTCTACTGACCCACAATGAAAATATGGTGACCAAGGTTGCTAAATCAAGTCCACAATCAAGTTCCAGATGAAGAAGATGCTGTGTCTGGTGGTGGCTGTTGGCCACGTAAAGATGACAGACAACGAGCTTGTCTACAACATCCACCTGGCTGTCAATTTCCTGGTGTCATTGATCAAGAAGAATTGGCAGAACGTCTGCGCCTTATACATCAAGAGCACCGGGCAAGCCCCAGCGCTTGTACTAGTCACCACTAAATAAACCGAGTACTGCCGTGTAAAAAATAAATAAATAAATAAACAAACAAATAATAGGTCTGCTTAAGTGTGGAGTCAGCACAACTAGAATGTGGGTTTTGGGGAAAATCTGAAAGTCTGAAAGCTGAACAAACCTAAAGGGACAGAGGCCATCAACACAAAGGAGTCATCTCAGGAGCTTGGAAATTCATTGAGATGCAGAATTCCAAGCCAAGTTCAGTAGTATTCCTGAGAGAAAATGGCCAGAGAAAAGAGGCTCCAAATACTGCAACAAAGGCCAGGTATGTAATATCAAAATAATGTTGTCAACTGCCCCAAACTCCCTTGGAAACCACCGCAGCGATGGATTGCACAGGGCCAGTTTGGGAAAAGTGTTTTTAAACTAGACTTCAATAAAGGAAGGATGCTCATGAGGGCTGCCAGCATGCACAGCCTGTGCCCATGTATTACTGCTGCAAACATCTGCTTCCTGAGCTCAGGCTGCCCAAATCTTCCCTCTTGAGATCCATACTTTGGACTCTCTCTACTCTGGAGTAGCCTATGTTCTTTCTTGAGCATGTATCTTACATACCTCTCTGGTCATACCTTACCTCCTTTATTTCCGAATAATCCCTTGAAGCTTCATTATTTATCTCCCCTTGAAATTCTTTTTTTTTTCTGAGAGAAAGGTGATGGACCTGAAAGGCTTGGATAAGGTCAGGATTAACTTTCCTTTCCTGTAAAGGGCAATTCCTTGCTGCACCCTGAGTTCGTGGCTCCCTGAGAAATTGGGTGGTCGGGATCATCTCCTACACCACACAGAACATGTGGACAACAGGGATACCTTGATGGCTGCCTTGTGGGAGTGGTGGGATGTGAAGTCAGTTCTCAGTAGGGGATCACATCAAACTTTATAATTTCTTGATTTCCCAGGCATTTCTGTGGCGACTGATGTGGGGAGAGGCCAAGCAGTGAATTTCCTTCTTTTTAAATTATTATTATTATTTTAAAAATTTTTAAATTTTATTGAATCACCATGAGAAAGTTATAAGCTTTCATGTTTGGGTTACAATCACACAATGATCAAACACCCATACCTCTACCAGTACACATTCCCTACCACCAATCTCCCCAGTATACCCTTCTCCCCACCCTCCCTCTGCTTCCATAGCAGACAATATCCCCAATACTCTCTCTTTACTTTTGGGCATTATGGTTTGCAATACAGACACTTAGAGGCCATCATGTTTGGTCTATTATCTACTTTTGGCACACATCTCCCATCCTGACTGATTCCTCCAGCCATCATTTTCTTAGTGATCCCTTCTCTATTCCAGCTGCCTTCTCCCCTCCACTCATGGGACAGGATTCTAGCTATGGGACAATCTTCCTGGCCCTTGTATCTACTGTCCTTGTGTGTCAGCCTCATGTTATGTTATTCTATACTCCACAACTGAGAGCAGTCCTTCTATATCTGTCCCTCTCACTCTGACTCATCTCACTTAGCATACTCTCCATGTCTATCCACTTATAAGCAAATTTCATGACTTCATCTCTCCTAACAGCTCCACAGTATTCCATTGTGTAGATGTACCAAAGTTTCTTTAACCAGCCATCTGTTGTAGGGCACTTGGGTTGTTTCCAGAAAAAACAATTTGAAAGATCAATGAAAGCAAGAGCTGGTTCTTTGAGAAAATAAACACTATCGATAAACCTCTAGCAAGACTTACAAAAAATGGGAGAAAGAAAATCTTAATAAACTGAATCAGAAGTGAAAAGGGAGACATTACAACAGAAACTACAGAAATTCAAAGGAACCTCAGAGATTGCTTTGAGAAGCAGAAACACAAAAACCTCGAGGAAATGGATAATTCCTAGATTCCTATAGCCTCTCAAGGCTGATTCAAGAAGAACTGGAATATCTGAACAGACCTATCACCATCAACGGAATTGAAAGGGTAATAAAAAGTCTCCTCAAGCACAAAAGTCCTAGCCCAGATGGATTGACTAGTGAATTCTTCCAAATCTTTAAAGAAGACTTACTCCCAATCCTCTTTAAGCTTTTTCATGAAATTCTAGTATCAAAAACACTTCTAAACAGTTTCTACGAAGCAAATATCACCCTGATACCAAAAGCAGACAGAGATACCACAAAGAGAATTGCAGGTTGATATCCCTTATGAACACAGATGCAAAGATCCTCAACAAAATAGCAAATAGAATCCAACAGCTCATCAAAAAGATTATACACCGTGAACAGATAGGATTCATCCCAGGGATGCAAGGATGATTTTGCAAGTCAATCAACATAATTCATCATATCTATAAAAGAAAAGGATTTCCTTCTTGAGTCTGCTCCCTCTTTCCTGCCCACTTCACATTAGTTACCTCGGGAACCTCTGCATTTCCATTCTCCCATCTTTTAGCATAAAATTGCTTGGATAATTTTTGCTTGACCTAGCACTGTAGCACCGTAGCACTGTTCTCCTATTGTTCATCTATTTGCTCAAGCAGGCACCAGTAACATCTCACAACAAATTGTGAGACTTCTTGTTACTGTGTTTGGCATATCGAATACATCACGGGTAACTAGCCCGACATTGCTGTGCAGGCAAGATACTCTCAGTAGCTTGCCAGACTCTCCGAGAGGGACAGAGAAATGGAGCCCGGGTCGACCGTGTGTAAGGCAAACGCCCTACCTGCTGTGCTATCGCTCCAGCCCTTTGCTTGACTTACAAGTTATAAATGGTGTATTCTTGCTTCCATGTTTGAGATAATTGGAACAAGAACCTTCTTGAAAGAGGAAACAAAGAAATTCAAATTGCAAGAAACAAATAGTGACTTTGGCAAGTCCACGGAGAAGCAAGGTTGTGTGTGTGTGTGTGCGTATGTGTGTGCTTGTGTGCACTTGCATATACACACATATGTGTAAATGATGGTGGTAGGGGTCAGCATGACCACTGCATTGCCATATAATGTGCACGTCCAGAGCAAAACCAAACAGCTCAGAGGGAAGTCTGGAAGTCACGGGCAGACTACAGGTGAAAATGTATTCAAAGTTTGAAAAGGCATTTTGAGGGTTTTAAAGTAGACCACAGAGGTGGGGTGGAGTGGGGGGGTTGGAGTGGGGGGGCTAATGGGTTCATTGGTAGTGTAGAATGGGCACTGGTAAAGGGATGGATACTCAGTCATTGTACAAATTAAACCCAAGCATGAACGTTTGTAAGTGTACAACTGTACCTCATGGTGTTTCACTAATAAAAAAATAAATAAAATAAATTAGAAGAGTGAAATTACTTGCCTTACTCCTAAAATTCTAAGTGTACTGAATTGTGCTGGAGCGATAACACACCCATAGGACATTTGCCTTGAGCGCAGCTGGCCCAATAGAACCAAGTTTGATTCCTCAGCCCCTCTTGGAGAATGCAGCAAGTTACCGAGAGTATCTTGACGCACGGCAAAGCCTGGCAAGCTCCCCGTGACGTATTCGATATGCCAAACACAGTAACAACAATTCTCATGATGGAGACATTACTGGGTCCTCTTGAGCAAATCGATGAACAATGGGAGGACAGTGCTACAGTACTCCTGAATTGTACATATGTCATAACATTAGGCACGAATTTCTATAAACTAATACTCAGATCTGGACATAAGAAAACCACAGATTCCTTTTTTGTTGTCCTCCCACTACTACTACTGGGGCTGGAGTGATAGCAGGGGCTGGAGTGATAGCACAGCGGTAGGGCGTTTGCCTTGCACGCAGCCAACATGGTCGACCCGAGTTCGATTCCTCCGCCCCTCTCAGAGAGCCCGGCAAGCTACCGAGAGTATCTCGCCCACACGGCAGAGCCTGGCAAGCTCCCCTGTGACGTATTCGATATGCCAAACACAGTAACAACACAGTCTCCAATGGAGACGTTACTGGGCCCGCTCGAGCAAATCGACGAACAACGGGAGGGCCCACTACTACTGACTTCTTTCCCCCAAACCACCACAATATTGCAAGATAAAGTAGTGATTAATTTGCCTCTTTTGAATTTTATGTAGAACTAATCGCAAACTATATGCAAAAGTGTTTTTGCATAAAATTATTTAATATTATTAAATCTGAGTATCCTATACATTATTTAAGTTGACAGTAGTTCATCATTACAGGTTACATAAATTAGTTAAAATCTCTAAATAAGACCATATGTTTGCTATTATGTTGTTACTGTTATTTGTTATTTTGGAGTGGTATTGACACTTAGATTTGACTCTAGGCTCAGAGTCCCTGGCCAGGCTTAGAGTACCTGATGAAATACTGAGATCTGGCCATCACATAGAAGGCAAATGCCCTATCCACTGTACTCTTTTGCCCTATGTTTGTTAGTATTTTACCAACAGCAGGTAAGATGTTTGCTTTGCACACAGCCGACATGGCTGACCCAGGTTCGATTCCTCCGCCCCTCTTGGAGAGCCCAGCAAGCTATCAAGAGTATCTCGCCCACACAGCAAAGCCTGGCAAGCTACCCATGATGTATTCAATATGCCAAAAAGAGTAACAACAAGTCTCACAATTTGTGGTGAGACGTTACTGGTGCCTGCTTGAGCAAATCGATGAACAACGGGAGGACAGTGCTACAGTGCTACAGTGCTTTTTAAATGTAATTTTAAGCTAGATTATTAACTGCATGTCCATTAATAAATGTTGTGCCTTGCTATTGATTTGACTTTATTATAATTTTAGTATGCTCCCTTAATTTTTTTAGTGTTTCCTATTATAAATTATACTTTATCTTAGTTAATTCAGGTGAAATGTGTTTTCTCTTGGTTATAATTATCATTATTTTTAGGGTTATATTGACGTGTATAAATGTATAACTTTAAAGTCAAGTGTTTTTATAAAAATTTTAGTTGAATTATGTATTTCTTATTAAATTTAATTATCTTCTTAGTTTTAAGTTTGTATCAATTCTTTTGGTGAGCCAAAGAATATAAGGCCCAGTATCATGAATTATATATTCCTTCATTGAAATTTTTATATAACAATTAGCTAATTTATGTGACATCTAACACATTACAAGCATATAATCCTTTTTTCATACTTAAATTGAAGTAGATAATACTACCTATAAATTATCAAAATGCTGCTAAGCTTATCAAATTAGATAATGAATTTTGTATAAATTGCATGGTATTAGTTATTATTATTATGCTAATTTGGAGTAAAATTGGTATACAGTTGCAATTATTTCTATTGGATTTACTTAATTATATTTTCTTTGCAAAGCATATCACTGATCGATCCATGGCATTGACAGAATTTTCATTAGAAAACACAAACTGATGTCACTATCTCTGAGAAAAACAAAACAAAACTTGTCAGTGAAAAATGCACACAATGAGAACAAAGCAATCCCCTTAGTAGATGTGAAGTGATGAACTTATTATGCTTCGAACTGTGCAGAAATGGAAAATTAATCTTATAGAAGCTGCCCATTCATTGACAGTTCTTTCGAACAGTTCCCTTTGTGTTACTATCAAGGAAATAAAACAAAACATAAAACATGGTCAAGAAAGTTATTGATTGTGTAAAATAATGAATAAACCAAGTAAAATTTAATCCAGCTTAACTAGATTTTAGGATTCATATTTTAAATCCAGGAAAACAATTGTAAAAATATTGAACAATGGGAAAAATTTAACTTTGCATCAGTTATGTAAACATATTTTTGGAATTTGTGATTACCACATAATATGCGTAAACACTAAAGTGTGACCTCTAAAAAATCAATATCTTATGCAAAATATTAGATCAAATTATTCTATGCTTAATGTTGGAGCAAGGCATATAGGGCATTGCACAAGAAATCTTAGGTTTGCTTTTCGAGAGAAAGACATTTTGGGCCTTTTTGAGTTGTATTCTCAGATTAGCTAAAGAGGGGAAAAAAATAAAAACAATACTGTTTAAGGGAAGAGGGCCCAGGGTGATAGTACAAGTGGGCAGGGAACTGGCCTTGCAAGCAGTTGACTGGGTTTGGTCCCTGATTCGGAGAGCCTGGCAAGCTACCGAGAGTATCTCGCCCGCATGGCAAAGCCTGGTAAGCTCCCTGTGATGTAATCGATATTCGATATGCCAAATACAGTAACAACAAGTCTCACGATGGAGACATTACTGGGCCCGCTCAAGCAACTTGATGAACAACGGGAGGACAGTGACCAGTGACAGTGACTTCATATGGTCCCTTGAGCCCCCCAGGAGTGATCCTGAGTAGAGAGTAAGAAGTAAGCCCTCAACCCCACCAGGTGTGAACCAAATAAGAAAAAGAAAAAGAAATAAACAATGAAACCTCTCTGGCTTAGAGTAGCATTTCTTAAAAATTTGAAGCAGCATGTCTTGAAAAACTATATGACTTTCTAGACTTTTATAACTGAGGTGGAGACTCAGATAAAAGATTAAGTTGTATCTGAAGATTTCTTATTTTCTCAGGATTAGGGCTAATTAGGGCTAAATTTAAACAATATAAATTTCTTTTATGTTGTGCAATGTGGCATCTGAAAAATTATATAAAAAAACACTCATTTAGAGATCTAGGTTTATATTTAGATCTGAGACTTAAATTACTTTTCTACTTTACAATTTATCTTCATGTGAAAAATAGAATAATATTCCTCATTCTATTGTTTTAATAAGTATTGATTATTTAAATGGACATGCAATGGAGAAGAAATTTCTGTTAAATTAATTTATCTTTAAAGTTTAGCTCTCTGAGCCCGGATGGACTAAGAAGAACCTGATGCAAGAAAAACTAAGATAAGTAATATTTCCTAAAGGTCATACTTTTCCTGAGAAATCTTTGAAATTAGTCAGCTGTATTTGATTTTCTTCTCCTTTTCTTTGGTGAGACCTCTAGGAGAAAACCTTTCTGAGACCCGATTTCTTAATTTGAAGGAGGAAATTTCATATAATGTAATGGGAAATGAGTGCAGTTTCCCACTTCGCTTCTCTCAATTTCATTCCAAAATACACCCTTTAATCTTATTTTACTTCTCTCATAAATTCTTGAAATTTCTTTATACATTCTAATATCCTCTTCAATGGGTACTTTGGTTCTTTTTAATTTCTATGCACGTATTAGTCATGTATGCATGATTAATGTACATGCATAGTTCACTGTCACTGTCCTCCCGTTGTTCATCGATTTGTTCGAGTGGGCCCAGTAACACTGTGAGACTTGTTACTGTGTTTGGCATATCGAATACATCACAGGGAAATTGCCAGGCTTTGCCATGCGGGCAAAATACTCTTGGTAGCTTCCCGGGCTCTCTGAGAGGGGTGGAGGAATCAAACTCAGGTCAGCTATGTTGGCTGCATGCAAGGCAGACCGCCCTACCCGCTGTGCTATCGCTCCAGCCCTCATGCATAGTTAAAGTTGATTAAATAAATATAGAATTATAACATCTATAACCATTCAAACTCATCTCCCATATCTTTTAAAATGTTGACCCTTCCTTCAAATTATATACATATGTTTAATGTAGCAATTGTATATAAACTCTGTGTCATATGTTTAAAATATTTCCAGAGTGTTATATTAATTTTACATACATGAAATATGTATATTTTTACAAATTGTCTAATTTTTGAATTAAATTACATGGGTTGGAGCGATAGCACAGTGGTAGGGCATTTGCCTTGCATGCAGCCAACATGGCCGACCCAAGTTCGATTCCTCCGCCCCTCTTGGAGAGCCCGGCAAGCTACCGAGAGTATCTCGCCCGCAAGGCAGAGGCAGAGCCTGGCAAGCTCCCCGTGACGTATTCGATATGCAAGACACAGTAACAACAAAGTCTCCAATGAGACGTTACTGGGCCCGCTCGAGCTCGAGCAAATTACATGACTTATAAAAATTTGACTATGCCCTATGCTTATTTTTCCTGACTATATATTGAAATGCCTAATAATATATATGCTATCTAAAAATCATACTTCCTCTATTTTTGTAAACTCTATGTTATTTCTCAGTATGCATACACTTAGCTTATTTTATTTTTGTTTTGTTTTGTTTTGGGGGGTCACACCCAGCGATACTCAGGGTTTACTCCTGGTTCTGCACTCAGGAATTACTCCTGGCGGTGCTTGGGGGACCATTGGGATGCCGGAGATTGAACTACGGTCAGCTGTATGCAAGGCAAGTGCCCTACCCACTGTGCTATCGCTCTGTCACCTTAGCTTATTTTATTATAAAAATATTTAAGCTTTTCCTAATCTTTTTAAGATGGCATGTACCACATATATCTTTGTCCATATTATAAATATGCATATATCTATGCTTATAGTAGGTTACTTACAAGTCTTAAATTTTGAAAGACTGTGAAATTCCACTTCTTAAAGACTGTATAAATTGCTCTTCATGAGCTTATATATCAAGTGGAAAATTTGAGATATATAATTTGTAAATTGTCTTCTAATTATAGCTCTTAAATTCTGATCACGACATTGGTGCCCAAAAATATGAGGTTTCTAATGACCTGTACTATAATGACCTAATGACCTGTACTATAGTTACCATCAAAATTCAGTACCAATTTGAGGCTAAATTCAGACAGCTAAGTGAATTGCTGGACTCAACTCAACTAAGAGTTAATTTATTCAGTACTTCGACATTTTTTAATAAGTCTTCATTGTTCCCAATCAGGTGCACATTGATTTCCCCTATCAGTATAAACTCCACCTTATGTTTTCCAAGAGCTCAATGCTAATGTTGGGACTCCCTAGATCAAGTGTGTGCATGTGTTCACACACTTGTTGCTCCGCCAACACACTAGGTCCACCTTCTCCCTTACCAGCTTCCTTCTAGGAACCTTACTGAGTAGTTTTGACTGCCAAAGTCATTTTGGGTATGTTAATGAGGAAATACATGCTAAAGTATGACTGACAGAAATAATAAGTTAACATTTATGAGAGAAACCTCAGTCCTGGAGCTGTAGTAGGCAGACAGCCAACAGAAATTGTTTTGTGGATGAAATATTTCCTAAAAATAGCTCTCCCAGCTCAGCCTAATGCAATTAAAGTTAGTGATGTACATAATAAGAAAACTGGGAGCTCTTCCTGCTAATAACCACTGTGGAACCAAGGCAATCCATTCCATTAATTTAATATACACTTTCATAGTCCCCTGGTAATAGAAGTATAATTAAAATGATATGCTTTGATAGGCTTTTCTCTCCAAAATGAAATTTTGCAAGAACAGGTTTCAAAATACATATACACATACATGTATTTGTGTATCTATGTATTACTCATTGTACATTTATTTTGAACTATCCTTTCACTCCCCACTTCTGAAACATTTCCTTAAGGTTGAATCCTCCTGATGACAGTACTGATAGATTAGTTGACGCAGGAATCTGGTTCAAGGCGAGCAATAAAGAACAAGTTTATTAACTGCTGAAAGAGGAATATTGAGAAAAATCTTAGATTACATTTATATTTATTTAAGATTATTATTCGACTGCATAAAAGAAAACAACACTGAACATTAGAAAGATTGAACGCAATTTAAACAAGTGAAACTTTAAAAAAATTCCTATGCAAAGTACAATTAGAAAAGCTACTCTTTTATGTAATTTTTGATCATATTTGTGTTTCAGAAAGTGATTATGTAATATATTATTTTTGGAGAGCCTCAACCATTGGTACTCAGGGCTTCTTACTGATTCTACACTCATGGATCATTCCTACACTCAAGGGCTGGGCAACCACCCTATGAGATGCCAGGGATTTAATATAGGATTGCTTTGTGCCAGGCAAAGAACTTATTTGCTATGCTACCTCTCCGGCACCTCCTATAGATTATTTAGCACAAAGCTTACTATATTCTGTGTGGAATTATTATGAAGTAAATTTTCATTGTATATTTAACTTTCTTAAGGTACATGAAGCTAGGCTTTCTTTATCTCCAAATATGAATGAGCTTGAATCCATTCCAAAGAATTTCTAATGTTATATTCTATTGAAGCCATTACAATAAGAAGCAATTTCAAAGAAAAGGATTACTAATATAGTGTATACTTGAATTAAGATGCAACATTTATTGGAAATTCAGAATGTTGCTATAGAACATTGTCGGGGACAATTTTATGTCAGTGTTGTCAGCAATGCTGTGAATGCACCTGTTTCTATTATACATTGATCATCTTTGAGAATTAAGTATTTCTCACATTTTTATTATTATTAGCTAAAATTTCAATAGAGCTGGGTGATTTACAGTATCATGGCGGTGTCAGAAGTGTAGCCCAGAAGACAGGAGTCTTCTTTGTTGTATTCCTGATTCTTGCTTATTCTCTTTCTCTGGGGGTAAGAATAAGAAGAGATTAAATAGTTTTCTACTGTTGAAAAGTTTAAAATGCTTCTAAAGGAAGTACATTTTCAGCCTAAACTATTTTTAACCTGTCTGGCTAATGGGGATAACAGGTCAGTGCCACTTTAGTTTACAAACCCTGAAATCTTCCAAGCAGATGATGTCCACTGAATGGTTAGAAATTAAGACACATTTGTTTATGAGGGGCGGGAAGGGTGGGTGAAAGGGAGTTTTCTCACACTCTTGCTTCAGCCCATCGTTTCATCATTCATCAGGAATAAAGAGCTAATTGAATCAAATATCACCAGTGTTCATTCTTCCCTGCGGACCCTAGGGAAAGCTTACTGGCTACCAACGCTGTGACCTGTAAAACAAGGACCCCATCAAGAGTTTTTGTCTACAAAGTCTATTTTTTTCACTGGGTCTTAAGTGCTTAGACACTAAAAGCCTAACACTCTACATTTGAGAAGCAAACAATAATAATAAAGATTGTGTCATTTAGCACTTTTCTGCTTGTTTTTGAACTGGTTCCTCAAACTGTATGACTTTTGTTTCCACCAATTTCTCTCAAGAATGAAGATCTAATTTACCCCAGAACCTAGTTTTAGTTTGAATTTTTTTTTAGACTTGATATTTCCATTAAAAATAAAAGCATCGAAATTTCTGCTGCTCCATTCTTAACCTAAGAAAATGAAAAAGTACAATGATTTGTTGGGAGTACAGAGTCAGTTTATGGTCTAATGACTATATGTATATATCACAGCATTTTATCTAGATCTAGTATTACTTGTATCTTGTTTACTATTAACGAACAAACTTGGCTTACCTACACACAAACTAATTTCATCTTTTGGGTTTCTACATCTCACTATGTATTTTATACCATATAAAAATTGTACCATTTCTACAGTTTCAATGATATTAATTGATTCATTATGAAGAATCAGTTCATGTGATTACTAAGGCTGAGAAGTGCCATTATCTGCCATCTGCAAACTGAAAGTTTATGTTATAATTTAGTCTGAGTTCAGATAACTGAGAATCAGAGAAGACTATGTGTAAATCTGATTTTAGAGCAGGAAAAGACAAACATCCAACTCACTCAATCAGAAGAAGGGGCAAATTCTCTGTTCCTCTGCCTTTTGTTGCATCCTGGTCCTCAGCAGTTGATGCCCACCCACTTTAGAAAAGATAATCTGCTTCCCTGAATCTTCCAATTAAAATGCTAATCTCAGTGAAACATTCTCACAGAAACACCCAGAAAAAAATCTTAGCCAAATATTCAGGCATTCCCTTGAACCACTCAAGCTGACACATAAAATTAACCAGCCCAGAGTCATACTGCTGATATTTGCATGCTGTCCTTTGGAATGGCCCCAAAATGTAATTATTGACACACTTTTTAGGAATATATGATGTGACATATGAATAAAGATCAAGCAGATTATGACATATTCCCTTCATGATGCATGAAACCAAGTGGTAAACACAAGGCAGTCTTAGGTAATTATGCTTAGGATATAAATATCGACAAATGCAATAAAATAAATAATAAATCAAAAGAATGACTTCAATTTTGAAAAAACATGCATATGTGAGGTTCTAGAAAATGACATTAGACAAATATAAATATTCAAATTTTTTATTTGACCTTATTTTGCTATGAAATTAATATTGATCACAACAATCTTATTTTTAATTAATCATATTTGAATTAAAATATTCACATGAAATTAAAATAAAAGTTTTACTTTATATGTACATTAACTTGATATGGATATTATTTTTATAGCTCACATAACCAGTATTACTCATTAGGGAATGTACCCTATTATGGATAACTATAGTAAGTGCATTCAAAATTGAAAAAAAATCTGTATAGTGTATAATTCTCATGACTGTTTAAATGATCAATAATGCTGAAATTGCACAAATTTATATACTCCATCTAATTTCAGTACTGAGCCAATAAACATTGTCACTGGGGTGTTCCTTGGATTGTGAAGCTGAGTATGTACAAGTATTCCTCTTTTGTGCCAAATCTATTAATTTGAATCATAAGGTCCAATTTCCTTCAGCTCAGCAAAGACTCATTCTTCCAGATACTCCAAGCCTGGAGCTGTATACCACTTTTGTCTATCACAGCCAAGGGCAAGCCATCAGCAGAAATTGTCATCCATTTTTTCAAAAATAATTTAACATTCACACCCTTTTTAAATGCTTTTGTACTAAATGTTCACCTAATCAATTATTGTCATCTTTCTTGATATTGAATCACATCTCAGGACCAGAGTGATAGTACAGGAGAAGGACATTTGCTTTCTATGTGGCCAGCCTGGGTTTGATCTCCTGCACCTTATATGGTTCCCTGAGTCCACCAGGAATAAGCCCTGAGCATCACTGGGTGTGGTCCAAAACAAACAAAAGTCACATCCCTACCAACTTGACTTCTGTTCTTGCCTCCCTTTAGAATATGCTTGTCCAGGGAAAATAGTTAACGTATGGCTACTTTAGATTAAGATGTACTCCTGAGGCTTCTCTTCTTTTCCAGATTGAATGCCTAAAAACATTTGCAGTCTCATTTTTTCCCCTCTATGATCAAGATTCCATTATTTTCATTACCACTTATCTGTGAATTTCATAATATCTGCACAAGGAATATTTTGCCCAGATATTTAAACCCAAGATTTTATTTTTTATTTGATTTTATTTTTTGTCTTTGCTTAAATTTTGCTTTATAAAAATGCCATGCAAAGAATTCTACCAACTGGTAATTTTTCCCATGTTAATTTTCATTTTTCTTATTTTGCTTATTTTTTCTGATAGTCCTTAGGATACTTACACATTAAATATGTTTTTCTTTATTGTTTTTAGGGAGGAAAGGGTATTGGGCCTCACCAAGTTCTGCTTAAGAATTGCTCAGGTGATTAGAGATGATTCTTGGCAGTAATTGGGGATTGTATGCAGTACCTACTATGGAACCAGGGTTGGCTGTATGAAAGGCCGTAAGCCATATTATCTCTCTTTCCTATGTTTTTGTTTTCATATCTATTAGCTTTTATTCAAAGCTATGAAACGTCCTTTAAAAAGAGTATTTTCCCATATCTAGTAATTACATATCTAGTAATTACATATGAAATGCCCATACTAGCAAATAAATAAATATTAGTTTTAAATATTAGTTTTCCTTTTGTTTGTTAATTCCAGTGTATTGTTTCTCTAGTACTAGTAACTAGTGGTCTAAAATTCTAGAATCATATGAGAATTCAGTTGATAACACAGAATTTCACAGCATATTTTCTCCGTTGTTTTATGGACTCATCATCAAGTTTCAGGATGGTATGCATGTTTTTGGCTATACATTCTTGGAATTAGAATAATATACATTTAAAATTTCCTCATTAAAATTTACAAGTAAAATTTGTTGATTATATACACCAAATTAAATATGAAATTAATCTTCATGGACATGACATAACACATATTTTAAACACACATAAGATAAACTTGTTTTTAAAACCCAGTTTTAAAGGTGATTAATATAGATTTACTTACATTTTAGCCTCATGCTGATTATATCTTTCATTTGAATACTTATTTTAAATTAGCGTGGATCTGTTTTCTGATTGGTCATTTAGAAGAGCTTTCTCAGTCTATGAGGGTATTTCCTATCTTGAATGAATATGGTTTTAGACTTCTAAACTTAAATTGTTAAATGCATTGCAGCATTAGATCTTTAATGTATACATATATTTTAATGTATATATATATTTACGTATGTATGCAACAATAGGTATATAGTTGTATGATGGATGTCTTTTCATGTTTAGTTATAGAGCACATGTTAGGGCTGGAGCAATAGCACAGTGGGTAGGGCATTTGCCTTGCATGCGGTGGACTCAGCTGGATTCCTCCCAGAGAGCCTGAGTCGGCTCCGAGTAAGGCAAATTCCCTACCAACTGTCCCTCTTGGAGAGCCCGGCAAGCTACCAAGACTATCCCACCTGCACAGCAAAGCAAGGCAAGCTCCTCTTGGTGTATTTGATATGCAAAAAACAGTAACAACAAGCTTCACAATGGAGACATTGCTGGTACCCACTAGAGCAAATCGATGAACAATGGGAGGACAGTGCTACAGTGCTACATAGCATATATTAAGAATGATTATAATGAACTCGCACTCAAACTCGAAGGAATGGTACACTATTTTCTAGATAAAAAGCAGCTCAGGAACTTCATAGACTCAATACCAAACCTAAAAGAAGGGCTAAAGGGGCTACTATAAGAAAAGACAAACCCTACCACCACAACAAACCCTTACAAAAAGATTACACAAAACCCCATAACAGTAATCTCTCTCAACGTCAATGGTCTAAATTCACCAATTAAGAGACACAGAGTGGCAAAATGGATTCAGACAGAACCCAACATTCTGCTGCCTAAAAGAAACTCATATCAACAGTCCGAGCAAACACAGACTCAAAGTTAAAGGATGGAAAACAATCCTGCAAGCAAACAGCTCCCTCAAAAAAACTGGGGTGGCCATACTAGTATCGGACAACATTAATTTCAGGTTGAAAAAGACTAGAAGAGACAGCGAAGGTCTTTATCTCTTCATCAAGGTATACGTACAACAGGAAGAAATCACACCCTTAAATATATACACTCCTAATGAGAGAACAGCTAGATATTTTAAACAACTACTAACAAATTTTAAGGAGGACACTGCTAGCAACACAATATAAGTTGGAGACTTCAACATCGCCTTATCACCTCTGGATAGATGAAAAGAACAAAACTAAGCAAGGAATCATTGGCTTTGAAAGAAGAAATAGAAGAGAAAGGACTTTTAGACCTATACAGGGCTTTACACCCCCAAAAGAAAGAATACATATTCTTCTCCAGTGCGCACAGAACATTTTCCAATATAGAACATGTGCTAGGCCCCAAAACATACCTCAATAGAATAAGGAAGATGACAGAAATAGTATCAAGCATCTTTCTTTTCAGACCATGATGCACTGAGGGTAGAAGTGAATCACACACAGACATAGAGAACCAAATCAAACACCTGGAAATTAAACAACTCAATGCTGAACAACAAGTGGATCAGGAAGGGAGTCAAGGATGAAATCAAAAGATGCTTGGAAACAAAAGAGACACGACCTACCAGAACTTATGGGAAAGCCGCATTAAGGGGAAAATTTATAGCTCTGCAAGCATTTCTAAGAACGGAAGAAAGGATGCACATAAACAACTTGACTTCACAACTCGAGACCTTAGAAAAGAATCAACAGTAAGAACACAAGTCAGGCAGAAGGAAAGAGATCATAAAACTTAGAGCAGAAATCAATGACATGGAAACCAAAGAAATAATCTGAAAGATCAATGGAATCAAGAGCTGGTTCTTCAAAAAAATAAACAAGATAGATAAACCACTAGCAACATTCACAAAGAAAGAGAGAGAGGAAGAGAGAGAGAAAGAGAGAGAGAGAGAGAGAAAGACAGAACCCTAATAAACCGAATCAGAAATGAGAAGAGGGATATCACAACAGAAACCAAAGAAATTCAAAGTGTCATCAGAGACTACTTTGAACGACTGTATGCCACAAAACAAGAGAACCTAGAAGAAATGGATGAATTCCTGGATTCCTATCATCTCCCAAAGCTGAATCAAGAAGATCTAGAGTACATGAATAGACCTATTAACATCAAGGAAATTGAAACTGTAATCAAAAGTCTTCCCCAAAACAAAATCCCAGGTCCAGAGGGATTCACTAGCGTATTTTTTCAAACATTTAAAGTGGACCTACCGCCAGTTCTTCTCAAGCTTTTCCAGGAAATTGAAAAAACAAAAACTCTCCCAAACAGTTTCTATGAAGCCCATATCTCTCTAATATCAAAAGGAAACAAAGACACCACAAGAAAAGAAAACTACAGGCCGATATCCTTGATAAACACGAATGCGAAGATTCTCAACAAAATACTAGCAGAATAGTGGCTGGTGCTGGAGGTCTTTGACTGCTGGAGCCCTGGTCGGGATGGGGAGGGAAACTCAACCCATTCCCCTCCAAGGGGCCCCGGCGAGGACAGCCAGGCACGGGGGCAGGAGACTCTGCGCTGTTCTCTTCTGGGAGCTGGGTTTTATAGTCTCTGAGTCTTGGCCGTTGATGGGATTACACAGCACCAGGGGGCCAGTTGGTGGGCGTGACCCCTGCCTACTGGAATTTGGAAGATCTGGGTGGAGGATGCTCAGCCCTGATCCAAGTAGGCTTGGAGATCTCAGCCCCAGGACCCGAATGCCTTTGTTCCTCTGCCGCTACCTTCATGTGTGCGGAGAGTGGTCTCAGCATGGTGGTGGCTGGTTCTGGAGGTCTTCGGCTGCTGGATCCCTGGTCGGGGTGGGGAGGGAAAATCAACCCGCTCCCCTCCAAGGGGCCCCAGCAAGGACAGCCAGGTGTGGGGGCAGGAGACTTGGAAATCAATCAACATAATTTATCATATCAACAAAAGAAAAGATAAAATCCCATATGATCATATCAATAGTTACAGAGAAAGGATTTGACAAGATCCAGCACCCATTTATGATGAGAACCCTTGCCTAAATGGGTATATAGGGGACTTTCCTCAATATAGTTAAAGTCATCTACCACAAGCCTATAGCAAGCATCAAACTCAATGGAGAAAAACTGAGAGCCTTCGCGCTAAGATCAGTGGTGAGACAAGGATGCCTACTCTCTCCACTGCTGTTCAATATAGTACTGGAAGTACTTGCAATAGCAATTAGGCAAGAAAAAGATATTAAGGGCATCCAGGTTCGAAAGGAAGAAATCAAGCTCTCACTATTTACAGATGATATGGTAATATATTTAGAGAACCCTAAAACCTCTACCAAGAAACTCCTAGAAACAATAGACTTGTATAGTAAAGTTGCAGGCTATAAAATCAATACCCAAGTCCATGGCTTTCCTATATGCAAACAGTGAAAGAGAAGAAAGTGACATGAAGAAAATAATCCCGTTCACAATTGTGCTCCAGAAAATCAAGTACCTAGGAATCAGCTTAACTAAGGAGGTAAAGGAACCTGTACAAAGAAAACTACAAAACGCTACTTCAGGAAATAAAAGAGAACACGAGGAAATGGAAAAATATCCCCGTTCATGGATCGGGAGAATTAACATTGTCAAAATGGCAATACTTCCCAAAGCACTGTACAAATTCAATGTGATCCCTATTACAATACCCATTACATTCTTCAAAGAAACGGAGCAAACACTCCTGAAATTTATATGGAACAATCAGCCCCACGAATAGCTAAAGCAATTCTTGGGAAAAAGAAAATGGGAGGAATCAGCCTCCCTAACTTCAAACTCTACTATAAAGCAGTAATAATTAAAACAGTATGGTACTGGAACAAAAGCAGAGCAGCAGACCAATGGAACAGGGTTGAATATACTGACATCTCCCCCCAAGAATATGATCATCTAATCTTTGCTAAGGGGCAAGAAATGTGAAGTGGAGCAAGGAAAACCTATTTTTTTAAAAAAATTTGCTGGCAAAACTGGATGGCTACATGCAAAAAACTGGGCTCAGATCTCTGCATAACACCATGTATAAAAGTAAGATCAAAATGGATTAAAGACCTCAACATCAGTCCTAAATCCATAATGTGCATTGAAGACAAAGTTGGCAAAACCCTCCATGCCATTGAAGCTAATGGTGTCTTCAAAGATGTCACGCCTCTGCCAAGCAAGTGAAAACAGAGATAGACAAATGGGACTATCTTAAACTAAGAAGCTTCTGCACCTCAAAAGAAACAGTGACCAAGATACAAAAACAGTCTACAGAATGGAAAAGGATATTTGCCCAATACACATCCCACAGGGCCGGAGCGATAGCACAGCGGCAGGGCCTTGCACGCAGCCAACATGGATGACCCGAGTTCGATTTCTCCACCTTTCTCAGAGAGCCTGGCAAGCTACTGAGAGTATCTTGCCCGCACAGCAGAGCCTGGCAAGCTACCCGTGATGTATTCGATATGCCAAACACAGTAACAACAGTCTCCAATGGAGACGTTACTGGGCCTGCTCGAGCAAATTGGTGAAAAACGGGAGGACAGTACTACAGACAGTACACATCCAACAAGGGGTTTATATCAAGGATATACAAAGTAATGGTTGAACTCCACAAGAAGAAAACATCCAACCCCATCAAAAACTGGGGCAATGAAATGAACAGAAACTTTCTCAAAGAAGAAATCCAAATGGCTAAAAGGCACATGAGAAAATGCTCTATATCATTAATCACCAGGGAGATGCAGATCAAAACCACAATGAGATATCATTTCACACCACAGAGACTGACCCATATCCACAAGAACAAAAGCAACTGGTGTTGGCACAGATGTGGTGAGAAAGGGACATTCCTTCACTGCTGGTGGGAATGCCAACTGGTTCAGCCCTTTTGGAAAACAGCATGGACGACTCTCAAAAAATTAGAAATTAAGCTCCCATTTGACCCAACAATACCACCCCCAGGAATAAATCCCAGAGAGGCAAAAAAGTATAGTTGAAGTGACATCTGCACTTGCTTGTTCATTGCAGCACTGTTTACAATACCCAGAATCTGGAAAAAACCTGTGTGCCCGAGAACAGATGACTGGTTAAAGAAACTTTGGTACATTTACACAATGGAGTACTATGTAGCTGTTAGAAAAGATGAAGTCATGAAATTTACATACATGTGGTACTACATGGAAAGTATCATGTTAAGCTAAATGAGTATAGAAAGAGAGGGAAAGACATAGAAAGATTGCATTTATCTGGGGAACATAAAGTAACAAAATAGGAGACTAACACCCAACAGTGGATGGGACTAGTACCAGGAGGTTTGCTCCATGGCTTGGAGGCCAGTCACACATGCTAGGGTGAAAGGCAGCTCAGATAGAGAAGGGAGCACCAAATAAAGGATGTTGGGATGATCCTTCCAGGATGAGAGAAGCATGTTGAAAGTAGACTATAGACCAAACATGTTTGCCACTCAATGCATCTTTTGCAAACCACAACGCCCAAGAGGAGATAGAGAACAAAATGGAATGCCCTGCCACAGAGCGAGGGAGGTATGGGGGAGATGGGATGTGAGAGGGATACTGGGAATCAAGTGGTGGGAAATGGGCACTGGTGAAGGGATGGGTATTTGATCGTTGTATAATTGAAACCCAAGAACAAAAATTTGTAAGTCTATAACTGTACTTCATGGTGTCTCACTAATAAAGGTAAAGGTAAAGGCCCTCCTGTTGTTCATTGATTTGCTTGAGAGGGCCAATTAACGTCTCCATTGGAAACTTTGTTGTTATGGTGTTTGGCATATCGAATACGTCACGGGGAGCTTGCCAGGCTCTGCCCTGCGGGCGAGATACTCTCGGTAGCTTGCTAGGCTCTCCAAGAAGGGGTGGAGGAATCGAACTCGGGTCAGCCATGTTGGCTGTGTGCAAGGCAAACGCCCTACCGCTGTGCTATCGCTCCAGCCCGTCTCACTAATAATAATTAAAAAAAATAAAATAATAAAAAAAGAATGATTATAATGATCATAGTGATGAGGAACAGGGACAACTTATAATTATTCTGGAAGTAAAAATGTGGGAGTTAATAATTAATTTCAATTAGTACATTATCAAAAATTGTTTGTTTTATTTTATATGGGGGCATACCTGGTGTTGCTCGGGGCTTACTCTTTGCTCTATTCTCATGGATTACTCATAATCATGCTCAAAGGCCCATTTGTGGTGCTGAGGACACAACTGAGTCAGTCATACATAAAGAAAGTAAATACATTCTCCCCAATCTTATCTCTCTGGTTCTGCTATTAAAAATCTTGCTTTATAATTAATTAGCCCTTTTAATGTTCTGTATTAGTATATTTTAATGTAAAATCACTCCTTTCTTAGATTTTTGTGCATTTTATATCACCAGACTGATTGTTTCTTGATCATTGGGGTCATATTAGGCCTATTATTATTCATAGATATTTGAGTTCAGCCTCATCCAAAATCTGTATCTTGATTTCACCTTCCAATGTAACTTGTACTTAGACCTGTGGATTTTGAGAAAGGCTTATTTTATGAGAGTGAAACCTTCATGAGTACTTTTGCTGAGGCTATGAAAAGAACCAAAGAGTTCCCTTGCCAGTTTTTCCATGTAAAAATGTAATAAAGTACAATGTATTAACCAAAAGTAGAGCTCTGATACACATCAAATCTCCCAGTTATTTGATACTGAAATTCAGTCTGTAGACTTTGAGAAATAAAGTTTCTAATTTATAAACCTTTAGTAGATGGTATTCTTACTGTACTCTTAGATTGCCTCCCCAAATCTTTTATACTTGGTAAACAGATAAAATACTTTTTGCACTTCATGGATTCATTTTCAGGGTAAAGAAGACAAGATAATTATCTTGAGCTAGATTAAAACAATTCAGATGTCATGTCTATCCATCTGCTGTTTTGGGCATCCCAGTATTTAGAAAAGTTCTACAGAGCTCAGCAGGTATTCAAAAACTATGTGTATCTGTATTTTTATGCCAGTATGCAGTACTTATTTTATAAAAAACTACAAACTAGTATAATACTAGATAAACACGTATGGATTTTCATACAATTATCACAATAGAAGTTTGGTTTTACTTGCTTCAAAACCACACGATACACTGACCTCCAAATCTGGGGTTAATAGCGTCTTCATATTTGTATGATGTTCTATGAGAATGATATATACTTTTGAAAATAATTACATATTTTGAACAATAACAAAAAATTCTATATAATACTATATAATATTTACTATTATAGGCAATTAATTATCATCATGTTTTAATGTAAACTACTATCAATATAACTACTATAAATATTTTTAATGTAAAGAATATTATAAGAAATGTCATTAATATTATACCTTTTTTGCTTTTGCTGTTCTTGGAGTACTTTATAAAGTTTGCATAATTGCATTTGCCTTGCATGCACTCAACCTGGCCGACCTTAGTTCGATTCCTCTGCTCCTCTCGGAGAACCCAGCAAGCTACTGAGAGTTTCTTACCCGCATGGCAAAGTCTGGCAAGCTACCCGTGACATATTCAATATGCCAAACACAGTAACAAGTCTCACAATGGAGATGTTACTGGGCCCACTCGAGCAAATCGAGCTACAGCGCTATTATATTTCTTCAGAATGTTCATTTTTTTGTTTTACTTTTGGGCCAAACCCAGTAGTGCTCAGGACTTACTCCTGTGTATGTTTTTAGGGATCATTCCTGCAGCTTGTGGAACTATGTGTGCTGTTGGGGATTGAATTTGGGCTAGCAATGTGCACTCTAGCCCCAGAAAGTTCATATTTAATGTAACTTCATACTTATACCATGACAGAGAATGATTGGAATATAAACATGAGAACCAGGCACTTAACCCTTCCTTCATTTTCTTCCCATGTCATTTTATTGTGCAAGAGAACAGTTATATGAATACTTTCCCAATCAGATCCAGAATCAAGTATTTACAAAATTAACAACATTCCATGAAGATGACAACTTTATGCACCATTCCCTCGATCTTAAAAGAGCCCACTGCATTTTATTTATTTATTTATTTATTTATTTATTTATTTATTTGCTTTTTGGGTCATACCCGGCGATGCTCAGGGGTTACTCCTGGCTTTGCACTCAGGAGTCACTCTTGGCAGTGCTTGGGGGACCATATAGGATGCTGGGAATTGAACCTGGGTCGGCCACGTGCAAGGCAAATGCCCTACCCGCTGTGCTATTGCTCCATCCCTGAGCACACTGCAATTTAGTTCCATAGACTTCAAGGCACCGTAGCACTGTCCTCCCATCGTTCATTGATTTGCTCGAGCGGGCACCAGTAATGTCTCCATTGTAAGACTTGTTACTATTTCTGGCATATCTAATATACCATGGGGAGCTTGTCAGGCTATGCTGTGTAGGCAGGATACTCTCGGTAGCTTGCTGGGCTTTCCGAGAGGGGTGGAGGAATCGAACCAGGGTTGGCTATGTTAAGGTTGAGACGCTCGCCACCCGTGAAGGAAGACTCCAAGAGACTTTCTCATGCAACACGCACAGGGTTTATTGTCCAAGCATGCTGGGGCTCACTACATGTCCCGAAAACAGGACAGAGGCAGAGATCCCCGAGCCAAAGTACAGTGGGTTTTTATAACCAAGAATAAACAAAGGAATCTTGCAGTACAGCAATCTGCAGCTTTACCAAGAACAGCACGACTCTTGCACAAGATTAACTTCTTTGGAACATCTGAGCACATGTCCCTATATCTGGCCCAACCACAAGGTCATAGCAGGGTGTAGGTGGGAGCTACATTATAACTCTTTTGAGCCAGTTTTTGCAACTCTAGCTTTCACAGCTTTTACAGTTTTCTGGTTACCTCTTTCCTACCACTTAACTCTTTCATGACTATTAGCCGGGGCGGCCCTTATATCTCTATCTCTGGCCTTACACTGTATTCAAGGCAAACTCCCTACTTGCTGTGCTATCACTCCAGCCCAGACCACTGGGTATATCACTCATTTTGTAATATCTTAGATGTACCGCATTATGTACATTACAAAACTATTTAGTCATTAATAGGATTTCTAAATCTGTTTCATGTGTGATTTTTAGGCTAATGCCACCTGTATCATTTTGTCCACTCTGTTGAAAGGACCAAAGGTGAACACCTCATTCAAACACAGCGCATCCATCAGATAATCAAATTAAGCTATGGTTCACGAATAATTAGCTGCATGAAAGATTAATACTTAGTAATAGAAATAATGCAGTTATTAATAGGAATAGATACTAAACAAATGAAAATTGGTGAGAACTATGATATAGATGAGAAAATATCTTTGAAAAATTATGAAAAGGAAAATTATGAAGTATACATATAGGAGACAGATTATTGGATACAGAATAATAGAAGAGAACTACAATGAAATGTTGACATTATACCACACCTGGTAAGGAAACTATAATAATTATTTTAGTAAATGTCTCCTCTAGTGCATTCATAGTGTTCGGTCATCTCTATTTTTGCTCTGAACATTGTAACCTCCATAACTTCTTTGGAAAACTTCTATGCAAAATGTCCAGATACTTGAGAAAGGCATTCAGACAGATGGAGAAAGATAAGTTTTTCTCCTTTGTGTTTCTACATCAGGAAGCAGACATGTTTCTCCCAAGTGCTAGGGAGAAATTCTGTAATGGTTTGTAGAAAGAGTAACAGGCAGCAGAAAGAATGTCTGAGGTGGAAAAGAATCATCATGTAATAAATTGAGCTTATTGCAGAAGTGCTTTTGTTAATTGTAAAAATAATAGGAAGGTGTCATTTTATATAAAAATTGTATAAAAACTTTATTTTCCCTTGGTAAATTTTTAAAGTTGTCATCATTTCTATTGTAGAAATGAGATGAGAAAACTGAGGTTAATTTCAATCACAAAACTGAGGCTTAATTGCAATTGAAGTTCTCTTGTCCAGTCCACACTCTTTTGAGTCTAGTGCTCCTTCTACTGCACTGAAACTACCTGTCCCTATGTCAGGGACTCTCAGAAAATGTTACAAATACGGTTGACTGGTGTCTCTGCTTCTTCATTGAATTTTGTTGTGGATGAAATAGCACTCACATTGCCTGGTCCGTGCCTCATTTGCAATCAGCTTTCTTCTTGTCATCTCAGCATATTTTTATGCATCACTAACCACTTGATTTAACATTTCTGAGAAAAGCAGCAGTAATGCTCTAAAGAGTTAAGAATTTAAAATAATTTAGTTGCTAAAAGGAAAAATGAATATCTGAATGGTAAAGTGCAAACTGATTAGATTGACTTACAGGTGAAACAATCAAAGACAGTGCATTCAAATATCTGGCTTTAAATTTTTTTTTCAAAAGCATTCCACTACAGCTCTTTGGAAATATTTTGCTAACAGTCCCCTATAACGTCAACTGTGTGGTTGCCACATTTTGGATAGTAATATGTTTGATGGAAAGAGGTCAATAGACAGAGGGTGTAATGAGTTATAGTGGCAAAAGATGCAGAAACTTTAAAACATAATTATAGAATCCCAGCTAGAATTGGCTTCTGCACTTTCTCAAAGTATTCTGTGGATAACAGAATACAAAAGATGTACCCACCCATGTGGAATAAAGCTTTTACTAGGTTCAACATTTTTTTAACATACTGAAAATATCTCTCAATTTCTGTTGAAAGTTCTAGGGTTATAGTCTCCTCTGAGGAGTTGTTCTGACTTAGGAAAACCTGAACAAAATCAGGCTTGCTTCGTGAGACCCAGAAATAACAGGAGAATTGGAAGTCAAATTTTGATGACAGTCTCCTGAAGCTTTAGATGTTGACAGCCTGAGGGTTGCTTTGAAAGATACACAATAGAATAATTTAATGTAGTGAACTTTATTAAAAATATATTTGCAGCTCAACTTATTGCTATAACTATATATTCATAGTTAAAATTAAAAACTTTTTGCTAAATATGCATGTATCCCTTCCAACCCGAGTTCCCACAATTCATTTGTTGAGAACCTAATCCCAAGTGAGATATTAGGAGGTAGAATATTTGAAATATAATTCATAAGAGTGACACTCTCAGGACTGTGATTGTTATCTTTGCAAAGAATATTTCGATTGTTTCTTTGTTTCTTCTACCATGATGTGATATAGGAGAGACAATTTCCACCAGTCAGAAAGAGGGATTCACTACACTACTTACTAGCCTCAAAACTATAAGGAACACATTTTGGTTGTTTGTAAATCATTAAGCATTTTATTATATCAGCATAAATGGACTAAGATTCATCTAAGAGATTTTTGTCAAATAGGAATAAGGAATATTAATGAGATGCAAGGATATTACTGTCTGCATAGAGGAATTTGTGACGTTAATCTTGCTTCTGTTAAATACATTTGAAAGGGAAAATGATTTTAGTTTGACCTCATGGCAAAGTTTTGACAATATTAATCTTGTATGAAAGATTGATCACTGTTGATTATTAGCAGCATTGTGTTTGTGACTAGAGTCCAACACTGACCCATCTCTACTATTAAACAGAACTCATTCTGAGAAATAGTTTTTCTGATTAACTGAGGTCCTATAGATTTCACTACAGAAAAAGGTACTTCAGTACCCTTTAAGTGATCAGTACGAATGAAGACTGCTAAAGAGTAAGGCAATAGTAATAAAATTATGGTCTTTAAAAGATCTGAGCATAAAACAGTATAGATATATTCAAGAATTCAGGACCCTAGAAAGGAAGTGATGGAAATGGTCCATGTATGTGAAGAAAGTAATTAGACAATTAATGAAAAAAAATGAAATGCAATGTGTTTTTGGTAAGACATTTTATAAAATTTCTCATCTTTCTCACCACAAACATTTTTGTGTAATAAACACTTAATAGTGAGTCATAACTGATACTGCAATTATTGATTTCTTTGTAGAGTTTTTTAATTGGATAGAAGCCAGTTAACAACTAAACTTTTGTTGTTTAGAAGAAATTTAAAATGAAAACTTTTTGTTTACTTAAAGAGTCTTACCAATGAACAACTCGACCCAGGAGTCTACAGTATCTAGAAAATATGTATTAATGCATTTTCTGATTTCAGTGAAATTGCAAAAATCCTCTTAGTAATATGTATCATGCAGCTAATGATCATGCCTGGGGCACACAGTTGGTAGAAAATGCAGACTGTGCTGGGCAGGCAATGTGCTCCCACCAGGCAAGTCAAGTAACAGCTTTTTTTCTTGCTGCTTCAGCAGAGTACAAGGGATATTTCCCATCCAAAACTCTTAGTGTCTTCTTTTATTAGGAATGTATGCCATATTCCCAACAGTATATTTAGGAGTCCTTAAGAAATATATCCATTGGAAAGTGTAAGTCTCTGAATTAGTGCTAACATCTTACAATATGCACTTTCAACTAATTATTTGGTTTCATTAGACTTTCCAAATAGTAAAGCCACTAGTTTTCCCATTGTAGAGCTTCTAAAATAAGCAAACAAAATATGTTGAGTCACAGAGATGCTAAACATTAAAGCCAGAATCAAATCAAATTCCCAAATCTAGTATGTTTTTTTCCTATGGACCTCTTAGGACCAGTGTTCTTATTTCTCAAGTGAACAGTAAAAAACAAGAGGATTCTCTTCATGCCAATAGAGACACTAAGTAGAAATTCTCATCTTGAATATCCGCATTAAAAAAAATCACAAACTACTGAGAGTTTGCAATGAGTTTTAGTCAATCAATTTATTAATTAATAGGGATCAAGCAACCAATAGTGCTTGGGGGTGAAGACAGAACTAAAAGTCATATCTGTGGTGTGAGTGGTGGTTTAGTTTCCCTGCACACTGAGCTTAGGGGCCACAATGGCCACATATGGGAGTGGTAGCCTTGTGGTGCTGGGTACTGAGATCATGCTAAATATGGACTTATCACTTGAGCTACTTTGCCGGCCCAATTTATTATAATTTTTCATTTAATGGGTAGAGAAAGAGTAAGCCAGTAGGTCAAATGGTGGACTTAGGTCCTAGACCAACCCCCCTTTCCATGATCACAGATTTTTTTTTCAAACAGAAAAAGAACAGGTAAGCATATAATTTTTAGAAAGATAGACTTTAGACTGGTAGATCCTAAATCAAGATGAAAAAAATTCCCATGGATTTTTCACCTGAAGTGTAATCCACTGTATTTGCAAAACAAAACAAAGGTTTCAGACACAGGGTTCCGTTAGCACATTATCTTAACAACAAGGTATCAGAAAAGATGCCTATTGTAAGATATAATACCATTGTGATATAACAATTATCACAAATTGACTTTTACCTATTGACTATTATTTGCCAGTTTGCTGTAACAAACAATATAAAGTAAGTTTGTTTGTATTTTCTAAGGGAAGAGGCTTGGGCCACGCGTGAAAAATTGGGGGCTATGACTGAAAGAAGGTCACACTGGTGGTGCAATTGGTGTTGGAATATTAAATGCCTAAAGCAACTGAATAACAACAACTGAACAATAAATGAACAACTTTGTAAACTACAGTGTTCCAATGTTTTAAAAATGTTTAAAAAAGAACAGACTATCTGTTTACTCATTTACTATTTGATATAACAAAATTGCTCATAAATGCTAAATATAGCTTCAACATGAATGTGGCTGGCACTTTCATTTAGTCATCATGAAAAACAAAAATAAAAAGCAAAGGATTTCTTTTAGAACTCCATCTAATTATTAATGATATGAGAAGACTTATTGTTGAAATCCTTAAGTATTTTCCATTATATGATATCATATAAATAGTACATAAATATCACCTCAATTTTCACTATGATCCAACTTATAGACATGCATGTTTTTAAATGTGTTACGTATTAAGATTTCTTTATCACTTGTTAAAAGCTACACAATAATCTTAATATTAAATCTACACTGCAAGTCACTCACCAAATTGTATTGTTTACCTATTTTTATGGTGCTGTGGATGTTTGGAATAACTCCTTACAATCTCTTGATACAATACAAATGAGTGGGGAATGAAAGAAAAAAAAGATAAAAATCCATTATATACAACTCTCTATATATGCATCTATAATTTATGTATATACATTTATATGCACACTTGAAAATAGAACTAAGTAATAGATACATGGGAAGACATTTGCATGTAGATCTTTATTTATTTATTTATTTATTTACTTACTTACTTACTTATTTAGGTTTGTTGCTCTCTGCCTTGCATATGGCTAACCTGGGTTCAATTCCTCCACTCCTCACTGAGAGCCGACAAGCTACAGAGAGTATTTGATATGCCAAAACCAGTAACAACAAGTTTCACAATGGAGGTGGTTACTGGTGCCTGCTCAAGCAAAGCGATAAACAACAGGAGGACAGTGCTACAGTGCTACAGTTTTGTTGGGCCCTGCAAACTGGACAGAGTAAGTTGAGCAGAGCTTACTCCTGGCTCTGCATTCAGGGATCACTCCTGGTAGTTCTATTCCCTAGATAGTCCTGCTCTGGCCCTGACTTTGTTTCTAATATCAGTCGTAAATGTACATGAATTTTGTAAAATAAAGATTATGTTTAGGAACTTACCTGTAAAGTTCCTAAAAATTTCATAATGAGCTTTAACCTCATCTGAGATCAGCACATTTGAATGTTTGTTATTTAATATACAGACCCATGCGTTTAGAAATCTGATTCTTAATTACTTAGATTCTCCTGCCATGGCTGTCTTCACCGGGGCCCCTCAGAGGAGGTCGGGCTAAGTCTCTGTCCCCGCCCCAAGCAGAAGCCCTGCAGCTGAAAACATCAAGAATCCAACAATAGCCATACTTAAGGCCATTCTCCATACACTCAAACAAACCTCACGCATGAAGGAACCAGCAAAGGAACCCAGGTATGCAGGACCCAGGGCTGATATCTCCAAGCCAGCTTGGATTGGGACTGGACCCCATCCACCCAGATCCCCTGTTTTTCAGTAGTTTGGCAGTCACACTCACAAAATAATGTAATCTCATCAGTGGCCAAGATCCAGAGACGATAAAACAAAGCTCCCAGGAAAGAACGATGCAGTTTTTCCCTCTCGGAGAGTCTGGCAAGCTACCAAGAGTATCCTGCCCGCACAGCAGAGCCTGGCAAGCTACCTATGATGTATTCGATAACCAAAAATAGTAACAATAATAGGTCTCATTCCCCTGAACCTGAAAGAGCCCCCAGTACACCATTGGGCTATGTTAGCACACAACAGGGGTGAATGGAGACGTTACTGGTGCCCGCTTGAGCAAATCGATGAACAAGGGGATGACAAGTGATACAAGTGATACAATTACTTAGATAATTAGCTTTTCATATTTTACTTCCTAATATACTTAAAGGGAACAACTTTTCAGATTCCTTCGTATGTATCATTGCCTCAGAAAATTTTTATTTTGGAGGAGGATGTTTATGTTACACCCAACTGTGGTCAAGCTTTACTTTTCGCTCTGTGTTCACGGATTTGCTATTGGTTTTATCTTCCTTCAGATGCTGAACCTGCCAATGCTGAGAGTGAAACATAAAGGTCTTGTGCAAGAATCATAAAAATGTTAACAGAATTACTAAAAACTTATTATTCTTGTTAGTTATTAATTTTAAAATCACCGTAAGTACATAGAACAAGAAAGTGCATGGGTAGTTGTGGGTGGGATCGTGAACTGGGACAACTTCCAAGTACTTCATTGCTTGGAAACTTTCTGTAGTCTCTGGATTCTCCTGCAAACCCACACAATGCCATTAGCTTGACCCCTCTTTACTTTGTGTATCATTTACCTTTGCATACCAATTTGTGAGTCCATCCTAGAGTCTCTAGTACCTACTCCATTAAGGCCCATTTGCTTGAAACATCACTAGAGAACCTTTGGGTTAAAGAGTAGGAACTGTATCCAGGACCTGGTGGCCTACAGCTGAGCTTTCATGGTTTTCAGTGATAATATTTTTTCTTAATAAATAATATCTGGCTATTTCAAGAAAAGGCTGTGGTAGATTTCCTTAGTATTCTGCATTCATACTTTGCTAAATCCACAAAATCCGCATCTGAATTCAAATTTTGGAGTAATTTGATGATAAAAATGAATTATATAGGCTTCAGTGTATATCTTCTCACTTCAGAGTCATGAAATAATGTAATAATTTCTATTTCTTTAGTCCTGAAAGTCCTGAGCTTAATTTTCTAAAACAATTCTAATTTTACTATCTATAACATTGATAAAACTTCCTATTTTTTCTAATGAAAATGAAAAAGAAGTAACAATACACCTATTTTATAAGAAAGTTATGATAATGAAATAAAACTGTTTTGCATATGTAATTTTACAATACCCATTACCTGAACTAGAATACATATTAAAGTATCTTTCCTTCCTTTAGATAAAAAAAAATCTCACAGTGAGAACATATCTTTACAGCAAAATGGGATTTTACAACAGAAGCTAAGAATAAATAAATGAACAATAGCTAAATTATTTAACTATGCACATGACTTTTTGTTTCATGAGATTGGATACCTTACACTTGGGTTTTTTTGACATGACTGTTTAAGGAGACACTCTGGCACAAAGCACAGAGCACTGGGCAGGTAGCTGAGTGTAGAGGTGAAGAACACAAGTTTTGGAATCTGACTCCTTAGGATGAATTCTGTCTCAGTGATTTCCTCTTTATGTGAGCTCACAGAAGTTATTTGGCCTCTCTGTATGGTAGTCTTCTCATCTGAAAATGGGGAAATAAAGAATACCTAATTCATAAAATTGTAGGGTTTATAAAATGTTAACATAGAGAAAGAAGTTATAGCTGAGCGTTACAACATTGTAATTATAGATGATTCGTCTATCATGTAGTTTGTCCAAGTGAGTTTAAATTGTGACATTCACCAGATGTGGCATAGCAGCACCATTATCAATGAAAACTGTGAAGGAGAAAGTGCATAGTACATTGAACGAAATGAAGCCTCCCTCAAGAGTTTTGATTATGATCATCACGATCACAATCATCCTGTTGTTCGTCGATTGCCTCAAGCAGGCACCAGTAACATCTCCTTCGTGCTAACCCTGAGATTTTAAAGTGCCATATTCAAGGCTCTTTCAGGGTTAGGAGAATGAGACCCATCATTGTTACTGGTATTTGGCATATTGCATACACCATGGGGAGTTTGCCAGACTCTGCCATGTGGGCAGGTTACATTCGGTAGCCAGGTTGTCCAAAGTAAGAATAAGATAATAAGATGTCACACAGCTGCGAATCCGGCCACGTGCTTCCGGGAGCTGAGTTTTGTAGTCTCTGGGTCTTGGCCATTGATGGGATTACACAGCGCCAGGGGGTCAGTTGGTGGGTGTGACCCCTGCCTACTGGAAGATGGAGGATCTGGGTGGAGGATGCTCAGCCCCGATCTGAGCAGGCTTGAAGATCTCAGCCCCGGGACCCACATGCCTTTGTTTCTTTGCCAGTACCTTCATGAGTGTGGAGAGTGGTCTCAGCATGGTTGTGGCTAGTTCTGGACGTCTTCGGCTGCCGGAGCTCTGTTCGGGGTGGGGAGGGAAACTCAACCCGCCCTCTCCAAGGGGATTACATGATGTTTTGATAGATCCCCTATAATTCAATGTGGACTATGTTTTAACTCCATCTGGTTTTGGGAAGCTGAGTGGGGCTAATGTCTAAGAATTCACCACATGATTCATGTGTGTGTGAAAAACTGCATCCCCTGTGTGAGCTTGGGTTTCAGGTACATAAGTCTAGAGTGGAAAGAAAGATGGTGCCTCATCTTCTTTTCCAAGTAGACATATCCAGGAAAATCCATTTTTTTCCACATTTGGAAATGACCACATTTACAGATAGTTTCTGTCCGTGGATATTTAACCATGCCCACATTAAATATGAGTTTATATTTAATGTGGGCAATATCATATTTAATATGAGCACATTAAATATGCCCACCTTAAATATGAAATTGTATTTCTCTGATTGCTTGCCAGGAGTGTCACATATTTAGGTGTAGTGTGAACACATAAAAAAGCACCACCTCATTATTCAAAACTGTAATCAAATGAATTTTTAGTCTTTTTACTATGAATTTATATTGACAATTCTAAACAACATCAGTAATAAAATATACCTCTGCGAGGCATAATATGTTATTGTTGGTTCAATTTATAAATAATTGCTCTGGTTATTGCTAGGTTTTAATGATTTGTCTGTAAATTTTAAATGAACCTATTTTTAACATTCTTTAATAAACAGTGAATTCAATATAAAATTTATTCAGAGACTCATTTATATGCTACCATTTACACCTGAACTTAGCAATATAGCTCTGTGAGGGAGGAAAGTTATAATAGATTTGAATCATCACAGATTTTATCCTCATCCCTGTGACAGTGCACATCACTATATTTAAATGGGAGTTAGTGAAGAGGAAGGAGGAAAAGGAAGGAAAAACAATGGGAAGAAAGGGAGTTATCCAATTAGGGAAGAACCCTTAACAACATAGCGATAGCACAGCGGTAGGGCGTTTGCCTTGCACGCAGCCAACATGGCCCACCCGAGTTCGATTCCTCCGCCCCTCTCGGAGAGCCCGGCAAGCTACCAAGAGTCTCTCGCCCACACGGCAGAGCCTGGCAAGCTCCCCGTGATGTATTCGATATGCCAGACACAGTAACAACAAAGTCTCCAATGGAGACGTTACTGGGCCCGCTCGAGCAAATCGATGATCAACGGGAGGGTCTTTACTTTACCTTTACTTACTAGTAATCTCTTATAGAAAGGCTTAATGTCCTGGGTGAATTACAACAATCTTTACACACTCTTCTCTAAGGAAACTTTTTGAGCATTTTCAGCAGTTTATTCAGAACAAACTATTCAAAATAAATTATTTCAGTTATGCTTTGGGTCAGGGGTTAAATTTCGGGAGGAAACATCTGAATATAGTAGTGGCAAAGTGTAATAGTGGTGGGATTGGTGTTCAAATATTAAATGTAATCAAATATTGTGGACTACTTTATAAAAATAAAAAATAATTTGAGCTTATAATTTTTAATCAGGAAAATTTTGAACTTTCTATGCAATGTGCATGCATATAAGAAAATAACGTGTTTTACTTTAAAAATAAAATATTTAGTTTTTAATAAAGTAAAATATTTTTAGACAAATTTACTTGGACAGATATTAGGAGAGAGAGATACAGAGATATGTATGTTCAGGAGAGAACATGGGCTTCTCAAGAGGAGAAGTGAACAAAGGTTTACTTTTGAATAGAACTAAATTAACCTCTCATTTTAGATTTTATTTTAATTTTGGAGCATGTATAGTTTCACAACCTATTAGAAGACTTAGATATTGGGAACCTTATAGAAACCCCGTTGTGTAACTCTATGATGAGCTACTTAATTATGAATGAATATAATTATACAATTAAAAAATACACCACATACAACACGTATATAATGGTGGTCACAATCTGTAATTTATATGTATGGCAGGTGATATCACCTAAATTCATTTGATAACATTCTATGTCATGTGCAAAATGACAAGATCACTTAAAGTCACTATTTGCAGAAATTATCTTTGTTAAGTTGCTGATGTTATATGTTGTATATGACTGTTACATGGCATATATGTTCATATTTTTGTAAGTGATGAGTCTGTGTGAATGGTGTTCTGTCTGTGTATGCACAAGTGGTATATAATATATATATACCAACTGTGAATCTGTAATATGGCTTATCAAGTGGTCTAAGTGTGTAAACCTACGCATAATTAAAAAGTGAGTTTTGTGTAAATGAATGATATGTGCGTGGTGAGATGATGTCTGCGCTCGTGAACCTGTGTAGTGTGACATGAAGATATGATTATGCAATGCACATTCAGCATATTAGTGCATGTATACGTCATTTGAGTAGATGTGTGTATGACATGGTGTGTATGACATGTGAGTGTATGCTTGTGATGTGTGCATATGTTTAGTACTGAGTATATAAATCTCTGTGTTGTGTGTGAGGATGTGTGATGCGAATATGTATTCCTGAACAGATTTTTTAGTTCCCAGAGCTTTTGTTTGAACCTAGTACTAAAATGTTGAATCACATCATATTGCATTCCTGAAGGATGAATGAACCATTTTCTCTGCAGCACATGAAGCTGAAGGAACATCTATAGAAAGAAGGAACATAATCATAAGTATTGTGTAAACAATGCTCCAGTTTCTATTTTTAGGTGTCTATTATAACAATTATGGATAGTAGATGGACCTTTCCTTATTGAAGCACCAGGAAGAGCAGAGGAAACAAAATGTTCAAACAAAGAAGATGTTATCAACTATGGGTTCTCAGCAGCAACTTGGAGCATGCCTTATATTCTTGGGTTGGTTCGTTTAAAGCCTTTTAATTCTAAAGTGTTATAAAGACAAAAATTGCATTATTTAGCCAACTCTTGTTCAACATTCCTTTAAATATGAGTTCTCAGAGAGATACCTTAAATATAGGAACACAGTTGCTTTTGGGAGCACTGTAGCACTGTCCTCCCATTGTTCGTTGATTTGCTCAAGTAGGCCCAGTAACATCTCCATTGTGAGACTTGTTGTTACTGTGTTTGGTGTACCAAATACATCAAGTACACCGCTGTGCTATCACTCCAGCCCACTTTAGGGAGAAAGATATGAAATAAAAATGAAGAAAAATTAAGTACATGAAAATATAGTTAATTTGGGGCTGGAGCAATAGCACAGCGGGTAGGGCATTTGCCTTGCATGCAGCCAGCCAGCCGAGCCGAGTTAGATTCCTCTGCCCCTCTCGGAGAGCTTAGCAAGCTACCGAGAGTATCTCGCCCACATGGCAAAGCCTGGCAAGCTACTGGTGACATATTCTACATGCCAAACACAGTAACAACAAGTCTCAAAATGGAGACGTTACTGGGCCCGCTCGAGCAAATTGATGAATAACAGGAGGACAGTGTTGTTTGTTTGTTAATTAAGTACCACTCAGACAACTCGTCACACAGTAGCACAGGGGATAGGGCATTTGCCTTGCAGGCAGTCAACTTGGCTCACCGGGTTTCAATTCCTCCATCCCTCTCGGAGATCCCGGTAATCTATCGAGAGTATCCCTCTCCCACGGCAGAGCCTGGCAAGCTCCCTGTGGCATATTCAATATGCCAAGAACAGAAACAACAAGCCTCACAATGAGGACATTACTGGTGCCCACTTGAGCAAATCAACTGAACTACGGGAGGACAGTGCTACAGTGCTACAGTGAATTGAAAACAAAACAGATTAATGTCAATAGAATAAAGGAAATTTTTAATGTGTTTGTGTATATGTACATGTGTGTGTGTGTGTGTGTGTGTGTGTGTGTGTGTGTGCGCGCATTTGAACACAACCAACAGTACTCTGGGGACCATACTCTGTGCTGTGGACTCAAATGGGGTTGGTTGTTTTCAATGCAAGTAGTGTCTTACCCCCTTCAGCAACATTTTTGTTAGTGAAATTGCAAGTTGCATTTCAAACAATCTAAAGGAAAATACTTTGTCATTAAAAGTGGCAGTGTGGAAATAATTCTGTTCAAGAACATAACCATATTTGGATGTCAAAAGTACTAGAAATATTTCTAACTCAGAAGTTCTCTCTATCAGAATTTACTTGGTCGGTGATTTACTATAATTTATAATTCAAGAGTAATGGTCTACCTTTGTTTTAAACAGTGTTGTGTTTGTTCAAATTTGCTTAACATTTCTCAAACCCAAGAGACAGTTCTCATGAAAGCAGCAATACTCACTCAGATTTTCCCAGAATTGTAAACACTCTACAGCTCACCCTCATTTAGAAACATAAAGTCCTGACAAGCATATCCATGGCCAGGCTAAAGGACATTGCTGGGTGTGAGCTGGTCTGCAGACCACATTGCTCCCAGCAGAAGGATTACTGCACTAGGGAATGCTAATCAATAGATATTGATGTAATCTCCTGCTCTAAATGCAGTCTGGTTAATAAGTGTCTACATGAAACAATAGCTGAAATTCAATACCCTCATTCACGGAGTCAGAAGAGATATGCCTGTTTCAGCAGTTGCTTGGGAGCACTGAGGAGCAGCATCTTTTATGACAGAACCTAGTCTGGACCATTCCAGACTAAGCATATATGCAGGACAGACAGCTCGCAGTCAACATCAATAGTCCAAATGATTTCATCCCAGATCCTTGAAGTTTTCCTCTTCACCCCTTCCCACTCCTCCTTTTTCCTCCTTCTATTCACTCTCTCTTTCTCTCTTTTTCTCTAACTCTCTGTCTCTCTCCTCTCATTACCTCTCCAAGTAATCTTTCTTCTTCCTTCCTCCCCCCATAAGCTCTATCACTGTGTTTATGCATCTGAATTCCTTGGGTTAGTCTAGTTTGATACATTACACAGAATGGGCAGTTTAGGAATGGAGAAGAAAGACCTAACACATTTTCCCTTGCAGCATCATTTACTTAAGAGTTAAAAAATGAATGAAAATGAAAGGAGGAAGGAATGGAGAGAAAGAGAGACTCAGAGAGAAAAATGACAAGACAAAACTGAATTATATTGATAGAGAGAAAATACCAGCAGACTTGACCAAATGTCACAAGAATATTTAATCATATCGTCTCTAGAAAAAACAGTTCTGGTGCAACTGTGTTGTTTCTCTGGCAGGACTGGGAACAGAACTGAGGAATTAGAGAGGAAATTTGCATGTGCCTCTATCCTTTCATCTTATGCATACAAAGCTTGGGGTTCCAATTACTAGTAATTCTCACTTGTCATAATTAACATATAGATAAAGGCATGGAAACATTTTGTTTTATTTTTCAGTATAGGTAAGAATGTGTAACACAAAGATTAAAATAGATATTGAATAGACTCTGTCCTAAGCTAGATCTTAATATTGCCTGCCTAGTACAGTTTCATATTCCTTCATGAAACCCTTCTTATGCCCTCATACTCTCAATATTACTATGATTTACTTTAGTTTATCTTCAACAGTCTTCTCTCAGCCCTCCTTAAAAGTAAATTTTCATCATAATTTTTCAGACTTGTATGTTTACAATGAAAACAAACTAAATAAACCAAAAATGTTCTGAGTTTAAAAAAGTATAGATCTAAAATAAATACCCAAAAGTCCATGGCTTTCCTATAAGCAAATAGTGAAAGAGAAGAAAGTGACATGAAGAAAACAAGCCCATTCACAATTGTGCCCCAGAAAATCAAGTACCTAGAAATCACCTTAACTAAGGATGTAAAGGACCTGTACAAAGAAAACTACAAAACGCTACTTCAGGAAATAAAAGAGGATACGAGGAAATGGAAAAATGTCCCCTGCTCATGGATTGGGAGAATTAACATTGTCAAAATGGCAATACTTCCCAAAGCACTGTATAAATTCAATGCAATTCCTATTAGGATACCCATGACATTCTTCAAAGAACTGGAGCAAACACTCCTGAAATTTATATGGAACAATAAGCCCCCACGAATAGCTAAAGCAATTCTTGGGAAAAAGAAAATGGGAGGAATCATCCTCCCTAACTTCAAACTCTACTACAAGGCAGAAATAATTAAAACAGCATGGTACTGGAATAAAGGCAGAGCTGTAGACCAATGGAACAGGGTTGACTATATTGACATCTCCCCCCAAGCATACGAGCATCTAATCTTCAATAAGAGGGCAAGAAAAGTGAAGTGGAGCAGGGAAATCTTCTTTAACAAATTATGCTGGCAAAACTGGACGACTACATGCAAAAAAATGGGCTCAGATCTCTGCCTAACTCCATGTACAAAAGTAAGATCTAAGTGGATTAAAGATATCAACATCAGACCGGAATCTATAAGGTACATTGAGGAAAAAGTTAGCAAAACCTTCCATGACATAGAAGTTAATGGTGTCTTCAAAGATGTCACACCGCTGGCCAAGCAAGTGAAAACAGAGATAGACAAATGGAACTATCTTAAACTAAGAAGCTTCTGCACCTCAAAAGAAACAGTGATCAAAATATAACGACAGTCTGCAGAATGGGAAAGGATATTCGCCACTACACATCTGATAAGGGATTAATTTCAAGGATATACAAAGTACTGGTTGAACTCCACAAAAAGAAATCATTCAACCCCATCAAAAATGAGGAGATGAAATGAATAGAAACTTTCACAAAGAGAAATTCCGAATGGCTAAAAGGCACATGAGAAAATGCTCCTCATCATTAATCATCAGGGAGATGCAGATCAAAACCACAATGAGATATCACTGCACACCGCAGAGACTGGCCCATGTCCACAAGAACAAAAGCAACCGGTGCTGGCGTGGATATGGTGAGAAAAGGACACTCCTTCACTGTTGGTGGGAATGCCAACTGGTTCAGCCCTTTTGGAAAACAGTATGGTTGATTCTCAAAAAATTAGAAATTGAGCTCCCATTTGATCCAGCAATACCACAATATCCCAGAGGGGCAAAAAAGTATAGTCAAAGTGACATCTGCACTTGCTTGTTCATTGTAGCACTCTTTACAATAGCCAGAAACTGGAAGAAACCTGAATGCCCAAGAACAGATGACTGGTTAAAGAAACTTTGGTACATTTACACAATGGAGTACTATGTAGCTGTTAGAAAAGATGAAGTCATAAATTTTACATACAAGTGGTGCTACACGGAAAGTATCATGTTAAGCGAAATGACTCAGAAAGAAAGGGATAGGCATAGAAAGATTGCATTCATCTGGGGAACATAAAGTAACAAAATAGGAGACTAACACCCAAGAATGGCCGAGATTAGTACCAGAAATTTTACTCCATGGCTTGGATGCCAACCACACATACTAGGGGAAAAGGGAGCTCAGATAAAGAAGGGAACACCAAATAAGGGTGTTGGGAGGATCCTCCCAGGATGGGAGAAGAATGCGGAAAGTTGACTATAGACTAAACATGATTGTCACCCATTGCCTCTTTTGCAAACCACAACACCCAATAAGAGAGAGAGAACAAAAGGGAATGCCCTGCCACAGAGGAAGGGTGGGATGGGAGGATGGGGGGTGGGAGGGATACTGGGACCCATGGTGGTGGAAAATGGGCACTGGTGGAGGGATGGGTATTTGATCATTGTATAATTGAAACCCAAGCGCAAAAATATGTAAGTCTGCAACTGTACCTCATGATGTCTCACTATTAAAAAAAATTTTTTAATAAAAAAAATTATAGATAGAGAGATGATAGATAGATTGATAGATAGATGATAGATAGATTATAAAGGGAAATATTAGTATTATGATATTTTAATAGGCTTAGCCAAATACCTAGTTTTGGATGTTTTTTTTTTTCATAAAATTCAGTAAAAAAATCTGTATAATTTATCAGCTTTGTGGCCATGCGACACATCATAAAACACTTAATACAAGATTACTGCACCATATTTGATGGTGTTCAAATATGGTTTGCACCATGGGAACACCTGTAAGGATGATTAGAGGCCACCCTAAATGCCTCTATTCCTCTCTAGAGCCTGGCAAGCTACTGAGAGTGTCCTGCCCACAGGGCAGAGCCTGGAAAGCTATTCGTGGTGTACTCAATATACCAAAACCAATAAATACAATGGGTCTCATTTCACTGACCCTGAAAGAACCACCAATATGGTAGCATTAAGAAGGATGAGGGGGAAAAAAAAGAATGACGAAAGAGAGGCTGATAAAATCTGAGGGCCAAACTAGGTTGCCAAAACGAAGAACGACAAAAATGACTGTCTGTATTTTCAATGCACTTATGCTGGCATCGGATGCATCCATCAAGGACCTGATGGTGCAGGTGCAAAAGATCAAGTACGACATCATTGTCTGACCGAGACGAGAAGGCATCAATCACATCATGCCGTTTTTGACACTTGAGAAGAACTGTTCCTTGGAACATGCGACAAAAGACGCTTCAGTGGTGTTGGTGTCCTTGTCAGCACGAACTTGGCCATAAATACTGATTCATTTGAATGCATAAAAACCCGAATCTGACAATTACATTTGAATAGATGTGGCTCACTGCCAGCAGTTTGTCTCTTCATTTTCTATGCACCAACTTCCAATTATGATGAAGGAGAAATTGACAAGTTCTACATGGAGTAGGAGAAGTTCTACAAAGAAGACGACACCTTCTACAAGATCATGTTCGGTGATTTTAATGCCAAGATAGGACCGAGAAGATCAGCCAAAGAACTCCACATCGGGACCCATGTCCTAGAATGGAATGAACAGAGTGAGAAACTGACTGAGTTCATCTTGTTGACCAAGGCCATCCATGGTAACTCACAATTTCAGAAGGTCAAATCTAAACATTGGACATGTGAGTCTCCTGGTGGATGGTTCCACAACAAAATTGACCACATCATATTCAATCGACAGTCTTCCCTGACTGATGTTGCTGTTGTCTAAAAAATTCCAAACAGTATTGAACCACCATCTTCTTTGTACAAAATTCTACTTCACAGAGCAGGGAGAAAGGACTGTAAAGTTTAAGAAAAGAACTCCCAGAACGAACACCAACTGGGAGCTCTTTGGCACTATTGCAGCAACATGGGAAGATGCCATCATTGACAACATTGACGAGGAATACAATCAACTGGTTCAGCACCTCCATGATTGTGAAAAAAGTTCAGAGAGAGAGATAGCCACAAAAAGATGCCTGTCTTCAAAAACTCTCGAGCTCATTCAGCAACATGGCTTGGTACAAGCCTCAGGCAACCGCATATGAACGTCCAAGCTTGCAAAGCAGTGCAAGAAGTGATATAGGAATACCCCCAAGAGAGAAGAGCAGCAGTGCTGGCTGATGTGGCAGAAGCTGGGAAAAGCATTCGCAATGCCCACCTGTCCTTCACCAACTACAAGACCAAGATGACTGCTCTCTGGCATCCTGATGGATCTATCACATCTTTTAGAAGGACAATGGAGAAGGTTATCAATGACTTCTAATAGGATCTCTTTAATAGCCATGTCCATCTGCCCAAATGCAAATTCCATAGGATGGATATGTTGTTCACAACATTCTCCCTTCCGAAATCCGACACCCCATTTCGTTGGTTAAAGATGCGAACAGTACCAGGTCCAGACAAGGTCAGACCTGAACACCTGAAGAACCTGCTGTCAATACTCATCAAGACACTGGCTCGGCTCTTCACATGCTGCCTGTCTGAATGCAAGTTTTATCCCAGTGGAAAACCAGCAGGACTGTACTACTGGAAAATAAGAGAGACACCCACGACATTGGCAACTATCACCTGATCTGCCTGTTGTCCATCGTCTATAAGCTGTTCACTTGAGTCATCCTGAATAAGACTGGCAGAACACTAGATGAAGGACAACCATATAAACAAGTCAGTTTCTAAAAAGGATTCAGCAAAATCGAGTATATCCACACAATAACCAAACTCATTGAGGTTTCTCAGGAGCTCAAGATGCCACTGTCTAATGTTCATTGATTCAAAGAAGGCCTTTGATTTTGTTGAGACTAAAGCAGTCATTAAAGCCCTAGCCAAACAGAGCATTCAAACTCAATACATCAGGATCCTCCATGAGCTGTTTTGCAGATTCACTACCAGGAATTTTCCATTCTACAGGGAGGCAATCATTGACGTCAAGAGAGGGGTTTGACAGAGTGATACCATTTCACCTAAACTCTTCAGTGTCACTCTCGAGAACATCATGCGATGACTGGAATGGGAACAAATGAGAGTGAAGATAGATGGTCGGCAACTACACCACCTCTGCTTTGCTGTTGACATCATTCTAATAACACCAAACATCAAACAGCACAAATGCTGGCCAGCTTCGACTGTGCATGTAGAAAGGTCAGACTACAGCTAAATCTCACGAAGACAACGTTTATGAGAAATGGTCTTGTTCCTGACTTTCCATTCACTCTCAACTGGACGGACATCTCTGAGTACCTAGGTTGAGAAGTCAACATGACGAATGACCTGGAACCTGAGTTGTGCAAGCGAAAGAGAGTGGCTCAGAACACCTTCAAGAGCATCAAAGAAATAGCTAAGAGGAGGAAGAATATCAGGCGTCACGCACATCTCTTCGATTCCACTGTTCTTCCTGCATTAACATATGCCTCAGAGACCTGGGTCCTACGAAAACAGGATAGAATGCTATTCGGGTCTCCCAAAGAAGAATTGAAAGAGCTATGCTTGGATTATCATGCTTCACTCAAATGAGAGAAATAATCTAGAGTTCTGACCTCCATCCACGATCAAAAATCAGGGATGCTGTCTCATTTGACAAGGCGTTGAAAATCAGATGGGCTGGACACATAATGAGGTTTGGAGACGACCTCTGGACTAGAGCCATTACTGACTGGATTCCACAGGACGTCAAAAGATCATGTGTCCACCCACCTATGAGACGGTCAGACTTCTTTGTAAAGACCCTGAACTATCAGTTTGAGGCTGTTCGTGTTCCTAGAATGAGCAGATGCCAGTGGGTTACACAACACAGTGGGTCGCACAACAGGAATGAATGGAGACGTTACCACGCCAGTTCGAGCAAATTAATGAATAAAGGGATATCAAGTGATCAAGTGAATTTATTATCTATTGTTATTAACAAAGGATGCATTCACTCATTTCCACTTGCATTTTTTATACTGTATTTGGGCTGTAAATATCAATCCTCTGCTTGTTTTTTTAAATGTATTTATTTATTTTGAATACCCATCCCTCCACCAGTGACCATTTCCCACCACCGCATATCCCAGAATCCCCCACCCCCCAACCCACCCTGTCTCTGTGGCAGGGCATTCCCTTTTCTTCTCTCTCTCCTATTGGGTGTTGTGTTTTGTATAAGAGTTAAGCCTGATTTTCAGGGAGAAACGTTGGATGATTTACTTCCCATTGATCACTTTGTATATGTGGACGCGCGGTTTGAAGGAAAAGTCCTAGTTCCTGCATAATTGAGCTATGCTTGTAGAGGCTTCTGGTCACCGGGGTTCCATCTGGGGGAGGCGGGATGTGGCACCTACTCCATCTGGGACTTCCCAGTGATCTCGGCTCTTTTTGGAACCTGCTGTCTTCTCCGGGAGCTGTGGAGCCAGCCCCCCACGTGGCCTTTCTCTGCGGCTGTGTGCTGTTAAGATGGCGCTGGGGGGCGGGTTGTGGGCATGACTTTCGGAATCAGAGGTTACCTGGGAGCCGGGGAGGTCCCGGCAGTTTGGAGGAAAAGTCCTAGTTCCCGCATTCTCGAGCTATGCTTGTAGAGGCTTCTGGTCACCGGGGTTCCATCTGGGGCTCTGATTGGTTTTTATACTATTGCAAAGCTAGAATAAAAAGATGGCACATTTTCCATTGTTTTGGTGCTTTCTTCTCCTCTACTGAGACCTGTCCTAAATAAGGGAATTATAGACCCTTCAGCTTAGTAACTTTCTGTTATAAGCCTGGTTCGCTGACTTCTTTAAGTTCTTGGATACTAGCCATTAAACTTCCCTTGTCATTTTTTACACAGAAATACAAGAAACATACTTTACATCAAATTTATTACATTCCATGATATATGACTTAGTAAGAGTTAGTGCTTAAAAAATAAAATTGAAATATTCAAATTTAGTAAATCGATGGGCTGGAGCGATAGCACAGCAGGTAGGGTGTTTGCCTTGCATGCGGTTGACATGAACAACCTGGGTTCGATTCCTCTGCCCCTGTCAGAGAGCTCAGCAAGCTATCAAGAGAAGCCTGGCAAGCTCCCTGTGACATATTCAATATGCCAAAAACAGTTACATGCAAAAAATAGTAACAAAAAGTCTCACAATTTGTTGTGAGACATTACTGGTGCCCACTCAAGCAAATTGATGAACAATGGGAGGACAGTTCTACAGGACAGTGCTACAGCAAATCATTATAGTTACCCAATATATCTATTTTCACCCTTTCATTTTTAAATCTTTTTAAAACATTTTTAATAAAGTCACTTTGAGATATAGAGTTACAAAGTTGTTCATTTTGGGTTTTCTCTTCCTGTTTGTCAATCTTGACACTAAGATAAAGAAAGCAAGGTCAGAGAGAAATATGTACTCTCATAAGTTCTTCATCAATTTTATGTTCAAAGTGAAGATAGGAAACGCTTTTAATTCTACAAAAGAATCAATAATTATATATGCATAGTAGTTATAACTTTAAATGTTGTGTACATGGAGTAGTCTATAAAAAAAAAACATTTGAGGACAGTGGAAATATCTGGGCCTATTTTCTCTACTGCTCCTGGCAAGTAAATTACATGAATATTCAACATTCTTTATTTCTGTCTCTTTCAAATCAAAATGAAAGTGATCAGCCCTATTTCTTTTTAGGTTGCTTTTTGATTAATTTTTAATGTTAAGGTAGACACAATGCTTTGTCAAATATAATAATGTATTCTAACAATGGGATAAAGAGTTTTAAAATCAGAAATATTATATAAATGTTGATGCAAATAAATTCTAACCTATTGGTATAAAATGCCATTGACTTTTACCCTTTCATATAAGAAAAAATCATTATATACATGTTTGATTATTCTTCTGAAGTTAGTATTCACAATTGAGTCATTATCAAATTTTTAAGTATGCGTGAATTTAACAGATAACTGGTAGTGCTTTACAGTCTTAGAGTAGGTTTATACATTTAGGATTGTAATTTTATGTCATTTTCGATTTATTTCCTTCAAGAAAGGAAACTTTCATGCCTATGGGGAGCTATCATGTTGAGCACTCTGCAATGCCAATTCTCTACATTTTAGTCCAGTAAAATCCAGGAGATATGAGTTTCAGCCTCATTGAATAGAGTCTGAACAGTGGAAATAGGTAAAGTGTTGTGTTTTCAAAATACACTGCTGTCTTTTCTTTGGGCATTTTAGCCATATTGATAATCTTGTCTCATATCAATATTCTATTTGGTTATCTTGTCATTTTATTTAAATTAAAGACATTCATTGTGGTAACACAAGTTTATAACAGTGACAATGCTCTTATATTGTAGGGATGCAATGTTACCTCACCATACCCCACAAAAGAGCCAATATACCTTCATTACAGTTCATGGAAATCTTTGAACTCCTTCCATGATTAGTCCTGTACTTTTCAGCATACAGGCTTGTTTTTCTTTTTTTTTTTTTTGATATTGTTCCATGCCTTTGTCTATTTATCTTGCAATTTTTAGAAGGAGTTTAGGATTAGAAATGGATCAAATAAAACCATTCAGAAATGTGTGATGTTGACTTAACCACTTAAACTATTTGAGTGTCAAATTATAATTTGTATATAAAGTGACACTGCAACAGATTTTCATTTAATTGACATTCTGCAAGTATAGTATCAGAATGTCTGGTGCTTATAGGTGTTATTGGTTTCTTCCATGATAGTTACTATTACTTTTTGACAATAATCTCAACCAAGAAGGAAAAAGGAAAAGGCCACAATAGTCAAGAGAATAAAAATTAGTAGCTTGAAGAGTGATTTTTTTATTATTTTCCATAATAACTTTTTCTTTTTTTAGTGAAACACCATGAGGTACAGTTGTAGACTTAGAAACTTTTGTGCTTGGTATTCAGTTATACAACGATCGAGTACCCATCCCTCCACCAGTCCCCATTCTCCAACACCAATAATCCCAGTAGCCCTCCCACCCCCACACCCCATCCCCCGCACACCGCCTCTCATGCAGGGCATTTCCTTTTGCTCACTCTTTCCTTTAGGGTGTTGTAATTTGCAATAGAGGTATTCAGTGGCCATCATGTTCGGTCTATAGTCTACTTTCAGTACGCATCTCGCATTCTGAGCGAGTCCTCCAAACATCCTTTGCTAGGGGTTCCCTTCTCTATTTGAGCTGCCTTTTCCCCCAGCATGTGCTGCTGGCTTCCAAGCCCTGGAGAAGACCTCATGGTACTTATCTTAACTATTCTTGGGTGTTCGACTCCCATTCTCTTACTTTATATTGCCCAAATGAGTGCAGTCTTTCTATGTCTGTCCCTCTCTTTCTGGCTCATTTCACTTAGCACGATACTTTCCATGTAGAAACACTTGTATGTGAATTTCATAACTTCATTTTTTCTAGCAGCTGTATAGTATTCCACTGTGTAGATGTACCAAAGTTTCTCTAACCAGTCATCTGTTCTCGGGCACTCCGTTTTTTTTTTCAAATTTTGGCTACTGTGAACAGCACAGGAATGAAGATAGAAGTGCAGATGTCATTTCGACTGTACTTTTTTGCCTCTCCGGGATATATTCCCAGGAGGGGTATTGCTGGGTCAAGTGGGAACTCAATTTCTAATTTTTGGAGAATCATCCATATTGTTTTCCAAAAGGGTTGAACCAGTCAACATTCCCACCAGCAGTGAAGGAGGGTCCCTTTCGTGCCACATCTGCACTAACACCAGTTGCTTTTTCTTTTGGATTTGGGCCAGTCTCTGTGGTGTGAGATGATATCTCATTTTTGTTTTGATCTGCATCTCCCTGCTGATTAGTGATGCGAAGCATTTTCTCGTGTGCCTTTTTGCCATTAGGATTTCTTCTTTGAGAAAGTTTCTGTTCATTTTGCTGGCCCATTTTTTGATGGGGTTGGATATTTTCTTCTTGTGGAGTTCAACCAGTGCTTTGTATATTCTTGATATCAACCCTTTGTCACATTGGTATTGGGTGAATATCCTTTCCCATTCTGTAGACTGTCTTTGTATTTTTTGGTCACTGCTTCTTTTGAGGTGCAGTAGCTTCTTAGTTTAAGATAGTCCCTTTTGTCTTTCTCTGTTTTCCTTGCTCGACCAGCGTGTCATATTTGAAGATACCGTTAGCTTCAATGTCGTGGAGGGTTTTGCCAACCTTGTCTTCAATGTACCCTATGGATTCCAGTCTGATGTTGAGGTCTTTAATCCATTTTTATTTTACTTTTTTATATGATGTTAGGTAGTGATTTTAGCCCATTTTTTCCATGTACCCCTTCGGTTTTGCCAGCACAATTTGTTAAAGAGGAATTCCTTGCTCCACTTTACACTTCTTGCCCCCTTATCAAAGATTAAATGATCATATATTTAGGGGGAGATGTCAGTATATTTAACCCTGTTCCATTGGTCTGCAGCTCCGCTTTGTTCCAGCTCTATGCTGTTTTAATTATTACTGCTTTGTAGTAGAGTTTGAAGTTAAGGAGGTTGATTCCTCCCATTTTCTTTTTCCCAAGAATTGCTTTAGCTATTCGTGGGGGCTTATTGTTCCATATGAATTTCCGGAGTGTTTGCTCCATTTCTTTGAAGAATATCATGGGTATCTTTATAGGGATCGCATTGAATTTTTACAATGCTTTGGGGAGTATTACCATTTTGACAATGTTAATTCTCCTGATCCATGAACAGGGGATATCTTTCCATTTTCTCACGTCCTCTTATTTTCTGAAGTAGTGTTTTGTAGTTTTCGTTGTACAGGTCCTTTAGTTCCTTAGTTAAGCTGATTCCTAAGTAGTTGATTTTCTGGGGAACAATTGTGAACGGGATTGTTTTTTTCATGTCACTTTCTTCTCGCTCACTATTTGCGTATAGAAAAGCCATGGACTTTTGGGTATTGATTTTACAAACTGCAACTTTACTATACAAGTCTATTGTTTCTAGAAGTTTCTTGGTAGAGGTTTTAGGGTTCACTAAGAATAGTATCATATCATCTGCGAATAGGAGAGCTTGATTTCTTCCTTTCCTACCTGGATGCCCTTAATATCTTTTTCTTGCCTAATCACTTTTGCAAGTACTTCCAGTACTATATTGAAAAGCAGGAGAGAGAGTTTTCATTTCTGATTTGGTTTATTAGGGTTCTCGCTCTCTGTTTCTTTGTGAGTGTTGCTAGTGGTTTATCTATCTTATTTATTTTCTCCAAGAACCAGCTCTTGGTTTCATTGATCTTTTGTATTGCTTTTTTTTTTTGGTTTCCATATCGTGAATTTCTGCTCCAAGTTTTATGATCTCTTTCCTTCTGCCTGATTTGGGCTCCTTCTGTTGATCCTTTTCTAGGATCTTGAGATGTGTATTCAAGTTCTTTATGTGGGCCCTTTCTTCCTTCCTGAGAAATGCTTGCAGAACTATAAATTTTCCCCTTAACACGGGTTTAGCTGCATCCCATAGGTTCTAGTAGCTTGTGTCTTCATTCTTATTTGCTGTCAGGTATCTTTTGATTTTGTCTTTGACTTCCTTCCTGACCCACTCGTTGTTCAACATTGAGTTGTTTAATTTCCAGGTGTTTGATTTGGTTCGCTGTGTTTGTGTGTGATACACTTCTATTTTCAGTGCATCATAGTCTGAAAAGATTGTTGATATTATTTCGATCTTCCTGATTCTATTGAGGTATGTTTTGAGTCCTAGCACATGGTCTATTTTGGAAAATGTTCCATGTGTACTGGAGAAGAATGTGTATTCTTTATTTTGGGGGTGTAAATCCCTGTATAAGTCTAGAAGCACTTTCTCTTCCATTTCTTCTTTGAAAGCCAATGATTCCTTGCTGAGTTTTGTTCTTGTTGATATATCCAGAGGTGATAAGGCTATATTGAAGTCTCCAGCTACTACTGTGTTGCTAGCAAAGTCCTCCTTAAAATCTGTTAGCAGTTGTTTTAAATATCTAGCTGTCCCCTCATTAGATGCGTATAAATTTAAGAGTGTGATTTCTTCCTGTAGTACATATCCCTTGATGAATAGAAAATAGCCTTCACTGTCTCTTCTAATCTTTTTCAACCTGAAATTAATGTTGTCGGATACTAGTATGGCCACTCTAGCTTTTTGAGGGAGCTGTTTGCTTGCAGGATTGTTTTCCATCCTTTATCTTTGAGTCTGTTTGTTTGGACTGTTGAGATGAGTTTCTTGTAGGCAGCAGAATATTGAGTTCTGTCTCTAAATCCATTTTGACACTCTGTGTCTCTTAATTGGTGAATTTAGACCATTGATGTTGAGAGAGATTATTATTATGGGGTTTTTTTTGGTCGTCTTTCTGTAAGA